>NC_141136.1:104951244-106429994 GCF_053477565.2 Lygodium microphyllum | reverse complement strand
TGGTGGCCAATAGTCTTTTAGATGTCGAGAGAGAGAGAGAGAGAGAGAGAGAGAGAGGCATCTGGCAGACCATCGATGACCTAGGACCTGCCCATCTTCTTTATCAACCGGTTTGACCATGGTGAGAGAGAGAGAGAGAGAGGTGAGAGAGAGGTGAGAGAAGAGAGAGGAGAGAGAGAGAGGTGAGAGAAGAGAGAGAAGAGAAAGAGAGAGAGGTCTGTAGAGGGGGAGAGAGAGAGAGAGAGAGAGAGAGAGAAGCATTGCTTGAGGGAGAGAGAGAGGGAGAGGTGAGAAGAAAGAGAGGGAGAAGAAGAAAGAGAAAGATGTGGAAAGAGGGAGAGAGAGAGAGAGAGAAGCGTTGGCAAAGAGAGAGGGAGAGAGAGAGAGTGGGAGGGGTGAGAAGAGAGAGAGGGGGAGAAGAAAGAGAGAGGTGAGAAGAGAGACGGAGAAGAAAAAAGAGAGGTGGAAAGGGAGAGGGAGGGTAAGAGAGAGAGGGAGGGAGAGAGGTGAAAGAGAGAGAGAGAGAAACATTGGCAGAGAGAGGCGAGGAGAGAGAGAGAGAGAAGAAAGAGAGAGGTGGGAGGAGGGAGAGAGGTGGGAGGAGAGGGAGAAGAAGAGAGAGAGGGAGAGAGAGAAGAAGAAAGACAAAGGGAGGGAGGGAGAGAGGTGAGAAAAGGGAGGGAGAGAGAGAAGCGTTGGCGGGGAGAGGGAGGGAGGGAGAGAGTAGGTTAGTTGGTGAGAGAGAGAGAGAGAGAGAGAGAGAGAGAGAGAGAGAGAGAGAGAGAGAGAGAGAGAGAGAGAGAGAGAGAGAGAGAGAGAGAGAGAGAGATGATAGTTTAGTTTATGATGTTAGTTAGTAGGTTATTGTAAGCTAGGTGATTAGAGAGAGAAAGAGTTATCAGTTAGTGAGTTATTGTTAGTTAGTAGGTTATTGTAAGTTAGTTGTTAGCAAGTTAGTTTATGATGTTATTAGTTGGTAAGTTTAGAGAGAGAGAGAGAGAGAGAGAGAGAGAGAGAGAGAGAGAGAGAGAGAGAGAGAGAGAGAGAGATGGATGGTAGCTTGGTTAGTTAGTGGTTATGTAGGTTAGTTAGAGTACATTATTGTAAGTTAGTTAGGGAGAGAGGGAAACAGAGGGAGGGAGAGAGAGAGAGAGAGAGAGAGAGAGAGAGAGAGAGAGAGAGAGAGAGAGAGAGATGGTAGGTTGGTTTGCTTGGTGCGGTTTAAATTATTATCTTACTCTTTGTTAGTGTTTTGTTTTGCTCAATACAAATTTATTTGCGAGGATTGGTCATTTGGGCAGTTTTTGACAACTGTTATCAAGGTTGGTGGTCTCTTTTTCTCTCTTCCGGGTTGTAGTTTTATTTAGTTGTATTTGTTGGTTTATTTGTTATTATTGGTTTGGTGAGAGAGAGAGTGTGTGTGTGTGTGTGCGTGCGTGCGTGAGTTTTGTTTTTGTTAGTGTTAGTTTTGTTAATAGTTTCTTTCTCTCTCCCTCACTTCACTCTCTCTTTCTTCTTTTTCTTCTCTCTCTCTCTCTCTCTCTCCCCATACAAATACACACACACACACACACACACTCTCTCTCTCTCTCTCTCTCTCTCTCTCTCTCTCTCTCTCTCTCTCTCTCTCTCTCTCTCTCTTAGTTGGTTAGTTAGTTAGTATATTGGTTGGTTGGGTAGTTAGGTTAGTAGGTTATGTCTTCTTTATTGTGAATTAGTAAGTTATTGTAAGTTAGTAATTTATGATGTTAGTTGGTAGGTTGGAGAGAGATATGGTATTAGTTGTTAGTTAGTTTGTGTTTATGTTAGTTGGTAAGTTGGTTAGTTAGGTGGTTAGAGAGATATATATATATATGACATTAGTTAGTTGGTTAGCTATTAGTAGGTTCTCTCTTCTTCTTCTTCTTGTGTGTGTGTGTGTGTTTTTCTTTTTCTTAGTAAGTTAGTTAATTAGCTGATTGTTTAGTTAGGTGGTTATTATTGTTAGTAGGTAGCCTTCTTTATTATGATATTAGTTTGTGTTTATGTTAACGAGTATATTAGTTAGTCGATTGCTTAGATATTAGTAGGTTCTCTCTTCTTCTTCTTCTCTCTCTCTCTCTCTCTCTCTCTCTCTCTCTCTCTCTCTCTCCCCGCTGTGTGTATGTGTCTCTCTCTCTCATTCTTCTTTGTGTTCTTCTTCTTCTTCTTCTTCTCTCTCTCTTTCTTTTTCTTAGTTGGTTAGTTAGTTAGTAGATTGGTTAGTTGGGTAGTTATTATTGTTAGTAGGTTGCCTTCTTTATTATGAGTTGGTAAGTTATAAGTATGTTAGTGTCAATTTTGTTAAAGGTTTCTCTCTCTCATTCTTCTTCATCTTTTCTCTCTCTCTCTCTCTCTCTCTTATCTCTCTCTCTTTTTTTTTTCGTGTTCTTATTCTTCTTCTTCTTCTCTCTCTCTCTCTCTCGCTCTCTCTCTGTCTCTGTCTCTCTCTTAGTTGGTTAGTTAGTTAGTAGGTTGGTTAGTTGGGTAGTTATTGTTGTTAGTAGGTTGCCTTCTTTATTGTGAGTTGTTAGTAGGTTGGTCGGTTGGATAGTTAGGTTAGTAGGTTTTGCCTTCTCTATTGTGAGTTAGTAAGTTATAATTTTGTGAGTGTCAGTTTTGTTAATAGGTTTCTCTCTATCTCTCTCTCTCTCTCTCTCTCTCTCTCTCTCTCTCAGTTAGTTAGTTAGTAGGTTGGTTAGTTGGGTAGTTAGATTAGTAGGTTCTACCTTCTTTATTATGAGTTAGTAAGTTATAATTATGTTACAATTTTGTTAATAGGTTTCTCTCTCTCTCCCTCCACCTCACTCTCTTTCTTCTTCTTCTCTCTGTCTCTTTTTCTTAGTTGGTTAGTTAGTCTTGTTAGTGTTAGTTTTGTTAATAGGTCTCTCTCTCTCTCTCTCTCTCTCTCTCTCTCTCTCTCTCTCTCTCTCTCTCTCTCTCTCTCTCTCTCTCTCTTCGTCGTTTTTATTTTTTTTCTTCTCTCTCTCCCCCCCCTCTCTCTCTCTCTCTCTCTCTCTCTCTCTCTCTTAGTTGGTTGGTTAGTTAGTAGGTTAGTTGGTTGGATAGTTAGGTTAGTAGGTTTTGTCTTCTTTATTGTAAGTTAGTTGGTTGGTCTTATGATTTCAATTTGTGTTTATGTTAGTTAGTAGGTTAGTTAGTTAGATGGTTAGTAAGTCAGTAAGTTATGATGCTAGTTTATGATGTATGTATATATATATATATATATATATATATATATATATATATATATATATATATATATGATGTATGTATATATATATATATATATGCATGTCCCTTAAACTTGATAGTTCTTCCTTCAACATTATAAGCAAACAACATTTCTAATTTGAAATGACAATGAAGAATGTTAGATAATATATTAAAATTGGGCAACATTAAGTGGCCTCATTGAAGCTAATGGGTACCTCTTTATTGCATACAACAAGATTAATAATGCAAATACATTATAGGTAATAGAGATGGCAAAAAAGACCTCAAAGACCATTATATTCTAGTGTGATTATGAGAGCGTTATAACATATTAGCAAAGCCTAAAATAGTACTTGTATTGCTTATAACTCTCATCTCTTGAGTGTAAAAAATAGTATCCTTTGAGTAGACCAAGTGAAAGATAGGTGGACCAATCATAACTTTGATTGAGCTTGCCTCCAAATTCCTTTGAGTATATCTTTATATGTTCTAGGAATGTATATATATATACACACACACACACACACACACACACACACATATATATGTATATACATACATATACATATGTATATGTATATACATATATATACATATACATATGTATATGTATATACATATATATACATATACATATGTATATGTATATACATATATATACTCTTTCTTTTCATCATCATCTTCTCTCTCTCTCTCTCTCTCTCTCTCTCAGTTGGTTAGTTAGTTAGATAGTAGGTTGGTTGGTTGGATAGTTAGGTTAGTAGGCTCCATCTTCTTTATTGTAAGTTAATAAGTTATTCTAAGTCAGTTGGTTGGTTTTATGATGGCAGTTTGTATTTATGTTAGTTAGTAGGTTAGTTAGTTAGGCTGCTATAGAGAGAGATGTATATGATATTAGTTAATTGGTTAGCTATTAGTAGGTTCTCTCTCTCTCTCTCTCTCTCCCCCTTGTCTATCTATCTGTCTCTCTCATATACACACGCACACTCTCTCTCCTCTCATTCTTCTTTGTGTTAATGTAGGTTTTTTGTCCAATATGATATTAGTTAGTAAGTTAGCTATTAGTAATAGGTTGTTTTATGTTGATTAGTTGGTTAGTTAGTATGTTAATTAGTTTGTTAGAGAGAGAGAGAGAGAGAGAGAGAGAGAGAGAGAGAGAGAGAGAGAGAGAGAGAGAGAGAGAGAGAGTAGGTTAGTTATGTTGGTTACTTATTAGTTAGTAGGTTAGTTAGTAAGTTAGTTGGTTAGATAGTAGGTTGCTTGGTTGGTTAGGTATAGAGAGAGAGAGAGGGTTGGTTGAACTTTTCTGGCATTGGATCTAGGAGTTTTCACTTTTTCTAAGTTTTGGGAATATTTTATATATCCCTCGAGGTTAACACATGCTTTTTGTTAGGTATGGAGGCTTCTACATCAAACAAGAATGTGTTTGTAGAAGATGTTATACATTGCACTCTTAATATGCAAATGAATGTACGTAAAACAGAGGTGATAAGGAAGAAGGGAATTCGTTGTGCATTCAAGCATGTTGGAGGGCATGATAGCTTTGTTGGTTTCTTGAGGTTCATTCGTCGCTTGGATGGGATTGAAAAGCAATTGGAGGCACTATTTCGATGTCAAAAAACTTCCATTTCTCTTTGTGAGAACATTGGTGACCGTCTACAGAGGATTGAGAGATTGTTGGAAGAGAAATATGAAGGGCATCTTCCTGATGGAGTAACGATACATGGAGAGTTAGAAGAGATCAGGGGTTATATAGGTGACATTTATGAACATATGCAAAAATATTGGTGGTCACATACTAGATCTTCGGATGATCAAGAAGAGAAGTTGAAAGACCCTCTTAATAGTGCAGGTCGTATAAAGAATGGAGTATGTGAGTTAATTGCTTACAAGAACGAGAGCTTAATTGCACCAAAGAACATTGCTTTTGATGTGCAACTTACTTCTTTGAAAGTTTATCTTAATAGATTTTCAGCTTTGCTAATGTAAATGAATCATCGTGCAGGCTTATCTTCTTGCATTGGTGAACATTGCCCTTGATATGCAGCTTGCTTCTTTGAAAGTTTATCATAATAGGTTTTTGGCAATGTTAACCCATGCTTTTTGTTGTGGTTTGCTTGGTATATGTAATCCCTAAAAGACTTCTTAAATGAGTTGTTTGATGGAAATCTCCATTTTGAAACACATTGTCTGTCTCTTGAAAATTATAAAACTATTTTTAAATCATTTTAATAGTCCCTCTTTCTCTCTGTCTCTCTCTCAATTACTATACAATTTTACTAAAGTACTTTTGTAACTTAGATTAGGTTAGATACATAGAATGGTTGAAGCTTAGACGTATTGAAATGCTTTGTATAGTTTGGTTTTGCAACTAGGGTAAATATGCCTCTCTCTCTCTCTCTCATTCTTCTTTTCTCACACATATACATAATCTCTCTCCTCTCATTCTTCTTCTTCTTCTTCTTCTTCTTCTTTTGTGTGTGTGTGTGTGTGTGTGTGTGTGTGTGTGTGTGTGTGTATGTGTGTTGGTTGGTTGGGTAGTTAGGTTAGTAGGTTCTACCTTCTTTATTGTGAGTTAGTAAGTTATTGTAAGTCGTCTCAAATTGTAGTCCCATGGGATCGACACCAATAAGTATTTCGAGACTTGGACACCTTTTCGTGTAGGAGATATTCTTTTCTCTTAAGAATGTGCAAATGTAGATGAATAAACATCCATTGGTAAGGCCTTTAGGCAATGCTCAGCTAGCCTTTAGTGAGTACCATATGTGCATGGCACTTGTACATAGCCATACATGAATTTTTCATGCATTTAGGGTTTGCAGTTGTGAATGTGTCTATCACTTATGTCTTGAATAGCTTTGAGACTTATTTTTTGTGTGACTCTTATATTCCCTTTATGGTTTGGTGTAGTCATGGAACAAAGTGAAGCCATGGAAGATATTCCCGACATAGTGCTTTCGACTCCATTGAATGTAGTGGATTCAGTAGAATTAAACAAAACTGTGACAACATCATCTCTTTGACGCTTACTAGCTTGGAGCCATTTGCATGGGTATGGAAGATAGTTACTTTAATTGTGCTTGCATCAAAGTGCTATATATATTTTTGGAGATAATCATTTATATATTTCGTTGGAGCCAATGTATGGGCTCTAATAAAATGAATGTGTGAAAAATGAAAGAGGTGGCAAGGGGACAAGGAACACATGTTGCTAAATGAACAAAAATTGATTAGGGGTTATATAGGTGACATTTATGAACATATCCAAAAATATCGGTGGCTGTGTGCTGGATCTTTGGATGATCAAGAAGAGAAGTTAAAAGACCTTCTTAATAGTGCAAGTCGTATAGAGGATAGAGTATGCGAGTTAATTGCTCATAAGAACAAGAGCTTGGTTGCACTGGAGAACATTGCTCTTGATGTGTAACTAACTTCTTTGAAAGTTTATCTTAATAGATTTTCAACAATGTTAACGTAGATGAATCGCCATGCAGGCTCATCTTCTTGCACTATGAAAGGTGAGAAGGATCGAAGCTTGCTTGGAAGTGAGCTATGGCGGAGAGCAAGAGCAAGAAGAGAGAGAAACACAAATGGGAACTCCAACCGTCACAATGTGTGACCGGGCCTTCCTTTATTCAAACTGTCACTAAAAGAATCAAGAATAAAGTGACGGTGACGAGCGCCCGCCACTTGCAGTGTGCAGTGGTGGATACTGTCAGTGTAGTAATACACGAGCAGCTAGGCATAGGCACCTTTACCCCCAACAACCTCCCACTTAAAGGTGAATCTGCCCTAGTGAGGAGTGAAAAGAAAAAGAAAAGACAGTACAATGTACACATGTACAACATGATAAGGAAAAACGTCATCTCATCCAAAGCCCATCAATATCCTGAGGAAGGCAAAGCGCTCAGTAGTGAGGCTTTTTGTGAGCAGATCTGCAGTATTTTCGTCAGTGGAGATCTTGACAAGGTCAACAGACTTGTCCTCCACAACCCCACATATGAAGTGATAATGCTTTTTGCCAGGTGTAGCCATATAGCGTGCCAGAACACCAACTGCAAAGGCATATATTTGGATGAGTGGCTATTATGGCATACATCAAACTGCCCACGGCTGATGCAAAAGGGACCTTGACCATCTCGGCCCTCTGCTCGTCCGTTTGCAGACAATTGGCCTGTAAAACCTTCACATAAGAAGGTAATGGACAACCAATAGGCTTTACGTCCTATGTATGGAAACGCTCAAGGACTTCATGAATGTACTCCCTCTGTGAGAGGTAGAGTAGTCCCTGATGCCTATCGCGCTTAATGTGCATACCAAGAATGTGAGAGGCATATCCCAAATCCTCCATCTCAAAGCTCTTATTCAGCTGAGATTTAAGAGTATCCAACTCATCATGAGCTTTCCCTGCTATCAGCATATCAACCACATAAAGTACCAAAATAAGTAATGAGCCATCACAAGCTTTCTTCATGTAAAGACATGGATCCATAGCACTTATGTTGTAGCCCTGTGACTACATACAGGCATCAAACTTATGATATCACTCCCTAGGTGCCTGCTTTAAGCCATAAAGACTTTTCTTTAACTTGCACACTAGGTGCTCCCTGCCAGGTTTTGAAAAGCCCTTAGGTTGCTCCATGTATATCTCATCATGCAAATCCCCATGCCAGAATGCAATCTTGACATCCATCTAGTACAAGTCCAAGTCAAGCTACGCGACTAAGGCCAAAACCAAGCGTAGGGTGGTCATCTGGACCACATGAGAAAAGACTTCATCAAAGTCAACTCCATGCTCCTATTTAAAACCCTTAGCGATAAGTCTTGCCTTATGAGTCGACTTGGGGTTTTGAGGGGTACTTTTCAGCTTGTACACCCATTCGCATGGCAAAGCCTTCTTGCCATAAGGTAGTGCAACCAAATCCCAAGTCATATTCTTGTGCAAGGAGTCTATCTCAGACTGCATAACCCTCTCCTAGGAGTGACTGCCACCCTTGCCCATAGCCTCATCATAGGTGAGAGGCTCTCCTGCATCTGTAACCAAGACATAATGCATCAAGGGCTCAAATCTATCAAGTGGACGTCTATCTCTAGTAGACCGTCTCACAGGAACAGGCTCTGTTGCCTGTCCAACACCCTGGCTATGTGTACCAACTGCTGTTGCAGGCTGTCCAACTGGCTGTGTAGGAGCACGTGGCTCCTCCTGGAATATAACCCTACGTATCTCTACCACCTTCTTAGGCTGCCTATGCATCTTGTCTTCATGGAAGACTACATCATGGCTGCGGATAACTTTTCATGCTTGCGGACCCCAAAGGCGGTAACCCATCTCGCTTGCATCTCCATAGCCAAGGAAAATGCATTTGACACTCTTAGGATCCAACTTAGTATGCTTGTCTTTGGGCACATGGTAGAATGCCTCACATCCAAAGACACGTAGATGCGCATAAGATGGAGGTTTCCCAGTCCATACCTCCTCTGCAACCTGAAAATACAAACCACTAGAAGGTGATCTATTTATGACATGCACAGCTGTACTGACTGCCTCAGCCCAAAAGCTCTGTGGTAAGCCTACATGGCTAAGCATACTGTGTACACGCTCCTGGATGGTTCTATTCATTCGCTTAGCCAAACCATTCTAGGGTGGAGTATAGGGGGTGGTCAATTGACGCTTAATACCCCTCTCATTACATAGTTGTTCAAAAGCACGTGATACATATTTTCTCCCATTGTCAGTCCTAAGGCATTTCAGCCTATGCCCAGTCTAGTTTTCAATAAATGCAAGCCATCTCTGAAATACAAGCAAGACATCAAACTTAAGCTTAATGGGGTAAGTCCAGACTTTACGCGAAAAATCATCAATGAATGTCACAAAATACTTTGCACCACCCATAGACTAACAGGGCATGGGCCCATAAACATCCGAATGTATCAATGTCAAGGGCTCACTCATGCATGTCCTATCAGACTTCTTATGTGTATTCCTAGTTTGTTTGCCATAAAGTCAATGCTCACATGAATCAAAACATGCATAGTTAAGGGGTGGTAAGTACTGCAAACCAGAAAGCATTTTCATTTCCTTCAAGGACATATAGCCCAAACAGGCATGCCAAAGAGATACATGCAGGATGGAACCCACTAACAAAACATGGTCAACAGAGAACCCATCAACTACAAGAGGATAGAGACTGCCAACTTTGGCACCTCTAGCAAGCACAAGTCTGCCCAACGGGTGATCTTCTAGGCAGAATCCCCAAATGAAACATGAAACCCAGTATCATCAAGTTGCCCTGCAGACATAAGATTGTGTGTAAGCGCAATTACATGATGTACATCCTGTAATAGAAAAGTACTGCCAGTAGAGAACTGCAACCGTACATCCCCAATGCCAACAATAACAAGTGACCTATCATCACCCAAGTGAACTGAACCAGAGACTGTGCAGTAGGAGTGGAACCACTCATGGCATGGTATAACATGAAATGAAGCACCAGAATCCAAAAGCTGGCACTACGCATACATAGAGTGAACATTGGCCAATGACATAGCATCGCAAGAACTAGCCGTAAGTATGTACTCCTCATCGGAGTCATCAGTCTGCATGACATTTATCTCCTCGATTTTCACACTGGATTTCACAGGCATAATGTTGCGATCAGAGGACTTTTCCTGCACTTTGTCTTTCCCCTTCTCTTTGCGCAACTCATGACACTGTGGGCGTATATGACCCTTTTTGCCGCAATGATGACATATCACATTAGCATTTCTCCCACGAGACTTGCTGCGCGACTTACCACGTGACTTAGACCTAGACTTCTGCAAGTCTTTGCCATGGCCTGTGGGAGCTTTCACTCAACCGCCAAGACCCACGGACCGCTTATTGTTTCAAGCGTTCCAAGAGAGCTCTAATGGGTCTCTCTCACCTAGCTGACGCGCCATCGATCCTACGAGTGTAGTGAGCTTACCTTGATACTTAATCGAGTACCCTCCTCTCTCTTGCACTCCGGTAGCTCCACGATTCTTGATGCTAGCTCAAGCATCCTCAAGCCTCCTCCATTTCCAAGCTCCATCCTCCATAGCCGTGCGCGCAAGAGAAGAGAAGAGAAGAGAAGAGAAGAGGAGAAGGGGAGATGGTGAGGAGCTTCACCCTCTTGATCCCTCACTCTCACATACACTCACTCCCTCACACTCTCACACTCCCTCTCTCAAGAGCACACAAAAGCAAGAAGGAGAGAAGAAGAGAGGAAGAAGAAGACTCTTTTTGCCACACACCAAAGAATGAGCTTCTCATTCGCTTTTCAACTTTATATACAAAGCCCTAAATCCTTTTTGGGCGGTCATCCCCTTTTTCCTTTTTTACATGGCCAGCCGTAGCCTAGGCCCTTTTTCCCATATCCCACCATTCTAATTTATCCTATTCCCAACTAATGCGTACACTTTGCACAGGAGCGAGCCCGGCGCTCTTTTACGAGGATTCAGGGGCGCTTCCACATTTTAATGGTGCGCCTTTTACTCTTTCGCATTTTTCTGCTTTCATCCTGCGCCTTTTTTGCTATTTTCATTTTCCGCTCCTCTGTGCTGCGGGAAACACGGTAACATTACCCCCCTCCTAGCCAAGTGCCAGTCCCATGGCACTGCGGTGGGACATAGTGGCTAGTTAGGTTGGTTGCTAGGCGGAACAGGTAGGTGGATGACACTGCTTCCAAGATGGTTGTGTGAATGACAGGTGGTGGAGTCTAGTGACGATGACCAGGCGAGATTCCGGCATGCTTTAGGCTCCATGAAGATGCTCGGCATCTTTCACACAGTTGTGGCATCCGTTATGTAGCCGGTCGTCCCTCGAGCATCAGAAATGCTTGAAGCAATAAGCAATCCCTTAGGAGGATGGTATTGGAGGGATTTATTCTGGAGAAGCCCCCCTAGAACTCTTGTCTTGACAAAGATATGGTTTGTCGTTGCATGGAAAATCTGTGTCTTTGATTTGAAGATCTTTGTCTTTGAGTTGAAGGTCTTCGTCTTTGAGTTGAAGGTCTTCAGGACTGTGTTGAAAATCTTCAACTCTGCATTGAAATTCTTTAGGCTTGTGGATTCCGTAGATCTTGAGGCGTTGGGCATGCATCTTTGGAAGATGAGGTTCCAAGATCTATGCCAATGGCCGATCTATCTTGGCTTGGTTCAATCATGGTAGCCATCAGCAGGAAGATGGCTGGACACCGGTACATGGAAAAAGTTTTGGTCATTAAAGGATGCCATGGATGATCCTCTTCAGCGGAGTAGCCAGTTCTTGAAACTTGAACATAACCTGCAAGAAAAGTTGTGCACTCCCTAAGGGGTGTGTCTGCCTCTCTGTGTAGTGCGGGGTGCCCATGGCAGTGGAACTGGAAGATGGGGAGATGGGTCTAACCTTGGGCAAGCCCTTGGTAATGTCCCACCCTTGAGGACCTAGGTAGTGTGTCGTTGGAGGTGCGGTACAAGTCTTAGGGTGATAGGTCTGAAAGTCTTGCCCTTGATGTGTCCTAAGCGTGAAGTGGGGAAGGGGCTATGGAGAACCCTAGGTGCAATGACGACGGTGCACGACAAGGTGAAGGGGAGTTGCAAGCGGATCTTGCGAAGGTCTCACCGCTTATCTTTGCTTAATGGTAGATGCATCTCTTGGCTTTGCTATGCTTTGCTGTCGTCTCTTCTTTCCAGTTCACCGTTTTTTTGTTGCCTTGTGGCTTGCTTCTTCTTCTTCCTCTTCTTTTTCTTTTTTTTTTCTTAAAAAAAAAAGAGGCTTATACATGGATACATGTGATACAAGGGCATGATGGGAGTTTACTCCTCGTCATCCGAATGGCGGGTAGGGGATGGTGGAGGGCGGGGGGTCTTGTTAAGGAATCTGCGACTCAACAAGTAGCCCTTGAGGTTGAGGCGGGTTTTGAGAGTGGTGGTGGAAAGGAAGGGGTGGTTGCACTGGGTGAATTTGCTATCACTCATATCTTCGAGTAGTGCAACACAGAAGGAGGGCAAAAGAGTAGTGCGCATCATGAGGCGAGTCATGGTGCTGCTATCTATGGCATTGGGGTCGAAATAGAGGAGTGGGAGGTGGCGTTCTTGAGGTGCGGGCTCTTGGTGGACTAGGACCCTAATTAGTCTAAGATAATTACAAGTGGTTATGAAGGCGGGGTCAGGACAGGAGGTGAACTCACCAAGAAATCTATCTATAGAGCTGTACAAATCAGGGAGGGTAAAGAGAAGGGTGTCCTTATGGGAGGTGCTATTGGCGTTATAGATAATGGGAAAGTCAAACCTGCCATGGATGGACAGATTAAAGTCGACCCCTACCCTTCGAGGATACGGCATGACAGTGGGGTCGTTTCTCTCAGAAGGGAGGGTGTTACAAAACGCCATCCACGCGTCAAGGTTGACGTAAAAAATGCGGTCTGCAGGTGGGTTGGCAATTATAGCCTTCCACCGATCTAGGCACTTGGAGGACTTTATCCTGCCGAAATTCGCGGTCCTCGACTCCCCAAGCAGCTGGATTGGCCTCTCGCTCCACTAGCCACTTGGCCTTGAGCCTTGTACCCATAGCGATTATGTCATTTACAAGTTGAATGGACATTACTCTGTTTAATGTAGCGGGAAAATCAAAGCTCAAGTCGAAGGGGGCATGGAATTCAGCAGGGAGATCTTGAGGGCGCGATAGGAGAGGGGCAGGTAGTCTTGGAACATGTCTAATGTTCAGCTTTTTCCTTGCCTTCTCTACCATTTCTTTCCTGCGGTTAGCCTGGGCTGCTTTCCTCTCAACAGATGTGTCAGGGGGCTGCACTTCCTCTTGTTGTGGTGGAGGGGGTGGTGGGACATAGTCCTCCTCCTGAGGTCCCAGATCAAACTCCGGTTCACCCCCTTCTGCTTGTGCGTCTTCTTGTGCTTTCGCCTTTGTGAAGCCGAGTTCGTCTATTCCTGTGCCGTTAGGCCCACCTGTGCAAGATATCTTCTTTGCTCCTCCAGGCTCTACGGCGGGCCTCCTAGCTGCAGTGGCACATGCAGGCCCGCTGTTAGGGCTCTGCGTGCAATGGCTAGCTTCTTCTGCAACAGCTGATCATTGGCTTCGTTTCCTTCCAGTTTGGTGGAGTGAAGCAGTGTATTGAGGAAGGTGTACTGCTGGGCTATCATGGAGAGCTGGGCCGCCTCTGCCTGATTCTCAGCCAGCACCCTATCTCCTTCTGCTTTGGCCAGGCGGCGTGCCAAGTCTCGTATTCTCCCCTCATTGTGGTCCCAAGGGCGTTCAGTATAAAGGGCGTTGGTCTATTTGTGCAGGAGCCAAGCATAGAAGTTGGGGTTATACTCTAGCTAAGCTTCCTTGTCTAATTCGAATGGGCGGATACCGACGTGCATGATGTATGTCAGAACATCGGTTAGGAGATCGCCAGAATCGATTCCACTTGCAATGTGGAGCTCTTCCTCTGTTAAGAGGCGGTCAAGGTAGGGATACCCCTTGATGTTCTCTTCCATGGGTCGGCCACGAAGAGTGGTTAATACTCGATACGAGGTTGGCGCGACGTAGGTGGGGTCATACTCTGCTATTTTGATTGCACGGCACTGCTTAGCATTGGTCATTATGCGGCACCCCTCAACTTTCCATTGCAGCCTGAGTGTGTACCAACGCTTCAAAAATGTGGAGTCTGTATCAGCGAGCTTGGATAACTCGGTAATTTCCTGATCAGTGATAGCAGAAGTGGTTCGCTGATCGTAGGATGTGATGAGACATTTAATGGCTTGCTCTTTGGAGATCTCACTGTTGAGCAACTCAGCAAAGTAGAGCGAGAAGCTTTTGCAAATGCAAATTCAAAAGTCTCCCAAGAGCAAGGCATATTGCGCACTTCCGTTGCAAAGGGTTCTTCTAATAGACCCAAGTCCAAGCGGTCATAGCTGAGGGCTACCGACACGAAGGTGGCATCGAGTCGTTTAATGCAGTCTACCACATCATCACCGGTGTCCTCGGCAAGGTCAACGGCTAGCGCTAGAAGTGATTTTCATTCATAGGAGGGCGTAAGGCCGACGGGTGGTCGAGGTTTACTAGAACTAGAGGCCTTGACAATGCATAGTTGCGGTTGGGAGTTTCCTTGAGCCTGCAGTTGGGCTGTTTGGAATATGGGTAGATTAGGGTCAGCCACAACGGATGGGCTGCTGCAATTAGCTTTGCCATGGGGAGTCGGCTTAACTTGGTCGGGTGATGTCGCCTGTGACGGTGGCTGTTGCTTGGGCCGATAGGTTTGTGTGACTCTCTTGGGCCGAAGCGTAGATGAGCCGGATGGCTGGGGCTCTGGAGAGCACTGCGGCCTATGGTTTTGAGACGTTGGGGGACGTGGGCTGATCAAGCTTGAGGGTGGCGTATGAATAGTGCCTTTGGCCGTGGGGACCTTTGGGATCCACAGCCAGGTATTTCCCTTGTAATAGCCTTGCGCATGCAAGAGGGCTTTAGGGACCCATCTTTGCTTGATCACGTGGCTCTTCCTGTGATTGCGTCTTGGCCTCCTAGGTTTAGAGTTCTGGGTCTTATGAGGATAGGCGCGTCGACTCCTAGGCAGTTGTTGTGACTGTTTAGACACCCACTGGAAGCGAGGCTGTTGGGCCTTTGCTTTGGTCGCTGTGGGCTGCGGTTTATGGAAGTCGGGGAGTGGCAGCCGCGCACTACCCCCCTCCTTAGTCTTGCCTACGGATGTTTCTACCAGTGGCTTTGCGGACGGTGATGGTGTCGCGCAGCCCTTGTTGAAAGCTGTGACAATGTGCACGTTGCCGATTGCTAGGTGGATGCGCTGTGATTCATAATCAACATTGCAGTGAGTCTGCTTTTTGAAGGTTCGCCCCAGCAGTGACTCAGTGCTTGCGTCTATAGCACTTGGCAACATGTAAAAAAGCATTGGAACAGTCTCAGGCTCGATAGAAACGGCGACTCTGCACTTGTCGAGAAGTGCGTACGGTTGAGCCCCATATGGATTTAACTTGGCGGTTGTGGGTTGAAGTAGTGGTTTGCCAAGTTGGATCCAATGATTGTGGGTTAAGACATTGAAGTTTGCTCCCTCGTCGATCAAGGCATTGAAAGCGTATGTTTGCTTGGCAGTGACCGTGACACGAAGGTAAGCGGGTTCTACGACTTCCTCATCATCTTTGTTGACTTTAGTGATTGTAGCTGCTCGTACTTTGACCGGCGGGTCTAACATTGGTGGCTCATGCAAAGGATGAGTGGGAGGGAAGTACTTCTTAACATGACTACCATTGAAGAAGCCTATTCCTTCATCGTCTAGGGTCTCAAGCTCGACATTGCCGGTTCGGCTGATTGCACGAACCTTGAAGGCCTTTGAATTTCATTTTTTGCTTATGCCCTTTAACTGAGTAAAGGAGCACTAAGTCACCCTGTTTAAACTCGCGCTGCTTGACATGCTTGTCAAACTAGCTCTTGCGTCGGGCTTTCTCACAGATAAGCGCGTGGGTGGCTAGAAGACGAGTTTCTGAGAGGCATTTCAGCTCAACCAGGCGTTGCGTCCATGCCTCCTTCCCTTCCCATCGTTCTTGAAGTGCTATTCTTAGGCTAGGAACGAAGAATTCTAATGGTAGTGATGTCAGGAGGCATATTTCACGGTGGATTCCGTGCCATGGTGGATTTCGTAAGGCTTTACAGTGGATTCCGTATACTTTGTTGACCGGGGCGCATACACAAAGTGGATTCTTTGTGCGAGAAGTTGATGGGGACGCCTATCCTTTTCGGGCGTTTCATTAATTTAGTGTGTACATGGGTGATTCCATAGCGGGTGATTTCGCAAAATATATATTAAATTAATAAACGTTTATGAGTTTAGAGTGCGCACTCGTGATAAATTAAGGTTAGGATTGATTTCTAACCAGTTGATTTATTTATGTAGCTGAAGACTGCTAGGTATTCACTTTCGTTAATTTAATTGTATTATTTTACTAACGATTGTGAATGCTTCAGTTGATGTGTAGAGATAGCAGCAGTGGCGGAGGAAAGCATTGGAGGATAGCGTGTATTTGAGTTGTCACTTATATTTTGATGGGCGCATACCTTAGGCATGGCGCTTATATTTTGTCGCACCTATTTATTAAGGCATTGGATATTTATTTATTATTTTGTATGCGCATGGATGCACGATTATGATATTTGTATTTGGACATTGTATTGGGTATGCCTGACTCTTTGGGCACCCGCCCATTAGCTTTATTTCTATTTTGTGCTAAAGCAAACTCAAAAGCCAAAAGCGTGCTATTTTGTAATTTGGGCTATTATTTGAGCTTGAAGATGATTAATACATAAAATACATGCTTTGTGGAGCGCTCACACAAGGCATAGGGGGAGATTGCACCCAATTGGTCTCTTGTTCATGTCGTGCATGCTTTCTACCTTGAGTTTTGTGCAAAAAGTAGAGTTCTTTTGTTCTTGGGGACCTTCTGGCATTCACTACGTGAGCATACAACATCCGATTTGCGCACAAGTGGTATCAGAGCGAAGCTGAGATTGAGAGCTTCCAATCGCTACCCATCTTGTGCGAAGGGGGAGCTACTGGAACGATCGAGCTCTACAGTCAGTCTCATCACGAATGGTCGATACGGGTGGATTCTCGGCGGTCAAGAACCTCTGTTTACAGCCTCTGATCACGAAGGACCGGCCTGTAACGGCGGAGGACTACTCCTACATTCCCTTCTCCAAGATGTTTTTCCACAGTCAAACAGATAAGCCTCTATATCTTAAAAAGTTCAAGCTTGAGTTTAAAGCTTATAAAGCTTAATAAGAAGCTTATTAAGCTTCAAATTTTCAAAACAGCGGCAGGGCGGCCCTTCTCTGTGATTTTCGTGTCAAAAAACGCCCCCCCTAAAATTCGACGATTTCTGACCACTAAGCTTTAAGCTTAGTTACCCAAGTCCTAAATCACATAAAGTTCCAAAGCTCTGCAAGTTTCGTAAGTCTGCAACTCTGCAAGTCTGGCAAGTAACCAGAAGTCAGAACTGACTTGTGCTCAAAACTCCCATAAAGATTGTTCATACGCAGAAGCACATAGTTCGTTTATTGCTCTCTGGAAGACCCCGTTCCTATTTGTAGACTTGCTGAACCAATTTCAGCAAACACAGAAGGTCATATAAAGATTATACGCAACTTCTACGAAGACAACGACTACCGCAATTGCAAACAAAGGAAGATCATAAAAGCCAAACAAAATATATAAGCCTTGTATACTCGACTTTGAGCTATGCTCATCCCGCTAATCAGATTTTGAGAGTGTGAGGTCTTTTGAATTTTACAGGATGAAGGAATAAAACATGGACGATTTAATGGCTGAAGGTGATTTACCCGAACCTACGATGGAACAAAAGTTGGATTTAATTATGATGCAGTTGGATGAAGAACGAAGAGCCCGGCAAGCATTGCAAGTTCAATTGGCCAATTTACAAAGATCGACTATCGACAAATAGGAACTACAACCTGAAGATCTTATTCGACAAACCATCGATGCGACTCTTGAAGCTCAATCCATCCGCAAAGAAACAAAGATAAGTAAAAGAAAATTCAAATTCCGTACTTTCAATGGTACTCGAGATGGAAAAATTGTTCTTGCATTCATCAGTCAGTTTGATGATTACTTTCATGAAGAGACATACGTTGAAAAAGATAAAATCAAGTGTGTCACTAATCATTTAGTGGATAGAGCATCTCTTTGGTGGACCGTGGTTCGTAAGAGTATAGATTGTCCCACTACCTGGAAGAATTTGAAGAAGAAGTTTATGCAGAATTTCCTTTCTCCACAATTCCATGAAAAAGCCATAAAGCAACGGGACCTTCTTCAGCAAAGAGATCATGAGCCTATTTCTCAGTACACTGAATGCTTTTGGAATGCCTTACTCCAGTTACGCATGCTTGAAGACGTACTGAAGCGACTCATAAGCGTAAGTATATGTCTGGATTACTTGGGCATTACTATGCTGAAGTCAATATGTTCAAGCCTACAACTCTTGAAGATGCAATTTCTTTAGCTCATGACACTGAAGACAAGATTCGAGGACAAGACAAGCGTCCACAATAATTTCAAGCAAATGGTAACTATGGTTCCAAGCAATTAAATTCAAATTTTAGAAGATTCAATCAAAGTCGTTTTCTTCAATTTTCATTCCATAAGTCTTGGACACAACCACCTGCTTTGCCATCAAATACCAATCAAAACCCTAAGCCATTTTCACAGCCAAATTCTAATATTCCTAGACTTCCTGCCATTGCAAACAATGTATCTAAAGCCAAACCTATAGTGTGTTACAAATGCCATCAACCTGGACATCTAGCAGCCAATTGCCAATCGAAGAAGCCACCTGTCCATATCAACTATCTTGGAGCAATGGAAGAAGAAGAACGTGAGGAAATGCCTAACTTTACAGAAGATGATGACGACATTGGTACTACTTCGGATACTTTGCTAGGTATGCCAACTCCACATTCTTTGTTGACAATGAAATGTTTAGTGCATGGTAAAGAAAAGATTATTTTACATGATGATGGTAGCACACATGATTTTATTTCTGCAAAGTTAGTGAAAGAATTGAATTTACAAACTGTTTCTACACATTATCGCATTAAAGCAGCATTTCTAGGCGCAAGGTATAATGGAACACAAGAGGTGCATGATCTAGAAATTCAAATTGGTGAATATACTGAAAGAAGGAATTTTCTAGTTGTACCATTACAGTCTAGTGACATTATCTTAGGTATGCCTTGGCGTCATCAGCATAATCCTGATATAGATTATTCCACGCATTTAATTAACATTCATTTTCAAGGAAAACACATTACATTGTATGGTATGCATGTATCTAATGCTTTTCCACTGCTTACTCATACTCAAGCTAAACGTGCATTATGCAAAAGTAGTAAATCTTACCTAATTTGGGTGAATGAACTGCAAGCTAAAGAAAAATATATGCACCCTAAGCATAAAGAATTCCTTGCACAATTTAAAGATTGTTTTGTTGAAGATCTACCACTTGGATTACCTCCTTCACGTCCTGAAAACCACAAAATAGATTTAATTCCTGGTACACAACCACCTTGTAAAGCACCATATAGGCATAGCTAGATAGAGCAAAAAGAAATTCAAAATCAAGTTGAGGAATTATTAAATAGAGGATTGATTAGACCTAGTAGTTCTTCATTTGGTGCACCTGTTTTATTAGTAAAGAAGAAGAATAATACTTATCATATGTGCATTGATTATCGTGCCCTGAATAAAATTACTGTTAAGAATAGATATTCGATTCCTAAGGTAGATGATCTTATGGATAAACTACAAGGTTCTGCCATATTCAGTAAGATAGATCTTAAATCTGGTTATCATCAAGTAAGATTGGATAAATCTGATATATTCAAAACTGCATTTAGAACACAATTTGGACACTATGAATTTCTAGTGATGCCTTTTGGTTTAACTAATGCACCTGCTACATTTAGTCGCATGATGAATCACATATTTCTAAAATATCAGCATTGTGTTATAGTATTCTTTGATGATATATTGGTATTCAGTAAAAATGAGAATGAGCATTATGAACATTTGTCTTTAGTTTTCAAGTTGTTAAAAGACAATCAATTGTATGCTAATCCAGAAAAGAGTGAATTCTTTCAGACAGAAATTGAATATCTAGGTCACATTGTTTCATCAGAAGGTATTAAGGTTGACCCTAAAAAGATAGAAGCAATTTTAAATTGGCCCATACCCAAAAATGTGCATGAGTTACGATCTTTTCTAGGTCTTGCTAGTTTTTACAGAAAGTTTGTGTGAAATTTCTCATTACTTGCTTTACCTTTGACTAAACTTTTAAAGAAAGGTATTGTTTATAACTGGACTGATAATAAACAAAAATCTTTTGATTTATTGAAACATGCATTAACCCATGCTCCTGTATTAAAACTACTTGATTTCAATAGACCATTCTTTTTAGTAGTTACTGATGCTAGTGGATTTGGAATAGGAGCCGTCCTTATACAAGATAACCATCCCATAACCTACTCTAGCTGTAAATTGAAACCATCTGAACTTAAATATTCTACATATGATAAAGAATTGCTAGTTGTAGTACAAGCCTTATGTCAATGGAAACATTATTTAATGGGTTCTGAGTTTATGATTAAAACTAACTAACAAAGTATTAGACATCTCCTTAGTCAATCCCAAATATCTGACCGACATATTAAATGGGCAGCTTTCATTTAGAGTTTTCATTCCCTTATACAATATCAATTAGGAAAAGAGAATGTTGTAGCCGGCGCTTTGAGTAGAAGACCGACAATTCATAATATTTCTGTGATATCATTTGATTCCCTTATCCCTATAAAAGATACTTATCATTGTGATATTACTTTTCAAGCTGATTGGAATAAATTAGTTGCAAATAACTGGATTTCTATTGATTCACTGTCTTACAATAATGGATTCATGTTTTATGAAAAGAGATTATGTGTTACAGTTCCATTTAGATCATTTGTTTTAAATGAGATTCATTGTCCTCTATATCAAGGTCATAGAGATATTATATCTACTTTGCGTACATTGACTGAAGATTTTTATTGGCCACATATGGACACTGATGTATCTAACTTTGTTTCTGAATGTTTAGTTTGCCAACGAGTTAAAAGACACCATGGTAAACAATATGGTTTATTGATGCCATTATCTATTCCATCATGACCATGGGAACAAATTTCAATGGATTTTATTACTGGTTTATCTAACACTAAAGCTAACCATGATATGATTTGGACTGTTGTAGACAAGTTTAGTAAACAAGCATATTTCATTCCATGTAAGAAAACTTTAACAGCATCTCAAGCAGCACAATTGTTTTTGAAAACTGTTTTCACTAATCATGGATTACCAAAAGTTATTATTTCTGACCGTGATTCTAGATTTTGTAACAACTTTTGGATTACTTTGTTTGCTAACCTAGGAACAAAGATTGATTTCTCATCTGTATTTCATCCTGAAACTAATGGACAAACAGAAGCCACTAACAGTACTATTTTAGATCTTTTACGTGCTTACACTATTTCTAAACCACAGACATGGGACACACATTTGCATTTACTGCAATTTGCATATAACAATACACCACACATGTCTACAAAGAAAGCACCGTTTGAAGTGATTTATGGTTATAGATTGTCTACACCTGTTGCATCTTTATCAAATAGAATTCAGAGTGCTGATGATATTGCTAATATGCACGCTACTATTTTTGATGAGGTTAAAGACATGATTGCCAAAGCCCAGCAATCGTATACAAAACAAGCCAATAAGAAAAGACAGGCCATGAATTTCAAAGTTGATGACTATGTTTGGTTGAGAATAGAAAACGTAGATTACAAAGTGTAGATAAACACCCAGTTGTGAAATTAGCACCTAGATTCTATGGACCATTTAAGATCATTCACAAAATCAATGACAATGCATTTAAGTTAGAACTACCACCTCACTGGAAAATTCACAACACATTTCACATTAGTTTATTACGACCCTTTAGAGGCCAATTACCTGTACACCCTGTTTATGAAAACCCACCTTTGTTAGATGAAGAGACTGAAATACTTGAACCTGAAGCTATCATAGATACTAATTTCATGACCACTAGAACTGGACGTAGATATTCTAGATATTTGGTCAAGTTTAAAAACCATCCTGTTAAGGAAGCCCAATGGATGCACACTAGAGACTTAAATGCTTTCCCCACTCTGTTAGCTCCACATTGAGCTAATAGCAATTGAGGACAATTGCTATTCCACCCCGGGGGTGTGATGGCAGGAGGCATATTTCACGGAAAAAAGTAGAGTTCTTTTGTTCTTGGGGACCTTCTGGCATTCACTACGCGAGCATACAACATCCGATTTGCGCACCAGGTAGAATTGCCTCAGTCCCATAGGTCAACCTAAAGGGGGTTTGGCCAACAGCTGTTTTATAAGCTGTGCGATAGGCCCACAAGGCTGCCGTCAACTTGTTGTCCCAGTCACTTCGTGAGGCTGAGACTACTTTAGTCAGGACGTTGATAAGAATCTTGTTAGTTGATTTTGCCTGGCCTTTAGCCTGAGGGTAGTATGGTGAGGATTTGCGATGGATTATGAGAAAGGTGGATAGGAGATGTGCTATCACTTCGTTGATGAAGTGTGTGCCTTGGTCGCTAACCAGTTCGATGGGGCAACCGAAGCATGAGATCACTTGCTCCCATAAGAACTTGGCAGTCGTCCTAGCATCGTTTTTTCGTGTGGCTCTTACCTCTGCCCATTTCGTGAGGTAATCTGTGGCCACTACGATGTACTTGGCTTGTGAGTACTGCATCGCAGGACTGATGTGTCCTATGATGTCAATTCCCCATTTTTCGAAGGGTTGGCGAGCAATAATTGGGGTCAACTCCATTTGATCTTTACGAATTGGGAATTTTGTCCATTGGCACTTGTCACAATGCTTAACGAATCGCTTAGCGTCGCGGAAAAGTGTTGGCCACCATAGTTGAGACTGCAGCACCTTTCGTTCTGTCGTGTCTCCACTAAAATGTCCTCCCGCAATGCCGCTGTGTGCCTCCGAGAGCACATCGTGCATCTCATGCTCAGATACGCACCTATGCAGCAATCTATCTTGCCCCAACCTATAGAGTTGGCCTGCAATCAGCTGGTAGGGTTGGATCTTCAGGATCAAGCGCTTAAGTCATGTCTTTTCTATTGGTCGCTCAGGTAGTCCGTGCTTGAGCACTTGGACTATGTCGTCCGCCCAATATGGTGTTAGATCAACCTTAAATAAATCTCTCTTGCTAGACAGGTGGAATAAGTGGGCATCAGGTAACTTGTCAACGATGCGTTGTCCAGCGGCTTCTCCTGTGGAGATGCGTGAGATGTGATCAGCCATGTAATGCTGTTTTCCTCTTCGTACTACCACGAAGAAATCGAACTCCAGAAGTAGGAGGAGCCATCAAGCTATGCGCCCTGTAGCACAAGGTTTGTTTACTAAATAGAGTAGGGCTTGATGGTCCACAAAAAAAATGAAGGGTGTGGCCAATAGATAATGCCAGAATTTCACTACTACATGCTACTTACATTGTTTGGAGCCGATTGCTACTAGTGCCTTGTCTTGGCTTGCATCTAGCTTCCAAAAGCTTACTTGGGATATTTCTTGGCTTGCCAGAGTTGTATTTGGGATACAGTTGATGTCTATGGATGCTCTAATTTGAGGCTATAGAGCCTATATGCTCATGATGTCTGGTCTTGGATCTTTCGTCATTGGTGCTCTCATATGCCCTTCTTGAGCTTCTTGGCTTGATCCATATGGCTATTGTGTTGGTGGGAGCATCGTTGGATGTTTGACAGACCTTAAGTAGGTGGTTTATGCTATTGAGCTTTGAATCTTCTAAGACTGGGATCTTTTTCACTTGGATGTTGCATAGTTATATGAGGTGGTTCGTATACATGTACTTGGGCTGATTTGGGCATTGCACTCCCTAAGCATACACCTCTTTGTGTCAAGTCTTGCTAGTGTTGTGTACACTTTGCTCTATTACACAGGGGGTGTGTCGGCTTACTGATGGATTTGTTTGACATGCTTGGGTGTTTGCTCGATGTTCGTATGACTATCATATGCTGATTTATGCCTGCTTGATGTTGGTTATGCTTTGACAATCAATGGTTGACTTGGTACATTGATTTTGCCTACAGTTTGCTCTCATTATACCTGGTTGTAATTTATAAGCAATTATGTATGCTTGGTGGGCAGCATCATTAGCTATCAGTTCGTGGTCATTTTGCCTTGGTTTTGTGGTATTTTTGGCTGTTTACAACAGAAAACAGCAAGTAGTTTTGAACTACATGCACTGTTTTGGACTGCATTATGGGTTCTTCTTCCACTGACAGTGCTATCTTCAACATCACTAAGCTTGATGGTACGAATTATGCCTATTGGAAGAGCCAATTGTGGCAGGTATTAGTGCAGAAATTACAAATAAATGCATGGCAAGCAGCCTGAAACTATAACTGATGACGAATGGGATGAGCTTGATGAGTTCTGCAAGTCCACCCTCATCTTGTCTCTCACTGAATAGGTACATTACAATGTGATTGAGGAAGCACAGAGTGCTTGGCAGCTTTGGGAGAAAATTAAGAACCTCTATGACAAGAAAAGTCCAGCAAGTCAGACATATTGGCTGAAGCAACTTATGGACCTGCGCATGAAGGAGAATATGACAATGTTTGCTCATTTGAGCCAGTTCCATGCTATTCTCAAGAACTTCACTTCGCAGGGTATTACCTTTAATAATGAGGTTACTCCATTGTTTTTGCTTGGGACACTAAGTGAGTCATGGGATGTATTCTGCACTGCCTTATGTGCTCCTGCTACTATTTTAAACTTGCCTGATATGGAGAGTGTTCTTCTGTAGGAAGAGATCAATTGTAAGAACTTGGATGCCTCTCATGTGTCGCATGCTTTGATTGTTAGAGGCAAAGATGGTAATGGCAAGAATGATCATGGGAATGGCCATGTTACCGTGTTTCCCGCAGCACAGAGGAGCGGAAAATGAAAATAGCAAAAAAGGCGCAAGATGAAAGCAGAAAAAGGTGAAAGAGTAAAAGGCGCACCATTAAAATGTGGAAGCGCCCCCGAATCCTCGTAAAAGAGCGCCAGGCTCGCTCCTGTGCAAAGTGTACGCATTAGTTGGGAATAGGATAAATTAGAATGGTGAGAAATGGGAAAAAGGGCCTAGGCTACGGCCCGTCATGTAAAAAAGGGAAAAGGGGATGACCGCCAAAAAGGATTTAGGACTTTGTATATAAAGTTGAAAAGTAAATGAGAAGCTCATTCTTTGGTGTGTGGCAAAAGGAGTCTTCTTCTTCCTCTCTTCTTCTCTCCTTCTTGCTTTTGTGTGCTCTTGAGAGAGGGACTGTGAGAGTGTGAGGGAGTGAGTGTGTGTGGGAGTGAGGGATCAAGAGGGTGAAGCTCTTCACCATCTCCCCTTCTCCTATTCTCTTCTCTTCTCTTCTCTTCTCTTCTCTTCTCTTCGCTTCTCTTCTCTTCTCTTCTCTTCTCTTCTCTTCTCTTCTCTTCTCTTCTCTTACGCGCGCGGGTATGGAGGATGGAGCTCGGAGATGCAAGAGGCTTGAGGATGCTTGAGCTAGCATCAAGAATCGTGGAGCTACCAGAGTGCAAGAGAGAGGAGGATACTCAATCAAGTATCAAGGTAAGCTCACTACACTCATAGGATCGACAGCGCGTCGGCTAGGTGAGAGATAGCCATTAGAGCTCGCTTGGAACCCTTGAAACAATAAGTGGTCCATGGGTCTTGGCGGTTGAGTGAAAGCTCCCACATTTTGGTTCCATTGCCGGGACCAACGGATTCAAGCTTGAGCACTTGTGCGCCTCATATCGAGCATCGAAGTAGGGTATTCATCCCCGAAACGGAGCTTGAGATAGGTAGGAAGTTTGGGTGTTTTTTATCTTCAAAACAGGTAAGTATTTTGGGATATTTTGGTTGTTTGATGATTGGAAAACATGGAGAAATTAGTTCAATTTTTTGCTTTCGATTTGTGTTGCGTTTAGAGTAGGTTAACAGTAGGAAATTGCACCCGAGAGGCATAGGGTTTGCTACTGTGAAACAGGGAGAGAATCGGGAAAAACAGGGGGAAAATGGAGGAAATGTGCATTGAATGTGTAGGAATCACAAGGAGAGTGATTGGTAACATCTGGGTAATGTCCAGTAGGGTTATAAGTTCTTGAAGAGCAAGGGAATCCTCATTTGCAACCAGTTGAGAGTGAGAGAGAGAGAGAGAGAGAGCTTGGGCGACCCGTTTGATCAATCAGGGCAAGGAGTGACGTTACTATCGGCAATCCCCAGGTATATAGATCTCTCCCCCATCACTCCAACATCATTCCTGGTGAATCTTATAGTCTATAAAAATCGATACCTTAAGATATTGGACAAATTTATGCTCGTAAGTGCGTTCGGATCGACGAAATCGGACAATCGGATGTTCGGACAACCGTCCGATCGGACCAACCCGTCGGACCATCGGACACTCAGACCAACCCCGTCCGATCGGATGCTTAGCTCGATCGTCCGATCGAGGAAATCGGACTCACAAATTAGGACACGTCAGCGATCGGACCACTTGTCCAATTTTCAAAAATCGGATGCTTAACCCCCGTTCGATTCTGAGACTCGAATGACTCAAACTCGGACCCACCTGGTTCGATTCCTAGAATCGGACCACTGGTAAATCGGACGTCCGATTCTCAGAGTCGGACACACCCTTAGGTTTTTTTTTTTAAAAGGGGAAACATCAAAAATTGACCCCCACGATCGATTGGAAGCGCAACCCGCTCCAGGACAACATGGCGAATGCCTTGTAGGCAATTCCCGACGTAGGAGTCAAGACCAAGGGACAGGGGGACAGTGCTAGAGCACTCCCCAGTGACCTAACGCGTTGAGAACGGAAATCCAATCGGAGGACTTGTGATCGAACCCCTAGTGAACAGCAAGAAGCAGCGTAGACCCTAGAACCCGTTAGAACGGCCAGGACTTGAGCAACAAAGCTTATCAGGCCCGAAACAAGTGAGAGTGTGTAAGATGCTGAGGAATTGCTTGCGGCACTCACATCGAATTTCCACACTTGAAGTACAGTTAAGAAAGCTGAAAGCCTGATTGGGCATAAGTGCACGAGAAACGACACACTCACCGAGTGACCATAAATTGAGGTTTGTATTTAATAACCAAAGGAACTCACTCAGATAAACCACTCAAGGAACCCACCAATAGGAGAAGACCCAAGACATAGATAAACCATCGAAGCGCAGGGTAGGACCAAGCAAGGAGCGCCAACGACGAGGATCTGTCAAGTCTATTCACCCTGATCGACAGCGTAGTGGAGCGCAAGAACTCAACCATGACGGAAGAGAGCTTCGACCATTGGTCTAGTGAGAAGCTTGATTTGAACATATTTCCAGATGCTATTTAGCAGCTGGTGAGTAGTTACGACACGCACGCCTGGTACGAGCACCGCGGCAGAACAGCAGACGCAATCATTGCAGATCTAGAGGAGAAGAGAAGGCTAGCCCGCAAGACATTGCAGGGCATAGCCAAGTACAATAGGGATCAGCAGAGGCTAGGAGCCAAAGGCAAAGCATGGAGCTACATGAGGTGCAGCGAGTGCTAAACCTGGCTGTCCGAAACCGAATGGACCACGAGAAAGCATTAGAGGGAGACTTGACATTGACCGAGCTCCTCATGAAACGGCTGCTTGATAATACAGCAGTAGAGCAGAGTGCCACCGTACTAGCGACGTCACTGCTCGCAGGATTAGGGGCGAAACAAGGCTCAAAGAGCTAGGCCAAAATACCCACTGTTGCCAAGCAACTCGATAAGTACCAACCTCAGGATGACCTATACAGCTTCGTTGAGCAGTTTGAGCAAGTCTGCGGAGCCAACGGCCTCAATGACCAAACTCAACGTTCGCAAGCATTCGGGCTTTGCCTAGGCGACAAGGGTAGGACGTGGTATACAATCCTGGATTCCGTAGAGCGAGCCAACTTCAATAATCTCAAGGATCTCTTTGTCAAGAGATTCGTCGAGCCCGGATACTCCGATAACCTGCTAGTACGCTTGATGAATGTCAAGCAAAAAGAGAAGGAGGACATCCGCAACTACGTGACCCATGTGAGGAGTCTCTTTAAGAGAATCCCTCTAGGCGAGAGACCGACTGACAGAGCAGTTTCGATTGTATGCATCAGTGGAATTCGAGACGAGGAGTTATATAAGGCTTTGGCAGGCAATTCAAGCTTGCAGCGGGACATGGTGGCTAGAGTGTTTGAGGAAGCCATCAGAGTCGATTACCAGCTGAAAGAGCGGGGCTCAAGGAGCTCAAATCTAGAAGAACCCAACTCGCGAAGCTCAGAGAGAACGTCAGCCTCTAGTGAGCGGTCAATCCCATCATTCCAAGATAAGGGGAAGGTCACCAAGATAGACCAAGGCTTGGCTGAGGTCAAGATGGAATTAGCCAAGTTACAAGACATGTTGAGACGACCAACGCGCCCGCACATCCAATGCGTGTACTATGGCGAAAACCACTTACCGGCCGAGTGTCAAGACCCTAGGTCAAGACCTTGCGCTAACTGCGGGAGGTTCGGCCATGATGTCGCGCATTGTAGATTACCAAGAAGACTTCCATACTCGCAACCCTACGACCAGCCTTACCTAGCAAACAGGCCGCAGCCATTCTTCGAAAGGGGAGCCCCATTGGCTCTTCCCACGCCTAACAATATGAAACTAGCCGCCCCTAGAATGGACATAAATCCTACAGGCATTCTTAGACCGCCTGGTCCTTACGTGACCCACCCACCGCGAGCGACGCTCCAGTACACTACGTGGAGGAGCCGAATGAGAAAGAGACCTATATATATCCTTACGTCTCGCACGACAATGAGGGCAACGTGGTCCTCATGGATTCTCGACCCGTGCCGATGATGGCGTTAGGACGAGGACGAGGTAGAGGCCTAGGAGGGCAGCCGCAGGACCCAGTCACTTGTTGGACTTGCAGACACCCTGGTCATGTCTCATCACGCTGCCCTGAAAGAGAGCAGCAAAACAGGGACAAGGCTGACCAAAGTGCGTAGAGTGCGGAATCACCCATCTTTTCATAGATTGCCCAAAGCGAAAGCCATCCTCTAGCTCCAGCCAACTTGCCATCTGTCCCATTGGGGCTATTTGGTATCGAAAACCCCGATGGGGAGGCCACACCTATTCCCTTGCGGGTTATGACCCGAGCCCAAGCGAAGCAGGCCGGCATCTCCCTGCCAGGACCTAGCAACCTTGACGCAACCTCGATAGGAAAGAAAAGCCGCAAGCGGAAAAATAAGAGATCGAAAGCTAAGGTCGTACTAAAAACTGAGAGTGCTACAACTCTGCCTGCGGGAAAAAAGGTTTCAAACGCAGAGGCAAAGACTTCAGCCCCTAAGATGGCCGAAAAGGGAAGCGCTAAGGTAGGGGAATACCCGCATCCGAAGCGATAGTTAGAGGCCATAGAAAAGGTGAAGGAATGGGTGAAAGAAGCTCAACAGCACCTCGAAGACGCTGAGCCCATCGTAGAGGACGAGATCGATGACCTCTCGAGTGTAAGTACGCCGATATCACCGCCTCGACCTAAGTCGGCAGAGGAAACCGCGCCACAAGCAGTGCCGTTAAGACCAAGCCTAGACGCGACAGAGCCGCAGATCAGTCACGGCTATTGGCCTGGACAATCTAGGTTAGGAAAAGGACGAGAATCTAATGATCTCCTGACCACGCTAGTGACCGCCCCTATAACACTTAGCTTGGGAGGTCTGCTTAAGCAGCATCCTACCCTATGGCAAGATCTTAAGCAGTTGGTCGAAGGGTCACAAGAGCAGGTCACGGCAGACCCTCAAGGCCATGATGCAGAAATGCAATTGCCAAGTTTGACGCCGCACTCCGTGCCTAAATCTCTGCACGTCAACGCCTTTTGGGAAGGCTCTGAGATGCACGCGGTCTTGCCGGTTCTAGCCCTGGGTGACACAACAAGAAAGGGAATCGTAGACACGGGAGTTGGGGTTAGTGTGCTTAGCCACGCAGTGCTTCAGACTTGGGGAAACCCGCCTGTCGAAGCTACTAGGTTTAATGTCACGCTAGCAAAGGGTATGAGAGTGAAGCCATTCGGGATACTGAAGAATTGGCCAGTGAAGATTCTAGCATGTTAAGATCGATCAAACATAGGTAATATACATGCCATATGTACATCCAAGACGGAGCATAAAATGCATTCCAAAGCCAAGCTGAAGCTCAAATGAAGATCCGGAACCAAAGACAAGCTCGATGTCGTATCCCGAAGGTCAATACTTCATTGCATATCCCAAAGACATCGCCCGAAACCAATAGGCATAACCAAACTGGAGGTAAAATAACCTGTTAACCAAGGTAGCATAAATCCCAACCAACAACGAAGTATTTGCATCCAAATCAAGGCTCAACAGCTCTCAAATAGTATATCCGGGCATAAACCATGATGACCAAGCATCAATACAGCCAACAGGACACCCGAATGTCAACAAAGAGCATTATGCATAAGTCGTCCATGATAAAACCTTGTTGCCCAAACAATGTACAATAGTAAATCCTCACATAAATTGAGCTATGGAAGCTCAAACCAAGTCCCAAAGCATCTCAAAACATTGGGCAAACATCCCCAAAGTATTTGGGCATCAAATACTAAGCCTTGGGAGTGTCATATAAGCTAAGAGCATGACATTTTCTTATTGTAAATAAACTCAGATCTGTTGCAAAAAAATGCAATGATTAGAATTTGGCAGATCTGACATTGCCATTGCGTTTGAAGCATGCCAAAACCCCAAGTTAGACTCTTACCTTGCCTAAATCGGGTTCCCGATGCCCGAGATATGAGAAAAAATGGAAATTTTGAGCCAGATTTTGAAACATGCGCAAAAAAAATGTGAGCTGACTGTGGGGTCTGCTGGTTATGCCGAGGATAAGGGAGAAAAGGGGGTCTGCTGGTTATGCCGAGGATAATGAAGCCAAGGAATACTTACAAAGAGCTTATGAGGGCCAAGGAGAGGCGGGAGATAAAATCTTACATCGGGGGGAAGAAGCCATGGCTGGCATTGAAGCTCCAAGCTCTAGGTCTTCAATCCGGGCAGAAATAATGCCGAGCCAAACTCCATGATTAAGCTCTAATCCAAAGCTCTGATACCAGTTGAAAGTTGAGAATGATCGAAGATTGCTCGGAAGTGAGATATGGCAGAGAGCAAGAGCAAGAAGAGAGAGAGACACAAATGGGAACTCCAATTGTCATAATGTGTGATCGGGCCTTCCTTTATTCAAACTGTCACTAAAAGAATAAAGAATAAAGTAACGGTGACGCGTGCCTGCCACTTGCAGTGTGCAGTGGTGGGTATTGTCAGTGTAGTAATACACGGGCGGCTAGGCAGAGGTGCCTTTACCCCCAACACACTGGAGAACATCCCTCTTTATATGCAACTTGTTTCTTTGAAAGTGTATCATAATAGGTTTTTGGCAATGTTAACCCATGCTTCTTTGCCATGGTTTGCTTGGTATATGTAATCCCTACAAGACTTATTTAATGAGTTTTTTGATATAAATCTCCATTTAGAAACACATTGTCTGTCCCTTGCAAATTATACAACTATTTTTAAACCCTAAACCTAGGAAGGGGTACATGTAATGGTACGTGGTTGATATGTAGGGTTTTCAATCGGAAAGTGATAGATGTTGAGATAATAACAAGGGCAAATGTGGGAGAATGAGTTTTTATTTCTCAAATTAATTTTATTTTCAACACTACACAATTGCCATTTATTATGAAACAAATGCAATTTCCCATCTGGTTGGTATTTGCTATGACAATTAACAAGTCACAAGGACAAACTTGATTGGGCTTTATTTGAAGGTGCCAGTATCTACACATGGTCAGCTATATGTTGCATTTTCAAGGGGAAAATATCCACATGGTGTGAAAGTCCTATTGGGTGAAAATGATGGCAATATGACAAAAAACATTGTATACAAGGATGCGCTTCGAAAGGTATACTAATGTGCATTGCTTTCTCTATGAAGATGTAGTTATTGACGACCATATAGGGACATTGGTTTGGCATATGTGTGAATTTCTATATTTGCCATATTTGATTACCATATACTCTTTTGGAAGTGAATTATTGTTTATATTTCACTATTTATTTGAATTTTCCAAATCCCTACCCTAGAGTGGTACTATTACCTAGCTTCTAATTATCAAAAGGAGCTACAGTGCATGTTGCATGTAGTAACGAGTCATAATATCATAAGAAGGATACTTGCAAGAGTTGTTGAGTGTTTATATGATGATGTTAATATTGAAATTAAGCTCCTAGTTGTGTGAACTTTTCACTTGATCCACATACCGCTTATTGCTTCAAGCATTTCAAGCCAAGTGCAATGGCTACCTCTCACATAGCCATACACGCTCTTACACCTATGAGTATAGTGAGCTTACCTCCATACTCGATCGAGTTGCCTCCTCCCTTAAGCACCCCAGTAGCTCCACAATCCAAGGTGTAAGATTAGCTAAGTTTGATCCTCAAGCTCCAAGCTCCATGCTCCATTGTCGCACACAAGACAAGAGAAGAGAAGAGAAAATATGAGAGGAGATGATGGAGAGTTTCTCTACCATGGTCCCTCACTCACTCACTCCCTCACATTCCCTCTCTCAAATACAACCTCAAGCTAGAACAAGAAGAAGAAGAAGAGAAGAGCTAGTTTTGGCCACACACAAGAATGATCTTGTCCATTCCCTTTTTGCCTTTTTATACATGCCCTCCTCCTCTTTGGGCACTCATCCCTTTTTACATGATCGCCCATTTTAACCAAGGTCTTTTCACAGTTCCTTCACCCGTGCCCATTTATATTTACAAATTGTATAGGAGGGAGCTTGATGCTCTTTTACAAAATAAATTACAATGTGCCTAACACTTTCTTTGCTAAAATTTTCATTGCACTCATTATTGTGCACTTCCTTTTGCATCAAGGATTTTCCTACATTTTTTTGAGCTTGCCTTTCTTTTCTACTTTTCTCTCTTTGGGTTGTCGTCCATTTTCAATTGTTTGGGTCTTCCATTTTCAAAATTTTGGGGCCTTTCTACCTTGGGCTTCCTTTTGGGCTGGAACATTACCTCCCTCCTAGTCGAGTGCCAGCCCCATGGCACTTGTTGATAAGGGATGGAGTGGTTGAAGGTTTGCCATGTGGATTGATGATGGGGTTTTGGGAGGTTGGCTGTGGAGAAGAGACACATCAAAATGGATAGAGAGTTGTGGATATTGAGGATGGATTGAGTGGATGATGGGGGCCCCGGATTGTCGAATGTACCTGAAAAGAAAAGAAAGTGCACTACCTGGGGGTGTGCCTATCTCATAGTGCAGTGCATGGTGTCTGTGTTGTCAATGGAATTGGGAGTTGGGTCGAACCTTAAGCACAAGCTCGAGGTGTTGTCCCATACTTGAGGATCAAGTTCTTGTACAAAGGGAGGTACTGTGGGTGTGACTTAGGGAGACATGTCTAACCATAGGCGAGCGGGAGCTCCCTAGGTGTGTCCTGCCCTTAAGGTGCCCTAAGTGTGTGAAGTGGGGAAAGGGCTAGGGTGGTTCCTAGGTGCAATGCTTATGATGTTCGTAGAGTACAAATGACTAATTTCCTTGCTGTGCTTGTTTGCTTTCTACTTCCTTCCTTCTTGTCCTCATTCTTTTTTTCTTATCCTTTCTTTTCTCTTTTTACTTTTTCTTGCTTTTCTTTTTCTTTCTCTCTTTTTTTTTGAATGAATAAATTTAATAAGGGCGCATGCTAAGAGGCATCCCGTTGTGGAGCAGGGCCAAGTTGCATTCTTGGGTTGAGGGCTTTACTGAGGAATGCCCTACTTTGTAGATACCCCTTTAAGTTGTTTCTTACATTGAGTGGAGTAGATGAAAAAAATGGGTGATTACACCTGGTGAATCTACTATCACTTATGTCCTCTAAGAGGTTCATGCAAAATGCTGGTAGGAGAGTGGCTCTCATCATGGGGTGCACTATTGCATAGCTATCTATCCCACCCATTGAGATTAAAAAAGAGGGGCAATAACCGCTCTTCCTTTGTAGTAGGTTTTTGTTTTAGTAATACTCGTAGTAGGTAGAGGTAGTTACATGTGGTGATGAAAGCGGGGTCAAGGCATGAGGAGAATTCATTCAGGAAACTTGCTATAGATGGACGGAGGTCCCTTTCAGTATAAATCAAGCTCTCTTCAGGGATTGAGGTGTTTACATTATAGATCGAAGGGAACTCATATCTATCGTGCACCTCCTAGTTGAAATCAACTCCAAATCTTCTTGGGTAGGGCATGTAGATAGGACCATCTTGCTCATAAGGTAGGGTGCTGCAGAAAGCAATCCAGGTCTCTAAGCTAGATTCCCAGATGTTCCTACACCACCTTGACTGTGCCTCATGTCCCTCTATCCTTCGGGGTACCTCCATCACCTTATCTTCTCAATAGTTTGCAGGTTCCTATCACCACATTGTGGGGTGCCTCCTTCATTTCTCTAGTCATCTCCTTTTAAGATTTGCTGAAAGCTTGATGACATCCTCCACCACCCTAGGAGATAACACTTTGTCGAATGAGTGAGGGAAGGTGAGAGAGAATTCAAAGGGGTTGCAGTTCTCCCATTGCTCCCACACCACAAGTTCCTCGCCCCAGTTGATGGGATCACACTCCTCACTTTGAGGGATGGCCACTTGAGGAACTTGCAGTGTCCTAGCTTGAAACTTCTTGCGGGCATGTTCCACCTGCTCCTTGTGCTTGAGCCTTGCCTCCACCATCTATTCAAGTGGCCCTACTTCCTCCCCTTACTCCTCTATTGCTCTTCTATTTGCACTTATGGCTACATAGGGGGGCTTGGTTCTTGCACTTGTTTCTCCTCTTGACAATTCGGTTTGAAATCAGGTGTCTTGCTTCTTAGATTGGCTCTAGTGGCTCATATTGCAGTGGTTGCATTTGCTATTTCAGCTCCCTACCAAGGTGAATTCTTGTGTGGTTAAGCTAGTTGAGATTAGATGAGCTCATTGCTCCTCTACTCCCGAATTGATACTAGTCCTAGGTCCTTGTCATGGAGTCCATAGGGCCCTCCTCATCAATTCTAGCTTTCTCTTTAGTTGCTTCTCCTCTTGGTTGCATGACATTCAACACTATTCTTAAGAATGTGTGTTGTTGCTCTAGCATTCTTGTCTCGAGCAACAACCTTGGCTTTGCTTTCTGGTAGAAGGTGCTCACCATCTCTTCTCCTCTTGGTTGCATGACATTCAACACTATTCTTAAGAATGTGTGTTGTTGCTCTAGCATTCTTGTCTCGAGCAATAGCCTTGGCTTTGCTTTCTGGTAGGAGGTGCTCACCCTCGGCATGGGCCAACTTGTAGGCTAAGTTTTTGATTTGATCTTCATTTTTGGCTACCCATTCTTCTGGTTTTTCCTTCATCTGCTCTAACCCTTGGTTTTGGTATGGGCGAAGATGGCAATTACCACTCTTACTCTTGCCATATTGTATGCATTTGCTCTTGCTCTTGGGTTTATAATTTCACTTGCTCTTTCACTATGACTTGTTTGTAGAGAGCTGATTGTAGCTGGTTGTGCAGCTCCATCAATTTCCTCTTATTCTCCTCATCTCATTAGTTCCTTGCCTCCTACAACTCTTTCCTAGCCTCTTCTTTTTGCCTCTTTAGCCCTTTTATTTCTAGCTCTAGGTATTTATTTTCACGGGAGTTGAAGGCACATATATTTTCCAAGGTATTTACTGCAACACCAGCAATAAGAAAAAAGTGGAAAAATAGAAAAATCTGAGAAGTAAGAAAAGGCATAGGGCAGGCTTGGAGAAGGCGCCCAGAAGAATAATAAGTCCGGAAAAAATCCAAAAGCATGGGAACAACCACCAAAAGTCAAAGGCCAGCCCGCCGAAGTTTGGAGGAGTTAAAAGCAAGAAAGCGCACCTTTAAATGCAAAGGCGCTCTCAAATCCTTGTCAAAGAGCGCCACGCTTCCTCCTGTGCAAATTGTAAACTTAGAAGGGTGGTAGGACTAGTTAGGAAGTGAAAGAATGGAGAAAAAGGGCCTAGGCCATGGCCAACCATGTAAAAATTGAGGATGATCGCCCGTGGGAAGTAGGGCATATATAAAAACTTGAAAAGTGAATGAGAAGCTCATTTTTTCTGTGTGGCAAAAAAGCTTCTTCTTCTTCTTCTCTTATTCTTACCTTCTTACTTGTGCTTGAGAGAGAGAGTGAGTGAGTGTGAGGGAGTGAGTGTGTGAGAGTGAGGGACTGAGGAGAAGAAGCTCCCCAATCCTCTCTTTATCTTCTTCTCTTCTCTACTCTTCTCTTGTCTCCCGTGGCTATGGAGGATGGACCTTGTTGGAGAGGGATTAAGGTTGTTTGAGCTTGCCTCAAGGATCGTGGAGCTACCAGTGTGCATGGGAGAGGAGGGTACTCGATCGGGCATCAAGGTAAGCTCACTACACCCCGCGTCACCTATGTGAGAGGTAGCCATGGCCTCTCGGCTTGAAACACTTGACCAATAAGCAGTCCGTAGGTCTCGGGGGTTGAGCTTGTAGCTCCCTTCATTTTGGTTCCATTGGTGGGATTGACAGAATCGAGCCTTGAACGCCACGTGCTTCGAATCAAGCATAGTGGTAGGGTTTTTAGCTCCAACCAATACTTGAGACACATAGGAGATTTAGGTGGTTTGATCTTCGGAACAAGTAAGTATTTTGGTTTGTTGTTGAGTAGGCAAGTAGGTAAATCAACCTCAGCCACCACTGTTTTTGATATTTGTTGCACTTGGATAGGATTAGGACCAAGGAAGTAGGGAAAATAGAAGGGTTTTCTGCTGCTAAAAACAGACTGAAAACTGGGAGAAAGGGGTATAAAATCTAAATCTTGAGTAGATGGGTGCAAGAGGGGCAATCATAAGGTTGAAGGAGATTTGAGCAGGGCAATAAGAGGCTCAAAAGGTTAGGGGAGGCCTCATTTTGTAGTCAGACATCGAGAGAGAGAGAGAGCTTGAGAGAGAGAGTGTGAGTGCAGGTAGAGAAGGGGTTCGATCCGATCATTTTGCTGTCGCCTAGCCATTCCAGGAATTCCTTGACCTTCTCTGAGTTATGCTTGTTTGATCTAGAAAGTTGGAGCTTGTACGAGGACCCCCACGTGTAGCATTTGTCACTCGCGTCCTTGCAACTACGTCGCCCAGTCGGACCAGGCTGCAGGTGTATGATTCGCATAATTGGACACTCGGACTGTCTGACTCTCAAACCGTTCGACTCTATCAGTCTCTGGTCTGATCGGACCACTTGTCTGATCGGACACACCACCTTAGACTCGGACCACCCGGTCCGATCGAACCAACTACACGATCGGACTGTCCGACTCTTTAAGTCGGACCCTTCCACATGGTAGTAGGACCCATTTTTAGATTCGGACCCACCCGGTCCGATCGGATAGTCCGACTTGGACAGTCGGACCAGGACCAAGACTAGGATCGGACCACCCAGTCCGATTGGACAGTCCGACTTGGACAGTCGGACGACCACCAGGGCAAAACATTTTAAACTGGTAAGTGAGCCACCTCCTCAGGCCAAGGCCACTCCGAACACATCCCCAAACATCCTTGAGTACCTGACCTAGCTCTCAAAAGCCAGAATTTGGAGAAACCACACATGGGTAGCCTAGAGTCAACCTCTAGTAGTAGGCCATAGAACAGACGAGACTTAGAGCTAAAACTGACCCCCAAAATTCCAACCCAGCCTTGATGGGGTGTATAGTGTGTAGCATAGACAATATGAGAGGATAGCTAGGAAATGCACATAGAGCCATATTAGGCTATGAACAAAAGGGGAAAAAGCGAGAACTGCATTGTTCATTTTGCATTCGCACCCCACGCTGATTTCATAATTTAAAGTGCACTAAAAGGGAGAAAGCCTGATTTGACACTGTGCACTGGAAAGCACTAAGCACAAGTGTGAATAAAATTGACAGCTGCTTTCAATAAGAAGGAACTCACATAGAATCATAATAATTCAAAGAACCCACTAGTAGGAGCAGACCCTGAGACGTAGCTGGGTGCCACAAAGCCCTGTTAATAGGAACTTGAAGACCCCCAAGAGTTTGAAGACGACAGGATTGAGGGTAAGTCGCTACCCAAGCTAATTGGATTGATTGACAACCGGGTGGAGCGAGAGGCTACATAAATGTCAAGAGCAAATGCGGACTGAGGAGATGACCAGTTGGACTTGGGCGAGTTCCCAATCGAATTGCAGCATATGGTTGATCAATACGATCGGCTAATAAGGACCGTGATCCATGACAGACCGATCGAGGAAGTAGTTGTTACGAGGCTTGAAGAAGAGAGGAAGGCAGCTAGGAAAGCGCTGTAGAGCATTACGTCATATAACCGTGAGCAAAGGATGAGGAAATTATGGCAAGACTTAGAGATGCACAAGACACGATGCATTCTAGCCTTAGTTGGTAAGGCCACAACAGGGCCGAATGTAAAGAGGGAGAGGGAGCTAGAGGCAAACCTGATGCTAAGTGAGCTTGTCACCAAGTGGCTTATAGACAACACAACTGCAGAACATAGTGCAACTGCGCTAGCCACCTCTTTGCTCATAGGCTTAGGAGTCACACAGGGGGTGAAGAGCCACAACAAGATCCCTGTAGTGGCCAAGCACCTAGACAAGTACCAGCCTAGCAATGACTCCTATATCTTCGTGGAGCAGTTCAAGCAGGTTTGCGAAGCTAACTATCTCACGGACCTCGCCCAATCCTCGCAGGTTTTCGGGCTTTACTTAGGGGATAAGGGTAGGACGTGGTACCCCAGCCTAGATGCAGTAGAGCAAACGAACTTTAATCGCCTGAAGGATCTCTTCATTAAGAGATTTTCAGAGATAGGGTATTCGGACAACCTCATAGTTTGACTAATGAATGTCAGTTAGAAAGACAAAGAGGACATTAGAGACTACGTCACTCATGTACGTAGCCTGTTTAAGAGAATCCCTACCAACAAATGACCAAAGGAGAGAGCGGTCTCTACCGTTTTTATAAAAGTAATCCGCAGCGAGGAACTTTACAAGGCACTAAAAAGCAATTCGAGCTTGTAGAGAGATGTGCTCGCTAGGGTTTTCGATGAGGTAATAAGGGTAAATGACCAGCTTAGGGAGAGAAGTGCTAGAAGCTCAAATTAAGATGGCTCTAACAAAAGAACCACAGAGAAAGCCAGAACCTATAGCGAGAGATCAACCCCTGACATGCAGGATAAGGGCAAGAGCACAACACAAGACCAAGAGCTAGCCGAAGTCAGGATAGAGCTAGCACGGTTGCAGGAGTTGGTAAAGAGACCCACTAGACCGCATGTCCAGTGTGTGCACTATGGAGGCAACCACATCCCTGTTGAGTGCCAGATCCAAGATCCAGGCATTGTGCAAATTGCAGAAGGTTTGGCCATGACGCAATGCATTGTCGATTGCCAAGAAGGTTTCCTTACGCACATCAGTACAACTTACCATACTATGGGAATAGGTTGCCTAACTTCTTCAGAATAGGAGCCCCATTGGCCCTTCTAGCACCTAATGATGCAAAACTGGCCGTTCCTAGATTAGAGATCAATCCCATGGGCATACCCAGATATCTTGGACCCTTCATGACACATCCACCGAGTGATGCTCCCATCCACTACGTGGAAGAGCCCAATGATGAGGAGTGATATGTGAACCCTTACATCTCGTATGATGAAGAGGGTAATTCGGTCCTCATGGACTATCGACCAGTGCCGGTGATGGCATTAGGAAGGGGAAGAGGCAGAGGTTTTTTAGGGCCAACCCAAGACCTAGTCATATGCTGGACTTGTGGTCACCCTAGTCACATATCGACACGATGCCTAGAAAAAGAGCATGCTAATAGGGAGAGAGCTGATCTCAGGTGTGCTGAGTGTGGCATCACCCATCTCTTCAGGGAATTCCCTAGACAAAATCCATCCTTGAGCTCAGGCAATGTACCATCAGTACCTTTGGGGCTGTTTGGGGTTGAGACATTCGACAATGAGGATACACCCATCGCGCTGCATGTCATGACACGTGCACAAATGCGGCAGGCCGGCATATCACTACCTGGGCCTAGCAACCTAGATGCTACCTCAATAGGGAAGAAGAGTTGTAGGCGAATAAAGAAGAAAATTGAGGCTAAGATCACTCTCAAAACTGACGGAGAGACGACACCAGTGAGTGGCAGGAAGGTAACTGATGCTGAGGCTGAAACCACCGCTCTGAAAACAACAGAGAAAGGGAGTGCTAAGGTAGGGGAGTACCCCTGCCTGAAGCGCCAATTAGAAGCGATTGAAAAGGTCAAGGAGTGGGTAAAGGAAGCCCAAGAGAACCTGAAGGATGTTGAGGCCATCATAGAAGACAGAACTGAGGACTTCTCTAGTGTGAGCACCCTAGTCTCACCCTCTTGACCAAGGTCAAGAGATGCACCTATGCCATGGGCAGCACCACCTAGGAGAAGTGTAGGAGCCACGGGCTAGCAAAACACCCAAGGCCAATGGCCTAGAGGTGTGGGAATGGAGGAGAGACAAATGACGAGTAACCTCCTCATGACATTAGTAACCACCCTAGTAACCCTGAGACTAGGAGACCTACTTAGGCAGCATCTGACGCTTTGGCTGGAACTAAAGCACTGGGTGGAGGAACCAATTGAGCAAATTGCTGCTGACCTGCATGAGCATGATACAGTCACACAGATACTGAGCTTGATGCTACACTTAGTGCCTAAATCTTTGCATGTAAATGCTTTTTGGGAGGGCACCGAGATGCACGCTGTGCTACCTATCCTGGCCCTAGGAGACATGATGCGGAAAGGAATCGTAGACACTGGCATAGGGGTTAGTGTCTTGAGCCACACAATCTTGTAGGCCTGGGGAAACCCTCCCATCTGCTAGGTTTAATGTCACACTAGCAAATGGAATGAAGGTAAGGCCATTCGGAGTTTTAAAGAATTGTCCAGTGAAGATTGTAGGTGTCAAGTTCTCTGTACACCTCATTGTTATGAAGGGAGTGGACTACGACATCTTGCTAGGCTGACCCTGGATGAGGAATGCACGAGTCATCAAGGACTGGGGCAATGGTCTAATCTTCTTAGGGAATTGGAAGGAAGCAGTAAGGGTGGAGACGGATACATGGAAGACAACACCTGTTGATCTAGATGCCATCTCAGCCACATTGAGGGGTGACACGCAACCAACCACATCATATGGGCCGCTGACCAAGTATATCCCTTGCCCTGAGGATGAGCGAGATTGGATGCATGTCCTTGCAACCATCGATCTCCCATTCTCAGACAATGAGGAGGAGTATAAGCAAGCCGCACAAGCCATGTGCACGCCAGATGAGGAACACTTAGTACCACTCTGCATGATGACAAGGAGTGCGTGTGGTCGACCCAAACATGTCACTTTCCATGTCCTAAATAATAAGCTAGAACTCTAGGAGACCCTAGAGTATTTGACAGGCAGATTGGAGGGCAATCCTTTTGCTAATCTCTTGCCCCTCAGAGACCTCCTGGGTGAGCACAAGTGGAAGTGGACCAAAGTTCATGACCTAAACTTGCTATACAATTCGGCTCCAGTCACACAGACGAGAAAGGGGCTAGAAAGGAGGACCCAAGAGACGACGAGTAGTCAGGGAGTGATGGTTCTAACAATGAATATGAGGATTGTTCCTTCATCAATGAGGAGAGCGATGAGGAAATGGATACCGTGGAGTACGATACTGATGGAAGGATGATAGAGCAGATAAAAGCAGACTCCAAGCCCTGAGAAAGGAATGCATATGAGATCAAGAGAGGAGTTATGAGATTGGATTGCGATTTCTCTTGGTTGGAATGTATAGGGGTAGTGGATTATGAGCATGCTAGAATTGCCCAACTACCAGTGGTACCTGTGTTTAGGACAGACGCACCTACTGAACTATGACCACCCGGGGAGACTCCTTCCTCCAGTGAGGGCTGTGAGTTCAACTTGGAGTCTGAAGTCATTACAGAGAGTGACCTTGAAATACCCATGCCATCCAAAACCAAACGCACCTAGGGGGACTTGCCGGTCCACTTAAAGCGCAATCGGCTAAAGGAGGAAAGAAAGAAACAAACAAAAGAGTTATACATAGAGCGGCAGAAGAAACCACATGACCTACCTAAACACATCACTAAGTTCAAGAAGGGTGACAGAGTGGTGGTCCTACTAGGAGCAAAGAGGCAGGGCTAGCAGACCAACGAGCCTATTGGGAAGGACCCGCCAAGGTCAAGGAAGTCAACCTGTTAGGGGAAGGTAAGAAGCCTTGACATGTATTCATAGCAGATGACCTGACCAAGGATGAGGAGGCTAGCCTTGTTGCTCTCCTACAAGAGTATGTGGACGTGTTTGCTTGGTCTCTAGATGAACTTAAGGGAGTCGACCCCAGGGTTGTGACCCACAGGATCCCTATGGTCCCTGACGCTGTCCCTGTAAAACAATGCCCTTATCCCATGAATCCAAAGCATGCCCATGCAGTAAAAGAGGAGATTGATAAACTCATGAGAACAGGATTCATCTACGAAATAGAGCATATGGATTGGGTATCACCAATAGTGATCATTATGAAGAAAAATGGAAAGATCGGAGAGTGCGCCAACTACAAGAAAGTCAATGCCACTACGAAGAGAGATTACTATCCATTGCCATACACCGAGCACATGCTTGAGAGGGTGGCAGGTAAAGAAGCCTATAGTTTTTTGGATGGCTTCTCGGGCTAAAATCAAGTGTGAGGATACCTGGAGGACAGGCACAAGACTGCCTTCGCTACAGAGTGGGGGGTTATTCGCCTACATCGATGGTTATTGCTTCTTCTAGAGTTTGAATTCTCTGTGGTTGTACACAAAGGGAAACATCATTACATGGTAGATCACATGTCCCGCATACCAACAGGTGAAGCCGCTGGACAAGGCATAATGGGCGACCTTCTAGATGCACATCTCTTTGGCCTATCCAGTGATGACATGGAATTATTCAAGGCTAATTTAATGCCATACTGGGCTGACGATGTCGTCCACGTGCTCGAACATGGTCTACCAGAGAGACCTATCAAGAAGGCCAAGCTTAGGAGGTTTATTCTGAAGATCCAACCTTATTAGCTGATTGCCAGCCAACTCTATAGGCTAGGGCAAGATGGGTTGCTACGCAGGTGTGTGTGCAAACATGAGATGCACGACATGTTGAGAGAGGCACACGTCGAAATCACTTGGGGACATTTCAGTGGAGACACGACAAGGTGCTGCAGTCTCAACTGTGGTGGCCCACGCTATTCCGTGACGCAGCTAAATTGTCAAGCACTGTGATGAGTGCCAAAGGACCAAGGTCCATGAGCAGAAGGACAAAATGGAATTGACCCTTGTAATAGGACCTCAACCTTTTGAGAAATGGGGCATTGACTTCATCGAACCCATTGATCATGTGGCCCAATATTCACATGCTCAATATATCATCGTAGCAACTCTATTTGACCAAATGGACTGAAGCAAGAGCCACAAGGAAGAACGACGCAAGGACCACAACAAAGTTCTTATAGGAGTAGGTCATCTCGAGATTTGGTTGCCCTATTGAGATAGTGAGCGACCAGGGCATCCACTTCATCAATGAGGTGATTGTCCACCTGCTCTCAATCTTCTTGATCATCCATAGGAAGTCTTCACCGTACTATCCCCAAGCCAATGGCCAGGCAGAATGGTGGTTTCCACTTCTCGGAGCGATTGGGATAACAAGCTCATGATAACTTTATGGGCCTATCAAACAGCCTATAAAACAACTGTGGGACAAACGCCCTTCAGGCTGACATACGGAATCGAGGCTATCCTACCTTTAGATTTTTTTATCCCTAGCTTGAGAATAGCTGTGTAAGAGCGTTGGGAAGGGAAAGAGGCTTGGACTAACCGTCTTATCGAGCTGGAATGCCTCATTGAAACTAGACTCATCGCCACCCATGCTCTAATTTGTGAAAAGGCATGAAGAAAGATATGGTTTGACAAGCATGTCAAACAACGTGATTTTGACCAGGGAGACCTTGTGTTGTTGTACTATATGAAGGGCCATAAGCAAAAAATGAAGTTCAGAGGGTTAGGACCTTTTAGAGTGCGTGCCATCAGTAGGATGGGAAATTTCGAACTTGCAACATTGGAAGGTGAGGGCAAAGGCTTTTTCAATGGCAGTCGCATGAAGAAATACTTCCCTCCCACACATCCTTTACATGAGCCCCCTATGATAGAGGCCCCTGTCAATGTTTGCGTCGCAACCATCACCGAGATAGAGAATGATGACAAAGCTATTGCTCTAGCTTATTTACGAATCATGGCCACAACTTAAAAGACATATTCTTTTGATGCTTTGATCGATGAGGGAGCTGACTTCAATATCCTAACCCATGCTCATTGGACCCTCATTGGTCAACCCTAGTTGTAGTCAACTAACGCTAAAGTTAGCCCATTTGGGGGCGAATCCTATGGACTCCTTGGGAAGTGCAAAGTCGTTGTCTCTATTGAGTCTGAAAGTTTGCCAATCATCTTCTATGTGTTGCCCAACACGAAGGAGGCAGGCAAGGCGTCGCTGCTAGGGTGTACTTAAAAAAAAAACCCCTTGTTATGTCGATTATGACCTGCAATGTATCCACCTCGCCATAGGAAATGTGCGCATCGTGACAACTTTCAACAAGGGCAGTGCGGGTCCCTCCAAGACCGCCACTCCACCAATAGAAAAAACCATGCCTAAGGCTAAGGAGGGGGATCATGATGTGTCACACCCCATTGAGCCCAGAAAGCACCACCTTACCAAACCCATTCCTAAGGTTAAGCAATCTACATTTCAATGGGTACCTAAACATCAAGGCAAGCCTTCCCACAATAAGCAAACGCGACCCCGCAGGCCTAGGAACTCTCATGCAAAGCCTAGAAAGTAGCCTAGATGCCAAAGCCGTAAACGTACCCTTAAGCCTCGATGGGTCCCCATAACCCTATCACATGCTCAAGGATACTATGAGGGCAACAACTGGATCTGGGTGCCCAAGACATCAGTCCTTAAGAACAAACCCCTTGCACAGCTTGTGGCCACACTTGCTTCAAGTAGCATGTTCACTAAACAACCAGCCATACCCAAGATCCAAGTTGTCAAATCTATGACAACCACAAAGGCCGAAGCCCCAAAACCTAAGCCCATCTATCAGCCAAAGTCGCAACCCGTTGACTCTAAACCAGCCACTTCTGATGCCAGAGCAAAGTCTTTAGAGACTTGACCAATCAGTCCCGTGCAGCCTGAACCCATTATGTCTCAGGCTGCACCCATTATGTCTCTCGAGACTCACAAATCCATCAACTTACGTAGCAGCTAGATGTCTCACAATCATCTAATGTGACCAACTCTTGCATGGTCAAAGCAGCACGATGAAGGTTGCACGTCTTCCAAGCCGCAGGACACACAACTAGCAGATGCTCATCCCAAGGAGCAATCTAGCGGAACATCATTACTAATGCATCCATCTAGTTCTGTTCCACCACAGCCACCCAACAAGTCTTAGGCCTTTAAATGAGCGACGTTCGTTTCTTGCTATGGCCAAGGATCTTGCTGCCAATTCAGGTGATGACTTGGTTACTTGCATTAAAATGCTAGACAACACATTCACGACCTTCACCCGAAGTTATGAGCGGCTAGACCTTGGCCTTCTTGATGAGCCACTTGCTTCTGAAGTCCGTGCTTTACCATGCACCTGGGAAAAGTACGAGCTCATGACCATCAAATTCCCCAAGGTTGCAGTTGATCTTATCGCTAGCGGTGAAGTCTCAAGGGAGCAAGCAATCATCGGCAGGATGCTGACCTCATACTAAAAGCCTGCTGGCTCTGTACCAACCCAAGAGCTTGAAGAGTTCGTGAGTCTTGCAAACTCTACCTCTTCATTCTTACAACAATCGTATGCCTTACGCCTCCAATGGGAGCAAAAAGGTTGCCAAATTATGACAAATGCCGAGCAGAGACGCTTCTACCATTAGATACGGTGGTGTACTGACGGCCATTATTCATGATGCCACCAAGGAAGCAGGGGCAAGTGAAGAGATAGTAGCACCCTCCCAGTCACTGCACCGTGAGGAAGACAGATCGAGTGAACGCACCATTAGTGACAAAGAAGAGCTTGAAGCACCATCCACTCAAGCCGAAGCTAGGGCACGAGGAAAGGCAAAGATTGCCAAGATCCAAAAACAAAAGAAGGAAAAGTTAAGCAAGGAAGAGAAAGCTGAGTTGAAAAGAGCACAATAAGAGTCCAAGAGAATGAAGGAGGAACGAAGGAGAAAAGAAGAGGAAGGTTTTGAAAGGATCACAGAAGAGTCAAGAAGAGCCGAGGAGGAGAGGAAAAGAAGAGTTGAAGATGAAGCTGAAGAAATGAGGAGGAAGGAAGTTGCAGATTTGGCAGAGGCAACTCATAGGTCCGTGAAAGAGACCCATGGAGGGGGAGAGATGAGCCCACTGAGCTTGCATCATGTGGCTGGAGTTAGTGGCAGTGTAGAAACAACCTCGGTGGTTGCAAGAAAGGGCAAGGCCCCATTGCACCCCCTCCCCTCTTCCCTTGTGCCACTCCCAACTGAAACCACACTCACCATGACAAAGAAGTCAGTGCCAGCTGTGGACACAGCTCAATTAATGGCAATGATACAACTCTTGGCTAACAAAGTGGTAGAGATTGCCCCCGAAGCAGGAACAAAGAGGCTAGCCACAGTAGATGTAGAATCACGATAAGACCCTAAGTGGCAAAAGCTGGAAGCATCAACCACTACGGCCCCTCTCACAATGTCATCAGCAACAAGACTATGATGCATATGTGGCTGAACTCCTCACTCAGTTGAGCAAGGCCAGAGAGGAAAATAAAGCGGCCTTGGCAAAGCTGGATGTTGAAAAGGAAACCTCGGTAGCTTTGAGGCTCAACATGTCCAAGCAAGCCGTAGATCATCAAAAAGAGCTTAAGTCCCTAAAAGAGTAGTTGGATACCAAGACTAAGGAAGCTCAAGAGAATGAGGATCATTTGAGGCGAAGATTAGAGGAGGAAGAATAGGATGTACTAGCTCATCTAAATAGTCAGAAAATGTTAATTCAGTAGTGTGATGAGCTAATGGAAAGTACCGCTCACTTGGAGAAGCATTGGCATGAAGAAAGCCACGAGGTAGAAGAGCAACGTCAAGAGCAAGAGGACACCCTGGCGTTCCAGCTGTGGTATGAAATAGAGGAGCAAGGAAGACTAAAAAGAGAGATCCAAGTCCTAGAACAAGAAAGGAAGGATGCCACAGGAAGAAGCACACAGGAGCTGAAAGATGACTTGGAAAACACAAAAAGAGATGTGGAAGCTCTCATGGCTATGGCAATAACAAAAAGAAGACTGCATTTTGCAGAGTTAGAAAGCCATGAGCAGATCCGAGAAGAACTGTCTGAGAGATTCGTAGAGGCACAAATGCAGTTTACCATTGCAGAACAAGGAAGGAAAACAATAGAAGAGTAGTTGAACCGCCGTAATAAGGAGAAGATGGAGATGCTAGACTTAGTGAATGAGCAGCAACAGGTGGTAGTGATGCTGTCTTGAGAAACGGAGGGAAGGAAAAAGATGGAAAAGAAGGCAATGGGAGCGGCACAACTTTGAAAGAGTGCGTGGACTAATAGAATGCCTGGCGGCGAGTGAATGCGAAAAAGTGTTCGCAAAATCAAGAGCAGAGGCTGCCAAAGTGTGCTCAAACACTCAGAGACAAGCCTTCTTGAGCATGGTGCTGAATGTCACCCAAGTTGAAGGTGAGGACTCAATGGAAAGGATGAAGAGGAAGTTAGAATTGACATCTAGTGCCTTGAGATACGACCTTCAAGAACACGCCCTTCTAACTGACACAGGTATTAATGCGGCACAAAAATACAATTATCTATGACAAGCCGACCTTTCCGTTGATGAGCTCAGGGAACTAGGATTTGAAGGACAAGTGCAACAGCCACCACTTGAAGACTAGCCGGTGGTAGATCAAGCCATGGAAGAGGGGCCGGAATTTGAGCAACAATTCGAGGAAGAACATCATAGAGAGCCCAGTCCGCCCCTGCGTGAATTGCCACTAGAAGAGTCATAAGGGGCACAAATTCCTGAACGCATGGTAGCAGCTCGAAGAAGAAGGCAAGATCTTGCAGAGAAAGCCTAGAGGAGAGCGAGAGTATGGCCATAGAAACTCCTTGAAGAGCCCATGCTGATATGCGAGGACCCCCATCCCGTCAATTGGTCTTAGGAGTTGAGTACATGGCAACAACAGGAGTTCCAGACATGACCATTTGAGCTGTCCTTTTCTTATTCACAAGCTTTGGATCGTGTTCTACCCCTAGAGACGGTGGCAAGAATCAATAGAATGGCTAATGACCTCGCCAACAGATGGATAGAGGAGAGAAACATTGTAGTTACCAGATGGAGGTAGGAACCAGCAGATTATTGGTAGGATAAGGTGAATCGGGTTCCCAAGACCGTCCAAGGCTACGAGGTGCAACCGAAGTGGAGGAGGAGGATTTGGGATACCAACTTTGATGCTTGGACTGCTTTTTGTAGCTCATTGCCTGAAAAGCGGAATGACCCCATCTACATACCTTACCCTTGCAGACATGGAGTCGACCACGACATGAACCTGCATGGGCCCCTTGACTTTCCAACAATCTACAATGTCAATGCACGGACTCCTGAGGGATGCTTGGTTTTTAGATTGGAGGATATCCTTCCATCCATCAACCACTTCCTTGAGGATTTCTCCTCATGTCCAGACCCGGCATTTATAGTAACCTGCAATTACCTTAGGCTCATTAAGTTCTTGCTTAAGAAAAGGCCTACAGCTAAGGAAGTCCACCTTCCCCCGCTCTTTTTTTATATCAACTTAGGCATCGATAGGCATGCCATGGCTAGGCTCATGATGAGGGTGACCTTACTCCCCTCCTTCTGCATGGAAATCCTAGAGGACATGAGCGATACCCACTTCACGAGGTGTAACCATCCCTTTTTGTCATCAACACCTCTGAGGGTAAGAGCTAGCATCAAAAAATATCTGCAAAGCTGCGCATTTTTGACTAAGTGCCTAAGGTCACCTCGTGGACCATCCGAGGATGATAGGAATACAGCATAAGAACTCTTTTTGTATTCCATTTGCAGCCATGATCAATAAGTCATCCAAAAGAGAGAGAGAGAGAGAGAGAGAGAGAGAGAGAGAGAGAGAGAGAGAGAGAGAGAGAGAGAGAGAGAGAGAGAGAGAGAGAGAGAGAGAGAGAGAGAGAGAAGAAAAAGAAAAGAGACCAGTACCAGGAATGAAAATAAAGAGGACAAAACCTCCAAAATTCATCCTAGGCCTAGGGGAGGTCAAAACCTAAATTTAAATTTCCCAAACCTACATAGTGCATCCACTTTTCCATAGAGCTCTCTCTCTCTCTCTCTCTCTCTCTCTCTCTCTCTCTCTCTCTCTCTCTCTCTCTCTCTCTCTCTCTCTCTCTCTCTCATTTGAGCTCTCAAAGGGCATCATCCACTCGTTGTGCATTGTCATGCGAGCAATGATTGAGAGCAAGTCTCAATCACAACTCGATAACGAGATGTTAAGGAGTGTCAATTAGAGTAATTGACTTTGTTGATGAATAACACAACACGAAATTTTTTTAATTTTCACAAATACCTCACAAACCACACACAAAACCAATCGATAGACAATGCTTCTTGTAGGCCAAATAACAATAATATACACAATTTAGGAAGAGCTTCACATAAACCTTGCATAATGTTCAAAAACAGGAACTTCGAAAACAAAACCAATTGTACTAAATTCTCATACCTTGAAAAAACCTTAATACAACACTTGGCACTTCAGCTTCCAAGTTCTCAATCTCTTTGAACTGCACATCCAGACTCCATACTTGCACGTGTGACCCTCCACTCTCCTCACACAAGTTTACGTTTGAAATCAAGGAGTTGCCCTTCTCTTCTAACTCCCCCCCTTTTTATAGGTTCTCTCCTCTCATACACATTGTGAGTGTGTGTTTTTTTAAAAAGATTAATGCTTTTCAAATGTTTGGCTTTCCATTGAAAAGCTTTTAAAGATTTTCTTATTTTTCATTTGTCTTTTTCTTTTTGGTCGCCAACAAACACAATGATTGCAGGAATGTCTACAAGGCTTGCTCATTCTGTTTGGAATTCAAATGCCGTGCAAAAGTTGAATTGTCTCAAGGTCTTACTATGGAAAGGTCATGAGATCTAGCAATGTTGTGGCCTGTTGGCGTGATGGCATTTTCTTTTAAGCGTCAGATTGCACGAAGCCATGCTCACAATTTTGTAGTTGCTCCTCATCTCGATCTCTGTCATCTCCAAGCCTTCTCTATAGTCCCCATAATCCTTGAAACCACCATGCAATCACATCATGGATCTCTGTGGATCCACAAAGAAATGCCTTAATCTTGCTTTCACAAAGAAGCATTGTGATATGTAGCAAGATCACGAGTTGACTTTAACATGAGGTAAACTCTCCTTCCAATCGACCCTGCAAACATGATTGCATACTCATCTTTTTTACAACTCCTCTTGTAGCTCCTTTTAACAGATTCGTATTTTAACTTCAATCACTTTTTGTTCTTCTGCTTGCTTCAACACCCTTCTCTTCGATTGTCTTCTTTCCTTTATATCCACTATATAATTTGCAAGGTTTGATGACTTAATCTACAAATAACAATTCTGTACATATGCCTTTAGTGCAACATTTGGACCTATTCAAACTTGGATAGAACAAGAAGCACATTGGGCACTCATCAAGCTCAGATGCAGGATCTTTAATACCTTTCATACACATTGGGTCGTTGCTTGGTGAACTCATTGCCCATGCTGGCAACCCCTTATATTGTCATAAATTGTCATGCAAACTGTAGCATTGCTCATAAATTTTCAATGAAGGTCCCATTGGTATGATTAGAGAATGTCGAAAAAAGAATGGCTTCACTTATGCTAAAATCTTGGTCTACTAAAGCTATTACGAGTGTGGCTTGATCACCACCAACTTCTATGGTGAAGATACTAACCTTGGCTCTAAGATTAGAGCAACATTGTGTAAAAATTGTAGCCATCGTTGATTGGACAAGTCGAATTTTCTAGCTTGTAGTCAACTAGCTTCTTGTTCTTGAGTGAAGTAGTTACATGGTCACCCTCCCTCTTCTCTCTCCTTGTTTGGTTAAATGACTACCACTTTCTTTAGCATACGAATGCTGCATTAGAAGGCCGGCCTTGGAAATGTTAATGCTTCGGTCCTCATGCTTGAGCTTGGATAAATCTTTGAAACTCCATTTCTTTAACAAGTAGGCCTATATGTAATTGAACTTGGCTACTCACCATTATCCTCAGCTCCTTCAAGATTGTTGCCTCCTCAATTTCTCTATCCATGAACTGGTTATGCCAGTCCTCGTAGGTGCAAGTAGCATGAGTACACTAGGTGCTCTTCTCTATAATCAACTTCTCCTCATGAATGCTTTCATCATGAAAATGTAAATGCTAGTACATCTTTTCATTTGTATTCTTGTCTCCAAAGAATTCCTTCAACTCATCAATTATTGAACTAGCATAATATTCATTGTATTTAACACCTTTTGACTTTCATATTGCTTTTATATTCATCTAACATCCCATGACCATAGTAGACAAGATTTGTAACCTCCACATCTCCTTTTCTTGTCAACAAGTTTGTTAAATGAACCTGTTTTTTTCAATGCAATGTGTCCTAGCAACAAAATATACTTTTTGAAAATGAACTCTGTGCTCAGTCATACATGATTTCGAGAAGATATGAAAAATGGAGTCCTTGCTATGCAATCATGCAAGCAATGGTACACTCAAAAAAATATATACACTAGATAATATAGTGCATGGCCTATCTACATGTTCCCGTGCGTCATGCAAAATGCAAATACATTTCCTTTATTATTTAAGATCCTTATCCTCACCTCTCAACACTCACTAAAAAATTACCGTACTCCACTCCACCCACCCAAAATCTCACTATCGCTTCAAAAAAAATGATGGTCCTCAAGATGTTGACCAAGAAAATAACCCATCTCACAAGTGGCAGTGTCCTTCAGGGCCCTCTGACTCACCCAATCACCTTTCCCACTCAACCAGAGGTTCCAAATTTTGTGATAAATATCCCAACTCTCGTGTGTGCAAGAACAGTGCGTGACCAATGATAGGTACTCTCTCAAGTGTGCGTGCATCTAATATTTACTGCATATAGTTGCAGTGGGCCTCATGTCATGCTAGTGCAACGATGGTGCAAAACGTGCTTAAACCCAACCCTTGGCATGGAAATAATTGATAAGATCAAGAGACGATCCCCGAGTGTAGTGTTTCAGACAAGTGCAATGTGTGAAATGCTAGTGAACCCATAATCCTTGTGATGTGCAAGAGTCTTGATAAGAAAACATACCTGTTTCACAATGTTCTCATCAGCTAACTGGCAAACTTTAGCGCTAACTCCTAACCAAGTATTTAGATGGCTTTTTGATAAGAAAGAAATTGATTTTGCCTCCATGAAGAGAATAAACAAGTTGAATTAAAGACATGAAATTTTCGAACAATAGCCTATTCATTCCTAAACATTTTTGACACTTTTTTTCCAACCCTTTTTTACTCTTTCTTGCTTTTAACATTGATTAAGGTTTTTTGTTTCCTTCTTGCCTATGTTTTCTTAATCACCTAACCACCTTATCCCCTCCCCCTCGAGAAATGATAAGAATCCTTCCTAGGATTGGACATGGGAGAGGCAAGGGCATTTAAGTGCAGTATAGTGCTATTTACTTTGGCATAAGTCAATCGTAGAAGTCAGGGTTGTATTCCAAGTGGGCATGACGATCAAGATTATGAGGACTAATTCATACTTGGGTAATGTAAGTTAGGACATCTGTTAGAAAATCATCTGAGTTAATGTAGCTAGCCACATGTAGCTTCTCTTTCGTAAGGATGCGATTAATGTAAGGGTGGGCCAAGACCTGGGCGTCTAGGTGTTTGTTTCGGGTGATGGCCAAGATCCTGAAAGAGGTTAGTGCTACGTAAGTTGGGTCATACTTGGTTATTTTAATCAAATGTTGTTTCTTAGCATTAGTCATTACTTGGCAACCCCATTTCTCCCATTGGAGACATTAGTTGTACCATTTTTGTAAGAACAATGAGTTAGATTCAGCAAGGCAAGTGAGTTCCTCAAGCTCAATGGGTGACACATGCCTTTGGGGCTTGTGGTATGATGTTATTAGCCGTCTAATGAGGGAATGCTCTTTTGAGATTTCACCATTATCAATCAACTCCTTTGCAACCTTGGGGAATTTTACGATCATGAACTCATATTCTTCCCAAGTGCAAGATAAAGAACGAACATTAGAGGCAAGGGGTTCATCAAGCAGTCCGAGGTCAAGTCTTTCATAGCTCCTAGCAAATGTGGTGAAAGTGTTGTCCAAGAGCTTGATGCAAGTCATCAAGTCATCTCCCATATTCTTAGCAAGGTCCTTGGTGACTAATAGAAATGGATGTCACTCATAGAAAGACCTAAGACCTACTGGTGGTTGGGGTGGAATTGAGCTAGACAGTGATGGTTCAAGGGTAGTAGACTAGACAGTGGTGTATCAGAGGGTAACTCCATAGTCTGGATCCATGCATCCAGTGCTACTTTAGGGTTTACTGAGGGTGGCTCCAGTGGCATAGATGGTGCATTGCCTTCCTCTTGCACAACCACTGGGGTGCCAAGCTCTCTAGACTTAGATGATTTTGGGGTATTAGGCTGTTGCGTTGGTCGATAGATTGGTTGGGGTTTTTTGACCGCAACCGTCGCAGGTTCTGTAGGCCTTAGTGGGAGTGGGGCTTCCTAGAGATGGGGTGGCAAGTGATGGTTGTGGTTGGGCTATGCTCCTAGGATTTCCCTTCTTGGGAACCCATATCCAGGTGTTGCCTTCATAGTATCCTTGGGAGCTAGACAAACACACAAAATCCAACTACGAAACAACAAAACAAGCTACCACACAATATTATTTAGTTAACTTTTTAAAAAGAAATTAGTTGAGAGAGAGGTTTTTAATTTTTTTAAAAATTAGTTAAATGCTCTAAGAATTTAAAAAACATCTCTCTTTCTCCCTTCATTTTTCTTCTATATCTAAATTAATTACTTTAATAAATTTTGAAAAATTTAAATGGAGAGAGAGAGAGAGAGGGGGGGAATCATGAGAGGGACAGGTGAGAAGATAGTGAAAAGAATTTACAGAGTGAGAGAGAGGTGAGAAGAGAGAGAGAAAGGGAGAAGAAGGGGAGTGAGTGAGTGAGAGAGAGGTGAGGAGGCAGAAATAGAAAAAAATTGGGGAGGGGAGAGAGAGAGGTGAGAAGAGAAAAAAAGAAAAGCATGAGAGAGAGAGAGAGAGAGAGGAAATAAATTAGAAACAGAGATGGGAAAGAGGAGAAATGGATTATTGAGTGGCAACTTCACTTGCCATTTAGCCTAGCATTTTGTGTGCACTTTGCGCACACGGAACACTATTTTCTATTACATACACAAGTTCATTCCATTAGAAGTCATCCGTCACCATGGTAGCTCATGTGCCAAGCTCCCAAGGTCTGGTCGAGGCAATTAACCTTAGGGCAATTACGTACTACGTCAAACGTTCAGGGTTGTGAGAAAAGTGTCTAGGATAATATTTATACATAGTCCACACCCATTTATGATATGAAGACAGATTAAGGCAGCTTAAGACTATGAATGGATTAACAAAGATGTAAACCTTTTAAAATTGAATATCACTCTTTCAAATGAAAGAATTTGTCAGTTTTTCTGAGTTGAATATGCATGCGAGCCTTCCCCCCAAAAAATAAATTGTCCATCACCCAAAAAATATGGATTCCATCCTTGATTGACACGATGGTGCTATTAAAGAACTATCCTCATAGGTAGTTCTAGATAGAAGAAACCTATGCAAGGTAGTTTTGGATAATGGTTGACAAAAAGTAACTACCTGTGCAAGTTAGTTCTAGATAATCTCTAACAAAAAATAAAGTATCTATGCAAGGTAGTTCTATATAATCTCTAACAAAAAATAAAGTGTCTATGCACAAAAGGAAACTACATATATATGTACTTCTAGATAGAATAGGTACTTTTGGACAGAAGAGTAGCAGAACTACAGTTGGAGACCAAATTATCATGGAATGACATGGCATGTATATATTTCATCTTGGATCTATTATTTTACATAGGGATGGTTAAATAACTTCTATATTCTTGTCCTAATTGTTCTCAACAACTCAACTATCTACCTTTTCCTACATTCTAGGGACTACATGATATAGCTTATTTCCAAAGTAGATTAGGAATACTCCAACTATATGATCAACTTGACATCTTATGAGAAGTTATTCTTCTAACCATGATATATATCCTCACTACTCATATTTTCCATGTTTTTATTCAACTAACAAAAAATCAACATTTACTGCTTTCTTGATTTCAAACAAAGCAGTTTGTGACATCCACTGTTATAATGAGCAAGTCTCAACAACTATGTATGAGGGATTTTATGAGCATTGTATGAGAGTGAGTGAGGATCAATTGACCTATTTTATCTCTATATTCATTGTGCGAATTATCTTCAATCAATGCATTATCTCTTTGGTTGTGTCCAATTGCTTCTTTTATGGTTACATTGTTTGCTTTCACTATAGTCTACTTGATTGTGAGTTCATTCCAATCAACTATTTGTATAATCTCCTTATTATCTACTTTCAAGTGAGTTAGTTGAAGTGTGGGACATCTCATTCTTAGAATTTTATGATGGTATCAGAGCTTAGTCATCTTAAGTCTTCAACATTGAATCAAAACTCTTTGTGTTTCCCTCAAAATCAATAAGACGCTAGAGGCATTCTTCCTAGCTATTGGCTAGAGGTTATTCCTAGTATATTTTCTCCACAGCTCGTAAGAAAATGTAATCCTTTTAGACCCCTCATCATTCACAAGGGCTCCAAAGTGACATCTCCTTACTCGATAACGAAGCAAGCTTAAGAAAAACAACGCATGAAAGTTTAAGATGCAAACTCTACTAATGATTAAGAACATATGAAAAAGGAATACCAACTCATAAATGTGAACAAAGAAACAATTGGAATAGAAGAGTAATCCAAGCTCAAGGCTTCATCAACATTGATGCAATTAATAACATGGTTGGCTACACATGGAATTTCTTAACAAAGATGCTGGAGAGTAAGAGCACTATCAGAGTAATGCATTTAAAGTTTAAGTTGAACAAAATAACTTAAAATTTAAATGAAAATATACATGATTACTTGTTGAACGTTAAAGACATTGAGAATGAACTAATTGTCAAAGAGGAAGGGATCTCACAAGTTATTCTCAAAGGTGTAACAAAAGAGTATAAGCACATTGTCACTTGCATTTTATGAGGGAAAACTTTCCTTCCATGGAAGGTCTCAATGCCCTTTTTATTCAAGAAGAAGAAAGGTTCAAGGAAGACACATCCATCCCTAATAAACAAGAGTTAACCTTGTACTAGTAAAGGGAGAAAGAGTAGCTATTATGAAGGAAACCACGTTGTGAATGTAACATCTCAAATCTTAGATATAGACAACTTAATTAAACATATAAGTATTTGAAGGTTAACAAATTCACAAAGAACAAGAGGAAAACAATGACAAGGCTTAACCTTCCCCATGACAAAAAACATGATTTTCCATCCTCTATTATGAAATATTGAACTACGTAGCTATTTACATTCATATTAAATATCAAATTGTAAAGAACATACAAACATCAATCAAACTATAAAGTTTTTTATATTAAGAAGTTTTATATAGCTTGTTACAGTTGATATAAAAAATTCTAGGTGCCGAACCATGTCACTTTGACATCACCATTGAATCTAAAATGTGTCAAAACCTCTTAAATGACTCTAAAACCTCTCAATTTTGAACTTCAAATAAGGGAAAAACAATAAAAATATCAATCATTTGGTTAAAATTACCACTAATTATGCTTAAACTTATAATTGAAAATATATTAATAATTTTAATAATATATAATATCATACATGCATTTTATATATAACATTACCATATAAATATATATTATTATATATTAGATATTACTATATAGATTTATCTAAAAAATATTTATGCACAATAATATTTTTATACATTTAATTTTGCTCAATTTTGCATAATAATTTGTAGAAAAAAGATGGTTAATCAACAACAAGGAAGAAGACTCCTACTTCAAAATGGACCACCCAATCGAAGACCTTTCAATACAAACTTCATGGCATGAACCTCAAATTAGTCTAATAATGGCAGTGAGAAAGCTTTCATATCTACTTGCATTAGCCACTTAAATCAACAACTTCAAGATGAATGGTACATGGACTTTGGAGCCTCTTGTCAGATCACTCATCAATTAAAATGATTCAATTTAGTTTAGCCCTCAATACCATGCAAACAATCAATACAAGAATGTTACCATATTTTGGTAGTAATGTGTGTGAACATACTTCAAACCATTAGGGTACCTTTTTCTCTCTTTAGGAAGTTTTTTGCCCATGGCCTTATATATACGTATTCACTTTTAGAGTATACTTAGTCTTGTAAATCTTCCCTATTGACACCTCTTAATACACCTTGAGTTGTGCTCTCTCAAGCCTCTTTTTCTCCAATTTGTGTACTTGCATTCCTACAACTCTAAATCCAACATTTGGTAATTAAAGTGGGCTTTGACCTCTTGAGAAAAGTTGTTAACATCCTCTACTTGATTTTCACAAATTAGAACAAGATTTTGATGAATGCTCATTGGTAAATAAATATTATGGAATACACAAATTAGAACAAGATTTTGATGAATGCTCATTGGTAAATAAATATTATGGAATAGCCCCTAAGGTCTTGGCATCGTCGTATTTTTTGTTCAAGTTCATCGTGGCCTTCATTTACAATACAACCACTCCTGCACAAGCTATTTCTTCCTTTTATGCAAAAATTCTGACATTGGTAATTTCTATAGGTAGAAGCCTTATAGTCTCCTTTATACTATGCTACATAGCACATGTTGGTTTTGTACATATTTTCCTCTATGGATGCAACTTCTGCATCAATGCAATCAATGGCCATGGTTACAAATAATGATGTATTCCATGTATTGGCTATTGAGGACAAGTTGGATGGAACCAACTATCTATTGTGGGCTTATATGATGCATCATGTATTGGTTACAAAGGGGCTTTGGAACATTGTCCATGAAATTGAAAGACATCTTGGTGGTGTTTTAGAAGCCACAAGTCAAGCAAAAGTACCAGAAACAAGTATGCACTGTTGAGAATGTTAGAAGTTTTAGTTTTGCTCCATTTGATGCTACAACACCACCATCACCTACTACTGAGTAGATTTGTTGGGATGGCTAAGATGCATGGAGGCTTGTGCTTTGATTGAATTTTTTGTTAAACATACCATGGTCCCACATATTCGATCATGTAAGACAACTAAGAATGCTTGGGATACTCTTGCACCTTTGTATCAAGAAAGAAATGAAGCATGTATTGCTTACATATGTAAGAAGTTAGAAAGTGAACATATGGATGAAGCTCCATGGAAAATTTATTGACAAAGATAAAAGATCTTAAGAAGTAGTTGATTGCTGCATATGAGATTTTGCTAGACATCTCACTTGTTGTGATTGTTCAAAATGGTCTTCCTTTTTGTATCTAATTTTCCTTTGACGATGAAAGACAATCTAAATGCTTTATCATTTGGTGAGTTGGTTTCTATTTTGGTGCAAGAAAGACAATCCAGGAAAAATAGGTCCATTATGCATGTTGCAAACCAAGCTTTTGTATAGCTAGTGAAAAAGCTAAAGGTAAAGCTTCCTCTTTTGCTAGTAAGCAAAAATCTACAAATGTTGCTTAGACAAAGAACATTGATAAGGATGAGAAGAAAAAAGAGAGTCAAATGTTTTGTAGTTATTATAAGAAAAAGATCATGCCACAAAGCATAGTTCCAAATTGGGTCTATGGAAAAGGCTAGTATGGCTATTTTGCAGATGCATCTTTTTCTAAGTTATAATTTATAAATGTTGTGTAGGATACATAATGGGTATTTATACAACACAATTACGACCATTGTTTACAAGATTCTTACATGTCTATTGTGGAGTTTTATGTAGGGTACTTTAACAATGGTACTGTGAAGCATATTAGTTCTCTACATAGTTTGTTCACTTCTCTTGAGCCTACCCCTAAGGACAAAATTCTGACATGTGATAATAACTTCTCTTATCCTATCAAAGGAATTAGAAAAATAGTGTCAACTACTACTAATGGAAGTACTTTCATACTTATATATGATTTATATGTAGTAGAGATAAAAAATATTATATTACAAGTTTTTGCACTTGTGAACATTAACTTGATTGATGATAAGTCTACAATTCATGATATCTCTTGTGGCGATACAATTATTGTATATGCTTCAATATGCTATGGGTTGTCTAAGCTTGATAACAATGGGAAATACTGGAAGAAACAGAGGTAGTTCGGGTCCAAAATTTTGGCATAAGTGTTTTGGTAATTTGGATGTTACTCGTTTGTTCATTTGCAAAAATGTGATATGATATCTTCATTGCCTACTCTTAGATTCCTAGAAAACACATTTGTGAAGTTTACAAATGTAATGTGCTTCATTTCCAAAAGATGGTTCAATGAGAGATATTTGCAAACTGTAGCTTGTACATAGTGATGTTTCTAGTCCAATACAAACAATATCATTTGGCAACTACATGTACTTCATGACTTTCATTGACGACTACTCCACGTATACATGGATCTATGGTTTAAAAGCTAAAACCAAAGTGTTTTTATGCTTTGAGGAGTTTGTTAACATGGTTGAAAATTTGTTAAGATGTAAAGTGGGCACTCTCCATTTTGATCAAGGGGAGAGTATATGTGTAAGGAATTTAATGCGCATCTCGTTGAACGTGGAATGAAGCCCTAGTGTATAGTGCCATATATACCACAACAAAATGTTATAGGTAAGAGAAAAAGTAGGCGAGTCATGGAGACGGCATGATGTATGATGAAGAGTCCAGCTTTGCCACATAGTTTTTGGCTTGAAGTTGTTTTATGTATTGTCTATGTACTTAATAGGTGTCGCACTTAGGCTTTGCAGTCTATCACTTTGTATAAGGCTTGGGCATAGGAAAAAGCCATCTATGGCTCACTTGCATGTTTTTGGGCGCTTGGCTTATATTACTTGATATACTAGTGTAACAATGAAAGAAATTACAAGGTTGCAAAATGCATTTTTGTTGGGTATAGTAATCAAGCCAAAGATTATAAGTTATAGTATCCACAAAGTAAGCATATGTTGGTTAGCCATGATGTTGTTTTTGTGGAAGATGTTGTTTAGCCTTCACTTTCATATACAAAAGAGATAGATGTACACCATAGGATATCTATGACACTTTGTTATCTCTTTTCGATAGTGTGTAGTCAGATGCGATGCCAAATGAGGCAATTTTTAGTTTATATAGGTTTGTCATGATAACACAAATCAACTTGTGAGTAGAGATTGAGCAATCTAGGACTATGCCAAAATGGCTAGTGCAAACATTGTGGGATAGTAAGTTAGATGCATCCTTGGCTAGTCATATTCATTTGAGCTCTCATAGTGTCTCTTATATGTTAGATTATCGTGCATTCGCCAGTTCTACTTTGTGTGAGATGAGGACGAGCTTGCGATTTTTGAAGAGGCATAAAATTTAAAGAATTAGATGCCTACTATGTAAATTGAATGTGATGTTGTCATAAAAACTAGTACTTGGTTCTTATGTGATTTGCTTCTTGGCAAGAAGGCTATTAGTACCAAGTGGGTTCACAAGTTAAAGTGCAAGTCAAATGGTAGTGTTGATAGCTACAAAGCTAGACCTGAGGCAAAGATTACGATTCAACAGAAGGGCATGTATTTTGATGAGACCTTTGCTCTCACTTGCCATACAAGAAGTATTCATAGCATTTGTGAATTAACAACTCACAATGATTGGAATGTACATCAGTTGGATATCAAAATTGCATTTCGAAATGGTGATTTACATGAGGAAATGTATGTTTTTCAACCTTGTGGTCTTGTGTAGAAGAGGCAAGAAAATAAAGTGTGCAAATTAAAAATGGCTTTTATGGTCTAAGGCAAGCACCTTAGACTTGGTATGAGAAGATACATCTATACTTGACTGCACATGGTTTTTAGAATAGTCCCACTAAGAACACCTTATATATTAGACACAAGGTTGATGTGCCTCTGACCAATGTGATTTACATTGATGACATGTTGCTTTGCTCTCACTTGTACTAAATGAGACACATATTAATGAGTTTAAGGCTAAGTTGAATTCAACTTCTGACATGTTGGATTTGAGCCTATTGCATCATTATTTGGGCATTCGGTTTAAGCAATGTAATGGAGGTATAGTATGTGGAGATATTATTGCAAAGATTTGGTCTAGAAGACCACAAGCCTATTGCTACTCATATGGATATAAGTTTAAAGTTGAGCCTTCATGATGTCGAAGATAGCTTTGATGTCTTCATCTATCAACAAGCTACTTGATGCTTGATTTATGTATGCATTACAATGCCAATATTCAATTTGCAGTCTCATAGATGAGTGGGTTTATACAAAACCCATGCACTAAGCATTGGTGGGAAATGAAGCAAATCTTTCACTAGTTGAGTGATACTGAGCACCTTGGGATATTTTATCCCAAGGGGGATCACTACTGCGAGATTTACATGCTTTTTCAGATTTTGACTAGGATGCTTGTTACAATACTCGTATATCCATAAGCCGTTTTTGCTTCATGCTTGGCAATTCATGCCTATCATGGTTGAGCAAAAGGTAATCCATTGTGGCCACTTCTAATTGTGAAGCTAAATATAGGAAATTTTTTACAACTACGATTGAATGTGTTTAGCTTAGATGCATCTTGCTTAATTTTGAGTGTTGGACAAACATCCGCAAACACCATCTTCATTGGCAATTACAACCTAGTATTGGCATTTGCATAGAATCCATTGCTCCATGTGTGTACTAAACACATTAAGGTGTACTATCATTATGTTAGGGAGACTCTTTGCAGGAGAGGTCACATAATTTGGTAGTTACTTGGGAAACACGAAGGGAAGGATCAGCTTGGCTTATGTGTCAACATAGGACAACCTTGCAATAGCTCCCGTGCCATTATTGTATGGGGTTAGAAGTGGTGAAAATATTCCATGATAACTTGGCCATTTTGTATAATAAACACATAACTACCCTCCTCAACATATTTGGAATGTTGATGAGATTGGAGTGCAAGGAAGCAAAGATAGAAGTATGCATGTCTTGGCTAGGAAAAGGTCCCAAAATGTATATGGCATGATGCCTAATAGTAGGGAGTGGTTGACTATCCTATGTTGTGTAAATCCTGTTGGATATGCTTTGCACGTGTACTATATCTTCAAAGGCAAGAAAGCTATGAAAAATTATTTGTTAGAGTGTGAGGAAGGGGCTATAATGTCTATGCAAAACAAAGCATGGACGATGGGGCAACAATTTGATTCATGGTTGGAGCATTTTCAACAAGCTATCCCAACCCTACCCTCTCCTTCATCTCAACATTTTCTCATTGTGGATGGACATGACAGCCACAAGAGGCTTGAAGTTGTGCAAAAGGCATAAGGCGTTGGCATAGATATTGTCACTCTTCCAGTTCACACATCTCTCAAGCTTCAACCTTTAGATGCATCAGTTTTCAAACCCTTCAAATCCTATTTCACAAAAGATAGAAGTTGTGGCAGTTACAAACATACTCTACTCAAGCATCAAAGGGAGAGCTTGCTGCTGGTCTTGCCTCAAGGGTGCTAGCAATTGCATGCACTGAGTCCAACATAAAGGTCGGATTTCATGCTATTGGAATATGGCCTTTTAATCATGACATATTGCAGTATGGGGATTTGTTGTGCAACAACATGGATGTGCACGAGGTGGGTAGCTTTGGAGACATAAAATGTGGAGGAGAATATAACAATCCAAGTTCCTCTTGATTGTAGTCAAGTGCCTAGCATCCTCATGCTTGAGGAAGGTGTTGCTGAACAACTTTCAAGCATGGTTGCAACCAACCAATCGGAAAATTCTCCTCCATTGACATCAATTACAACTCTTGATCCTACCATAAGTAAAACACCCAATCTACTTGAGTTGCTATGAGTTCCAAGGGAGGGTGTCACCATCAATTGGGTCAATGGGGAGGCTTTTGTAGACTACTCTCACTCACTTATACTCACATCTGACCAATACATTGAATCTATGAAGGCCAAGCATGCAAAGCAGTTGGAATTGGAGAGGCAACAAAACAAGCAACCAAAGATGGCTGTTGTTGAAGCTAGGTGGAGGCAACGAGAAAATGAAAAGCAAGAAAGGGAAGAGAGGAACCGATGGGAGGCACAACTCATAGAGTCAAAAATGCACATGAGGGCAATCTTGTGGGAGGGTTTAATGTTGGAAACTATATGCTTATAGCCCCTACATGTTCCTACCAAGGCCTCTCAATTGAAGAGGGTCACATGACTCCATGCAAGGAGCAACAATGTAATAGCATGCCTACCAACTCTATTTTGCAAGAGGGTTAGTCCATTCCCTAGGCAGCATGGCTTTGTGAACTGGTTGCATCCCACATATCAACAAGAATAGTAGTTCTGTTGCGTGGTATTGATGCAAGCTTGGTCAATTGGTATTCGAACTCCGTTGTAATTTGACCACTTCCAATCTATTACATCAAACGAAGGTGGATATAGGTGGCTATTAGCCACCTACTTGTGCGTGAATATCCATGGTCTGTGTGTGGTCATCTATTCAAGCGAATATGGAAATTTTCAGCATTCCATAACACTCAATACATAGCTTTGATCATGTAGATTCTGATCACAAGTGCAGCTTGAGAACTTAGAAGACAAATACATAACTAAGAGCCTAAAAGTTGAAATTGAAATCAATTGAAAACTCGTAGATCTGGCCTTGCATGGTTTGCCAAATCTAAACATGCATTTTGGGTAGACAGAAATAGTGAAATGCATTTTGGTTAGACAGAACTAGTGAAATGCTAATTGAGAGACATGGACTAAAATGAAGCAATGCATAGTTCTTTAGTAGTTATAAGCTCTTATGTATTTGAAAAGAAATACTATGTTCATTACCCACATCCATAAGCACTTGAAATAGAAGCTAAAGGCAAAGTATGGCTTGCAAGGACTTGTCAAAAAGATAACAAAGAGCTTGATTTTTGTTTTTCTTTTAATTTAGAGAAAAACATGCAGCATTGTATAGTATCTGCTCGGTAGATTATATAGCAAGCTTGTCTTTAGAGCCAACATGTTTGAAATGTGAATGCACCTTCTAGATACAAAATTTAGTCCACAATGGTACAAATGAAGGTTTGCTAGACACACACATGCAGAAAATAGGGATGACTATTGGGTGCAAATGCAATGCACACAATGCCTAGAACATCACCTTATTAGAAATGTAAATGCACCAACTAGATTTAATTTATCTGTAATAGTGAAAATGGGAGTTACATAGACACAATGCCCAATACATCACCTTGTTTGAAATGTAGGTGCACATACCAGATTTAATATTATCTATAATGGCATAAATGGTGGTTGTAAAGGCATGTTGATGCTCAAGCAGGAAGTACACACACACACACACACACTCTCTCTCTCTCTCTCTCTCTCTCTCTCTCTCTCTCTCTCTCTCTCTCTCTCTCTCTCTCTCTCTAAATGTCAGATAACATGCAAAGGCCAATGCTTGAATATCAGAATGCCTCAGGGCTCTCCTGGACAAGCTATGCTCTGAGAGAGGAATGTAGTCGATGTGAGCTCCAAGAGAGGCAAAGTCGTACTCTGTACACATAGAGCAATGGTGTTCTTAACAGTTGCATATGCTTAGAGAAAACCATCAAGTCATGTGTGACTAATGCACACAAAAAGAAAAACCTGCAAATGCAATCATGTGTTTTTATCTTGTGTAGAGCTGTAGCTTACATTATCTTTATGGATACCATGAACTGCATATTATCTGTAGAACGCTCTAGCTTTAGTCTTTATGAATCTGTCCTAGGTGGAAGTAGGTGTCTATGTACTATTTTGCAGATTCATAGCTTTCTTGGAGCTTGGCCATGAGCAATTGGCCATGATAGGAAAATGGGGGAAGCAAGTTCATCCAACACAATTTTGATCTCACAATTCAAAGGCAATAAGGATAGCTAATCCCAGCTCTCACCTAGCACATTTTTGGAGGTTCCCCATGCAGGGAGTATGTAGCAGGCTCCTTCCACCAAGGCATCCACATCCAAACGAGGGCAACATGATGATGGTGTTGATGTGAAGGGGCAAGACGGGAGGTGCAGGACAAAGTGTGATGGGTCGGGCAAGTCAATTTGCAGATTTCATGTGGACCTTTGATGTAGAAGTGGCACTCTACTAGCACTCTTCTAGCAATAAATGAATGCTATGTTGTCAAATGACATGGGCTTCACTATCCTACAATTGGGGGTGAAAAAGCATAGTCTATTTTATAGAAAAATGTGTAGCTTAGGAAGTCAAATTTACACATGTAAATCCTCATTGTGGATTAATGAAAGCCCCAAAACATTGGTCATGAAGGATATTGAGGTAGAGGCACTCTCTACCAACAACCTCATATGAATCTTGAAGCGAATTGTTAAAAAAAGGTGTTCGATAACTAAGATGATTGAGAGCACACTTATAGTCACCCAAATGGAGTTTTGTTGAGTGCAAAGTTGCACAAGAAAATCCTTACTTTAAAATTGATGAGAGCCCCAAAACAATGCCCATAGTAAATATTGAGGTAGAGATCCCTTACACGAACACCTTCATAATAATCAAAGTGTAGCTAAGCTAGGCTAATTGATTAAAAAGGTTACACATAGTTTTTTAAAAAAATTAAGGCTTGGAAGTAAGTGATCAAACCTTGCTCAAATTTGACAAGTTTCATTCAATAATTATTTTTCTAAAAAAAGGAGTTTTTTAATATATGCACTTTTACCTTCCCTTGAGGATCAAGGAAATATATGCAAGGAAATTAATTGATAGATCACCTTAATGGAATAATAACATGTCTTCCTCAAAAGAAATGCAACTTATAAAAATCCAACAAAAAATTAACAGTTGGAACACATTATTCAAGGAGAATAGATTGTGTGGACACAAGATGGCAACTTAGGAGCAATATTGAAACCCACTACGATGCAACCCATCACCTCCACCTTTTGCCTTATAAGCCCAGAGAGCTAGCCTCATGTAGTGGCTCATTGTAGCCCACGATCCGATGCTACGACCCTCCATGGCTAGGCTACTCAGCATGATACGAAGCATCACCATAATACTGACTCAGAGATGCCCACCGCCCTAGATCAGTTAAGACTCCTTGCTGCCAACTTAGGTGGTAATGCATCCAGCCAAAGGATTCAGGTAGGAGAAGGATATGGACTTTGATGAGATTTTTTCACCTATGGTGAAAATGACTATTATTCCCATTGTCCTTGCCTTAGTGGCTAAAGGAGATATGTACCTTATGTAGTTGGATGTCAAGATAGCATTCTTACATATGGTGACCTTCACGATGAGATCTACATGCAACAACCAAAGAGCTTTGTGGAAAATAGAAAGGCTAGAGATAGATATCAGAATGTACCCCGCATTTGACCAGCGGGGGTCCAATTTTTACCGTCATTGAGACCAGCGCACCCTTTAGGTTGGGTTTTAATCTAAGTATTTTCAATGACTTAAACCTTCAGAATCGTACACGCGAGTGAGATAGGAGCAAGCCAACCGTGTGATCGTTGAATTGAAAGAAAACAAATTTTCTTCTTCAAAGGTCTCATTTGATCAGCATGAGTGACCGGCACGGGTCGTGGGACCCATGCTAATATGTATCCCAAGCCAAATAGCAAAGAAAAGCTTGTCTGTAAACTAAAAAAGGGTGGCCCCATGAGAATTGTACAATAAGTTTTGATGCCTTCATGCAATCTCATGGTTAAGGGAAGTGAAGCAAACCACTACTTATACACTAAAAAGGCTAAGGATGGCAATTTGATAGTGTTCATTCTTTATGTGGATGATATATTGATAGTTGGGAAAAACATGTATGAGATTGTTGCCCTAAAGAAAATATTAATGTAAACCTTTGATATGAAGAATTTGGGATATGCAAATCATATTCTTGGTATGCACATAATGAGGGTTAGAATAAAGAAATTGTTTTATCTGTCCTAGAAGGATTATGCTAGCAAAGTGTTGCAATGTTTCAATATGGAAGGAGGGAAGGGGAGGGGGATGGGAGGCAATTAATAATCCATTGCCTCCATATGTGAAACTAAGTGCTAATGATTGTCCCAAATCTGATGACAAGAGAGTTTAAATGGCCAAGGTTCCATATTCATCATGTGTGGGTATTCTCATGTATGCTATGATTGCCAATTGCTTACATATTGCTTTTGTAGTGGGAGTAGTGAGTAGTTATATGTCGATTCCTGGGAAGAAGTATTGAGAAGCAATGAAAGGCATCTTGGGGTACTTGAGTGGTACAAGGGATATGTGCATATGCTTTGGGAGAAGCAATAGTAGTATACTTGGGTACACTAATGCAAACTATGTAGAAAATGTTGACAATAGAAAATCAACCAATAGAAAGTCAACCACATGATAGGTTATTACCCTGTATGGTGGTGCAATATCATGAATGTCTCATTTGCAAAGATGTGTAGCATTATTTACCGCTTAGGTGGAGTATGTAGCAACCACAAAGGTACGAAAAGAAGCTATATGGCTTACTTGTTCAGTGGGAGGTTTGGGCATTTGAGAAGACAACCAAGCCATTGTTGCATAGTGATAGACATAGTGTCATTATGTTGGCAAAGAATTCTGTGTTTCATATGAAGACCAAGCACATAGAAGTGATCATTCATCAAGTGTTTGAGGACAAGCACATTTGTCTTGTCAAAGTGTATACTAATGATAACCTTGTAGACTTTCTCACTAAGAGTCTTCCCTATGAAAATTTTACACATTACAAAGAGTTGATGGGCATTGGGTGAGGGTATCTCACATGTATTTACCTTACATGTTCTATTATTTTGTCTCCCTTGGAGGCATATTCCCCTTTAAGTTGGAGGTTGTTTAAGGCCAGATCTTTACTCATCACTAACCCTAACTATACATGTGCACACTCATTTATTATTCTTTGAGTGATCAAGCAATAAGGTGCTACCTCACAAGAGAGCTATTGAGGCACTAAGAAAGAACCATCTCTCTCTCTCTCTCTCTCTCTCTCTCTCTCTCTCTCTCTCTCTCTCTCTCTCTCTCTCTCTCTCTCTCTCTCTCTCTCTCTCTCTCTCTCTCTCTCTCTCTCTCTCTCTCTCAGTATAGCTCCATCAAACTAACCCCCTTGCCCTTGTTGGGCCTACACCTTACAACCTCAAGATTTCATTTCCTCCTCCTATATGTGATATATTTTACTCATACTGGGATCTTGCATTCATTGCCATAGCCAACTGCTTCTAAAATATCTCTTGACATTTTATGAAGATGCATTACCACCCTTGTTCTTTAATTGTCAATGTTGGAAGTGACCCTCGTGCAATGGTAAGTCTCCATCTCTCTGTGATATAAAAGTCAATTCAATGCTTTCAAAAACCTCATCTTACCCCATTACCCCTTCATAATGTTGGCATATCTTTGCTTGTACTTTCTCAATGAGCCACCTCTTTTCGTAATGTCTTAGTCCTTTTTCTTCTCCATACTACCCATCCCTCAACCATTAGCCAATTTCTCTTAATGAGAAAAAGAAGAGATCAAAAGCTCCAACATGCACTACATACACCTTCACTGCACCTAAGGATCCTCAAGTTAGGTATGCTCTATCATCTCAATGGACTAGATCCTTCTCGAATCCCCTAGCTCTTTCTCACACTATACAATCCATCAATGAACATAATAGGCAAGGCATAATCCTTAACTTTTGTAATAGACATATTCTCTTGGATATAATGGATTGCACCTCCCCTACCATGGATCTAATTCTCAAGTTTGGAACATACCTAGGAAGCTTTGACTTGCATGGGTTACACTAATCTCTTGATCATAGTCTCACCTGCACCTACATGTGAGGCAAGCACACCTTGTAGAGGTTACTCATAAATTACAAATAACTATCATGAGGTCAATCCATCAATAGAAACCCTTGTCCTCTGTCCTCATCACCAACTTGTGCATTCCCTTAAAGACTTTGAAGTCTCGTTTGCACCCATAGAATTCTATGGATCCACAACAATTTAGCAAGGGGAATAATGTTACTTGTTCATGGAAACATGAGGAAAAGATACATCAACAAGTAAAAAGATAGCAAGGGAAGCTAAAGAAGAAAGAAAAGTGAAAACAAAAATGATGGAAGTTAGCAATTATCAAAAGCTATAAGAAATAGCAACTACAAAAAGCAACAATTCAAAGATCAACCATTGAAAATAGCAAAAGAGGGACAAGGTAAAGAGAACAATCCAAAATAATCCTTGAAACTATTTCAAGCCCCACTACTACTAAAAATTTTAAGTTCACTAGTGAATTTTCAAGTTTTACAAAATCAATAGCCAATTTCAAAATTTATCTTGTATGTAGAGAACATTTATGGTAAAATTTAAGCATTGGACTCGCACTAAGAAAACTTAAAAAATTTTAGGTTAAACCAAAGATCCTTGGGGTCAATGATACCTCCTTGGTTTTAGTTTGTGCTTTAAAGGTAAAGGCACTCATGACTCAAGATATACAAGGCATGGAAGCTTCTCCTACTTCTACATGTCTCGATCTACTCTCCCATGTTCTTGTTAGTAAAGAGAGAAGGAAGAAGAGAGTAAAGGCTAGATTGTAGACGTCACGTGTGTGTGCATTGAGGTTATGGAGATGGAAGGAAATCCCAAGTATCATTGCATGTGAAACAATACCCATTTTCTTATAGTCATCATTGCTCTAGATTCAAACTAAGTACTTAACTATTTTTAATTGTGGTGCCTCCAAATGATAATCTACAAGGAAAACAAGGTGTGAACTTATATGCTAAAGGGGAGCTTGCATCATCTAAACATTAATTGTAACATTTTTAAAATTGTTTTGCCATATTTTGTCCATGAAATGTAATGCTCCAAACCAAAGTATACAACAAAGTAGTATCTAAATAGTTGTGGATGACAAAATGTCATATGAGTTCTCTTTACATTTTAATATCTATTTTCCCAAAACAATTGTGTGAATATATTCTATGATCTATGAATCAACCTTGATGGTTATATTACTTCACCATCTAAACCATTTTTTCCATGCTAGAGAACTTTTGTACCCTCATGTTTTATGCTTAAAAAAGAAAAAACACAAGGACACACACAAACAAAGATGCTCAACAAAAAGTTACAATTTAAAAACAATGATGATGAAAATACTATTCAACTCAATAGGCCAATCAAAAGTTGAGCACAATTGACACCATTCATTAAAAAAATTCAATTTCTAGAATTGTTATTTCTATGCACATAGCATATGACTTGAAGCTATGTAGAAAACAAATAGGACATGTCACTAAACTAAGACATTTGCATGCACGCATTTGTGTGCGTGCATGTGGTGCCATGAGCACTATTTGTAGAAGCCAATCATCCAAGCAAAATTGATGAATATTTTTCTAATGGTAACTTGAATATTCTTGTTTTCCAAAACTACTACACATGAGCTAATCCAATTCCATGTCTCTTATATGCAAACAAAATCCCAAAATTTTGTAAGGCAAATTTACCCCGTCTAAATGCTAATTGTAACATTTCTTTATTTGAATTTACTATGTTTTCTTTAGGAAATCTAAGGTTAATAAATTGGGACATTTCTCTAATTGAACTTTGTTTTCTTCAAGAAATCTAAGATTGATGAATTTCAATGCTCCAAACCAAAGTACCCACAAACTAGTATCTAAACAATTACGGATGACAAAATGTCATGAACTATTCTCTTTACATTGCATTGTTAGTTATGTCAAAGCAATCAATGTGCAAATCTATGATGTGATCTACTGATCAACCTTGATGGCTACATTACTTCAACATCTGCATAAGTTTTTCTACTCTAGAGTACAATTCTACCTCCATAATTATACTTATGAATGGACAAACTCAAAAACATGCACAAACAAGATGTCAAGCAAAAGGTTATGATTAAAAAGTAATTATGATGAGAAGACTCCTCAAGTCAATAGCCCAATTAGAAGCCAAACAAAATTGTGAGCATTCAATGCGACTTTTGATTTCTAGCACTATTTTCTATCCACAATATCATATTATTAAAGCTAAATGAAAGACCAATGGGACAAGCCACTAGACTAAGACATGTGCACATGTGCGAGTGTGTTGTCATAAGATGCAAATAGCGAAGTGATAAATGTAGCCATGAGATGTGAATAGTCCAAGTGATACATGTAGCCACTCATCCAAGTAAAACTCGTGACAATTTTTTCAAATGGCAACCTAAAGACTTTTACAATCAATTATGTTTAACATTGTGAATCTTGTAGAGATTTCTCTCAATTTGCAACACATCATGAAACATGAAAACAAGAATATCGCAAGATATCACAATTTGTTATAATAATACAATTATCAAAACATTAGCATTGCAAATATAGATAGTAATTGTCTATTTTCTCAAAGCATTAGCCATATAGGACATTACGGACTAGTATCTAACATACGACAAAACATCATGGGCAATTATATTTGATTATCCAATCCTTCAACCCAATATTGTTTTGTATGGATTACAAAGCATGCATATGATCATACAATGTGATCTATATATCTAAATGAACTCCATTTTAAAACGCCTCTTGAGATCGCCTCACAATACGACTAACTTTCCTTCTAAACTCCACCCTTGAGTCTCGCCATTCCTTCTGCAAAAGGGTACATAAGATCACCTCTTAAATGACAAGAAATTAAGTAATTATACATTTTGCAACTTGGACAATGTTTTAAATTTGAACTTGAAATTTGCTTAACCATTGGTAGCTACAAAGTTGTCAACCAAGATCAAAAGGTTCACTCATTTGAATGTAAGCCAATATATGCATAAAATAATCAAATACAAATGGATAAAGAAACCTACATTCCCTTGAAGTGAAAGTGTCCTAATATGCATGTCCATACACCTATTACCTAGGCCTAAGATGAAGGTTTGCGTCTCAAACCTTAGTCTAGCCAACCTCCTTGAGGCTAGTCAAGACAACTTCATTCTGAAGAAAGTCTAGTTTCCTGCGGCTATGGAGCACTACAGTTGAATAAATGTCCAAGTCTAAGTGGCCTCACAAGCCCAAAAATGGAAATTTTAGCCTGCCCTCCAAGTTGGCTAAGGTTATCTAGCTCTAATCTCCTACATGTATAGTAAAGGACCCCATACATGAAAGTGAGACTATGGTCACATTGAGGCACTCCATCTTCCAAGCACTATCCTCATTCTCAATACCCCATGGCTATGGAGCACTACAGTTGAATAAATGTCCAAGTCTAAGTGGCCTCACAAGCCCAAAAATGGAAATTTTAGCCTGCCCTCCAAGTTGGCTAAGGTTATCTAGCTCTAATCTCCTACATGTATAGTAAAGGACCCCATACATGAAAGTGAGACTATGGTCACATTGAGGCACTCCATCTTCCAAGCACTATCCTCATTCTCAATACCCCATCCCAATAAAATAGATCTCAACTCCTTGATCAAGTAGGTCACTACCTTAAAAATTCCTAAGATTTCCTCATCAAGACGTCCATACCCTAACCTACCTTCTATAGATCAAGTCAAAGATAGACTTGAATTGTCAAGGCACCTCGGCCAACCCTAATCTTCATGTAAAAATTATGAAGAACACTCTAGGAGAAAACCTCCCAACCTCAAAAAACCCAAGATAAATCCAAAGACCTCTCATATTAGAGCATGAGTATGTATTACATGTCTCCACATTTCAAGGGTTCCCAATTGTAGAAAGAAGCATCTCCTACTTCTCTAAATCTGTAATAACACAAAAGTTGATTTCAATCTCTTGCACATCCTACAAAATTCTTAAGACTTAGACATTTTCGACAACAAGAGCCCACCTCAACAAGATGTACACACAAGTTCATGGAGTTTTGCTCTTGTGATGCAACACTCTAATGTCATATAGCTTGAGCAACAATCTTGCAAGTCATCTCCTCATATATGAAGATCCCCTCATGTATATGGCCAATGCCCACATAATGTTGACCCATAGAAATGGATCTAATATTCATATGAAGATGTGATACTCTTAAATACTAAGAATCTCAAAATGAAATACTAGAGAGAGAGAGAGAGAGAGAGAGTGTGTGTGTGTGTGTGTGCGCGCGCGTGCGCGCGCATCAAAGAGAGAAAGTGTCCATTATGTAGTAAAATTTACTCACTTCGTGCTCATATATAAGCTATTCAAGGCAACCACAATCCTATGCAATTATACATAAAAAGGCTTCCCTTATATTGTGATACTCTACCATGTGTTATGACGTTTGTATGCAATATGTCAATCTCTTAATAATATATTGAACAATGGGGTTTATTGGCTAGTTGTTTAGACATTGGCCTATTGTGTGGCTTAATGTAACAATGTGCTTGAATGTGGTAGATGCACTATACACAATAACTCAAATGTCACCACACCTCTCCCTACATCTTGTTCAAGTACCTATATCTTCCCTAAAGCACCCTCCTAGAAAATGTTGGACTTGCTTTCAACTCAATGGGGTTAATTTCACTATTGGACAACTAGGATGTGTACACATCATTAATGTGTTGTGCTATAGGCCAACTATGATTTTGTTGCATTGACTTAAAGTCCAAACATATAAACTTTGAAAATGCACAAAAGAAAAGAGATCCCAAACAAAGATAGGGAAAGGATCCGCATTTTAGATGCTCTACCTAAGACAAGATAGAGGAGCATTGCCATTGCTATTTTCATAAGGGTTTTTCATCCCTTGACATATCATGGCCTTTTTGAACCAAAGAACTTATATATTTCTAAAAGGACCCACAACCAAGTAACTAGTCCACTGATCTTACAGAGTACTAATAAAGGACTATCCAAGGTGACCAATGATAGGATACAAAGATATGCAAGGCTAAGTGAACCCACCCCCTAGGTCACACAACATTCACATAATGACATATTGGCTTGGCAAGACATTACCAAAGAGACTCGCCTAAACAAGTACTATCTGACGTGATAAATCTCTCTCCTCTCCCATACTAAAAATTCCACACTAGTACAAACATCATGAGCTATTGATTGTTTTACATTTACTAGCTCATCTTGCTTCACTTATCCATTAGAAGATACAAATCAAGGATCGAATGCACTCAGCATTTACTCCCTCCCTCCCTCCCTCCCTCTCTCTCTCTCTCTCTCTCTCTCTCTCTCTCTCTCTCAAATTCACTCCACCATTGCGGTGAACCAAGGATGCCCCCTCTCTTCAACATTATTTGGTATGTACATTGATTGGATGTGCAGTGGCGATGCAATGTCCTGCGATGAAAATGTCAGGTAGAGAGCAAAACGTGAGCAAGAGTAGAGAGTGAGTCAGAGAGAGAGAGATGCACGATGTGCTGTCTTTGCATAAAAGACAAGATTCCATACTAGCATGATAGCACTTTGACCATCACAATGGAGAACAGATAACTCTGTAATGCCAAGCTCTCCCACCAGACATGAAAGCCACATAGCCTCCTTGCATGTCTCAGTGGTAGCCACATACTCTGCCTCTGTAGTAGACAATGCAACACACTTTTGTAGCCTGGAGATCCAAGAGACTACTCCTCCTGTGAAGATAAACACATACCCAGAAGTGGACTTTCTACAATTCACATGATCAGCATAGTTTGCATCAGTAAAGCCAACAACATATATCTTCCGCTTTCCAAAGCAAATGCACAAATTCTTTGTGCCTTTGAGGTATCTCATAATACCTTTCACTGCTTCCCAATGCTTTTTACTAGGGTTTGCCATGCATCTGCTAACCACTTCCATTCCAAAGGCAATGTCAGGACGTGTAACAACCATAGCATACATCAAATTGCCAACAACTAAAGCATACAATATCTTGGCCATTTCAATCTTCTCATCATTAGATGTAGGATTGTCCTCTGCACTGAGTTTCGCATATGGAGGCAATGGAACCACTATTGTTTTCCCCCCCTCCATATTGTAATGCTACAAAACCTTGGAGATATACTCTTGCTGAGATAGATAGAGTAATCCTTTTAACCTATCTTTGAGTATTCACATACCAACAATGTGATTTGTATCACCAAGATCCTTCATGTCAAAGCTACCATGAAGACTTTGCCTCGGTGAGTCCAAGGCATGAATATCCCTACCATCAATCAACATGTCATCAACATACAAAACCAAGATAATCAGGCTGCCATCTCCTGCCTTCTTGGTGTATAAGCAGTGATCCACTTGACTTCTATGAAAACCTTGAGACTACATGTATCAAACTTATGATATCATTCTCTTGGTGCTTCTTTCAGCTCATACAAACTCCTTTTGAGTTTACATACCATCTTCTATTTTCCTTTTGCCACAAACCCTTCAGACTGCTGCATATATATGTGTTCATGCAGATCACCATGTAATAATGCAATCTTTACATCCATCTGTATGAGCTCCATATCTTCAATTGCAACTAAGTCCAAAATGGTTTTCAATGTAGTCATCTTGATTACAGGAGAGAACTCATCAAAGTCAACTCTATGTTACTGCTTGTATCCCTTCGCAACCAATCTTACTTTGTACTTTGGCCAGGAACTAGAAGTGACCATCTTGTAAACCCATTTGCATGGAAGGGTTTTCTGCCCTTTAAGCAACTGCACCAAGTCCCAAGTGCCATTTTTCTCAAGAGATTCCATCTCTGACAACATGGCTTTATGCCATTTCTTGTTGTCATCTCTGTTCATTACTACCTTGAAGCAAGACGGTTCATTACAGTCTGTCAACATGACATAATCAGCCAGAATCTATCAGGTTGTCTAGTAGCCCTAGACGATCTCCTAACCCAATGATCATTGTTTGCCGACTGTTCAGCCTACAAATTTCCATTTTCAACTTGTTGTCCTGGCATTTCAGCCTGCAAATCAGTATTAATAGTTTCTTGTCCTGGCTATTCCTGCACATCCAGTGGCTCATCATTATGGGCAATGGCTGACTGATCATTTCTAACATTTTTTTTGCATTTGCAAGTTCATTTGCAATAGGTATTTATTGTTGTACAATAGGCACATTTTGCTGTCCAAAATGTATTTTTTCCCAAAATACAACCCCACGAACCTTCTCAATTTTTTCGAGTAGTTTATGCATACGATCTTCCCGAAAGATGATATCATTGTTGTGTACTATTTTCCTTTTCTCGAGATCCCATAATCTATATACCATTTCACCCTCGTTACCATATCCTAAGAAAATGCATTTACAGGACTTTGGCTCAAGTTTGCTGCGTTCTTCTTTACAAATGTGCACAAAAGCCTCGTAGCCAAAGACTATCAAGAGAGCATATGAAGGTGGCTTGCCCGACCATGCTTCTTAAGTTTCCGCCCTCCCTCCCCCCTCCCACAAAGACCCGTTCGGTGATCGATCAATCAAGTGAATAGCTGTCATAACAACCTTTGTCCAAAAGCCATGGGGTAATGCAGCATGAAACAGCATAGTACGAATTTTATCATGTATGGTCCGATTCATACACTCTGCAACTCCATTTTGGGGTGGATTATGAGGGGCAGAGAACTCCCTCTTTATTCCTTTGTTGTCACAAAATACTGAAAGGCCTTGGACACATATTCCCTACCATTGTCACAGCGAAGACACTTAAGTTTCTTATCAGTTTGGTTTTCAAACAATGCTAAGAATTTTTGAAACTTGTCAAGCACTTCGTCCTTGCTACGAATAGGGTAAACCAATACCTTCTGTGTAGCATCATCGGCAAAGGTGACAAAGTATTTCTTTCCCCCTAAAGATAACCCTGGCATCTTAATCGGAATGTACTAAATCTAGAGGAAAAGATTTCAACAAAAGAGACTTCTTATGAGACGTTTGTGCATGTTTACCACAAACACAATGATCACAATGCTCAAAATCAGCATAACGAAAACAATGCAAGTAACCCAAATGAGAAAACACTTTCATTCAAATTTGACTCATGTGTCCCAACCAGCCATGCCACAAAGAAACACTTGGCTACTTGGCCACGGCAACAATATGGTTACACACACTAGATACATGGAGAGAATACAAGGTATCACTTTTACAACCACTAGCAATCACTCTAGATTCCTTACAGATCTTCCATTTTCCATCGCCAAACGTGGTATAAAATCCATCGTCATCTAGCTGCCCTGTGCTAATTAGGCTTTTCTTGAGCTAAGATACATGCCGTACATACTGAAGTATGAAGATAGAACCATGTTGAAACTACAACTGCACGCTGCCAGTACCTACAATGTTACATGCATAGTTGTCCCCAAGATGGACAACACCATGTCAACCCCCTGTATAGTCAGAAAACCACTCACGATGAGGGGTGACATGAAAGGAAACACCTGAATCTAGAATCCAAGTGCGTATGTCATTATCCGTATCTGCAAGTAAAGCATATGTACTAAAGTGTGAAGAGACAAAGAGTACGTCATTCCCACTGTCACTGTCATGAGTGACTACATTCACCTCTTCAATTTTGACATTGCTCTTCTTAGACTGACTCTCTTTCTTCTCTTCCTTGCTATCATCTGTCTTCTTGCCCTTTCCTTTCTATTTCTTCCATTTGTAGTAGTCACGTTTAAAGTGACCCTTTTTGCCACAATGATGGCATTCAACATCCTTACCACGTGATTTACTGTGTCCCTTGCTAACAGATTTGTCTTTCTACTGTGATCTACCCCTAGTATGCAAAGCACTGGTAGACTTACTGGATGCATTGTTCTAGCGATTCATTTATTCAATGAGTAGAGCACTTACTACATCAGCATAAAAAAGCATCGCATTAGAATTGCTCATAGCAGTCCTGAATGTATCTCAACTCTCTGGCAGAGTGCAAAGCAAGAACGTAGCCTTAAATTCTTCATCAATCATGAACCAGTTAGCTGAAAATGGAGTTAAACTTACTCAAGTATAGACATTGTTGTACCCTCTTTCATAAGCAAATCCATAAGCTTTTTCAGCCAGTAAACATTGCTTGTGGCACTCTTTTGGACATACAGTTCTTCCAGTTGAGTCCAAATAGCATAGGCAAAATCCAAACCTTCAATGTTAAACAAGGCATAAAAAATCGATAGCTCGATGGTTGAGCGTGCAAGCTCGTTTAACTCATCCCAATCTTCCTGTTCCATATCTGTGGGCTTTGCCCCTTTGGTCTTAATCGGCCTTGCCTGCTTCTTTTGGATATTATAGCACTGTTTTTGCCAGACTGCAAAGTTATGTGCTCCTTCAAGCTTTTTTAATGTGCATGAGATGATTGCTGTCACTGTTGCAAGCCATGATTTTCAGCCCAAATGTGACAAAAAAATTCAGCAAATGCACGCTCAAACTGTCACACAAGTGACCAAGGTACAAACAAGTACCAACCAGCAATAAATAATCACATAAAAGCAAAAATTTCAAATCTGCAAATAAATTTTCAAAAGCACTAAACCTTGTGCTACAGCAATCCACAACTGATTACACCTATTCCAAGGACAAATACATCACATTACATGAGAAGTTTCAAATTTTAGTTGCGACTTATGTTGTACATGCACCCATGGGCACAAAATTTGACACGCACGGTCAAAAGTCCCAAAATTTTTGTGCTCAAAGCATCAACCTACATCGACACTATCTCTGACATGCATAGAATAGGTCAATTTTGCCAAAATAGAGCAATTTCAGTAAAACCTCCAAAATTTTACTTACAAATCTGCATCGATTGCATTAATACATAAACCTGAGACCATAAAATGGGTAAAATTGGCAAAGTTTCCCAAAATCTTACAAAAGTCCCCAAAGTTCTCAAGTCAATGGTGTACCAATGTCAACAAATTTGACTCTGCTAAGTAACATTTTATTGATTTGAGAAAAGCCCCAAAATTTTAGGGACCAGTATATGCAATTTTTACAAATTTCTGGTCAGATTGTCTTGTTATATATTACCAGCATCAAATTTGGAAAAATCCCCAAATTTTCGTGTATAAGAATGCACTGGTTTGAAGACTGTGCTTGTACACGCAAACCAGGGCTTAAAATAAGCCACTTCACAACAAAAAAAAATAAAAATCTATTGGTCGTCGCCTATCTCGTCACGTTGAGCTGACACATGATGTTGATGACTCTAGTTGGCCACCTCTTGATTTCGTTTGATGTTGAAACGTCAAAACTAGTCACCCGCTGGCGTGCGCTAGTCTGGTCGCGCCTGCTAGTACAATGGTCGCACGCTCGTTGGCGCTCGCTGGTTCTCTAATCACCCGCTCGCTCACACCCGTTGTTACTCTTCGCTTCTACTCGACTTATGCTGCACATGTAATTTTTTCTTCAGGTCAACCTATGCTAGTCATTTTTCCTTAAGCTCGACCTATGTTGGTCGCTCTTTCTTGAGCTCGACTTGCTGCACACTATCCTAATTTGCCACACGTGTCCTGTCCCGCAACCTGTGACACCCTTGGGAAGCACAAACGTTGTAACCAAGAGCTCTGATACCAGTTTGAAGTGAGGATCCACAGTGGCAATGCAATGTCCTGCGATGAAAATGTCAAGTAGAGCAAAACATAGGCAAGAGTAGAGAGTGAGAGTTAGAGAGAGAGATGCACAATATTCTTGGGTACAATTTTTTGTGTGTGTACCTCTTTAGGTTTTAGATAGATACATATGAAAGTACAAATGTGCTAAGGGCGTGTTTACACCTGTGCACATATAAAAGGCACAATGACCCTTTGTTCCCAACAATTATTGACTATATCTCATAAGGAGGAGACAGAGGAGCTCCACTAGCTAGCACCTGAATACCTCTACTATTGTATGCAAATAGCGTAGTATTGATGGTCAACTCTCCAAAGAGACTATAAAGTCACTTAGATGCATTACACTCCTATGAACCTTGGTAAAACCAACGTGATGGTATTTAATACCACACTATAGTGGGTTAGGAGATGAGTACCTAAACTCACATATGGACATAATTTGGAGTACGTGGATTCACCTACATTCATAGGATCCACCTTTTCTATGCTAGAGACAATAGACACTAGACTAACCCGCAAATACATAGCACTAGGTGGTTTGGAGAGGAGGTGATCGCAGGTGTAGTTCTAAGAACCCTGCACATCGACACACTTGTCACATCCACACTACTCTATGGAGTAAAAATATGGAGGCCATGTCTTAACCACCACAATAGATCACACCGCACTTATGACAAATGGAGATCAATGAAGAGATCACTTGTGTCCATGATATCTAGGATGATCAGATGTAAGACCTTAGTTCCACATGAGATTATCAAACCTAAGTTAGTAGCCACACCAATTGTGATAGAGACCCTCACTAGATCCATCACATAAATACATAACCTATTGGCTTACCCAAACATGGATATGCACGATTGGCTCAAGTGCTCCAAGTAGCTTATCAAAGAGGGTGTTACTTCATGTTGGTATACACAAATGTCACCCTAGTTTCAGCTACATGTCTTTAGCATGGACAAGTTACCCTCCCTTCCAGGACTCCCTTCATGCACCATCCCTTGATCTAAGTATGTCAGAGATTCACAGGATCATCAAGATGGATCTTACCTGGTTGGATATCAAGTGGACATGGTTGATGCCAATACAAGAGCTCCAAGATGAAGTTCGATTTACCGCAAGCATTTTCTTCATACTATAGTTGATGGATGTATTGTTTTGCTTGAGATACTCGGACACCCACCTTTCAGATGGGATCTAATGTACTATTGGCCAACTAGGTATCTACTTACATCAACTGGAGATTGAAACTGGCAAATACAAATCCATCCTACCAAAGAAGTGCATATGCCAAATATATCAGAGCAAAATATAGAGAAACATTATACCTGCCACTATCCGACTTTGACATCTAAGGCCATTTCCATTGTTTGTTTAGAGACAAATTCAAACCACTATCCAAAGTCCTAGGTTTTACCAAGTAGCGGCCTCTTCCTCCTTGAGATATGGTGACTTTGTGACATGCTCCTCAAGAGTACAACTACTCAAGGATGCTGAGGCCCTTCCCAAAGGCAACTCACACACTTCTTTGGGAGAGAGACTCAAGAGACCTTAGTACAAGTACAACCCCAATCCACATAGGAGACTCTCTCAACACCAAGTTTACACACAAATAGAGAGTATTGCTTGATTGAGCTATTCAACTTAGTCGATCCAAACAACCTCTCGATTCAAATGCCGACAACATCTTCATAGGAAGATACATGAGATTATTGCTTTAGCTAGAGCTAGGCGCTCAATATCCACATGAGATTATACAATCTAGGGCTCACTGTTACTAGACGGAGTTCTATATTTTACACAGCCTTAGTTTCCTTCTTATTTTCTTTATGCTACATGTTTAGCTCAAACAATTGTTGCATCATACACATGATTGTAACTCATGGTCTCATAGGTCATTTTGACATGTTGTAAACATTGATATAGCATATCATATCATTTCTCTATGTGCATGTGTGCACATGTATGTGCATGTGTGCACATGTATGTGCACACGTATGTGTACAAGTGATCAAGTGCCTATCTTACTCACAGATCACATGTTTTATTAGACAATAAATCTAGGTTTAAATCTCACATTTTACTAAGACCTGCTCACCATGCATTCAACCTAACATTTGAGCTAATATATAAAGAGTGCAAGGCTAGGTTTGGGCCATTATAGAGTCATGGATTACACCAATCAAGGTGTCTTAACCTTTCTACTTGAGATACAACGGCTAGAAGACTCTCCTCAAGAGTAGAGTACTAGTATAACAAGGCCTTACAAGCAAGCAACTTACAACTTAAAGATTCCTTCACAAGAGGTATGGTGGCTTTCAAGTAGTGAGTACTGAGGAGGCCCCAATCTATATTTGCCCTAGGGATATTGATTGATTAGCCGGTCTAGCTTGGACAATTTATACATCCTAAATATCAACCCATACATTTGGGACACATGCATAGGATACATGAGGCTAGACCTAGGGCTAGGCCTCCTAATTTCTTATTCACACACAACAAAAATTAGATTATGTGATAGCAACCAATGATGGCCTTTTAGGATGATATGTATATGCATGGTATCTCTAGCCACAAGTCACAACTTCTGTTTTAGACTTATCCTCTTAGCATTTTAATGCTTCCATTATTTGTGATAATATCAACTAGGTTTCGCATTTTGTTTTTAGCTTCTAACTTCTAGCTTGTAATTTCAAATTCTTTTCCAAAAAAGTATCCTTCTATAGATGATTGTTAACTCATGGTCTTAGAGGTCATTTTGATCTTCACAGTGAGATGTGCCCAAAGAGTTTCTCAAGAACCTTGACATCACCTCCTAGAGCCAAATCGAGAGCCAAGCCCATGACAAAATAACCTAGTTCAATGAGTTTGCAACTTGGAAGCCAAGAATGTAGTTTAGAAAAGACTCGCTTACTAACATGTTTACACACTTTGCAAACAAACCAAAGTGCAAGAGGAGCTACAAAAGGAAATCAATGTATGAGGGGGGTTAGATATGAAGGTATAATAGACATCATCTTTAAAATAGTTAATAAAGCTACTTACAAAAGAAGATTGCATTCCATGCATGCTTACGAGGCCGCACTAGCCGATGGCATTAAGAAAGACGAGAGAAAGAAAAGGGTTCAAGTGGAAAATATCATGCTAAATCACCAAGCAAGAAAATAATCAAGCAACTTTGAAGTTCAAAAATATGGAAGATAAAGTTGAAGTATTATGGCAATCAAAAAGTTTAAAGGGAACCAAAAAGTGGATTACACATGAACTTGCACTAGCACAACTCGAAGCATCACCAAGTGGAATTGCCAAGATAAAAATAGCTTCAAAAGGGGACAAAATGACAATCTATCAAGGCAAAACAGTCATCATAGAGGAGTTCAAAAAACCTAGGCACAAAGTTGATTTAGGGAACCAGAACAAAGTGAAAGCGCTAAGATGAAGCTACTAGAAATGAGAGCAAATGGGCAATGAATCAAGGTAGCAAAGCCATCAAAAAGAAAATCGGAGAGCCTAAGGACCTAACATTCTTTAGGGACATGCTGTATTTCTCACCTTTTATAGCCTAAGCTCTAATGTTCTTTAGGGACATGATATGTTTAACACCTTGTATAGCTTTTGCAATTAGTTTTCTTTCTGTGCCAATGGCAACTGCAACCTGAAGTCAATTGTAACTAAAATCTTGGTGTGTCTCTTTGTCCTATATGCCTGTGTGGGTGGTACAAGAGGTCATTAATAACAACTCTCTGTCTCATCATCTTTGTCCAGGTCAGGAAATGTTTCAGAATTGCATTGGACATGGTCACCCAGCAACATGTTAGCCAACTCTAATAGGTGCTCCCAGTCCAAATCATGAGATTCTTCAAAAGCAGAAGTAACCTGAGAATTAAACGAGGCTTTGGAAATAGAATGTGAGGCAGCAGTGACAGCTGTGAATGAAGCAATGAAGAAAATTGCTGAGTAACAAAAGGAAAAGTCAAAATTCTAATTTAGAGAGAGGCGATATCTAGAAGAAATTTCACTTCTAGAGATGTATTTAGAAGAGTAAGAATCTAAAATTAATAATGATGTGCAACAAATGGAACAAATATCGCCTATTCCTAGGAAATGCTCAATTGGATGTGAGGCATAAGAGTGCGCCTGATGCTCGGACTACGAGGGTTCTTCAGAATCCACCATCGAGGCATCAAGAGTGTTTGTTTACTGCGTTTAACTGGTGGCTGAACATCAGAACATGGTAGTATCATCTCAGTACGAGGAACCATTTCTTCCCCCTCATCAGCCTCAGAGTCAGGCCCCAAAGCCTCCACTACCTGATCAATAAAGGCAGTATTCAACTCTGTCATACCTAATACCTATCTATCTGCAGTCACTATTCCTGTTTGAGGCCAAGGGCTGCACAGCAGTCAGCCAAGAACCACACCTCTGTGTGTCTCTCATTTCCCTTCCAGGTCTGCTGCACGCCCCAAGCCTGCACTAGCTGCCTGTACAGGCAGCCACCTTCCCCAATCCGACATGCAAACTTGAGCGTGCTCTCCCCCAGGCCTACGTGCTGCCTCTGCTTGCTGTCCCAGGTTTGTGCACTGCCTCTGCACTCTGTTGCTTCAGGCCTGCGTGTGCTTGCACGTGCGTGTGTGCGCATGCGCGCACACACACACTCTCTCTCTCTCTCTCTCTCTCTCTCTCTCTCTCTCTCTCTCTCTGTGCGTGCGCACATGTGTGTGTGTAATGCCTCAGGTCTGCAGGCCACATTTCAGGTCTGAAGGTCACACAGTTTTGCAGGTGATGGCCCTCATCTGCAGGTGACACAGCGCAGTTCTGAAGGTCATGCTGGTCGCACAGGTCATCTGATGCAAGTCACCTCAAAGGTAAGATGCAGAATGAACTCATGGAAAGAGATCCAGCAGATGAAAGAATTGTTCATCGTCCATCTCTCTCTCTCTCTCTCTCATATCCATATTTCCTAGCCTGGGGAGCTCCAAATGGGTACATATATGTGTTCGCACTCCACAACATGTAAATGCCCCCTAAACACACACACACACACACACACACACACACACATGCACACAAATCTTACAGCGGCATCAATGTTGGCTGGTGACTCATCATTGGGGCTGGAAAGCATTGCAATTATACTCAATAAGATAGTTTCCACCTGCATCAAAAGAGAAAGCCTCAGTTAATACACCTCACCCGATCTGCTTTATTGATTCCAAGCTTTGAATACACCACCTCTTTCAGAAAAAATGCAAGAAATGAAAGCAAAAGCAGCACAAACTTAAAGGTGTAGGATAAGACCGTATGCACTGGAGACCATCGCTCGCTGGCCAGTTCATAACCATTGGGATCATCCCCAGGAGCATGAAGGATAGAGATGCACACTCTTCCATCAGGATAAACTGGAGAAAAATATGAGAGAAGAATAAATTAATATAGCACAAGGGGTGGCCTTGCAGAGACAAAGAGAATCTTCACTGTCACTCCAGTTTTAACTTCCTCTCAATGTGAATTGTGTTATGGGTCTATTGAGAATGTAGCAAGTGTTACATCTTAGTTGCAAAGAGAACATTATGCAAACCTGCTCTTTTATAGAAGGCTGAAATCAAATGTGGCATATAACAAGGATCAGAGGAGGCCACAATGTCATTCTTAACCCTGATAATGTCATTTTTAACCCTGAATTGTTATTCAACCCTATGTATAGCATTTCAGAACAAATGTGTTTCCAATCCGGTCAGAGTTTTATAAAGTGGCAAGGCCAATTATGCCTGCAGCTAATTGAGAAATAAAAGGGCTCCCTGCAAGGAGATTATGCAGGCACCTACTCACCTTTTTCAGTCTGTCTTCTCACTCGGTGCTACACTGCTCAACTTTAGAGAGGGTTCATGCATCCAATTGTTGTGTTCTCATCACTACACTCTAGTTACTGTTGATCTTTTCTCTGTGTGCTTTCTTTACTGCTTTGAACTCATGCAATCGTTGTGAGTCTGTATTTTTGGCATACTTCTCTCTCTAAAGATCCTTGACCTTTCTTCATCTTCTCTATATCTCCCTCATCATGGCTCCTCTTGCATCTCCTCCTAATGATCAGCATGCCAATATTCTTTACTCATCTACCAATGTTATGTTGAAAACTTGTTGTATTCAGCTTTAGGTTTCTATGAGGATGTTATCTCTTGGCATTTCAGATGTTCCCGTTTCACAAAGGAGTGCTGTACGACAGAAAAAGAAGTATTAGTGCTATTATTGTGGCAAGAAGGGACACCTCTAGAAGGACTACAGGACATTAGCAGCTTTACAACAAGAGCAAGCACAGACGGTGACGACGGGTGACAACTCTCTTGGCAAGTCTTCCTCTTCTCCAAGTCCCAATTTAGGCTCCATCTATGAGGTCCAAACGATGGCTACAGAGGCCTCCCTTCCAGGTTGCTAATACAGGTGATGTGGTCATCCCTCATAACTCTCCAGTGTTAGTGAGGGAGTGTGAGAGGGTGGTAAGATGGGGTAGGTGAATCTTATCTATACAGGTATACACATGCAAAGTTCCAAAGAGGGGTTTCCTTGACGCACCGACTAAAGTATGGCAAGTTCACATCCTAGAGCTGGGATTAACATCTAGGTTCATGATGAGCTTGTTATTTGAGAGGGAGTGGGATTGGCTCCTAGTTAGAGCTTGCATGAGGGGACACTTTAGCGGTCCTAGCCAAAGGCAGGGAATCCATGGTCACATATGTTCAAAGGCATTTTTGACAGGATGGTCTTGTATGCTACTGCGAGATATTGTTGACAAATATTGAGAGTTGCCATGATTCTTCTCTATTTTCATGTGTTGGCACAATCAACATCGCCATTAGGTTCTCTCTGAGGCACCTTGGTGGTGGCTTGTGCACTTGCTACTTGGGTATCCATGGTTCTACTAGGTGGTCCTTGTTGTATGTACTATGTATGAAGAAATACCCTAACACGGAAACACAAACAACACCGTATGACAAAGCATAGATTGATAAAAGAACACAATTAGGGTTAGGGTAACTCAGAGACAATGAACACAAAGAATGAATGAAATGATATGACTAGTGAATATACAATGCTCATGCAACAAACACACTATGTAATGAATGAATATTGTACCTCAAACTCTTGTATCTCAAGAATCAAGGTAGGGGTAATGAGCTAGAGGGTGTGTTTACTCCAAACGGATCTCGGATCGATACAAGGCAGCCTCCGGATGTCAAACACCAACAAATACAGCCCGAGGAAGGCTAAATATGATGCAGATGGTAGTACAAGAGAAAGAAAGACTAAAAACGTAGGTAAGGAGAGAAAAACCAAAAATGCAAGTGAGGAGAGAGAAAGACCAAAAGCGTTGGCTGCTACAGGAGAGAGAAAAACTAAAAACGCAAGAAAAACCAACAACAACAGTCAACATGCTGAAATCAGCTCCGAACAGTGTATGGTAGGCTGTAAACAAGTACCAAACTATTATAGACAGCGATGGCCAGCTTAGACCACGATGTCCCTTCGCGTCTGGGTGTGGGCAGCAAGCTGAAATACCTGAAATCTCCAAAAAACGAGATTAAGGCTGAATGGAGGGCAACATACCTATTTATAGAAAGTTTGAGCCCTCCCGAGTGGGTTTGTGCTAATGGGATATAGACACTCTCTAGGAACGCATTTCTTTTTAAATAAACAAGGTTTCTTCCTTAATTAAGCATGTTTTGGGACTGTTTAAGTAAAGCTAATGTATTTTTAGCTCAACACTATGATGGGTCATTATCATTGTATATTGTATTGTATCAGATCACCAATGATCTGAGAGAGGGTGTTAGCAAATATGTCAATTCATGGCTGAGTTTATATATGTGATTTAGTGGGCTATGGCACCAAAATATGACTCTGATATTTAGGCATTTTATAATGGTCATTTTAGCATTTATTGCTGGCCGACTAGCATTAAATGCTAGCCGATCTAACATGATTTATGACATTGTTTTTGCTTATTTATTCATGCTTCTCCTCCACATTCATGATCATTCATCACCTAACTAGTTCTGATGGAGGGAGAGAAGCAAGTGCCAATGCCTTCATAGCTGGTGACTCACATTGGTTCTATATTGTCTCGTATCTTGGTATATGGATTCCATTTCCCGAGTATCACTTTGCTTCTAAGTTCCTTATACAGTGTTCTTTTCTTTTGCAGTGTTTCTCTTTCTCTTTCCTTTGTCTCTTGTGTTCAGCAATTTATTACAATAGTTTCCCACACTTCATCACTACATTCACTTTTGACACACCCTACCTCCCCTACTAGGAGTTACCCAACTGGAGGTGGGAGTCCGAGTCTTGGGTTTAGTCTATATGCCTCTTGCCTTTGATCGACACTCGTCGTCAAAATAGTCAATTCTTTGACAATATTAACAATATCTATTTTTCTTAGGTACATTCTGCCACCACCCGAGTTTGAGGGAGGACTAGGAGTTCCCTTGTGATTCACAAGCTTGATTTTGATTTTGAAATGAGTTTTGAGTAGAATTTTGAGGTTTTTTGTCTTTCCCCTATTGCCCATTCTAAGAAGAAGCAACAAGATCCCCCTCTATGAAGAACATGCTATGAAACTAATCGAATAGCTGAGCATATTGCAATGCAAGCTGGTCAGCTCACAGCAGCAATCACCACCAGTTCAGCAATGTTAGACAGGCTGAACTCAGCCACAAATGGTGTTAGACAACTAGACAACAAGTGCTTGATGAACTCAGCCACAAATGGTGTTAGACAGCTAGACAACAAGTGCCTGATGAAGGACAGCAATGATGGACAGCTCCACCTGAGATATCCTCCACGAATAGGGTGTGGGGAGCAAAGATATGGCACCTGCAAACTGCAAAAACGAGATTGGGCTGAGTGGAGGGTAACCTATCTATTTATAGAAAGCTTGGGTTCTCCCAAATAAGGTTTGTGCTGATGGGACACAGACACTCTCTAGGAACACGTTTCTTTTTAATAAAGAGGTTTAATTCTTTCACGAAGCATGTTTTGGGGCTGTGATAAAGCAGCTAATGGATTTTTAGCTCAACAAGCACTAGCAGCACTGCAACTTTAGCTAGACATTTAGGATCTGCTCCTCACACGCCAACTACCAAATACACTAGCCATATATAGAGGAGGATCTCAAATAAAAGACCCAGCACTAACCCTAACTGGTCCCTATGGAGAAGGTCACTTCTCATCTTGGGAAAATTCTGCACACATCAACCATTGTAGCCTTTTCTCTTACACAAGCAGATCAAGACCAGCATGCAAGACTATGTTGCCAAATAGCTAATATGATGAGGAGTACCACACCAATCCAAGTGTGACCATAGAGCAGCTCTCACACTGTGAGTCACACCACATCACAAGAAGCAAGCCCATTTTGCAAGGATTGAGGAGCAGCAGATCATACTAGGATGGAGTTTCATGACATGAGATCAAGAGGAACAATCTTAAGTAATGTATGAAATCGGTTCATAATACTCATACAAGATGTCATTCTCCCCCAAGCAAGGTAATTCATAAAATATTGCGTTTCAGCATGAAACATTTCACCCTTGATAGGTCCTAAGTGAAACACTGCATGAAACAACAAACTAACTCATTCGAGATAAATATATTCAACAGTATTTTAACAGACATTATTTTTTCCCCTTGGACTGAAATGGGTAGGCAAAACATTGTACACAAAAACATTTCATTAGTGAAATGCAACTATGGCGTTTCATTCCTAATAAAACACATTTCATGATTACCAAACTCCCCAAGTCCCTAATCTTAGAGAGAGACTAATGCAAGAGTCACTCTTTTCCTAAGCATATAAACAATGTTTTAGGGAGGTCTCAGAGGTTACAGTAGCATCAACAGGAACAACATAATGTTGGTTCAGTAAGTGTGAGCTTTGCCCTTATACACATATGACTATAGAAGACTCGGAGCCTATTTCCATTGAGAAGAGTTGCACATGATTTGTGGTTGCATCCCTAAGGCGGCTAGCACAAACACATGATGGCATGCCATTTAGCATGATCAGCCACCAGATTAGTGTCCCAAGTCAAATATTATACCTATAGCTTAAATCAAAATTCAACAACTCACTGTTTTAAACAAGTTTCATAGACTATCAAGTCAAATATGCTTTATAGAAGGTTGATCTAACGAAACAATATGCTTAAATAGTTTCATTTCAATCAATCCATGGTTGATAAAACCAGGCCATAAGGAAACTGACACAAAGCTAATGTTGTTCGCACTTTGGTAATGTCATCAGGCTTTCACCTTTTGTGCAAGCCTGCATATGGCCTAAACTAGGCATCTAGAGAGTGGAACCAATTCATAATGTCACGAGGTTTTCACCTCTTGTGTAAGCCTGCCTATGGTCTCTAACTAGGCACCTAGAGAGTGGCACCAACAAATTGACCATTACATCATCAAGTTTGAATTTAGAAGGGTGATTTCCAAACCCCACTACGGGTAGATCACATGGATATCTTATATGTGGGACCATTTGATCATCACAAGGGACATTGCGGTCACATAGCTCACATGAAGGGGCCACTATGTGGAGGATTCGACATGATTGATTGGGGCCACATACATTTCATTTTATGCCTAGATATCTTTGAAGTACCACATGATGGTATTTTCAGTTCACAGCAAAAATACACCCAAGGATAGAGCAATAATGATCCATGGACCCCTCCAAGCTGTCCCTAAAACCTCATGGTGAGTTGGCAAAATGCTTTCTAGGTATCAAGACTCGTGGTCAGATACTTGATATCATTCTTTTCCTTGACACATAGGCCTCTTCATTCGCACAAAGGCAACATGTGCACCAGCCCAAAGGTCACACCGTCGAGGAGGTGCTAGCAGATCTTAGCTTTCTACTCTTCAGTAGCCAACAGTCCTGACAATCATAGCTAAGACAACATCCTCAAGAACCCTTTGTTTCATGCTCACACAAAGCAATCCTAGAGTGGGAGTTGGAGCTTATAAATTGTTCTACAAGGACAATGCATAGGACCTTTTTATAAAGTTCCAAAAACAAGAGCCCCATGTAAGATGTTTCTTTTTGAATTGCTAATCTCCTAGCTTCATTTATATGATTCTTCAGAAGCTCTTTCAGAACAAAAACAAATTTGTTAGTCCTCCCAATTATTACTCGTTTAATTGAATTGCACATGCTACTGGAACCTAAACATGCATAAGAAAATTATAGCCATACGCAAAGGAAAAGCCTTAACTGTGTGTAGCAAAGGAAAAGCTTTTATTGTGTGTAATTTGACCAGTTAGCATGCAGAGTGATCAGTGTGAGGGCTCAGGGCTCATGCTATTTGAACCTAAACATGCATAAGAAAATTATAGCCATACGCAAAGGAAAAGCCTTAACAGTGTGTAGCAAAGGAAAAGCTTTTATTGTGTGTAATTTGACCAGTTAGCATGCAGAGTGATCAGTGTGAGGGCTCAGGGCTCATGCTATTTGTTCCTAAACATGATAAGAAAATTATAGCCATACGCAAAGGAAAAGCCTTAACTGTGTGTAGCAAAGGAAAAGCTTTTATTGTGTGTAATTTGACCAGTTAGCATGCAGAGTGATCAGTGTGAGGGCTCAGGGCTCACATACAAAACCACGTGAACTACTGCTCACTAATGCTGTGGCAGTGTGGAGGGTTTTAAGTTAGCAGTACGCTTAATAGAAAGAATTTACACTTACTACAGCATATATTTTAAAAGGCTACTAATTTGATAACTAACACTGCAGTGTGCAATATACATTTAAAAAAGTCCAAAGCAAGGTAAATTACCATTTGGATGCCACATCTCTGAAGTGAACCTGACAGTTGGAGGACTATTAGGATAATTTGTAGGAAAACTCATAATTGCATTGAAAACTCCACCTTCACTGCCATCATCCACAATTTAAAAAAAGAGTTTGGGAAGCTGAGAACTAAGCTTTAGAAGATGACTCAAGCATGATGGTGCAAAACATCATTAAAGGTAACCGAAGGATTATTTTGGGAACAGCAACTGATATATAATAATGCTATCGTGTAAGCTGGAGAGTAAGTTCACTACTCAGAAACATATAACCCACTAAAAGAAATTTTTGCATGCAAACAACCTGCAGAGCAGACCTTCTTCATTAGAAAATAAAACTTGCATGAGATGAACGATTACCATAAAGGTGGAATTCACTGTAATGGTAATTGAGAATACAAAACTTCAACATGACTTCAATGCAAATACAGTAGAGTATTTTAGTGAAGATAATAACAAACTTGAAGCACTCAAACACAAAGGTATAATATATAGGACCCTATGTCGAAGATCAATTTTTCTAAGTAAAAGATGGTGTATACTTCAATATAATGATACATTGCTAGGCAATAGACATCCCACACACACAGATACTTTTGTTATTTGTTGTTGTCTGGTCTCAGCAGAATTTATGTCTCCAATAGCTACTTGAAATGAAGCCTTTTTTTTATACTGATGATGAAATACTCGTAGCTAAACATTTGTTTCTAGTAGTTGAATAAACTAGACATTTAGAGTAAGCATCAGAGAATCTCTATGAAACAATCATAAACTGTTGAGAATTTCTCCAGCTCCATTTTGCATACACCCATATTTTGGGCCAGTTTGTCTTTAGGGTTGGATCATTTTATTTCCACCCACTAATTCCTATTGAGATTCAAATGACATCCCACTTTTGTCCTATTTATACGAAACCACTCTTCAGTCACTCATTCCATTATTCAATCATTTCCTCATTGTACATTCTTGTCGGTCATGATACATAGCTTATTTGTGTTTCTTCCTCCACTCTCCATGTTCCTCTCTTCCACTGTGCAGAAGACTTTTATCATGGTATCACAGCAAGGCTATGGAACTGATTGTGATGGTGTGAAACAGCAGCCCAGGTTATAACATGATTTAGTAGCAGCTCAACTGGCACCAAGTCTGAACACGGTCAACAGCGTGCTGTGGCACAAGTTGTGCAATCCCCCTGATGAGGCAACAGGGCCCAGGCACAAGTCACACAACACCCTATAAGCCTACAATGTTAGCACAGCAAGTCAAACTTTCCCCCTGTGATTTCTCAAAACGCAAGGCTTATGTTTTCTCCAAAACCAAAGGTTCATTTACTTCTTGTTCTCCTACTCCATTACTTCACAAGACAAGTTCGTTTGTGAGCAGCGTGAGTACCATGTTCAGCATCTGTATGATTTATATAACTTATGTGATTTTTGAGCAAGGCAGCTTATGAGACTTATGTAACAAATTGGCTTTACTTGAGTTAGCAAGTTTCGAAGGTGAAAGCTTTGTGAGAGTGCATAACAGAAGCAGGTGAAGAGAAGAGAAGAGCTGATGAAATGCAAAAGGAACAAAAGGAAACAGTGACCTGAACACCCATACAAGGCTGCACACAAACAGCACCTGCACCCAACGCAGGTGCATCCACAAGGGCGCCGGACTAGTGGCAAAAGATGGGAATCTAACTGAGGAAGATCAGTGAGAATGGTGGCTGGCTGGAAGATAGGATGTGTAGAGACATGGGCTGGGCTGCCTGCGCCCGAAAAAATCCCATAGATCAGATGTGTCAAGAATACACTTGATCTTGCACTTGCACGACCAAATGCCCAATTGGAGACATCGAGCTTGTCTTTCCCCAGAAGATGGGGATGGACGAGCACCTAAACAGGTGGTAGTGGTGTGATTGCCATCTGCAGAATAGAGGATGCAGATAGTGAAGAGGTATGGGAAAGATGAAGAGATGGGGGATGGGAGAGAGCTTGGTCAAGGACCGTCTCACAACCTCTTTGTCCGCATCGATCCTCGTGATCCACAAGACTGTTAGCAATGTTGGTCGAAGTGTTCCATGTGAACACACATTTACACATTTGTATTTACACGTGCGTTAAATAAATATTTTGTATACATGCAAGTGAAGATACTTTAATTGGCTTATGTGTGTAGTGTTAGCAAATGGCATATGAATGCACTTTTAGAGAAATGTAAATCTTTTTTGAAGTAGCAAGAAGTCTCTGGAAAAAGTGACACCTACAGACACATCAAGAATTCTCCAGAAAGTAGTAGATATTTGTACCTTGCTAAAGGTCCGTAAAAGGGCCTTTGATGTGATATGTATTCAATCTTTCCACCTAATAAATTGAAGTGGCATTTTATCATTGTGCCTCAAGACTCTTGCTCTCTCTAATATCTCTCTCTCTACCTCTACCTTCTCCCTGCATTCGTTGTTCCAAAACATCTCATGTAATATCAGATCCTTCTTACCCTTAACATTTGATGATTAAAGATCTACCTCAATCTAACAGTCTCTGTTCCTCCTCAATTGTCGGTTGGCCATGTGAATCTGTTTTCTGCCCTCTCCATCTGTCCACTATCAAACCTGCCAAATTTTCTCCTCCCTGCCCTCTAGTTTGCTGTCATCTTCTGCTGTCCACTGTTGTGTTCATTATCTATCTGCTGTCTCATAATCACATGTTTCCTGCCTTCAATTTCTATTTATTCTACTTCTCTCAACATTACTGATCAGTAAATCCGCAACTTGTCCAACTTTCAGGTGCTAACTTTTTCTGTCCAGGCAGACAAAGACAATAAACGGAAATGGATTTGTTGCCATCTATACCTCTTCAGCAGTCAAGGTGAAAGCATGTGCTTGCAAGGCACAAATTCAAGTTTGTAGGATAGGAATCTTCATTATCGGCAAGCGCAAACTTCACATCAAAGTTTTTTTCATTCAGTAACTATCTATGATACGATTCACTCCAAAGTGCACATCAAAATCTGTCTTCATCTCTTTCTCCAATTCTGTCTTGTGTGCACACACTCAGTGTATTGTCTTCATTCCGAGACTTAGTCAAAGACGAGAAAATCTATATTGAAGTCCTATTTTCAACATCTATCTCCAATTCAGTTAAAGGGGCATCACTTCATCAAAGTTCTGTCTTCTTCAATCAACCTCTGATTTAGTCATTCAAGAGGGAATTTACATTAATGGACTCATCAACAAAAGGTGTTTTCAAGATCTAATCTTTTACGCATATGTCTATTGCACTGTCCTTGTTTGTAGAAAGGGAGAGTTCCATCATTGGGCAAAGTCAAATAAGCTAATCTTCTCTCTTCTCCAGTAAAATGACACAAATTCAGACATGTTCAGTTTGATCTGTAAAGAAGATAAACGGACCAAATTATTCCCTCTAGAGCTTCATGGTAAAAAATGTCATTGTTACTAAAGGCCCTTGGGGAGTCCTCAAAGGCACTATGCCTTGCCCAACTCTTCCCCAAGCGCCTACCACTGAACAATTAGCTAAATTTAACTCGTGGGAAGCACGAGAGCTCAAGCCCTTGCAGTAATTTCTTTAACAGTAAAAAGGAGCATAATCCCCAACATTAGATCTTCTCACACTACCAAACAAGCTTGGGAAGCATTAGAAACCATCCTTCAAGTAAAACATCAAGCCCAGATTGCATATCTTTGTAGGCGACTGGAATTGTGTCAAATGAGTGAGGATGATTCCGTGATGGACCACCTCACTAGCCTGCAAAATATTCGAGAATGGCTTCAAGGTGTCGAAGAAACAATCCTTGGCAAAGAAATGATCACTTACACATTGAATTCTCTTCCCAAATCCTACCATAACTTCCACGCTTCTCTGAACTCCTCTCTCCATGGAAATGCTAGCCTGCTTCAATTTCAAGAGTGAGTCAACTTGCTCCTACAAGAGGAGCAACCCGTACTCCATCAAGGTGACTCAAAGGCTTTCTTTGACAAATACAAAGGGGAGTCTTGCAATAACAGTCACAAAACTTATATTCCAACCTCAAAGGAAAACTCTAACAAATTGGTCATTCAAAAATGAGGATCATCACAAATTTCTAGTTCGCAAAAAGGGGAAAATGCAAAGAAAGGCACATGTCACTACTATAAGAACCCATGTACTGCATCAATGAATGCAAATACCGGCTTGCAAAAGAAAAGAAGACCAAAGACTTAGCAATGACAATCTCCTCAACCCAAGTTCTACACATCAAGTCGAATAGGCCACTCTTGCCCTTTCAAATGCTTGAACCTTCTTTGTATGCAATTATGATCCATAAGAAGAAAAAGCCCCTTGCACTTCATCCACACCTCATCTATGGTATTTTGACAGTGGTGCTACTAAGCACATCACTTCACATAAAACCTTGTCTGATACCCTAGTCTCAACTCCATCTAGAAAAATGGTACAATGTGCTCATAACTATTCTTATCAAGTTAAAGACATTGAAGCAATGTAATCATTGCAGCTAACAGTGGACATGTTGTTTAAAAAACATACTTTGTATCCCCAATATTTAGGAAGATCGATTGTTTGTATCTTGTATTTCCCTAGCTGGTTGTTCTATATTGTTTAAGAGAGATAAGAGCATTGTACAAGACCCCAAGAAAGAGAGTATGATTGTAATATCAAGGTCACTTCTTCAAGGCTTGTACCAGCTAGATCAAGTACAAGAGGCAAAAGCATTCACCACCATCTATCTAAGAGACCACTAGAGATAGCACATCTCTAGCATTCCCACTTTGGTCGCAAAAGCTACAAGAGTTTGCAACTTCTATGACAACTCCACATCGTGAAGGACATTCTAGACATTGTAGAGCCCCCTAAACAACACCACCTATGTAAAGGATGCATTATTGGAAAGATGCATTGCCAACCATTTTTGAAGGACAGATGTGTCAACACCTCAAAGAAATTAAAGCTCATTCACAATATAATTTGTGGGCCCACACATACACTTGCTCTTCATGGATATTTCTATTTTGTAACTTTAATTAATTAAGAGAAAACATCCTCTTGGTACACTTTTTAGGTGGATTTTGGCACTATAATATTATGATTTTGAACTTCCATATGTAAATTATAAAGATAATGAAATAACAATTCTTTTGTAAAGAACGCACATCAAGATTTAGAATATGGAGCTTGTCTTCATTGATCATCATAATTTGGCTCAACTATGAGAAGAAGATGACAAAATATCTCAATAATAAAAGCTTTCATTAGAACAAATAACAATGGTGAAGAAACAAAGAGATTTATTATCAAAGATAATCTCCTTTGTTCTATGTTAGGGAAACTTAGTTACAGAAGTAACATTTATTACAAAATTGAGAAATGCAAATTAACTTATAATCTTCGACGATGGACACCCTGTTGGCTCCAAAACTAGCACCCATTTCGGTATTTATTTAACTTAATTGAAGAAGAAGTTGATATACAATGGGATTCTCCCAATCCCTTTCGGTATTCCAACTCTCCTTGCTATCCAAAATGACTTGCAAGTCTTCAATCTCTAAAAACAACTTCAACCTTGTTGGATCCAAGTCTTGGAGCTTCCAATTTCTGGCACACTTCCTGAGGCATCAAGTTGATGATAACGGCAACACCAGAGATGACCTGATATTAGAAGGAAGGAAGATGACCTGATAATGTGTATGACTACTAAGTGGGGAACGGCTACAAATAGCCACAAACCCCCTAAACTGGCCAACTAAATCTGAAAATGCCATAAATGTTGGTCATGGCATAATAAATGCCTAGAAAATTCCAAATGGCCACCATGATGTAAGAAGGCTAGTGTAGAAGACATCAAACCGGGGAGATGGCAGCTGAGTCAAAAGAATCATGTCCATATCCTATGAAGAGATCATCCTGCCGAGGGACGCAAGCTCATCCATCATGTCCTTTAACTTGTTGATATGATCCTTCATGGAAGGAGAATCATCAACAGCGAGCATCCTCATTTCTTCTCAAGAGTAATCCAGTGGGCAAAGGTCTTCTGATGGTACAAAGAAGCAAGCTTTGTCCACACTTCCACTTCTTTTCACAACCTGCGCACATGCACTAGGACAAAATCCTGTAAAGAGAAAATATCAGGATCTAGAGTTGAGCCAATCCCATAAGGCCACACGATCCATCGATGATCCAACTCTGGAATCCTCCACTAGATGATAAATAGGGTGGGTAACAAACTCCCAAAGATCAAAGGTATCATGGATACTATCATGGGGACGTGAAATTTTGAGATGCTTTAATCTTACAGATAACATTAGATTAAATTATTAATCAAATGTGCAAGATTGTTTGACACATGTGATGCACATGGTAGTTATTTCATGATAACGAGCCAAGGACCCCGAGGATGCAGTAGATATCAAAGGTAAAAGTTGTAATAAGTTATGCTTGACAAGTACTAGGTTATACCCGATGTCAAATTTTAGCCTAGACTAGTTTATTGACCACTAATGTCAGTGGTGATTAGAGACTAGGCATTAACTAATTAATTAATGTTGGTGTAAGGGCTAATAACTACTCAAGGCTACTTGAAGTATCTGAAGATACATTTCACTGCTTCCCAATGTGACTTGCAAAGGTTAGACATGAATCTACTAACAACTCCCACTACATGAGCAATGTCAGGGTGAGTTGCAACCATGGCATACATCAAAGATTCACAAGCTGATGCATGAGGTATGCCCTTCATAGCACTAGCAACTGCATCATCCTTTGGGCAATCAGCTTTGCTAAGCTTTGTATGTGGCGGTAAAGGCACAACAAGAGGCTTAGCATCAGCCATATTAAACATGTGAAGTACTTTGCTAAAGTACTTGTCTTGTGAGAGAAACAAGTGTTGCTCTCTATCTCTTTTAATGCGCATGCCCAAAATGTGTTCAGCTACCCCCAAATCTTTCATTGAGAAGGCTGAACTCAGCTACCTTTTAAGAGCATTCGAAGTACTCTTATGCTTTCTTGCAATCAGCATCTCAACCACATATAAAACCAGCACAATAAGGCTTCCATTATCAACCTTTTTAGCATATAAGCAATGATCTGCATGACTGCGTTTAAATCCATGCCTGAGCATGAAGGTATCAAACTTTTTATACCACTATCTAAGGGTTTGTTTCAGCCCATATAAGCTGTGTTTCAGCTTACAAACCAGATGCTCTTTGTTAGAAGTCATTCCCTATACAGCTGTGGGCAGAGCAGTACGGCCAGAGTGCAGTCGCAGAGGATGCCACGTCAGCTGGTCGGACGGGGTGCCACGTGGCACAGTTTGCTGCAGTCGGCTGCCTTAAATGCAGCCGACCTGGTGCTGGGAATTTCCTATTTTTTGGCTCGTTATAGCCAGTTCGTGGCGCACTCCAGCATTCATTATTTCAGGTTCTGATCGTGAGATCTGTTGGCTGAGACCGGGCTGACGGAGATCGAGGTCATCAAGTCGGAGACATACACAGATATTTCCTCTGCCCCCCTGTGTATTTCTGCACTCTTATACAGTATACTACATCGCAGATTTTCTGCGTTTACACTTTCTCCTTTTCTCTCTCTCTCTTCTCTCTGTGTTCACTCTCTCTCAGTCTTTGTCCTACGCTTTCGCATCGCTGCACTCTGACATGGTATCAAAGTGGTGAAGATGGACTGACTGAAGGCTGAACCTATCTGAAGAGGAGATTTCAACACGACACAAGGCTGCATTTCCAAGATTCGAGGGTGAGCGGGAGGGCTGTGCATCGTATCAAGGCTGAAGCGAGCGTGGGCGTGCGAGAAAGGAGTCTAATCGGTGAATTTGCTGCAGGTTATTGTTGTTCGAAGGGGAGGAAGGCTGTGTTTGAGGTCTTCCATTGCAGATTTTACCTTTTCATCACCTCCAGCGGGTGAAGAAGGTTTGGGCAGCGGAGGAACCAGCCCTAGAAGGCTGCGTTTTCACAATCAGAGGGGGCTGATTTTGTGTTTATGCAGCTATTGCATGTTAACATGTCTACAAAGACTGATTTGGAGTTCCAAGCAATCATGGACAGGAAGGTGCCTATCTTACCAGCTCTTCCATTAGATCAAAAGCTTGATGGTGACAATTACTGCATTTGGCGGGTGATGATGTTGGCCATTTTGGAGTCTTATGATTTGGCAAAACTGGTGATGGAGGAGATTAACAGACCCTCGATGAGGGATCAGTCCAAACTCTCTTCCAATGCTCATGCGGAGTTGACCAAGGCCCAGTCTCATTGGGACAAACTAAATGCCAAGATTCGATCTTTTCTATTTCTGTCTTGCACTACAGCCGTGATAGTTCACATCAAGCACTTGTTGGTGGCTCGAGAGATATGGTTGGAGCTCGACCAGATGTACAATCGGATAATCCTAATGAAGAGGGTTTCTTTGGAGGTGCAGATGCGGACCTTGTTCGTAAATAAGTCTTCTTCGCTTCGGGAACACATCAACAAGCTTCGGCAGCTTCAAATGCAAGTTCAAAATGTGGGGAAGCCTATTTCCTCCGAAGAAGACATGGCGATCACTTTACTATCCCAGTTGCCGCTACGATTCAGTACTTTTTATTCCGCTCTTATTGCATCAAGGCGGGAGTCAACTCTTCGGTGGGAAGAGTTGGTTCCTATGGTCTTGGACCACGAGGAACAATTGAAGGGACACAATGCTTCCAAATCGGAGGCATCGGTTGGTCAAGCCTCTCAGAAGAAGGAAAAGGACCAAAAGGAGAAAAAAGAGGACAATTTGTGGAAAAACCGGTCACTGGAAGAAGGATTGCCCCAACAAAGACAAGAAGGATACCAAGAAGAAGGACATGAAGAATTTTGGAGCGGTGGCTACACCTTCATCAGCTGCTTTTCTACACTTAGCAATCATTGAGGACTCTACATCGAAGACTTCTGATGCTGCCACGATAGCTCCCCAGGCCCGAGAGTGGATTGTGGATAGTGGTGCCTCACGGCACACAACTCCTCCTTCCGTTGATGTTGCCCATTTGCGACCTTCGCGTGGACAAATTCTCATTGGAGACAGCTCTTCTATGTCTATTGCTGTGCGGGGTGAGATGCAGCTTATTCCAAATGGACATGGTGATACCCACACTTCTGAGGTGTTGCATGTACCAGGTTTGGGGAATCATTTACTTTCAGTCCATAAGATTTGTGCTCTTGGCCTCTTGGTGGAGTTTGACAGTGATATTGTTGGAGTCCTTGATCGTGGATTGAGAAAGGTTCTCTCTGCAGGGTATGAGGAGAATGGCGTCTACAAATTGAAGTCTTCTTCAGCTCTTACTTCTCTTCTTCCTACTTCTCAGACACAGTCCGAGCTATGGCATGCTCGGTTTGGCCACCTAAACTACGAGTACCTTCGAAAGGCGTCGCAAGGGTCGTTTTTCCGAGGATTTCCAGACATAGTGGTAAGCCATCAGCCATGTGTCTCCTACATTCGTGGGAAACTGCATCGGGATGCGATTCCTAACAAAGCTTCTAGGCGGTCTACTTCACCCGTGGAGCTTGTATCTACGGATCTTTGTGGCCCGATGAGGATTGAGTCCCTAAAGGGGAGCTTGTACTTCATGTTGATCGTAGATGACTACAGCAAGATGACTTGGACCTATTTCTTGACTTTAAAGTCAGAGGCTTTCTCTCACTTCAAGAATTGGCTTCTCTTTGAAGAGAACCGTTCTGGACAACGAGACTAAAGACCTTACATTCAAACAAGGGAGGTGAATTTATTTCTAATGAGTTTGCTTGTTTTTGTGCAGATAAAGGCATTCACCAAGAGTTTGCTAACACCAATACTCCCCAAGAGAATGGCATTTTGGAGCGGAAGAACCGAAGTGTGATCGACATGGCATGCACCATGATGAAGCACCAACAGACACCTCAGTTTCTGTGGGCCGAGGCAGTGGCTACCGCAATTCACATCCTCAATCGATCTCCCATTTCGGCCATTGACAGGATGACACCTTTTGAGGCTTACTTCGAGACTAACCCTGATGTCTCTTATTTCAGGATCTTTGGGTGTGATGCTTATGTGCACATTCCGAAGACATAGTGTGATAAGTTCGAGGCGGCTTCTCGACGACAGGTTTTTGTTGGCTATAGCTCCCAATCCCAAGGTTATCGTTTGTTTGATCCCGTCGAGCGGAATGTCTACACGAGCCGAGATGTGCGGTTTGTGGAAGTTCCGGCCACAGAGGGAGGTGAGGAGCACCCCATCTTTGGAGATCCAGGGGAGAGTTGGGCTCCCGACACAGTTCCTTGGAGCCAGAGCCTCTTGATGGAGATTCTTCTTTTGATTCAGAGTCTTCTCTTCCACCGGTCACCCCCAAGGAGCTTTCACCGGTGGATGTTCCTGAGTCTTCAACAAATGGAGAGCGACGCGGAGAGGTTCATCCTCCTCCTCGTTGGGCCCGTGACACACTCCGAGATTCAGGGATCGAGGGGGTCTCTGAGGAGTGGGAACTGCAAGATGGACTGCAAAGGTCACGGAGGAACCAAGCACATTCTTCGGAGCTTGTTTGCTCCAACTATTGTTTGCTGACCCGTGTTATGCAGGATCGTGAGCCCACTTCAGTGAAGGAGGCTTTGCAGTCTAATCATTGGCGGAAGGCCATGGAAGCCGAGTTGGAGGCTATTGAGAGGAATGGCACTTGGTCTCTTGTGCCTCGTCCCTCTCACAAGAAGGTGATTGGTGTCAAGTGGGTCTTCAAGACCAAATACCTTAGCAATGGTTCTTTGGACAAGCACAAGGCTCGCCTTGTTGCTAAAGGTTTTACTCAGCGCCCAGGCATTGATTTTCATGATACTTTTGCCCCCACTACTTGTATGGTGACTATTCGAGCTATTCTTGCCTTGGTTGGTCATCGGAGATGGCCTGTCTATCAGCTAGATGTGAAGTCAGCCTTTCTTAATGGTGACTTGCAGGAGGAGATCTATATTGAGCAGCCTCCTGGCTTTGGATCCTCGGATGGGAAAGTTTACAGGTTGAAGAAGGCCTTGTATGGCCTCAAGCAAGCTCCGTGTGCATGGAACGAGAAGATTGACTCGTTTCTTCAGTCGAAGTTGGGATATCGGCATTCTACAGCCGATCCGCAGCTTTATGTGCACACTTCCGAGTTTAGTTGTGTGTTTGTTTGTGTTATATGTTGATGATTTGATTTTGACAAGGGATCATGCACATAAGATCCGAGAGAGATTTTTCTCTCTTAGCAGAGGTACATTCAAGAGCTCTTGGTGACTTTTGAAATGGAGACTTGTCGGCCCATTACTACTCCTATGGATCCGAATTGGAAGGCCACTTCACACTCGGATTCTCCTGTGATGGATGCTTCATGCTACCGTCAGTTGATTGGATCCTTGATTTGGCTTCTCAACACTCATGTTGATCTTTGTTTTGCTGTGGGTCTTTTGGCAGGGTTCATAATGGAACCCAAATAGGTGCATTAGCAGGCTGCCCTAAGGATTCTTCGGTATTTAAGGGGGACTTCTAACTTAGGGATTTCTTATCCCACAAGTTCAGATGCTTCAGATTTTAGTTCTTGCAGGTTGGAGTGACTGGAATTGGGCTGGCAATGTGGACCACCAACGATCTACTACAGGCTACTGTTTTATCTTCGGTACAGGTGTTATCTCTTGGAGTAGCAAGAAGCAGCCCACGGTAGCCCTTTCTTCTACTGAGGCAAAGTATCGGGCTGCGTCTTCCACCACATGTGAGGTTGTGTGGCTTCAAAGATTGTTGGAGGAGCTTGGCTGCCCCCAAACTCGTCCTACTCTACTGCGGTGCAACAATGAGAGTTGCATTGCCTTGGTACGGAATCCAGTATTCCATGCCCGGACGAAGCACATTGAGATCTAGTATTACTTCATTCGGGAGAAGCTTTTGGATGGCACCATTGATATGGAGTTCTGCAAGACGGAGGATAATCTTGCGGATTTGTTTACGAAGGCGCTTCCCCAGGCTCTTCTTCGGCAACATTCCAGATCCCTCAGTCTTCTGCCTTGTCCAGGATCTGAGAGGGGTGTTAGAGAGTCATTCCCTATACGGCCGTGGGCAGAGCAGTACGGCCAAAGTGCAGTCACAGAGGATGCCACATCAGCTGGTCGGACAGGGTGCCACGTGGCACAATTTGCTGCAATCACCCAGTTTTATGCAGTGCTGGGAATTTCCTATTTTTTGGCTATTTATAGCCAGTTCGTGGCACACTCCAGCATTCATTATTTCAGATTCTAATCTTGAGATTTGTTGGCTGAGACAGCCTGTGCTCGCGCTAACGGAGATCGAGGTCATCAAGTCGGAGACATACGTAGATATTTCCTCTGCTCCCTTGTTAATTTCTGCACTCTTATACAACATACTACACTACAGATTTTCTGCATTTACACTCTCCTCTGTGTGTGTGTGTGTGTGTGTGTGTGTGTGTGTTCACTCTCTCTCAGTCTTTGTCCTACGCTTCTGCATCATTGCACTCTGACACACTTTCCCTAGAATAGCGATACCTTCTGGTTGTTTCATGTACAACTCTTCATCCAAGTCACCATGAAGAAAAGCAGTCTTCACATCCATCTGATCCAACTCTAAATCCAAGGATGCAGTGAGAGCAAACAAAACACAGAGCATAGTCATCTTCACTACTGGTAAAATACCGCTTGGAAGTCTATGCCTTCCTACTATGTATAGCCCTTAGCAACCAAACATGCCTTGTACTTGGGCTTCCAATCAATACATTTCACTTTGTAAACCCATTTATTGGGGATAGCTTTCCTATCCTTGGGCAAAGATACAAGCTCCCATGTGTTATTTGCATACAGAGACTTCATCTCTTCCTGCATAGCAAGCTCCCACTTTCTATTGTTTTCACATGGCTGTGCCTCTCTAAATGTCAGAGGCTCACCCTCATCAATCAACAAAATGCAATCCAGAGATGGCTAAAACCTCTATGGCTGCCTTTTGACACGTGTAGACCTTCTTACCCAATGATTTGTATTGTCAAGTAATAGGCCTACATCATCAGGTATGTGCACACCATTAGTAGGTGGCTGATTTTCAGCATTTCCTTGCTGTTGTAACCTATTTTCAGTGCGTTTTTCTTGTGGTCCTATTCCAACCTGTGCATCTATTTGCTGTCCATTATCTTCTAGCTGTAGCACAATTGGTTGCTGCTCATTTTCAGCATCAAAAGGAACAGAATCTTCAGCTAATAGCTGCTGAATAGCTAGCTATTCATGCTGAAATTTGACCACCTTTTTATCAAAGGTCATCCTGTGTGGTATGTTTCAGCAATTTTGCCTCATTAAATACTACGTCTCGGCTACGTACTATCTTCCTGCTTTGAGGGAGCCAAACTCTACCACTCATCTCTCCCTCATCTCCATATCCCATGAAGATATCCTTGATGGATTTCATGTCTAGTTTAGTCCTCTGATCTATAGGAACATGCATGAAGGCATCACAACCAAAGACACGCAAATGGTCATATGAAGCAAGTTTTGCCAAACCAAACCTTTTCGAGAATGCAATTTTCTAATGCACGATTGGGAGAGCAATTGCATACATGAACTGCAGTTTTTAGAGCCACTCCCCAAATTGCTACGGGAGATTAGCTATGGACAGCATGCATCTAACTCTCTCACAAAGTGTACGATTATATCTTTCAACCATGCCAATTGATGCAGGATTATCAACTCCCACTTAATGCTATGCATCTCACAAAACTTTTTGAACTCATTATAAACATACTCGCCCCCATTATCCATTCTTATAGCTTTTAACTTAAGCCCTTTCTATGTGGTAACAAAAGCATGAAACCTTTTAAAGGCATCCAACACTTTCTTTTTGCTCTTTAACACATACACCCATGACTTTCTACTGAAATCATCAATAAAGTAACAAAGCATCATGCATCCCCATATGAAATAACAAGCATAGTGCACACATCAAAGTGTACTAAATCAAGAGCATTGAACTTCTTAACACCACCAGAGTAATAAGGAGACTTCGCATATTTTCTACATATGCAATCATTACAAAATTAAAATTCGAGAGCAGAGCCTTTTACATCAAATCTCCCTAGAGAGGAGAGAACCTAAAGGCCTTTCTGGCTCATATGGCCAAGTCTTTTGTGCCAAAGTTTCATCTGTGAATGAACTTTAGCTACAACCAAGAACTTGCTAGGTAATTCTTTACAATGCAAATAGTACAAAGTCCCCTTTTTGCTGCCTTTAACAATCAGAATATAGACCTTCCAAAATCCACCACCAAAGGTAGTAAAATATCCTCTTGCATCAAGCTGCCCAACTGACAATAGACTTTTCTTTATGCCAAGTACATATCTGACATCTTGTAAAATCAGCTCCTAGCCATTTTCAAGGGCCAAGTGAATGGTACCTACACCCTCTTTCTCACATGCATAGTTGTTGCCTAAGTAAACCTTGCCTAGGCAACCTACAGTGTATTCTGAAAATGACTCCAAAGAGGGATAACATGAAAAGAGACACCATTGTCCACTATCCATGATCGGGACAGCCCATCATGAGCTAAAAGTAAAGCATCAATTACCTCCCTTTTGGTGATGTGCATATCACCTACTGTGCTGCTATAATATCTACATCATTGCATGAGGCTACAACAAGTATCTCTCCAGTGTCAGAGAGCTCTTCAATGACCACACTAGATGCAACATTTGCCTTTGCAACTTCTTTTGAGGGAGAGCTATCATCATCTTTCTTGTCATTTTTCTTTTTCTTTCCTTGTTGTTTCTTTCTTGCTTGCTCTTTCTTGTAGTACAGGCAATTAGGCTTTTTACGCCCTTTATGCCCACACTAACAGCAAGTAACATCCTGTTGTTTGCCCTTGCTTTTACTCCTACTTTTGCCTTTATTTGTTGCATTACCTCTCTTCTCTGACCTACCTCTAAGATGATAGGCTGAACAACTGTTTTCTCCATTGAACTTTCTTCTCATCTCCTCATTGAGGATAGATCCCCTAACACCATCAAAGGTTAAAGCAAGGTCGTTGCTAAATGAAACAACGAAAAACTCCCAACTATCAAGCAAAGTCATCAACAAGAAAATAGCCTTCAGTTTATTATTGAAGGGCTGCAAACCAAAGTCTTGCAATTGACTCAAAATCCCTATGAAAGCACTCGAATGGTCAAATGCTAACTTAGATTCATCCAACTACATGTTCACAAGCTTGTGCATGAGATGCACTTGATTTATGGGAGTTGTATTATCATAGTATCCGTTAACTTTTTCCATATAGCATAAGTTGTATCAAGACGTTTAATGTCTATAAGTACATCATCAAATACAACCATTTTAATGTATGCAATGGCCTTCTTGTTGAGTCTGGCCCAATCCTCATCTGTCATAGCTACAAGCTTAGTTTCCAAGAGAGCATCATCACAATCCTTGAGAAACAAAATGCCTTGCATCTTGTCCTTCCATAGATCAAAGCCAGTGCCATCAAACCTCTTAATTTCAAGGAGGGATTTAGTGTCACTGCTGCTAGAAGCATTAGTGGCCAGTTTTCAGCAAAGTGCCAAGTATGAATGCTGTATTTTATGACAACGAATAACAAGTTGAATATTCAGCTAATTTCAGCCCAAATTTTCAAAAAATAAGAGCAAGATTTGGTCCAAATACATGTACAGCAGTAGAAAGGATGAGTTTCATCAATATAACTGAAATTTCAGTATACATTCCATGCACACATCACTGTAAGGTGACTCCCACTTTAGCAATATCACCAAAATTACATATGTAACAATCCCAAATCTACAAAAGATCACTAAGACTGCTGCATGAATATTCAGCAATACATCAACTCAATAGGAGCTGCCTAACATGTGTATTGCATACATATGTGCCCAAGAGCACTTCTAATACACAAAAAACCACCAAAATTCTCTAAAATTTCTCCAAAATCTCACAAGTGGGAGATAATAAACTTGAATCACAATGGTCACAGCACCAAGATTGCTTCAGCAATGTCCCAAAAGTGCATTTCACACATCAATTTTGCCAAAATTCACAAATTTCAGCAAAAGCCCCAAAATTTCATTGACCAATCTGCCCCGATTGCATTAATACATGTTCCCGAGAGAATAGAACAGGCAAATTTAGCAAAATTTCACAAAATTTGCAAAAGCCCCAAATTTCTCAAGTGCAAATGTGCACCAATGTCAGTAAATTCGGCTCAGCTGAGCGAAATTTCACTGATACATGAAAAGGCCCAAAAATTTCAACACCAATGTGCATAATTTTTGCAATTTCCGGGTCAAACATCACTGTTATGCATGAACGGCACCAAATCTGGGAAAAGCCCAAATTTTTGGGCACAAATCTTTGAGTTGTGCTTATGCACATGAACCCCCATCAGTGGATAGGGGGCTTGCTTGCTAAAATATTTAAAAATTTATACGAATCTGGCCTGCACTGCCTAAAACTCGCTGAGTGACTTGCACGGACCAGTATGACCTGTCATGAGCTGTCACTTGCTGTCTCTCTAGTCAAAACTGACTACCACTCGTCGTCGTGAAGTACCATCTGGTCCATGCTGACCTGAAACTAACGCTGTAACCTATTGCTGACTGCCGCCTGCTGTCACCAACCTGCCACGCTGTCGCCTACCTACAGAAGTGATGACCTATTGTTCTCTTCCCGTGCGCGAGAGTGAACACAGAGACAGATGTACCAAATTGTGATGGTACACAAAGAACGCATTGGGGTGATCATGAGGAGGCCATGGTACCAGTCGATCCTCCTATGGTTTGAAAGGGCTCAGTGCACATTGGATGCGTCTTCTTGCCTTGAGCATAAAAATCTGAAAGTCAGTGCAAAATAAACTCTGTGGCCCAGAAGGGAGAGATGGTACAACAAGTGCTTGGGGGTGGGGTAGATGCATATACTCCGACGGGGTAGGGAGCAAAGGTCCATGGCAGCAAGCATTGGTGGGGGTTTCAATGATTGCAAAAAAGGAGCACCTAGTGATCTGTCCATCTACCTGTGGAGAAGTCATAGCACCAAAGTGTCAACCTATAAAAGGGAGGGTGGGTAGGAGAGGAAGAGAAGGCTATCTCTGTCTCCTGGTGATGCAACAAAAATGAAGGGGGAAATCAATAGATGATGCTAAATCTACAACATGTCTTTGCCTTCTTTGATGAACAGGGTCTTTAGCTCCCTAAGCTCTTGCACTCTGATACCATGTCAAAAATAACAAGTATGCTCTGATTCCATGTCAAAATAAGCGACAATGCAGAGAGATATTAAGGTTTACGGGGAGTAACACAATGTATACGACAAACACTAAGAGAGAAGAGAAACTCTGAAATACAAGAGCATGGTCATGATGCATTGAATCATACTATGAGAAGGAAAGTTGATACACCAGAGCTAAAGCTCAAAAGATAACTGCATTGTCTTGTCTGAATCAAGTGGCAGTACTTGTGGGAAATCTGCATGGTGACACAGTCCTCTAGGCAATGGGCCATCAAAGTAATCACTGGAAGATAAAAGACAACTGTCGAGGGAGCGGACCGCAATCCTCTAATGCCATTGGAGATGTGGAAGATGATCACTAGTTGTTGAGGGAGCAAACCGCAGTTCTCTAATGTTAGGCAGTGACTTGGGCAACAAAATGCAAACCCCATAGTGTCAAAGTTGTCAAACGCAAGAAGAGCAGCCCAGATGCTGACACCAAGTAAATAAGGATGACACTAGATGATGGAGGATGAGTGAGGCTGCAAAAACACCAAGTCCCAACAACCTCTACGACAGACGAGTGACACTAGGTAATGGAGAAAGAAGCCAGGCTGCAAAAATGCACGTCCCAACGACCCTTGAGATAGACAAGTGACACTAACTCATGGAGGAGGAGCCACACTACAAAAACGCAAGTTCCAACAGCCCTTGTGATAGACGAGTGATAAAATTACTGATGCTCAATGATGGAGACTATCGCCAGAGGCTAGGTTCCTGACGCCAAGCTAGAGATGATGACGCGAGGCAAGGAGAAGGTCTCCACACCAAAAAACGCAGATGAAGGTGGAGCCTGAAGGAGAAGGGTGTTGATGCTAAGCAGATGATGGTGACACCAAGTGGAAGATGCTCCAAATGCAAAACTTGATGCTGGGATAGGGTGCCTGCAACAGAAGAGGAAGGGTGAAGGCAGCCACAAACCACGAATTGTAATGTCCTCTTGAAGGGGTGTGAGGGCAATGGAAGGGGTGTGAGGGCAATGGAAGGGGCTGGTGAGAAAAGGAAAGTGGTGGTGGTGACCAAAGAAGGTGGTCAAGAATGACTGAAGAGAGAGGTAGGATTGTACGAAGTGTATAGTTACCAGGAACGGGGAACGGAAACGGAAACGGGACCTCCCGAAACAAGGGGAACGCCCAAAGTTAGGGAACGGGGACGGAGGGAACGACATTATATATATATATATATATATATATATATATATATATATATATATATATATATATATATATATAGAGAGAGAGAGAGAGGTTCAACACTTAAGCCTAGATTCATCTAGAGATATATATCAATTTTAAGCAGGAGGGAGAGGCGCCAGGCAGGCGAGAGAGGTGGGAGTCGTGGGAGGTGGGCCTGGTAGTCGAGCGCCAAGCAGGCGAGAGAGGTGGGAGTCACGGGAGGTGGGCCTGCCAGTCGGGCGCCAAGCAATCAGGCCAAGCAATCGAGAGAGGCACGAGAGGTGGGAGGCAGGTCAGGCAAGCGAGAGGCGGGCCAACTGGCGCGAGGCGGGATAGGACGCGATCAACGTTTTTTATAGAAAAAATAATGTCCCGCTGCCGGAACGGCCATTCCAAACAAGGAACGGCCAGGGAACAGCCTAGAACGGGCGGGAATGGGACAGGGAGCGGGCTAGAACGTTCTGCCAGCATTTCCTAGGCTCGGACCTCCCGGAATGCGTTAATCCGTTCCTAAGTGCCGGAACAGGCATTCCCTGTTTCTATGAAGAAGTGACTACCTATTTATAGACATAAGTTGTCTAGGGTGGTGCACCACTGTGTAGGCATCCATTGAAAAAGTGGCCAAAATGTGGACACCAACCCTTTTTGGGGCTATCAGTGTGAAACCCTAAATAAAGTGTGCGAATTGAAGAAGTGGGTTTCTCAATAGCCTCCTCTATTAAAGTTAACATACTGAAAATCATGCAGATCCTACACAACAAAAGAAGAAACAGGAGAGGGTTTTAGCTCATATGACTCAAAAGGGTTATACAAATCTAACACAAGGCCTAGCTGTGATAAAGAAGATGGATCACCAGACACGCCAAATGTTGTGGTCCCTCCAAGATCAAAGAGATGGCCAATCTCACCAATCTATCCAAACAGAATAATAACACTCATTGGAGGAGTGTAAACCGAACTATACGTGATGCACAAGTAATCCTCAAACTCTTCATATGTAAGGTGACCAAAATTAGAATAAAAAGATAGTAAAGGTAAGGTGTGTCTACCTTCATAATGCCTTCTTAGAGGCTTCAATGATGGAGAAGCCTCATAGGGAATCATAGGATCCAAAGAAGAAGGTTGAGTCAGAATCAAGTTGCATGTGTGTCTCGCACAAAAACTAGCCTCCACAATCACCGCAAGATACTCTTTAGAACAGCACCAACTCTAATACCATGCGAAGATATGCTAGGGTTTGCACTGAGGAAACATAACACCTATGACCAAGACTGAAACACAAAGACTTAGATAGAGACAAGCAAAACTCAAACCCTAACGCAAAAACTCAAAACTCAAACACAGAGAGAAGAAACTCTAAAGTGAATGAATGTTGTAAATGAATGTAAGAGTGTACAAAATGCCCAAGGGCAGAGCAATACAATGTCGAAGAGTAACGTCCATCAAAGACGGATCCTAAGTGCAATAACCACTGGTTGAAGATGAGAGAGTACCGAGGCAGAGAACTACCAAGAGATAATAGGAGAGGTGTTTGCTAATGTAGATGGCCTGCTAAACAACAAAAACGCAAGTATTGTAACAATCGTGCGGTGCGAGAGATAGCAATAGCCTGTCGTTTGGCACCACATGCTGAAAATGCAGGCTAATCACCGGCAATGGAACTATGAAACCAACCTTTCTTCTTGGAGAGGATAGTAATTTCCTGATTAAGCACCTAATTACAGCAATCGGCAAAGAAACATAAATTAAACTGCAAAATTTACCTTAATAATCTTGGACAATAGACACCTGGTTGGCCCCAAAACAAACGCCCCTTTTGGTATTTTTTGTATCTTTAATTGCTCATGGATTGAGTACAATTGAGATTCCATAATATCCTTTGCTAATCCAAAAGCCCCTCACTATACATACAATCAAAAACAATTTGGGCCAATTGCCCCTTGATTTACACCTAGAAATTACACAAATGGAACCACCAACTAGCCAAATGTTGCCCCAATTCACAATGGATGGCTTGGCATCTGAAATCCCTATCAATTCCATGAATTTCATGGTGTTAATTTTAATATACAATACCTTCTTCTATTGGCATGGATCCCAAGGTGACTGCTAAATCCTAATTTCTACAGAAATTTAGGGTTTACAATAGAGATCTCTATGTTGTCCCCACCAAATTTCGCTAACATCTGCTCAAAATGGCTGAGAAATGTTGAGGTCTCCTGAAAGTGGGTTGGAAAAGATGAGAGAAAGTCAAGATGAGAGAGAAATCTAATTTTCTTTGCGAGAAAACCCAAAATTCTCCCTATTGTCTGCTCCAACTTACATTTAATGCAATCGCCCTACTACTAAACACCTCCAAAATGCTATCACCTGATCAGCAATGCTATTGCCATCCCTTGGAAGGTGACTCCTTGCTATCCCCCGCTTGCAGAGGCCCCCAAATGGCTATCTTCTACAGCAAATTGCTCCTCTCTGATCAAAAAATGAACTAGGAGCTCTCTCTCTCTCTCTCTCTCCTAAGCTATAAACTAACTAAATGGCTGAGACCCAACCCCTAAAAAACGTTTTCTTAGTTTGTATGGGTATTTTGCCAAGTGGCAACCTTCTAAACCCATATTTCAGCATTATCCAACCATTTAATTAATTTTCATAATTAAATAATCCTGAAAATAAATTTCAGCCCTACTGACCTTGCCCAAAATTAATTTCACCCCTTCTAACCTTGCCCAAAATTAAATGTGTCAATCCGTAATTAAATTAGCTAGACCATTTGCAACCTGGAGTGGTTCCCAATCTCTATGACCCTTAGACTAGCATTAATTAATTAATTAATATTAGTCCCTAGTGTCACCATCAACACTTATTGGCCAAATAATCCTTGATCTGCTCATACCTATCTACATTTGGTTCCAAACTCTCCAACCTCTCAATCATGCAATCCATACCTTCATAGATCTTTCCAATGCATGGATCCATGCCATCTACAAGCCTCAACATGTGCATAACAGGATCAACCATTTGGTTGGTGCGATTCACCTCATCCCAAAAATCTCTATCAGAGACATACGCATTGCATAACACAACTATAGCCATGGCAGCCCTAGTCCAATTTTCATACTCATCACTAGAAAATAGCTCCCTAATTGCACCTTTGCAATAGTGCAACCGACCAAGCATAAGAAAGTTATATGCAAATCGTGTATCCAAGTATTTGAGAAGTTCTTTGTCACTTCTCTTGTGAAACTCAGCATGCAAGTATTGATGATTACATATAAATGTGATAAGCTTGTTGCCTTCCGTAACAAGAGATGCGATCCATGGCAAGTCCCCAATATCCTTCAACAAGTTATTCAAGCAATGTGCCATGCATGGACTAAAGGTGATATGTGGATGCATTGCCATTAAAATGTTTCCTACTGCCCTGTTTGTAGGTTTACCATCTGCCACAAACTGCACTACATTTTCTGCCCCAACAGCCTGCACTGCCTCGCACCACTCGGATGCCAATACATCTGTACTCTTTCTAGTCTCTCAAGCATCATGACTACCAATAAAGTATACATCTCCAAGAGAATATGCGACAACGCCATGTATGGACCTATGGCGTGTGTCACTCCATCCATCTGCTATCAATGTCACTCCATTTCTTGCCCATAGATTGTGAATATTTGTTGTTGCAATCTCTATGGCTACTTTCTCCTTCTGAAGCAATGTAGTCCTAATAGTTTCTGATGAAGGGGGCTTATATGTGGGTCCATACTCTGCAATCTTTGTCACCATATTTAAAAAATAAGGTGACCTGGCTGATTTGAATGCAATATGGTCATGGTAAAAAAAGCGTGCCACTGCTGCATCTGTTTCCTCTTTTTTCTTTGGTTCCCATGAAGTGTGCAATGAACTTTGTCTAACGCCATGACCTGCTGCCACTGATGGCGCACAAGAAGGCTGTGTAGCCACTAATCCTGGTGGTCTTCTACATGAAGCACCATGCCCTGCTGGCCTTGGAGTCCATGTTGGATCCACTGCTACATTTGGAGTCCTCCTGGCATGTGAATTCCCCATAGAAGTGGCTATGCGGTCAAGTAACTCCTACCTTTTCTCAATTGATACATTGGTGCAAAAATGCACCTCTTTCCCCTCCTCGAGTAGAAGATGGTCTCTCACTTTATCAGCCCCACTAATGCGAGCATAAGAGCAAAGTTTGCATTTCCAAGGGCGAGCCCCTCCACCTCTCAATGGCACCCCTGCATCTACCTCATCCCACCATGACCAAGTAGTGCTTCGACTTCGTCCAGTTGTTGATGAAGTACTTGCTGAGGATGATGAAGATCCCATAGATGTCAATGCTGCCATCTATATAAAAGTGACAAATAGTCAGTAAAGTTCAATAAAATTGCAGAAATTTGCAGCCAAATTTTCAACATGCGTGTGTTAAATTTTTAGCAATGCTAAAAATGTCAGAACTTTGGTGCTACTTCAGCCTGCATTCCTTTTACTGAAAATGCCACAAATTTGGGGCATTCTAGCCTGCATTCCCTTGCTGAAAATGCCCCAAAATTTGGCGTATTTTCAGCTCCCAAACTTGGGGATTGATGACTGACTCAAAATGCCCCAAATTTGGGGCATTCCAACCTGCATTCCCTTGCTGAAAATGCCCCAAAATTTGGCGCATTTTCAGCTCCCAAATTTGGCACAATGACCGATTTAAAATGCCCCAAATTTGGGGGCTCTTTTAGATCCCGGGATTATGGATCCCAATGCCCCAAATTTGGGGACATTGCAGCCAAATTTAAGTCCCAAATTCCAATCCTTGAGAAAGGCCCAAATTTTGGGGCAACTACCAACAACTGAAGTCTGATCCAAAATGCCCCAAATTTGGGAGAGAATCGAGATAATGATCCTCGAGACCTCACCTAATCATGGGCAGGAGTCACGCCAGGCAAGAGAGGCGGGCCAGGCAAGCAGGAGAGGTAGGCGGGTCTCGAGAGCAGGTGGGAGTAGGCAGTGGGGGCAAGCGGGGCAGGTGAGATAGTTGGCGGGATAGTCGGCGGGGCAGGCGGAGCAAGCGGAGCAGGCGGCGGGAGTAGGCGGGAGCAACGCGAGCCAAGGACACTTAGCGGGAGTGCAGTCGGCGAGCAGGAGCAACAACGCGACTCGCGAGCAACGGGCACAGTCGGCGAGAAACGGGCCAAGGAGTCAGCGGGAGCGCAACAACCAACAAGCGTGAAACGAGCCCGCTCAAATGAAAGTAAAAATTAAAAATTAAAAAAATATATTGTGCTGGAACGGCCGTTCCAAACAAGGAACGGCCCTGGAATGGACAGGGAACGACCCGGAACGGGAGGGAACGGGTCAAGAAACGGCCTGGAACGTTCTACCAACGTTTCCTGGGCTCAAACCTCTTGAAACGCGTTAATCCGTTCCTATGTGCCGGAACGGGCGTTCCTTGTCTCTATTCTCTCTCTCTCTCTCTCTCTCTCTCTCTCTCTCTCTCTCTCTCTCTCTCTCTCTCTCTCTCTCTCTCTCTCTCTCTCTCTCTCTCTGGCCAACCAAAAACAAAAAGTGAATTCATCTGACTCAACACATTCTTGTAAAGAGGTTACATCAATAATCAAGGAGAATGAGAGAATTAAAAGTAATAAGAGAGAGATCAAGATTGCTAGTCTCCCCCCTAGATGGGATAGGGAGAAACTTGCTCCGAAAGTTGAAAAAGATTTCATCCTAAATACAAATGTTTTACAAGCACAATTACACACGGTTGTCCTTTCCATAGATTTGGGAGAACCCGTCAACATTTCATGGCAAATTGCATGTCCTATAGTTCCACCACATACCATAGATGAGTGACCTAAAGAGGGGTAGAGTGTGCATAGATGGTGTTGTTGTTGGCAATTGCTTCAAGCACTCCTTTGCCACATCCTAGGGGTGGGCATGGCGATACTAGCTCGTCAACAAGTGCAAGTACCACTAGGGCAGCAAGGGGATCCTTAGAAAGGGTAAATATTGCAACAACCTTTCAAAAGCAAGCAAAGGCAGAGGCTACTTGTGTAATCAGGAGGTTGTTTATACACTGCGCCATCCCTTTCAATGTTGCATGCACAAAGAAAAGGACCATCACAGCCATTAGTCAGATTGGATGTGAGTGGAAGGGCCCCACCTATGAGGCTTTGTGCACACGTGAGCTTGTTAGAGAGAAATAAGCTATAGAGCTAGAGATGCAGCATTTGAAGACAACTTGGCAAAAATATGGCTGCACTATCAGGTGTGAGAAATGTGTACAACATCTTAGTGTCCTCTTGCAAAGGGACCATATTCTTGCATGCCATAGATGCATCGACAACAAGGCTAATGATACAAGTGATTACATTTATAGAGATGTCAAGGCTGCCATTTTGGAGATTAGTGCAAAAAATGTAGTGCAAGGTATCATTGAAAATTGTAGTAATTGTGTAGCTATAGATGCTTTGTTAGAGAGAGAGTTCTCTAAGTTCATGTGGATTCCATGTGCACCACATTGCTTGGATCTACTCATGGAGGATTTGGAAAAGATTGGATGGATAGATGACCTCTTCAAGAGAGGCTAAAGCATGGTAAGATTCATCACAAAGAGGCCTAGAGTGCATACTACATTTAGGGCAAACAATGATTTAGATCTTTTGAAGCCATCAACCACTCGTTTTACTTACATGTTCATTGTTGTGGAGAAGCTTCTTAGAGTCTATCAAGGCCTCATGAGAACGGTTCTCTCTAGAAAGCTAGCTACATGGGATGAGGAGCATCAGCCAAAGGCTTTGACATTTATTAAAAATGTCATGGATAGGGCTTATTGGGATTATGAAACTACATTGGTGAAACCTCTGACTCCCATTTACACAATGTTGAGGATCACTAACATAGACGACAGCAATCTAGGCCTCTTGTCAGAATATATGGATAAGATTGAAGAGACGCTAGATAGAAACATCTTCTTCTCATGTATCAATAACCTTTCATTCTAGTTTCTCTTTTTTAATCATATCTATAACCTATCTTAATTTATATCAAATATGTGGATTAACTTTCATAAATGCTATATAGTGCAAAACATTGGTGCAAAGTGAAACAAGAGAGTTTCACAAACCAATCCATACTATTACACATTGCTTGCATCCCCTTTGGCCTAGCAAGGATCAATATGCAAATGAGGAGCTTGAAAAGGGGCTATAAGATTACTTTAATAAGTGGTCTAATGGAGATGTCTCCATCATTGCACGTATTGAGGATGGTCTCCTCAAGTTTCATAATCATACTCTCTGTTGCATGTCCCAATACAAAGTTGTGTGAGACGCAACAGCTCAATCTTATGTCTTAGTAGGAGAAGTATAGCAAAAATCTTGATAAGTAAATAATAAGCATAAATAAGTATGCTGAATTTTTTCTTCTTTTTGTTTTATATCTTGAATTCAGTCAATACTTTCCAAATCCTAAATTCTAACCTGTTGTGAGAAGAGCACAGCTGAGAGAGATGGAAGTTGAGCAGGAGTGAGCAAGAGTGTGACGGTTGGAGAGAGAGAGTGACGGTTGGAGAGAGAGCAGAGTGAAAGTACGATTCAATAAGAGTGTACAAACAATGTGTTGGTACACAAAGAATAAAATGTATTTAGACTTAGGGCACCTAAAGGGTGCATTCACATGTACAATGTGCGTGTACTATACACAAGGGGTTTAAACCGGACCTTTATCCCAACACTAATCTTATTGGAATTTGGTAAAAAAGAATGGCTCTTCATGTTCTCTCATAGGATTGTGGTAGTAGTCCTATTAAGAGAAAGTGAAACACATAGGCTTTGTTTCACACCAAGAGAAACAAGTTGAAGACTGTCCAACTAGAGAGACTGGTATTTTGTCATTGTAACTTGCACTTGATTTTGCATTCAACTTCCACACTTGAGTCAAAATAGAGAGAAAAAGAAAGATATTCCTACCATTCTAAAGGAGGAGATAGATATCTATAACATGCTTTATAAGGAGATGTCTACAACTATGCATCACACAGTCTGGCCGTGTGGCTCCTAAGAGTGAGAGAAGCTCAACTTCGACATGCAACTACCTCCAATACTACAGCTCTAGTGGCTTCTCAAATTGATAAGGATGATGATGATGAATCCTCTTCCTCTACTGGCAATATTAGTGCTACTAATAGTAGCCCTTAGGAGATCGAGACAGAGGAGATACCTTTGGATGAAGAACTGATTATCTTTAGATGATAGATCATAGATGATAGTAGATATGTCATGATTCACACTAGATAGATCATACTGATTTTCGCAATTTCTTCTACACTATACTTTGTAGACTTGTTGATCATGTTCATGGATCATTGGCATTTAGATGATGTTACATGCATTTATTTTTCGTATCATTGTTTATTGAGCACTCTCTTTTTTGAGTCTATATGACACAAATGATAATATAAATATGTGATTGTTCACTGTTAATATCATCATTCATGGCATATTACAATCTTTTATATTGAGTTCTAAATCCTAATCTTGAAAGTCTTTGAAACTCATGGATTGTGATTATACAGTCTTACTATCTTTGGTTACTTGTAGAATCAAGTAAACTCACTAAAACTTTTTAAATGTTACATGTATACTCCATATTGTTAAGAAATCTAAGTGTTTTGGTGTAGAGATTCAACTTGCAAATGGTATTATCCCTTCATCTATGACTAATATTACAATATTCTTGGAAATATACATAAAATCCATTTTCCCGTTTCGTTGTTTCAGCCTTGGGCCAAAACTCTGTATCGTGAATTCGAAATGTGTCTCGGTTTCCCCATTCCAAAACTCCACACAACTATATTTACTAGACAAAGGTATGAGAATCATCTCAATAGCCAAAGCGTAATATAGTGGCAAAACATAAGCATGAGAAGAATATCCCAAGCATACGAGTTGTCGAGCATTAAGATGCAAAGCGCATAGACAATATGCCCAACATAGTATCACTGAGAAACAGCGTGGTACTAATTGCCATAGATGGGAAGTGTATAGTTGTGGGTGGCATTCCCAACAAAACGTCAAATTCCTGATGTGGATAGGGATGCCAGCAAAGCACAGCAGATCTGTCAATTTGGAGCAGTCTAGCATAGCAACAGATGACAACCAGCAGAGGAACAGGCAGAAGAAGCCAAAATGCAGCAGCTGAAAGATCTTGGATGCCAGCAGACAGCAGCTTGGATGACAACAGTTGCCTTCCACCAGTAGGGTAGCAGCACTTGGAGAGAGGGGCAGCAGGATGGAAGCGGAACCAAGAGGAAGACATGATAGATGGCAATGATGATCTTGATGATGATGATGATGACAGAAGGGAGTGGTAGGAGAGGTGGCACTGATGAAGGATGGACACAGATGAAAATGGCAATGACAATGATTCCTTTTATAGAACTTTTGAGCCAATTGTCTTACCAGAGTCCTAAAAGTACTAAAGAAATTCATCTTAGGACTTTTGAGAGCCAAAAACGTGCTAAATTTGTGGCAATTTCTATGTTACTTAACAATATGATCATCAAAAGGCACCATGATTCCTTCATCCTTTACCTATTTTGAATAGACTGTAGGAGAGCATTGCCATAATTTTTTTTGTTAATCCTCCTAGGACACGCACATGAAATGATCCTGTCTGGACCGTTACTTGCAAGGTCATTCCCCATGCATAAAGTCTTGTAGAGTTGTTGAGGAGGTCAAATACTAAGATGGAATAGACCACTTATATGTCTAAACACACCCACTGCAATGAGGTTAAATAACAACTCTCTTTCATAAGCAGGTGAACTTGTAATCTAGGCTGCCATCGACCACTATCAAACCAGAGAAATTTGAGCATATGAGGTTTAGCTAAGCCTAATTTGCTACAATGTTTGCTTTGCCATCTGTAGAGAAAAAGGCTAAAACAATGCACATTGGTCAAACATTCAATATCAGAGTGATATTGTTACAGCAGACCTAGGATGGTTGTACCTGACTGCAAGTTACTTATGGCAGTAATCCACTATATACAAGTGCAGATACCAAAAAAGCACATCATGTGCAATAGTGCAGTCTCAAGACATAGACTTAAAGTTCTTCCCAGTCTCTGATGAGCTTGAGACATGCAGGAGAATCATAGTAGAAAAGCAGACCAAGGAATCCCTGATCACCAGAGAACAAAAAGTTAATTAGAAGATAAGATAAAGTGCTGGAACTTGACATCCCTTCATAGGCCAAATATGGGAATTGCAGGCCAATAGACCATGTAAAACTTTAGTACTCCCAGCCTGAAAATGTACACAAGTTGCAAGAGGTACAAATGGAATGACTGCCACTCAAAGACTCCAGCTGTAATTGCTGGAATCTGGTAGCAGGCAATACCACTTACCTCAGGGAATCAGATTGTTGATTTAATATGGGCTGGACATAGCAGTATTGGTCTTGAAATAGAAAACAAGAAGCAACGGAGGGAAATGAAACTCTTCATAGAAACAACTTTACATAACAGAACCATCAATCTCCAGCAATGGAAGACTTCGATAAAGACACCTGTACACTGCAACATCCTGATGTACGTTTGACGGGTAGTTCCATTTATGTAACAGAAGTTGCCTTGTGCACAGGTATAACACTCAAATCAGTCCCACATATGTAGCAACTTATGAAAATTATTCTAGTATGGAATCTACGCAGTCCCGAGAGTAATCCTAAGCCATAGTCTGAAGTCATCTCATTCCAATATTGGACCAAGTAAATGTATCCTTGTTAAAAATGACTTGAGAACCAAATCACTGTGATTCGCCAGCTTAATTATTATTTTCCAACTTTTCTCTTGAAAACTTGTCCTATTTGATAACAAAGGAAAACCTTGTCCCTCTGCCTATATGCCTACATGAAAGAGCTCACAGGTACTAAATTAGTCTCCAATATAACAAGCCAAGCAAGAATAGTAAAGATTATGTCGTCCCTACAATTCACTTGGCTGAAGACATCTTAAAATTGGCGTAGTATTCCAGGAAAAATTACTGGGTTGTGAGTAAATCAAGGGAGCACCCTTATCTTGCACCCAGATCAACTTCAGATTAAAGTTCCTTCCAGATATGCCAAACATTGCATGGAAAGGCCAATTTTTGTCTGATAAATGAAGGTATAAACAAAACCATCTCAAGAGTGATTTAAAAGACGTCGGCAGAATACTAGCCTTAAAGTCAATATTATCAAGCATTATTCTTGAAGATATGTACGACCAGGGGTGCCTTATAGCAATTAAGAGTACTCGTTGTAAGTGACTGACTTACTAAAGAGTGTCAGGCGGTCCAATTATTGTCACATTCCATTCGAAAATGTTGGAGTCATCTACCAATCCAGCTGAGAAGCCCTCCACAGGACGCCGGGATAGATCTGCACATGAACAACGGACCTGTGGTGGTTAGAATACCTGGCATGTTCGATCCAAAACCTAACACCAGCAGACTCAGTTATGTATCCATTCGATCTTTCATCCATGGCTACATGATCCATACGTTCACTAGGCAACAAACATCAATTCATCAAGGGACAAATAATACCTTTAAGCTGTTTCCGAAGGAGGAGACTGGCCTGGGTATCAGCCATACCAGGAGAGCCAGAAGGCAGAGGCTTTAGATGGTCGAAAGAGAAGATTAGGTGAAGATTAGATGTTGTGGTGAGCACGAGAGTGGTGAGGCTGTCTCAACTATGGTGTTTAACTCTATCGCTGCTGCACTAGAGAGACAGAGAGAGAGAGAGAGAGAGAAAGTGGCACATCAAAAGGCTAACCACTATAGACTATTCACGGCACACCGTGATGAGGACCACGGTTCAAGCAAATCCCTCTACTCGTGCTCACTCATGTGCACATGCATAGGTATGTGCGTTTGTCTATGTACATGTATGTGTGTATATGTATGCATGTGTGCATCTTTTAAAGCCGGGTCACAACATGGGGTAGTGGATGGGATTGAGGTACCACTTGCCCCTTTGATATACACACTAGATGGGGTTGGGGGCAGTAGGGTTAAGAGAACTCTTGCTTATCCTCTAAAGCACCTTTTCAAAAGGGGCTAGTAACTAAAGGTTAGTGGGTTACAACAGTGATTGGTCAATGGGGTGGGCTAGAGGAAAATGATCAAAAGTTAATGTAAACTACAAGTCTTGTGCCAACCATATGTGTCTCTCTTTCCTCTCTCTGACAAACCGCTTTAAACCTTCTAGCTCCTCAACCCAGGCATGGCACTGTCGGCAAAACCCTAGTACCCATACACATATTGGGCACGAATAGCTCTTAATGTTGGTCATAAAGGCATGCTTAGGTAACAATTCAAGTTAATTGACTGTAGGACACAACTAATATTTTGCATTTGATTTATTTGCATAAACTAATGATTGAGCTTACTCACTCCTTCAAACAAGCAAAGCTCCAATGTAAGAGGCCTTGTGCTAGCTTGTGAATTGAGTGTTTATTTGAATGAAGTCTAGTAGTATTACTTACATGTGGTTCTATGTGTGTGTGATGTGTTTATGTTAGAATGAGAATTGAGTGTAATTATAAAATGATATGATGTGAGGCAAGCCCTCACAGATGCAACCAAGCTACACATTAGCTTGCTTGCACCAAAGTAATGTGTTCATGTTAGTGAAGCAAAGTTGTGCATCACGACCACCCCTTGTTTAAGGCATCCAAAACCTCCATTGTTTTTGTAATGTGGACATGTATGGTACAAAACATATACTTTAGCATTGTGCTAATATTGGAAACTATAAGGCCATGATTCTAATAATGGACTTTTGCAAGTGAATGTTTTTTCACAATCTAGAGAATAATTGCACAGTTGATCCTCACTCTAAATGAAGGACCTCTCTCTCTCTCTCTCTCTCTCTCTCTCTCTCTCTCTCTCTCTCTCTCTCTCTCTCTCTCTCTCTCTCTCTCTCTCTCTCTCTCTCTCTCTCTCTCTCTCTCTCTCTCTCTCTCTCTCTCTCTCTCTCTCTCTCTCTCTCTCTCTCTCTCTCTCTCTCTCTATCCAATTTTACATTGTAACAAATGTGTATGCAAAGGAATCTCTAACTTAGATGCTACCTTTGTACATATAAGTTCAAGTATTTGTGTGGGTGTAAGTGTGTGAATTTCATGTGTAGGTTAGGTGTTATGTGTGCATCTTGTCATGAAGTACCAAGAAGTTTCTCCAACTTGAGACCATCGTATCTACTTTCACAAAGGTTCTAGCATAAATCTTATCCATGGTATGATTGTATCAGTCAACAACGATGCCTTAAATGTAAGATGTAATGATATAAACCTTTTGTAAATTGGCAATGCCTTGCATATCAAAATACACAATGCCATGCAAGTGAATCTTCAACTTAGATGCTACCTTTCTGCATATAAGTTCAAGTTTTTGTGTGGGTGTAAGTGTGCGAGTTTATGTGTGAGTTTAGTGTGTAAGTTAGGTGTTATGTGTGCATCTTGTCATGAAGTACCGAGAAGTTTCTCCAACTTGAGACCATAGTATCTACTTTTCAAAGCTTCTAGCATAAATCTTATCCATGGTACAAATTGGTATCACTCAACAACAATGCCTTAAATGTAAGATGTAATGCAATAAACCTTTCATAAATCGGCAATGCCTTGCATATCAAAATACATAATGCCATATAACCCCTTCATATCTAAGCTTATTAGTAGTGTAGAGCTCTTAATCTAAGTTAAGAAGTCATTGATTGCTTATAAGATTTGAGAAGTAGCAAGTTCTAAAGATAGTCAAAGACTTAAGATATTTGAGGTGATAAGGCACCATCCCTACCATTTTTAGAACACACAAATCATAATGTACCCAATTACCTTGTATTTAAAGAGCCATTTGGCCTACATGGATATGATGTCTATGATGTCCAATACAAAGGAAGAGATGTGTTTATTTATATTTTTTTGTGTAGATAATATCATTGGTTTACATATCTTTGTGTGTCTACAAGGTAACAAGGTGGTGGTACATGGTGGTACTCAATGTATATGTTCAAATATGGGAGGGAATGCCTTCGAGGTGCATGGTGCTTCTTGTATGGGTGTGATGTGTGTGGGAAGGAGTGTAGCAAGGGTGTGGTAATCTCAATGGGTTAGATAATAAAAGTATATGGTAGAAAGAGGTAGAACATTCTTTGAAAAAGTTTTTAAAAAAGGTAGAGAGAAAAAAGTGGAAAGGAGGGAATTGGAATCCACTCCCTACAAATGGAAAAATGATCAACTTGCCAAAATAATGGTCCTTGCTTCCACCACTAAATCCTTTTCCACATAACTTGTGTGATTACTATGATCATTTATTATGTTATTTAATAGCGCCTTGATATAAAGGTAAAGCAATGCAACCATTCTCCCTTAATTTTATTGGTTTCTTCGCAAAATCTATATTACAATAGATTACAATCTTATTTGCAACAGACTTATGCAATAATAAAGCTCTAAACACTTGGTTCTACCCACGAAACATGTTTCCCACTTTTGGAGTCCAACTTGGTTCCAATATCATTTACTAACATTGCATTTTGGAAATGTGTCTCCAAAAGCTTTTTGCCAAAGTAGGCCTCCTATGGAGTGTTTCCATTGAGTATCTTAGAGTATCATCGGTTCACAACATACTTGCATATGTGGAGTCCTTTAATACAATGGAAATAGCCAATCATTTATCTTAAACACACAATACAATATCTTCATGGCAATGCAATTACATTGCTCATTAATAACATCTTTTGTTGAGGTTTATAGATTTGTCATGAGTTGATGCTCAATGTTAGTTTCCATGTAATACCAATCAAATTTGTCTAAGTGAATTCTCCTCCTCAATGAACATGAAACCTCTTCACCCTCATGACACTTTCAACCTTCACAAGCTTATATATTGTTTGAACATGTCAAAGAAAATGCAACCACGTAAATACATGCACTCATATGAACATCATGAATCTAATGTAATTGGTAATGGCATATCCAAAGTATGGACATCCTTAGTGAGTGATTGGACATCTTGTTATAAATAGTAGTGAGCAACAACTTTTAATGGACTTCTCATATCTTTCAAATATTGAAGAAGAAAAATTAATTACGAGTAGAGGATCTTGACTTGAATAGATCGAAGAACTCAAGGCAGTATTAGTTGGGTCGGAATTGTATTGTCACCAAAGGGAAGTAATGTAAGATTAAATTGACATAAATAGACCTTAAAAGTCTTTGTAAGATGATATTGGGGTTGCAAATCAAAAAGGGTTTGATGGAACACATTGGGTGGCAAACTAAGATGCCTCGCCTTAAGTTTGTGGTGCCCTTTCGAGTAGGTTGTTATGTAGGTATGGTTGGTTATAATAAAGGCATACATGAAGCTTCTAATAAGTACTAGCTTAGCCCCATTAGAAGAGGCATGGAGACCTTTGTTGGATCCTAATCCAATTGCAATAGAAGCCTACATAAGCCTCTATTGGACACCATTAAAAGTCTACATGAGCTACCTTCTAGTGTGGTTAAGCTAGTATCTTTTATGTATAACATCCACCATGGTTTCCTTGATAATGAAGAGCTTACAATTTTGGCACCTTATACTAAACCTCTAGATTGGATAAGATATTGGCTTGTCACATGCATGCATGTTTGTCCAGATTAGTTTAAGGATAAAGAGTTGATTGTGTTTGCACAACATGGATTTTGAACAACATTTAACAAATGACATGTACAAGGAGGTTGTAGGAGCCATTATTGGAGCAATGTAGCCATTTTGTAACAATGTTTGGCAAGGTGCTTAAGATGCCAATGATGCATAACAGGGTGTTGTGAACATTCCCCTTATTCTGCAGTCACCAATAGGTAAGTTCTATGACAGGATCATGAATGAGCTCATCATAGAAGTGATTTGATGCAAAAGAGGGGATGAACATCGTGGACATGCACGTCCATGGGCATGGGATGGAAGGGTGGTTTTTATATACACAAAGTAGGGGAAAGGTAGGCTATTAAGGGGGCTATGTGTGCGATGCTAATGGGGTGGACCTATGCAGCGTGAAGGCACTTGCCAAGATGGAAAGGACTCAATGAAGTAGGGCTTACACCTCTATTTGCAAGGTCCAAAAGCTATCATCACATATGCCTAAGATCAAGGGGGGAATATAATCAAGAGAAGCATCTCTAATGAGAGTTGGAGAAGAGAAGAGCAATGCTAGCAACATCATGTGCATATAGCAATTTGCCGGCCACCAACTGTTGTTATACCAGTGCCTCCTAACATTTTACATTTCGATATGGTAGTTGAGAGCTAGGACATGGGCTAAGGAGAGGTGAGGGAAATCTCAATTCAAAACCTTCATCATGGTGGTAGTTGTCAGAATATGGAAAATGGCACGGAGAGGGATTTGAGATGTGCAAAGGGGGAGGGACTGTTTTGGGACAGTGGTCATGCATGCCTACTTGCACCTCACAAGACCTTTGCCCTATCTCACTTTGGAAAGTTCAAAGTCAATGCAATCCATGGATAGCTCCTCATGTGTACCCTCTACATTTATGCTTTTACCCTCTTAGCCATGGGCTTTGTTCTCTAAGTTACCAATCTGGCCTTATAAGTGGGCGTGGAGTGTCCAAGGATGCTTTTCAACTAATATATCCACTTACATGGTAGTGCCTTCTTACCACTAGGCAAAGGAACCAAATTCGACATATGGTTTGTTTGTAAGGAGTTAACTTTGACTGCATAGCCCTGTCCCATGAGTGACTATCATCTCTGTGCATGGCCTCATCTCATAAGAGAGATGCTCACTTGTAGTTTTCACCATTACATAAGCCATGGAGGGCATAAAGTGCTTAGGCTGACATCTAGCTCTAGTAGAGCATCTCAAAACAGGCAGATCTCACACGATAGGCAGATCCTAAGACACGAGAGCATCAACTACTACAAGCTATCTAGCTAGCTATATAGGAGCAGGAGGCTCCTCTTGAAAGATCACCCTATGTACCTCAACTACCTACTCATGTTGCTTATACTTGTATTCCCATAACCTAGAAAGATGCATTTCATGGACTTAGGATCTAGCTTATTATGCTTGTCCTCGAGAACATGGATAATGTCTCATAACCAAAGACGTGCAAATGAGCATATGATGGAGGTTTCCCAGCCCATACCTTCTTTCTAACCTGGCAATCAATAATAGTGCAAGTCATCTTGTTCATGTGTTCGGCAATACCATTCATTCTAGGGAGGGGTATAAAGGGTGGTCAATTGACAGTTAATTCCCTATTCATCACAAAACTACTCAAAAGCTTTTTGAGACATACTCACCCCCATTATCGGACCTTAGGTATTTTAGCATGTACCTAGACCAATTCTCAAAAAGAGTAAGCCAATGTTGAAAGGTAGGCAAGACATCCAATTTATGCTTAATAGGGTAAGCCTAGACCTTATGCGAGTAATCATTAATGTGTTGGGGGTAAAGGCTCCTCCGCCTAGCCGCCCGTGTATTACTACACTGACAGTACCCATGCTTGCACACTGTAGGCGGCGAGCACCCGTCACTGTCACTTTATTCTTTATTCTTTTAGTGACAAATGAATAAAGGGAAGGCCGGTCATACATTGTGACTCTCTCTCTCTCTCTCTCTCTCTCTCTCTCTCTCTCTCTCTCTCTCTCTCTCTCTCTCTCTCTCTCTCTCTCTCTCTCTCTCTCTCTCTCTTGCTCTCCTGCCATAGCTCTCCCATGCAAGCATCGATCCTTCTCACCTTTCAATCGGTATCAGAGTATGGTTGCTTGAGCATTCGAGCTTGGTCCGTGACTCCTTTAGTATTCATTCGAATCCCTACATCTTTGGTTCTCACTCTTGGCAGCCATATCCGACTCCTTCGAGCTTCGATCGCTCCCCGGCTTCTCGAGCACCTACTCGGACCATTTGGGCACCCTCAGGGCATTCCTTCAGAGGTATTGAAGCATTCTTTTGAGTGATTATTTCAGTTTCCAGGGTACGACAGGAAGGGGCAGCCATAGCTCCAACCATTAGATCTTCCCCATTTCATATCTTAGCTCCTACTTGATTAGGCTTGACAAGGCCTTGTGTAGGCCTTATTTAGGCCCTACTTGAGTCCCCCCTTCCATCCCATTAATGCCACATGGACCAACAGCATACCCAACAACATCATCCCTATTTGGGCCAGCTTGAAGACTTGCAAAAATTCATTTTTTACTTCAACCCTCCCTTGGCCGCCTGGGTGACCAGATGACTAAGGTACTGCATGCGAACCCTCGTCCTGATCCATCATGTGAGGGGCTAGAGTCTGAGCAGTCGGGGAGGGTTGCACATCTTGATTCGGGCTAAGGGCAGTGGAGGCGTCAATTGGGATCCAAATAGTCCTACTTGTTTCCATATTAAGAATGCTTTGGAATAGTTCAGCAATTTCATTCTTAATTTTTGCTTCTTTTTCTTCTCTTGAGCATCTGGTTCTTGAGTGCATGTGGAAGGCCTGCACATCACTCATTGGTAGCTTGAAAACACTTCATTTGGCACTTGGAAACACCCCCTTGATGCTCGCATTGGTGGTTTATCATTGGCATTGATTTGTGGACTGATTTATCTCAGTCCAGGACTATTTTCCACAGTCCACAGGCAGCCACAAATAGTGTTACATCAGCACTTTATGTTTATGCTTGGATAGCATTGACATTTGATGCCCGGTGGTCCTGAATAGTCCCTAAATGTTAGGGGAATGTATGCCTATTGATTGGCCATCATTTGGAGCTGATTTAATGGCCTTAAATACTTAGTTTTACACAGTAAATCACTACTATACACTCCAGGGTTGAAGCTTATTTAGTCAGTTTATGCTTTGCCTATTGGTCATACAGGTGCTTCCAGAGTGTTTCATATGACTGTTGGGATGCAAATGAAGGTTGGCAAATGCTTTGGATGGTTTCGGAATGTATTTTGAGTCTTGTTTGAGCTCCATATTGGTTGGTATTTACTTGACATTGGTCTATACTGCCATACTTTGTGATAGAGGTTATACCTATGGTCTATATATGACCCGTTGGTACATGCTTGATGCTTATGTTACCTACACATGCTAGTTATATTGTTTGGACTTGAATGCTACTAGAGCTTCATTTGGGCTTGAGTTTGGATATTCTTGAGCTTATTTTGGTCTTGCTTTGGCTCGTCAAGGATTGATTGGGATTGTCTTCATGACATTGGATGCTATCATTGGATACTTGACTGCTCGTATGCTCTAGATGTCTTACTAATGTATGATCTTGGATAATACGTCATTGATGCTCTTACATGCTTTGTTTGAGCTTATTTGCTTGACATTTTACAGCTTTTGTACCAGTGGAATCATCTCTGTACACATTAGACATTGAGCAGTGCAAGTTATGCATATTGAGCTTTTGAATCTTTGAGATTGGGATCTCCTCGTGGATGGATATACCTTGGTCCTGTGTAGATGTACTTGGGCTGATTTGGCTTTGTATTCACTGAGTAGACACAGACTTGTGTCAGCGACTTGTGTCAAGTCTTGGCAATGGTATGTACATTTTTCCCTCTTGATTGGGTGTACCGACTTTATTGACAGACTTTGTTTGACATGCTTGGGTATTGGCTCATGTCAATTTGACTGTCATATGCTTGTTTATGCCTGCTTGATGCTGGTTTTGCATTGACAATCAGTGATTGACTTTGAATATTGGGTTTTGCCTACTGTCAGCTCTCATTATACACTACTGTCATAAATTAAAGCAAGCATATATCTCCGGATTGTCATGTATTTTTCATGCCGAATCATCTTGGTTTGATGTACTTTTGATGCTACTTGGTGGGCAACATCATTATATACTCATTTCTCGCCATTTTGCCTTGGTTTTGGTGGTTTTTTTGTCATTTTCTGTAGTTGAATCAAGTAGTTTTAAACTGTCTGCACTGTTTCAGCTTACAGTATGGCATCTTCTTCCACTGACAGTGCTATCTTCAACATTACTAAGCTTGATGGTACGAATTATGCCTATTGGAAGAGTCAAGTTTGGCAGGTATCGGTGCAGAACTAAGGTTGAGTGGAGAGCAACTTGAAATTGTGACTAATGATGAATGGATGGAGCTTGATGAGTTATGCAAGCACACCATCATCTTGTCTCTCACTGAATAGGTGCATTACAATGTGGTTGAGGAAGCACAGAGTGCTTGGCAGCTTTGGGATAAGATCAAGAACCTCTATGACAAGCAAAGTCCTACAAGTCAAATGTATTGACCAAAACAGCTTATGGATCTCTGCATGAAAGAGAATGTGGCCATGTCAGCTCATCTGAGCCAGTTTCATGATATTCTTAAGAACTTGGTTTTGAAGGGCATTGATTTCAAAGAGGATGTCACTCCATTGCTCTTACTTGGAACTCTTAATAAGTCTTGGGATGTATTCTGCACTACAAATACTTCACACCACCTAGCGTGACTGATAGGACATGGGACCACATTCATTTGAATGGACAAGAGCCAAGGGCTCACCCATGTGCTTCATGCCATACTTTTAATGCATACTACGAGTCTACTTGCAATATAAACAATGATCACAAGATTCAAAACACTTATAGTCTAGGGGCAGAGTAGTAACCCCCAATGGAACAAAAGTCGAATGCTAGACATGTATAAGAAGCTCAACACATGATGTGTATGGCATCTAGATATCCAATATCTATATGATAAACATTTGAAAGCATGGGACCCAAGTAGTTGACAAAGCACTTACTATGGCATTTGAGTAGTACCCATAACAATGAATGGTAGCCAAGCTCCAATCTTAGCTCAATAGCATGTTACGTGCACAACCAAGCATGCAATATCAATGGTATACACCAGCATAACATCCAAAGTGCCCAGGAAGCATCCAATGGCAATAGGCATACAAGATCAATGATAAAAAATTATGTTGCCTTGTTATTCTAGTAAGGAAATATTTGAGAAAAGTGAGCCAAATGTGTGCTCAAATCAGTTCAATAACATCTCACATCAATGCCATATCGTCCACCAAGTATATGGCATCAATACATGTGCATATGAGCATCTCAAGAAGCATGTATGAGCTCCAAACAATGATGCAAAGCCTTCTTAGACCTATAAGCAACAGGTCTATTGTTGTGTACAGCAATGAACTAAAGTGTATGAGCTCAAGTCACATGTCCAATGCTCAATGCTAATGCCAAGAGTGTGTTAGAGGTTGCCTTAAGTGGCCAAGAGTGCCAAATGCCACATAGGAGCTGGAGAGGATGATCAAATTGGTAAGGAATGGGAGGTCTGTAAATAGACACAAATCATATTGATTTACTGATGTTGTTTGCTACTATTATTAGGAAAAATGAGGCACAAGGGAAGGTCTAATAGGTCTTAGGGAAGTCCTGGAACAAGCCTCAAGTGATGGGAATAAGCCATAAGAAGCTCAATGAATACCTTGGAGTGAAGGATCCATGGGTGCCCCGAAATGAACTACTATAGGTAGTCATGAGCTAAATCAAACTAAAGGGAAAGAGCTCTTTGATCTCATCTCTAATACCAATTGAAGAGAGTGAGCCTTGAGTGGAAGCCTATAAGTAGAAGCAAGAGTTATGGTGGAAGGAGTAAGAGAGCAAGAGCAAGAGACACAATATGTGGGAACTCTGACTATCACAATGTGTGACTGGCCTTCCCTTATTCAAATGTCACTAAAAGAATAAAGAATAAAGTGACATTGATGGGTGCCTACCACCTACAGTGTATAGGTGTGCGAGTACTATCAATGTAACTAATATAGGTGTGGCTAGGCATAGGTGCCTTTACCCCCAACATGTTGGGGTAATTAGCTTGATCTTCAAATAGCTTATGATACCTTTTGATCACTAAACATTTCTAAATGTTTTATTACATCTCTCCCCTTGTTTGCATGTTGGTTGCTGGTCGGGAGTTTAATAAAGGTTGTGTGGGATGGAGCCATTATTATTTCAAGAAGATAGCATAGTAGAAATATACAAAGTAGGGAGTGCCACAACTAAGGTTCTTAGCATAATGAGGTCACTAAAAGTAAGAAAGAAAGAAAGCACATACACTAAGAGGTAGAAAATTTTTAAATTCATGTTGAGGAGTCTTACACTCATCTTACATTTGGCATAAGACTCTTAAATATATACTATGAGGATGTAAAATAATAGTTAAGGGGAGATGACCTCATTGCATTATGTTGATGCTAGTCAAGAATACTTTGAACCCGAATGGAAGGTGACTACATTGCATTATGTTGATGTGAGTCAAGAGCTTGAGTGTATAATATAAGCTAGCAAAGAATGGTTTGATCTTTTCATGGAGTGGAAGAAGGGATGGGTGTTTCTTTCCACATAAAGGTTTTAAGTAGGGCAAGATATTTAATTTTGTACACCCTAGATAATGTCAATTATCCTCACAAAGTTTGAGTATGATTGGTTGAGGGACATATTTGAAATTTTGAAAGGTTTACAAGCCTAACTTTACATGTGACCTTGATGGTTCCCTTTGTCAAGATTGTGGGAGAGAAGGAAGGAGTCTCACTTGTAGCTTTCTTGCTTGGACAATGGAGAAATACATACAAGGGTGGAGGCTGAAAACAGTTTTCCTCTTCTTAGTTGTGTAAGCCAAAAAGAACTCTAGTACAAAGAAATAGAAGAACCCTATATATGGGTCTCAAAACCAAACTCAACTAACTAAGGTGGCATACTAACTGAGCCACAAACTAGAGTAGATAAGGATAGCTATCATGTAGCTATTATTCATGGGCGGTGTACCAACCGCGTCTGCAACTGACAAGTCAGTGACATAAATACACAACGGTCACCCTGGCGCATCACGAGTGGAGCTCGATATCTCAACACTCCCACTCGAGCTCAATCCCAATTCCTGCACACCAAGCAGGTCTCTGAACTTGCGCAGCTTCTCTGCGCCCAATGCCTTCGTGAATATGTCAGCTACCTGATCCTCTGTGCTGACATAAACTAGATCAATAAGACCTAGTAAAACCCTCTCTCGCACATAGTGATAATGCACCTCAATGTGCTTTGTTCTAGCATGATAGACTGGGTTATTTGCCAAGCGTATACTACTCATGTTGTCACAATAAATGATAACTGGCCCATCTGTAGACTGATGCATATCATAAAGTAGCTTATGCAACCAAGCTACCTCACATGCAGCCATTGCTGCACCCCTGTACTCAGCCTCTGTGCTCGACAAGGCAACTGTAGGCTGTTTCTTGCTGCTCCAAGTGACTGCAGCACTCCCAAAAGAGAACACATATCCACTGGTAGATCGTCTATCAGAAATACTACCAGCCCAATCAGCATCAGTGTATCCATGCAACTGTATCTGAACCCCAGTCTCATAAAATAGTCCATACTGCAATGTGGACTTCACATACCTGAGTATGCATCTAGTCGCATCCAAATGTGGTTTCCTTGGAGCCTGCATAAACTGACTTACCAATCCAACAGCATAGCTCAAATCTGGCCTGGTAATAGTCATATAAATCAAACTTTCTACTATGCGTCTGTACATAGTAGGGTCTTCTAGAAGCTCACCTGCATCTGTGCTCAGCTTCACATTCTGCTCCAAAGGAACTGAAATAGGCTTACAGCCTGTCATCCCATATTTGGACAGCATGTCCAATCCATACTGCCTCTGCAAGAGCTGTATCCCACTTGGTGATCTAATCACCTCAATGCCCAAGAAATAACGCAGCTCTCCCAAATCCTTCATCTCAAACTTCTGCTTCAATAGCATTTTCACATGAAGGATATCTTCATCACTGTCACCTGTCATAATCAAATCATCAACATAAATGACAAGTAGCATAATACCTTTCTCTGTTTTTCTCACATAAAGTGAGAAATCTGCCTTGGAAATCTGAAAGCCAATAGTGACAAGATACTATCCTATCTTGTCAGACCATGCTCTAGGTGCTTGCTTCAAGCCATACAAGGCTTTCTTCAACTTGCAAACAAACTCAGGATGAACAGCATGCACATAACCTGGTGGCTGCTCCATATAGACCTCTTCTTGGAAATCACCATGCAAGAAGGCATTCTTTACATCCATATGATGTAAAGACCATCCCTTTGATGCAGCCATAGCAATGACTGCTCTTACGGTTGCCATCCTTGCAACCGGACTGAATGTTTCTTCATAGTCAATGCCATATGTTTGTGCATACCCCTTGACTACTAATCTTGCTTTGTATCTGTTCACAGAACCATCTGCATTGTGCTTCACCTTATAAACCCACTTACAACCAATTGCATTCTTACCTTTAGGCAAAGGTACTAACTCCCATGTAGCATTTGCTTCCAAGGCATCCATTTCTTCATCCATGGCTTTCTCCCATTTTTCTTTTCCCATGGCTTGCTCAAAAGAAGTGGGTTCTGGTTCCTGTATCACTTTGACCATATATGCATAGTGAATGGCTGTAAATCCATCATATTTCAGCCTATCCACAGGATATCTAGCTCTCGTAGACCTGCGCAAAGTAGGTTCACTCCCAGGTGCTCTCAAAACATCCCTGGTCTTCCTTACTCCAGGTGTAACAATAGAAGGAATACCCAACTCATCATAAATGCTCTGTTCTGAGCCACTGGATTCACCATCCACATAAGAGTGACCTGCATTTACATCAAACATGGGCTGATCAACCTTCTCTTTTCCTTTTCGTGATACCTGCATACCACTATTTGCATTACTTTGAGAAGATTCTCCTGATCTCAATCTGCCTGTCCATGGTGAAGAATGTGAACCACTGCTAGAGGACGCTCCAGGTCCACTAATATTTTGTGACTGCTGCTGTGAATTCTGTGCAGCATTACCATTTTGTGCATCTACATCATCAATCACATTTACTAGTTTATACCAGCTACTCATCTCATCAAAAACAACATCTCTGCTCACTGTAAACTTACGAGTAGAAGGGTTATAGCATCTATACCCTTTTTGCTGCAGAGAGTAACCAATAAAGATGCACTTCTCAGCTTTTGGATCTAACTTGGATCTCAACTCATCTGGCACATGTACATAGGCAATGCAACAAAAAATTTTCAAATGAGAAATATCTGGTTTTCTACCAGTATACCTCTCCTCTGGAGTCATTCCATGTATTGCTGCAATGGGAGTCCTGTTCATTATGTAGACTGCTGTAGCAACTGCTTCAGCCCAATAAAAATCTGGCAAGTCTTTTTCATTGAGCATGGCACGAGATACCTCTCCAATATGCCTGTTTTTCCTTTCTGCAATTCCATTTTGTTGTGGGGTATGACTGCATGAATATTGTTGCTTTATGCCATGCTCCTGCAAGAACTTTGCAAACTCATTTGAGAGGTACTCTCCCCCTCCATCTGACCTTAGGCATTTTATTTGCAGGCCTGTTTCTTTTTCAACCATAGCTTTAAGGGTTTTGAAATGCCCAAAAACTTCACTTTTCTTTTTCATAAAATACACCCAAACTTTTCTGCTATAGTCATCAATAAAAGTGACAAAATAATGACAGCCTCCAAGAGATGCAGCTTTAGTAGTCCACACATCAGAGTGGATTAATTCCAATGGCTTCTCACTCTCTTGAACATGTCTAGGAAATGGTTTCCTTGCCTGTTTTCCAAACTGACAGGTTTCACATACCTTATGCATTTCTGCAACCTTGAATTTAGGCAAACCTGCAACAATATTTTGGGCTTGCATTGATTTAAGTCGCTGTACATTAACATGACCGATGCGTTTATGCCAGATATCAATATCTGCAACTACACCGGTCCCATGTGCAAACATTGCTGCACTCAATTCAGGCATGTCTGCATCCAACGTAAACATTCTGCCCTTTTTCTTTCCTTTTGCTATCAAGCAACCTTTATTTTTCATATCCTCAACAAAGCATCCATGAGGATTAAATCTGACCTGCAAGCCCTGCTCAACCATTTGACCAACATAAACCAGATTCTTTGAGATATTCGGGACATTAAATACATCGGACAGGTATTTCTTTTTCCCATCCTGCATAGACAAAGGAATTTTTCCAATCTGCACAATAGGATGTGCAGTATCATCACCAGTCTCCACAAATCCTGGTTTTTCCATTTTTCTTGCATCCTCCATCCATTCTGCATGACCTGTCATGTGGTTTGATGCACCTGAGTCAACATACCATACATCATTGCTTTCTTCTGCACTTGTCACAGAATTGTTCATGTGCTGCACCATAAACAAGTGCTCATTTCTGTCATCACCCTGTCTACTAGAAGATGCATAATTCCCTTGTTGCAATTTTCCATTCATGATGTCATTCTGCTTTTTATAGCAGTCTTTAGCCATATGACCCATTTTACCACAGTAGTAGCATTTAACATTGTTGTTTGCATTTTGGCCTCTTTGCCATCCACCACGACCTCTTTGGCTCCCCTTGCCTCTAGAGTTACCACGTCCTCCTCCATAGGACTGGTTTTCTTGAGTTTGCTGCATATTCTGATTTCTACCACGGCCTCCAAATCGGCCTCCTCTACCTCTGCCTCTACCTCTTCCAGCATTTGAGTAGAAGACAGCTTCTTTTAAAGTTCCTCCTGAAGAAGATGCACCACCATTTCTTTGCTCCTCAGAAATTAGAAGAGCAATCAGCTCCTCAAAATCAAAAAATCTTTCACGAACTGAAATGGATGTCCGAAACTGTGCATAATCCTTTCCTAGACCATTCAAGGTCACAGAAACTAAATCATCATCTTCCACTGGCGACCCAATGGAAGCAAGTGCATCTGCAATCTTCTTCACCTTCATGTGGTAGTCATTGATGCTCATACTTTCTCTTTGCACATTGTGCAACTCTTGCTTGAGCTGCATTTTCCTGGCTTGCGTATTTGTGCTATACATTTTTGACAAAGTATCCCATGCCTCCTTTGGCGTACTTGCATCCTGAATATGCACAATCATAGAGTCTGAAATGCTGATAGACAGCCAGTACATAACTTTCCTGGCTCTCTCATGCCATGCTTTAAATGCCTGCATTTGCTGTTGATTGGGAACATCAGGAAGAACTGGTTCTTCTTCATTTCCTGCAACAAATTCCCAATATCCTTTTCCCATAAGGAAATTCGTCATTCTAAACTTCCATGCTTGGAAGTTGTTCTTGTCAAGCTTTTCAGTGACAATCTGTGAAAGAGAATCAGATGCCATTACAGAACACTGCAAAAAATTCTATCACTGCAAAAAACACAGCTTCACCCTCACAAGGGAAAGTCTGCAAAACTGGTGAAAGTGGTATTTGACCACACAGTCACTTCCTAGTGACGATTTTGCATCAACAGGCAACAGGGATGATTCTGTAACTCCCAATGTCTATGTGCACAAGCATACGATGCAATTTCTACAGTAACTTTTCACCGACTTGTAGAACAGTGGCTGCACACCATAAAACTGGGCCTTTTCCTGAGTGCGTGCAGAAAACTTCCGCCTCCAAAACAGGCCCCGAAATGGCCTCAAATAAAAAAAAAAGGGTCGCCGAGGGCTAAAGCCCCTACCCGCAGCATATACTGCCCTCTTGCTTCACCGCGAAGGGCGTCTCAACCTGAGACAATGCACTCCTGCACTTTCCGGCTGTGCTACCTGCAGAGATCTGCTCCCAAAACAGAAAATGAAAGCAACACTGCTCCTCTTACCAGAACACCGCGAGCTTGGCTTGCTTTCTTGAGCTTCTTACCACGAACAAGGCTTTGATACCATGTCAAGATTGTGGGAGAGAAGGAAGGAGTCTCACTTGTAGCTTTCTTGCTTGCACAATGGGGAAATACACACAAGGGTGGAGGCTGAAAACAGTTTTCCTCTTCTTAGTTGTGTAAGCCAAAAAGAACTCTAGTACAAAGAAATAGAAGAACCCTATATATGGGTCTCAAAACCAAACTCAACTAACTAAGGTGGCATACTAACTGAGCCACAAACTAGAGTAGATAAGGATAGCTATCATGTAGCTATTATTCATGGGCGGTGTACCAACCGCGTCTGCAACTGACAAGTCGGTGACATAAATACACAACGGTCACCCTGGCGTATCACGAGTGGAGCTCGATATCTCAACGCCCTTTACCAAAATGCGTCCAATGTGTTGGTTCTAGTTGATGGTTTCTATATTATTATGGTGATGCTCCTTTTGTGCTTAGATGAATGCTTCTTGGATGAAAATATGAGGCTGTTGGTTAATGGCTTTTTCATTAAAATTTCCCCTATGGTTGATGTTATGAGTAAAGAGAGATAATACATCTTCCCTCTTCTTATCTTTGGTTACTTGTGGTTGACAGAAAGTTCTTTTTTGGCCTTCACATGATGGCAATTAGGTATAGCCAATGCAAGAAGATGAGACCAAGATCATGCCAACTTATCCATCTTTCATGGTTATTTCATGTTTATTCTCCTTCTCATGTTTAGATTTGTCTCAGAAGTACTTATATGTAACACTTTGATGAAAGTTTTAGGGCTTTTGAAACATTTTCCTATCCACTAGTTCAACTTAGTGTTAATATTTTGTGCTAACATGTTAGGTAGCATGAGGGCACTGCCCTATACACTATCAATAATACTCTTCATATTAAATGAGTAGCAAGTTGGGAGGGTATTTTCTTTAATGATTGAATGTATGTCAATATTCACTGGCCCCAATCATGTAAGCTAATATACTAAAATTCCCAGTCAATAAGGTTTTTGTTTAACAAAGTATTTTGTTAAGTTTTCCTTGGTCCAACAAGCCACTCTTTTGGCTATAATCCTTATTGAAAAGGGTAAATTTTCACTAATCATTCCCCAAATCAACTTCGTCTATTCTCAATTGGTCTATTGATAGATCAAATTCCCTCATATAGTAGGTTTTTAGTGTGCAAAACATTTGATCTAGCCCTGTAGGAGTTGCACTAGCAAGACATGGCACCCACATAGATATCATTCTTTAGTCCTTGTGTGAGACGATGCTTATCCAAAACCTTTGCATGCCAAACAATTGGAATCAATATCTTACAACTTCTATGCTATTTGTATGTAGTATTTTGTAAGGGTGTTGCTTTAAGAGAGTATCTCATTTGTCTCTAGTGTCATTTATTGCTTGTTTAGAGTTGTGCTTACGACTAAGGTATTGAGTACCACATATTTTGGGCTATCAAGCTTCTAGCTTTGAACAACTATAGGGGATAATTGTAATGGTTATTCTTGTGTTGAGGGTGCCCATTTTGTACATAAATCATGGGCAAGATCATTGGAATAAGGGTACCACAAACTTGTCATGAGATGTATATGAAGAGTAAGTTAGAATAGGTAATTAACATGGATGAAAGTTGGATTAAGGGTGTCACAAACTTGTCAAGAGATCTATACAAAGAGTAAGTTACAATAGGTAATTAACATAGAAACTATCAATAGCTTTACATCCCTTTTCACATGACTAAATTGGTATTGAGCCTTAATGAATTAGACTAAGGGTATCATAAGCTTGTCATTATGAGATGTACATAAAGAGTAAGTTAGAATAGGTAATTAACATGGAAATTATTAGCAACTTTACATCCCTTTTTACAACTAAATTGATATTAACCCTTAATGAATTGGGAGGATAGAGAAGTTTAAAATTGTGAGTTGATTAATTAGATTCTCTCATCATTTAGAAACCCTTAGCATCTCTTGTTTACATGAAAGGCTATTGCTAAAACGTGGCATGTGTGTTGTTGGACCTGTGTCTCCTTTGAAGGCCATGTGGCAACATGGAAAGATTACTTCTAATCATTCAACAATTAACATTAGGACCTTGAACTTTTTATAATCCCGATTGAAGCAAACATTGTTCGAGAATGAGTAAACATTGGTTGTTAATCTCCATTGAATAAAACATTGGTTGAGAATGAGTAAACCCATTTGGTAAACTCAAAAGCTTTCATTTACAAACAAATATTTCTTTTCTATTATGTTTTGGATCCATTCCTTGAATGAATATTCTTTGCTTGTTTTACATTGAATATTCTTTGCTTGTTATGGAATTGTTTAAATCACTAGAGTTTATACAACAAAAATTAGTTATGAAATGCTAGTTTTAGTAGCACCAAAGGTGAGAATAATTTTGAAAGTAATTTGGGTATGGGTATTTTTTGGCTAATAGCACCAAAGGTGAGAATAATTTTGATAGTAACGACTAAATTTTTACCCCCCATCTTGGCCTTTTCTCCTTATTTATAATATCCCCATCTCTAGTTATTTTTTCTAGTTACTATTTTTAACATTACTTTTTTTGACAGTACTAAAATTGGTCAACATTCAGTCCCTCTTAAATAAGTGCAAGTCCTTAGCACTCTCCAGTGAAGGCAACATCCAATATAGACATAGAAAGTCAGGATTGGATTCATAATATTGGACAAAGGAGAAATGGTTGTCATGAATGCATAAGGTGTCTATGATGGTCAAGTTGCATGAGCAATGGAGTGGATATTGTTAAAGTAGAGAATGGCTACTTCTAGCTTAACAAAGGTTGGTGAGTTGCAATGGATGAGAATGTGTTTTTGAAGATGTTGGCACAATTGATGTGGATAATCTTGATTTGGTGAGTGCCTTGCATGATAAGTGTAGCTTGAAGTGCTAGAAAGGAGATCAAAGGGTGCAAAAGGATAGATAACTTATTGATGATAATAGGGGTAAAGATCTAGGGTTCTCCATGGGCTTCCACACTTGCAAAAACAAATACCTCACATGTAATCGCTTCCTATGGGGAGTGCTAGTATGTTTGTGCCAAAGACATATTGTTCGAGTAAGAGGTGGGTCTAACAAAGCCAAAACTCCCTAACTCTATCCCAACCCGAGGACCCAATCTTTGTATTAAGTAGTAATGCAAATAACATGTGATTACTATGTTGAGATAGCCTAATGTATAAGTACAAAAGGTTGCTCTTTTTGTTTGGCTCTTGATGGGTTGTTGTTGTAACCAAGGTAATTTCGTGAGAAGTCTGAAGAATTATCGATGGTGAGGAAAATGAGAATATGAAGAGGATTTTAAGAATACAAGTTTAGATAGACAATCCTTTGAGTTTAGTCACAGTGATAGTTAATGCACGTGTCTCCATTATGACAGAATTGTTGGTTGTGATTGTAGTTTGAAATCTTCTCATTGTAAAGTGCCTTTTTTCCCTTGCTATTTGTGGATTTGGGGGAATAGAGTTATAGAGAAAGATGGGTGCAAGACCTAAGGAGTTAGCCAAGCTTCCTAGGTATGTCTAGCCCTTGATGTGCCTTGAGTATATATGGCATTGAATAAGGGAGACAAAGGTATTAGAGATAGAGTCAGACAATTGATGCCATTAAGCATCTCAAACTTGAGGATCCCTAGGTGTGTTGTATGTGGCACATGTACACTTTTTTTTCAATTTTTTGTTTTTATTTTGCTTTCTTTTGGAAGTGTTCTATAATATCATTCTTTTAGTTTTCAATATTTCTTACATTGCAATTTGAAGGACAAAGGTTGATGAGGGTTATATGTTTGGCTCTCAAACTTGATTACATGCACATGACTCACACATAAACATGTATAATAGGATATATAATCACGTTGATAATAACTTGAATTAAAAAAAACTTTGATGATGATGATGTTATGTTGAAGAAGAAGCAAGATTATTATGATTGTTGTCAATGAAGATTTTGAGCTTATAGAAAGAGTAATATGTTGGGGCAAATGCCAATGGCCTATAGCAGGTGGGCACCCATTGTATGTACACACAATGCACAATCATATATAAGTCAAGATAACAAAGAATAAGAGCACCATTCATTTTATACCCGCATAACTCTCTCGTGCTCTTCTCTCACTCTCAACCCTTTTGCACTCCATAGCTTGTGGCTACATCCTTGAGGCAAAATAACTTGGCTTTGAATGCTTAAGAAGAGATATTGGTGCATGGTTTTGATGTATGCAAGCACATGGCGTGCTTAAGTATGGGCAACTTGTCTCTTGGATGCAAATGGCCTACTTATTGCACACAAAGGGTTAAGCTCTACTTGTATCTATAAACAGAGAAAAGGAAAGCGAGAGAGAGAGACTTGATGATTTGTTGAGATCACGATGTCTATGGACTATACTGCTAATTTAGATATATAAGGAGGCTATTATCAATGCTAAAAATGACACGTGTTGATACATTTGGTCAATTGGGCTGCTCACACAAATTTCCCACGTCTTTAGTGTCCTAGAATTTGTAAGGCATTTGTTTTATCACAAAGACCTTTTTGTAAGATTCAAACATTAGTCGACAAAAGTGAGTAGTTTACACTTGGAGGCTCCTAGATTACTCTTTGCTTCAATTTGTATACATATTTCGATGGATATGTCATCTTGAAAGATTTCTAATGTCCATTTATGCTTAGTTTGTAGAGATTATGTGGACTAAAATAGATTTGTGAAGACTGTTTTATGTACTTTGTCTTCGGTCATTGTTTTATGCTTAATAGATATCTAGAATATTTGGGAAAGCTTGTAGAAAATTCATATGCCTTTGGAAGTGCTTGAATATTATTTTGCATTGACTTTATGTTATTTTGATATTTGGATAGCCATTGTTGTCTTTGAGGGCACTTTGTCTATTGCTTGTTGGTTGACTTTGAGCTTCTAGTTGGATGTATCTTGTTGTTTTTTGTGTGTAGATACAATAACTTTGCAATTGGATGCATCTTTTTTTTGTGTGCAAACATATTTTCTTTATTATGGTATCTTTGTTGAGTTTAGAAAATGCATTGCTCAATATTAAAAAGCTTTACGATTGTAGTGATGTATGACTTTATCTAGCACTAAGGTAGAGTATTGTAACCATTGAGGCCTGTAAAGAAGCTATATGACTTACTCATCTAGTGGGAGACTTGGGCATTGTAGGAGAGGTGCTTACATTTAATTATGATAGTTAGAGTGCCCATCAGTTGGCATGGAACCCATTCTTTCATATAGAGATAAAAAATATTGAGGTAAAGTATCACTTCATCAAGGATGTGCTTAAGCACAAGTGCATTGAGCTTGTCAAGATCCATATGGATGATAACCATGTAGATCTTCTTATGAAGAGTTTACCTATTAAGATCTTTACAGACTATAGAGTGCTGATGGGCATTGGATTGTACTTTTTCTTTTACTTCCATAAAGGCACATTGGCCTTTAGGTGGGAGATTGTTGGGGAAAAGGTCAATAGTCTACAATAGAGCGGGCATTGCTTGTATACATACACATTGTAAAATCATATAAAAGTGAAAATAAAGAATAAGGGCACCATTTATTTTGTATCAACATAACTTTTGTGTTCTTCTCTCTCTCTCTCTCTCTTAATCCTCTTATACTCCATAGCTTCTACCTTGCATCCCACCATTACTTCCCTCTCAGTAATGGGGTATCACTCCTTACACAAGTTTGAAGTTGGGTGACGTGGGTCTGAAAGGTGGAGCAAGAGTGGAAGCACAAGCAGAAGTAAGAAAGAATAAAGAGTCATCGAGATTCAAGCAAGAGAGATTAAGACCATATATGGGAACTCTAATAGTCACAATGTGTGACTTGCCTTCCCTTATTCTATTTTCATGTAAAGAATAAAGAATGAAAGTGACACTGAAGAATAAAGAACGAAAGTGATAGTGATTGATGGCTAATATCTACAATGTACTGTACAGATGTACAAGTGGTAAGTACAAGTAAATGTAGGCCGCTAGGCATATGCAATCTTTAATCCCTAACAATCTTCCACTTAAAGGCGAATGTGCCAAGATGTGAAGAAAATAAGAAAAAAATAACAAAACCCAATGTGTACATATAAGTACAATGGGATGAGGAATAGATGTCATCTCATCTTATACTCGTTATCTTCTTAAGAAAGGCATAACTTTCAATTCGGAGACTTTTTTTGAGAAAATTTACAAGATTTTTATCAGTTGAGATCTTGGCAAGCTCTATTTGCTTGTCCTCAACCACCTCTCTGATGAAGTGATAATGGACCTCAATGTGCTTAATCTATGCATGAAAGACTAGATTATATGCTAACAAAATGGCATCATAGAATCCGAATGCAATGTATAGTTATATCAAGATTTTCCAGCAGACGACCTAACCATAGGGCCTCCTTGCAAGCCTTAATGGCTGCAATGTACTTAATCTCAATAGTAGATAAGGTTGTGCATTTTTGCACCCTAGACATCCAAGAAACAACACCTCCAACAAAAGTGAAGATATAGCCAAAGGTGGGACTTCCTACTATCTGCATGCTGTTCTGTATAGTTAGACTTTGTGTAGCCCATGAATCCAGTACCTTGGCCACCATAATAAATGCACATATCCATAGTGCACTTATAGTATCTCATGATATCCTTCATGGTATCCCAATGTTTCCTACCATATGTCACCATACAATAAGCCACAACTCCCATTGTAAATGTTATGTCAAGTCTAGTAGATAACATTGCATACATCAAGCTACCCACCATAGATGCATATGGGATCTTGGCCATCTCAAACTTCTCATCATCTGACTTGGAACAATCTACTTAATTGACCTTCGTATGAGAAGGTAATGGGCATCCAATAAGTCCACCACTCTATATATGGAACTACTCAAGAACTTTATAGATGTACTCTTTTTGTGATAGATATAGGAGTCCTTTAGGGTGATGGTGCATAATACACATACCAGGTATGTGAGAGGTGTATCCCATGTCCTTCATCTCAAATCTCTTCTTGAGATGAGTCTTCAAAGCATCTAGCCCATCATGAGCACTCCTAGCAATTGGCATGTCATCGACATGTAGCACCAAAATAATAACGCTAACATCATGGGTCTTCTTTTGCAAAGATACAGATCCATATATCATACATGAGTGACTTTGTGAATGCATAAAGGCATTAACCTTAAGTCCATAAAGACTCTTTCTCAACTTGCACATTAGGTGTTCCCTGCTCTTTTCCTCAAAGCCCTTAGGTTGTTGCATATAGATATCCTCATGCAAGTTCCCATGAAAATAAAGATGTTTTTATATCCATTTGGTGTGAGTCTATATCTATTTACACAATTAAGGCCAATACCAAGTGTAGGATAGTCATTTTGACCATAAGAGAGAACATCTCATCAAAGTCAACTCCCTTCTCCTACTTAAAATCCTTAGCAACCAGTTTGGCCTTATATGCCGACTTAAAGGTGACCAAGGGTATCCTTCAACTTATACACCCATTTGCATGGCAATGCATGTTTCCCATTGGGCAAAGGAACCAAATTCCATGTATGATTTTTTTGCAATGAATTATACTCATATTGCAAGACTCTCTCCTAAGAGTGACTATCATCTTTGTGCATAGTTTCCTCATAAGTAAGGGGCTCATGAGAATCTATCACCATGACATAATGTATAGAAAACTCAAAATGATTGAGAGGATGTGAGATTCTAGTGGAGCGTCTCAAGATTGGATGTGGGGCATGTATGTCATGTTCTCTCCATCTAACATCATGATCTTGCACAACTTTTGGGCCAGTACATTATTAGTAGTAGTAGTTGCAGTAGCCTATCTAACTGGCATTGGATGTATTGTAACAAGAGCATCTTTTCCTCATGGAAAATAATATCATAGTTGCGGATAACCTTTTCATCTTGTAGATCCCAAAGGCGACAGACCATCTCACTTGCATTACCATATATAAGAAAGATACATTTGAGGGACTTTGGATCCAACTTATTGCCCTTGTCTTTGGGTATATGGCAGAAGGCCTCACATCCAAAGATACACAAGTATGCATATGAGATAGTTTTACCATACCATGCCTCCTCTACAACTCTACCACCAAGGGCAGTGCATGGGGACCTATTAATCAACCCATCTTATCACAAAATTGCTTGAATGTCTTAAAGACATATTTACCCCCATTGTCAGATCATAGAAATTTTATCCTATGCTAGCCTAGACTAGTTCTTAACTATAGTAAGAAAGCAGTGAAATGTAGTTAACACCTTTGATTTCTACTTAGTAGGATAGGCCCAAACTTTATGTGAATAATCTTGGATGAACATCACAAATTAATTAGCACTAGTAGGTAATGATGATGATTGACAAGGCATGGGACCACAAACATCTGAATGAACGAGAGCCAAAGGCTCATCCACATGCATAGAGTAGACTTTTTATGAGAGTTATGTGTCTACTTGCCATATAGACAACGATCACAAGAGTCAAAACATGAGTAGTCAATAGATAAAAAATAGTATAAAGTGAGTACTTTCATTCCTTTAAGGAGTATATGCCCAAGATGGTAGTGCTAAAGAGATACAATAGAAAGATTATTCATGGCCAAAACATGATTGATGGAGCCAGATACAAGCAAGGGGTACAAGTTGCTAATCTTGGCACCTCTAGCAAAACTAAGGCTACCATTAATAATCTTTTATTAGAATCACCAAAAGAGACATGGCACCTGTCATCATCCATTTGTCCAAGTGGAGACAAGGCTTTTAATCAAAGTTAGGATATGATGTACATCATGAAGCACAAATGGAGCATGAGTACCGAACTACAATCTCAGACTTGGGGGGTCACTCATGAAGATATGTGTGTGTCACACGGTTTCAAAATAAGAGATTTATAAAATACCATTTTTATACATTTGTTTTATATAGAAGGGTGTTATATAAAGGGGTTATTCATAGATTAAATTTTAAAAAATTGTGTTTTATTCAAGGAAAATTTACAAATAAGGGTATTTATAAATATCTCTTGCATGCACATGACACAGAGGATATACACATATGAACCCCCTGAGATCTCACATCACTGATACCAATAATATCCAATATAGTGTCATCTCCTAATCTAATTGAACCTGTGACAATACATAGATATAAAATCAATGATGATGCAGGGTAATATGAAATGAAGCCCTTGAATCAAGAAGCCAACATTGAGAGTAAGAAGATGGAGCATTGGTTAACTAAAGTAGCATCAAGTGATAAAGCAACAAATATGTAATTATTCAAGATGTACTCCAAGGCATTTATCTCTTCTATCTTAATATTGGACTTAGAAATAATGCTAATATCACTAGAAGATTTGTCATTATACAATGCTTTTCCTTTTCCTTTTTTGCACCTATCATTGCACATCCTATGGAAGTGCAGCCTTATGTGATCTTGCTACCTACAACTTGACAAGCAAGAGAGGACTTAGGACCATGAGACTTATTGTTTGATTGCTCATGAGACGTAAACTTGCCCCTATTGGGCTATGATTCTCTACCACAAGAATTATTCCCATTATTTCCATGTTTTCCTCTCAATGTAAGTACATGAGAAGTACATGATGCATCAACATTCTTCCTATTTACTTTCTTCGTAATCAAAGAACCCTCTACATCCTTATGTTGAAAGCCACCTTTAGGAGAGTTTGTATTCATAGTAGTGGAAAATGTGTTATAAGATCCGAGATACACGCTTGACTTTCTTATATACTTAAAATGTATATGGTGAATATTATGTTGGCCCAGAGAGAGAACTGATGGGAGGAGAGAGAGAGAGAGAGAGAGAGAGAGAGAGAGAGAGAGAGAGAGAGAGAGAGAGAGAGAGAGAGAGAGAGAGAGAGAGAGAGAGAGAACACACTAGGGACTGGAAGATCCAGTCCCCCCCCCTTGTGGAGCTATATTATTGACAAGGAGCAAGCTCCTCCATTACACATAAACCAATTCTTACTTGTAGATCTTGGGAACAAGATTGCAGTTCCTTGCATGGTACACAACTGACTAACACTTGAACAACTTGGAAGGTCACACCTTTTGATCCTTCTTGAGTCTCCTTCTCTCCTACATAATATGTGTAGGGCTCTTCCTTTTGGAGCTTGATTTCGGCAGACCTTCTGCAACACTTGCACCTTCTCTTCTCCTCTTGCAACTTGATTTCAACAGAGCTTCTGCAGCACTTGATTTCAGCAAAGCTCCCACAGCACTTGCACCTTCTATTCTCCTCTTGGATGTATGCAAAGTGATACTTCCTTCACCTCCCCTACACCCAAGGAGAGCCTCCTCTTTTATAGGTTTTCAAGAGCTTCTCTTCTTGGAGAGAGCCTTGAGTGCCAAGATTGGAAAGGTTGATCTTCATGCAAGATGTGGCTATTCTAGGGTCTACTCTACACCACCAATTTCGAGATATCTCTCAGTGCGTTGCTCGGATGAAAAAACGTCAAACACAAAAGTTGTAGATCTCGTTGTTTTCGATAACGCGCATGGGCCATTTTTAGAGATCATCTTTCTATTGCGAGATATTTTAAAAATAGATTCACCATGTCTATTTTAAGAAAAACAGCTTTTAAAACTGTACTCTTGACTTGTGGTCCATGCAACCACCTTAAGGAAAGTTCATTAGATTGCCTTGGGACTCAACCTTAAGAATGACTTCCACACAAAATCTTGTGTCATTTTAGACCTTAGAAAGAGAAAATCACTTCTCTCCTCACTTCTAGAGGATCACGTCTCTCGTCTTACTTAGTGAGAGAATTACCTCTCTCATCTTTCTTAATAAAAGAAAAGACCTTAAACCTTGACTTGTAAGGGAGAGGATGACCCCAAATGAATGCAATGCTCATTACACACAAGTAAAAGTTCCCAAGCATCCCCGGATGTACACATAAATACATATACACAATGCTAATGCACTTCCTCTCCTTAGAACTCAATCTATCTTCATTTATGTGTAGCTCCTTCTCTTACACTTGGGAGACACTTCCTTCCCCCTTCATAACTTGTATTGCATGTACTAGATATCATTGTCACAGTGCTCTGATCACCCCATTAAGTGATGCACTAGGAATACTGGTCTCTAAATGGTCTCATGGCCATGCTAGATCATCATCAACACTTAAAGAAAAGCGAGTCATTAATTTATTGACATAAATTTATGAAATAGAGAATGTGTAATAAGCAATCAATTTAGTGTCATCCCTCTGGCTTCTAAACAGTTGACCTCAATTATAGAGGGGATACATAGTCCTTAAGAAGATTTGGAAAGTCTTGTAGTTCTCTCTCAGTCATAAACTGAGCGTCCAATGGGGAATAATTCTTAAACTTAACCGGATACTTCCGTAATACCTTACCTGACCTTAGAGTATTGCCTGATGGTGTAAAATTCTTTCAGGCACAAGGAACTCTTCTATTTCTTCTATGTTAGGTAAATCTTCCTTGATTGGTTCCATTGGAGGTTCTCCAATATAGGGACGTAGCAAACTTATATGAAAAGCATTATGAATGTTCCAATGACTTGGTAGATCCAATAAAAAGTCGCATCGTTTATCTTATCTATGATCTTGAAAGGGCCATAATAGCGATTAGAAAGCTTAACCACTTTACCCTTTTGACTTTTTTACTTCTTCAAGCGAGCCTTCTCAAACTTAAGAAGAACATATTGTCCCAACTTGAGATCTAACTTACGATGATGCTTATCAGCTTCGCATTTATGCTTCTCTTGTGTCCTTTGGATAACAGCTTTTACTTGAGTGAAAGTTGTATCAATGTCTCTAACAAACTCATCTGCTGCAAATATATTATCATTCGTAAGAAGAATGGGTGGTAAATGAGGCTTACCATAGATGGTCTCAAAGGGTGCCTTAAAGTACTAGAGTGCACCGTATTATTATATGCAAACTCTACTAAAGGCAAATACTTTTTCCATTCTCTTTGATTATCAGAGACATAGGATTTCAAAAGGTCCAGAACAATAGTTGCACTTTCACTCTGCCCATCCGTTTGAGGATGATAAGAGAATGAAACTTTAACCGAGTCCTGAGGTTCTTGAAGAGAGCTTGCCCAAAGAGGGTGGTCATGCGGCAATCTCGATCACTTATAATGGACTTCGGCATGCCATGATGCTTGAAAATATGAGCAATGAATAGCTTAGCCATATGATCGACTTTGATTGTCTTTCACACAGGTATAAAATGAGCTTGCTCACTGAACCTATCAATGATAGTCTAGATTGCATTGTTGCCTACTTGTGTGCGAGGAAGCTCCATGATAAAGTCCATGGCTATACTTTCCCGAGGCTCATTGGGAATAGGTAATGGCTTTAGTAGACCAGGTGGTTTATGCTTGTCATACTTTACTTTTTGGCATATCTTACACTCGCGGACATATCTTTCAATGTCAGCTCTAAGAGTGGGCCAAAAGAAATATCTTTCCAATGCTTGAGTAGTGGGCAGAATACCCTTATGTCCAGCATATGGAGATGCATGTGCTTCATCCATTACCTTGTGTTGCAATGGCAATGCTATACAAATTTCTTGATGATGATAGAAATAACCATCTCGAATCGAGTAAGGTGTAATTGAGTGACTTGAGTTAAGCTGATCCCATATGGTTAAGAAGTTAGAATCAGTTGCATACGTTTTGGGTAAATCCATGAACTCGTTATGGTAAATAGTTCTGATTGCATTCACTCAACGTCATCGTGATAGAGCATCTACTACCACATTCTTAGTTCCAGATGTGTGAAGGATTTGAAAATAAAACATAGATAAGAAATTTTCCCAACGCATTTATTTCTTTGAGAGCTTCTTCTAAGTGAGAAAGTATCTTAGACTTTGGTGATCTATTTTAATAACAAAATCTGCACCAAGTAAATAGTGTTTCCATACTTGAAGAGCATGTACCACCGCCATAAGCTCTTTCTCATATACTGGAGCATGTAGCTCATGATCCTTGAGGCATCTGCTCTCAAATGCTATTGCATGATGCTCTTGGTTAAGCATAGCTCCAATGCAATCCCCAGAAGCATCGCATTGAACTTCAAAAGGTTTTTGAAGATCCAAAACTATGAGAACTTGTTCTTGAGTCACAAGAAACTTAATTATTTCAAAGGCTTGTAGTTGCCTTGATCCCCAGCAAAAAGGCATTTGCTTCTTAGTAAGGTCATGTAGAGGAGATGCAACATACGCAAAACCTCGTATGAACCTCATGTAGTATGAACATAGGCCCAAGAAACTTTAACTTCATGTACAGAAGTAGGTGTAGGCCAATCAACAATGGCTCGAATCTTCTCAGGATCCATTCTCACCAGATTATGAGAAACAATATGGCCCAAGTAATGAATTTTCGAAAGGAAAGATTCACTCTTCTTAGCATTGACCTGTAGTCTATGCTTGCAAAGCTCTTGAAAAACTATAGATAGATGTCTTCTATGCTCTTTTTCAAACCGTGAAAATATTAGAATGTCATCAAAGAAGACACTTGTGAACCTTGAGTGAGGTTTGAAAATTCTCTCCATCATTTGATCGAATGTGACAGGTGCATTAGTCAAACCAAATGGCATGGCTAAGAACTTGTATAGTCCAAACATTTTACGAAAAGCTATCTTATGAACATCTTTAGGTGCTATCCGTATTTGGCGATAGCCGCTCTTGAGATCAATGCGATTAACGATACTAGCCCCTTGCAACTTATCCAAGATATCATCTATCCTTGGGATAGGAAAATGATTCTTGATTGTGAACTTATTCAAAGTTCTGTAGTCTATGCACATACAAAAAGGATCGTCTTTCTTTTGAATAAGTAAGATTGGAGAGTAGTATGGAGAAGAGCTACGTTGAACTAACCCGTTTTCTAATAGTTCGTTTACTTATTTTAGGATCTCCTCTTACTGACTTGCACTTGCTCGGTAAGGCGTAGTTAGGTGGTAAACTGCCTGGGATAAGATCAATTGTGTGATCTTTCGGGTGCTTAGGAGGTAACTCTCCTGGGAGTGAATCATCAAAACAATCTTCATATTGTTTAACAAAATCATGTATGTCTTGATCAATTAAAGAGAGGGATTCTTTTAAAGTTTGAGACTTAGAAGCATTAGTTGGTATTGTGTGTTCATTAGAGGCATCAAGTTCCCTTGAATCATTGGCTTCTTTTGACTCTCTCACAAAAATCATGTACGTAGAAATAGCTTTCTTCATTTCTTTACAAAAGCTAACATGACTAACCATTGGCACATGCCAATCTCCAGCATTAGCAATGCATACTATGTTTTGACCCTTGAATTGAAATGCAAGGATCTTCTTAACAAAATCGGGAAGAGGTCTAATCTTGTAATGCCAAGGCATACCTAAGATAATATCACAGTTACTAATGGGTGCAAGTAGAAAAGATTCTTGGTCGCGGTAATCCCCAATTCCAAGATTCAACTTCCCCTGGATAGGAGTAGAATTGGTTGTAGGTCCTTCAAATGCCAAACTTGATCCAATTGGTGTTCCCAATCGATCTGGTGGAATTTGTAGCCTTTTAGCAGTATCTGCTGACACAAAATTATCTGCGGACCCTTGATCAAAGAGTATCAAAACTCGTTGATTATTGAGTGTCCCTCAACCATTTAAGAGTTGTCTCTTCTTCTCATTTGAATGAGTGTTAGCTTACACATCTAGAATAGAATTTGAGGATGGCGGAGGAGGATCTTTAATCACATTTTCTTCCTTCCTTTTGTGAGGACAATCAAGCTTCATATGCCCTAAATCACCACAAAGAAAGCACCTTTCTTCCTCTTTGTACTTTTGTATCTCAAAGGGTGAGAGATACTTGCGCTTCTTCTTGTTACCCTCTGGCTTTGAATATTGGTCATGGGTAGAGGTAGGTCTTCTTCCATTAGTCCTGTCTCTTGGTTGATCATATAGCTACTCTTGTCTAGCTCTATAAGAACTCATCTCTAACTTTCAAGATGTACCAGATGTACGCAAACTTTCAGCTGTGATGGCAGACTCCATCATGTGAGATAAGGTTTCATGTGGATACACCTTCATGGTTCAGTGTAAATGAGGGAGTAGGCCAACTTCAAACTTCCTTTTTTTCTCTTCATCGCTGATCTCCATGAAAGGATTAACCTTGAGAAGAGTAGACCAATACTTGTCCACATAACTAGTGACCTTCTCATGCTCTTTCTGGCCTAGCCAATCCCACTCCTTCTTAATATCGTTCTCAAAATCAAGAGGCAAGAACCGAGCATAAATCTTCTTCTTGAACTTTTTCCAAGTTGTCGTAGGTTTCCTTCCCTCCAAAATGAGAGTCAACCACCAATTGCTAGCGGTGTCTTTCAAGTGCATGCCTACATGCATGAGCTTGGACTTTTCTAAGAAATTACCATCAGAAAAAGTAACTTCAAATTGCATGACAAAGGCTAATGCCTTAGCAGGATCTCTCTTACCAGAGTAAGAGTCAAACTTTATGTCCTTATCCCCAGACTTGAATGTCTTAGTCTTCTTAAGCTTGCTCCTCTTATGGTCCCTCTTTGTCCTTTTGCAGATTGCACGAGACTTAGAACCAAGAGAGTAGAAACTAGAAGACAATGAGGAGGAGGAGGAACTTGAGTAATCAGGGGAGTAGCTGGTTACTAAGGGAGATAACTCTCTCCTTATCTGCCTCACTCGAGGTGAGGTCTTTTTGCTCTTCTGGACCCGAAAATCCTTCTTCCTTCTAGGAAGCTTCTCAGCAATTGGATGCTTTGCATCTTCACCATCAATTGGTGCAATGGTGTTTCCTCTAGTATCACCATCTTTTGGAGGATTCGGTCCTTCATAAGTAGCTTCTTCCCTCACCCTTAAGCTGTCAATCAATTGACGTACTTTGGGAATCTCCAACAAGTTATGATACTCTATCAATTGAGCTTGCAATTGCTCCCTTATAGACACTTCATCATTTTCCATCTTTACCTTCTTCTTGCAAGGATCGCCTTTACTTTGAGAAAAGCAAAGAGACATGCTTTGATACCACTGTTATAAGTTCCGAGATACATGCTCAACTTTCTTATATACTTAAAATATATATAGTGAATATTATGTTGGTGCAGAGAGAGAACATAAGAGAGAAAAGATATATATATATATATATATATATATATATATATATATATATATATATATATATATAGATAACACACTAGGGATTGGAAGATGGGCCAGTCCCCCGCCTTGTGGAGTTATATTATTGACAAGGAGCAAGCTCCTTCGTTACACATAAACCAGTTCTTACTTGTAGACCTTGGGGACAAGATCACTGTTTCTTACACGGTATACAACCTTCTAACACTTCCACAACTTGGAAGTTGGTACCTTTTGATCCTTCTTGAGTCTCCTTCTCTGCTACACAATATGTGTAGGGCTCTCCTTTTGTAGCTTAATTTCGGTAGACCTTCCGTAGCACTTGCACCTTCTCTTCTCCTCTTGGAACTTCATTTTAGTAGAGCTTCCACAACACTTGATTTCAGTAGAGCTCTCATAGCTCTTGCACATTCTCTTCTCCTCTTAGATGTATGTAAAGTGATGCTTCCTTCAACTCCCCTACACCCAAAGAGAGTCTCCTCCTTTATAGGCTTTCAAGAGCTTCTCTTCTTGGAGAGAGACTTGAATGCCAAGATTGGAAAGGTTGATCTCCATGTAAGATGTGGCTTTTTGAGGACCACCTCTGCATCACCAACTTCGAGATATCTCTTTGTGCATTGTTCGGATGAAAAAACGTGCAACACAAAAGTTGTAGATCTCGTTGTTCCAATAACCATGAAAGTTAGAGATCGTCTTTATATCCCGAGATATTTTAAAAATGGATTCACCATGCCTATTTTAAGAAAAATAGCTTTTTAAATTGTACTCTTAACTTGTGGTCCATGCAACCACCTTAAGGAGAGTTCATTAGATTGCCTTGGGCCTCAACCTCAAGATTAACTTCCACACAAAAGCTTGTGTCATTTTAGACCTTAGAAAGAGAAAATCACTTCTCTCCTCACTTCTAGAGGATCACGTCTCTCATATTTCTTAGTGAGAGAATTACCTCTCTCATCTTTCTTAATGAAAGAAAAGACCCTAAACCTTGACTTGTAAGGGAGAGGATGACCCCCAATGAATGCAATGCTCATTACACACAAGTAAACATCCCCAAGCGTCCCCAATGCACACATAAATACATATACACAATGCTAATGCACTTTCTCTTCTTAGAACTCAATCCATCTTCATTTATGTGTAACTCCTTGGTTCTTGTGTACACTCATACACTTGGGAGACACTTCCTCCCCCCTTCATAACTTGTACTACATGTACTAGATATCCTCGTCACATTACTCTGATCACTCCATTAAGTGATGCACTAGGAATACTGGTCTCTAAATGGTCTCATGGCGATGCTAGATCATCATCAACACTAAAAGAAAAGTGAGTCATTAATTTATTGACATAAATTTATGAAATAGAGAATGCATAATAAGCAATCAATTTAGTGACAAAATGTATCCCAAGTCTTGAGCAGTATGACAAGCAATAAAAGAGACTTGTTATTCTTCTCAAACTTAAGACCCTGTGAAGTAAGCTAATTGAAAATAGAATGAAACTCAGTTAGATGAGAAGACATAGATGTCCATTCCTTCATGTGAAGGTCCAAGAGTTTCTTAAGCCAATACAACTAAGTCATAGAACTCTGTTTATTATAGAGATCACAAATATTTTTTCATAATGCATAAGTATCCCTTAGTCTCAATGACATTGAAGTATACATGCCTTCACAATGATAAAATGATGGTATACACATAGCTCATTAAACTTTTCCAATTTCTCTCCATCACAAAGTTTTAGCTTTATGCCCTGTACTTTCAATGGCTTGACTTCTCCTTGACTTGCTTCTTCTGCACCGATATCTACCAAGTTGACTCTTTCAATACTTGAAGTTATTGCCATCCAACTTCTTTATGTTGAAGGTAGCACTATCATATTAAGCATTTGAAGCACTTGCCCATTATGTATACTAAACAAACAGAGTAGGGGTTACTCTAACAATAGAAAATAAGTTCCAAAACCAAGCTAAAAAGAGTGTAGCAAGAGAAAGACTTAACACTTTGTTATTTACAAAGAAGAAGTATTAGAGTGCTGAATATAAGTGTTTGCTCTCAAAAGAACTGCTCAAAATCAATTTTCAGCATGGTTTTTTATAAAACTGTAATAAATCAACATGTAGTTATAGTCAAACATACAAAAGAATAAGCTCCCATTGCCAGGAAGATCTGGGTATAGCAACTAGGATATACAATGCAACTAGTAGTGTAGTAGAAACCACTAAGTACCAAAGATTGTCAAAGCATCCAAGGTGTTAGGTGCATAGATGCATACCATAATGCATGCTAAGCATGTATTCCATACTAACAACCCACTAGAAATAAGCAATACAAGATATCCAAATCAACAGCAAATTAATCCATAGTTATAAATTTTGTAATGATATTATATGCATAAACCAAGAGAGCGTAAGAGAGTCTCTTATTGACTCAAAAGAACCAAGCTTTGTACAAAAAATACTAAGTTCTCCCATTGGAGAAAATCCAAGTATCCAAAGTAGCAAAGGAAGCTCAATGTATAGAGCTCATAGCATCCTAGTGCCTAAAGTATATCATGTATACATCTAGGAGTATAAACCTTCAATTGCTTTTTAAGCTTGCAAGTAAAAAATCATTGAAGAAAATAGGCACTGCCTAAATACAATCAATTGAGCTCAAATCAAAGTTTTAGAGCTCAAAATAAGCATATCCAAGCATAAATAATAATGCCAAGCATTAATATAACCATGTAGTACACTTGAATATCATGTAGGCATTTAATACATAGATATTAACCATGAATGCTTGCTATTCAAACTAGAACTATTTGTTTTGTGTAAAATATACAACTAAAAACTACAAAAAGTTAACTCTATGATTGCTCAAATCTATAGTTCTTATCATGCTCTTTGTTTTGAGCTATAGAACACCTCAATTTGATATTGTATGCAAAAGTTATGGCCAAAATATGAAAGTGTTATCAAGCTACCATAACTATCCATGACTTCTACAAATGTCCTATATCCACTCAAAATGGATACAATAGCTACTTCTTAGCTTAGTAAGCACTCAACAAAGCTCAACAAAGCTATAGGAAGCTCCTCAACCAATTTGGAACAAGTATTGAAGGTAGAGAAGCCATTGCATACCTTAAATTGGATTGAAATAGGGCTACAATGAAAGTTGTAAGTCAAGATCTCTTCCCAAGATAAGTGTAATGTCATTGAAGTTCCTTAAGTACTCGATGTGATACCAATTGAAAGGTGGAGTAAGAGTGGAAGCAAAAAAGAAGAAAGAGATATGGAGGCTCAAGTAAGAGAGAGCAAGATTGTATGTGGGAACTCCAAGAGTCATAATGTATGAATTGCCTTCCCTTATTCTATTATTATATAAATAATAAAGAATAAAAATGGCAATGATGGGCGGCTGCCACCGATAGTGTACAGGTGTGTGTGGAAATAGATAAGAGGGGAGAAAGGTGAACACCTAACAGCACATACACAGAAAAGCAATGGAGACTTGAGAACATAGAGCAGTAGGGCTAAAATCTTCTTCTTCTTCTTCCATACAAAAGAACTAAGTCTACAGTATGATAAAAGACATATGAAAGTTGCAACATATGTACATGCAGTCACTGTGTGAACCTACCAAGCAAAGAAGAGATGGTACAATGAATGTGCCATAACCAAGGATGGACTATGTGGATGTAGTCTAGATGTAGAATCATTCGCGTATCCTCATATGAGTCATCACCTAACATGCTAGTGAATAATATTGTGTCGCATCACCAAGACATATAGTGGATACAAGCTCATGTAGAGCTTGACATCTCAATACCCTCCTTCAAGCTTAGTATGAGCTCTGAACTCCAAGCATAGTCTTGAAGCGTTAAAGCTTCTCAGCTCCTAAGGCCTTGGTGAAAATGTTAGTAGCTTGATCCTTTGTGGTGCTGATATGAACCAAGTCAATATTACTTGCTAGAATCCATTGAATGCTATTAAGATTATCACAGTAGATGATAATATTATTATTCACCTGCATCCCTAAATCACCAAGTAGCTTGCGTAACCAAGCTACCTCCATGCTACGATCGCAACACCTTCGTACTTTGCCTCTGTACTCTAGACAAGGTAATTGTCAGCTATTTCTTGCTACTCCAAGTAACAATAGCACTTTCAAAGAAAAAAAAAACCACATGTAGATCTCCTATCTGAAATACTACCAACCCAATCTGCATATGTGTAACCATACAAATCCAATGGTACACTTACACCTAGAATAAGGCATAGTCCAATGTAGAATTGACATAGTGCAATCTGCATTGCACTACATCTAAATGTGGCTTCCATGGAAAAGCTCCATAAACTAACCCTCCAAACCATTGTGTAGTCTAGACTTAGCCTAGTTATCATCAAATAGATAAGGCTACACATAATATTTCAATATATAGTGATATCCTCAATCAAGTCACCCTCATGTGTACTAAGCTTAGCATTAACATCCAAAGGTATAGAAATAGGCTTGAAATTAGCCATACCATACTTCTCAAAAATATCTAATGCATACTTGTATTACCCGATTATCTCTATGCCAAGAAATAGGCTTGCAATTAACCATATATCCTTTGGCACCTGATTATCTCTATGCCAAGAAAATAACGTAGGTCTTCCAAATCCTTTATCTTAAATTTAGCCTTGAGAAGACCCTTCACATTGTCAATATCTATCTCAGTATTACCCACAATGATCAAATCATCCATATATTTTAATGAACACAATACTTGTATCACTCTCACATACATAGAGTGAGTGATTAACTTGTGATGTGTAAAATCCAATACTAACAAGGTATTCTACAAACTTGTCATGCCATGCCCTAGGTGCTTGCTTCAGCCCCCCATACAAGGTCTTACAAAGCCATCATACATAATTAGGATGATTGTCATTCACATAACCAGGTGGCTACTCTACATAAACTTCCTCTTGCAACTCCCCTTGTAAGGAGGCATTCTTAATATCCATTTGATGCATGATCCAACCTTTTGATGCAACTACTACTATGGTAGCCCTTATAGTGGCCATTTTAGCCATTTGAGAAAAGGTTTCCTCATAATTAATACCATGAGTTTGGATATACCCTTTGGCAACTAGTCGTGCCTTATAGCACTCAATAGATCCATTTAACTTATGCTTAACCTTGTAAATCTATTTGCAACCAATAACTTTCTTGCCTTAAGGTAAGGGCACTAACTCCTATGTGTCATTATTCACAAGTGCAGCCATTTCTTCCTCCATAGCATGATCTTAGTACTCATTATCCACTGCATCCTCCTTAAAACAAGTGGGTTCCACATCTTGCACAACCTTAGCCATATATGCATAGTGATGAGCTACATAGTTATCATATGTCAATCACACTGTGTTAGCTTTCTCACTCTACTTGACTTGCATGGACTTGGATCACTATCAGGTGCTTTAGCATCCTCTTGTATTTTCCACACACTAGGTGTTTTAATAGACATAATCCTAAACTCCTCATCCAAGCTCTACTCAAAGCCATTTGAATCAACACCAATATGAGAGAAACCTAATAATACATCTGTCACAATAGGCGAGTCCCAAACTTTCTCTTTATTGTTTCTTGATATGTGTGATGTACTTGGTGGAGTAACTTGTGATCTTAATTTGCAACTCCAAGGTCTATCAACAACAGAACCATGACTAGGAGACTCTTGTGGTCCACTCAATATCAGTGAAATTATTGACCTATTTTTTGCACAGCCACACTCTCATGCTCATCAACCCTAATTGTATTTTGCACATTACTATATCGGCTACTAATTTCATAAAAAACAATATCCTTACTAACTCTTAGCTCACGTGTAATTGGATTATAACATCTATATCCTTTTTTCTCAAGAGAATGTCAAACAAATGTATATTTTTTTGCTTGGGGATCCAATTTACTATGCAAATCATCAGGAATATGCACATAAGTAATATATACAAATACTTTTAGATGGGATAGATTTGGTTTTCTATGTGTAAACTTCTCTTCGGGTGTCATACCATGTATAGTAGTAGTGAGTGTCCTATTCATAATATATATAATAGTACCAATTGCTTCTTCAGAGGTAAGTTTTGTTCTAATATCAGTGCATGAGCCACCTTTGCACTATGCCTATTTTTTTACTTAGTAACTCCATTTTGTTGTGGAGTATATCTACATATATAGTGCTTCTGTTTGTCATTAAAAATAATAATAAGAAAACTCATTGGAGAGATAATCTCCCCCTCTATCTGACCTTAGGCATTTAATATGTAACCCTATCTCATTCTCAACCAAAGCCTTAAAGGTCTTAAAGTGAGTGAATATCTTACTTTTCTCACACATAAAATAAACCCATACTTTTCGAGTATGATCATCAATGAAAGAAACATAATACGTGCAACCACTCAAAGTTGCAGTCTTTGTAGCACTCCACACATCAAAATGTATCACTTTAAGTGGTTTTTTGTATGATGCTTTTCATGTGAAAATGCATGCCTTGCTTACTTTCCAAATTGACATGCTTCACATACTTTACGCATCCCGTCAATCCTAAACTTGGGCAAGCCAGCCATTATCTATTGTTGACTGCATGTCTTTCAATTGTTGCACATTTGCATGACCAATTCTCTAATGCTAAATTTCAATATCACTCACAACACTTAAACCTTATGCAAACATGGAAACATCCATTTCAGGCAAACTTACATCAAGAGTAAACAATCTGCCAACACATTTTCCCTTTTGCAATCAACTTGTAATCATTTTTGAGATCTTCTACATAATAACCATTAGATGTAAACAAAAATTTGCAATCCCTATTCTACTACTTGACCAATAGAAACCAAGTTTTTTTGTAATATTTGGTATATGTAGCATATCATCCAAGTATTTAGTTTTGCCATCCTACATACTCAAAGGAACATTTTCAACATGAGTAATGGGGTGAGTTGTATCATCTCGTGTCTCCATATAGCTCATAGACTTTGGATTGCATATCTCTCTAAACCACTCTCCATGAGAAGTCATGTGGTTAGAGAAACTTGAATCTCCATATCATATATCATTATTTGATGAACCATCATCAGTCATCATAATATTCATAAAGTATTGCATAACAAACAACTGTTCACTTTTGTCATCATTTTTTTGCATTGGATGCATAATTACCTTACAAAAATTTTCCATTTCTAATTTCAACCTTAGTTTTGAAGCAATTTTTAGAAATGTGGCCCTTTTGACTACAAGGCCAACACTATTAGCTATCACTAGAATTTTGTTACCTATTACAATTTGTAACTTGTCCTCTTTGACTCCCCCTTCCTTGGGACCTTGGCCTCTGCTCATGATCTCTCCCTCTGCAGTTGAGTTAAACACCTGTTTAGACTTGTTTTTCCTTTGAGAAGAAGAGGAATCTAAGCCAAGGTTATTCTTCTCAAGTATCAGCATAGAAATCAAGTTTGCAAAATTAGGAATATCATCCCTCATCATAGATGACCTGAAGCTCTTGTATTCATCTCCAAGTCCATCTAAGCATGTACTCACAATATCATCATCATTAATAATCAGATTGATAGATCCAAGAGTTTCCATAGTACTCTTGACCTTCAAGGCATTATCATTAATGGATAGGTTTCTTTCACTTGGTTTTGAGTTGCAACTTTTTGGCCTTTGTATTTACTTCAAATAGCATTGCCAAATTCTTTCATGCAATAGCAAGGGCTTTAGATTCTTACAAATATCCCAGCATACTGTATGTGACATTGATAGATAACCAATACATGACTACTCTGTATCTGCTCCTATTTTTATTAGCCTTTACATATTTTGCAGTAGCATTTCATATAAGAACTTCAAGTGCTACTGCCATGTCTCCTTCAATGTAATTTCAAACACTGTTTTCCTTCAATAAAATTTTTATTCTAAACTTTCATGTCAGATAATTATTCTTATCAAGCTTCTCGCTACCTAACAATGGTTGAAGTTGTCAAATATTTTGATAAAATAAAAAACCTTTCAAAAAATTGCAATTTGTAAGTAAGCCAACACTAGGTGTATCACAACTAAAGAAATCTATAACATATGCACTTGTAAACAATGAACACAATTGAAATTGCAATATATGAAAAAACTACTATGAGGAGGACCACTTGTAGATCTAGTATGGAGGCTGACATGACCTTAGATATACCAAAAATCACAATGGAAAATCCCTAAAGAATCAATTTGTAGTATATACACCGCTCTTTTTGCTTACCAAGTTTCACCACAATCGGAGACTACATCCTTGCTAGCCTTTGGAGCTGCATGTGGCTATAACCTAAGGCAAATTGAGTAAGGAGGAAGAGCTTCTTACCTGTTCTTTTGTGGTCCAATGCCTTCACCTCAACCTTTAATTGAGCTTTGGGGACTTATGGGATGGATTTGATACCATGTAAACAGACAAGAGGGGAGAGAGATGAACACCCAAGAGCACACATACATAAAAGTAACGGAGACTTGGAAACACAGAGAGATAGGATTAAAATCTAAAGCATGATCCTTCATACATAGGCCTAATCTTAGTTATACTTAGTTAGGCTAAAAGGACATGCACAAAGTGGGACCTTCATATATGAGCTATTATGCCACCCAATTAGTAAATAAGAGCCTTACAAAGGAAGAGCTACATGTTGTAAGTCATATCACGAGTCCATTATGATTATGGTCATACACATAACCCTATTGAGCATCAAGCTAACCGAAATTGGCAAACTTGTAAAGTTTCAATACAATCCCCAATTCTTTCAATAGTATTTATCTAAATAACACTAAATTTATGAATAAACCAACCAAAGTTCCCTTGCAAATAAATAAAATTATACTTGAAATTCAATAACATTTTTCCCTATAAATCAAAGTAATCTTTAGTCTCATCATTTATTTCAATCTAGATTGATTTGCCACATGTTGCACTAACAATTTGATCTAGTCACTACAAATGAAAAGAACATGTGGAAAATTGGAAAGAGATAAAGCCCAAAGATATCCTAAGGAGAATGAATGAAGGGGCCTCTTGATTACTTTAAACCATTGTTAGATCTAGGAGGTGGTAAATCCCCACCCGATACTTTTCACTTTCACCAACCAAAACATGGTGACATACCATCATTATGCTATTCAAGGGGGTAGCTATCAAGACTCGTCAATTAAACCCTACAAATCCTTCTATCAAACAATACCTTGGCCACTCACACTATTGAGATGTCAAGCTCTACATGAGTTGGCATCCACTACATACCATGGTGATATGGCACAATATTATTCATTGATGTGCTAGGTGACCGACATGAGGATACACCGGTTTTTAAATCTATTTTGTACTATGCGTTATTTATGATACTAGTACTTTGTTAGCTCTAGTCTATGTCCATATCACGTTTTCAAAAATGAGTGTTGGATCACACTAGTACCTACTTTTGTTAGCTCTAATCTATGTCCATATCACTTTTAAAAAAATGAGTGTTGGATTACATCTTACCCTTGATTTTGTTAGTGTCTTCATTAACTGTAGCGCGTATATTTGTTTAGAGAGAGGGGATCATCATAGGCCATTGGACCGACTAATTACACAAGTTCTTGAGAAAATGTTTTATTTTTTAATAGTGCATTGAATAGATATGCTTATACTCCTGTCGCATAATAAACATTGCTTTTGCTAAATTAGCCATGGTGTCATCAAGTACTCCATAACATCATGCAAGTAGGTTAATCATGCTATTGGTTTGCTTAAAGCACTCAATCATTGATTCTCCTACTTGCTTAGCTTTAGCCATGCTAATTATAGATCTCCTTTCATGTTTGGATTTATTACTATAGCAAGAAATTTAGGTTTAAAAAACAAACGCCAAAGGGTGGGATTGCCCTTATAATAGCCTTGTGAATGCAATAAATTCTTGAAGGATTTAGGGTTGTAGGAATGCAAGTACATATCTAGGAGAAGAGGAAGCTTGAGAAAGCACAACTGAAAGTGTATTGAGAGATGTATAATAAGAATATTTACAAGACTAATTATACCCTAAAGAGAATAGGCACATATATAAGGTTGAGTGGAAAGAAAGTTCCTAAATGTTGGGGGTAAAGGTGTATGTGACTAGCCACCCATGTATTACTATACTGATAGTACTCGTACACCTGTACATTACAGGTGGCAGGCACCCATCACTGTCACCTCATTCATTATTCTTTCAGTGACATTTGAATAAAGGGAAGACTGGTCACACATTGTGACTGTTGGAGTTCCCACATCTTGTGTATGTCTCTCTCTTGCTTTTGCTCCTTTGACCATACCTCTTGCTTACACTTGCGTGCTTCCACTCTGGACTCACTCCCTTTAACTAGTATCAGAGCCAACCATTGAGGAGCTTCTTTATCCTTCGTTTTAGCTCAAATTCAAAGCTTCAACTCAAGGTTTCATGACAGCCATTGTTTCTTTCTCTTGAGGTGGGGTGCATTGAGTCTTTCCTTCTTTTAGTTGTCCCAGCTTGCTTTGCACTTGTTGAGGAGCTTCCCAAGGATTAGTTGAGCCTTGTTAAGTGCTTATTAAGCTAAGCAGTCATTTTATCCATCTTTGAGTGGATACAGAGCATGTTGTAGAAGTTGTGGGCAACTATGATAGCTTGATAACATTGTTGTATTTTGGCCATAACTTTTGCATATGGTATTAGATTAAGGCATTTTATAGCTAAAAACAAAGAGTGTGACGAGAGCTATAAATTTGGATACTCATAGAGTTGATTTTATGGAGTTTTCTATTCTTTATTCTTTGTTTCACATAAAATAGAACTATTCTAGTTTGGACAACAAACAATAAATTCCATAATGCACATTTGATGCTTCAGGGATGCTATTCTAGTGCCCGGATGGTATGGTTATGCTTTTAGATTGATTTGAGTACACATTTGGTTCAATTTTCTCAGAGATTTCATTGCTAAAATAACATAGCTAAATGCTCTTTATCTAGAAAAAGCATATGTCTCTTGTCACTTGATGCTTTCGAGGCTTGATATTGATGCCCAAATGTTCACTTGATACTTGGGGATGCTTGACACATATGTTAGAATGCTTTTGGGCTTTGATTGAGCTTGCGTTCAGTTAGTTTTGATTGTCATATCCCCACTATTCATAGTAGACAACAAGTAGTTGTTTGATAAAGATTATCCTCATTATGCTTTGAACCTACTCGGGTACCACATATTGGATGTACTGACACTTTGGTTGTCATGTATGGCTATGGATATGTTTGTGACATGCTCCTAAGTTGAGATTGGAGCTTAGATGCTTTACATTGGTTGTCATTCCTATCCTTGGATACTACTTAGATGCTAAAGTTAGAGTCTTGCATACTACTTGGGTTTAATGCTTCTGGATGCATACTCTATGGATCTTGGATACTCGAATGTCATTCACATGATGTTTTAAGCTTTGCTTGCTCATTTGGAATTTGACTTTTGCTTTAGTGGGAGCTACTTGGCTTTATGTAGTAAGCCACATTAACATACTTAGATGTACTACAGAGCATTTGGTTTATGCAGTTGAGCTTGAGCTTATTAGAGTGAGATAGGGACACTCATTGTGACATGTACATGCTCTCTTGATATTTAGTGGATGTGGTTACACTATCATGGGATGATTTGATCTCTTGGCTTGGACATAATACTTATGTTTGTTAGGGTGTTATCAATGGTATTTATGTGCTTTTGGATTATGTATTGAGCTTTTCATTTACCTTTGAGACCTATCTGGTAGTTCTCTTCATTTACCTTTGAGACCTATCGTGCGGATGATATCTATGCCTATTGCACGTATGGTTTTTGATACACTGCAGTTGCGACTATATTTAGTGTTGATTCTTCTTGGCTTCTTCCTTCTTGGTTGCTCATAGTTGGTTGTTGGCATATTGCTACAGTTTATTATAACATCCTATCATTTCAATTTTATGCATTCTATTTGAGGGCAGTTAATCTTTTGCTTATAGGTTGTGGATAACTCATTACTTTCACAATATCTCCAATCTCTTGCTTGATTTAGCAGTGGTTTTGGGACTGATTTGCAAGGTATTACAATAGCCCACCATCTTACCCTTCTTTGTACTTTCTTGTTCTCATTACTATGGCTAGTGTTCTTGCAACAGTGTTATCTTCAATATTGAGAAACATGGTGGGACTAATTATAGTTATCGAATGACCTAGATATAGCAGGCTTTAGTGCAAAAATTGTAGGTTGGACCACTAAAAAAATGGAGGTGCCAAAGCCAAAAACATTGTAATTGAGGATTAGGATGAACCAGATGAGCTATGCAAGTTCACAATCATTTTATTACTCTTTAAGTAGGTTCACTACAATGTTGTAACTAGAAATTAGACTATATATGAGATCTGGACATAGATTAAGAACATTTATGACATGCATAGTTCTACATCTCAGATGTACTGGCTGAAATAGTTGATGGACCTTCACATGAGGGAAAAGACTTCTATGTCTGCACACTTGAATGAGTTTCACTCCAATTTTGTTCATCACATTCATATCAGGTGATCAACTAAAATTGCACTAAGAAGCCGTTAAATTGCACATAAACTGCATGGAAATTTCATGCTAATATATATATATGCTAATATATATATATATATGAAAAGTTTCAAGAATATGCATTAAACTGCAACTAAGCCAGATAGATTTTATGCATCCGCATCCGTTTGCTTGGTTGAAATAATAGTATATATATATATATATATATATATATATATATATATATATATATATATATATATATATATATATATATATATATATATGAAAAGTTTCAAGAATATGCATTAAACTACAACTAAGCTAGATAGATTTTATGCATCCGCATCCGTTTGCTTGGTTGAAATAATAGGAAATCCTATTACATCTCACAAAACATAGATTGAACTTGTGATAGAATACATAGGGTTCCTAGAAAGTTGAAAGAATTTCAAACCCTAAAGTGTTAGAAATTGAAAGGATTCTTCTCAAGGCCCATCTTGCTTGAAGCTTAAAGGAATTCAAAGTCCTTAAGTAACTTTATGAATTACGCGACAAACCTAGTTCAAATGAATACGTAGGGGTTGGTTGTAGGGAAGCCAATGTCCCAAATTGCAATCAACATTGCAAGAATACTCCTTCATTCAAAAGAATGAGGAAATTAAATTAGGTTATCTCTAGAAATCTCGGACAATAATGGGGATAAAGGCGAGACTAAATGCTATCGCATCAAGTCGAAATTTCCTTCGACAGAGAGAACAAAGAATTGTCTAGTACATATTGTGCACTTCTGCTTGTGTTTGTACTTAGGAACACCTGTTTGGAAAATGAGTCATCTAAAAAAGGAATTGATAAGAAGAAAATATTTCAAATTGGATTTAGGTTGAAACACTTGGGAAAGGCGTGTTGAGCACCCCTAGCTAGCCGCCAACCCTATCCAAAAGGGGGTTTTTGATAGCCACGTTGGGAATGTGGACCGAAGCCATTGTGAGAGGTCTCTCCTTAGAAACGTCTATTCATAGGAGGATGCTTGGGTGCTAGGGGGCTTCTGGCTATAAATTCCCTACCTCTGGGTCCTACTCAGATGGTCTATGTGACTCGAGAAGGAATCTCAAGGCCATGTTACTAGTGCAAGGGCGAAAAATTGGAGGAAAATAAGACGCATCCTTATGGATTGCAGGAATCGTCCCATGGATCGGATTTGTATCTTAGTTGAAATTTTAATATAAAGTTTACTTTCAAGGAAATTGTCTAATCGATTTTCGTGTCAGTGCATAAAATTACGTAAAGAAACATGTGACTAACATGTTAAGTAAGGAAGCTACTTGTATGTGTTACCACTAATGTACTCTTAGGTAAGTAGGAAACTAAAGCTATCAAGGGAAGTGGGTGGGCAGAACCCCCAACATGTCCATCCTATGGTGGGGGTGGTCTCAGAGAATTGGGAGGCTTCTCAACATTCAAATCGCGATGATGTATTGACCTTAGATAATGTAAGGTAGAACCCTGGCTCATATCGTTTAGGGGATCGGAATGGGACTTTACCCTACAAGTAGAGAGGTCGAGCGATGCATCCCTCTTGTTTCCCATTCTCTTTGAAACAAGTACAATATGAGTTTGCCTCAATTTAGATGCTCTTTGCAAAGTAGATCGTCTGAAGACTGATACTAGAAGGCTGAAGAATGACTTGACCATTAGAAACCTAGGAAGATTTAGGTCAATCCTAATAGGGTTGGCCGATATGTTTTGTTGCAGAGTAGACTTGGGAGTCACTAACCGACAAACCCTGTGACATTCCATGGGAATGCTAGGTGGCATCTTTTAGATCAGACTCATGATAGACTACTAAAACGTGTTGTGACCTAGGCATGTTACATGTAGTTTTCCATGAGAAAAAGATGCATAAGTAGCCTAAGCAGGTAGTAGTTAAGATACATAGGGTGATCTTTTAGGAGGAGCCTCCTGCTCTCATGGAGCCAACTAGATGCTCCAATGGCCTAGGATACCTTATCTATTATGTAGGATCAACCTATTTTGAGATGCTCTATTAGAGCTACATGTTAGCATGTTGAGCGCTTTACTTTCTCCATGGATGATGTTATGGTGATAGAAGTAGGTGAGCTTTTCTCTTATGATGAGGACATGCACAAAGATGATTGTTAGAGTAAATTAACCATACATGGGATTTGGTTCCTTTACCTTTTGGTAAGAAAAAATTGCCATGTAAGTAGGTGTACAAGCTAAAAGTTATCCTCATATGCCCCAAGCCTACTTAGAAGTCCAAATTGGTAGCTATGGGTTCAAGCAAAAATATGGTTTTGACTTTGATGAAGTCTTTTATCCTATGGTCAAAATGGCATTCTTATGCTTGGTACTAGCATTGGTTGCTAAGCTAGATCTGGACCTTTATTAGATGGATGTAAAGATACATTTTTTACATGGGGACTTACATAATGAGATCTATAAGTAGTAGCCTAAGGGCTTCGAAGAAAAAGACAGGGAACACCTAGTGTGCAAGTTGAGAAAGAACCTTTATGGCCTTAAGCAAGCACCTAGGGAATGGTACCACAAATTGATGCTTTTATGCATTCACATGGATATACTCATAATGCTATGGATCCATGTTTATACAAGAATAAGTCTTGTGATGGTAGCCTTATGATTTTGGTACTCTATGTGGACGATATGCTTATTTCTAGGAGTGCTCATAATGAGCTGGATGCCTTGAAAACTCATCTCAAGAACATCATTGAGATGAAGGATATAGGACAGGCCTTGCAAATTCTTGGGATGCACATCATGTGCGATTGCTCTTAGGGGCTCCTTTGTCTTCACAAAAGGAGTATATCTAGAAAATCCTTAAGTAGTTTCATATGCAAGATGGTAAGTCTATTGGCTATCCTCTATCTTCTCATGTGAAGGTTTGTCAGGTTGATTGTCCATAGTCTGTGATGAGTAGAAGCCCGAGATAGCCAGGATCCCTTATGCATCTATTATGAGTAGTGTGGAAGCTTTTGCTCAACCGCCAAGACCCATGGACCGCTTATTGCTTCAAGCATTTCAAGCGAGTTCTAATGGCTACCTCTCACCTAGCTGATGCGCCGTCGATCCTATGAGTGTAGTGAGCTTACCTTGATGCCGATACGAGTTGCCTCCTCTCTTACACACCTTGGTAGCTCCACGATTCTAGATGCGAGCTCAAGCATCCTCAAGCCTCCTCCATCTCCAAGCTCCATCCTCCATAGCTGCGCGCATGAGAAAATAGAAGAGAAGAGAAGAAGAGAAGAGGAGATGGCGAAGAGCTTCACCCTCTTGATCCCTCACTCTCACACACTTACTCCCTCACACTCTCACACTCCCTCTCTTAAGAGCACACACAAGCAAGAAGATGAGGAGAAGAGAAGAAGAAGATAGCTCTTGTTAGCCATACACTAAAGAATGAGCTCTCATTCACTTTTTGAACTTTATATATACAAACCCTAAAATCCCATGGGCACCCATCCCTTTTTTACATGACCGGCCCTTGTGGCAAGGTCTTTTTTCCATTTTCTTCTTCTAGCCTTATGCCTCTAGCCTACACCCATCTAGTATTTTACAATTGGCATAGGAGGGAGCCTAGCACTCTTTTACAAGAGTTTTCCAAGTTTTTTGAGGCGTCCATTTAAAATTGCGCTTTTTGCCCCGGCTTAGCTTTGGAGGTCACCTGCGTGTCTTTGCTCTTTTTCCACATTTTTTCTGCTTTTTCCTTCCTTTTTCTGCCATCTTGACTTGGGGTTAACATTACCCCCCTCCTAGACGGGTGCCAATCCCATGGCACCTCTGTGTTGTAGTAGGTTGGCAGGCAATTGGTCAAGTGGTGCAATGGTAAGGGCTACTTGGAGACTTAGGTACTTGTGGGAGCTGTGAAATTTTTGTCGGAGGAGCCAAATGGGTATTGCGTGGTTAACGAGGCCTCCGAAGTCGGTGGTTTGTTGCTTTTTGTGATGTTTGAAAGGAGAAGGTGCAGTGCTATTCTTAAGGGGAGTGCTTACCTCATCGTGCTAGTGCATTGTTCTCGTGCTAGTGGAATGGGGAGATGGGTCTATCCGCAGGCGAGCCTGGGTGATGTCCCACACTTGAGGACCCCATTTGTGCCAAGGGAGGTGTGGTGCAAGTGGCTTAAGGTGACAGGTCTAACCATGGGCGAGTGTTTTACCTCCCCAGGTATGTCCTGCCCTTGATGTGCCCTAAGCGTGAAGTGGGGGAGCAAAAGGGCTAGGGGTTAGGAGTGGAGCCGGCCAACCGAAGCGACCGGACACGCCTAACTTAAGAACCCCTAGGTGCAGTGATGGTGCTTTATGTGGTGGCAAGTGCTTCTGCAAGTGGGCGATGTTGTCCAGTCAGTGGAGAGTGTTTTTCGTGCTATTCTTTTTTTCGCTTTTACTCTTTTTTTAATAAAAAAACAATAGTGGAATGACAGCCAGGGCCTAATTCTCTTCATCTGAATGAGGAGGGGAAGGGGATTGGATGGATTTGCGCAAAAATTGGTGGCTTTGCATGTATCCTTTCAGATTCATGTGGACGTGGAGAGAGGTGGTGGAGAGGAAGGGGTGATTGCACCTAGTAAACTGGCTGTCATTCATGTCCTCTAGGAGAGCTAGGCAAAAGGAGGGGAGTAGGCTAGCTCTCATCATTAGGCATGACATAGTGCAGCTATCAATAGCATTGGGATCAAAAAAGAGGGGGGGCAAGCCATTCTCTTGTGGTGTCGGATCTTGCTTGAGTAATAGCTTAAAAAGCCTGAGGTAATTACATGTAGTTATAAAGGCAGGATCTAGACAGGAGGAGAAGTCTGCGAGAAAGCGCGTCATGGAGTCACTTAGGCTTCCTAAATTAAAAAGGAGGGCATGCTCAAAGGAGGTGGCGTTGGAGTTGTAGATGATGGGGAAGTCATGCCACCCGTGGAGGGTGGCAACAAAATCCATGCCTACCCTACGAGGATACGCTATCAATGTGGGGTCGTTCCTCTCGTAGGGTATGGTGTTGCAAAACGCAATCCAGGCGAGCATGTTAATATCGCATATTCGCCTTCTCCAGAGAGGTTGGCAGTTGTAGCCCCTTACAGTGTGTGGTACCTCGAACACCTTGTCTTGCCAAAACTCTGATTCCTCCGTTCCCCACAGAGTGGGGTCTTTGCCCTATCTTCCAGCTATTTTTGGCCCAGTCAGCTGCCAGCCGCGATCACCTCCTCCATTATCTTAATTGGCAGGACCCTTCTCAGCCTGTTAGGCATGAGGAAACTGAAAGTAAAAGGGTCCTTTTTGATTTCCTGTTGTTCCCAAATTACCAGCTCCGCGTGGAATTGCGTTGGGAGGTCATCGGGGCATGGTGGGAGGGATGCGGATGGCCACACGACTGGTTTGGCTTGCAACTGCCTTCTGATTTCTTCCACTAATTTTCTTCGTCGCTCCTTGAGCGTGGTTTGTCTGTCCAGGGGCGGGTAGAGTTGTTGTTGTTCCTGATCATGCAGCGAGGGGGGTTGTGGGATTATTTCTTCCTGGTTCTTCTTATGACAAATTCAATGTCAGTGTCCGCTCCCTGCCGGTCGTCTAGCTGCACTCCTTCCTCAAAGCCGAGTGCATCCGCCTCCTGGGGGGTTAGGCCGGCCAATAGCAGGTACTTTCGTTGTTTTTCTAAGCCCAGCCTAACCTCCGCAAGTTGGGGTGGCATTTGTAGCCCCGCATGCAGGGCTCTGCGTGCGATGCTCAGTTGCTTTTGTACCACCTCCAACGACTCCTTTCCCTCTAGTCGGGTTGTGTCCAGTAATGTGTTGAGGAAGGCCTGTTGTTGGGTAGTGAAGGCTATTTGGGTGGCATTTACTTTGCTTTCTGCCAAGATTTTTTCTTTTTCCACCAAAGCGAGGCACCGTGCCAGTGCCTTCACCCGTTTCTCATTCTGCGTGGCCCATTCCTCGGCCCTTTTGTTCATTCCTTCCATGCTCTTCCCCTGCTTTTGTGCAAGGGTTACGAGCTTCTGCTCTTGGGCTCTGAGTTCTTTGCTCATATTCTCGTGTTCTTTCCTTCCGAGCTGTAGTTAATTGGTCATGGACTCGATCTCTTTTCATTGTTGCTCCCTCTCTTGTCTTCTCTCCTCTTCTTTGGCGTTTAGTTCCTCCATCATTTGCTCAATGGTGGTGGTTTTTGCCTCCAGTTCCCCATGTTGCATCAGGAGGAGCTTGTATTCCTGTTGCATTTGCACAAGTTCTTGATTTTCGTCCTTAAGCCATTGTTTGTAGCTTTCTTCCATGTCTTCTTTTGCTTTCAATTCTTGCTTGAGATCAAATATTTGCCGTTGTTGCATGGCTATGGTGTGCGTTTTCTCCAGTTGGAAGGCGGCCACTGACTCTTTCTTTGCCACCAACTCAGCCCCCACCACCACTCTCTTTTCCTCCTTCGCCCTCTCCAATTGGGAGAGCAGCTCTGTGACATATTCATCGTAACTCGCTAGTGGCGTCATTGTTACGTGGGTGGGGGTGGTTGAGGCCTCCACACGCGAATGCTTTTGGTCCTGCCTCGATTCTACATCCGTGGCTGGCCTTTTTGGCCCCGTGGTCATGATTTATGTGCTCTTCCCTTGGGTGATTTCTTTATTGATGAAGTATTGCATCCAGGCCACAAAATTGGAAACTTCCATGCTGGTGGGCATGCTAGGGGTGAGCATAGTGGATTCAATGGAGGGGGCCATGAGGGTGGGGATAGGATGGAGGGGTGCTTTGCCTTTGCCTTCCAGGACTGCGGGCGATGCGGCTTCTGGTGCCTGCGCGCTAGAGCTAGGCCCTTCTTCCCTCAACTGGTTCTAGGCTCCTGGATCATCTGCCTTGCATTGTTGCTCAATGGACCGGCGTGTGGCCTCGGCCAAGTCCTCCTCCTCCTTTCTTCTTAATTCCTCTTCTTCCTCCGCAGTTCTTCTTTGCCTTTCTTTTTCGGCCTTTTTGTATTCTTCCTCTAGTTTCTCTTTTTCTTCCTGCTCTTCTCTTCTTCTCCTTTCAACCTCTTGCTTTGACGCCTTTTTAGCCCACTTGACTTGCTCGGTTGTTTCTTCTTCTTCCTGCTTCCTCTTCCTCTCTCTCTCCTCGGCCTCCCTGAGTCCAAATCTTCCTTCTCCTTCCTGCGGCCTTCATTCGGTTTCTTTTTCTTCTGCGCTGCCTTCTTCTTGGTTTCCTTGACCTACTTTTTGCTTGATTGCTCTTCTTGCTCCTGTCCTTCCTTATCGGTCTCAGTCCTGTCGCTGGACCTCTCCTGGTACTTATGAGGGGGTGACCTGTCAGGCGTTTCCCCTTTCCCCTCTTCTGCATCATGCATCTCTTTCACGGCCTCCTGGATGAGCGCTGTTAAGATACTTTCGTAGGCGATGAACGAGGCTTTGGAGGAGGGCTTCTTTCTTTCTGTGGCCTTAGATGCTGGGGATTCTCCTCCTGCGGGCATGCTTCCTAAAGCCAGCGCTTTAGCTACCTGGTCGATGGTTTTGCGTAATAGCCGTTCCAATCGACTTCATGCATGGTATGAGCCGCCACATTCTCTAGTACTACCGTCACACTGATTCGGTGCATCAATGTGTTGTAGTGCTGGCTGGAAAAGAGCACGTGTATTAGTTTTGCCTGCAATCTGGTTTCTGCATCGGAGATATCTTGGATGCTGATGTCGTCGTTTGTTAGCACGTCCTCCTTTCTCATCCCTAGCATGGCGTATACATCTCTCTTCTGCTTCTTTTCCATTTTTGGTTCTAGTCCCAGCGCCTTTTCCACCAAGGCGGGGGTTAAGCGAACCAACACTTGCTTGCCATTCTATCCCTTTCCTATTGTGACGGTGCCGCATTTGTTGTTGGGGTCGTAAGACCTGAGACATTCCACACAGCTTGTGTGGTCGGGTTCTTGTGCGAATCTTTCCAGGTACTTGGTGAAGTTGTAGTTTTCAACAACTCTCCTGGCCACCTCTTCCTTGGCCACTAATCCTTCTATATTATGAATAGTTCGGAATTTTAGTTGGTTGTAGGCACGGCTCTCCAGGGTGATGTTGTACTGCGCTCTCTCCTCATCATGAATGGAAGCCAGTGGGCACGGTCTTGTTGTGACATCTTTCGTTCCTGTCATAAACCGAAATTTTCATTAGTGCTTTCCACATGGTAATTTGCTGATTGCTGAAGAAAGAGAAACTCTATGCTTTTTGAATGAATTCATTAAGGACCATTGTAGATTTTCCTTTTCAGCCTTTGATTTTTTGCCCATTTTTCATAATATATGTTTGTGTGTTTCACTAATTTTGATTTGGTTGGCGTGATTTGATTCACCTCACCCCTTCCCCTTCCAGCTTGAGAAGAATCCTTCCTAGGATTTAGGGTCAGAAGAAGGGCAAGGGCATTTGGCATGGTGGAGTAGGAGTTACTTGTGAAGGAGCCAATCATAGAATTGGGGGTTGTATTCTAAGTGAACTTTGCGGTCCAAATCAGAGGGTTGAATCCCCACTTGCGTGATGTATGTGAGAACATCTGTTAGGAAATCACCAGAGTTGACACGGCTAGCAATGTGTAACTCTTCCTCAGTCAATAAGCGGTCGAGGTAGGGGTGTCCTTTGATGTGTTCTTCCATGGGTCGGTCCTGAAGAGTGGTTAACACTCGACACGAGGTTGGCGCGACATATGTGGGGTCATATTCCGCCGTTTTGATAGCGCGGTGCTGCTCAGCGTTGGTCATTATGCGGCACCCTTCGACTTCCCATTGCAGCCTGATAGTGTACCAATGCCTCAAGAACGGGGAGTCAGTATCAACGAGCTTTGATAACACTGTGATTTCTTGATCAGTTAGTAGAAGTGGTTCACTGATCGTATGACGTGATGAGGCGCTGTTTGATGGCTTGCTCCTTGGAGATCTCGCTGTTGAGCAATTCAGCAGCGGAGCGAGAAGCGTTTGCGAATGCGAATTCAAAAGTCTCCCAGGAGCATGGCATGGTTTGAACTTTAGTTGCAAAGGGTTTCTCCAATAGTCCTAAGTCCAAGCGGTCAAAAGGATTTGCATTCATAGGAGGGTGTAAGGCCAATGGGTGGTAGAGGTTTGCTAGAACTAGAGCCGGTGACAACGAAGAGTTGCGATAGGGAGTGTGCTTGAGTCTGCGGTTGGGCTGCTTGGATTATGGGTGGATTAGGAGCAACCACGACGGATGGACTGCTGCATTTAGGGATGATTGGGGGAGTCCGGTTGACTTGGTCGGGTGATGACTCATGTGACGGAGTCTGTTGTTTGGGCCGATAGGCTTGTGTGACATTCTTGGGTTTAGGCGTGGATGAGTCGGATGGCTGTGGTTTTGGAGAGCACTGCAACGAATGGTTTGGAGGGTTTATGGGACTTGGGTTGATCAAGCTTGAGGGCATCGTATGAGTAGTGCCTTTGGCCTTAGGGATCCACAGCCAGGTGTTGCCCACGTAGTAGGCTTGCGCATGCAAGAGGGTTTTAGGGACCCATCTTTGCTTGAGCATCCGATGCTTGCTATGACTGCGTCCTGGCCTCCTAGATTTAGGGATTTTGGTTTTATGAGGATAGAAGCGTCGATTCTTACGCGGCGGTTGCGGCTGCTTAGGCTGCCATTGAAATCTAGGCTATTGGGCCTTAGGTTTTGCTATTGTGGGCTATGATTCATGAAATCTGGGAGGTGGCGGTCACGCACTACCCCCTCCTTGGAGTTGGTTATGGATATTTCTACCGGTAGCATTGCGGACAGTGATGAGGTCGCGCAGCCCTTGCTGAAGGCTGTGACAATGCAAACGTTGCCTATTGCGAGGTGGATGCGTTGCAACTCATAATCAACATTGCAGTGAGTCTGATTTTTGAAAGTTCGCCCCAGCAGCGACTCCGTGCTTGCGTTTTTAGCATTTGACAACACGTAAAAAACCATTGGGACAGTCTCAGACTCAATAGAAATGGCAGCTCTGCACTTGCCGAGAAGTGCGTAGGAATGGGCCCTATATGGGCTTAATTTCGCATTAGTGGGTTGAAGTGGCGGTCTGCCAAGTTGAGTCCAATGATCGTGAGTTAAGACATTGAAGTCTGCTCCCTCATCGATCAAAGCGTTGAAAGCGCATGTTTGTTTTGCAATGACCGTTATATGAAGGTATGCGGGCTCTACGGCTTCCTCATCCTCATCATCAATCTCAGTGATTGTGGCCACTCATATCTTGACAGGTGGTTCTAACATCGGGGGCTCGTGCAACGGATGGGTGGGAGGGTAGTACTTCTTGACACGACTGCCATTGAAGAAGTCTATGCCCTCACTGTCTAAGGTCTCGAGCTCGACATTGCCTGTGCGGCTGATCGCACGAACTTTGAAAGGCCCAAGACCTCTAAATTTCATTTTTTGCTTATGCCCCTTAACTGAGTAGAGGAGCACCAAGTTGCCCTGTTCAAAGTCGCGCTGCTTGACATGCTTGTCAAACCAACTCTTGTGTCGGGCCTTCTCACATATAAGCACATGGGTGGCTAGAAGGTGAGTCTCTGAGAGGCACTCGAGTTCGACCAGGCATTGCGTCCATGCCTCCGTCCCTTCCCATCGTTCTTGAAGTGCTATTCTCAGGCTAGGAACGAAGAATTCTAATGGTAGAACCGCTTCAGTTCCATAGGTCAGCCTGAAGGGGGTTTGACCGACAGCCATTTTATAAGCTGTGCAGTAAGCCCACAGACCTACCATCAGCTTGTTGTCCCAGTCGATGCATGAGACTGAGACCACCTTGGTCAGGACATTTATAAGAATCTTATTCGTGGATTCTAGTTGACTATTTGCCTGAGGGTAGTATGGCGAGGACTTGCGATGGATGATGAGAAAGGTGGACAAGAGATGCGCTATCACTTTATTGATGAAGTGCATGCCTTGATCACTGACCAGTTTGATGGGGCAGCCGAATCGCGAGATCACTTGCTCCCATAAGAACTTGGCAGTCGTCCTAGCGTCATTTTTTCGTGTCGCTCTTGCTTCTGTCCATTTCATGAGGTAGTCTGTGGCTAGAATGATATACTTGGCCTGTGAATATTGTGCCGTAGGACTGATGGGTCCTATGAAGTCAATTCCCCATTTTTCGAAGGGTTGTCGTGCGATAATAGGGGTCAACGCCATCTGATCCTTGCGAATCGGGACTTTTATCTGTTGGCACTCATCACAATGCTTGACGAATCGTGTTGCATCGTGGAAAAGCGTGGGTCACCACAGTTGAGATTGCAATACTTTTCGTGCTGTCGTGTCTCTACTAAAGTGCCCTCCAGCAATGTCGCTGTGTGCCTCTGAGAGCACACCGTGCATCTCATGTTCGCATATGCATTTGCGCAGCGATCCGTCTTTCCCCAGCCTATAGAGTTGGCCTGCGATCAGCTGATAGGGCTGGATCTTAAGGATTAATTGCCTAAGTCGGGATTTTTCTATCGGTCGATCAGGCAGTCCGTGTTCAAGCACTTGGACTATGTCATCCGCCCAATATGGCATTAGATCAACCTTAAATAAGTCTCTCACTGGACAGGTTAAAGAGATGGGCGTCGGGTAATTCATGAACAATGCCTTGTCCAGCGGCTTCTCCCGTGGGAATGTGTGACATATGATTAGCCATGTAGTGCTGTTTTTCTTTTCGTACAACCACAAAGAAGTCGAATTCTAAGAGCAGAAGGAGCCGTCGAGCTATGCGTCCTGTAGCGCAAGGTTTATTTACTAGATAGAGCAGGGCTTGATGGTCCACAAAAAAGGTAAAAGGTATGGCCAATAGATAGTGCCGGAATTTCTTCACAGCAAACACCATGGCTAATCCTTCTCTCTTTGTCATCGAGTAGTTTATTTCCGTCTCAGTGAGTTGTCTGCTAGCAAAGCTCACTGGATAGTCTAAGTTGTGTTCGCCAGGTTGGCACAACACTACCCCCACGGCAAACTTAGAAGCATCGATATGCACATGGAAAGTAATGGTCCAATCTGGGGCTCGTAGAATTTGTGTTGTGGTTAGAGCCTTTTTCAACTCTTCATATGCTCATTGGCATGTCTCGGTCCATTCGAAGACGATTAGTAGCTTGTATAAAGGTCTGGTGATCAATGCATAGTTCAGTACAAACCACCGATAGTACCCCGTATGGCCTAGGAAGCATTGAAATCCCTTGTAGTTGATTGGGGGTGGAAGGTCAACAATAACCCTAAATTTCGAGAAGCCAGTGGCAATGCTGTTCTGTGACACCACGTGCCCTAAGATGCATCCATACTTTACCCAAAACTGGCACTTTAAGGGGTTCAAGGAGAGACAATATAAGCGACACCGCTCAAAGACCGCGCGGAGTTTGTCTAAGTGTTTGATCTAGGTCGAGTGGACATAGAGGTCGTCGAAAAAGACTTCCAACTCCTTGCGAAGCATGTCTTTAAAGATGGTGCACATGAGGCTTTGGAAGGTGGCAGGGGCATTAGTCAACCCGAAGGGCATGACTACGTAAGTGAAGACACCCCACTCAGTGGTGAAGGCAGTCTTGTGCCTGTCTGTAGGATGCACTTGCACTTGGTTGTACCCTGAGAAGCCATCCAGAAAACTGTAGGCTTCCTTTCCTGCCACTCTCTCAAGCATATGCTCAGTGTACGGCAATGGATAGTTATCCCTCTTAGTAGCAACGTTCACCTTCTTGTAATTGACGCACGCTCGGATTTTTCCATTCTTCTTCATCACGATAACTATGAGTGATACCCAGTCTGTGTGTTCAATTTCTTAAATGAATCCCACTCTCATCAGCTTATCAATCTCCTCTTTGATAGCATGAGCGTGTTTTGGATTCATAGGGTACGGTCGCTGCTTGACCAGCGTTGTGTCTGGCATCATGGGTATGTTGTGAGTCACGACACTCGGATCTACCCCCTTAAGCTCTTCTAAGGACCAGGCGAGCACGTCTATGTACTCTCACAAGAGAGCGACAAGACTCGTTTCTTCTTTCTCAGTCAAGTCATCGGCAATGAAGACTGGTCAGGGTGTTTCCCCTTCCTGGGCTAGGTTCATCTCCTTGACCTTGGCTGGTCCCTCGATCGGTTCGCTTCTTTGCCCTTGATGCTTGGCACCTAGTAAAACTACTATCCTATCCCCTTTTTTGAATTTCGTAAATCGTTTAGGGAGGTCCTGTGATTTTTGATGTTCGTCCGTTTGTGTATCCCTGGGTTGTTTTGCCTTTTTTTGCCTTAATCGTCTGCGCCTTAGGTGGACGGGTAGGTCCCCCTTGGTGCGCTTGGGCGGCCTAGGGATTTCTGGACCACTATCCGAACTAATCTTCGACTCAGAGTTGAACTCCCCGCCGTCGCTAGAAGAGGTGGTCTCCCTTGGTGGGTGCAGTTCGGACAGCGACTCTGTCCTAAGCACTGATGTCATTCCTGGCTGGGCTAGGCCTGCTTGCTCAAGATCTATGGCCCCTACGTGTTCCAGCCAGGCACGATCACATTCCATGCACATGACTCTTTGTTCTATCATGAAGATACTCTTTTTCTGCGGCTTGGAGTCTGCTTGTATTTGCTCTATTTCTTGCCCCTCACTGTTGTACTCCACGGTGTCTACCTCACCCTCACTTTCGTCACCCTCACTGAAGGATTGACAGTCTTCGTATTCGTCGTTAGAGTCCTCTTTGTCAGACTGCTCGTCATCTCCTAGGGCTTGGTATATCTGTTGTCGTTGGTCAGGAACTAGGGCCCAGTTATACATGAAATTTTAGTCACGCACTCTGGTCCATTGCCACTTGGATTCATCTAGGAGATCCTGGAGTGGTTTGAAGTTTGCAGCTGGATTGCCAGCTAGCTTGTCCGTTAAGTATTCCAATATCCTTGGAGTTCCCTTTTGTTGGTTGGGACTTGGAAGTTGACAGGTTTAGGTTTCCCACGAAGGGTTCCTGCCATCATGCAGACTGGTGCAGACGGTGTGTCGTTAGACTTGCAGATTGTTTTGATGGCTTGCTCATATGCCTCGTGATCAGAGAACGGTAGGTTGATTGTAGCGAGAATGTGCATCCAATCCTACTCGTTCTCTGGGCATGGGATATACTTGGTCAAGGGCCCATAGGATTTTTTGACCTGGGCGTTACCCTTGAGCATAGCAGAGATGGCATCTAAGTCGACTGATGAGGTCTTCCAAGTGTCCATCTCTATTCTCACGGCATCTGTTCTATTGCCAAGGAAGATCAAGCCGTTACCCCAATCTTCGATGACTCTAGTGTTGCGCATCTAGGGTCGGCCTAATAGGATATCGTAGTCCACTCCCTTCATGACTATAAAGTCCACATAGAATTGGACACCTGTGATCTTCACTGGCTAATTCTTAAGCACCCCAAATGGCTTGACTCTCATACCGTTTGCTAATGTGACATTAAACCTAGCAGTTTTGATTGGTGGATTTTCCCAAGTCTGAAGCACCACGTGGCTAAGCACACTAACCCCAGCTCCCGTGTCCATGATTTCCTTTCTCGTCGTATCGCCTAGGGCTAGAACTGGTAAGACCGCATGCATCTTGGAACCTTCCCAGAAGGCATTGACATGTAAGGATTTAGGCATAGAGTGCAGCGTCAAACTCGGTATTTGCGTCTCTGCATCATGGTCATGAGGGTCTGTCATGACCTGCTCTCGTGACCCTTCAACCCACTGCTTAAGATCTTGCCATAGGGTGGGATGCTGCCTAAGCAAATCTCCCAGGCTAAGTGTCACAAGGGTAGGCACCAACGTGGTCAAGAGATCGTTGGGTGCTTGTCTTTCTCCTAACCTAGATCGTCCTGGCCAATGGCCATGGCTGACCTGCAGCTCTGTAGCATCAAGGCTTGGCCCTAACGGCACTGCTTGTGGTGTAGTTGCTTCCCCGAACCGTGGTTGAGGAGGTGAGGTTGGCGTGCTTATACTGGAGAGGTCATCGATTTTGTCCTCTATGATGGGCTTAGCGTCTTTTAGATGCTCTTGAGCCTCCTTCACCCATTCCTTCACTTTTTCTATGGCCTCTAACTGTCGCTTCGAATGCGGGTATTCCCCTACCTTAGCACTTCATTTTTCGGCCATTTTAGGGGCTGAAGTCTCTGCCTCTGCGTTAGAGACCTTTCTAGCAGGAAAAGTTGTAGCACTCTCCGTTTTTAGTGTGATTTTAGCTTCCAACCTCTTCTTCTTCCGCCTGCGACTTTTCTTCCCTATCGAAGCTGCGTCAAAGTTGCTAGGTCCTGGCAGTGATATGCCAGCCTGCTTTGCTGGGCAAGGGTCATGACTCGTAATGGAATAGGTGTCGCCTCCCCATCGAGGTTCTCGACTCCAAACAGCCCCAATGGGACAGATAGTACGTTGGCTGAGCTAGAAGACGGCTTTCGCTTTGGGCAATCGACGAAGAGATGAGTGATTTCGCACTCATAACACCTTTGGTCAGCCTTGTCTTTGTTTTGCTGCTCCCTTTCAGGGCAACGTGATGAGACATGACTTGGGTGACCACAAGTCCAACAGGTGATTGGGTCCTGCGTCTACCCTCCTAGGCCTCCACCTCATCCTCTTCCTAACGCCATCACTGGCATGAGGTGATAATCCATGAGGACAGCGTTGCCCTCATCGTCATGCGAGACGTAAGGGCATATGTAAGTTTCTTCCTCATTTGGTTCTTCCACGTAGTGGACTGAAGCATCGCTCGGTGGATGGGTCACATAAGGACCAGGTGGTCTGGATATGCTAGTAGGGTTTATGTCCGTCCTAGGAACAACTAGCTTAATGTCGTTAGGCGCAGGGAGGGCCAATGGGGTTCCCCTTTCAAAGAATGGCTGCGGCCTATTCGCTAGGTAAGGCTGGCCATAGGGTTGCGAGTACGGAAGTCTTCTTGGTAATCTACAATGCGCGACGTCATGACCGAACCTACCGCAGTTAGCACAAGGTCTTGACCTAGGGTCTTGACACTCGGCTGGCAAGTGGTTTCCGCCACAGTACACGCATTGGATGTGTGGGCGCATTGGTCGTCTCAATATGTCTTGCAACCTGGCTAACTCCATCTTTACATCAGCCAAGTCTTGGTTCATCTCGGTGGTCTTCCCCTTATCTTGGGATGATGGGACTGATTGCTCACTAGAGGCTGACGCTCTCTTTGAGCTTCACGAGTTGGTCTCTTCTAGGTTCGAGCTCCTGGAGCTCCGCTCCTTTAGCTGATCATCGACTCTGATGGCTTCCTCAAACACTCTAGCTGGTGTGTCTTGCTGCAAGCTCGAATTGCCTGCCAAAGCCTTATATAACTCCTCATCTCGAATTCTGCTGATGAATACAGTTGAAATTGCTCTTTCAATCGGTCGCTCGCCCATAGGGATTCTCTTGAAGAGACTCCTCACGTGGGTTACATAGTTGCGAATATCCTCCTTCTCTTTCTGCTTACCGTTCATCAAGCGTACTAGCAGATTGTTGGGGTATCCAAGCTCGGCAAATCTCTTAATGAAGAGATCCTTGAGGCCACTGAAGTTGGATCATTCTGCAGCATCTAGGCTTGTATACCAAGTCCTTCCCTTGTCACCTAAGTAGAGCCCGAATGCTTGAGAGCGTTGAGTAAGGTCGTTGAGGCCGTTGGCTTCACAGGCTTTCTCAAACTGCTCTACAAAGCTGTATGGATCATCGTGGGTTTGGTATTTGTCGAGTTGCTTGGCAATGATAGGGATTTTAGACTGGCTCTTTGAGCCTTGGTTTGCTCCTAATCCTGCGAGCAAAGATGTCGCTAGTGCCGCAGCACTTTGCTCTGCTGCCGTGTTATCTAGCAACCGCTTCATGAGAAGCTCGCTCAATGTCAAGTCTCCTTCTAGAGCTCTCTCGTGATCTATTCGGTTTCTTCCTGCTAAGTTCAACACTCGTTGTACCTCATGCAACTTCGTGCTTTGCCTTTGGCTCCTAGCCTGCTGGTCCCTATTGTATTCGACTATGCTTTGCAAAGCCTTGCGGGCTAGTTTCCTCTCTTTTTCTAGGTCTGCGATGATAACGTTTGCCGTCTTGCCGTGGTACTCGTACCGGGCGAGTGCATCGTAGCTGCTGACCAGCTGTTGCTGAATAGCCTCCGGAAAGACATTTAAGTCGAGTTCCTCATTAGACCTATGGTCTAAGCCTTCTTCTGCCATAGTCATGTTGTTGTGCTCCGCCAAGCTGTCGATCAGGTTGAGTAAATTTGTCAAATCCACATTGTTGACACCACCTGCTTGGTCCTACTTCGCGCGTTGATGGTTTGTCTACGTCTTGGGTCCTCTCCTACCAGTGGATTCCTTGAGTGGTTTATCTGAGTGAGTTTCTTTAGTTATTGAATACAATCCTCACTTTATGGTCACTCAGAGTGCGTGTCGCTCCTCGTGCACTTGTGCTCAATCAGGCTTTCAATTTCTTTAAGTGCATTCAAGTGCGGAAATTCAAGGTGAGTGCAGCAAACAATCTCAAAGCGTCTTATGCACTCTCGCTTTGTTTCGGGCCTGATAGGCTTGTTGGTCAATTTTCTAATCACCTTGACAGGGTTCAGGGTCTTTCTAGTATGTTGCCTCATTTGTTCTTGGCCAATCATGTTTTAACTGCTCAACGCTTTGCGTCTAGGTCTTTGGGTCTCGCTGCTGCCTACTTCAAGCTGCCAAGCGGCTGCTCCCTACGATTCCGTCTATTCCATGTGCCAGAATCGAGTTCTGAGCATCAAAAGGACTTTCGACAGTTTGCGTTGATGAGCTCTAGCCGGGTCAGGTCAAATTTCTGAAAATTTAATAAAAAATTCCACTCGGCCCAGCTGGTCCGAATTGCAGGGTCCGAGTGGGTCACTCGGACAGGCCGAATCCTAACCTACTCTAAATACAACAAGAATTGAAAGAAAAAAATTGAAATAATTTCTCCATATTTCCCAATCATCAAACAAGCAAAATATCCCAAAATACTTGTTTTGAAGATCAAAAACACCCAAACTTCCTACCTATCTCAAGCTCCGTTTCGGGGATGAATCCCTTACTTCGATGCTCGATATGAGGTGCGCAAGTGCTCAAGCTTGAATCCGTTGGTCCCGGCAACGAAACCAAAATGTGGGAGCTTTCGCTCAACTGCCAAGACCCACGGACCACTTATTGCTTCAAGCGTTTCAAGCGAGCTCTAATGGCTATCTCTCACCTAGCCGACGCGCCGTCAATCCTATTAGTGTAGTGAGCTTACCTTGATGCCGATACGAGTTGCCTCCTTTCTCACACACCCCGGTAGCTCCACGATCCTAGATGCGAGCTCAAGCATCCTCAAGCCTCCTCCATCTCCAAGCTTCATCCTCCATAGCCGCGCGCGCGAGAAAAGAGAAGAGAAGAGAAGAAGAGAAGAGGAGATGGTGAAGAGCTTCACCCTCTTGATCCCTCACTCTCACACACTTACTCCCTCACACTCTCACACTCCCTCTCTCAAGAGCACACATAAGCAAGAAGATGAGGAGAAGAGAATAAGAAGAGAGCTCTTGTTAGCCACACGCCAAAGAATGAGCTCTCATTTACTTTTTGAACTTTATATATACAAACCCTAAAATCCCATGGGTACCCATCCCTTTTTTACATGACCGGCCCTTGTGGCAAGGTCTTTTTTCTATTTTCCTCTTCTAGCCTTATGCCTCTAGCCTACACCCGTCTAGTATTTTACAATTGGCATAGGAGGAAGCCTACCGCTCTTTTACAAGAGTTTTCCAAGTTTTTTGAGGCGCCCTTCATTTAAAATTGCGCTTTTTGCCCCGGCTTAGCTTTGGAGGTCACTTGCATGTCTTTGCTCTTTTTTCATGTTTTTTCTGCTTTTTCCTTCCTTTTTTCGCCATCTCGACTTGGGGTTAACAGGTAGTTTAATGTATGTTATGATAGTCACTTGTCCTGACATAGCATTTGCAGTAGGAGTTATGGTATGCTATATGGCTACACTTGATAGATAGCATTGGGATGCCATCAAGGGTATCATGAGGTATCTAAAGGGCATGATAGCTATGTGTATATGTTATACTAGCCAGGATACAAAAGTCGTGGGATAAACTGACTCTGATTATGTAGGACATGTAGATATGAGGATTTCTACCTCTGGCTATGTCTTCATCTTTGTTGGAGGTGTCGTTTCTTGGATGTCTAGGGTACAGAAATACACGGCCCTCTCTAATACTGAGGCCGAGTATGTTGTAGCCACCAAGGCTTGTAAGGAGTCTCTTTGGTTAGGCCATTTGGTTATAGATCTTGGTATTACTGATATGTTCTCTATATGACTTTCGAATTCTATGAGAGCTATCTAGTTAGCCAAGAATTTGATCTTCCATATATGAAGATGAAACACATTGAGGCGTGTTATCACTTCATATCATAGAGATAATTGAGGACAAGTCTATTGACCTTGTCAAGATCTCAATGACCAAAATCATGCAGATTTGCTCATAAAAGGTCTCTCAGAGCGGAGTGTTTTACCTTCCTTAGAAAGTTGATGGGCATTAAATGAGATGACATCTTTCCTCATCCTGTTGTACTTATGTACATTTGTACTTTGTCACTTTTTTCTTGTTCTCTCCTCACTAGGGATACATTCGCATTTAAGTGGAAGGTTGTTAAGGATAAAGGTGCATGTGCCTAGCTTGGCCCTTGTATTACTACACTAACAGTACCTGTACACCAGTACACTACTAGAGGTGGCATGCATCTATCATTTCACTTCATTCTTTATTCGTTTAGTGACATTTGAATAAAGGGAAGTTGGGTCACACATTGTGATTGTAGGAGTTCTCAAATCTTGTGTGTGTCTCTCTCTTGCTCTTGCTTCTTTCACCATAGCTCTTACTTCCGCTCGTGTACTTCCACTTTGGGTTCACTTCCTTCACTAAACAGTGAAAGAAGTGCCTCGACTAAGCATGTTCACATACATCACAACCAAAATTTAGCAACAAATCCTCATTGGGAGTAATGTAGTGAACAAGGGCTAGCACTCATATATAGGGAAGTGCCAAGCCTCGTCGAGTGGATCAATCCACGAAGGGGAGAAAGCTCAAAGCTGAAAGCTTTGAGCTTCTCACAAGGCAAAGTCTTTGTGAAAAGATATGCAAGCTTGCCTTGTATTCGTACATAGGCCAAGTTGATCTCTCTTATAGAGAGACTATGCTTGACATAATGATAGCGCATCTCAATTTTCTCAATCCATGCATGAAGAACTAGATTTTATGCAACTGCGAATGTGCTGTGACTTTCAGTGAAGATATTGGTGGCAAATGACCATCCAATATTCAAATTAGCCAAAAATTGTTCGAGTCAAATACATTCAACCATAGGTATGAAAGCTACCCACTAGTACTCAACTTCACAACTAGAATTGGCCACACAGTGGGCTACTTCTTGCTCAATTGTGATATGCATGAGCTACCAAGCATGAAGAAAAAACTCACTTGTGGATACATGAGTATCATAACAACTAGCCTAGTCAAAATCCAAAAAACTATGTAAATCTAGTAGTAATAATTCCCCGTTGGGATAAAACAACCCAAGATGCCAAGTGCCACTCAAGGACCAAAAGATTCACTTCATTGCTTGCCAATGCTTAGTGAGTGACTCACATATGGCTTTTTACCATGCCAAGCATCATATGGAGTGATAGATTGCAAAGCCTTAATGGAACACTTGTTAAATACATAAGTAGCACATAAAATATCCTCAAGCTAGAAACTATGTGACAAAGCTTGACTCTTAATTATACATCATACCATCTCCATGAGAGATTTATTACAAAAGTGGGGGTGAATGGATTTATGTCACATACTTTGCCCCTTAAGAGGTATGTTAGGCAAGGTTTCTTGTTAGCCCTATTTCTATTTGCAATAACAAAAAATACTCTTCTTAAAGCCTTGTATTATAGGGTTCAATGTGGGGCCTTACATGGCCTCCCCTTGGTTGAAAGCTCCCAAGTTTGCATAGAATTATTTGTAGATGATGACTCCAATGTTATTAAAGTAAACAAAGAATAAGGGTGCCATTCATTTTGTATCTACATAGCTCTCTTGTCACACACACACACACACACACACACACACACACACACACACACATGTTGATAAGCATTTTTCTGAAAATTAAAACCCTTAGTCGAATTGTAGTTAGGTTTGATTTATGCTAGCTTAGTTGTTTGTGTGACAGTTTGTCTTGTCGTTTTGTAATTGGATTTTCTATGTTTGTTTAGTTTAGGATTTGTTTCTATCATTTTATTTGATTTGTTGAGTGTGAAATTTGACAGTCTTGGTCGAGCTTGGTATTGTTTTGGATAGGTTGTAGAGGCGATCAACCGCCAAGACCCATGGACCGCTTATTGCTTCAAGCGTTCCAAGCCAAGCACTAATGGCTACCTCTCACATAGTCGACGCGCTATCCATCTCTACGGGTGTAGTGAGCTTACCTCCATGCCCGATCGAGTTACCTCCTCTCCTAAGCACTCCGGTAGCTCCACGATCCAAGTGCAAGCTTCAAGCAAGCTCCATCCACAAGCTCTGCGCGAGCAAGAGAAGTGAAGAGAAGAAGAGAGGAGAAGATGGAGAGCTTCTCCTCCACGGTCCCTCACCCTCACACACTTACTCCCTCACACTCTCACACTCCCTCTCTCAAGCAAGCAAGAATAAGAAGAAGAAGAAGAAGAAGGGGAGAGCCACTTTTGGCCACACACAAGAATGAGCTTCTCATTCACTTTTCAACTTTATATACAAAACCCTAAATCCCTTTTGGGTGGTCATCCCCTTATCCCCTTTTTTACATGGCCGGCCATGGCCTAGGCTCTTTTTCCGATTGTCCTCCTATCTTCCTAGCTTTCTTCCTACCGCCCATTAATATTTACAATTTGCACCGGTGAGACCTTGACACTCTTTTACAAAAGTATTGACTTGTGCTTTTTCTTATGTGTATTTCTCCTTGATTTATGACTAATTTGCACTTCTTGTGTTTTCAGATTCTTCTTTGGCGTGCCTTCATCTTTCGTTTCACTTTTGCTTTGGCCTTGTCTTCTGCTTTAGATTTCTCAGATTTTTCACCTTGTTCGTTTGAGGGTTAACATTACCCCCTCCTAGACAAGTGCCAGTCCCATGGCACTCACTATCGTAGGTAGCAGGCTTTGGCATGCACCAAAGACGTGGGTGGAAGGGACATCTGTAGTTTTCCTTGGAGCTGTTTTGGTGATGGTGTGGATGAAGGTCATTGGGGGCACGTTGTTGGCCCGGGTGTCTGGTGGTTAGGTTGTTGGAGTTGGTGATAGGCCTGTCCTTGTTGGGAATTGCACTGATGGCTAGCACATGTGTTGTTGTTTGGGGATTTTGCACATGACGATTCTTTGGTGGGCTTGCATGATGATAAATGACAAAATGTAATAGTTGAGCGTTGATGAAGAGCTAATGGTACTTTTGGTGGAGTCGTCAATACTTGCAATTGAAAACCTCTCATATGTGGTCTCTCCCTGGGGGTAGTGCCAGTCTTCTTATCGTGCACAAGACATAGTTTGATGAGTTTGGGAGACAGATTGATGAACTCTAGGCGAGCCGAGAGTAATGTCTTGCACTTGAGGACCCAAACTATGTATAGATTGTGGTGCAGATATTATGTGAGTGCACGTGGATACTTAGATATTACGTAGGTAGAAGAATGTTGGTTTGGTGCTTCGTAGCAACGTGTGGGTGAAGCAAAGTTGTCAACGTTGAGGAGAAGTACACATGAAGGTGTATGAGATATCATTTACAAGGTGACAACACAATGTAGCATAATTGAACTCATCGATATCTTAACTTGTGGTATCGGGGAGCTACTGGTCTTGCTTGACAAGTACGGTGTACTTTCCATGGTCGTTCATGCGTTGCTTACCATGATCGATTGCAATGGTACGAAAGTGGAGAGGAAAAAAGGAATCATGCAAGCGGGTTAGGGTGACAAGTCTAACCATAGGCGAGATAAGCTCCGTAGGTATGTCCTGCCCCCTTGATGTGCCCTGAACAATTGTGGGGGATGTGAAAAGGGCTAGGGGACTAGGGACGGAGCTAGCCAACCAAGGTCACTGGACGCACCTAATTTGAGGACCCCTAGGTGTTGTGCTGTGATTGTGAGTGCTTTTTCTTTTTCTTTCATTGTTTCTTTCTTTCTTTTCTGTTATTATCCTTTCTTTTTGTTTTCTCTTTATTATTATTATTATTATTATTATTATTATTCTCTCTTTCTTTTTTCTGTGTGAAAATAAACCATTGCATTACATTGAGGCCATCATCCTTTCATTTGGACTGGGAAATATAGAGAGTCAAAGGCTGTGAAAATGAATATTACAATGATAATTGTGTTACTAGCCCTATTGCTAGGGGAATAGTTGTGAGGATGGGGAGATACACTTGAGATTTTTGCAAAACCTCTTTGTGACATGTGATGTCAGTTAATTGAGGTAACAACTGCCATGAGCCAAATGTAGAGTCTGACCCAGAAAGAGAGAGTAGCCAATGACTATGCTTTGGGCCGTGCTCAAATGCAGTGTGGGCATTCTACAAGGATGCTTTTCTCTTTCGGCAGTGAGACTTCCGTCACGGCTCTTTGTGAGGTTGGTGTTCTAGAGGTGACTTGGACATTGAACACTTTCGTACAAAGATATGTGTCGTCTTGCATCCACTTGACACTTCATGAGAGTATATGCAAGTCACAAGCAGATGCAACACAAAAAGACATTACTTTATCTAAATCCTATGGTGTTGAGGCCTAAAATAAGCACAAATAATGACGGCAAATAAGCAATAATAAGGCTAGGTTTTTACAATGTGTATTTGCAAATGAGGCCAGCTTTAAATGAAATACCCAATGATGGGCCCCTTTTAGTATTTTGTTTTTATTTATTTAGTAGAGATCTCCTTCAAGTAAAAAATAAGTCTTTGGATCTGTGGCAATCGTTTTGAGGTAATAAATAGTCAAATATTGTACTCTTTAGCTACGATGCATATCACCGGTGCTCGTTAAAGACATGACATGTATTAGTAGCAGGTAAGGAAAGTTTGTACAGTCGAGGAGCCTGCCCCTTTAACCACTTAAGGACAAAAAGTTATGGCAAGTTGGCATTTGATAAGCAACTTATATAACAGAGGGACTATTCTATTTGTATGAGGTGGGATGAGTTCGGGTGATCAAGTGACTGGGGCAGTGCTAGAGGTGGGCTCCTGTCAAGCTGGGCAGGGACAAAGACATCAGCTGGGACGACCCAAATGGTGCAGTCCCTACTGGCTGCCGTTTCAAGAATGCTTTTAAATAAGTCATCAAACTCCCTCTTATTCCTAGCTTCCTTCTCTTCATTTGGGCACCTAGTGCTTGAGCATCTAGTAAGGGCCTGCACATCTTGCCACCCCCCGAACATTCCATTGAGCCTTCGTTCTCTTGGCCCAAGAAGTTTTTGGCCTGCACCTTGGGCGGTCGCTTAGGGCCTCTTTTCGGTGCATACTGCTTAAGGGTAGGCACATAACGTTCTCGTGGAGGAGCTTGTGCCGTATGCTCCCTCTAAAGGCAGATAGCTTCCTTGCAGGCCAGTTGCATTGTGTGCTCCATGTCGGCTATTATTGGGAAACTTGCAAAAAGTAAACCAAGGGTTAGGCCTTGAGGCAGGACGGAATTATTCACATGAAAGGGATTAAACAATAGATCATTAAGTGCATATAACGAGAAGAGGTGAGGTAAGGCATGCAGTAGTCATTGTAGAGGGACGTACCCCTTGATGATGTTAGTCCTGCCTTGACTGCAAGGCATATTCTAGCTAGTAGCAGATATTTGCTCACTCCCAGTTGTACGGATTGGTTGAGATGGAATGGGACATGTCTCCTCCTCGTAAGGATGGATCGGAAATGGAAAAAGACTGTAGAATGGGATAGTGCCCTGTGTACATCCTCGAAGGCATTGGTCAAGTCTTCCCATGGCTGCCATGAGAATTACATGCCCTCTACCCAGAGGCGGGAACGGTCACACAACTTTTAGATGCATGGCGAGAAGAGGACCTTAGGAGCTCATCTTGTCAAACCCAACTTTTCTCCTTGCGCTTGACCATCATTGCTTGTGCATGTTGGCATTATCTATACATAGTTATGAAATTCATTGTTTATTTATGTACATATTTATAGACCCATGTCACTTCATGAGGATAACAACCAATTGTAGAACTCAGGATTGTACTGGAATGTGGCACACACAGCCAATACTCATGGTAGCCTAGTTAATAACAACCTGTATTTTGCAACATCAAGAAGCATGGTACCTTGTCCAAGTCTACTCGCCACATGTAGCTCCTCCTTAGTGAGAACCTTATCAGCCAGAGGGTTCTCTTGGCTAGTTTCAGTCAAGTCCATTCCCTAAATGGTAGTCAATACTTTGAAGGAAGTTGGCGCCACATAGGTTGGGTCTCTTTGAGACCGCCATTTGGCCAATGGCTCCTTTGAGACCGTCATAATCTAGGCTCCTAGTTCGGCCATTGTAACGTGGTTTTCAAGCCACTGTTCTTCAAATCGACTTTGACCCTTTGATTGTTGCTTAAGTTGATCTATCTCTAAGAGATTTGGTTGGCAACGTGCTTTGTTGAATGTCACCCTTAAGCGCAGTTCGTCGGCCTCCTCGGCAGAGATGAGTTGCATGTGTTCATGCAGGAGCTTGTCATAGTGCTCATTAAGATATTCTTGCTCTTCCCAGGATAGAGGAAATGGCAAGCATTCCTCAAGCTGCTCCTTAGGGAATGTACCCATATCTGTGAGGACGTATACACGTGCGAATACTTTGAGTTTAGCATCCAACTCAGTTAAGCATTCTGTGACACTTCTATGTTCTATGAAGGCTTGCTCGATTGCTATCTCATGCAAGGTTCTAGGAGTGTCCCTAGGCTTTAGCATAGCTGGGGGCTTGGGCCTAGATGAGTGAGATTGACCAATGCTAGGATTGATTATGTCCTTGGGGTTTTCTTGTTTCTCTTGAGGCTTTGCTGCTATTGTGTCATGTTCTCCTTGGATGTGACTGGTCTAGTTTTGTCACCCTGTTGTGATAGTGTTGTATCCACTCTTGACTGGTCAATGTAAGTTTTGTTGTTAGTGGATTGAGTATTGCAAGAAATCATTGATGGCAATGGTTGCTTTGACTTATCAAAACATATGGATGTGCCTGAGGTTTCACTGTTGTTAGGAGAGATGACCATGGGTTCCTTAGTGGTGGTAGACTCGACGCTTCATTCTCAAGCCCTTCCGTGCTCTTGGTCTCCCTCTTCTTGGTGTCCCCAATTGCTTGCAATTGTAGTTGTTTTTGTTGTTTTTCCCTTGTTTTTCTTGGTTAAGGAAGGTGTATTCCTTAAAGACAGGACCCTGAACTAGGTCAGTTGTTGGTATGCTTGGGTCTCAGCTTTATCTTTCTCTGGTGTGTCCTCATGGGACATAACTGCGACTTGCTGGGCAGCCTTGCTAGGTTGATTGGTTAGATGCGCCATCTCCTTGACCACATGTTCAAGAGATTTCTTCTCAAGCCTAGGCTTGAGGTGCTTTGACAGTGCTAGAAGTATCAAGGATGTTGATTGCGACACCTCTTCCATGGGTGATTTGCTAAGGACACGTTCTGCAAGAGGCGTTGTCACGGCCAAAGGCTATGACTGTTGTGATTCCTAATTGGAGGTAGTAGTGGCTACTTCAGTGGACTGGCCACTATTGGTAGGCTGCAGTGTCAAGTCCTTAAGCAGATCGGGAGTGGCCATGTCTTTTGTTGCCCTTTGCGCATTCACTTGTGCAGATCGAGCATCAGTTGAGCTAGTCACGATGGATTGCACATGCATATCCTTAGGCTGAGAGCTCTAAGGGTGGTGTTATGTCCCACCTCTTGGACATTTGGAAACTTAGATGGCGATAAAGATTGGGATTGAGTAGCTGCATTTGATGACTGGTGTTGTGCTTCCTGTGTCTGTTTAGGGAAAGAGGGTGTATGAGACGTGGGACTCCTAGGTGGACTTGGCACTAGATAGGAGATTTGCTCTTGGCTGTTAGATGATTCTACTAGTTGCTTTGCTGAGCAATGTTACACCGAAGATGTTACACCTAAGATGCTTTTTTGCCCTTGATATGTCCTGGCCTTTGGCTGGCAGAGGTGGGTTAGCAAGGGTTTTTGGTATCCAAATCCATCGGTTACCTGTGTGATACCCTTGAGCACGTAGTAATGCTTTGGATATCCATCGCGGCATTGTGTTGGCTCTCCATCGATACCTTCGTCTATAAGGTTTGGACTTCTCTTGGGGTCTTCTACGATATTTGTAAGTCCAAAGTCTGTCCTTGGCATTGTCTCTTGAACTTCTTGTTTCGAGCATGGCCTCACTCACTAGTTCTCTCTATTCAACATGCGTTTGTATCAACTCTTTCAACAAGTCTTTGCTCTCATCACTAGAGTTGCCTAGTATGTCAGCACGTTCCTTGTCTTTCCCTCAAGGTTTGATGAGGTCACCCTTACTAAAGGTTGTGATTATCCTTACACCTAGCAATGTCAAGTGTACCCTTTGTGCTACGTAATTAGCCTCACTTTGTCGCCCTTTTGAAGGGTTGTCCTAGGAGGGTTTCCTTTCCACAAATAGCATTATTTGGAGGAACATAGAATAGGATAGGTAAGATTTTAGCTTCAATAGTTACCAGGATTTTGCACTTTCCTACGAGTGCTTGTGGATGCCTCCCGTACCAGGATTTTGCACTTCCTACGAGTGCTTGTGGATGCCTCCCGTACGGACTAAGAGTTGCAATAGTCGGTGCGAGCTTTGGTTGCCCTAGCAAAGTCCATGCTTCGTAGGTCAATATATTAAAATCTGCTCCTTCAATGATGAGAGCATAAACACTATGCTCTCTTTTTGCGGTGAGTTTGACCCTAAGAGATAAGTAGGCAGTACTATGTCTTCATCTTCCATGTCGTGGCTTGTAAATTTAAGCCTTTTGATGCATGCCCTTGAGTCCCCTACTACACACCTAGATTTAGATTCTCTATTGATTTCTTGGGTGGTCTATGCAGTGCCATTCAAGGTGCATCTCTTGTCAGGATTGTCATGTCTAGCCATCCTTGCAGTAGCTTGCATTCTGTTTTGACTAGATGCAATCCGAACGCAACCTGTATATGTTCTTGTGGTACGGCCTTTTTGCCCTTGTTGGCTAGATTGGACCATTGAGGTTCTAGGGTCTCTTGTTGCATCATCTTACTCGTGTTAGCTTCGCTTCGGGGACTATGACTCCAATGGTTGTCGCTACGGCACTCTTAGCAACCTACTCAGGTTGCTAAGCGGTTGTGTCTTGCAAATTCACATATTCCTTGTGCCAGAATCGAGCTCTGGGAGTCGGGATTGCTCCCAAGGTGTGCGTAGTTGAGATCTAGTTGGGTTTGGTGTAATGTTTTAAGAAATTTGCAAAAATCTAACTTGGCTCAACTCGTTTGAATCGCAGGGGCCGAGTGGCAGACTCGGACAAGCCGAGGGCCAAATATTAAGTTGGTCCAAATGGTTGACTTGGACGGGCTGAGCGATGATTGTCCGAATCACGTGATGGTTGACTTGGACGGGCCGAGCGATGATTATCCAAATCACGTGATGGTTGACTTGGATGGTCCGAGCGATGATTGTCCAAATCACGTGGGCCGAGTGGGGGGCTTGGACAGGCTAAGGTGAGAGGGCCAACACCTTTAAATTAGGTGTCAAAAAGGGGCAAGTGGTTGACTCGGATGGGCCGAGCAACAAGTGTCCGAATTAGGTGGACCGACTGGGGGGCATTTGAGTCGGGTGGGCCGAGGGCCGATTCTGGGACTCGACCTAGAATCGTTGCCACTCAGACGGGCCGAGTGCGACATGTTTTTCACTAAACTCCACAGAATTCATTGCGCCGAGCAATCGAGGCGTTCTTACTGGTCGAGCACCTCTAGATCCTAGCTACTCATTCAAAGGAAGGTGTGGAATTACCTATAGTGGGCAAAGGACTCCTGGATGGCAAGATCGAAGCAGGTCCACATAATGAAACTCTCTCTCTCTCTCTCTCTCAGCTCTCCTGAAACATTGCAATGCAAAATGTAGTCTTCCCAGCCACTCCTGGTCTCTTATTATCCTGCGCAGGCCTGCATTTACTTTAGTCTTGCTCGCCTTACCAATATTTAACCCAATTTTTTATTTTTTGCTCTTCTTTTCCCTGTTTCAGCCTGTTATACAGCAATAGAAAACCCTACTGCGTGCTCCGATGTTTTACTCCTATCCTACCTAATTGCAAGCAAAAATCATAAAGGAAATACCTACATTACTCCAATATGTTTTTCCAAATCCAAAAACACAAAAACCTACTTGCTAGGGAGATTGAATACCTCTTAAACTCCCTCACTTCCTACCTATCTAACTCAAGCATCGGTTCGGGGAAACCCTACTTTGATGCTCAATTCGAAGCACGCAAGTACTCAAGGATTGAATCCATTGGTCACGGCAACGTAACCAAAATGTAGAGGCAATCAACTACCAAGACCCATGGACCGCTTATTGCTTCAAGCATTCCAAGCCGAGCACAAATGGCTACCTCTCACATAGCCAACGTGCTATCCATCTCTACGGGTGTAATGAGCTTATCTCCATGCCTGATCGAGTTACCTCATCTCCCAAGCACTCCTATAGCTCCGCGATCTAAGTGCAAGCTTCAAGAAAGCTCCATCCTCAAGCTCCATGCTCCAAGCTCCATTTCCGCAGAGCAAGAGAAGAGAAGAGAAGATGGAGAGCTTCTCCTCCACGGTCCCTCACCCTCGCACACTCACTCCCTCACTCTCACACTCCCTCTCTCAAGCACAAGATCAAGCAAGTAAGAAGAAGAAGAAGAAGAAGAAGAAGAAGAAGAAGGAGAGAGCCACTTTTGGCCACACACAAGAATGAGCTTCTCATTCACTTTTCAACTTTATATACAAAACCCTAAATCCCTTTTGGACGGTCATCCCCTTATCCCCTTTTTTACATGGCCGACCATGGCCTAGGCCCTTGTTCCCATTGTCCTCCTATCTTCCTAGCTTTCTTCCTACCGCCCATCAACCTTTACAATTTGCACGGGTGACAGCTCGGCGCTCTTTTACAAAAGTATTGACTTATGCTTTTTGTTATGCGCCTTTCTCATTGATTTATGACTATTTTGCACTTCTTGTATTTCCAGATTCTTCTTTGGTATGCCTTCATCTTCCATTTCACTTTTGTATTTTCCTTGTCTTCTGCTTTATATTTCCCGAATTTTTCACCTTGTTCGTTTGAGGGTTAACATAGGTTGAAGTTGGAGTTTGCTAGAAGCTGCCGAACATTGTGAAACAATTTTGTTTTCTTGCCGAGACTCTTGCACATCACGGGATTATGGATTCATGAACACTTCACGTTGCACTTGTTTGATGCACTCCACTCGGAGGTTGTCTCCTATTTTTATCAAATACTTCCTCGCCATGGGTTGGGTTTCTGCACATTTCGCACCATCGTTGAGCACTAGCACAGCATGAGGCTTGCTGCAGCTATATGCAATAAATCTTAATTGCACGTGCACTTGAGAGAGCAACTATCATTGAGCACACACATTTCTTGTATGCACGATATTTGGGATGTTCATTACAAAGTTAGGAACCTCTTGTTGAGTGGGTAAGGTGGTTGGGTGAGTTTGAGGGTCATGAAGGACACCACCAATTGTGAGATGGGTTGTTCTTATTTGGTCAACATCTTAAGGACCATCATTTTCTAGATTGATTGTGAGAATTTGGGAGAAGTGGAGTATGACATATTTTCTTACTGAGAGTTGAGAGGTGAGGTTAAGGATTTAAATAATCAAGGAACTTTGTGAGCATTGCTTCAATACATATATAATTTTCATACGTAATGCTCACATAAAAGGGTGGTGAGGTGTGAATGCCCTATCATGTTTGGTTGTTCCATGTTTTATGAGGGTTTGTCTGTGAATGTCTTGTTGTTCAAGGCATTCAATTCTAAGGTGACATGTATACATATTGCGAAGCGGAAGGCTTGGGGAGATGCAAAATAAATAATGAAGGTTGTTGGGCAGAGACTAGATGGGCAAACTTTCTCATCTTGCCAGGTTTACCATTTTAAAGGTTGCGATTTACCTTGTGGAGATGGTGATGAATGCAAATAGAATATTGCCTGTCAATGTATAGCTTTCTATGGAAAAACATATGTGAGGATATTATGATTGCACAAGCAAACAAGGGTCAGTGAATTAGCATCATAATTTGAACTGCACGCAATGTAATGACGACTTCTTTCAAAGCAAAAGTTGGGCATTCAACGCAATCCGTTGATGCGATAGTGGATGCAGAATATTGGTAAGAGTAAAGGCAAATGGTGGCATTAACACATGCAATACATGCATCTTTCGAAGGTGATTGTTTTGATGAGTTGACTCTCTACGGCATCAGATTCTGAAAGGCGAAATTTGATTCGATAGCTTGTGTGTAGTTGAATGGAGGCTATGGCAAGTGCAAGGTGGCAGGGAGGCCCCACTCTCATCCTTCTCTTCCACAAGAGGAGTTGCTATTGACAATAGAGGCCTCGGGGTGTGCCACAAAGATAGTGAGAAGAAGGCCAAGTTCGTGTCCATCTCAAAAAGGTTTTACTAGTGGAGGTAAAGAATACTCAACAGAAGAGATTTGAAGACTTGAAGAAGCAATCTGAACTCCATGGCCATGTTGAACTTGAACGAAAGATGGCACTTCGATATCGGAAAGTTAAGTTCTTTGAGAGGAGGAAGATTGAACGAGCTATTTGAAGGTGGATGCATGGAGGAACGTGAAGCAACCGTGGCGAAGATGGAAGCTGAACTGCGGAATATTGACCCCTTAAAGGCTGAACTACAAGAGCACAAGCTGATACTCAAAAGCTTCATGTATCTCGTCAAGAGTTAAATGCAGAGATGCATCAACTAACACAAGAGCTAGTGAGGGTTTACATTGATGCTCAGCAAGTTCTAATCATGAAAGCTGAAATGGAAAGCCTCAAGCAGGAGGTTCAACATGCAAGAATGGCATTTGAGTTTGAGAAGAATGCCAACACAAAATTGCTAAAGCACAGAGGTGCAATGAAGAAAAACCTTGTGTTTAAGGCCAAAGACATGGAGAAACTGCATGCAAAATTAACGGAACATGATGGCATACGCAGATCGCAAGCAGTTCGGCTATTGACACGCACAGAAGATGGCAGTTGTTAAGAAGAAAGCAACACTATTTGAGAAGCAAGCAATAATGGCAAACGGCCCAAGAAGAACGCAAGATGGGTAGCCCATTGATTCAAGATGCCTGTAATAAGTCAAAAGCAAAAGGGCAGCATATCAAGTGTGTTAATTTTTAAAAGCTATCCATAAAAGCATAAGCTTTTAAGCTTAGTCTTAACGTTCTGAAAGCAAAACATATGAAAAATCCTAACGTATGTGAGAGTAGAAGAAAGAAAAAACTATAAAAGGAGAGGAAGAGAGGAGTTAAGGGGGACTTCCCCATTCATGATCTTGTATCTTGTGAGAGAGGTGAGAGGAGGGTCGCATGCGAGAGAGCAAACTCTTGTTGTGCTCACTTATGAAGTCAAAGAATTTGGATGTTGTGGTGCCAAGCGTCAGCGCAAGGCATTCAAGGTATGAGAATACAATTTACTTGGTTTTGTCTTCGAATTGTTGGTGTTTTTGAAATTTGAGTTAAAGTGATGCTCTACTCGTATTCGGTTTTTAAGTTGTTTTGAGCTACAAGAGATATTGATTGTTAGGCGTGTGGTTCGTGTAGTGTTTGTCGAAATAGTAAATTTTTTTGTGTTGCATTGAGCATCGAACAAAGTCAATTTCCCCAACTAGCACTTCTTAACATTTCGTTATCAGGTAGTGAGTGAGACTTGTTCTTGATTACCACTCACATAACATCTCTTTTTTGGTGCCCCTGATGAGGAGTGCCGAAAAAATTGACTTTGTGTGTAAATTGTGGATTGATTTCTTATTTGTAATCATTTTCGATGGCTAGTTTTTTCCTGAAATTTATGGAAAGAAGGGAGAGGATCCTTAGAGATTCCTTGAAAAACTGGAACTTGGATGTATTATCCAACGAATAAATGACTCAACTCTGAAACTACAAATTTTGAAATTTCAATTGTTGGATGAAGGTCACAATTGGTTTGAAGATTTTGAAAAGACCCTTAGATTTAGAAATCCTCATGTTCTTATGGAATATAAAGCAACTAAATAGGCGTTTCTTGACCGTTTTAAGGAAACTGAGACCTCCCAGGACCTTTGGAGAAAACTAGAAACTTGCTAGAAAAAAGAAGACCAGACCATAGAATTTTTTGCTATGGAATACATTAGACTTTGGGATCGTTGGAATGTAACTTTAGGCCTTGGAGAGAGAGCCCCAAAAATGTTGAAAGTTAAACATTTTATTGAAAAATTACAGGGAGAGGTGAGGACAAAATTGGAAATTAAAGAACCTAGTACTTTTGATGAAGTCGTAATGATTGCTATAGAAAAAGAGAGAAAATTTGAGAAAATTAAAAAAAGAGAGTCATTTAGAACACCTATTGACAATAGAGACCAAATTTGGCAAAGGGACGAACATAATTATCAAATCTTAGCAAGAAAAAATGCTCAACTAGCACCAGAAGTTGAAGATCAATTATAAGGTCAAATGCAAAACATGAGGTTAGGAGCTTTAAGAGGTCGACCCTTAGGAAGAGGTAATGGAGGACTGATGGGACAATCTAACTAAGAAAATTTGAGAGGTGGAAGAGGAGGAAATGGTAGAGGATATTTTCGTAGACCAATGGTAACTTGTTATTCATGTGGAGAGATAGGCCATATAAGTACAAACTATCCGTATCCACCTAGAGCAAGAGGGGATATGTATCCCTTATCTCAAAATTTGCCTAATAGACAGAATAAATTTGGCATAGAAATAAAAAATTATTCTAATTCTCAAGAACCTAGGTTGAATGAAGAGGAGAAAGGAAAAAGTGCCATAAATTGTATTCTTTTAGAAAATCAAAAAGAGGAAAGTAAAACTGTTGATGTAATGCCTGCAATCAAAAGAAGAAGAGATATTGAGAGAGATGAACTTGAAACTAGTAAGGCTGGTGAGGAGAGAGGAAGAAAAACAAAGAGAGGAGATAAGAAAGAGAATAGAGAAGAAAATAAATCGAGAGCACCTAGAAAACATTATCATGCTATTGATATTCCTTTGGGGGAAGGAGAGAGTGACTATGACCTTAAAAAGGATATGATGGGTAGGAAAGCTGATATATCTTTTGCTTAGTTGATGGAGTTGTGCCCTAGGATGAGAGGACAATGGAAGAAATTAGTAAATCCAAAAGGGAGAGAGAAAAAAAGGAACAGTACGAGTTTTGAGTGTAGAGGAGTTACTAGATATTTGTCATGTAGTTGATGCTTGGTATAAAAAATAGAATATAGGAGAGGCATACATAGATGGAGGAGCACAAGTCAATGTGCTTACCCAAGCATATGTAGAACAATTTGGACTTCGAATTGCAGGATCCAGATTTTGAATTAGGCTTCCAAATCATGCTAAAGTGAAATGTATAGGAATAATTCAAAATCTTGAAGTCAAGGTGTATGGAGTTGCAATGAAAATCACTTGTCATGTTATGCCAGTAGGATTAGGAGCATTTTCACTTATCCTAGGTAGACCATGGCTTAGGAAGGTAGAAGCAATACAAGATTGGGTAAAAGGAACCATAACAATTTATGACCATAGAGAAGTAGCAAAGAAGTTTGATATGGCCTCGAGAAAGGAATTAGTAAATGCGCCAACAAAGAAGAAGAAGAGGAAAGTGATAGTACAAAAGATGAAGATGAAACTGAGGATGAAAGTTCAGAAAGTGATTTAGATTCAGAAGTTTCATCAATAATAATTGAAAAAAAAAAAAGGAAACATCCTTAGGAAATAGAGTGAAATCAGTAACTAATATCAGACCATCAATAGTTTTAAGGGTATCAAGAAACATTGAAAATCCTAATTTAAATATTTCTTCTAAAGAAAAAGGACTTTTGTTCCTGTTAAAGGATGAAGAATCATATTCAAAAGAAGAACTTTCACAAGAAATTTCAAATAAAGTCCAAGTTATAAATGTTAAAGGAAATCAAAAAGATGGATTTCTTGAAAATGATGAAGAAGGGAAACTAGAGGAACCAGAAAAATTAATGGAACGACCTCAAGTTTCCATAGAAAAAAGAGAATTTTTGGAAAAAATGTTGAGTTAAGATTTGATAGAAGGAGAAAGAAAAAAATATCATACACTCATCCATAAATATTCAAATCTTTTTGCAACTTCATACACAGAAATCAAAGGAATGAAAGGGGAAGGGCTAAAAATAGAATTGAAAGAAGATGCCAAGCCAATATGTCAAAAATTAAAACCCCTGACTTCAGAACAAATGATAGTCTTGAAAGAAGAAGTAGATAAATTGTTGCAAGCATGATTTATTTATCCTGTAGAACATTCAGAATGGGTAAACACAAATTGGAGGTTGGAGAATTTGTGTAAATTATAAACCTCTAAATGCCATCACAAAAAGAGATCATTATCCACTTCCTTTCATAGAAAGAAGAAAATGACTTTCATAACACCATGGGGTTGTTTTTGCTATAGAGTTTTACCTTTTGGACTCAATAATGGACGGGCTTGGTATCAAGGGAGGATAAATAGAGTGTTAGCTCCTTACTTAGGGAAGTTTGTTAAAGATTTCATTGATGATATTTGTGTTCATAGTACAAGATTAGAACATTGTGAAAAACTTGACAAAGTATTTGAAAGACTGGATAGATACAGATGTCAGTTAAATCCCAAAAAATGCAAGATAGCCCAACCAAAAGTGAAACTTCTTGGTCATGTAGTTTTGGAAAATGGAATAGAGCCTGATCCTAAAAAATTGGAAGCCCTAGTAACCTTAGTTATGACTTTCATTCATAAGGTAAGATATCTATCAAGGTTCATTCCTTTGGCATCTTAGTTACTCTATCCATTATAGATAGTAGCCAAGAAGGATCCTTTAAAGTGGACTAAAGAGACTGAGGAAGTGTTTCAACAGGTCAAGGAAATTGTGGGTCATGCATCATCAGTTAAAGCATCTGATTGGGAAAATGAATTTTTTGTAAATCCTTCAGTTGGAGAAGATGCTATTGGAGCAATTCTGATGCAACAAGGAATTCTAGATATATGAGGCCTATCTATTTCGCAAGTCGAGTGAAGTTGCAAATAGAAAAAAACATATACAGAAATTGAATTGGTAATGTTAAGTGTAATATTTGCTTGTAGAAAGTTTAGGAGGTATTTACTACTAAAATCCTTTACTATTCTAACAAGCTATACACTATTACCACAGTTGGTGAATAACTCAAATCTCTCAAGAAGAGTTGTGAAATGGATTGTTGAACTTGAAGCATTTCAATATAAGTTCCAGGTTGAGGACTCAACTATGGCTACAATAGCAAACCTTTAGACCTATAAAGGAAGTTCTTTCTTGCTAAAAGGAAAATTTGGAGATAAAGAAGAAGTGAAACCAAAAACAGAAAAATCATTTTTGATGTACTTTGATGGATCATATCATAAGGCACACCAAGCATCATCAGGAGGAATAGTAGTTTATGATCCTCAAGGGAAGTTGATAAAAAAGAAACAATAAAACTTGAGGCAACAAGTAACAATGAAGTTGAGTATGCAACCTTGCAAGCAGCTATTATGCTTTGTCAAAGAATGGGAATTCGAAGGTTGAGAATTAGAGGTGATGCTCTACTATTAGTAAAGCAGATACTTGGAGTATGGCAGATCAAGAATCCCAAACTGAGAAGGATGTGTAATAGAATTCGAAGAGATTTAAAACAATTTGAAGCCTGGAGTTTCAAACATATTCCCAAGGAAGAAAATCAGGAAGCTCACAGTGCAGACCAATTAGCAATTTGTCAAGTATTCGTAACGAAAGCAGATCTTCCTCTTTATAGAGAAAGAAAAGCTCTAGATTTGGAAGAAGAATTTCTCTTAACTGGGAAAGTAACGTCTAGTATTCCAAAAAACAAAAATTATGGGTTTTTAAGAAGAGCTGGAAGATATAAAATGGTAAACGATGTCCTTTATGCTAAAGGAGTGGATTCAATCTTGAGAAGAGTGCCTTGGAAAGAAGAAATATATCATATTCTAGAAACAAATCATGAGGGGGCACGTGGGAGACATTATTCGTACAAAATAACTTTATAAAAGATTTTAACTGAAGGATATATGTGGCCAAGTGTTCAAAAAGATGTCAATCATTGGTGCAAATCTTGTCATGAATGTCAAAGAATGAGTAAGAACAGAATATTAAAACTAGAAACAAGAAAAACAATCCTTGCATATGACATCTTTGAAAAATGGGGAATAGATGCAATTGGCCCATTATCACGTACTTCAAGGGGATATATATATATATATATATATATAGACAATTGTCGATTATCTTTCTCGATGGGCGGAAGCTAAAGCTGTAAAAAACATCAAAACCTTAGATGTGGGAAAATTCATATATGACGATATATGCTGTAAATTTGGAACACCTCTAGAGATTTTATGAGATAGAGGACCAGGTTTTAAGGGAGAATTAATTGATTATGTCTGTGAGAAAATGAAAATAACAAAAATATTTACCTCACCATACTATCCTCAGTGTAATGGTCTCAATGAGCGATTCAATGGGGAGTTAATAAGAATGCTGTCTAAAATGACAAAGGATTGTTCTCAAACATGGGATATTGAGTTGCCAAGCGCTTTGTGGGCTTATCGATTAGCAAGAAAAGAAAGTACAGGTTTTTCTCCTTTTAAGGAAGCCTTACTACCTATAGAGGTAGAAATACCGGCTTTAAGGATGTTTGAAAAGTTGACTAAAGGAGAGGAAAAAAATTATTTCGTAGACAGATTGATGCAATTACAAGAAGCACAATTAAATAGACAAGAAGTGTGTGATCAATATGAGAGAAGTCAAGAAAAAAATCTATAAGAGATTAATAAAAAAAATAAAAAACAAAAGTATAAAAAAAGGGGATTTAGTTTTGAGATATAACAGTAAATTGGATCATACTTTCCAAAAGAAATTCCAAACAAAATGGGAAGGGCCATTTTGGGTTTCTGAAGTTTTTAAAAATGGGACTTATGTGTAGAAAAGAGATGTTATGCGAGCTGTGATCAAGAACAAGTCTCACTCATAGCCTGATAACGAAACATTAATGAGTGCAAGTTGGGGAATTTGACTTTGTCCAATGCACAACACAACAAAAGAAATTTTATTGTTTCGACAAACACTATAGGAACCACACATAGAACCACATGCCTAACAATCAATATCTCTCGTAGCTCAAAACAACTTAAAAACCGAATACGGGTAGTGCATCACTTTAACTCAAATTTTAAAAACACCAACAATTCGAAAACAAAACCAAGTAAATTGTATTCTCATACCTTGAAAGCCTTGAGCCGACGCTTGGCACCACAACATCCAAATTCTTTGACTTCACAAGTTAGCACAACAAGAGTTTGCTCTCTCGCATGCGACCCTCCTCTCACCTCTCGCACAAGATAGAAGATCATGAATAGGGAAACCCCCTTAACTCCTCTCTTCCTCTCCCTTTATAGTTTTTTTTCTTCTACTCTCATGTACGTTAGGCTTTTTTATACGTTTTGCTTTCAGAACGTTAAGACTAAGCTTAAAAGCTTATGCTTTTATGGATAGCTTTTAAAAATTAAGACGCTTGATATGCCGCCCTTTTGCTTTCGACTTATTACAGGCATCCTGAATCAACGGGCTGGCCGCTGCCCATCTTGCCTTCTTCTTCGACCGTTTGCCATTATTGCTTGCTTCTCAAATTATCGGTGCTCTCTTCATAACAGCTGCCATCTTCTGCATGTGTCAATAGCCGAACTGCTTGCGATCTGCGTATGCCATCATGTTCCATTAATTTTGCACGCAGTTTCTCCACTTCTCTGGCCTTTTCTCCATTGCACCACCTCTCTTCCTCCTCTCAAAGAACTCAACTTTCCAATATCGAAGTGCCATCTTCCGTTCAAGTTCAACACGGCCATCTTTGTGGCGCACCCCGAGGCCTCTGTTGCCAGCAGCAACTCCTCTTGCGGAAGAGAAGGATGAGAGTGGGGGCTCGACCCTGCCACCCTGCGCTTACCAACTACACACAAGCCATCGAATCAAATTTTGCATTTTAGAATCTGATGCCGAACAGAGGAATGCCTTGAACAACAAGACATTCACAGACACACCCTCATAAAACATGGAACCACTAAACATGATAGGGCATTCACACCTCACCACCCTTCTAAGCCTTGATTGAATCTGAAATTTCCTTTATGTTTCTTCCCTAGATTTCTTCATAAACTCCAACATGGTGTACAAACCTTTGGAGTCTTCAAGATGATCATTCTCTTCATATGAACCTGTTTCATGCAATGTGCCCTAATGAGAAATATGGTTTTTTTAATGAACTCCGTGCCCAATCATTCATGATCTAGAAAAATATTCAATATCGGATCCATGATATACAACGAATCAAGCAATGCTCACACAAAAATTGTGTATGCACTGAAGAATTGTGCCTAGCCTATCTACATGTGCTAGTGCATCATGCATTATGTAAACAAAGTTCCTTGATTATTCAAATCCTTAACCTCACCTCTCAACTCTCAGCAAGAAAATATTTCATACTCCACTCCTCCCAAATTCTCACAATCACTCTAGAAAATGATGGTCCTCAAGATGTTGACCAAATAAGGACAACCCATCTCACAATTGGCGGTGCCCTTCACAACCCTCAAACTCACCCAACCACCTTACCCACTCAACCAGAGGTTCCTAACTTTGTGATGAACATCCCAAATATCGTGCATAAAAGAAATGTGCGTGCTCAATGATAGGTGCTCTCTCAAGTGCGCGTGCAACTAAGATTTATTGCATATAGCTACAGGGGGCCCCATGTCGTGCTAATGCTCAACAATGGTATGAAATGTGCACAAACCCAACCCATGGCATGGAAGTATTGATAAAAATAGGAGACAACCCTCGAGTGTAGTGCATCAAACAAGTACAACGTGAAGTGTTCATGAATCCATAATCCCCGTGATGTGCAAGAGTCTCGGCAAGAAAACAAACCTGTTTCACAATGTTCGGCAGCTACTAGCAAACTCCAACTTCAACCTATCCAAAACAATACCAAGATCGACCAAGACTATCGAGTTTCACACTCAACAAATCAAACAAAATGATAAAAACAAATCCTAAGCCAAACAAACATAGAAAATCCAATTCCAAAACGACAAAACAGACTGTCACACAAACAGCTAAGCTAGTAGAAATCAAACCTAACTACAATTCGACTAGGGATTTTCAGTTTTCAGAAAAACGCTTGACAATGTGTACACACACACGCACGCACACGCGTGCGTGCGATCTCTCTCTCTCTCTCTCTCTCTCTCTCTCTCTCTCTCTCTCTCTCTCTCTCTCTCTCTCTCTAGAGCCCTCTTCCACTCGATATCTTCTACCTCGCATCCCACCATTGCTTCCCTCTCATTCTTATGAGAGTAGTGTTTAGTATTTTTTGAAGCTCATGCTTCAAGAGGAGTGAAGCTTTGGTGTGAAGGTTGAGGATTTGAGCTTCTTCTATGACATTGATGCTTGCTGCTTGGACATTGATAGAGGCAATATTCTCATTGTCGATATTTAGATCTAAGTCAAATAGGTGCTTAAGCCATCAAGGCCTGACTTATGTAGCAATGAATCATTTTGGTATCGATGTGAGTAGCCCTTAGTGGCTAGGATTGAAGTAAATGAGCTTGGGTTTGGATGCTTGGGAAGAGGTTTTGGTACATGGTTTTGATGTATAAAAGCACAAGGCTTGCTTAAACTCAGAAGCATAGGCATGCTTGCTATAGCAGAGGGTAGGGATTCAAACTAGAGTCTTAAGTAGAGGCTTTACTTGTGTCTATTACAAATAGAGAAGATAAAAATTTGATCTTTTTGAGATATATGACTTGGTTTGTGAAGCCTGTGGGTTTTAGAATGGTTTTTGATATAGATCTCGAGCATTCTAAAGTAGATGATAACATTCTAAATCATTACATCAAAAAATTGCACCATGTGGGTAGCCATTACTTCTTAAAGCAACCCATTTCTCTTGTAAATATCTATGTAAGGTTTAAACCTTAATAGGTTGTAGTTTGTTAACACACCAAGGTTCCCAGATTACTCTTGAATTTAGACTACACATAGATCTTGATGGATTTGTTGACTTGAAGGATTTTCCCATTCACATTCGAAGACTCTCAGAATACTCTTGACTTTAGATTACATGTAGATTCTAGTGGATTTATAGATTTGAAGGATTTTCCATGCTAGTTTATACTCATTTTCTAGAGATCATGTGGGCTAAAATTGATTTGTGGAGGCATTTTGTATGTACTTGGTCTTCGATGGTTGATTTATGCTCAAAGGATAGCCATAATATTTGTGAAAGCTTGCAAAAAATTCATATGCCCTTGGAAGTGTTGAAATATCATTTTTTGCATCATTTTTATGCGAGTTTGATGTCCAGATAGTCATTGCTTGCTTGGTAGGGCATTTTGCTTGCAGTCTGTAGTTGGGTACATGTTATTGTTTTGGTGGGAAGACATACTTCCATTATTATGGCTTTTCTATTGAGTTCAAAGAAAAAAAAGGTTAAATATTGGCAATCTTGATGGAATAAGCTTTTCATATTGGAAAGAGCAGACATACAATGTAGTGGTCCTGAAGAAGTAGGTGAAGCCAAACAAATGTAGTGGGATTGAGCTTGTGGACATGGATTTAGATGTACGGGAGGAATCAGATGAGGTAGTATGTTCTAATATTATGTTGCTACTCTCAAAGTCCGTGTATGTTAATATGAAAACACAAAATATGCATAAGTCTATGGAAAAAGCTCAATGACTTATATAAAAAAGGAAGTGCATCCTCACATGTTTATTGGCTAACAAAACTCATTGAGCTACACATGGAGGAGGGGGCTTCTATGTCTAATCACCTCAATGAGTTTTTCAACCCTATTTTTAGCCAATTGACATCTCCAGAAGATTTTCTTTCATGATTCAATGAAGGCCATATTCTTATTAGACACATTGCTTGAGAGTTGGGATACTGTTAGGGTAGCCATTATTAGTAACTCCACACGTGTAATTAGTCTTATAAGTTTGAATGATAAAAGTAATTTATTCATTGACGAGGTGAACAAAAGGACAATACATGATCAAAAATATTTAATGTACTTACGGTGAAAGGAAGGTCAAATGTCAAGAGGAACCCTTGTGAGAGAGGCAAGTTAAGAAGCAAGTCACACAACAAAATGGATATAGAATGATCCTTTTCTAACAAAAAGAGGCATATCAAGAAGGAATATTGAGGAAAAAAGGAAAATAACGATAATGACAAAAAGGAAGAGAAAGGCAAGGTAAAGATAGAGGAGTTTAATGCATGTAGTAATGATGGCGGTGATGTTTTGTATGTGTCCCCTTTGGATGATGCGTTATTGGTTGCCATGAATAATGCCATGTTTTAGAATTGGCTTTTGGATGTTGGAGCTTCATTTCATGTCATTCTATGTAGATAGTGATTTAATATCTACGATGCTAGAAAGAGAGGATGCATTAATATTGGAAAAAACTATGCATGCAACATTCTAGGCATTGGGAATGTACACTTGTCATTACCAAATGAGTCTTCTTTTGTCTTGCAGAATGTTTGACATGCTCCCAAAAATTTTAATCAATACAAGATAGCTAGAGGAATGTGGCTATAGGCCGATCTTTGGTAATCATGTGTGGAATATATGCAAGGAATCTCTTATTGTTGGCCAAAGGGCTGAAATCTTGTACTTTGTATCATTTGCATGCTTCTAGTATTATAGATCATGTTGTAACTCTCATTGAATAGCCATATGCTTCTCTATGGCATTATTGTTTGGGGCATATGCCAATCACTAGAATGAAAGCATTTTGCCACTCTTGTCTAAGTTTTTCCTAGAGTTGAGTCTTTGTGAGCATTGCCTCTTTGGAAAGCAAACTAAAATGTCCCATAAGAGAGGTAGTGGGGGTAGAAGATCATAATGTCTTAATTTGGTTCAAAGTGATCTGTGTGGGCCAATTTCCATAATTTCATTGGGGGGATTATCGTACTTTGTTACTTTTATAGATGGTGGCCCAATGAAGTTTTGGATTTATCTTTTTTGCAAGAAGAGTGATATCTTGGATGTATTTCCAAATTTCTTAGCATTTGTGAAGAACCATTTAGGTAAGAAGCTTAAGAGCTTGAGGATTGATAATGGTAGAAAGTGCACCTCGCATGCCTTTACTAAATTTTGTGCAAGTTGTGGTATCAATAGAGAATTGACAGCTCTTGAGAACCCTACTCAAAATGGTGTCACATAGCAGATACATAGGATAATTCAAGAAAGGATTCATAGTATGCTAACTAATGCTAGTCTCACCAATAGATCTCGGGCTGAAATTGTAATGCATTTGACCAAGAAGTCTGTTAGCAAGCCATTGGATGGAAAGATACTAGAGGAGTTATGGTCTAGTAAGAGACCTAGTTATGATCACTTTGGGTGGTTTTGGCAATGAGGCATTTATACATATACACAAGGAGAAGCTGAGTAAGCTTAATCCTAAGTCAAAGGGATGGATTTTTATTAGCTATGGAGAGTTAAGAGAAATAATCTGTTGCTTATTAGATTCTAGATTTAAAAGAGTAGTAGGTAGCCATGGTGTCATTTTAATGGATAGAATGCATAAATGACCTATCAAACTATTTGAGATTTGTTGCATGGTATTTCAAGAGGATAGGCAAACAACACATGAGCACATTATATGATTTGTTTAGATAGTTTTCCAATGTCGAGATGATCATGCCACAAGATGGTAGCTAGCCTCATGTCTTATAGGATATATAGGTGGGATGACCAAAGGCTCCCGTTGAGCTTTATGCAGGTCTACAAAAACTTCTAGATTACCAAATACATATACTCTGTCTCTAGACTATTCCATGGTCACAAATTTTAATAAGACTTCTTGTTATACTGATACTATGACTAGGGGTGACAATCATAAGCGAAAAAGGGCTATGTAGTGTGATATGCATTCTTTGGAAAATAACATTACATGGAGTTAGTTCCTTTGTAAGGACAAACATGCAGTGCCATGTAGTAGGTCTAGAAGATAAAGGTATCTCCATCTGAAGTATTGCTTAAGTACAAGAGGTAAGATTAGTGGCTAAAGGATTTAAGAAGGAAAAGGAGATTGACTTTGATGACATCTTCTTACTAGTAGTCAAGATGAACACCCTTCATATGGTCCTTGCTTTGATTGCAAGAAAGGATATAGAGTTGAACATATGGATGTAAACACCGCTTTCTTGTCTGGGAAGTTATATGAAGATATTTACATATAGCAACTTGAGGGGTTTATTATGGAAGGCAAGGAAGAGTTGATGCGTTAGCTACATATGAGCTTATATGGTTTGAAACAAGCTCCCAAGTAATGGTATCATAAGTTTGATGCCGTTATGTAGTCTCAGGGGTATACTAGAGGTGAAATTGGTTATTACTTATATACTAGAGAGGCTTATAATTGTAGCCTTATGATCTTGATTATTTATGTTGATGATATGTTGATTGCTAGGAAGTTAGTTATGGATGTGGATGCTTTAAAGAAAAAGGTTTCACGAAACCTTTGACATGAAGGACTTGGGGAATGTTGCTCACAGTCTTGGTATGTGCATTATACAAGATCGTGACAAAAAGATACTCTATTTGTCTTACAAGGAATACAATACATTGAGAAGGTATTAGAGTGTTTCAATATGGAAAGAAGGCTCTATTGCCTCCATATTTGAAATTTTCTAGGAGGATAGCCCCAAATAATATAAGCATGGGGATGACATGGGCAAGGTTCCTTATGCATCCACAATTGGTAACTTGATCTATGCCATGGTTGTTAGACATTTGCATAATTCCTATGCAGTGGAAATTGTTAGAGCAGATATATGGAAAACCCTAGCAATAAGCACCGGGAGGCAATACAAAGTATCATGAGATACTTGAATGGCACTAGATCTATGTGTATAGATGTTGGAAGAAATAATGCATCTATTCTTGGATATGTAGGTGCTAATTTTATAGGGAGTGTATACTCTAGGATATCTAGTATAGGTTTTGTCTTCACTCTAGGATATGTAGTTGCTATCTAGGAGATCTACTATAGGTATGTGTTGAGATGCCAAGCTCCACATGAGCTAGCATTCAATATGTGCCTTGGTGGTATAGCACAATATTATTCACTTGTATGCTAGGTGATTGACGTGAGGATACATAGTGATTCTATAGCTGGTCTACACCCACATATTCCATCCTTGGTATGGCACATTTATTGCGTTGCCTCTTCTTTCCTAGTGAGTTCACACTTAGTGACCACATATACATATACTGTGGTACTTTTATATTAGTCTTTTATCACATTGTAGACTTAGTTCTTTTGTGTGGAAGAGGAAGAAGAAGATTTCAACCCTATCTCTATGTGTTCTCAAGTCTTCATTGCTTTTTTATGTGTATGTGCTCTTGAGTGCTTCACCTCTCTTTGCTATTGTCTATTTTTATAGTATCAGAACCGTCTCACAGTGGCATGGAGCTTGATTGAAGGATGAGGTGAAGGCATTGGAGGAGGAAAGCAAGCAAGCAAGAAAAGGGTAAGAAGCTCTTCCACCTTGCTTGATTTGCCTTAGGTTATAGCTGCAGGAGGCTCTTGAGACTGTCAAGGCTATAGTCTCCGATCGTAGTGAAACTCGATAAGCACAAAGAGCATCATATATACTATAGATTAGCCCTTTAGGGCCTTCCAACTGTGATTTTTGCCATATGAGATCATTTTCCCCTCTGTTTCTGAACATACAAGTGATCTCGAAAGTAAATCTTGGGTATACTGCAATTCTGGCTGTGTCCCTGTTTATGAGTCACAAGTTACAGATTTTGAATCTGTAAGATTTTAAGTGTTTTTTGGGTTACAGACACAAAAGGAATTTGTATACAGATTGCAGATTGCAGTTATTGTTGTATAGTTAGTAAAAAAAGGCTACGTATTTAGTTGTGGTGCACCTGGTATAAGCTTGCTTGCAGATTGTAGGTTTTTGCAAGGTTTTCTATTTTATCTAAATGTCTGATAAAAATTTAATCAAATTTTCAATGAGAAGCTTGATAATGACAATTATCTTGCATGGAAGTTTAGGATGATAAATTTCCTGAAGGACAAAGGTGTTTAGAATTACATTGAAGGAGACATGATAGTAGCATGTGAAATTCCTGCATGAAATGCTATTGCAAAATAGCTAAAGGCTAAGAAAGATTGGGAGCATTCACAAAGTAGTTTCATGTATTGGTTATCTATCAGTGCCACATATAGCATGATAGGCTATTTGAAAGAATCCAAACTGCCACTATTACATGGAAGAATTTGGCAAGACTGTTTGAAGTAAATACAAAGGCCAAAAAACTGCACCTCAAGTTAAAGTTGAACCAAGTGAAAAGAGAGAACCTGTCCATTAATGATTATGCCTTGAAGATCAAGATGATTGTGGAAGCTCTTGGATCTATTAGTATGGTAGTTGATGATGATGATATTGTGCGCGCATGCTTAGATGGACTTGGAGAAAAAAACAAGAGCTTCATGTCATCTATGAATACAAGAGATAATATCCCTAATTTTGCATACTCAATTTCTATGTTGATACTTGAGGAGAAGAACCTTGGCTTGAATTCCTATTCTTCTCAAATAAAAAACAAGTATGAATATGTATTTTACACTACTATCAGAGATAGAGCTCATGGTAAAGGCCAAGGTGGTGGTTGTGGTCAAGGTTATGATGCTTAATAAAATAGAGGAGGATAGTCCCGAGGAAGGAGGAGTCAAAGAGGACAAGTTATGGATTCTAACAGGTTACAGAATTTCGGTGATAGCAGAGAATGCTGGCACCGTGGTCAGAAAGGCCACATTTCTAAAAATTTATTCAAAAAGAAAGTTGAAATTAGACATGGAAAAAACCAGAAAGATAACTATGTATCTAGTAGGTAGAAACAATGTGATAGAAGTGAACAGTTGTTATGTAGAAACGAAATTTTTTGTGATATTTGATACATACAAAAAATCAGCCAAGTACTTAGCTTTGCCATCTTGCATACTCAAAGGAACATTTTCAACATGAGTAATGGGGTGATAGAAGTGAACAGTTGTTAACATGAGTGATGGGGTGATAAAAGTAGCAAGATAACTATGTATCCAGTAGGTAGAAACAATGATGATAGAAGTGAACAGTTGTTATGTAGAAACCAAATTTTTTGCATGTACCAAAGATCTTCTACATGAGAGTGTGGTTGTGCAAAAAATAGGTCAGTAGTCTCGAAGCCATTGAGTGCACTACAACAGTCTCCTAGTCATGGTTCTGTTGATAGACCTTGGAGGGGTAGTTAAGATCATAGATTACTCCACCAAGTACATCATAGATGTCAAGAAAAGGTAAAGAGAAAGTTAGGGACTTGCCTATTATGATAGATGTATCATTAGGTTTCTCTCATGTTGATGTTGATTCAAATGGCTTTGAGTAGAGCTCGGATGAGGAGTTTGGGATTCCATCTATTAAAACACCTAGTATAGGAAGGCACACGAGGGTGCTAAAGCATATGGTAATGATCCAGGTCCACGCAAGTCAAGAAAGCCAATGTAGTGATTGGCATATGATAGCTATGTAGTTCATCACTATGCGTATATGGCTAAATTGTGTAGAATGAGCCACTTATTTTGAGGATGTAGTGGGTAATGAGTATTGGGATCATGCTATGGATGAAAAAATGGATGTATTTATGGATAATTACATATAGAAGTTGGTGCCTTTACCTAAAGGCAAGAAAGTTATTGGTTGCAAATGGGTTTACAAGGTCAAGCATAAGTAAATTTGAGTGCTATAAGACACAACTAGTTGCCAAAGGGTATGTGTGGACTCATGGTATTGATTATGAGAAGACATTTGCCTTTGGCTAAAATGGCCACTATAAGAGTTGTCATACCAGTGGTTGCATCAAATGTTTGGATGATGCATCAAATGGATGTTAAGAATGCCTTCTTGCAAGGGGAGTTACAAAGAAGTTTATGTGGAGTAGCCACTTGGTTATGTTAATATATGTAGGTTTCATAAGGCTTTGTATATGGACTGAAGTAAGCACCTAGGGCATGACATGAGAGGATTACAGAATACCTTGTCAACATTGGATTTTGTAGATCATAGTTTGATCACTCATTCTATCTATGTGAGAGTGATGTAGGTATTGTGGTCATTACTATATATGTGAATGATTTGATCATAGTGGATGATACTATGATAGAGATTGACAATGTCAAGGGTTTTCTCAATGCTAAATTTGAGATGAAGGATTTGGGAGAGCTATGGTATTTTCTTGGCATAGAGATAATCAAGACTCCAGAGGGTATGTGGTTTGTCATGGAGACATTATGCGTTGGATATGTTGAAGAAGTATGGTATAGTTGATTGCAAGCCTATTTCTATACCTTTGGATGTTAGTGCTAAGCTTAGTGTACATGAGGGTAACTTGATTGAGGATGTCACTATGTATCAAAAGATAGTAAATAACCTTATTTATTTAATGATCACTAGATTAGATCTAAACTACATGATTGGTTTGGAGAGTCAATTTATACAGCTTCCACAAAAGCCACATTTGGATGTAGTGCGACACACATTGCACTATGTCAAGTCCACATTAGAGTATGCCTTATTCTATGGTGCACATATACCATTAGACTTGCATGGTTACATAGATATAGATTGGGATGGTAGTATTGCAAACAAGAGATCTACCTGTGGTTTTATGTTTTTCTTTAGGAGTGTTATTGTTATTGAGAGCAATAAGAAACAACCAAAAGCTTATTTGTGGCTACTCTAGTGGTGGTTGTAAGAGCAATTAGCTCATACAAGTTGTTCCTCCTTTCTCCTTTGCTAACAACTTTGTTAGCACTGTCAAGAATCTCTGCACCTATCTTGTTGAATCTCACTTCATGATTGAGATTAGTTATGGTAGCAACAACATATAATAGATTTCTCCTAATTTCTGGAACATACAACACATTTGAAAGATTTTTTACTTTACCATTTGTAGCAACAAAGGAAATAGTACATGTGCTCATAGTAGGGCATTTTGCATCATTTTAAACCGTCATAGTGATGGATTCTTGTAGAGGCTACATAGAACTATATAGACCTTTCTTGGTGGTCATGTGACGAGATGGACCACTATCCAACACTCATGAATCAATGGTAGATTCTTATTGTGCCGAGGAATATACTTCCTCCATGGTTGCCATGAATAACTCCAACTCTACTTCATGTATATTGGCTATCTCCTTCCCCTTACTTTTAAGGGTATCATTCTTTTCATCTACCTCCTTGACATGACAATCCGCAATTGCATGTCCTTTCTTCTTGCAATAGAAACACTCTCATTGAAATGTCTTCTTATCACCTTTCTTCTTTTTATCACCATCATTTTTGGTGGAGGAGGCACCTTGGCCTTTTGCATTGGTAGAGAATGCAGCATCTCCACTACTGCTTACTTCTCGAGCTTTCAACCTCAACTCCTCCTCCATTAATAATGCACAAGACTCCTCAAAAGTCAAAGCTTGAGGTCTCACCTGAGTATTAAGGGTAGTTACCAATCCATCAAACTTTGGTGGATAGATTTGAAGACACCTCTGAGCTAGCTCCTTGCTAGTCTTTTGTATCATAGCATGAGCCATCTAGTTGCACAAATTCTTAATCCGAGTGATGAATGCTCCAATCATCTCTCCTTCAAAAAACTTCTCCACTGATAGTTGATTCTCCAAGTTTTGAATCCTTGTTTGATTTCATGTTTTGTACTGACTTCTCTGTACAATCCACACTTCTGATGCCTTGGTTGTATGTTGAAGCAAAGTCAAAACACTATCAGAATAGCTTGTAACTAAGGCACATAGTGCATTTGCATTCCTTCATTTTCAAGCTTGTAGAAGATCTGCATTTGGAGGGATCATCACACTCGAATTTGATGGGTCGGGGGTTGGTTGTGGTTCTAGGTTAGTCTCTAGCACTGTTTCCAGGAGCTCACAAGAATCAAGGATTGTAGTGATTTTAAACTTCCATAAAGTATAGCCTATATTATTTGACTTGCCTTCATTGAAGGTTGGTGGATGAATGCTCAGTATTTGAATAGCTAGTACAATAGCACCACCTCCAAAATTGCTCCCTAATGTGCTAGAACTGCTTGCGAAAGTCGACAATGCTCCTTCTTACTATTGAAGCCTTTTCCTCTCGTGTACTCTTCGATCCCTAGAGCCCTCTAAGCTCTGATACCATGTAAAAATTACATGGCACAATGAATAGAATTTGAGTAGGAGATAGAGAAAGAGAGTACACATCATATAAGAGGAGAACATAAAATTTCTTTAACTCCAAACAAACTGATATAAAGATCGCTTTGTCCACCCGCCCTAATGGCCAGCTTTTGGCCATCCAATCACATAGACCTCATTTGACATACAAGTTAGGACCCACCAATGTCTAGGCTCACACATGGCTTGTCCTCATGTGGAAACTTGGGATCTAGAGCATGGCAGCTATGGTGGCTCATAGACATAGACTAAACTCATGTAGACACTAACATGATAAAGACTAACATACTTGACTGAATTACAGAAGACAAGCAACAAGTACACTATGTTAAATAACAAAGTGACAATGACATTGCATTCATCTCATATGAAAGTGACAACCAAGTACAATGTTATATAGAGATGGGTAGGTGCCAGTTTTTCTCTCTATGCCTATGGGATTCCTACAGCCTACATGTCCTTAGCCCACCATCTGCTCTTACAAAGAGGCATCATGTATGTGATTGCAAATCTCAACACCCCTCCTCAATCACAACCAGAAGTACAAAGTGTGTAGAGGCTTTAGTAAAAGCAACACTTGCAAAGTGTGGGCACATCATAAACATGGCAAAAACACCAGAGGCTGTCGCAGAAAAGGCTAAGTGTGGGTACCATAAACATGGTGGACATCCAAAGGCTGTAACAAGGGCCTCACAAAGTGTACAGAGGCTATAGTACAAGGCTACATGAGGAGTTTACAAGCTTATGATAGAAGCATTTGGGATTTAGACATTATAAGGCTAAAATAATCTATCAGAGTAGGCATAGAAGGACTGATGAGGCTTGTCCTTCTCCTGGTGGTCTTCTTCTTCTTCCTTTGCTCCATGGTCTTCTTCTTCTTTAACTATAGCAAGATAGGCCTTCTGGGACCTCTTTCTAGCATGGCAAAACTTCTCATTGTGTCCGGTCCTCTTGCAAAAATCACAGAAAAGCTGGTCCTTCTTGCCTTTGTACCTGTTGCCAACATATAACACTTGTTCATCTCTAGAGGTGCTTGGTTCTTCCTTAGTTTTTAGCTTCTTTTCCTCCTCTAACAGTGATGCATGGATATCAACAACCTTAGGGTTTGGCATATTGATTAAGGTTGTTGATACATTATTGTATTCAGGAGGCAAAATTTTAAGCAGAACACCAATGCAAACATCTTCTTCCATTTTAATGTTGATTCTTGTAAGCTGGGTTAGAAGTCCTTCCATGCAATTTAGATGTGTGGCAAGTGGTGTGCTGGACTTCATGTCAAGCCTGAAAAATTCAATCAAGAGACCATACTTTGATGACTTAGACTGTGCACCAAACAAAGTGTCAAGTCTCTTCCATGTATCATGTGAAGTATCACAATTATCCACATGGTGGATATAGCTGTCGTCTAGCTCCAGTTTGATAATGGCCTCCTGAGCCTTATCATCATTCTTTTGCCAAGTGACTACCAGATTTGCATCACAAGGCTTATTTTCTTTGCCACTTGTGATGGCCCAAAGACCCTTCTTCATTAGGATAAGCTTGATGCGAGTCTGCTAGGTGTGAAACTGACCCCCTTAAAGCAAATTGTCGAAGAGTCCTTGCTCATGTTGGAGTTCCAGGAATAGTAGCAAATCAGCTCCGAAATTCTCAAATTTCAACAGTAAAAGAAATTAACTTGAGTGTGCTAACAAGCACAAGTGCCCAAAAAGAACTAAGTGACTAGTATCAAGAGATACTTGTGGAGCTAGATGCTTGGAAAATCTTCAATAGGTCTTCAAGAACTTCTATGATCTTCAAAAGAACTTCTAGGATCTTCAATGTTGTATTCCTCTCCTTGATTTGATGCTGGAGTAGCCCAAAAAATCTCAGATCTAATGTAAGCCAAAGCTGACATGAGTAACAAGAGTCACTGGATAAGTGTCAAGAGACACTATGCTTGTATCTTCTTGAAATGTTTCCAAATCTGCCAAGATCTCCCCTCCTTGCTGATTTGATGCCAAAGTAATTGCTGGGAACTGAGTAGGATGTCAGATCAAAGTGGAAAACCAGGCTGCCCCCAAAAACCCTAATGCAGACGCTATAGCCAAAACTCAAAAGCTTCATCTCTCCTTCATTTTCCCTCTCCTACCACTTAAATCAACCTCCTGCTGCTCTGATACCATGTAGAAACACGGGATCTAAAGCATGGCAACTATGGTGGCTCATAGACATAGACTAAACTCACTCTGTGTGCAGTGTATACTTGATCATTTTCAAAAAAAATTTGATAGAAATGAAGCTTGGTAGATAGGCTACCAAAGCCCCATGGTGATATGTTAAATCGCACAGTGCAGGGAGCACGCCAGCATACAGATGCAGATGGGTGCAAAATGAGATAGCGAGCTCAAAAAATGGTAATGTGAAGCTATGGGTTGCCTAATGTGCATAATTTTCGTGACAGTGTGAAGCATCTTGAAGTCAAGGATAGATCCTTAGGAAAAATCGTGTAGAGATAATGTGTCTATCACAAGATCCAAGAGCTCAATTAGAGCTATGTGTTGTTTGACTATGGCTGCCATGGAAGGTTGATGAAGATAGAGTTGATAAATGGGGTCATTAGTTAGCCTTGAGCTGGGTGGGCAATGATGGAGGAGAGCTGAGAGAGCTGAGAGAGGACCTGAAACATGCTAAGCCATGCTTAGCTGCACTTTGATACCATGTATAAACACGCGATCTAGAGCATGGTAGCTATGGTGGCTCATAGACATAGACTAAACTCATGTTGACACTGACATGATAAAGACTAAGATACTTGACTAAAGTACAGAAGACAAGCAAAAAGTACACTATGTTGAATAACAAAGTGACAATGACATTGCATTCATCTCATATGAAAGTGACAACCAAGTACATTGTTATATAGAGATGGGTAGGTGTGAGTCTTTCTCTCTATGCCTATGGGATTCCTGCAGCTTCCATGTCCTCAGCCCATCTGCTCTTATAAAGAGGCAACATGGATGTGATTGCAAATCTCAACACCTCATAATGTGGCCTTACAACTTTGAGCACCATGTATCATTGGTGGCAACTTACGAGGGTAGGGCATTGAGCATATCTAACACTTCTAGTGATGCATATTCTAGGCAATCTCTTAGATCTCTTGACTACATCCATGTGTGGCTTTATCTACCATTGAGGTATAGCATATTTTAGCCATTGAGTCTTGCAAGGAAGATATATGGCTCTCATCTAATGGGAAACTTGGGTATTATAGGAGAGGTACTTGTATTGCACTGTGATACTAGAGTGCCATTCAGTTGGCATGGAACCCTATCTTTCATGCAAAGACAAAGCACATTGAGGTGAATTCTTACTTCATCAAGAAGGTTCTTAAGGATGGGTGCATTAAGCTTTTTAAGATCCATATGGATGATAATCCTGCAAACCTTCTTATGAAGAGTTTATCTTCTAAGCACTTTGCATAGTGTGGAGTGCTAATGGGCATTGGATAGTATCTCTATTTTTGTTTTTATACTCCCATAAAGGCACATTGTCCTTTGAGTGAAATATTTTTGGGGTAAAGGAAAATGACTTGTAGCTGGGTACCCCTTGTATACATATACATTCATTGTGATATATAAGGGAAAAATACTAAAGAATAACGGTACTATTTATTTTGTACCCACGTGACTCTGTTATGTTCTTCTCTCTCTCAAGTCTCTTGCAGTCCATAACTTCTATCTCACATCCCACCATTACTTTCCTCTTAAGGTATACCCCCAAGAGATGGATGTCATCAGATTGTTTATTCAGATTTGTTTCGGTTCCCTTTGCACTACTGCAAGTAATACACAATCAATTTCTTTATTTTTGTGTAGAAGTTTTGGCAACAATATAGGTAAGATCCCTTACAATCTCCTTTATACTATAAAACATAGCACATATTGGTTTTTTGCATATTTTCATGTATACATGCAACTTTTGCATCAAGATATCATTCAGGGTTGCCCAAGATTGAACAGTTGTTGGAATCTCATTCGATTGCTTCTTTTCTGACCCTATCCATTCGGTCCAATATGGCAAGCAGAAGGGTCAGCTCTAAAGCATACTCATGGCACATTGGACTTTTAATCTAATGGTAATAGGTTCAAGTCCTACTACCTTTTTGCTGAATAAATCATGATTCCAATTATAGTCAATGGCTACATGGCAACAATGATATCTTCCATATGTTGGTTGTTGAAAACAATTTCATTGGAATAAACTATTTGCTATGGGCTTGTATGATGCATCATGTATTGGTTGCAAAAAAGGGACTTTAGAATATTATGCATGGAATTGGAAGACCTCTTGTTGGTGTTTCAGAAGTTGCAAGTATAATAGAAGCAAGAGAAATAGGTGTTGTTGAGGATGTCATAGATCTAACCACTAGCACCTACTCCCAAGCAAATTTGTTGGGATAGTAGAGATACAGAGGCTCAAGCTTTGATTGTATTGTTTATTAAATGGACCATGATCCCACATATTCACTCATGTAAGACAACTAAGGGTGCTTGTAATACTCTTGTATGTTTGTATCAAGAAAGAAACAAGGCTCTTGTTGTGCACCTATGTAAGCAGTTAGAAAGTAAACAAATGGATAAAGGTGACTCGATGGATAATTTTTCGAAAAAAATTAAAGATCTTAAGAAGCAGTTGATTATTATAGATAAGATTTTCCAAAAGCTTTCTTTTATTGTGAATAAGTAGGAATTTGCAAATTTTGTTTAAATAAAGAAGGTTGATAAGGATGAGAAGGAAAAAGAGAGTTAGATGTTTTACATGTATTATACGGCAAAAGATCATGTCATTAAGGACTATTCAAAATTGGGTGCGAAAGAGCCCAAGAAGAAAAGAGGCTAGTATAGCTATTGCAAATGCCTCTTCTTCTAAGTCAAAATGTGCAAATGTTGTGTAGGATACAGAGTGGGCATTTAATGCACAATGTAATTGTTACCCTTCTTTACATGATTATTGCTTGTCTATTGTAATATGGAAACTACTCTTGTTCAACATTAGTAGCATTGTCAACTAGGATAACTTGTATGACTAATTGAAGATAGAAATTTTCCACTTGTGTTAGAGTGCATGTTGAATTCCCAAATGCTAAAAAACTCCTTTTATGAGAGAGAAAAAGTTTGCTTTATGCAAGGATTGATTTTAAGATATTTTCCAAAGAAAAAATGAGGGTTTCCAACTTGTCATAATGGGGGATTAAACACATTAAGTGGAAATAATTTGATGATGCAAATCATTTAAAAGAGTTTTTTTTTTTTTTGTGCACAAAATGCATAATCTATGTGGTTATTGGTGAGAAACCATGTCTATATCACAATCCATTTCGGTAGGGGACTAGTGTAAGTATTCACTACACCAATCAAGGTAGTAATAGGATTTAGACACAACTTTTATAGAGACATGTCTTTGTGTATAACTTAGCGAAAGAATTTAGATTGGAGTTAGAGGCAATGGATAGTAGGAATAAAAGAGGCTATCATGGAGAAGGCAAGGTTGCTCACATAGAGGTTTTTTAAAGCTCCTTTTTTGGGTCTAATATGAAGGTGATCAAGTTTGGTAATTGATTCCTCATGCTATCATGAGGTCATGCTAATAAGATTAATATTGGTTGCATATAGTCGCACAAAAAGGGAGTATGAGCATAGGGGTCTTCACAACTATCAATATTTGTATTGGCCTACTAAATGATTGTTCGTATCTCTTCTCATACAACCTTGCTTATAACACTTCATTGTACATGCTCTTATCATTGTATGTTATTGTCTACTAAGTGTGTATTGTTGTATCACTTATGATACAACCTTGCTTATAACACCTCCTTCATTATGTGTGCTCTTATCATTCAATAAATGTGTTATATTGCACGGAAAGTATAGTATGGTAGGGTGTGCAATCAACATGCATTCTACATTACAATAATTTTCACACATCTTTGTCTTACTTACCATGATAGCACATATTGCAATGGTTATCATCATAAATATGCAATACACATACTTTTGTGTTTCACATAGCACTATTGGGGATGTGTGTGAATGCTAACGTGTAAAATGCAAGAGTGGGCTTGAGAATTTGTGTGTAGTACATTCATAAACATGTATTGAGAAATGGTGTGTGTTGTATGCATGTATTGATTGTGATACATGCAATTACACTTGCAAATTAAAATATTACTCCCATCTTGAAGTATGGTAAAGAAAGTGTTTAAAAAGTGCAAAAAGTTTCCTAGACATACTATTAAAAAGTGCAAAATTCTCATAAGATTGGATGATTCTTTACATTTTTTTGGATAATGTAGGATACAATAATGAAGCATCCAAAGCTTTCATTCCTCTTTGTGGGTTGATCATTTGCCTCTTTCTTTGTGGGGAATCTTCCTCTTTTGAGTGTACCTAATAGTCTCTCCCATTTGTTCTTCCATAAAGGGGCAAAACATATCCCTTCTTTATCTCTTTATATTGCCATATTTTGGAGGATCATAGCACTCATTGAGGTGCCATTCTTATCCTCTTTATTTCACTTCTATGTATGAAGTAAGTCCATAGTGAATCTTTGGGGGTGTTTAGATAAGTTATACATTCACTTGAATGTCTCTTAAAGTAAAAAAACAAACCATTGGAAATCAAGGGAATTGTAGGTTGCATGTCTTTGTGGGAAGCTCATGGACTTGTTATATCCTTTTTACTAATTTACTATTTTGCAATGTAAACTAGAGACAAAAGCTCTTTGTTTAAAGGAAAAACCCCATGAAGTTTGAGGAGATTGATAACCAAGTTCATACACAAGAATAAAGGTAGGGAATTCGTAATTATTTAAAGTTTGCCAAAATAGTGCACATTATTGAGAGTGAGTGATTAGAAAATTGGATTTGTGTAGCCACCATGCTTTTCATAATGGCATTCTATGGGAACTATTGAAAATGAATATTTTCTAAAACTTCATCATTCATATTTTGTGAGTATTTTAAAGCTGTTTATTCGATTGTTATTCTCGTTACAAGTATGATTCAAAGAATGTAAACTACATAGCACAATTGCAATTTCTTAGAGTGCTTCAAGGTTTTGTTTGCCCTTACTAAATACTAAATACCACTAAGTTTATTTTCTAGCTTTCAAATTTTATAGAGGCTCAAATATTTGCATTAATGAAACATTTTAAAAGTTTTTTTAATTTAAAGTTTTTTTAACATAGTTTTTCATACGCTTTTAATTTAAACTTTTCTTTTAATTAAACATTTTAAAAGTTTTTTAATTTAAAGTTTTTTGAACATAGTTTTTCATACGCTTTGAGAGAGAGAGAGAGAGAGAGAGAGAGAGAGAGAGAGAGAGAGAGGAAGAAGAAGAAGAAGAAGAAGAAGAAAGAGAATAATACGGAGAGAGGAGGGGGGAAAGAGGAAAGAGAATAGTCTTTTTTAAATTATCATTTTTCTTCTCCCCCTTCTCCTTCTCTCTCATGTGTAGGGCCCAAGTTCTCTCTCTCTCTCTCTCTCTCTCTCTCTTTGATTAAACTATTTAATTTATTTTTAAAATTAAAATACTCTCTCTCATATTAAACTATTTAATTTATTTTTTAAATTAAAATAAGGAGATAGAGAGAGAGAGAAATATACAAAGAGCAAAAAAGAAAGAAGAGGATACGGAGGGAGAGAGAGAGGGAACAGAGAGAAAGAGAATTGTAGAGAAAGGAAATATACAATTTAGGAGAGAGAGAGAGAGAGAGGAAAAGAAAAAAGGAAAAGAGAGAAGAGAGGGGGAGAAGAAAATGGGGGGAGAGATAGAGAGAAGAAAAGGAGAGAGAGAAAGGATAAAATTTAAAAGAAAGAGAAAAGAAAAAAATTAAAGAGAGAATAAGAAAAAAAAGAAAAAAAGAGAGGAGAGAGAGAAAGAGAGAGTGAGAGAAAGAGAAGAAGAAGAATAGGAAGAAAGAGAAAAAAAGGAAAAGAGGAAGAGAGATGGGAAAAAAGAGAAAAGAGAAAAGTCTTTTTTAAAATTAAATATTTTTTAAGAGAGAGAGGAAGGGAGAGAGAAGAAGGAGAGAGGGGGAAAGATAGAGAGAAAATATAAAATTTAAAAGAGAGAGAGGGAGAGAAGAAAAAAATGAAAATTAGGAGAAAGGGGAGGAGAAGAAAAGGGTGTGGAGAGAGAGAGAGAGAGAGAGAGAGGATAAGAAAGAGAATGTAAACATGAAGAGATAATTATATATAGGGAAAAGATAAAATTTACATACTTTAAGAGAGACTAAGGGAGGGGGGAAGAAAGTGAAAGAAAAAGAAGAGAGAGAGAGAGAGAGAGAGAGAGAGAGAGAGAACCAGGAGAGGAGAAACAATAAATTAAAATAGAAGGCAAAGAAAGAGAGAGAGAAAACTATATTATTTTCGCTATAGGTTCGAAAAGCGTCAAACCTCTAGAGGGCTTCCCAAACGTGCGCCCTTTTCCAAACCTCATTTTTTCAATCAAAACCCCCTCCTTCCTCTCTTTCTCATGTGTAATCTCTCATTTTCTCTTCCCCCTCCCTTTTTTCATTAAAGCCTCCCCGCTCCCCCTCCCCTCACCTCTCTTTTTTAAATTAAAACCCCCTCCCCCTCTCTCTCTCATTTATAGGGCCTAGGTTCTCTCTCTCTCTCTCTCTCTCTCTCTCTCTCTCTCTCTCTCTCTCTCTCTCTCTCTCTCTCTCTCTCTCATTTCGAAAAACTTTAAATTTAAAAAAAGCTTCTCTCCCTCTCTCTCTCTCTCTCTCTTACTCAAATTAAACTTTTCTTTTAATTAAACATTTTAAAAGTTTTTTTTTAATTTAAAGTTTTTTAAACATAGTTTTTCACACACTTTGAGAGGGAGATAGAAGAATAGAGAGAGAGAGAGAGAGAGAGAGAGAGAGAAAAGAAAAAGAAAAAGAAGAAGTAGGATAAAAAGAAGAATACGGAGAGGGGGGGAACACGAAAGAAAATAGCCTTTTTTAAATTAACATTTTTCTTCTTCCCCTTCCCCTTTCTCTCTCATGTGTAAGGGCCTAGGTTCTCTCTCTCTCTCTCAATTAGATTAAACTTTTTAATATAAAATTTTTAATTAAAAAAGAGATATATATACAAAGAGCAAAAAAGAAAGAAGAGGAGATGGAGAGAGAGAGAGAGAGAGTGAGAGGAAAAGAAAAAAGGAAAAGAGAGGAGAGAGACAGAGAGAAAAAAAGGAGAGAGAGGAAATAAGAAGAAAAAGAGAGAGAATTTGAACACAGAGAGAATTATAGAGAGAGGAAAGATAAAATTTAAAAGAAAGAGAAAAGGAAAAAAATTACAGAGAGAAGAAGAACAAAGGAAAAAAGAGGAGAGAGAAGGAAAAGAGGAGAGGGGGGAGAGAGAGAGAGAGAGAGAAAGAAAGAAAGAAGAAAAATAAGAAGAAAGAGGAAAAAAGAAAGAGAGATGGAAAAAAATAGAAAAGAGAAAAGTCCTTTTCAAATTTAAATATTCTTTAAGAGAGAGGAAGGGAGAGAGGAGAGAGCGAGAGAGAAGAAAAGGAGAGAGAGAGAGAAAAGAAAAAAATTAAAAAGGGAATGAAGAGAGAGAAAAAGAAGAAAAAAAGGAAAAAAGAGGAGAGGGAGAGAGAAAGAAAAGAGAGAAGAGAGGGGGAATAATAAAAGGAGAGAGAGAGAGAGAGGAAAAGCAGGGAGAGAAAAGAGAGAGAAAGAGAGAGAGAGAGAGAGATAGAGAATTAGACATAGGGAATTTGGGGGGGAAAGAGAGAATAAATTAAAAAAATTAGAAACAAAGAGGAAAAAGAGGAGAGAGAAAGATGAGAAATGGATTGTTGAGCGAGCACCGCAACTTCGCTCGCCATTTCGAGGCATAGCGTTCCGTGTGTGCGAAGCGTGCACGGAACTCTAGTGTGAAGCTACTATGAAGCAACATGCCTTCCCCATATATTGTGCAAAAGCGCAAAGTAGTACAAAGCTATCATTCCCCACATGTTCATGTAAAGTTACTGTGAAGGAGTATGCCTTCCCCACATATTATCTAAAGCTATTGTAGATTAGAATGCCTTCTCCACCTATTGCAATTTGGATTTGTAATATTGTCCTTCCTCTTTTTCTCTCCCAACACACACACACACACACTCTCTCTCTCTCTCTCTCTCTATCTCTCCCTCTTTCCTCATTTTTCTCTCTCCTTCCTTTTCATTTTGCCTCTCTACCCTCTCCCTTCTTTTTCTTTCTGTCTCTCTCTCTCCTTTCTTTTCTTTCTGTCTCTCTCCCTCCTTTTTTTCTTTTCGTCTCTCTCCCTTTTCCCTACGTGTCTTCTTCTTCTCTCTCTCTCTCTCCCATTTTTCTCTTTCTTCTCTTCTTCTTTTCTTTCTCAATCTCTTCCCCTTTCGTTTTCCTCTCTTCTCCTTTCCTTTCTCAATCTCTTCTTTTTTTATTTCCCTCATTTTTCTTTGGAGTTCCCCTTCTCTCTCTCTCTCTCTCTCTCTTCCCTTCCCTTCTTTTTTTCTCTATCTTCTTTCTTTCCTTTTTTAGATCTCCCTCTCATTGTCTTTTCTTTCCTTCCTTTTTTCTCCTCTCACACGCTCTCTCCTTTCTTTTTGTTTTTCAATTCTCTCTCTCTCTCTCTCTCTCTCTCTCTCTCTCTCTCACATAGGCCTAGCACACTAGGTAGGAGCTTCAGTGGGCAGCAGTGGAGAGAATGAGTGGGTCCACCTCTCCCAGCGCCATTTGTAGGTATGAAGCACACGATCGAGCAGTGACAAGGTAAAATGGGGGCCTGTTACATGTGGAGGCTTCAGGATGAATGTCAAGTAAATGCACCAAAAAACGATTGACTAAGATTGGGGATCGGCAGGATTTCCCACGAATTCCAGTGGCAGATGATTTTGCTGCATGGCATGTTGAAGTTGGTCCACCACGTCATACAACACACCTATATTTCTACCAGAGCAATTGACGCATGTGCTCAACCTCTCTCTCTCTCTCTCTCTCTCTCCGGATAAGCTGGTACTTGCTAGCAGTATTGCCTGTTAGTGCTAATGACGCTAATGCTCTTAGGAGCCCACGGTGCCTTGCTCCCCATCTCTGCAACTCTGGGCCTTGCTGTCCTCGACCTGCACAGTACAACGACCTTTGTGCCTGCCCTCGTGACTCTATGGCTGCCCCTCTACATAGAGACAGCGTTCTGCTATGGAGACACAGAGAGAAAGAGAGATCAGAGATTGTGCTGCACATCGCCTATGCAGCTCTAGGCCTCGTTGTTCTGGTTCTGTGCCTAGTCTACTCTGCCACAACGCACCCCACTCACTAGTGACGTCTGTGCTTGCCCTCCTAACTCTATACTATAGGCGTTCTGCTGTGAGTAAAGAGAGAGGGTGTGTCCGTCCGTGCGCACACGTGTGCCTCAACGCTATCTCACTTCAGGGGAGAGTTCGGATCAATGGCTAAAATTAAGGTCTATTTTTCGAGTCACTCCTCACTATTTGTGCAAGTGAATTCGGACAAGAAAGTAAACTAGGATGCGGGGATAAACGGGAGTGGCCGAAAAATTAGCACAATTGCCAGAAAAATGGAAACATAAGGATGAATAAGTTAATTGTAACCTTCAAAACATATGCTTTATATACTGTCTAATGGTTGAGAAAGTTATACTAATCCCGTAGTATGACCATATGTTCAAGTTCCTTAAATTTTTTTTGTCTTAAACCTCCTTACAAGCTTGCAATTTTTTATCTTTTTTATTAACAAAAACCGAAATCTGTGCACAAGATAGCTTGACTCTAGAAGCTTAAAACCCTTCCAAAAAAGTTAACATTTTAATATGGTAGTTTGTTTTTTAAAGTCTAAACTCATCCAAAAAAATTTAATAAGAAATAAAGCACTTTTAAAAATAACAATGATTTCATGAATATAGTATGGAGCTTTAAGCCATTAAGCCATATATTAAGCACATGTTTCAAAGGCTGTTGTTAACTTATTTATCCTTATGTTTTTTGGTAATTGTGTAATTTTTTGACCGTCTTAGTTTACCAATGCATCCTTGTTTACTTGCACAATGTGATATTTTGGCGAACGACCAGGATTGTTTCAAAAAGTGGGCCTTCATTTTAGCCATTGATCTGAACCCTCCCACCCTCTTAAATGCCTATGTGAGATAGTGTCAAGGGTGTGTACACACTCCATGCTTGAGTGAGAGGGAAAGGCACACTTTAATTTAAATTTTGATAGGACCGGTTGTATGGGGCTATGTGGGGGTATCACTTTAACTCAAATTTGGCTTGGGGATTGCTTACAAGTTTGGGGTATGAATTATTTTATGGTTTGAGGTATCAAGGGTGATTCCATGTAATTTATTATTAGTGTATATGTATAATGTAACTTTTTAATTGATATAAGTAATGTTTGATGGACCATATGAGGAGATGATAATAATGATGATAAGGTTTGGTTTAGTAGAGATCAATAAATTTTGTGTTTCTTTGGTATCACATGAGGGAAAAAAGCATACGTCCTCAAATGCTTCCAAAAGTAAATGTTCTAAAACTTTTTTGATCCCATCAATATGTAATTTTACAAGTACTTTGTTGACAATGATACATGGGATGATAGCCATGTATAGAATGTTGGAGAGAAAATGGGTACTTTGTAGAGAATGACATGCAAAGAAAATGGATATTACTATCAATAAATATGTACAATTGCATCTAGGTAATGCCATTGGGATCAAGTCCCAAAAAGTAATTGATTACATGTTTTCCTAAGTAGCTTGGACTAACTTTGCATCCACATCTACTTTTCCCTAGAGGATAGAGAATTGCAAGGATTTCCCTCACATAACAACCAAAAAGTGCATTAGTTTTGACTCTTCCTTGCTTTCCATAGCCACTCTATTTTTGTTCTTCCATAGGGATTTAATTATAGTGGCCTAGACAATGTTCCAAATCTTTAACCTTTCATGATATAGTGAGCCCTTGTCTCCAGAAATAGCTTTCTTTAAGGTTAAAATTTTTATATTAGGCTTGCATCATGTACCCATTTCTTGATCTTAGACCATAGTGCTTATCTTGAAGAGCAGTATCACAAGATGTGGGGTAGAGTTTCTTTACTCCTAAGACACATTGGGCACCATGGTGAAAATTTCATGAACTTTGATAGTCTATCTCTAGTGGCCAATTTCTTCACAGATACCTTCCATAGCAACAATTTTAAGCTAGTTGAATGAGGCTATGCAAGCCCACACTCCTCTAGGGAATAGGGACATCCACTCAAGAGCAATATGGAAATGTGTGCACAAGAGGGAGAAGAGAGCTCAAGTACAAGAAAAAAATAGAGCACACTCTGTCATCTACCTTGAGAGTGACCTTTAGGCTATTTATATAGCCACTAGAAGCTAGGGTTAGGGTTTCCCCTGTCCTCTTGTCTGTTCACACCTCACCTTCCCTCATGCACCCTTGCTTACACAGGGTTCCCATGCTATACTTCTAACACCCCCCAGTGAATTAATGGGATGCCTTTATAAAGCAGAATACAATGATTTTTATGGAAAGATGATACAATAGATACTAAAAAATGCAGTCGTCAGTGCTTTGGAGACATAGTTGGCCTCCAATTCTTTTGGTACTTTAGAGGGAAGTTCATAGGGAAGTTAGGACATTTACTAGTGATATGTCTTATTTGCTTGCATTTGTTGCACTTCATCTTGTTGGATATTTTTTCCAACAGTTGCTTACAATATGTCCCTTTTTATTGCAAAAGAAACATTTAGTAGAAATAGTATGGACTAAGAGTTGATCACATGTTGAGGTAGATGCTGAGCTAGTGTTGCTTTCCTTTTGATTTCTTTTCTCCTCATCTAGACAAGAATGTATCACACTTTCAAGAAATGAACTTTTCGAAAAAGTCTTCTCCTCAATTGTATTCCAAACTGAAGAACTCTATTTTGAGGAAGATTTTGGAGTTCTTTCCTCTTGCAAACTACAATTTCTTGAGCTCACATCACTTCTCCTTTGCAATTGCAAGTTGATCAATGTGGTGATTAAGGATTCGTCCAGATGCAACATTATTATGGCTTGGGCTCAATAATCCCTCTCCATCATTTTATATTTCACTAATCCCTACCATGGGTGAAAGTCTCTCCCATCAAACTTCTGTTTTCAAGGCTTTACATCAACATAGGCCATGATAGGAATGTCTTAACGATTGGACATGGTAATGGCAATGTCTAATCCTTTAGAAGGTGGGCAATAGAAGTGCAAGCAAATTGATGTTTAAACCAACAAACATCAGGCTGAAAGTCATAAAGTGGTCTATGTGTTTATAGCTTACACATAGCCTTACAAAAGGAAGATAATGCTCTAGTCAAGCACTTAGTGAATGTGCTTAAGGGTTGAAAAGACCTTTAGATTTATGAATAACTAGTAAGCAAATGATCCTTTGGTTACACTATGCTTATACTTTTGCATAGCTTTTAGAATGTATTAAAAAAATAATGAGATGTAGGTTTAGATATTGACCATACATTTGATACAAATGTTTGTCCACTTGTGCTACTTTGAGAACTTCTTTCAAGCACTAAAAAGCATTAATTTGAATAGTAACTAGTAGTAGCTCAATGCATAAACACACTCTTGATGCTTAGAGGCACCACTCAACCAAGCTTATTAGATACTCGATAAGCTTAAGTAAAGCTATTTGTGCTTCCTGTTGCTTGAGATGGACCTTCAAGGATGAGCCTTTAGACTTGCAATGTGAACATAAGATTGCTTGACAATGATTAGAAACATTGATAGAGTTAGAATGAAGATTGGGCTTAAGAAAACCCTAAATCTTGCAATGAAGCTTTCACGGCTACCAATATCCACAACTAGGGTTTTGCTCCATGTGAGCAAGCACAGAGAGAATTAGGACAAACCCTTTTAGTGTTAGAAGGCCCACTTGGGGGGCTTTCAATGCCCCATGGAGGCCTGAATGATTGCATCCCCTGTTGGAGCGCGCAACATCACATTGACCAATACACTGTCTAGATTGCACCTATACCTGGGATTTATGTAATGTTGAGATGCATAACACACAACATTTAGATGTCAAGATGGTGCACCCAAAGATGGACAAGAGATCTCTAGAAGAACTCGTAGGCTAAAATTGCCTCCTTTTCCCTCACTAGGTCTTCCACTGACTGCTGGTCCCGTTTTGGCTATGGAGGTTGAGAGGTTCAAGTGAGAAACCAGACACTCATGTGCACTTAGGTCCAGATGGAGTTAGAGGAAGCTTATTGGATCATAGATGGATTCGATACCATGTTAAAATATGAGAGTGGCAACATGGAAATGTGTGCACAAGAGGGAGAAGAGAGCCCACATGAAAAAGACATTGCTTGGTAAGTTGCTCAAGGTACAACTAGATTACACTCTCTCATCTACCTTGAGAGTGACCTTTAGGATGTTAATATAGCCACTAGAAGCTAGAGTCAGGGTTTTTCCCATCCTCTACACTACAAGATATAGGCCTTATACTGACGTTTAAAGCGACGAAAATGCAAATAACAAAATTTGCCCCCGTCGTCACAAAAAGCATCGTTATTGGCGACGCCATAGAACAGTTGGTATCACCGTCGCTATTAGCGTCGGTATTGGCATCGGTATGACGCTGATACCGATGCCAAAACCAACGCTGATAGCGACGGTTTGTGACGTGAATAACGACGCCAATAACGACACGAGCAGTAAAATTTGTGATGCTAATAGCGACAGTAACAGGGAAAAAAAAATTTGTGACAGGGCAGGCACTGTGTGCTTTATTAGAGCCATACAAAATAGTTTCTGCACTGTGTATAATGCGCTTGCAAACAAAAACAATGTACACTAAAATCATAATACTGATACATGAAATAAATACATGATCGCATAATAAGCGATTGGTACAATCATGACAAGATATCACTAATACATAGAAAATGTCTACATAGATCAGGCGACTCAAAAATAAAGGTGTGTGAGCTCCAGGGATCCAAGGGCGAGCTACATATCCTCGTCCCCCGAAAGCTCGTCCCGCCGCAAAGGAGCATCGAACGGACTCTGCAGAAAAAGAAACAACACATCAGTCCACCATACAATAATGCATTCTAATTAAACATGGTAACTACGGACAAGAAAGATGAGTGACTTACAGGGCCGCCGCGTCTATACAATCGGTCGATCAATAAAGTGAGACCATGCCTCTCTACATATCAAGTCTCAAGGCCAGTCATAGCGTGATTTGTAATGGAGTGTTGCAAAGAAAACAAAATGCTAATTGTTAGAAACATGATTGTCAGTACAAAGAATATTGCAAAAAAATAAACAAGCAAAATAAAAGAAAAACTTACAAAGTCCTCCAAATATGTCCTGTGGCCGCTACTCCCAAGATGATGGACCACTCCGGCCTCGAGTCGTGCCCTCACCGCCGAGCCACATTGACTCTACCTTCCCAGGCTTTGCCCGAGAGCCAAGGAATCTTCGGCTCGGTCTTGCAATGGATGGCATGAACCCATTCGGTCTGTGCTCAACTTCTTACAGTGTGTGGCCTATAGTCCTTGTCAACTACAATATCCCTCCATGGCTTTCTATGAAGAAATGACATCTCATCCTTAGCTTACTCGTCCCCAGCCACTACAAAGTCAAAAATATGGAAGTGTATCTTCGTCCATTAGTCGATGAGCTTAAGATTTTGTGGGAGGAGGGGGTCACCGTGCAAGATATGAGCAGGCACGATGGTCGGCAGACAGCCAATATTCGAACCATTCTCATGTGGACGATGCATGACTTTCCGGGATTCGGAGAGTGCTCAGATGAGCAAGCCTCTGTTCTCATTGGTAATATCTATATTTTATCTCATTCAAGCAAGTATTCACTGGGTCGTGGTGTTGAAACAAGTCTGGTTACCTTAGGTTATCATGCATGTCCATTGTGCGGGCCACAGTTAGACTCCTGAAGGTCACGAACCATGAAGAAGATGGTAGATCAAGGACACGCTACTTTATTGCCCGAGGATCATGAACTCAAGGAAGGTTTCCTTGGACGACCTTCAACACGTATGAACGCCGCAAGCTAGTACGAGCTAAAAATGGTCCACGCGGAATCACATCCAAACGGAATGTGGCGGTTCTCAGTTTTCTACGAGTTGCCATATTGGACCCACTTACAGGTCAACCACTTGTTGGATCCCATGCATATTTTCAAGAATGTGGGCAGCTTGCTATGGGACCACATCACAGGAAAGAGAGACACTATAGGGGCACGAATGGATTTAAGGAGGTAGATAAGATGGAGGCGCTTTGGCCGCAGTCGAGTGTTGATGGTCGCGTGTAGCTTCCTCGCACTCCTTGGGTTTTTTCCACTAAAGAAGAGCGCATTGTGAAGCAAGTAATCAAGTCTATCCACACTCCAACGGGTATGATGCGTTCTCTCAAGTCCGCATTTTCTAAAGACAACCAATTATCAGGGCTAAAATCCCATGACTGGCATAAGATATGTTAGGTTTGTACTACGAATGGATTGTAATTGGCGTGCGCATTTTGCTATTTGGAGTGTAGCCATTATTCATGATGCTTTCTCATTTGTGGTAGTTTGTACTACCGATTGCGATCGCATGATGTCTTACTCCAGAAATATGCGGGGCCATTTACAGGTTGTCGACTTTGGTGCAATGGATCTCACAAAAGGAGATTAAGACATCCTCTATTGAATCCACGAGGTGGGGAGCAATGGAGATGATCTGTCTCTTTGAGAAATACCTGCCCACCAACATGCTCACGATACAATTCCACATTCTTGTGCATCTTATAGATGAAGTGGAGATTGTTGGACCTATCCATACATGATGGATATTCTTCTTGGAGCGCTTCATGAAAACCCTGAAAGGCTTTGTGCGACAACGAGCTCGGCCAGAAGGTAGCATGGCTGAATGTTGGTTGGTGTCTGAGGCACTAGTGCATATTTCACAATGGCTACCAACGGTGGATCCAGACAATGAAATGCTATGGTCATTGAAGGATGATAATAGACTGACTGGAGATGTGGTGGTTGGAAATGGGGTAGAAAAAAGAATGGATGTCTCAATGGAGGAGAATGTGAATCGCTTTTGTATGTTGTACCATGCCTCTATGGAGACATGGCTTGCCAAGTACCAGCGCCAAGTACCAGATCGCTAGGCAAGATCGAGAGGAAGCGCGAGCTGAATTCCGACATAGTACGCGTCATCGACCGATTTGATATCCCAAAGGCATGGAGGAGCTGCCGGGGTTCATGTCAACGTGATGGTTACATGGAGCTTTGACTGCAGCGTCTCGCGAAGGGACAGAGGTCTCAATGGAGGAGTGGGAATTCTCAAGGGGATGTAGTCCAAAGGTAATGAGGGGTGTAGAATCTATCGTATCTAAATTTTATATGCGACATCTAATTTGAGTGTTTCAATGTACAGTACAAAATATATAGTGCAAGATGGTCGCGCGGACGGCATTTTCGCGTGGAGAGTATTGATAAAATGCGCTCCACAATGGACCGTAGTACCATGGCAAGGTTTGAGCAAGAGAGCCGGCGACGGGCAACAGATCCAAACACGGTTGTGGATGAGATGGAGTATTTTGGGAACTTGCAAAATATTGTTACGGTGGATTACCGTAGCTTCTCCATGATACTATTCGATGTGCAGTGGTTCAAAGTGGTACTTGGAGGAGCTGGAGCAACAGTTCGACGAGGTCCATCTGGATTTCTCGAAATAGATTCCGAAAAAAAATGGACGGATTTGCGCGACACCTTTGTGTTGCCGGCCCATTGTGAACAGGTGCATGGACTTGCTAATTGTATTACGACATGGTTTATGTCACAATGGTTTGAACTCTCTTATACGTATTTGTGAACGAGTAATCTTCTATCCAAACCCCCGACAACCTCGATGGTAGTATGTTATACCTTCAACTCCCCAAAGTGCGAGAGTGTATGATCAAAGCGATGTTCCGAGTATAGATGAAGATAATATGCAAATAGAGGGGTCGATATTGCAAGGGGTGGAGACCGTCGAAAGCTTGGAGCCAGCATCAACTAACAATGATGGAAATATAGGAGTCCAAGAATTCTTTGAGAATGAGGTGGACTCATTCTTTTGTGGTGACATGTCTATCGACCTTCCAATGTATGCAGAGTTGTGTCAAGAGATTAACATGGGACCATAGGATACTTCATACTTAGAGCATCCACTTACTCAATTCGTTGACCAATCGCTTATAAAGGTACATAAGATATGTATTTTAAGTGAGATTTATTTTAAATGATTTATATTACTATGCTTTGTATGATTTAAATTGATTATTCTAACATCATTTTTTGTCTGTGCATGTGACATTTTCAGGACGAGTCAAGGAATGAGCGATGAGAAGTTACAGGATATCTTCACACGCATGTCTCCAGACCAGATCACAAGATTTAGAGATATGGCAGACCAGGAGCTGTCTCGGTCTTCATCAGGGCGCTCTGCTAGATCTACTTCAGCACGCGCTCTGCTAGATCTACTTCAGCACGATCGGATGCTTCGGCTTTGAGTAGACGAGCTCGACGCTCCAGACTTGGGCCAGAGAGAGTGAGTGCTTTGGGGTCAGGAGGATGCTGCAGAGATACAGAGGCAGTGAGCCCGTGGTCGACACATGATACATGTGCGACTCCTCGCTCTTGTGGCCCTTTTAGGGAGCGTGGCTCAGGCTCAGGTGGATGTTGTGGAGGCACGGACGTGGTGTCTCCGTCTCATTGTTCAACTGGAGCTGCGTCACCTCAGGGATTTGTCACACCTGTGGGGACGTCTACTCTACTTACTCGGGATTTTGCTCAGCCGTCAGCAGGTGGCACCCTTGTGGGTGCCACTTTGAGAGATATTACCCCGGTCGATACACCATATGCACAGGGGTCTCCTGGATATGCCCAGGAGTGTGGACCCAGATGGGAGAGGACCCATCTTAGATAGACTCCAGGGGGATATGGATATCTAGTCGATGGTAGGTCAGGAGCCATCATCAAGAATGATGAGGGGAGGAGGGTGATGGCTCGCATGAGAGAGTTGTGCCAACAAGTTTTTTGGCACAACGTCTTAAATCATTGGAAGAACATACCAGAGGGGAGCAAGGACTACATAGTAGCATTCTTGCACGAGGAGTTTCCAGTTCCAGCCTCAGTAGATAGATTCTCTACGGGCTGGATGATGGATTACATGCATGCATACATATTACACAGACGATCCGACGCACGCAAGGCAATCAAGACTGGGGCTGCAAAGCCCGAGTGGTAGTCTCGTATTCTCCTCGAAACAGTATGCAATCATTGATACATGCATGGATGTTATTGTAGTCCATGGCAAGCTTTCGTAAAACATGTTGTACATCATCACGAGACTCAGGCATGGTATTTGCAGGTGGTAATATATGATATTTCAATAACCTAAAAAAAATCATAAACACCTTGAAAAAGCACAAATGTTTGTAATAATAGTGTCGAAAAAAAAAATCAACGAAGCGTATGTACAATGTACCTGAACAACTCGGTCACACTCGTATCGCTCCACCCGTATTTTGCTTGCACACTTAAGAGTGCAAGCAGTGTCTTCAGCCGAGATATTCGGCACCCATCATATAATGGTATGGATGCTTCCTCTCTAAGCGGATCAGAAGTCTCAACATCCATGGGAATCAATGCATCGATCATTGCCTCCATCTCAAGCTCCAAGATTGTAGGTAGGTCTGGAAGATTGCCTGTCTCCTTTGGCATTGACGGTATAGATTGGCCTTGCAAGTGGTGGATTGGCTCTTGCACTCCATCCATCGCACACCCACGTACTCTTCTAATTGGCCGCAAAGGGTGCACTCCTCCTTGGGATGAGACATCACCTCCCTGGATAGAAAATTTGCCAATGAGACCCAATCTTTTTGTATATGGTATTCAATTAGCTTGCGAGTACAATGCATGATTGATATTAACTTTAAATTACCATTTGCTGAAAATCTGCAATCGCCTGATTAATGATCTCAGATTGAAACTCGCCAAATCGTCGTACCTGTTCTATAGACAATCGGCGTTTTCGTCTAATTGCCAGCTTGCATTGAGAGCAAGGACATGGAACACACTGATTAAGATACGCCTCGCGATCTTGAACAATAGGACCTTCTTTGTTTTCCATTTTGTCTACGTTACAACAAACAATTTGTTTTTGTTATCATTCTTTTCTTTTCTTAGATTGTTATCATCTCCTTCCATCTCTCTCTTTTTCTATGACCTAGCATATAGTATCATAGAACACTAGTATTTAGTACCTAATACTCAGTACCTAGCACATAATATCATAGCATCTTAGTATCTAGCACCTAGTACTATAGTATCATAGTGCCAAGTACCCAGTACTATGATACTATGTAGTAGGTGCTAGGGTACCCTCTCTTTCTCTCTTTCCCTATTAGGTTTAATGATTTTTATCTCTTTTTGTCTCTCCTCTCTCTCTCATATTTCTTTTTCTCTCTCCTCTCCATCTCATTTCCTTTTCACTCTCATTTCCCTTTCTCTCTTTCTCCCTCTCTCATTTCCTCTCCCTCTCTCACCCTCACCCTCTATTTCTCTCTTTTTCTATTAGGTTTAATGATTTTTTCTCTTTTTCTCTCTCCTCTCCCTATCTAATTTTTTCTCTCTCCTCTCCCTCTCTCATTTCCCTTTCTCTCTTTCTCCCCCTCTCTCATTTCCTCTCCTTCCCTCACCCTAACCCTCTCTTTCTCTCTTTCCCTATTAAGTTTAATGATTTTTCTCTCTCCTCTCTCTCTCATTTCCTTTTCTCTCTCTTCTCCCTCTCTCATTTCCCTTTCTCTCTTTCTCTCCCTCCCTCACCCTGATCCTCTCTTTCTCTCTTTCTCTATTAGATTTAATGATTTTTTTCTTTTTCTCTCTCCTCTCTCTCTCTCATTTTTTTCTCTCTCCTCTCCCTCTCTCATTTCCCTTTCTCTCTTTCTCCCCCTCTCTCATTTCCTCTCCCTCCCTCACCCTAACCCTCTCTTTCTCTCTTTCCCTATTAGGTTTAATGATTTTTTCTCTTTTTCTCTCTCCTCTCTCTCATTCCTTTTTCTCTCTCCTCTCCCTCTCTCGTTTCCCTTTCTCTCTTTCTCTTCCTCTCTCATTTCCTGTCCTTTCTCTCCCTCTCTCATTTCTTGTCCCTTCCTCACCCTGACTCTCTCTTTCTCTCTTTTCCCATTAGGTTTAATGATCTTTATCTCTTTTTTTCTCTCCTCTCTCTCATTCATTTTTCTCTCTCCTCTCCCTCTCTCATTTCCCTTTCTTTCTTTCTCTCCCTCTCTCATTTCCTTTTCTCTCTTCCTCTTCCTCTCTCATTTCCTCTCCCTCTCTCGCCCTCACCCTCTCTTTCTCTCTTTCCCTATTAGGTTTAATGATTTTTCTCTCTTTTTCTCTCTCATCTCTCTCTCTCATTTTTTTCTCTCTCCTCTTCCTCTCTCATTTACCTTTCTTTCTCTCACTCTCTCATTTCCTGTCCCTCCCTCACACTGGCCCTCTCTTTTTCTCTTTCTCTATTAGATTTAATAATTTTTTTCTCTTTTTCTCTCTCCTCTCTCTCATTTTTTCTCTCTCCTCTCCCTCTCTCATTTCCCTTTCTTTATTTCTCTCCCTCTCTCATTTCCTCTCCCTCCCTTACCCTAACCCTCTCTTTCTCTATTTTTCCATTAAGTTTAATGATCTTTCTCTCTTTTTTCACTCTCCTCTCTCTCTCTCTCATTTCTTTTTCTCTCTCCTCTCCCTCTCTCATTTCCTTTTCTCTCTTCCTCTTCCTCTCTCATTTCCTCTCCCTCCCTCGCCCTCACCCTCACCCAGACCCTCTCTTTCTCTCTTTGCCTATTATGTTTAACATCTTATCTCTTTTTCTCTCTCCTCTCATTCTCTCTTTTTTTCTCTCTCCTCTCCCTCTCTCATTTCCTTTTGCTCTCTTCCTTTCCTTCTCTCATTTCTTCTCCCTCCCTCTCCCTCTCTCATTTCCCTATTATGTTTTCGTCTCCCCTCCCTCTCCCTCTCCCTCTCTCATTTCCTCTCTCTCTTCCTCCCCCTCCCTCTCCCTCATTTCTTCTCCCTCTCTCATTATATACAAATTATACAAAAAATAAATAAAAAAGAGAGAGAATACACTCTCCCCTCCCTCTCGTTCTCTCATTTCATCCCCCTTCCTTTTCCATTTCCTCCCTCTTCCTCTCCCTCTCTTTCTCTCTCTCGCCCTCCCTCTCCCTCTCTCTCCCTCCCTCCCCCTCCCTCTTCCATTTCCTCCCTCTCCCTCTCCCTCTCTTTCTCTCTCATTTCCTCTCCCTCTCTCAATATATATACACAAATCATATAAACAAAAGTAAAAGAGAGAGAGAATGCACTCTCCCTCCCTCTCCCTCTCTCATTTCCTCCCCATCCCTCTCCCTCTCATTCTCTTTCTCTCCCTCACTCAATTCCTCCCCCCTCCCCCTCCCTCTCTTTCTCTTTCTCTTTCTCTCCCCCTCTCTTTCTCTTTCTCTCCCTCCCTCTCCCTCTCCCTCTCCCTCTCTTTATCTCTCATTTCCTCTCCTAAACAAGCAAAAGAAGGAGAGAATTAAACCCTAAACAAGCAAAAGAAGGAGAGAATGGACTCACCATAAAGATATGGCGAGGGTTTGGCGGCTCCTCTTCGCGACGAAGCCTCCTCCTCTCCTTTACGAATGGCGGCGGCGGCGACGGCAAGCCTTCTTCCTCTCCCTCTCTCACCCTTTATGTAAAACGGTCGCTCTCTCTCTCGCTCTCCCTCTCGAAATGTCTCACGAAAATGCGCGAAATGAAATACGCTAGGGTTTCGGCCCTGTTTTTTTTCCTTGTGGGGCGTCACTACCCGTCGTCGCTATACCTCTCTTTCCTTGTAGTGCTAGTCCATTCACACCTCATCTTCCCTCATGCACCCTTGCTTACATAGGGTTCCCATGATATCATTAGGAAAAAAATGAATTCACAAATGGGCCCTTAGAAATAATATAGTTTAAGATGTGGGCCTTTTGGATTGTCCAATAGGAAGGCTAGATGTTGACATCCATGGAGGGTGAATATTCTCTCTCCGAATCTTGGGGTTTTTATTTAAAAAAGGGATAGTGGGGGATTAAAAAAGGGAGAATGAATAGTACACAAAATTGTTTCTCTCACCTTGTATTTCTCCCCCTTTTTTGGAGAATTTCAATTTTGGATTTTATCCCTCTCAGGAAATCAGTTTGACCCAAAAGTTGAGCAATAGACCACTTTCCCTCTCTTCTCTATAGTTGTGAATTTTCGTCTCCATTGAAGCTCCCTGCTGAGAGTAATTAGGGTTTTGAGAGTTTTGCTTACCTCTGCACTTTCTTCTCCATGTAGCTCCAGATTTAGGGCAAAACACATGTGCCCATCTCTCTTTACATTTTCTCTTGTTTGCTATTTTTTCAATAGGTTTTGATGTCGTTTCTTACTGTTATTGTTGTTTTATTGCAGAGGTTGTTTTGGCAAGAGGCAGAGATGCTCATCTCTCTCTCTCTCTCTCTCTCTCTCTCTCTCTCTCTCTCTCTCTCTCTCTCTATGTGTTGTTTCTCTTTTATGTTGTGTTTTCAATAAAATTTGATGTTGGTTCTAATTGTTGTTTTTTTGCATAGTTTATTTGGAGTAAGAGACAAATGTGTTAATCTCTCTCTCTCTGTTTGTTTTTTTTTACTGCTATCTTTTCAATACAACATGATGTCAGTTCTAACCTTTATTGTTGTTTTATCGCAGAGATAATTTTGGGTGACATTGCATAAGTGCTCATCTCTCCCTCCCTCTCTCTTTCTCTCTCTACATTTCCTCTTTTTTTTTTGTTTTTTCAGTATACCTTCATGTAAATACTAACTCTTGCTATTGTCTTTTGCAGAGATCAATTTGGGCAAGATTGGATAGGTGCTCATTTCTTTCTCTCTCCCCATACTCACACACTCTTTTTCTTCCTCTCTCCATTATCCCTTTTCTATTGTCTTTACAATAGGGTTTGATGCTAATTCTAACTTAAGGATCAATTGTTGTTACATCACTTAACACAAGGTAGAGCAGAGATTCTGTAGCCCAATTTATGGGTAAATTTGCCATATTTTGTGGTGCCAAAATTTATTCATTTAATTAATGACTTTTATGTTTGATGGGATTGATGTTTTCTTATGTCCATAATTTGCAATGGGTTTTGATAAGCAATGATTCAATCTTATCTTTAGCAAATCAGCTTATGGGTAAATTGTCCCTATTTTGTATTGCTTCTATTCATGCAGTTATCTAGATATTTTTTGTTAAAAGGGATTCGTGCATGTATTTTTGTTAAAAGGGATTCATGCATGTTTTTTTTTGTACATGCGGGTATTATACAAGGTTTAGGTGAAGCACATAATTCTCGATTGACTATTTTGATGTGGTGAGTGATTACTTTGTGCTTGATGATATGGATCTATTAGAAGTCGATGATTCAAAAATCCTCTGCTTTATTGGTCATGCATGTCCATTCGGATCTCCATGCCAATTGGCAATGATCCATGAAACTCTTGTATCATATCATCCATATAATGCATAATGTGTTGAATCATAGAATATCTCAGGTGTCAATCCAATGTGCCTATTAAGATTTGAATGCCATGTGGCTACTATCCTTGTAACAACTACTCTATAATACCCACGTTTCATGCAATGTATTGAGTCAAATCAGACTCCTATTCATTATAATAAAATTTATTTTGGCAAAATTCTCTAAGTATTCTTGTTCTATTCTTTTCATTATATTTCATGTAAATGGTATGATTAAAGTGATGCCTTGAAATTGAATCTATACTTTGTGTCAATGTAAGTATTCACGTGTTTCGATATTGATGTTTGTGTCTATTTACAAAAGTGTAAACATCTCTTAGTGCCATGTTGATTTGTATTGCATATTGGTGATTACTAGTAGATAAACTTAAATGCTTATTATTTAGGGGCTAATACATACTTCTTTACATCCAATGCATAGGTTATAATACCTAAGAGAAGAACAAGCATTCTCTCGATAGAAGTACGTAATAGAAAAGATGAAGAAGGGAATTGGATCACTGATACGTATCATTGCTCATCTTGGATACATATGCATCAAAGTATGAAGGGAGCTTTTAGGATAAAAGCATCTGCAATTGCAGATGTATCAAAGCACTGGAAGGGTAAAATTTTAGTTCTCGGACAAAGGAATGTTGATTCTCACCTTGTAATAGAGGCGTTTGTACAACATGTATTCATGCAAAAACAAATACATATTGTGCCCCCACTGTGCCCTTTCAACGAAACATTGTAAACAATAAGTATTTGCAACTCATTGAGAATGAGAAATTTCATGTTATCTATGTAACTACTTGTCTCGTATTTACAGAAGTATACCCTTCGAATTGCTATGAGTGGCAAAATGTTGAGAGTTTCACATGTTCTTTTAAGTGTTACCACCTCAAAATTTGTAGATTGCTCTTTGAGGAATGTACAACTAAGCAGCTTGCAGAGGACCTTGTTTTTTTCTATGACTCCAAGTACATATTGCCCAAGGGGGGCTGAGAATATGGAACCCTTGAGTCTATCCACATATCGATTCTCAATAGCATAGAATGACCATTGTGTAGTAGCGACATTTTGCACATGTGTAGCACAAAAATTTCAACAAACATATTGAATTCTATGAAGCCAAGCACCGGCTCAAAGAATGTACATCTAAGTTGGTTCATACTGATTATAATTTTTGCACACATGTTCAAGGAATATAAGGGTTTGAGAGGTACCAAAAGCACGTACATCATAAAAAGTGCATTAGAGGATTATGTAATAAGGATTCTAGGCAAAACTTGGACATAAAAAATGACTCACAGTCTTGACAAAGTGGAGTGTCGAGTCACAACAAAGGACATGGCTTTCATGTAAATTTTTTCTCTCTTAGTTGACTATTATCTTACTTTGGGATGAATTGGCTAGCTTTCCTTTTCAATTACATGTACTTTGTCACACGACAAGCTTTATGCCTAGTGTTCAAGTATCGTAGATGGAGGATGCTCAAGGGTAAATGGTTGTGCCTCGATCAAGACATGCGTGAAAGTGCAGCTGTGGATGTTATTATCATTTGTGAGGGCCGCAAGCCCCAAGTGTTACAAATGGAGAATGATTGGCCCTTGAGTATAATGTGCTAGAAAAATATAATGTTAATGCAGAATTCACCTGTTAGCTTCTATTTTAAACAAAATGGTAGGAAAATTTGAAGATGAGCTGAGGACACTGTAACCAGTGGAAAGTGTGTGGCTCCACATATTTTAGAAATGATAGAGTCTCCATAAAAATCCTAACGTCACAAGTTGTAATATCCAACATCTATAAATTTTCAGATTTTTTTCGCCAATAGAATATTGTCACTTGTAAACTTGAAATATTTAAAAATAATGGTATTTATGTAAAATCATACACGTTATACACTTTTCACATCAACACATTTACATATGCATGTAAACTTTATAAAGACATAAGTAAAGCCATAACTAAATATTATATGCGAACAACCCTTAATGGTTTAATACTTAAGGTTTTTAAGATAGAACTAGTTTAGTTCTTTTCATTTCACACTTTCTCTCTTCATCTCTTTATATCCACCACATCCCTCCTACCTGCTATGATGGATGCTCACGCACACTTTGATGAGTGGGTCCACGAGACTATCTTTGCTAGCTAGGGTGACGAGATATTCCAGGTTTTCTCTAAGAACTTCAACCTTGAAAGCGTGCTCTCATCACTGGATCCCTCCCTTTAGGTTTTGGAAGACTTTGTGAGCACCATTGCTACTTGCACATACTCCATCGAGGGATCCGACATGACTTGGGTGCCTTTGAAACAGCTCATGGTATTTTAGGTAGGGAAGAATCACCAAAAAGTGGTGAATAGGTGTCTGGTCCACGTGGATCCTTCGCACAGAGTATGCACTATTCCCATGGATAGTGCACCAGGTACAATACCTTTTGATCTTGTGGAGTGTGATTGTGTATTGGCAATTTACCTCCTTGCATTGGATACACCCCTAGAGGAGGAGAACAATGAAGATACAACTCCACAGGTTTTTGCTATCACATACACAAGAGAAGAACCGATTGAAGAGCTCATAAATGTTGAAGAGGAACATCGGGTGGCGGCAGAGCAAGGGTTGGCTCTCATGGTGCTATCTTCTTTAGAATAGCCACAAGTCGACAAACCCAACCTTGCCTCTTTGACACCCATTGAAGTAGATGGTGTACAATACTTGCTTCTATTAGATGTGCTGCAATACTTGGAAATGAAGGAAGAAGAGCTATTTTCTATCCTAGTCAGGGATTCGATGGAAGATCTGATCGATTATGATTACATGGATGTACATCCGATGATGGCAGAGATTGGAAGATATGATGGCACAAGCTTAGATACAGTGAGTGCCATCATAGCAACACATGAGCATATTACCTCGATTAAAGAAGATTACCTTGTGTTGGATGGTAAATTTGAAGCATTATAGCATGATCTATTCAGACCAAGGCCCCAGCTTCCTACCAAGGAGTTTGTAGATCCCTCTGTCCAAAGAGGTGCCTCGCTAACACACAAGAAAATGAAGATACAAGATGATCTGGAGAATGTGGGATTTCTAACTACTATATATTTTTATGCGACGAAACTTGATGCTAGGGTGCGTCGGGTCCTCTGAAGTCCACTGGTGAAATCTTGGTAAAAAATGATTCTTATAGCTTCCCTGTCCGAAGTCTGGCATGTGAGTCCACTTTCTGGTAGGCTACCTTGTCCAAAGTATGGTGTCTGGGACCACTTTCTACTGCAGGCATCATTTTTTGCCAAGATTTCATCGGTGGACTCCAAGGGACTCGATGCACCTTACCATCAAGTTTCGTCGCTTTCTGATAACTCTAGGTTAGTTGCTAAATATATTGTTTGATTTGACTTTGTCATTTAGGATATACTATATATAGATGAGTTTGCATCAAGGCAAGAAGGAGCTCGGCATGCGGATTGACATAAGGATTTAGCTCTGAAGGAGTATATTGGCAACCTTGTTGCAGACTTGGTGGTCTCCTATAAGAAGTGCTCACCATGAGGGCAAGAAATAATCATGAAAATTCAAACTTTGACCAAGTTTGGTGGACCTTTTCGAGCGCGATACCTATTACATTATTTTCATCCTTCTGTCTTCTTTCATGCATCTCTTTCAGAGAGCAAATATCCTCTGTATGGTTCTTCCGCAAATAGTAGGAACATAAGGCTCCAGGAATGGTTGGTTTTTGGGTACATTCAGTGGCTAAATGGCCCGCTTAATGACACTTTCCACACCATGTATTAGAGCGTATCACATCTCTTCCAGCTCCCACATGAGTGGATATATTGGCGGTATTCACCTTCAGCGTTCTGTAGCTACTCTGTAATCACATCTAGAAGCTCTTTCTTGATACTTGCAACTGAGTTGGATAAGTAGTCCTTCAGATTTTCACCTCCTGAAGTACTTGTAGTGGGATTTTGGGAAGCGTCTGTAATTACTGCATACACTGGTTTGGTTGATCCAGAAGGTCCTCTGTTCTGGCTCTGATTCAGAGCTCCTGCTGAGACTTGGGGTTGTTGATTCCAGTTGGTAGGATTCCACTGTTGTTGAGTTACCATTGGAGGAACTGTTTGAGGCCACTATTGCTGTGGTTGAACCAACATTTGAGGCACTGTCGTCTGCGGTGACCACACTGGATTAGGTGCATTATAATGCGGCATTGTTTGCATCTAGGGATAGGGGTAGGGAACTGTCCGCGGGACTGTATTTGGTGGATATACCATTCCTGGCATGGGAGGAGGTAAGACTCCTCTTCCTGGAGTCATTGACAGCCTTGCTTCAACTTCATCATACAATCTTGCACCTTCCACTGCAGCTTGCAAATTGACTGGTCTTCTCAATTCCATGAACTTGCAAACTTCTAGTTGTAGGCCTCTAAGAAACACTCCTTTTTGGATTCCTTTGTCCAAATGATGGTTAGTCCATCTCTTCAGGATGGATTCCATTCACGAGACATAAGCTTCTACTCTTTCTCCAAAGGACTGACTTAGGTTCATGAACTTCTCTTGCATCCGCTCTTCAAAACCTTCATGCCTGAATTTAGTGAGGAAGGCCAACTTCAGGTCGTCCCATGTGCCAAAAGTTCCTGCTGCTTGTCTCTCATACCACTAAAACGCTGTGCCCTTGAAAGTGGTGGGGAATATTGCTAACCAATGCTCAGGGGTTCTGGCATTGTTAGCCATACATGCTACCATGAACTCTGCTACATGAAGATCAGGGTCTTCATTGTACTCTCCCTTAAAAACTGGCAATGGGACTACATTTGCTGACCTGTCATCAATATTTCCAGGACGAATCTGACTAGGAAGGGGACCTTGAGTCGCCATAGGGACTTCTGTAAAGAGTGCTTTCAGGGCATCAAAGGAGGCTTCTGCTGCAAGCTCGTTCTCAGCTTTGATTTTTGCCTTCTCTCTTCTCACGTACCTCTGGACTCGTTCTAACGCTTGCCTCTTTATTGCGTCATTCATCAGGGGGTTGACTTCAACCAGTTGGTCTGTACTCAACAGGATAGTATCAGAGAGGGCTTCAGTCTCTGAGGGATTCTCTGGCCAACATCTCCTCTACTTCCTTCTTTTCAGCATCTCTAAATTCGTCTTTCAAACCACTACAAAGGGGGAGATATTCCATTTTGAAAGTATCAAAACTCATTCTTCTTAGGATCGTTGTTGCATCATTATAATAATGCCAGCTTCTAAGGGTTTCAACAGTGTATGTTGTGAAAAACACTCTGTCTACCAACTTCCAATGGGTTGCTAATTGGACAAACAGAAGATTGTCAGTGCACCAAGCATCCCACGTATCTTGCTATTGAGCATCCACTAACAAATTCCAACTCTTTTCCTTCTTGTTTTCGTGAACCTCTACAGACCAAGACTCTTGAAGCTTCTTCACAATCTCCCACTTGATGATGTCTGGGAACTTCTCAATGAATGCAAAATCTTCCATGGATGGTCATTCTCTCTTTTTCTACTCTTCGGTTTGTTCCCAAACTGTTTGCCACCAAGATGCAAGTTTCTGCTGCTTCAACAGGAAGAGGAAACAATTCACCACATAGAGCATGCATCATGATGGTGATATGTTTCCGCCATTGTGGGTTGAACTTCTTGTGGAAAGTGGCTTTGATTATGATAAATTCTAACTCTTTAGTGGAAGAAGGAACTTTACAAACATCCATTGAATTCTCCTCTTCTTGGCAATGCCATTTCCTTCATTTTCAGCCTCTTTTGATGCTTGTTGATGGCAAGTTTCCCCAGCTGCGCACCAAAAACATGGAGCCCCAAGAGGAACACCAAGGAAAAGGGAATTCTCTTCCAAGAAAATCTATCTTGTAACATCAACAAGCTTTTATTCCATTCTTTTGATCATCAAAACAAATAAAACAACAATTCTTCACGCAGCACCATAGTAGATTTCTCCCAGGATTTGATAGAATCAACCATAATCTTCAACATCTTCATAAAAGTCTTCAATAGAACAAAGAACATAAAGGAATACACCATCTTTGAATGGAAATCAATCACATAATATTCATTTTCAATGTCTTCATAGTTCTCTCTCTCAATCTCTCATATACAGTTACACTGTTTTGATAGAATTGGCTATCTCTGACTCTCTCTCTCTCTCTCTCTCTCTCTCTCTCTCTCTCTCTCTCTCTCTCTCTCTCTCTCTCTCTCTCTCTCTCTCCATCAATAGTACATCATTTCCTCACTACAATACTCTCATAATAACCCTCAATAATCTTTCTCAAGTCGTGGATGCACCTCCCAAGAGGTATGTCTGATATGAAGAGTCACCAGAGCCATTACAGTGTCTTTTCACAGCTCACTACTGTCACTGTCACTTCAGTCTTCTCTTCATCTTCAGCAGCTGCTTCTTCCACTTGTTTTAGCTCTTTTGAACTTAGATTCATCCTTTCCGAAGGTTAGAAAACTTTCCCAAAGTCACACATACATTCTACAAAACACTTACATAAGGTCTACAGAACACTTACAATACAGCACTAGAGCAGCTACAGTACAGTTACAGTACAGAGACAGAGCAGAGATAGAGGCTCTATAGAAGGTCTACAGAGGGTTACAGAAGGTCATTAGAATCTCATAACTCATACTCAAACCATTCCAAACTATCAAAAACTATTCAATAATCTTCCAAAAGATCTCAATCTTCATCAATCATCAATCCATGCTTCATACAGAAGACAATCAGAACAAAACAAAAACTATACAGAATGTATATAGAACCAATCAGAACCTTAACAGCACATCATAGAGCTTCATATCTCCATTGAGAATCATCATGAACTTCCAAAACACAATCAATATCATCCAAAACACTCTCAAATACTTCCATTAACAACCATACGTCACTCTAAATCCATCAAAAATCAATCATTCAGTCCTCAAAATCAACAAAAATCAGTCAAAAATTTAGTCTTTTTTCACTCTCAATATCCTAGCCTTTGCTCTTCCAAAACAAGGCTTTTTTGGCAAGTTACCAGATTATACTAATCTATTCTCATCTTTTTCAATCATCACTTGATGCTTGTGTAGCCCAATTTTTGATAACACTCACTCCACATTCCTACACGTTGCAATGGCTTCTTTTTTTTGTTGCATCCTATAAGCAAAGCAAATGTATTCATATACAAGTTTCTCCATGATTCTGACAAAAGCATGCAATGAACAAATGTGAATATGATCCAATGGAATGTTAAAGATGAGCTTTCAAGTGTGGGATCTTCTCTATTGCACGTCGGTGCAGCACTTGTCACCCTTTACCAGTTCTTCTTTCCTTCCTTTCCTTCCACCCTCTCTGTCAAGCAATATAGGCATGGATTCTTTGTATTTGCACCATTGGAGATTCCACACATGCTTTTTAAAGTTTTCAAGTCCCATGTAAGATGCCATTCAACCAAGTATTGACCATACCCTTCAATCGAGATCATGTCACCATGTTTCTGACGATCGATGATGCTTGGAATGCTTGTGTGCATAAAGAATAGTTACAACACCTCAAATGTTTCCTTAGGAACTTCAAATGCTGTGAGCCACCGCACATGGTGCTCGGATTGAACGCTAAATTTCCTTGGGTTATTCTTGTCAAATTGTAAAGCTCTATTCATCAAAGTTACACTAACTCTTTCAAGCTTTATTCCTTTGACGACCTCACTTTATCTAATTTTATAACAAAATGTGATGTATCATTACATTCCTCAACAAACATATTGGAGTACATTACCATTGCCGATTGCACCTTGTACAAATCTAAATAGTAATTGTTGAGTTCGATGAACTTCACCTCATATGTATTTTTGGTCCCAACCTTTAGTGTTTCCACTTATTGAACATGCATGGGATCTCCTACCAGCTCCAAAACCTTTGTATTAAGTTGTCGTCGATCCTTTATTAACTTTGAAGGTTGAGGAAGAGGCACGATTCTATTTCTCTTTAGCACACAACCAAACCCAGTCTTCACACCTTTGAATATCTTTGAGTAAGTCATTGTGCTAATACTAGCCTATCACAAATGGATTGTGCATCCACAATTGAGAACTCATTTGATACATCTTTTAATGTGCACTCAATCACCTTTTCCTTCATAGCCTTAAACTTAGGATTGCTCAAAGCTTTTTCCAATGTACTTGCCTTCAGCAATCTACTAGTACACGATCCAACCTCACCCTCACCACTTGTCCTATGAGCTGTTGTATGTAAAGTTTATGTGCAACGATCACATCATGACAAATTTTTATGGTTTCTTGGTAAGTTATAAATACTTTAAATGTTTGATCATTGAATCATCTAGTATAACCAAGCAACCCATTTTCACCTCTTGCACACATACTTCAGCAAATTTGTGATTCCTGAGAAAGTTGGAGGTCTATTGTTTAAGGGGTCAATTGGGTAGATTTTCCCATTAATAACAAGTCCACATGTTTCCATCCCATTTGCTTGTAACTCTATAAAACTTGAGGGTTGACATTGGTATGCTAGGTTCTTTTGAATAATGGGGCATATTCAATCTCTACCTCAATATGCAGCTCCTTCTTTTCTATATTCATTTTACTATTAATAGAAATAGGGAGCCCACTTGGTTGTCACATGAGGTAGTGGAGATACACAGAGAGGCACACAAAGGTGTCAAGGGAAAGGAGGGTGTAAGTAATTCACTCTGTTAATGAGGGTTGCATAAACACAGAGAAGAGGTCACAATAGAGCCATGAGAGAGTATAGATATGGGGAAAAATAGCTCAGAGGGTAGGGATGTCCAAGACTTTCCGTATTTTAAACATTTTTATTTTACCTCCAAAAACATTTCCAAAAAACACGAAATTTGACCAATTGGTTTGTTTTTTTTACCAAAAGTTAAAATATAAAAAATCCCCAAAATATCTTAAAATGAACTTTTGAAATTTCATATTCCTTGTTCTCGATTAAAAAATCAATTACCTTGTATCTACTAATCATTTTGCATTGAAAATGAAGCACCACAGTCCTGTAACTAACTCCTTTTTTAATATAAAATTCGGTTGAAAAAGACTTCTTGAATGAGGAGAGAGAAGGAATATGAGTATATCTTTGTAGATAATATAAAAAAGACAAAACAAGATTGCAAAAGTGGAGAGAGAAGAGGATTATTTTACTATTCTTCTCTCCTCTTTTCCTTGTTTTAAGGAGGAGAGAGGGGGACTAAAAGGCCCATTTATGAGTTCATTTTTTTCCTAATGACTTTTAACATCTTCCTCCTTTTGATCGTTGTGCCAAGTAAAGATCTATTGTTCTAGATTTACTCAGATGTGCCGCATGTCAACAAGCTCATGTGTGAGATAGGAATCCCATGAAATCTTTTCCTTCAGTAGCATGGTGTATGTTGCATGCCACTTGTCAATAGGCCCTATGGTCATGTATATCTCCAGCCTTGCTATAGGAATATGAGTCATCTTTCTTTCCAAGAGCTTCCACTTCCTTGCTCTATTGCAAGAAGCATTAGGGATGAAGTGAGATTATCCCCACCCTCTCCTACCCAACCTAAATTACCATCACACTTCCATCCTCATCTTTCCATCTAACTTTTGGTATCCATGCATCCTTTACCAAAAGGAGTGGGCCACCCCTTCCCCTACAACATATTCCACAAAGTAGACATAAGAGAGGAATTCCTTTTCACCTATATCTCCTTGCTAAACTTTAAAATCTTGAATGGCCAACACATTAAGTGGACAATATTGGATGAGGAAAGAACTTATAGTATATGTGGACAATAACCATCTATCAAACTCCTCTTGAGTTGAAATCCTCTCCTTGAAATAGATAAACCCTCTAGCTATAGAAAAAAATTGCATAGTTTTGCTTAATATGCTAGAAAAAAAAGGTGAGTGATGCACTATGAATTTTGTATTTTGATCTTATACAAGCTCTTTCTTCTTTTGAGAGAACATCTTATGTTCCCCGCAAACCTCTTTCTCCATTGCTTCTATATTGGCATCGTCTTGTTGAGTAGTTGCAAGAAGCCCATGTCCATGGCATCCTCATGGTGCCTCACCTTGTTTACCTGATGAATCTACTATGTATCTCCATTGCCTTCCCTCTTGTAATGTGGTGGCATGCATGGGCTGGAGGTGCCATGTGTGCACACTAGCCCAAATGTGGCTTTTAATGCCTTAATGGAAATAACTCCCACTAAATATACCACTCTCCCTCTATCATATCTAGCTTTGCTCCATTCTCTTAGCTTCCTTCTAAATGTTTCCATTAATATTAAAATCTAGCATTCTTATACATGGGGTGAGAATCACATATAGAAGGTTGGAAAGAAAATAAGGAGCTAGTAAAAAATCTAGCATTCGTGATCCTCTTCATCTTTTACTCATGTTTGTTAATTTGTGGGAACTAGATTATCAGAGGCATGTAACATAAACAAGATCCATGTAAACAATAGAGCTTTAGCATAGTCCAAAACCCATACACCATACTAGGCACATATGCTCATACATGTGAACATACATGTAAACATACAAACATCTTGCTTTAAGCAAAAATATTCCATATGTGGTATTGACAAAGTAGTCAATGATTCCTCTTTCATATGTGGCAATTTAATGTCTCTCCTCTTTAAGCAAAAATATTCCATATGTGGTATTAGTTTTTTCATAATGCGTATGCTTGTGTCATTAGTAAGAGTAAAACATTTACAGCAGGCGATGCAACAAGCTTCAAGCCATGAAGACTATTAGGCCAATCGACTTAGCTTCTTACAGAACAAGTGAACAATCTAGTGAGCTGGAGCTAAGGACTAAAGTACTGGGAGGCAAAATTCCCTAAACTAATCAGAAGATACAAAAATGGCTAGTTGGTGACTCTCTTTGAAGAGAACATTGTTAAATTCAAGCCTTGATAGAAACGAGCTACTTACTGTGTTATTGTCATCTAAAGGACATACTTTAGGAGGGTAAGGAAGCAAGAGTAGTAGCTCCCATAAGCCTCATTCATCTTCTACCCATTAGTCGTTCTCCTACTAATTGTTCCCATGCTTTTTTGTCATCATCTCCCTAATACTAATTCCCACGGTTCCTCCAACCCCCTCATCCTACCATGAAAATTTCCAGTGGATCAACTCACATATTGCAACATTGCAATAGACCTTTTTGCTTCATATGCAACTAGCCAAACCACTTTTGAGCTCAATGCATTGCTAAGGAAAACAATGCCAATGCAAGCTCTTGTTGTAACCCTCCAACAAAGGAAAATTTCAATAATTGAGGGTGAGGAGAAGGAGTGGGACAAGGTGTGGGAGGCCGAGATTGTTTCTTGGCTAGGGAAGAAGAAGAAGTGTTAAAAGATGCGGATCTAGAGCATGACACCAGCTATGGTGGATGAAAAATGAAGACCAAACTCATAATGATATGGACAAGTAGAGAAAAATTGTTACATAAGTGAATTAGGTTCCAAGATGGATTAGCCTGGACTCATAAACACAATCTTGTGTAAGATTGACAATGACAAGACACTTAACTGAAAGTGCAAAAATTCATGACATTGTATTCATTTCATATAAAAGTGATAGCCAAGTACAATGCTTTATAGAATTTGGGTTGTTCCACTCTCCTCACCGTGCATATGGGATTCAGGATAGCTCTTCCTGGAGCATACATCATTTGTCTATTTCTCAACACCCCCCTCAAATGATGAGTCTCTACCCTTGCTAGCTTTTGCTCCCCCTGCATGTATACATGGACCAAGAGACTAGCTCTTTGACAGCCTAGTCAAGTTAAGGCTTGAAACTTTACATCTTGCTAGGGTTTTTACATCCAGTATGGGAAATAAATTCCTTAGAACAATCTGTCAGAGTTGTTGATGGTAGCGAAAGTATATTTTTCTTCTTCTTCATTCATGAGTTGACCTTGGTGGTAGTCATTCTATATATGTTGTGCTCTTTTCTTGTGAAAACACTTACTGGCAATATGGCCAGTCTTACCACAATAATGACATTGCATCTGACCTAGTCTGTTTTACATCTTTTCTTTTAAATTTGCTTTCTTCATCAAGCAGTGACTACTGAATATCTTTGAGTGAGAGACTAGGAACATTACTTAGAGTGGACACAAGGTTCTCATATGGATCCTTATTTACACTTGCAAGTAGTACGGCTATTGCTTCATCTTCATCAATATTCTTCTCAAGAGTTGCAAGCTGGATTTTTAGGTTCTTGAACTTGTTAATGTGTGTGGTCATAGAAGCAATATCGTTGATATCTAGTTTATAAAACTACATGAGTAATTTTACATTTGAGTTCTTTGCTTGGGTACCAAAAATTTTGTCAAGTTCCTCCCAAGCGGTTCTAGCATTTCTAATGCCACAAATATGATGTAGCACATCATCACTTAGTCCTCAGGCAACGATTCCTAGTGCTTTGTTATTCATCTTCTTCCATTCTTTGGTTTTGAGCTAGTATTCTTCAACGAACCCATCTTCATCATCTTCCTTCTTGCTATCTGCATCATCTTCAAACATGTCCCACAAGTCCTTTTGCATCAGGTGATACATGGTCTTCTCCTTCCAGGCATGAAATCCTTCACCATTGAATTTAGCTATTTGCTCAAGCTCTACCATGTTGATAAGCTTCAATTAACTAGCAAAAGATTGTATTTTAATGTGTCAAGAGACACAAGAGAATCAATGTCAAATTGACACTAGTTGAGTATTAATGGATACTAGTCGATACTTGATCTGCTTTCTCTCACAAACTTCGTGGATGACTTCTAAGCTTCCTTGGGCACTTCTAGAACTATAATGAACTTCAGAGAGTATTGCTCATTGTTTAAAAATCACTGCTGATAACTTTAGCAAGAAGAAACCGTGAAAAATGTCAAATTTTAAAGCTTTGGCTATGGCTTCTTGGATTAGGGTTTAGACCCAGGTCTGATTTTTTACTCATTTCATGAGCTACAATTGATCATTTTTAAAAGTTTTTTAATGGAAATGTAGCTCTCTTCAAGCTCTACAAGAAGGAGTGGGCGATGAGATATTGGACTGAACTGGACTCAAGCTAAGCTAGATGAGAGCAAAATGTAGTTGTGCCATGCTCAGCTGTGCTCTGATACCATGTTAAAAGTGCGGATCTGGAGCATGACACAAGCTATGGTGGATGAAAAATGAAGACCAAACTCATAATGACATGGACAAGTAGAGACAAATTGTTACACAAGTGAATTAGATTCCAAGATGGATTAGCTTGGATTCATAAACACAATCTTGTGTAAGATCAACAATGACAATACACTTAACTGAAAGTACAAAGCTTCATGACATTGTATTCATTTCATATAAAAGTGATAGTCAAGTACAATGCTTTATAGAATTTGGGTTGTTCCAATCTCCTCATTGTGCATATGGGATTTAGGACAACTCTTCCTAGAGCATACATCATTTTTCTATTTCTCAACAAGAAGATATTGCCATTTACAAAGAATTGGAAAGAGGCACCATCCATGCAGCAATCAATAGTCAAGAGCCCGGATACCAATGTATTGTCCTACAAGTGCTTGTAGAGCACCAAGGTAAATCCTTTCATATTCTTATTAATTGTGGTGCTACTCACTCCTTCATGTCTCCTAAATGTATAAAGAAGTTACTGCTAAAACCCAAACCCGCTAGGAAACTAGTAGTCAAGCTAGCAAACGGGAAGGAAGTCTATTCAACTCAAATGATCAAAAACATTTGGAACCCAACACATAAAGCAACAATTGGGTTAAGCTAGCTAATGTGTTTCTTGAAGATCTAACAAAGTTACCTCCTCATGAATCCATTGAACTAAATAAACAATTAAAGCAACTATTAGAACACAAGTTCATATGGCCAAACAACTCATCTTGGGGTAGGGTTCCTCCATGGTTTTCCAAAAGAAAAAAATTGGGACCCTAAGGCTCTACATTGATTATCACATACTGAATCACCTAATTATCAAGAATAAACATTCTATCCCATGAATTGATGAGGTTCTTGATAGGGTTTAATGAGCAAAATTATTTCAAAAATCGATCTAAGGTCATGTTACTACCAAATCCAAATTAAAAATGAGGATATCCCAAAGATTACTTTTAACATTAGGTATGGCTACTTTGAGTTTATCGTTATGTCCTTTTGTTTAACTAATGCACCACCTACTTTCAACATATTAGTACATGACATTTTCAAGTCTTACCTCAATGAATCCCATTCTTGTATTCTTTGATGACATCCTAACTTATTCCAAATAAGAAGAAAGCCACCCAAGCCACCTCTAAATTGTCCTTGAAACCTTGAGGACAAATAAGCTCTATGCAAAATGGAGTAAATGCACCTTCTTCAAAAAGGAGACTAAGTACATAGGCTTCATTGTCTCTATTGAGGGAATATCAATTAATCCACTCAAAGTGAAGAATGTCTAGGATTAGCCACCTCTACAAACTATCCAAGAAATCAAGGGATTCCTAGGGCTCATAGAATGGTACCGCATCATCATCAAAGACTATGCTCTCATCGCCACACCCCTAAGTGATTTCCTCAAGAAGCACACTAAGATAATGTGGACAATATTCCAAACTTTGTCAAATGGGTTGCAACCTCTCTTTTTTGTTCTTGTGCTAATAATTTCTCAATATGGTGTTGTGGCACAATGCATTATGGAATGTGAGAACTAAAAAATGTTCCTCAACTTCTTTATCCTAGGAATGAGCCTCAAGATATCATTTAAGTGTTTTGTGTATTGCTCACTAAGGTGTTCTTGCTCTTCCCATGACAATGGCCATTCTATGACTAAGGAGCAAAAGAGCTTCAACAAGCTAAAGGCTTGTCTTGCTACAGTCCCAATATTAAAGCTCCCTAACTTCTCTCAAGAATTTGAAGTCATCATCACTAATGATCAAGGTTGAAAGGGTCAAGCTACTTGAGGAACAATATCCTCTTGATATTTCTCAAATGAAGTGGAAATATGATTTTATTGTGGACCTACCCACTATGCAAGGAGAGTATGATCCCATCTTGGTGATTTTAGACATGCTTACTAAGGTAGTTCATGCTATCCATTTCAAATCAACTCCCAAGGCTTCAGACATCACTAGGATATTCATTAAGAAAATATTCCAACTACATGACTCCCAAAAAGGATCATTAGTCTTTACCTCCAAATTCTAGACTAGTCTCTTTCAAGCCATCGAAACCCAACTATGTTTCAGCACAATCTATTACCCACCACAAAAACTGATGGGAAAACTAAAAGAATCAATCAAGTCCTAGAGAATATCTTAAGAGCATCTAATATAGTAAGGAACCAAAGAGGTGGATTGAATACCTTCCATTAGTAGAATATGCCTATAATGCTTCATTCCAACAAAACATTGGGATGACACCATTCTAAGCATTATACACACAAGAGTGTCTATCCCCTCTAAATTTCTCAAACCCTACCATAAAGGTTAAAGCCTCCAAAAGGATGCTATACAATATACAAGAGTGAGTTAAGGCAATTCGTCAAGATATAAAGACAACCTAGGATTGGTAGAAGGTCTACACCCAAAGAGGACAAATTGAATCTTTAAGGAAGGCAACATGGTCTTTCTAAGGATTCGAACCCAGAAAATTTTCTTATCTCTTGGAAAGTTCAAGAAGCTCATTCCCAAATATTGTGGACCATACAAAATTATAAAATACCTTTGAATACATACCTACAAGGTGGCTCTACCTCCTCACCTAAAAATTCATAATGTATTTCACATAAGCTTCCTAAAATCATATGTTCGCAATCTCAAGCATATCCTTGAGGACGAACAAATTGTAATGCCAACTCAAGGAATTCTTCAGATCCAACCTAAGAAATTTTTGAAAATTAGGAAAAAGCCTTTAAGGAATCACACTTTATAGAAAAACCTAATCCAGTGGAAGAACTTCTCGAAAGAAGATGTGACATGGATTGATGAATCCATTCGCCAGAGAGATTACACCGAGTTTCTCTTTGAGATGAGCACATTTCAATTTCTCTAAAAGAGATGACAATATACAATATCCAACTATTTCAATCAATTACACATCATCACTTTTTTTTCACCTCTTTGAATGCTTATCAATGAGTTTTTACATTCACATAACCTAGTATAAGTTTAAACTAATTTATTCACTATTTAATTAGCTTCAAATATTTTATTATGATTTAATTATAATTTTTTATACATTAAATTTATTCTTTTTATCTATCATAAATTATTTAGATTCATTTTTATTTTTAATTATAAAATATATTATTTATTTTTATAATTTATTAATTATTTATAAATTCTCTTAAATTATTATTATCTTTCTTGATAATTATAACTTATTGATACTTTATTTAGTTCATTTTAAATTACTACTATTTTTAATTTATTAAGATTTATTTTTATTTTTTGATAGATTTTTTTGAATTAGTACCCCTAAATAACATCAAAATAATCATAAGTTTTATTCTAAATTTTAGTAAATTTTAATATTTTTATCACTTTTTATTATATAGTTTTTTGTATTTTAAAAATTATTATTATTATTTTGTATTAAATATGATAAAAAGTTAAAATTGAAAATTTTGAAGAATAAAGGCATTAGTTAAAGGAGGGCTATGGGAAAAGAGCAAAACAATTTGCTTTATCCTCAAGGATTTTTTCTTTCTTTCTAAACTTTAACAAAAAAACAAAAACTTCTCCTTAGATAATAAAACAAAAAAAGTCAATCTTACTAATCAAACAAATAAAGACAAACCTCCCCTCTAGTTAGAAAACTATTTAAAGGAGGGCCCTCTCTTCACAAATCCAACTCGTTGTTGATAGAATACTACTCTTGAAAGAGTGAGAGTGAGAGTAAAGGTGAGAGAATTATCGAGATGTGAAGTAATTTTTACGAGAAGAAGATAGCACATATTCATGTGTCGGCACCCTATCTTTGAAGCCCTTCTTTCTAATGCACTTTTCTTATCTATCATGGCCCCACACAAGTTATAGTTGTAACTCTGAAATCATATTAGAAAAGGTAATACTCTTTTAAATCACACACGTTGCATTTATATTCTTTTTTCAAGATTAGGTACAATAGTTAGTAGTTGTTTTTGCATATATTTCAAGGTGATGAAAAATCAATCGAAGACCTTAAGTTCTGATAAAGCACATTCACATACACGAAGTTAAACTCAATTTATGAGTGGATTTTATTCGTTGAATGAAAATGGTTGAAATTTTCCATTATGAAAATTTTAACTTGGAAAAAAATCCATGGCTAGTTTAGTTTGATCCTTCTTTGGAAGCTTTTGCTTGTTGATTAATTGTTGACTAATTGTGGTTGCATTAAATTATTAAAAAATATTTAAATTACATCAATGCATTTAGCACAACCAAATGGGATTGAGGCATGATGCCATCCTTAAGGCCTACCTAGGTTAGGCCTAGGTTACTCTTCACCCAAAGTTGTATGTAAACTTTCTAAGGTAGCCAACCACCACTTAGGCATGTATAGTCATCTACATAGGAAGGTTCTCTCTTATGACAAGCGAGAACCAATGGGACTCTAGTCTAAGGTTATAATCTCTATTCTAATCCTAAGATAAGGAATGAAGCCTATACAAGCCCAACATGGTTAAGTGTTGGAATCCCTGAGAACAGGATAGAGTGGCAATCCAGTCTTTGGGTTGAGTTGCTCTTTGAAGCGGTTGTAATTATGACAATAATATAAATCACTATGTTTTCCAAAAGTATTGTTTTAGTGTTTGTATTTAAGATTATGTCAATGAGCCCTATGTAAAGATTAATCAAGGAATTTGTTTTTATATGTTTCATAGCATGCGTATTATACTTACTTAGATAACTAAAATACATTACCTTAGGAAAAGTAGGTAGATGGTATTCCCTACGAAACTGTCTTATGGTTGGGTGGATCCGCTTAACAAGGTGGCTTTTCTTAAAGTTTAGAATAAGGGTTGATAAATGTGACTATTTCTAGGGTCAAGTCTTAGAACTAGCTAAGCATTATTTTAGGGGATCAATGTGAGACTATGCCTTATGGAAAAAAGGGTTGATGCTCAACTACCCCTTATTTCTCACTCTCATTGAACCAAGTGCAATGCTTGCTTGACTCAAGTCTCTAACGGCTTGCAAAGTTGTGACCATTTTAGCTCGATGCTAAACTACTACTAGAGATCATATGTGTGTTTAGGAACCCACAATTCCATCCTTATGGAATGAGGTTGGACATACCAATGCTCGGCTCAAGTGTAACCTATAGGGAGTTTTTTTAATAGAGTGTGGTTTTCTACCATGTTTGCCTCAATTTTTAGCCTGGTATTTTCCCTATTGATTTGTTGTGCCCCAAGTTGAATGCCTATTACACAATATCCCTATACTCAAACGTTATCAAGCCTTGTTTTCCAAATGTATCTTCCAATAAAATAAAATGCAACGAACAACATAATACTTCAGCTTTCATTCACCAAGCTACCACTGTCCACATTCTACCACTTTCTAATCTAACCATGCTTGTGTTCAAGACTTGCCTCACAAGCTCCTATTCCTAAGAATGGTGGCAAAGTGAGCACTTTGGTATATTGCTTCCACTTGGGTCCTGGCAAAAGGAACGAAAAAGCGCGAGCTACCTATACACCCAACAATGAAACACAAGCAAAGGTTTTATATTGGAAGATAGACAAATGATGCATGCTGTAGGCAAAGATGCTCTATATCCCATAAGCACAATGAGGAGAGTGGAACAACTCAAAGGCTATATAAGCATGTATGTGACTCTCATTTCAATGCAATGCTATTGAACTATATACTTCCAATTTGTGTCCTTGTCATGTCCTACTCAAGATTGTGTTTATGAGTCCAACCACTTAATCTTGGAACCTAATTCACTTGAGTAACAGTTATTGTCTCTTGTTTATGTCATCATGGTTCTAGTCTTTGCCTTTCAACCTCCATAACCAACCATGCTCAAGATCCGTGTTTCTCAACATGGTATCAGAGCCATGGTGAGCATGGTTTAGCTCTTCTCACTGCTTCTCTAGCTCCCCACAACCTTAGTCCAACTCAGCTCCATCAGACGACTTCATCTCTCACCTCCATCTTCACCATACCTTCTTGTCTGTGCCATAGCATGCCTACACTCGCCTCACTTGGAGCTTCTGGATCTCTCTATACAAACCAGATCTCACTGACATTTCTTCTTAAAGAATCCTCTCTAGATCAAGGCACTCCCTCATGGCACATTAAACCTCGACATTACTCATCATCCAGCCTGGCATTGCATGATTTTCAAGTCACTATTAAATTTGTGATCATCCTCTGTCATACAGCTCATCTCGGTTCTATAGGCCATGATTAATCCTGGGAGCATCGGGATTTGATAGGGCACTACATGAGCTTCCTTCTCATCAAGTATCTTGAAAAGTTATCACTTTAACGAGCTGTAGGGAACAAAAAACCAGTCACCTGTAAAATCCTAAACCATGGCAACTATAGTCATTGACTTTCAAGCTCATAATACACTTCATTATCTCACTCCTCTCAGCTCACTCAAGTGTTTGCCACTCTGATCTAGTGCTCCACTTAATTCCTAACACTTCAAATTAGTAAGGAGGCAAGAAATCATCCAACAACAAGTTCTTCAAAGCATAGTATCTTTTGATACTCATTTTAGTGCTTCTTTGAAATTGTATTTCCTTGACACATCCAAGAACAACTCATTTTTTGGTTTTATTTCAGTTCTTGCAATGACAAACATGAAGAATTTTAATGTGGAATCCCCAATTGATTAAATCCCTTGTAAGCCTCAATCTCATTGTAAAAGGATACACACCGCCCCAGTATACTCGCGGTAAGACCTCCTTCAAAATGTCTAAACTTGAGAAAATAGCTAAATTCAATGGTGAAGACTTTCACGCATGGAAAGAAAAGACAATGTACCATCTCATGAGGAAAGACTTCTAGGATCTATTTGAGGATGATTCAGGAGATGCAAATGGCAAGAAGGAAGATGCTGAAGACGGGTTTGTTGAAGAAGTCTAGCCCAAGTCAAAAGAGTGGAAAAAGATGCACAACAAGGCTCTGGGCATCATTGCTTGGGGACTATTTGATGACGTATTGTACCATATCTCTAGTATCAGAGGTGCAAAAAAGGCATGGGATGAGCTTGACAAGATCTTGGAACTCAAGCTAAAAACTCAAAAGTAAAATTACTCATGTAGTTCTATAAGCTAGATGTAAATGATAGTTTTTTAATCACCATGCACATTAACAAGTTTAAGATCCTAAAAACTCAACTTGCAACTTTAAAGAAGAACATAAATGAGGATGAAGCCATAGCAGTGCTACTAGCAAGTGTAAATCAAGAACCATATGATAACCTTGTGTCTACCTTAAGTAATGTTCCTAATCTCTCACTCAAAGATTGAGCATTCTCTACTTGATGCACAAAGTAAACTTAAAAACAAGGATGCAAAAGAAATCATCTCAAAGGACAATCTCTTGTACACCAAGGGAACTTATGGAGCAAAAGGACGTGGATGTGAGGATTCAACACCAACAACAAGGATTGGATTATATGTCATTGTTGTGGCAAGACTGGCCATACAACCAATGAATGTTTTCACAAGAACAGAGCACAACAAGTGCAAAATGATCACCACTAGAATTAGTTCATGAATAAAAAAGATGAAGAAGATACTTCAACTACCAATAACTCTGACAACCTGTTTTGAAGAATTTTCCATTGTATCTTTCCCTTAGTGGACCATGTATTTTTCCATAGTGGATCTTTATTTCCCTTAGTGGATTTTCTTTGTAAAAAAAACTCGCCAAAGATGTAATGTTTCAAGCTTTAACTTGACTAGGTTGCCTATGAGCTAGTCTCTTGGGTCATGCCATCATGTAGGAGAGGCAAAAGCCACCAAGTGTAGAAACCCATCATTTGAGGGGGGTGTTGGAAGATAGACAAATGATGTATGCTCTAGGTAGAGATGCTCTATATCCCATAAGCATAGTGAGGAGAGTGAAACAACTCAAAGGGTATACAAGCATGTACATGGCTCTCATTTCAATGCAATGCTATTGTACTTTGTACTCCCAATCTTTGTCCTTATCATACCCTACTCAAGATTGTGTTTATGAGTCCAAGCACTTAATCTTGAAACCTAATTCACTTGAGTAATAGCCATTGTCTCTTGTCTATGTCATCATGGTTCTAGTCTTCGCCTTTCGACCTCCATAATCAACCATGCTCAAGATCCATGTTTCTCAACATTTTATTACTTCAGGAGTTCAACCTAGTTCATTGGACTAGCTTTCACCTAATCACTCTCCTCTCCTCCCTAAAACATAAAGTTCACAAGCAAGCAAGTGAACTAATGCTTGTGAGATTGTAGTAGACACACTTTGAGCCCCTTGTCATTGTACTTGTTTCAATCTAGAGTAGAGATGGTTGCATGATCTTTGTGCAACCCCTTACACTTCAAGGGCTCCATCTATGCTTCAATCCAACTCAAGCTTCAATCACCATAGGAATAATGAACGAAGAGGAAGGACGAGGAGGAATGTTGGGGGTTAAAGGCCACATGTGCCTAGCATCCTACATTTACTTGTACACTATATCCACACACCTATACACTATAAGCAAAGGGCACCCATCACTGTCACTTTATTCTTTATTCTTTTAGTAGTAATGTAATAAGGGAAGGTAGGACACACGTTATGATTGTTGGAGTTTCCACACACTGGTCTATCTCTTCTTGATTGAATCTCCATAGCTCTTGCATCTCGTCTTGCTACTGCTTGTGTTTCTACTTCTATTCCACCTTTCAACAAGTATCAAAGCAGGCCTTCATGAAGCATCACCGATCATTTGCTTCAGCTCGTGAAGAAGCTTGATTCCATGTTTTCATGGTGGCAGCTCACTCCACACACTCTTGAGGTATGCATTGGCCTTCGACTTGTTCAATGCTTATTAGAGCTTGTTCCATGATCTCATTCGCATGCATTGAGCACTACTGAGTGCCTCTTGAGCTTGAGCATAGGTAGCACAAGGGCCAACATCAAACACATAGGCTATGCCTGTTTTGCAAGCCCCTGAATTCCATTTGCAGCTGCCATCTCACTTGGCCATTGTCTCTAGGTATCCTTGGCAACTCTCAAGCACACTCTCATAGTTCATTTATTTTTCTTGGGTATTGTTTGAGGAAGGAGATCTCAGCCATTGCCTCATTGCTTATAATAGCTTGTTATACACTACCTATGAATAGTATACTTTTCATTTTCTACGGTTCATTGATGCTCATACACTTATGTATTGATTCTAGAATCATATATGGACCATTGGGAATGCTTTTTGGACTAAGTTGAGCCCATTTTTCTCAGCATTGAGAAGATTGCTTACTATAATACACAATAACTACTAAGCTTATAGGCTACAATCTTTATGCTTTGAATGCCCGAATATGCTTATGATGTGCTTTGAGCTTTGTATTTTAGCTCAATTGGTTTTATTTGGGCATTGATAATTGCTTTAGTGATTCTTCACTTGTAGGTTGAAGACATATTGGATCTATATGCTCCAAAATGTATTTATGATGTACTTAGGCTTCTCGGATGCTATGACATTTATGTCTTGAGTTTTTCTTGCTCACTTTATATTTGGATGCCATAGCACTTATATCTGGAGTTTTTCTTGCCCACTTTACATTCCAAATTTTCTTTAGTGGAATACTTTTGTATTTATTTTGCAAAGCTTTGTTCATTAGACACACTGGGAGTCTCTTGCATGTGTACGTGCTTAGTTGATCTACACATACAGTGTTCTTGTAGATGCTAACTCTTGTGGGCTGATTTACTTTTGAGCTTGCATACCTTGTACCTATCATTGTCAATGGGTTGTCAATGGTGGATACATGTTTGATACACATTATTGTATATATATCTATGTATTTGACATCCTATATATTTTGATGGTTATTGGTATTTGGTTGCTACATTGCTAGTTGCATTTTATATATCCTGATTACTATACCAGGAGCTTACTTCTTTGGTCATCTACCTATAGATATATAGTCATTTACTGTAGTTTTATAGGCAATAATGCTGAAAATTATTTATGAGTAGTTTCTTTGAGAGTAGACACCTTGTTTGAGCACTCTAGTGCCTATTTTTTGTGGCAACTATATACTTTTCAATTCTCCACGTCTTACCCTCATTTTGGCTCAATTTTTGGGATGTTTTGCTATGATTACAATAGCTCATACACTTGTGCTTTGTGATCATTTGCAAACATAATGGCAAGTACTTCGAATGTATCCAATGATAATGCTATTTTTAACATTGAAAAGTTGAATGGTAATAACTTCTAATATGGTGGGTATTGGTGCAGAAGAAGCAAGCTAGAGGCCCTTGAAAGCCAAGGACATAAAGCCAAAAAATTTGGATAGAAATGGTTGGGATAAGCTTGATGAGTTATGCAAGTCTACTACCATACTATCTCCGTCTAAGCAAGTGTACTTCAATGTTTTCTATCAATGGTGGTACATTTGATTTATGGAAGAAGGTATGCGATCTTTATTACAAGTAGAGTTTTGCATCTCAATTGTATTGGTTGAAGAAGCTTATGGATATTTGCATGAAGGAGGGCACCACTATGTCTACTCATTTGAATGAGTTCCACTCTATTTTCAGCCATCTTATCTCACAACACATTCAATTCTAGGATAACATAAAGTCTTTGTTCTTGCTTGTCACACTACTAGAGTAACGGGGTATATTTTGCATTGCTATGAGTGCTTATCCTTATAAAGATAGCCTTAAATGTAGTGAGATATAGAGTTCTTTACTTACAAAAGAAATAAATAGGAAGAATATTGATGCAACCTGCACATCTCATGCACTTATAGTGAGAGGCAAAAATGATGGAAATATGAATAATAACTGTGTTAGAGACTCATAGCCCAACAAGAGAAAGTCTTAGTCTCTTCATTGTTGGGCAATCATGTAGTAAGTCACATAGTTGTAAGTCCTCTCTTTGACATGTCATTATTGTGGGTGACATTAGACCACAGTGCCAAAAAATGTGCAATGATAGGTGTAATGAGAAAGGCAAGGGAAAAGTGTAGGAAAATGTAAAGTCCATTGAGATTGTGCCCATGTCTAGCATGAATGTACATGAGATAAATGCCTTAGAGTACAATTTCAATGACTACATTCTTGCTGCTTCATCACTTGATGCTACTCAATTGATCGATGATCCATCTTCTTACTTTTAGTGTTGTATTCTTGATTCAAGGGCTTCATTCCATGTTACCATGCATCATTATTGGCTTCATAGTTACTGTACTATTATAGGTTCTATTAGACTAGGAGATGGTACTACATTGGATATCATTGGTATAGATGATGTTAGATTGTAGTTTGATATCAATGCTCCTTTTGTGCTTCATGATGCACATCATATCTCGGCTTTGACTAAAAATCTTTTTTCGATTGGAGAATTGTATGATGAGAGGTACCATGTATCTTTTGGTGATTATATATAGAACATCACTCATGGCAGTCTTGTTTTTGCTAGAGGTGCCCAAGTTGGAAATCCCTATCCCTTGCCTATGTTTCAACACTTTCTTGCTATGGTTTAGAATCAGTATGAGGTGAATAGGTCTCTAAGGATTTTGAGCAACTTTCATGATGAGAGGGGTATTAAGCATCAGTTGATTGCCCCATAAACCCCACCCTAGAATGTTATTGTAGAGTGCATAATTATAACTATTCAGGAAAGAGTCTGCAATATGCTTGGTCAAGTAAGCTTACCACAATACTTTTGGGCTAAGGTAGTTACTACTACCATGCATCTCATTAATAGATCCCCTTGCACTGCTCTTGGTAGTATACTTACAAAGGAGGTATGTTCTGGTAAACCTCTCTCGTATGCACACTTACAAACCTTTGGATGTGAGGCTTTCTACCATATTCCCAAAGACAAGCACAATAAGTTGGATCCAAAGTTTGTCAAATGTATCTTTCTTAAATATGGTGATTCAAGTAAGATGGGCTATTGCCTTTGGAATTCACAAGCTCGAAAGGTTATCTCTATAGCCATTTTGTTATCTTCAATGCATATGATACTAGAGCAAGTTATTGAGTTATGCAAGGTAATATTTTAGGAGGAGCCTTTTGTTACAATATAGATATCCCCAGTGAGATAGCCCACAACACTACTGATGATGCAATGGCCAATTACATAGGATCATGATGTTGGTCAATAAGGATAAGCCATATAGGCTCCACACCTAGAGAACGCTCCACTAGAGCTTCCATCCTCCTAATTGTCATGAACCATTTATGGACTATGTCATGGCGGCAGACTCTATTGAGCCACTTACCTAGGAGGAGGCTATGTGCAAAGGTGATTCTTATTCTTGGGAGAGGGTCATGCAGTTTGAGTTTGATTTGCTGCAGAAAAATCACACATGGGACCTAATCTTCTTGCCTAATGGAAAGCATGCCTTGCTATCCAAGTCGGTGTACAAGTTAAAGAGTACCCCTAGTCACCCTAAGCCAGTATATAAGGCCAGATTGGCTATTAAAGGTGTTAAGTAGAAAAAGGGAGTTGACTTTGATGAGATTTTCTCCCTTGTGGTCAAAATGACTACCCTATGCTTCTATTGGCCATGGTTTCTCAATTGGATTTGGATCTGTATCGAATGGATCTTACGATGACTTTTTAACATGGAGATCTACATGAGGATATTTATATGTAGTAGATAAAGGGCTATGTGAAAAAAGGTAAGGAACACCTAGTGTGCAAATGGAAGAAGAGTTTTTATGGGCTTAAGCAAGGACCTAGGGAATGTACCATTAGTTTGATGCTTTTATGCATTCATAGGGATATTTTTGTAATGATATGGATCCATATATATCTATACAGGAAGAAGGCTCATGATGGTTGCCTTATTATATTTGTGATTTATGTTGATGACATGCTTATTTCTAGGAGTGCTCATGCTGAGTTGGATGCTTTAAAGACTCAGCTTAAGAAGAGCTTTGAGATGAAGAATATGGGATGGGCCTCACACATACTTGGTATCTATATTACGCACAATTGCTCTTAAGGGACTTCTTTACTTGTCCTAGAAGGAGTACATTCACAAAGTACTTGAGTGATTCCATATGCAAGATGGTAAGCCTATTAGATGTCTATTACCTTCTCATGTGAAGATCAATCATGTCAGGTAGATGTCCCCAGTTGGATGATGAGAGGGCTAAGATGGCCAAGATGTATACTATGATAGTTACTCAACCTAACATAGCATTTGCAATGGGAGTTGTGGCACATTATATGGCTACACCTAGCAAGTGACATTGGGATGCAATGAAGGGTATCACGAGATACCTTAAAGGCATTACAGATATATGCATTTGCTATGGTAGCTAGGATATAGGAGTCATAGGTTACAATAACTTAGATTATGTAGGACATGCAAACAATAGAAAATCCACCCCTTGATACGTCTTTACCTTTACTGGAGATGCTATCTTTTGGATATCCAAGGTGCAAACATGCATGGACTTGTCTAATACTAAGTTTGAATAAATTGCAACCACTAAGGCTTGCAAGGAGGCCCTATGATTGGGCCGTTTGGTTGCAAATCTTGATGTGACTATGACTCCTACACTGCATCCAAAATTAATGAGTGCGATTCAATTGGCCCATAATCTGGACAGCTTCCATGCAAAGACAAAGCACATTGAGATGTGCTCTCACTTCATCAAAGAGGTGGTAGAGGACAAGTCCATTGAGCTTGTCAAGATCCCTATGGATAAGAATATTGCATATCTACTCATAAAAGTATCCTAGTAGAATACTATGCCTTAGGAAGATGATGGGTATACTATGCCTTAGGAAGATGATGGGTATAAGATACAATGACGTCTATGCCTCACCCTACTATACTTCTGTGTACACTTTGTACTTTGTTACTTTTCTCTTGTTTTATCCACACTCATGCACATTTGCCCTTAAGTGGAAGGTTGTTGGGGGTTGCAGGCTGCCTTTGCCTAGCCACCTATATTTACTTGTACATTGTACCCACACACATGTACACTATAGGTGGTAGGTGCCCATCACTATCAATTTATTTTTTAACTTTTTAGTGGCAATAGAATAAGGGAAGATAGGTCACATATTGTGATTATTGGAGTTCCCACACATTGGTCTCTCTATTCTTGCTCGAACCTCCATAGCTCTTGCATCTCTTATTGCTTCTACTTGTGCTTCCACCTCCACTCCAGCTTTTAAGGAGGAGGAGGAGAAGATGAAGAAGGAGAGGTAGATAAATGAGTAAGAAGCTTTCGTGCACATACTAGAACGATAATTTCATTAATTTTACCAACTTATATACATGGACATTTTTTGGAGACTCCCTTACATTGGGCACCCATTTCTTAGTTGGGCCTTAGAATGGCTTTTGGTCTTAAGGATCTTGCCTTTGGTACTACAATTACCTCATCTAGAATTCTAGATAGTCCTCTTACAATTTGCATGGGGTCATGCCCAGTGACTCTTACAATGAATTACATCTCAATTGATCAATTATTGGGAGCACTTCTAAAAAATTGATTTCCTACCTTTTTGGTGTTGAACTTTCTTCAAGCTCCTTCCTTCTTCTCTTTAGCAAGCTACTAGGGGTTAACAAACCTTAGTAATTCAAGACTATAATTTTGCAATTGCGTACTGTAAAGAAGAAGATAACAATATTACTGATGCGCTTTCTAGGATCAATCATATTCAACGTACAACTTTAGATGATTTCACGACAATCATTCAATTAATAGATAGACTCCAAAATTCAGACCAAGACATACAACAATATTTATGAAATAAGAAAAAACACAAAATTGTGGAGAATATACTGTATCCAAGATAATGTGTTATATTACATAGATTGTCAACAAGAGCCCAAAAATAGTTATTCCCAAAGCATTGCAAAATTTATATGAATTATTTTCATACACATCCTCTATTTGGCTACCTAGAAAATGCTTATAGTTTATAAGAAAAAGTTTGTACTAGCCAAGACTCCATCAATCTAGCAAATTATTTTAAATTTTATACAAAACACTAAACTTTTAAAGCACCAATAAGAAAACCCATAGGATTGTGTCAACCAATGAAAGTTTCTAAACCATTTGAATTAGTAGCTTGGGGCATTATCAAAACTTTACCTAGAACAAGTAAAGGAAATGAACATAAAATAGTCCTAATAGAATATCTAACACATTGGTGTGAAGTAAAAATATGACACGATGGAACAACTAACTCAATAATGAAATTTCTAAGCCAAGATTTAATAATTGGACATTTGTGTTCCATGATTGTTCTTTTAAACCCACACAATTTTTTTAAAATAATCAAAATAATTTACGAATTTTTAGGTGTAAAAGAAACATGTACTTCACCATGAGACTTGCAAACAAATGGTTTAATAAAATGCTTAAATAAAACACTTAAACATATGATTTCAATGTATGTTGGCCCTATGCAAAAAAGGTGGGATGAGATACTTCATTATATAGTGCATGCATGCATATGCTTAGCCCAAGCCTTAATGAAAGTAAGCCCCTTTAGGGTTATATGGCAAATACCCAAAATTTCCCCTAGAAATTCCTATGTTGAAAATTCCTTAAAAATACAAAGACTGGAGATTTATTGGTACTTAGAATTGAACACAATGTGATTTTAATGAGGATAGAAATTAAAAATAACTTAGCATTAGCCTAGACAAAGTAAATATGATTTTATGGCATAATAGAATTCTTGAACAACACAAAGTTAGAGACAAAGTACTAATGTATTACCCAAATTGAAAGAAAATATTAAATGAATCACTACAACATAAATGGATTGGTCTCTATTCTATTACAAAGAATATAAGCAAGAAGGATAAGAAAAAGTACCAAGAAATGGAACATGTGTCAAGGATAAAGAACATTCTCAACTTACTAATAGTGATCTATTGTAGGATGAAGAGATGCACAAGAAGCAAAGAGAAGACAAAGGAGCTCAAATCATGAAGGCTATCAACAAGAGCACAAGTTCGTAGCACCTGGTTGTGTGAAAATGCTCAACCTCAAACATATCATCGAGTTTGGACAAATTGGACAAGAAATATAAAAGTCGTTTGTTTGACTTTTCAATGCTTGCCCATAGCAAAAGTCATATAAGTGAATGGAGTTTTACATGATAGCTTGCATGCTTGCCACATGGTATTGCCACTTGGCTTTTAAGTGCATGCATGTACTAGGTTTTGTAGCCATAAGTGCATTTTTAAGTCATTAATGGCATGTTTGCCACTTGCAGAAGAAGGGGATTTAGTGGGCGATTTTATTTGCTTGAAAAGAGAGGAAAAACATAAAAATGAGGGATTTTAGAGGGTTTTTCAATTTCTAGAAGGAAGAAAAATGTGAGAGAAGGTTTTCAACATTTTTGGCAAGCTACAAAAAGAGGGAGACCTATAGGGCTAAAAGTTCTATGGCCTTGGAGCTTAATGGCAATGCTGATGGAGATAAAGCTTCTACCACTACAATTCTACATTGTATCTAGTAAAATAGTGGAATGAATGTTGTGTTTTGAGTTATAGATGATGTATGGCAAATATATGAGGGTTTTACATTAGTACGAAAAGGAAAACAAAGGGTTTTGAGGATTGCAGGTCAGTTATCCTACATCGACTACATATTATTATTACTGACTAAATATGGAATTCAAGTTGATGGAAAATACAAGAAGTTTGCATTAGCAATAATTATAATTTACTCATTTTTAAAAATACAAAATACATTCTTCTATGGCCAATTCCAAATCTTTTTGTCTACTATTTTATAGAAGTTTCATCAAAGAATCGTTTGTTAGAATATACACAACTTTGTGTAAAAATAGAGGTTTCAGTTCAAGAATAGTTTGTTGCCTATATACCTGTAAAACCAAGAATTTGGTAGTTCTTGCAGTCTTGCAATTAAGTGATTTTAGTAATCATGTAATCCTACAAAAACTTATACATCCTTAGAACTTGTATTGGTAGAAATCAAACCCACTGAAATCTTGAGCATAGTTCTACAAAAAGTTGGTGATGAATGGAGAAACTTGGTGTTTTTTTTACAATATCAACTTGGGTAATCCATTAATAATAAGGATATCCTCAATTTTCATTCTATGGTGCTAGGTTTGTGGTTATTAGGCAATCCTATGAATTCACCTACCATACTTTAGTGCCCCCCTTGAGGATCTCAATTTTGGTTTTTGGCAAGTGGGAAATTGGGTTTGGATTAGAACCCATTTGAATACAGACTCGAGCATGGCTACTATTGGATATGAGCCTTTTTTTAGGGCTCTACCTACAATGGTATGATTCATTGAATCAAGAGACAAAACTAATCTAGAATGAAGTTAAAATTATTTTTATCACTAGGTTTGCAACACGATAAACTCATGAGGTCCATGGAAATCTTTGGAAAGAATGTATCATGAAGAGGGCGAGGAAGTACCTAAATTTACTACCAAATTTGAAGAAAGATGGATAAAGATTACATGGGGTATGGACCAAACTCCCATCATATTTTTGAGAAAGGACAAGTTTGTTTCTCTACTCAAACTGGAAATTAGAGAGAAGGTCCTGATCAAAACTTGAGGATGTAATTAAAATAACCAAGGAAAATTAGAGGAAGTTGCAAATGAGGTTGGAAAAGTTGAGAGGTATTATTGCACCTATAGTTCAAATGCCTAACATGGTTGATAATTCAGGAAATTGAAGGCGCAATTGGCAAATTTAAATTTAAATATGAGCATGTTACAAACTAGGTAACCTCCAATGTGACCAAGATTTAGAGGACCCCAAAGAATAGGTAGGAGAACTTTGAATGTTTCAATTACAAAGAAAGAGGACATGTTGCCCTTAATTGTCCATATCAAAGAAGAACAAGAGGGGATATGTACATGTGTGCAAAGGAATACTAGGCAATATGTTAGGCAATAGTAGGAACAAAGGCAACTTGAACCTACTAAGAGACTCTTAGAAAGAAGACATGATGAAGGTCCATTTGGCATGAATCTCATTGAAACCAACTTGTTTAATGCTAGGGAAAATGTAAATATTCAAGCCAATAAAAGAGCTAGTAGTGAGAAGAGCACTGAACCTGAATCTCAAAGGGTAGCAACAATTATAAAAAAGGAAAATAGATTGTAGATGAGCCAAAAACTAGCAAGAAGGCTAGACAGAGAAAAAAATTAGATGGGAGATTTTGCTTTACGAGTTAATCATGTCCCTTATAACTTGCTTGAGGATCTTAAAGGTAAAAATACTAATGTTAGATATGGATAGTTGCTACAAATGAAATCATCCTTAAGAAAATGGCATGTGTTGATTAGTATTAGAAAAGGGAGAATGAGAGCTAAACGTGTGGGGGTTGTATACCTATCAAATGTGGAAGGCATAATACTTATCATGGATATATGGAACAAAAGTTGATTTGGTTTACGTAGATGGTGTTGCACACATTTGTGTAATCATTGAAGAGGAAATGCTGCAAATGCATCTTAAAATGACAAGAAAGTTAATGCTTAAGGTTAAAAAGGCCAACAACTTAAAGATAAGATGTTTAGGAGTTACTAAAAATCGAGAGATTAATATTGGTGGTCAAAGAGCATGCTTGGATTTTCATGTTATGCTTGCAAAGCTAGGGACATATCCTCTCATTTTGGGTAGAGACCATGGCTGATCGACATGAGATCTAGAAAAGATTTGTATAGATGCCAATTGGAGCTCTACTTGGATAAACCAACTTATAAAAGGGTGATTTTTTATATGACAACATGATTTGACATTCAAGATGGGTGTGAAATTGATGTTGAAAGAGATAAAATCAATGATTTGGAAAGCTCTAGCATTGATGAAGAAGATAGAGAATGGGAAGCCAGTTTAGTTTCTAGAGATGTTGACCTTTTTGGGATGTGGTAGCATTTTTCCTATGTGGAGATAGGATAGCTTGCAAGTCGAATGAATGGTGGAGCTTGATTGCATTGAGACCCTCCATCTCCATGGAGGAGGACTAATCGAGTGTTCAAGTGGGCAAGAGCCTTGACTTACATGAACACATCATGTTCGAGTTTTTTCACACCTATAGTTTACGGTTATAGTAGTGTACATCGCAATATTAACTGCCCCCTCCATAAGGACAGTGGTCCATTGATTGGACATGGTGGGTGTGTGTGACAATAGCCAATGAGAGACTCTCTCTTCTCTTCACTTTGCTAGTCCCCTTTTGAGAGGGTGCTAGTAGGGGAAGGCCAAGGGGAAGCTAATGCCCCTTCTCCCACATGCACAAGGGACAACCACGCGGTTAAAGCCGGGGGGGGGGGGGGGGGGGAACAGTGGTCCATTGATTGGACATGGTGGGTGTGTGTGACAATAGCCAATGAGAGACTCTCTCTTCTCTTCACTTTGCTAGTCCCCTTTTGAGAGGGTGCTAGTAGGGGAAGGCCAAGGGGAAGCTAATGCCCCTTCTCCCACATGCACAAGGGACACCCACGCGGTTAAAGCCGGGGGGGGGGGGGGGGGGGGGGAGGCAACCTTGGGTGCAACCCACTCCAATTAGAGGTATTCAACCAACTTACCCAACGAGACTTGAATCGACCACCTTACTCTCACGACTGTCTTGGCCCCCAAGGCCCTATATTTTCAATGCTTTAACATATTTATTGTGCTCTTTCGAGACCATAACACCCCTAGGACGACATATCGAAGACGTGGCCTGCCAAGGCAGACGTTTTTGGAATATGGCGATGGCGAGGCAGCTCCTTCGGCGCAGCTCTGGCTGCCGCAGGCTGCTCCTCTCGCTTTCTCAAAACAGGGTCTCCGAGGGTGCCGCTTCCAGCACGCATCATCCCCTTCGCGCCATGGCAACGAAGGCGGCGGCCTCTCAGACGGACGGTGAGCTCCTCCGCATCCTTAAAGACGAGATAGAACACGAGAGGCAGACACGGATTTTAGCCAAGGTATACGTAATTTTCGTCTTGTACATACTGCTCATGCGCGTCGAGGGGAGGGATACTTGCGATGTTTTACAGCAAAGCTTCTGTTTCCCTTTCACTTCTCAGAGCGTCTCACTGCTCTGCTTGTTCCGATCAGTGCATCAGTGGTGTTTGCCCTAATCAGTCTGACTAGGATCAGCGCTGAAAACCTAGATTTAGCCCACCTTTCAATTTCGAAATTCAACCAAAATTAACAGGTGAAGAAACCTTCAAAATGTGAAGGATTTCAGTCTAAAGATGCCCGACGGATAACATCTGGACGTGATGTCTTTGGGCTGGCAAAGGTTATATGGAGTATTTGTTGATCGTATTCCGTTGTATTCCAGGAATGACGAACAATTCTCTCAGCTTTGCAACCTAGGTTTAGGGAGAGAGAAGAAACATGTTTAACATTGCGATGTTTTTGGATAGGCAAATGTTATATGGAGTATTTGTTTATCATATTCCTGGTGTATTCCAAGAACGATGAACAATTCTCTTAGCTTTGCAACTAAGGTTTACCGAGAGAGAAAAAACTCTTTATACATGTTGTCCTTATATTTTGAGTATTTTTCAAAAGCACAAATCTTGTCATCTTGACGTCTTTCTCAACACCACTAATTTTTCGTATTACCATATTATGGCTTCTCATGACGCACATTCATTCGAGACCCGAGTGAACCTTAGTGCATGGAGTATGTCTATCTGACTTCTCCCAATTGTGAGCACATGCATGGGCATTGTGAACTGTCTTCTTTCCTCATTCCTAACGAGATCCATCATTTGTGGTGGCTTTGCAAGCATAGTTGAAGAAAATGCTACATCAACTAGCTGAACTTCACACTTTCTACGTTCCATTTATGCTTACAGCCATGTACACATTGCCTCTTCAGTTCAAACTTGATCCCTGTTAAGGAGAGAAGAACAAAAGTGATGAAACAAACTCATGCCTAGCCAAGTGGAGAGCATACTTTGCTTTATATTGGGTCATCGATGTGCAACACATCAGATAGATAAAAATCATGCTTCACAAGTTATTTGAGATGGACATGGTGAAGAAGTTCTCAGAGGCATACTTGCAAGAGTTCAAGGATCTTTTGTATAAGATGGAGAACTTGGATAACTTTTAGGCGTTGCTCTATATGCATTATCCTTTAGATTGTTGCTGGAGTACCAAAATGAGGCATTGCGAAGTTCTCTTTAACTCATTGAAGAACATCTAATGGTATACAAAGAATTTTGATAATACTTTAGTCGTGTCTATAATAAGGCACAAAAAATATCAAACCAAATGACTAGTCGAGTAGTCTAAATTGAGCGTCCAAAATACCATAGTTGCCAAGAAACCCTTTTTGTAAGGTTCGAAAACTTGTTTCATACCAGAGTGGTTCAGAAACCAATGAAACACCTATTTTAAATTTCTGAAAAAGCCCTACCTTGAAAAGTATGTTTGAACTTTTGTAATCAACATTTGTCACGGTTTCATTTGACACACTAACATGGACATTAACATTGATTGCAAGAATTTTTCTTGAGTTGTTGTCTATGAAGCATATATATAGTGATGGCTTCTATAATTAAGGCTTCTGTTGAGAAATAGACAAATGATGTATGCTTGAGGAAGAGCTGTACTGAATCCCATATGCATAGTGAGGAGAGTGGAACAATCCAACTTCTATAAAGCATTGTACTTGAGTATCACTTTCATATGGAATGAATACAATGTCATGATGCTTTGTACTTTCAGTTAAGTGTCTTGATTTTGTCAGTTTTACACAAGATTATGTTTATCAATCCAAGCTACCAACTTGAAAACTAATTTACTTGTGTAACAGCTTGACTCGACTTGTCTATGTCATCATGAGTTTGATCCTCATCTTTCACCTGCCATAGCATCTGCCATGCTCTAGATCCACGATTTATAACATGGTATCAGAGCCTAGTCGGGCATGGTATAACTCCCTTCTCTGCTCTCTCAGTCCCTCTTAAACCTCAAGTCAACTCAATGAACTTTTCTCTCAACTCATCTCCACTTGCTCCACCTTAGCAGCCATAGGTAGGTCTGCACCTATCTTCTTTCAAGCTTTTATAACTTTCTCTATAGAGTATATCTCTTCAATCTTCCTTCTAAAGATTTATTCCTCGACTCCCAAGGCTTCTCTGCATTACATAAGAACTTGACATTGCCCTATTTGGAGCTTAGCATTGTCGCTTCTGTCAGTTGCTGCTATAAACTCAGTCTGTGGCCTGTAGGACATGTCCTTCATGGAGGACTTAGATGTCTCTCTAGAGGCAATATCTTTACAAGATTCCTTCTAAGGATATTATTCTAACCTCAAGGTGCTTCCTCTTGTAGCCTCAAAGCTTGACATTGTTTATCATTCAACCCAGCATTACCAAAAATCGACATTTCTGTCTGAAAATGCACATGCTTGCATTTATGTGCTCTGCGCGTGATGACGTTGCAACAATCTAGACGATGATCATAGGGCTTTTATAAAGCATAAAGAGAGCTTCATTTTCATATAAAAGTTTTAAAAATGATCCACTGTAGCTCCTACAATCAATGAAAAACCAAGCCTGGGTCAAAACCCTAATCCAGGAAGTTATAGCTAAGATTACTTAAAGCTTCAATTTTTTTCATTTTCTCACTCCTCTTGGCACACTCAGGCTCCTACCACTCTAAACTGAGTAATCACTCAGTGTTTAGTAAATACTTTATCAACCAATCATCAAGCTTTGGAAGATTTGGAGAAATCAAAGATGAAGGGGTAACATCAAGTAACAAGAATCATCATCTTCAAAACCATAGTATCTTTTGATACTACATAGTGGGATTTAACACTATCCCATCACTTGTGCTCGTTAGCACATTCGAGAAGTAACTCACCTTCTAATTCATGCTTCGAAGATTATTCCCAGTTTGTGTGATGATTTAAAGTCACATTGATAAAATTCTGTGTAAATCTCAATCTTCTTGTAAAATGATAGACACTGCTCGAGAGTTCTTGTGGTAAGATCACCTACTAAGATGACTTAAGTGGAACAAATAGCAAAGTTTAATGGTGAAGGCTTTCATGCTTGGAAGGAGAAGACTATGTATCACCTTATGCGAAAGGACTTGTGGGGCCTGTTTGAAGATGATGCAGATAGCAAGAAGGAAGATGATAAAGACGGATTTGTGAAGAAAACCAGCTCAAAACCAAAGAATGGAAGAAGATGAATAACAAGGCACTAGGTATCATTGCTTGGGGATTAAGTGATGATGTGCTACATCATATCTCTGGCATTAGAGATCCTAGAATTGCTTGGGAGGAACTTGACATGATGTTTGGTATCCAAGTAAAGAATTCAAAGGTAAAATTACTGATACAATTTTATAAACTAGATATCAAAGACAATGCTTCTATGACCATACACATTAACAAGTTCAAGGGCCTAAAAACCTAGCTTGCAACGCTTAAGAAGAATATTGATGAAGATGAAGCAATAGCCGTATTGCTTGCAAGTGTAAATAAGGATCCATATGAGAACCTTGTGTCCACCCTAAGTAATGTTCCCAGTCTCTCACTCAAAGACATTGAGCACTCACTGCTTGATGGAGAAAGCAAATTTAAAAGCAAAGATATAAAAGAGACCAGCTCAAGGGAAAATCTCTTATACACCAAAGGAGCTATTGGACCCAAGGGAAGAGGTGGAGGATTCAACACCAACAATAGAAGTCGGATGACATGTTATTATTGTGGTAAGACTAGCCATATTGCCAATGAATGTTTTCACAAGAAAAGAGCACAGCAGATGCAGAATGACCACCACCAAGGTCAATTCATGAATGAAGAAGAAGAAGAAGATGCTTCTGCTACCATTAACAACTCTAACAGATTGTTCTAAGGAAAATTGTTCCTATAGTGGATTTGCTTTGTAAAAACCCTTGTCAAAGATGTAAAGTCTCAAGCTTTAACTTGACCAGGCTGCCTATGAGCTAGTCTCCCGGGCCATGTTATCTGTAGGGGGGGCAAAAGCCAGCAAGTGTAGGGACTCATCATTTGAGGGGAGGTGTTGAGAAATAGACAAATGATGTATGCTCGAGGAAGAGCTGTACTGAATTCCATATGCATAATGAGGAGAGTGGAACAACCCAACTTCTATAAAGCATTGTACTTGAGTATTACTTTCATATGGAATTAATACAATGTCATGATGCTTTGTACTTTTAGTTCAGTGTCTTGACTTCGTTAGTCCTACACAAGATTGTGTTTATAAGTCCAAGCTGCCATCTTGGAACCTAATTCACTTGTGTAATAGTTTGTCTCTACTTGTCTATGTCATCATGAGTTTGGTTCTCATCTTCCACCTGCCATAGCATCTACCATGCTCTAGATCCACGATTTGTAACAGTTTCTTCTATATATTGATTGCAATGTATATAAGGACCATGATGCATGTATGTGTTGACGCTATGGTGAATCTCCATTTGCATTTCATAGGATCATGAATTCTCACAAATTACATTATATGAATCACAAAGTCTCATGATAGTTTTCTTCAATCTCAAATGAGACTTGTTTCTAAAACTTGTATAAAAGCTATGAAACCCATTTCATACCTCCCATTTTAGAAACCTTTAGGAACTGTGCAAAATACTAGTAAATCAGCTAAGAACTGGTGCCCAACATAAGGGCAGCCAGCCTCAACCCTCTCTGCCCTAAAACAAGGAAGCATCGTCTAAAATACATAAGACTCACACATGAGGTGTACAATCGGTTAACAGCTTGCTACCTTACTATCTATGAGAGTTGCCAATTGTCCATGACTGCTCCTGCTGCTGCAATGTCCTGCCCAGGCTGCCAAAGAGAACAGGTGTGCCACGTCATGGTCTATTGCATCAACTGCTTTTCCAAATACCAGGCACTGCTTTCCCAGCTCTCATGCTGCTGTTGACTTCTGTCACAGCAGGTAGACATGCATTTTGTTCAGGTGTGACTGCCCAAATTGCTGCTCTGTCAGATTACCAGCCAAAAAGCAGATTTGCCTGATGCAGTGGAGCTGCATGCTGCCCTAAATGCAGCCTTTGCAGCATAGACTGCTGCTATCAGCCTAATCACAGATTTTGCGCCATCCAAATACAGACCTTTCCTCACAATCGATAGCCTATTGTGAGTGCTAGCTGCTTGCTTACATTCAAGATCTATATGTGTGACAATGCACCCCACCCTCGCTTTTTGTGGCCTTGTTTGACTCTACCTTCAATACCTAAGAGCTTGACCCTTGTCTGGTCCTACTATTGCCTTATGCTTTGAGCCTTCACCTCTGTTCCAGCTTCTACAATTTATGGCAGTTGGCACCGTCATTTCCACTCCTTGTACTCCTATGTTGTATATTGTTCTACACCATAGTAGAGGTTCATTGTGCTTATTACCTTATTTCCATCCTCATTGTACATTTTTCCTTTATCATATAGATCTCAACATTTATTTGTTATCTAAAGAGTTTGTTCTTTGTGCACTTGATTGGTCCACTTGTCCTCACAAGCTCCAACCAAAAATGGTTGATTGAGGTACATCTATTTGTTCTAGAGCAGATTCTTCTCCAAACATTGGAAACACGGTACAACCAAGGAGCAAACTTCGAGCTCCAAGATTAAGGGACACATGAAGTAGTATGGTTGGATGGAGACTCCTGGTAGGAGTTCCCAAGATTGTTGGTAAACTATATGGATGCCATGTAGATATCAATGATGAGCTAAATAGGAGGGGATATCATGTGAACACGCTAGCACTTGGGCAACATGGACATGTTTGTTTAGGTAAGTGCCAAACATCTCATAGGTCTCTGTAGTCCAAATGCAATTAGGCACAACTGTGTGTGGGCTGGGCTATATATCAGCTTGAGTCACCAAGTAGTTCACTCAGCTGTTTGAACATTGTATTCACTGCAATTTTGGGCAGACTCAGGTTAAGACTTATGACACTAATTTGAGTGGGGGTCTAAAGTATAAAGTTTTCAAGTTGTTTATAACCTTTTAGTTTCAAGGTGATTATAAAAGGCGAGAGAAATCTATAGAGTGTTGTGCTAGTTGGATGAGTCTATAGATGGTCAGTTCCTTGCCTTGGCAGATACAAGTTGATTGTGTGATTGCAATTGGTTGGTGTGACTGCATATTTGACATTTTTGTTTTAGCCCCAAGTGTGCGCATGTGTGTTGCTACCCTCTCCATGTCTGATGTCTTGTTTTGTCGTTGGCACTCAGTTCAAGAACTTTTCAAGCCCAATAGTGATGTAATTTAGCCAGCCATAATCTCGCCGTGTTTGCCTATCATCAGGCAACAGTAGCATTCAGTTGCCTTTCTGTCCTGCGGTGATGTCTTGCAGCCATTCAGTTTGTGGTATTGTGTCTGTCATCCTAGAGCCCTCATCCTCAATGCTATCTATAGCTGTGTTTTGCATCAGTCCAGTCTTCCCTGCTTTGCATGTGTAACTGCATGATCAACTTGTTCCTTCACCTTAGTCCCAAGTTAAGTTCCAGTCGTGTGTGGCACTCCTCAAGTTCCAGACTGAATGTTCAGCTGATAGGTGTCCAGAGGTGCTCCAATCATTGTACCCAATGCGCCAAGAAGTAAAGAAATGAAAGTCTTTTTTTTTTGTGGTGGGGCAGGATCGGTGGGTATAGGGAATTGTAGATGTTTGAGTCCTCCCTAAATCTGACACTCCTTTCATTCAGCTTTGTTGTTGGGAGAATGTAGTGAGGTTCACTTGGGAGACTGGATTGCCCATCAAGTATAAAAAATTTCATGTATTACAGCAGTCATACCACTTATGAAAGCAAACAACCATTGACATGTTACATAATATGCACTAGACATCTTCTTTGGTATTTTGCAGGAAGAGCTGCAGCAGGTTCCCAAACCATTTACAATCATTAACAAGCCTGGCACTCAGCAAGTTGTTTTGCATAGAGCATACATCAACGAAGACATCACAGTGACATGTACCTTTCAAACTCAGCAGTTAGAAGGGGAGAGCAGTAATGATGAACTTGAAGATGATCCAGATGAGTTGGTGGAAATGGTCGTGAAAGTTTCCAAGAAAGGAGATGGTCCCTATTTGGAGATACATTGTGTGACATATGGTAGTACACCCGTTATTGATCGTGTTGCATACAAAGATGATGTCACTTGCATTAAGGACCTCGCTTATGACGGACCACAATTTTCGTAAGTAAACATGCTTGATAACTTCCCAAAACATAACGATTGGAATTAAAAGCTGGGCTATTGAGTTGACAGCTTTAAAAATGACTTTTTCTTCAGTGTTTTTTTTCTAGTAGAGCTTCAAAAGCTCTCCCTAACAGATGGGCTAGGCAAGTTTATACATTGTTGCTACCTTGTTTACCTGGTGTTTTCTGCAGTAATCAAGCTTGTTTTACTGTGCAGGGATCTTGATGACAATGTGCAAAAAGGATTTGTAAAGTACTTGACAGATCGGGGCATAGATGCGGAGTTATCTACATTCCTACTAACATACATGAAAAACAAAGAACAAAGTGAATACACAAGATGGCTAAACAATGTAGAGGCCTTTATAAAAAAATGAGGGCATTAAACCAACACGGTGATGTGATTTTTTATTTGACAACATGGGATATCTCATTTAGGCTGGCAAGAAGTTGAGGGTGTTCATACCTAAGTACGTTTGGGATTCTTATCCTCTAATATACAACTTAAAGTTTTCAATGTGATGGGATCTCTTAACAGGTGTATAGACGTTTTCACAAAAGACTTGCCCATGTGTCTGAGCCCTTTGAGTTTGTAAATCATCCTCTCAATTTAAACAATTAAGCATTTTTCCAGAAGATCTGCAGCTGTGTTTCAAGACCTTTTGGACATGGTATCCACTTAAATACAAAAGCTCCCAAGTGGTAGTTTGTAGTTAGGACGTAGATCCATAACAGTGGTTGTGTGTTAAAGTTGCTGGGACTTGGGCAGTGGTTGTGTGTTAATGTTGCTGGCCTGTCATTCTGTGATGTGATCTGATGTATGCACCTCTTGCCTCTGCCAGGTTCTGAAGCCGCACCGTTGGCCACGTAAGCCAGGTTGCTTTCGTTCTTAGGATATAGGTCCTTTCTTGATGCCCAGGATTTTGAGACCCAAGGATAGAATAAGTTAACTGCTCACGCATGTCAATGTACTGGGTAAATGGTGTGCATGATTTTTTTTTTGGGGGGGGGGGAACAGAGAGAAAGAGGGAGAGGGAGAGAGAGCGAGAGCGAGAGCGAGAGGGAGAGGGATAGGAGGGTGGTTTTTACATGGCAGGAACAGTCCCAAGATGCCTCAAGGTAAAAGGTATATACCACATTTCCAGGTTTTGGTCCCTTGTGGATTCAAACTTGAAAATTGGAAACAATGGCACCAGGCCTTCCACCACGAGAGAGAGAGAGAGAGAGAGAGAGAGAGAGAGAGAGAGAGAGAGAGAGGAGGGGGAGTTGTGAACCAAACAGCAGTCGGCAACTAAAAAAATACCTTATTAAACAGCAGTTGGCCCACTTCAAACCTTTTACGACTTACTTATTTATGGTATTGTGCTACTATTGGTTGGAGTGTTTTTTCAATTCATATAGTACAAGTTTGTCACAGGTAGCATGAGTAACTGCATAAGCCTAATAGAGGCCATTATTAGTGGTCAAAAGTATATGATTTTGGGTCATACTTGCTCACCACTTAGCAAAGTGCCATTTGATTGTAGTTTCTGTACAAGTACTTGTTTGCATGTAATAATGATCTAGCCTTATGAAAGAAGAGCAAAGCACCACTTGTACAAGCTTCTCATCACTACAATGCATAAGCACCCTTTATTAAGGCAAAAGCTTTTTGTGTGGTATATTGCTTCAATTAACTTCAACATAGGATCATATTGGGTTAGTGTTGCGGCAAGATGGAGCATCTTTTATCTTAGGGATGTGGTGTGTGGGCTTACTAAAATGAAGAGGTTTAAAGTGCAATTTTATAGGTGCTTAATTTGATGATGGCAGAATTGGGCATATGAAAGTTGCCACTATGATGGGCAAGATGATGTACAAGGTATAGTATTTCTATGATATGAAGGGTAGACAATTTGACTAGAACATGTGAATTTTGAGTACAGGTGGTATGAGGAACATCAAGATTAGGTATCTTGTGTTGATGGTGAAGATAACAATGGAAAACATTATTTCAAAGGAGTGAAGGAAGTATCCATGATGTACTAAAGCAATGCACATGCTATTGCCATTATTGGTTTCACAAGCTCAAATAACATGCTAACTAGAGGAGAGAGAAAAACCAATGCTTTTGAATGAGGAACATCAAGATTAGGTATCTTGTGTTGATGGTGAAGATAACAATGGAAAACATTATTTCAAAGGAGTGAAGGAAGTATCCATGATGTACTAAAGCAATGCACATGCTATTGCCATTATTGGTTTCACAAGCTCAAATAACATGCTAACTAGAGGAGAGAGAAAAACCAATGCTTTTGAATGAGGAACATCAAGATTAGGTATCTTGTGTTGATGGTGAAGATAACAATGGAAAACATTATTTCAAAGGAGTGAAGGAAGTATCCATGATGTACTAAAGCAATGCACATGCTATTGCCATTATTGGTTTCACAAGCTCAAATAACATGCTAACTAGAGGAGAGAGAAAAACCAATGCTTTTGAATCCTCCACCATAAGATAATCACTCTAAGGTGCATTTTGACTTCTATGTAGGCTAGTTGTCTTGTATAGGTATAGTACACTATGAAGCTTGTCTATTTATGGATCTCTACATATAGGCTTACGCTTGATGATACAAGCATCCACTTTGTATAAGAATGGTCTTATTTGTGCTCTTTATGTAATTGTAGCTTAAAATGGTTTATGCTATGTCATTCAATAAGTCATGTATGTAATGTATCCTCTCACATTTTTACTCAATTATTGTTTCCATGGTTTAATTGAGAGCTTACTAAAGGTTTCTTATCTCGGATAGCTCTATGTAGCTTGGTACAATTTGTGCCTCCTTACATTGATCATATTATAATGGCTTTCTCTTTTAAATGGGTTGTGACAATTTGGGCATAAGGGCCTCTCCCTTTGCCCTCCATTCAAACTCCACAAAAGTTGGCTGCCCTCCATTCTCTCACCGTGCATATTTGCTAATGTGGGTCTATTAATTAGCACATGAGCGAGTGGAGGTCTTGCAGGTAGTCTTTTCACCCAATTGTTGTCAATCTTCAAGCTTGAAAGAGTTAATGAACACATAGTGGAGGCCTAACTACATCAGATGTGGGGACAATATGAGAGAAGTGCTTTGGAGGTTCCTACAACAACATGTGATCCTTATGCATTGTCATTAGGGCCTTGAGGATTGTTCTATAAGGTGATATAAAAGCACCTTGATATTAGAGCTCAAGATTTAATTTGTAATGTAGGATAAAGGCAAGTTATGCATGAATGAAGTTGAGAATACCTTGGATACAATAAATGAGGTGTATATGAGTGCTTTCTTCTTGTTTAGGATAAATGTGGTTAACTAGAAATCAATTTTTAGATGCATTGGATGAAAACATAGGAGCTTGAGGTGTAAGTGTTATTGATACATTGGGCATTGTGAAGAATGAGAGCCCAACATTTGGAATTGGGAAGAGGCTTTAAATGGGTATGCATACTTCATCAAGTTAAAATAACAATTGATATTGATAAGATTGCACTTTTGGATTGCCCCCCTCCATAGAATTCTTGTATGTTTATGGAGGAATGCTGACATGCTTGTAGATTTATGTATTGAAAGTATGCAACAATCCCTCATACTTGGTAGCATATACATAGGCACATAGTAAATTCAAAAAATACAAAAGAATTATAAGGATAGGCCATTCGTTCCTTTGGGAGCCATTAATAGTGTAGACAATTGGGAGCCCTAAGTAGATGCTATTTCTTACATGTAGTAAATCATGCATATCATGTATACCACTTCATATGTTATTTTCCAAGCCACTCTAGGCTTAGGATAAGCATGCTATACGTGACACGTATGCTATGGGTGACATATTCACTATGCATGGAAGGTATGGAAATGGCATAGATGACATGCATTCCATTTGATGGTATCAATAGTAGAAATGATAGTTCATTTTATAAGAGAGATTTCTAAGTATGAAGAGACCAATAACCATACTTATGACACAACATGGTGGGGAGCCTAAAAAGGCATACCTATGACACACATGATGTTTATGACGCCTCATTGTCATAGCAATGGTAGAAAAGATGCTCTCACATGTTTAGGTGAAGAGAGATGAGGGTTATGCTTATAATGCATGGGAAAATTTCAAGGATTATTAGATGATAGAAATTGAGGTAAACTCTCTTGACAATAAAAGAGAATACGAGTTAGCTTTGGACAAGAAGACCAAGGATAAGTGGATGGACAAGGATCCTTGGAAGTCCTTAAAAGCCAAGGAGCCATGATTTGATGATTCCCTACCCTCCCTTAGCTATTACATACAATACATGGTATGGTAACACATCATCATAGATATGTTGCATTGGCAAATACTTGCCTAGTTGAGGGTAATGCACGCAATGCCACACATATTTATGCACCATCATGTACTTCAAATTCCTCATGAATGGTTGATAATAGGATTGATTATGCAATCTATTATGTCTTTCATGAACCTCATTCAAAATATGGGATTGTTCATTCATAGAACTTAGTAATCGGTGGACTCTTGGGACACATAGAGAGATGCACATTAAGCAAATAGTTGGCTTTGCCCAACCCTAAGCATACTATGCATAGGGTAGCCCTTGATGAAGATTATTTCTTCTCTCATGCTTTACATGCCGCTTATAGCCCAAACCCACTAGAGAGTGCCACAAACCTTGACGAAGAGTCTATACAAGTGCTTTCATTACTCATGCATAGTGCTTTTGACAAAGAGGAGATCAGGCATGTACCTTTTAAGAGAGAGAGATGTTTCAAAAATTGTCAATCTATGAGCTTGCAAGACATGTCTTAAGGGATACCATGACCAAACCAAAGGAAGCTTCCATTGTCATGCAAGAGAGGAGGAGTGAGGAGCCAAATGTAGAATTAGGGTTTGTTTGGATACACAAATGATAAATCTAAAGGAGACATAGTATTAAGGTTTACAATTATAGAGTAGTTGTAGGTTCCAAACACATATTTTAAAGTAGAGATAAGAGGAAGCTCACTCAAGAACACAAGAAGAGAGATGGAAGCCAAAACATTTCCTTGGTGGTTTCTTCTTCTTTCATACACCATAGAATATACACAAAGTATAGGTAAGATAAAATATAAAGAAAAGTGGCATATTGTCAAACAGTACATTATTGACTATACTAATTGACTTGCACTATAACTATGCCACCAATAGATAGGTGCAACAAACCAAATATAATAAGTGACAAGTCAGTGGTGGCCATGTAGTAAGAGTCATAATGACCACCGATGTGCTAAGTGTAGACATGTGGACCCATTTAACTACGCAATTTATCATCAATGTCTGCATGTGTTGAACTTTCCATCTCAACACTCCCCCCCTCAAGGTCAATTGTATCTTTGCAACTCTACGTAAGCTTTGAAATTTTTAAAGCTTCTCTACATCCAACTATCGATCATGTGTGTTGACATATACCAAGATGATCTCACATGCAGGTACCTTCTCTCTAATAAAGTGGTAATGCGCCTCAATGTGTTTTGTCCTAGCATAGAATACTAGGTTCCTAGCTAATTGTATGCCGCTCTTGTTGTCACATTGAATGACAATTGGACTATCTTCTTATACATCCAAATCAACCAATAACTTTTGCAACCATACCTCCTCACTTGTTGCCATATCAACACCTCTATATTCAGTCTCTATACTTGATAAAGCAAATGTAGGTTACTTTTTGTTGCTCCAAATAATTATTGCACTACTATCAAGGGAAAACATGAATCCATTGGTAGATCTTTTTGTAGATATGTTACTAGCCCAATCAACATACGTATATCCAAATACATGTATAGCCTTACTTGCCTCATTAAAAAATTCATAATGCAAAGTAAACTTCACATACCTCAATATGTGTCTAACTGCATCCAAATGAGGCTTTCTAGGCATCTACATAAACTAATTGACAAGGCCAATAGTATAGCTCAAGTCTAGCCTTGTGATAGTCTTGTAAATTAAACTTCTTACCATCCTCTTGAACATGATAGGGTTTTTTATCTCATCCCAAACATTAGCACTCAACTTCACATTTTACTCCAATGGCACTAAAAGAGGCTTACATGCTATGATACCATACTTGGACAACATATCTAAGTCATACTGGCTTTGGGAAACCATATACCATCCTCACATTTGATCATCTCAATGCCAAGAAAGTACCTTAGCTCAACTAAATCGTTACCTCAATACTAGCATTTGCACAACCATATACCATCATCACATCTGATCACCTCAATGCCAAGAAAGTACCTTAGCTCACCTATATCCTTTATCTCAAACTTCTTCCTCAAAAGGTCCTTGAATTTAGTAATCCCATTGTCACTATCACTTGTGATAATCAAGTCATCCACATAGATAACTATGATGACCAAATCAACATCTCCTTTTCTCACATAATGTGAGTCACTAGCATTAGAAACATAAAAGTCAATGTTGACAAGATACTCTCTGACCTTGTTAGACCATGCTCTAGTTGCTTACTTTAGCCCATAGAGTGCTCTCTTGAGCTTGCACATATATGCGAGATACTCTAAATTCTCATAACCTGCTTGTTGCTCCTCCATATATACCTCTTCTTGCAATTCACCATGCAAGAAGACATTCTTTACATCCATTTGCAGCAAACTCCAACCTTTGGCTCTACTGACAAAGCAATCATATATCTAATAGTTGCCATCTTAGCAACTAGATTGAATGTCTCTTCATAATCTATGCCATATGTTTGAGGATAGCCTTTTGTAACCAGCCTAGCCTTATACTTGCTAATAGAACCATATGCTTTATCCTTCATTGTATAGACCCACTTACAATGGGTAGCTTTCTTGTTCTTAGAAAATGGTACTAGATCCCAAAGTCTTGTTGGTCTCTATTGCAACCATCTCCTTATCCATTGCTGCATCCCAATGAGCATGACCAATAATATCCTCAAAATAAGTGGACTCAACATTCTCATATAAGCAATGGTGACTACATAACCTTCAAAACCAAGTATTTTAATAGGGTACCTAACCCTGCTAGACCTATGTATCACTGGATCACTTAGTGGAGCCTTTACATTAGCATGTGTTCTTTGTATACTTGGTGTCCTGACTAAAGGAATACCAAGCTTATCATCCAAACTCTTTGAATCATTGGAATCTCTATCAAACCACAAATGACTCTAGTAGATGCATCATTACCATTTGATACTTTCTACTTTTCATTGTCTTTACTTGCAACACTACTAGATGCACTTGAAGATGTGGGATTACTTCTTAGTCTACTTGACTAAGGGCTAATTGTAGATATAGTACGATAATGTTTCTAGTCCACTATGCGATTCTTGCTTTTCTTTTTCACATAACTATGATGATCATAATCATCATCTAATGCATCGCCATTAGATGCATAGCAAGTGCTCATCTCATAAAAAACAACATCTTTTCTCACTCTGAACTCACCTTTGACATGGTTATGACAACTATACCCTTTCTTCTCTAAAGAGTATCCAATGTGGAAGGTCATACGTGCATTTGTCAACCCAAATGGCATGACTGTGTATATAAATACCATTCATTTAGTGGCAGAGATAGTCTTGTGCTGGTAATTAGGATGGACCTACACCTAGTTCTCACTTGAGAATCCATCTATGAAGCTATATGTCGTATTTACTACCACATGTTCAATTGGGCATTTAACATAAGGCAAGAGATATTGATCTATCTTGGTAGTTGCATTGACCTTGTTATAATTAACACACACTCTTCTTGTTCTCATCGAGTACCACTACTATAGGTGATTCTCAATCCATGTGCTCAATCTCATAGATGAACCCTTCCTTGAGAAGCTTATCCCAATTATTATTGTATAAGATACATATATTTTGAGGGTCCATCAAGTGTTGTAGGGTCTTTACTTTAGTAGCCTTGATGTTGGGGTCCATAGGTATTGTGTGTATCATACGGTGGTACTCCATTCAAATAGGTATTGTGTGTATCAACACATATGGTGGTATTCCATACAATGGTACTCCCTTCAAATAAGTGAAATTCCATGTAAACACATCTTAGAACTTGATTAACAGCTCGAAGGCTTGTGTCCTTTTCACACCTAACATGAGATTCAACCTTGAAGACCTACTCAAATTGCTCTATGAAGCTATAGGGCTCTCCCTTGCTCGATAATTCCTTATTTGCTTGCAACTAAGGTCCATTCACTACTCTATACTTCTCTACTTACTTGCAATTAAGGAAATCTTTGATTTGTCCTTTGAACTAGTCAACAACACCTAAACCTACAAACAACATGTTGGCTATGTGGGTCTTGACATAGAGAACACTGGGGTTGTCAATCAACTTCCTTGACATTAGGCCATTGATTAAGTCGCTAAATGTTTCTACTTGCCCTTCATTCAGTAGTAGCCTTCTAATGCTTTCTATCTCTCCTTGTGATTGGGGTGCTATAGCTAGGTCCATGAGCTTTATCTATATGTCCTGCCAATACCTTGTATTGCTATTCTATGTCTACCAACTCATTAATGTCCTTTCTTGCAATGGTTGGAACCTACCCAATGCTTTGATTAAGTCTTTTGGTGCATCCTTTAGCTGTTATTTTTTTTCTTTGATGGGTATCCCATTCCCTATTGTGGTGCTTGATTGTAGTCAAAGTGGCCCTTGTTGGCCTTGCATGATATTCTCTTATCTAACTATGTAATACAATTGCATAACTTGATCCATAATGGCCTAATTTATCATTCTTTGTTGTTATTATTGATAACATGGGAGGTTCCTTTTAAGCTCACATGGTTAATTCTTATAAGTTTTTAGGATTTTAAGTCCTTATGCATGGTGGCTTGTAAAGAGTGGACAAATATTAGTTTTTTTGGGAAACAAAAAAGGAAAATGATAGCTCCACTAGCTTGGTATAAAAGGTGTAAGAGATTCACTTTTTTCAACATTGAGTAGTAAACAAAGTTTCTTTCATCTTCTCCTTCTTACTTAGCTTTCATTTGTTGTCTTCTCTTTCTCTCTCTTTTTCCTGTCTTTCTTTCTCATCTTTTAGTATTTCTCTCCATTCTCTATCTCTAGAGCTTTGGAAAAGTTGGCAAGATTAAGATTAAAATGGCAGATCGTCCATACCTTTCAGAGTCAAGTTTTAGAGGTATTTTGGTAGAAATAGAGCAATAGGAGTTAGAAGAGCTTTAAACTATGGTTACTTTTCAAGTGATCCATTTCCTATTCTCTTTCTCAAGCTTCTAAGAAGCTACAGGTAGAGATCTTCATTCTACATCTTGATCTTCACTTCTCTTCCACAAATGGATTGATGAGGAAGCTTGCAAGCTTCATGAGCTTCAAAATAGACTATCATTTTGAAGATATTTGATGGAGTAATGATAGCCACTACATCTTGATGGGCCAATGCGTTTTGTCCTATTTTAAATAGTAGTATGTTACAACAATTTGCAGCATATGGCTTCTTCTATGAAACTTGTGTTGCTTTAAGCATTAGGAAAGTAATGCATAAATAATGGAGCGTTCTTTCTTCATCTTGTTGGCATTTTACTCCTCTTGAAACCCTAGGACTGACAAGGGCATCTATTAAAGCTTGTGTCACACGTTCAACTTCTTGAAGATTTACTCAAATCTTGGCCTTAAGCCTTATCTATAGTAGTAGCACTTTAAGCTTGTGTGGAGATTCAAAGCATTGAAGCCTATATTTCATCAAGAAGCCATTATGAAGATGGATTTGGGAATTACAAATGAAATGTTTCACTCTTTCATTTCTAGGCCTGAAGAGTGTTGGAGATTACTCATTTGAAGCTTTGCAATTGGGAAACCAAAGCATTGGTTACGTTTGGTACTTTCAAGCTTCTAACTCCTCATTGAAGAAGTATTTCTTCAAATTTTAATCTATCTAATCCATTTGCTTAAGCCATATTCCACTCAGTGAGGGAGAGAGAGATTAATTCAACAATGGTCTTGATTTTCAATCTTGCACAGTTGGAAGTGCTTCACTATAGAAATTGTGGAATTAATTGAGCCATACATAGTAGCATTTTCCCATATTCATGCTTCAATCAAATTCTGTGTTTATGCATTGCTTAATCCTCGATCTTTTATGTCTATCTTATTGATAAATCCCAAGAATTTGTAAAGGGATAAGTTAGCAAGTAAATGAGTCACTGATTGTTGAAGTAATCCCACTTCCCAATCTCTTGAATCTACCCATTTTCATGCATATCATTAAAGGCTGAAAGCTTCTTTTCAATCACTGCGTATTATCCTTGTCTTTTAGATTAGAATGCCACTACCAGGTTGAGATACCAATCTAAGAAAAAGATGGATGTTGGATGAGTTAATAATACAAAAGAGAGGTGACCCTCTCTTACTACTTAGGACTCCAAAGGGATGCACAACCTGCCTTGAGGCAAAACTTTGCATACCCCTTACTAATCCAGAGCCAGTGTAGAGAGCCCTATTTGTTGTTTTGCACCCCACATAGGTACTTGCATGTGGAGGATTGAAAATGGAGTTATTACTAAAGAAATAGGAATAATTTTAGGCTCCTATAGGGACTCACATGTCATTACATGTTTACTTAAGGAATTCACAAGGTTGCAAGGTATTATAAGGCATTTGCAAGTCATATATAGGTATTGAAAGGTATTCTAAAGCTCCTACAAGTGGGATATAGGTTCTATAAGATATTGTTGAGTATATATGGGTCAAACAATGGTTACCACAAGGTTTACAAGACTTAAATATGCCATAAAATGTATTTTTATACTAAAATAGGGTTCCTATAGAGTATAAGATTCTTCTAGATAGTCACATAGATTTGCTTATAAATTTTCGTTCCTCATTCTAATGAAGAACAACTCATTTCAAAGAAGGAATTATATTCTTTTATTTGAACAAAAAAGTTCAGCATTTGGACAATGATGCCAAGATTTATAGCCATTATAGTGATTGTAGGTCCAGTGGGGACAACACTTGAAAATGGCAGGCTATAGGGAAAAAGATAAGGCCAATGAAGATCTGCAAAAACAAATCAAGGATGCCATGGTTGAAAATATTCAAGGGGATCATCAAGACAATTCACAAGAGTATGGATTGAGAAAATGGCTCTCTATAGTACTCAAATGAATGAAGCTTTGACTGAATGGCTCATTCAACCAAGGAGCCATTAAACAAGCTCTTAGCCCAAATTTGTCAATTGATAGCACTGATAAAGTAGAGATAAGTCTAAAGCAAGGCATCCCTTTGAGCCCTTGAAGGTGAATTCTTAGCAAGGAATTATTGGAAGGAAAGCTATCTCGAATAATAGCTATGAAGTGAATGAGCCATCTCAAAGGAATGAAGAACTGATTGCAAGTACTCATGGCACTATTTCTAAAGGAGTAAGAGGTTAACAAGCTACATGTAGATTTCACTAGCATTTGCAAGAGTTTTTCCAATAATTTAAGTCCTAATGGAAGTTATTTGGATCAAAATTGTAATGCACATCGAGCTTCTAATGGATAGTGAGCTTTTAATGAGAGAGAAATTTGAGATAAGATCATCCTTATAGAAAAAAGGGCATTCTTCTACCCCATTAAATATAGGGAAGTGGGCATCAAAATTAGAGTCTTATTTTAATATCTATCCTCAATCAGATGATCGAAAGATCTAGTTTATTACTCTCCATTTAGAAGGCTTTTCTCATACATGGTGGATGTATATTAAAAGGGAAAATATGAAAATTAATGGATGGGAAGACTTACCACAAATGGCCCAAGTATTTGCTTCACTCAGAAAAAGAGAAGTTGGCTAGGAGATAATATTAGCTTGACTAAAGAAACTTAACAATGAGAAAGGGTACCAACCATTTCTTAAATTTGACAATATATATAGAGAGCATAAGTGATAATGCTAAGTTGTATATATACATCTATGGATTAGAACCAAGTTTATCAGATGATGTAGTGGCACAAAAGCACAAAATCCCTCAACTCTCTTTCAAGTAATTGAGTTGGCTGAAAGGTATGCTTGGAAGTACAAGAAGGATGTAAAATTTTAACAATATTTTGGATAGCCCAAAGTTGCCATAAAATAAGGATAATTTGGAGGAAGCTTTGGAGGCAACAATGTGTCCAATTGCAACCTAAAGTTCCTTATCCACCTTTTAATGTAGTAAGGTAGCAAGGAAGTGTTAAGATTGCTTTTAGCCCTAAAATAAAAAGCAAATCAATTAAAAATAAGCAAATAAATGCTTTAGCTCGAAGGTGTTATACCTATGGATCTTTTCAAAGAGTGTAAGGAAAAGGGCCCATGTTTCAAATGTGGAAAAAATTATATTGTTGATGATGCCACTAAATAGTATATAAGAAAGCCAATATCAATAGTATATTTATCATTGAAGAGCTAGGAGAAGAGAATCAAGTTCCACTTGTGATAGATAATGCTGAAAATAACGTTTATGAAGATGAAAATGGCCAAGATCAACTTTATGACCCTTTAGAAGGATCTCCTTTTGATTTGAGTGGCCATATACCTTTTGGTCTAGATGGACAAGAGGACAATAAGTTATTGTATGCTACCACTTCAACCTATTTGATATCAATGGATGCATGGACATGTTCTAGGATCCCAAGTATAGTAAGAAAGTAAGAATTCAAGGAAGCTTCCATGGAAAAACTATGTATTTCTTGGTAGACAGTGGTAGTATACATAGTTTTCTAAATAAACATGCAATGGATAGATTGCAATATCTTCCACTAAAGTACAATGGCCAATTAAGGTTAAAGTAGCCAATGGTGCTAAGGAGAGAAACATCCAAATATGCTCTAAAGTTCTTGTATATTTGGCTAAAAACTATGAAACATGGGTGGAGTTGATTGCTTTAGAGATCGGCCCTATTGATGTGGTTTTAGGATATGATTGCTTGAGGCAATTAGGGAGATTAGCATGGATTTCTCTCATATTATATGGAGTTTTTTAGTGAAAGATAGCTCATACACTTAGAGCAAGTCCATGGCAAAGTAGATTTTAGCTCATAATGGCCAAACAACTTAAGAAAGAGTTCAAGAAGCACTACCAAATATTTGTTTTACACCTCAATAAAGAGACTACATATCAATCCAAAGAATCAACAAAGAATTCAGTATTGAAAACTCTCTTGGAGGAGTATAAAGACTTGTGTACATGTATCCCTACCTCTTAAGAGAGCAATGGATTATCTTATAGATTTGGAGCCTATTGAAGCCAATTAATAAGGCATCTTATTGACTCTCAAAATGTGAAAGAGAGAAAGTAGCAAATCATATTAAAGATTTGTCTTATGTATATTTGGTCTTGTTGGTCAAGGAAAATGCTATTAGCTTTCAAATGTGTATCGATTACAAGGACCTCAACAATATCACTATCAAGAACATGTATCCTATCTTTAGAGTTGATGCTTTGCTTGATGAGATTAAGGGGGTAAGGTGCTTTACCAAGATTGATTTGAGATCAAGCTACCATCATATTTGAATGAGAGAGAGTGATGAAGTAATTACAATATTCAAGATTGATTGAGGGCTTTATCATTTTATTGTCATGCCACTTGGATTAACAAATACTATGGCCACCTTTTAGAGTCTCACAAATAAAATCTTATAGCCCTTCCTTTTCAAATTTGTCTAGGCGTTCTTCAATAACATCCTTATCTACATTAAGTCATCTGAGAATCATTTGATGCATATGAGTAAAGTGTTTGGTATTTTGAGATTGCACAAGCTGTTTGCTAAGAAGATTCTTGTAAACTAAAGTGGAGTATTTGTGACACATTGTAAGTGGAGGAATCAAGGCCGATCCTAAGAAAGTGCAATGTGTTAACACATGTACAACCCCTACCAGTGCCACTTCTATTCTTGGTTTTCTTTTTTAAAAAAATGCGAAGTTACTATTAATGTAAATTAGTTACAACACTGGATAGTGTTACTAAGTCTCAAGACCGCTATCTTCCCCCAACTTATGGTGGGGGCGCATTGGAGAGACCGCTATCTTGTTGACCAAGTGAGCTCTTAAGGGCAACTTTTTATTCATAATCCTCCATCTAAAGAAGTTTAGCTTGTAAACAAGGGTAGCCTTTCACACCTACTTGATTCTTTTTTCCCAGGTACCGATATTAGCCATACGGAAGGCAAATCTCCATTTGTCCCCTAAGAGGAGGGGAATAGCCAAAGAGGGGGTAGTGAAGTCAAATCATCTGTGACATTTGGTCAGCTGGACACCCCCAGGGCTCATTAGAGAGTGAATGATTTCATCAGGAACTACCACACTAGCAGTTGGCTAGTCCGACTGCTTGTATCTTAGGATACTCTCCAGCCAAATGGTTTCCAATTGATTTAGCCCATTGCGATCACTGATGACCCCTGTCTGGAGGAAGCGAGAGTGGTCTGGGTCCCAAATTTGTATCCATTGCTTTAGGACTTTGCCAGAGATACTTTTAGCCAATCTGTAATTGCTCACCATAGGGCTCATAGGAGGATCATAGGCAAAAGGGTTTGCCCATAAACTAGTCCTTAGAGAAGAATTGCCATTTTTGCAGGTGGTTGCCAATCAGTGAGCTTGTGAAATTACAGATTGCCAGCTTCTTACCAATGCTTGGGTTGAGTCAAACTGAGAAATTATGATTGCCCCATTGGTAATTACAGATTGCTTCATGCCAACCAAGTTCAGGCCATGCACCGCCCTTACGCGCAGCCTCCAATATCCAACTTCTAAGAATGATTGACCAGGGCTGCTAATCTCCCAACCTGTGTAGTAATTGAAAACAAAGTCGTTTAGCTTTAAGTGCAAGTGGTTCTATACCCGAGTCCCCCTTCTACCTTGTCCTCCAGAGTAGCCAGATCCCAACCAAACTGGGGCATTCTACTTGAACCCTCCCTGCTCCATAAAAACTACATGAGGGACTTTTCTACAGTAGTCTAGGATGTTTGGCTAAACACAAAAATTGAAGACATATATATAGTCAATGATACAAGTAGATTTTTGATCACCGTGATCTTGCCAGCAAGGGAGAGGGGCACATTGTGCAATTTGTTACTTTGATCTTTTCCCAAAACCAAAGAAATCTTTGTCTAGCCATTAGGCCAATGCCAAGGGGTCCCCTAGATAGCGAATGATCTCTCCAGGCATAGAATCTTGAAACCATAGTAGCTATACAGCCAATTCATTGGTTCCCCCCACATGAGAGGCTATAACTCAGTCTTGGAGCAATTAATGATGGAGGAGGAGACTTCAGCAAACTCACTGAATGTTCACATAAGGGCATCCACACAAGCTTTCTCAACAGCAACAATGGACGTGCTGCCATCAGTGAAGAACTGGGAGGGAGCCACTGAACCATCGGGTAGAGGAAGTTCCCATATGAGTCCATCTTGAACCCTCTTATCAATCTTGCGCAAAAGCAGGTCAGTAATCAGAGCAAATAAGAGAGAAGCCAACGGGAAACCCTATCTGATTGACCTTCTAAGGGGCAAAGGCACTAGTGATATTACCATTAATACTAATAGATGCAGTAGCATTAGAAAAGAGGGAACTCACCAGTCTCCTGAAAATTGTGCCAAAACCAAAGGCCTAGAGCACTTCTTCAATGAAATGCCAATTAATTTTGTCATATGCTTTGTCAAAATTGACATTTACCAAGACAAAGTCATGTCTGTGAGTCATAGCAAGGTCCAAAGAGAGTACAAGATTGAGTATGGCATCCTGCTCTTTCTCCCATTGACAAACCTGTATTGTCTAGGGTGGATGATCCTACCCAAGAGGTACTTGATCCTTAAGGCTAGAGTCTTGGCAATCACCTTATAGGTGACATTTAGCATTGTCAGTGGTCTCCACTTAGAGGCCTTGAAAGCAAGGGGGGATTTGGGAACCAACTTGATAAGGCCATGATTGATTTCAGCTTCCAAAGTGCTAGATACCCTGATTGAGTTAAAAAAAAGCAACTAGATCTGGTCCACAAGCATCCCATATTGTTTGAAATAATTCCATAGGGAGACTGTCAGGGCCTAGAGCTTTGCTCTTCTTCATCTACATAATAGCATAGTGTACCTCCTTAAGTGTAAATGGTCTCTCTAGGAGCAACACATCTTGCTTGCAAATTGGACCTGAGACATTCTGCAGGAAGGCTTCCAGCCTGCCCTGGTAATCTTGGGATGTAGTTGGTTTGGAACAAACGATCAAGGAAAGATGCTTCTCAAGAATTTTGGAGATTGTGACTTCATCAGTGTGTAGTTGACCTTGCTCTTCCTCCAGGGCTTCTATAGTCTCTTTTTTTTTGTTTCAGCTTAAGAGACCTAAGGAAAAAGGAATTCGGAGCATCTCCCAGGGTACTCCACTTCCCTCTTAGCATGACCTTAACCGTCATGACAGCTTCCTCCTCACACTTTTTGAGGAACTTTTCAAAGCTCAGGATTAGAGAATGTAGAACATTATCCTCCGGACTGAGGGCTAAAGCTTCCAACACGTAGGGCCTCACATTTGCAGCAGCTCAAAATTTGCATCATTTTGCTTCAAGCTTCCTCCCGTGGGCTTTAGCCAAATCATAGGTTGCATGCAAGGAGTTCATCCATCTAGAAGTAGACGTTCCTGCTTCCCCACTTGCGGACCTCCACTTGGCCTTGAGAGATTTGACAAAGGATTCATCCTCGAGAAATGAGCAGTTGAATCGAAATGACGGGGACTCCCTCAGGGAAGCACCTGTGACAGTCAATCTAAAGCTAATTAGAATAGGAGTGTGATCAGAAACAATAGTCTCACCAAGCGAGTGGTATGTAGTGTGGCCACCAGTAAGCCTGTGTAGAAATGATCCAAGCGGCATGCCCACCATGTCAGGCCAATGTGCCTATTGTGCAAGGGATGCGTAGAAATGATCCAAGTGGCATGCCCACCATGTCAGGCCAATGTGCCTATTGTGCCAAGTGTAAGGGACATTTGAGTGCCCCAAGGCCAGGACTGCTACATCCTGGAGGTTACAGGAAGCTTCCAGTTGGTTCCAGGCCTCCATCTCCTCCAGCGCCATACATTGCGCTCCATGTGAATGGTCATTAGACATCACCATCATGTTTGAGTCCCCAGCAGCTGGTATAGCCAGCTACTCTTGGACAAGTCGTCCTAATGCCTCCCATTTCTTTGCTCAGAGGGCGGAAGTATTGCTGGCACAGACAGAGGCTATCAAGAATTGCTCCCCCCACATCTCAACTTTGGCTACAACAGCACCTCCATCACCAAGGCTCCGGTCGGGCTCAGGCAGTCTTTTATGATGAGCAAGGTACTGCCACACCCCTGTCCTCTTAGATCATGATAGATAGAGTATCCTGGAATGTCCAGCATGTTGCACATAGCCTTGTCAATTTTAACCTCCTACAGAGAGCAATTGCATGTGGGCGATACCTGCGGAGAATCCCATACACTACATGTTTCTTAAAGTCTGAGCCCATTCCCCTACTGCTCCAGGAGAACATTTTAATTTTAGGTGAGCTTTTGCTGTATTCAGCAGAGCGTATCTGGCGTAACCATGAATTCTTGTTGATCAATTGGGGCATAATAGTTATGATCAACAAGAGGCTGACAAGCAAGGCCTTTGATGAGAGATACCTTGTTCGGCTTCTTCTTACCTCCACGCTTCTTGATAGACGTTGAGGGCTGGGTATTCTCCTTATTGGCATCTGACATTGGATACTTGAGATTCTCCTTGCTCATGCTTTTTGCAGCCTTGGGGGGGTCTGCGGGGTTGGTGTCGCTGCCTCCTCCTGCACCTTTTGATGATATGTGGATCCTCATCCTTATTCCTCATTTTGGCATCAGCTGGAGAAGACAGTGTAGGCTATGTAGGGGGTGGATTTGGGTGAGGCGGATCTTTGTTAGAGTCACTTTTTCCACGCACTTCCTCAATCTTCTCTTCAGCCTGCTTCTGAGGGCAATTACGCCCAAAATGGCCACTATTACGACAAAGTTAGCAAGCATCAGGAAAGGGGGCAAACTTGACACTGAGTAGGATCTCCATCCCTGAGGAGTCTTGTAGCTGCAGATATTCGGGGGGTTCATTGCGATGGTCCCAAAGGATTCACATCCGATGTTCTCCTCTGAGTATGCCCTGACATTTGTGACCCTAGGAGCAAACATAACTTTTCCCAGTGTAGTAGCAATGGTAGGCACCTCCCCATCCAGCCAAAGGGGAAAATCAGGAAGGGATATCTAGATAGGGCACTCATGATGGAGGACGCCATCAGGGGTGAAGGATGACAACCATGGCAAGGCATAAACCAGATTGCCACTATATCTGAGATAGAGGACGCCAAAACCTAGTCTCTCTCATTTTTCGAGGCTAGTTCCGCCAAGAAGAAACCCTTCATGACAAACGTGAACTGGAGGAGGGTAGCCTTACCCTGGTAGGTTCCTTCGAAACAGCGTGCAAAGTTCTCCTCCAAAGGAAGCCACCTCAAAAAGTACAGGTAAACACCAAAGACCAAAGAGTCGCATACCTCTGCTTGACATTCTCGAGTGAGATCTCTACAGGGGCTTTGTGAACCCATGCTCCCTCTGTAGCTTTCGCCCTACACTCCTTGTTGTGATGTATTTGATCCTCACGCAGGGTACGCTCTGAACTCCGCCATGTCCACATGGGGACAATGTAGCGCGTGCTTGTAGCTTCCATTCGTTAGTAATGATTTTGCGTGCATCTCAGTCCTCTGACGCTTCACCGAACCCTTCTACATACAGACACGTGCATCATAAAGGTGGCATGATGGTGTTGCTGCCACGTTAGCATGAGTAAATTCACCCCATTGTGCTACCCTACTTCTCGCAACACTCAAGATCGTTCGACCTTCTTGGTTTTCTTGGTTTATATTCTTTCTATCTGAGATTTATTAGGCATGTGCAACTATTATAACACCTTTGATACATAATCTCAAGAAAGAAGCTTTCTTCTAGGATGCTACAGTCGATCAAAGCTTCAATTAGTTAAAGAAATCGCTTACTTTAGCTCCCATCTTGGTTTGCACTGACTTTTCAAAAGAGTTCACTATCTAGTGTGATACAAGTTGATGAGACATAGGTGTAATTTTATTTTAGAAGTATGGAGTTATTGCGTTTGAAAGCTATAAGCTCACGAAAAAGGAGATGGAAATGGATATCTATGACTAAGAAATATTGGCTATTTTTCATACATTAAAAAATGACACTACTATCTTTATGGTAGTCGATTTAGAGTGAAGAGTGATCATAGAGTTCTTAAGTGCTTTCTCTCACAGTCTAATCTCACTCCTGAGAAACTAAGATGGGTAGCTACCTTGTAAAATTATGACTTTGATATCACTCGCACTATAGTTAATTATAATATTGTAGTGGCTAATTCTATTTCAAAAATGTGGGCATGCAAGGTTTCATCTATAACTAAGCTTTATTAGTGATTGGATTGAAGAGCTTTAAGATGCCTATTTATTAGATAACGAATTCACCCATATATTTCAGAAATTATAGTAAATATTATAGAGAATAACGCTTAATTTTAGCTCAAGAGTGTTCTTATTGAGTTTCATGGCAAGAATGGAATTCCCCATACTTTTTACTTCAAGGAAAAGATTATGGAGGAGGTATATTATTTGCCTACAACTAGTCTAGGTGTCTTTAAAACCTATGAAAAAATCTCTAAATATTTTCACTAGAGAGACCTATGGAAGAATATCAAAGACTTTGTTTCTAGATATGTGCATATTCTTTTGATGTTAACATAAGACTTTTGTTGTTCTTAGGCATCTTTAATGTCATGTTGGATAGCTTGCATCAATCAGTCCATCTCTTCAAGCATGGCTTTTCATACTTCCATTTTAAAAGTGGGATTTGAGAAATTTAGAGATGTATGGCATTCTTGCTCATACAAGGCTTGAAATGATTCCATCTTCATTGTCTATTGGTAACTAGCATCGTAAGCAAGTTCTATAAGATGTAGATGCTTAATCCATTATCTCAACACTCTGCCACAAAAAGAGTTTAAAATATCTTCAATTTTTTTATTTACCCTCTTAGTTTGGCCATCAGTGGTGGATGATATGTGGTACGAAAGCATAACTAGTCTTGATGTCTTAAAACAAGCAAGTTTAAAACTTAGAGGTGAACTTGGAGTCTTGATCATGGATTATGCTCTTTGGGAGTCCATGTAGTCTAGATGCTTCTTTTAAAGACTCGAGCAATATCAGACTTATAAGTTTTTTTTAACTAGAATTAGATGTGTGACCTTAGTCAAGACCTTGGTTAGTCTATCCATTACTACCATGATGGAATCATACCCACTAGCAACAATAGGCAATCCAATGACAAAGTGCATACTTATGGATTCCCATTTCATTTGTGGAATGTCTAGGGGTTGTGATTCTCCAACATTTTGATTATTTTTTCCTTGACCCTTTGATAAGTCAAGCATTGGGTTACATATCTTATCACATTTCTTTTCAGTCATATAATTAATGATAGCTTTTACGAACTGCATTGAGAGTTTTGGTATATAGTTTAAGAAATTAGATTGTCATGAGCTTTCCATAAGATTTTGGTATTTACTTCATGTCCTTTTGGCGCACAAAGGTGATATTAAATCATACATATAATCATTTCTTGCATGATACTCCTTAATCTTGGCTTTTTTCTTGTTGTTAGGACTTCCATCTTGAAGTACTTTTGTCATAATCTCCTCATATTCCTTATCTTGAGAACTAGCTTGGAATAACTACTCATATTCCTTATACTAAGAAATAGCTTGGCGGACAAGCTCAAGGATAGGATTATCAAGTATGGACATGGTTTTTAAGCTTCGAATCTCAACAACACTGCTAAGAAAAGCTTTTTAGCTTAAGGCATTCACAATACCATTGTCCATCCTTGGTCAATATTTGATTTCAAAGTTAAAATCTTGCATTATCTCTATCCAACTCATTTGCCTCATGTTCAGGTAAGCTTGGGTGAAAATCCACTTAATGCTTTTATGATTTGTCATTAAAGTGAACCTTTTTTCCAGTAGATAATATCTCCATAATGTCAAGGCATGGATCACAATGAGTAGTTCAAGGTCATGGATCACAGTAAGCAATGAGTAGTTAAAGGTCATGTGAGTAGCATAGTTTGACTCATAGGGCTTGAGTTTCCTTGAAGTATAGGCCACTGGTCTTTCTTCTTGTACTAGCACCCCGCCAATTACAAGTACACTTGCATAAGTGATTACTTTGAATAGTTGGCTAACATCACGCAACTTCAACACTTGGATAGTGGTTACGACTTCTTTAAGCTTATCAAAGCTTTCTTGATATTCAATTACCCACATAATCATAGTGTTCCTCTTCAAGAGATTACTTAAGGGTGCTGTAAGATGAAGACTTGATACCATTCTATTAGTTCCAAAAATCCTTGGATTTCCTTGACTATCTTAGGTATTGGTGGCCAATCTAGGATTTCCTTTACCTTTGCAGGATTATCAAAGATTCCATTGATAGAGATGGTTTATCCTTGGTATTCAATCTTGTCAGAAAAAATATGCATTTGCTCATCTTAGCATATAGCTAATTTTTGGGGATTGTCTCAATGCAATCCTTGAGTGGCCTTCATGATTCCCTGATGACTTGGAATACACCAGTACATCATCAAAAAATACAAACTCAAATTTTACAAGTATGGTAAAAAGGTATCTTGCATCAGTTAGTTGAACGTTTCTAGGGTATTAGTTAATCTAAATTGCTTGACCAAAAATTCAACCATATCTAGTATTGAAGGTAGTATTTCAAATATTCTCTTCCTTGATTTAGATTTGATAACATCTTTGAATCTTAAATCTATCTTGGAAAAGACATTGTCTCCATGTAGGTGAATCTAGAAGTTCATTAATCCTAGGTATAGGGTACTCATTCTTGACCATCACCTAGTTTAGTCCTTTGAAGTTAATAAAGAGTCTAAGAGATCCATTGATCTTCTTTTGGAAAAGAACAAGTACACCCCAAGGAAAATTAGTTCGGTAGATGAATTGTTGCTTTATCAGTTGCCCTAGTTGATTCTTAAGTTGAATGGCCTTAGGCATAGGCATCACATTTAAATGTACAAATGTGCTATTTATTCATATTTGATTAACGAGAACACTTATTTGATACCATATTCACATTAAATTAATCATTTCAAAATTTCACATTAAAAGTAATGTAATGGGAATATTACAAACAAAGGCCATGCGGATGAGCAGTGTGACAAGCCACAATGAAGTATGTAGACTTATGATTGAGCAAGGGTTGGAACACGAACTTGATCCTATACTTGTTCCATACAAGATTGTATGCTCATGGAAGGCTAGGAATGCCTCCACTACTATTATTGAGCTAATGCAAGGTCTCTTGCCTGAATAGCTTTAGCATTTTGACTTAGCATTCAAGCATTGGGTGCACTTGACTGACCACTATGTGGCTTGAGATAGGACCTATCGCATCACTTTGGATCATGAGTCCAAAACTTTAAAATCACTGATTGGGATGACTTGAAAGTCCAGTTGGCTGAGTATCAATGCCTTCTTGCTTAGTTCTCTACCACCACGGGAAACTCTTATCTCCTCGAGCAATCATGTTACATTATTTCTAAACAAGCTATTGAGAAAATACTTCCATTTTGCGTAGTAGGTGATCTCATAGCTCACTATGCCCACTTTCTAGAAGTTTGAGTGTGAGCTATTGCATTACACTTGATTACTTGATCAGTTTCATAGTTTGACCTCTACAGAAGAGGGGGTTCGCATTGCTTCTTCTTAGAAGGGGTGGCAAGGGAAGGGTAAAAAAAATCAAAAGTCCAATCAAAATAAAAGACAAAATTAAAATCAAACTAGTGAGCACAAGGAAACTCTTAGTCCTCTCTAAAATCAAGGTGGTAGAATATACCAAAGAAAAATTGGTATTCTCAACATTGTTAGAAGGCAAGCCACTTTGACGACGAGTGTCAATCAAAGGCAAGAGGCACATCACCAAAAGCTAAAACTCAAACCCTTTCCCCTTAGCCAAGCAATTTCTAGTAGGGGAGACAAGTTGGTGGCAAACCTCAGTAGGGGTAGTGTGGTGATGCTAGATCCATGTAACCACCAATCAACCATCACAATTGACAATGTTATCAATGTTAGAGGGCTTGTCTGATTGGTTTTCATAGGGCCACATCATTTTCATAGAGTGAGGATGCAAGTCTTTCCCACATTTGTGGGTTTCCTTCTAAGGAGGTGACTACCAATGCTCACTCATCAGAGCTGAGTACTTCATCTATTCCTTGGATTGTGGATAGTGGAGCTACCCATCATATAATCCCCATCTAGGAGATTTTAATTTCTTGAGCCCATATAACTAGACATGTTCAAGTTGGGAATAACTCCTCACCCCAACCGATCATTCGATAGGGCTCACGTGTCTCAATGCCACCAACTCCACTGACACTTTATGGAAACAATCATGTTTTAGTGCCTTCGGATCAATAAGTACCCACTGGACATTATCAGCCCATTTCTGGTGGCTATCTACCTCCCCCTCCTACTTATCCCCCTCCACCACCTATCTAACTCTCCCTCCTACTTATCCCCCTCCACCACCTCCTTCTTATTTCACTTATCCAACACCTCATGGTTCTTCCTCCTCATCAGCCAAACATACCTTCAATGATAAGATTCATTTTAATGGGTTGAACTTAACTACTTGGTCAAATTTGATGAGACATGCCCTTGACTCATAGACATCTTGTATGGTCACTTGATACTAGTTCAACTCGATGAATCAACTCTATCTCATAGTCAACCTCATGGTTTGGAGGCAACTTGATTAGTTCTTTTGGAAATACATCTTTGAAATCATTGATCCATGAAGGTAGAGCAACTTCTTTAGGTTTTTCTATCTTATTTGACTAGATCATAAGTTGGATGACCTTTTCTTAAGCCTTTTTTGAGTCAACTTACCTTGGCTAGTTAGACTCAAATTCTTCTAGATTTTCCATATGCCCTTACTGTATTCCCTTCTAGATCTTGGAAGATCACTTCCTCTTTGGCACATAAAAACTAGGCTTTGTTCTTCTTGATCCAATCCATTCCCAAAATGCAATTGTAGCATTGCAATGGTAAGATCTAAAATTCTACTTCAATTGAATGGTTGCCTAACTCACATTGAAGTGTATTTGCAGTTTCAATTGAGGAAATTTCTTTCCTACTAGACATTTTTAAATCATTTCTCTTATTTTTTTGGATTCAAGATGCAATCTCTTAACTATTTTGGGTGTAAGAAAAGACAACTACTCCTTTCTTCTAAATGCTAGCATATATGAATCCTATTTTTATTTATTCATCTAAGGAGCACTCTTGGGTTGCCCTATCATCATATTTACTTGGGCTTGAGCTACTCTTCGAATCAACTAAGGCTTCTACTAGTAGGATGACATGGTACTCAACTCTTTCCCTAAAGGTGTTTACTCTTAGGGCTCCCAAAGTCGGGGTTATTCTAATCCAAGGCTCTAGTACTAGGACCTCTTTTGCTTCTACTTTACACTCCATCTACCAAAGCCTTAAAGTTCCTCTAGAGAACTAGATTCCCATTTAGTATCATTCTTATGGTAGTGTTATATTTGTAAAGAATACAACAACAATGACACTCAATTCTATATTCTTGATTGGAACTTCTTGGTCCTCTATGTGTTGTGGATATGTCCTTGTGATGTCATTACTTATGGTTTCTCTTAATGAGGTTGATTAGAGATAAGTCTCCCAAAACCATTAGACCCTATGGGGGTCAATAGAGGTGCAATGCTTGATGCTTGCTTTCCTATGTTGCATTCTTGTTAATGTGTTCACAAGAATTAATATTGCATCCTCATAATTTATAATCTCTACTCCAAAGTGGCTCAATGGGATAGATGGAACAATGTACTTACTTTTACTTGTTTTCGACATGGGGTGGCCTTGCTACATATGTGTTATGCAACATTTGTCACATCTCCCATGAGCTCTATTTTCTTAAAGTTTTTTTTGCTTTTGATGGAAATTGGTTGATACATACCCTAGTTGACAGTAGTTCCAATATTTGATGGTCTCACGGGTTTAAATCATGCCTCTTTCATGGTTGTGTATCATCATCATCATTGGAATGGGCCAATATCCCATAAGGATAGTGTTTCCCTCTTTGTTATATTTGACATTTGTGTTAGATATGCTTAATGTCCCACCCTCATAAGGTGCCACCAATGATCCATGGTGGTTAAAGTTATAAAGCCACCATTATGAGGAGAAGCCATTTATGAGCCAATTGGGTCTTACTAGTATTTAGATGATGTCTATGTGATTGGATGGAAAAAATGTGACCTTTGTGGGTTTAGCCTTTGGTTAGATAGAGTAGTTAAGCTAATAGCAACTTGAGGCACATTGCATTGAGTTATGGAAGTAATCAAGGGTGCCTAATTTTGGCCACGGAAGTAGCACTTTTGGTAGGGTCTCTCAAGGTGGCTAGTGGCCCCTTGATGAGGTTTTAGGAGCAGCACCTTCTATATGATGGTAAAGGGAATATTCACTAGCTAACTAAGAAAGGTTCATAATATTCTAGATAAAAAAGGCTAACCTAATAGCCTTATTAGCCTATAAAAGGAGGACTCTTCTCAAGTTATAATCAATCTGTCATTCGCCTAGTCAAAGCTCTTTCAAATAGCCTCAAGCTCTTCACCTATCATCTATCTAAATCACCATCTAAGCTTCACAATGAAAGGCATTAGTAGATAGAGACATCTTTACATCAACTTGTTTGGAATTAAAGAAGTTTTCATTATTTTCTTATTTGTTGTATTTTGTATCCTATGTCATGTACTTTTTGCATGGTATTAGAGTCCAAGGGACTCTAAGAAGTGAAGGGTTTGCAAGAGACAAGAAGTTCAATAGCAAAGAGGAGTGATATCAACAACTACAAGTGGATTTGGTACATTAGATAGTGGTGTTGCTATACCAAAAATTTAAACATTGAGGATTTGTCCACCAACCTTGACCAAAGGTAAGTTAAATGGTACAAACTACAGTTTTTGGAATTTTAAAATTATAACTATCCTTAATTCTAATGAGCTCTTGGAGATGGTGCTAGGGACTAACCTAGAACCATAATTCACCCCCAACCTATCAAGTTTGAGTATTACGATTCCTCAAAATGTAAATATTCTATGGGCTTGGAAACAAGGAAATGGAGATGCACTATGTGCCTTAGTTACAAGCTATTTTGATAGTGATTTGACCTTGATTTAGCATACAACTAGCATATCAAAGGCTTAGAATGTACTAAGGAGTTAGTAAAACACAAAGCCAAACAAGGATCTGAGAAACTAGAGAATCAACTAGTAGCGAAGAAGTTTTTTGAAATAGAGATGGCTAAAGCACTCATCACTCATATCATGAATCTATCTAACTAGATGGTTGGTGCTAGGATACAAAAGACTAGGGAGGGGCTAGGTCAGAGGTGCTTTTAGATTTGTCCACCAAATTTTATGGTCTAGTAATTACCCTTAATACTTAAGTGAGATATTAAGCTTTGATATTTGAGGAATTTTGTGCACTACTTAATGGATGAGGAGCTATGACTTAAAGCTAGAGAAGGGAGCAATAGTGGAGATGCTACATTCTCCACCAGTGTAAAAGCCAAAGGTGATATGACTTAAAGCTTGAGAAGGGCCTAATAATGGAGATGCTACATTATCCAGCAATGGTGACAAAAAGAAGAAAAATAGGACATACATTTTATTTCCTTTGTTACTACAAATAGTGAAGAAAAAAAGTTTTTGCCACTCTCATGAGTAACACCACCACCGAGGCTACGGACTGCTTTGTTGGGGGTAAAGGCACATATGCCTATGCCACTTGTATATTCACTATACAAATAGTACCCGCACACTTGTACTTTGTAGGTGGCACGTTCCCATCATCATCACTTCATTCTCTTTATTCTTCTAATAGAAGGGAGGATAGCCACGCATTGTGACTCTTGGAGTTCCCACATCTTGTATCTCTCTCTCTCTCTTGCTCTCTTGCTCTCTTGCTCCATCTACCATAGCTTACACATCTGGTCCTTCCGCTTGCTTATGCATCATCCACCATAGATCACACTTGTGGTGCTTTTGCTTGCTTGTACTCTCACTTAGAATTCTTCCTTCAAGTGGTATTGGAGTCAAGATTGAGGAGCTTTGCCCAATATTGTCTCACCCTAGATTTGAAAGCTTTAGCTCTTCACCAATGGCTGCCATGGATTTTCCATTTGAGATAACCATTTGGCTTTAGCTTGCTCTTGGGTGTTTAGACTTGCTTCAAGACCTAAAAAGACTTCATTTACCACCTCTTAGTACTTTAGAGTGGCTAGCAAGAGCAACAAAAGCCATGAGCCTGACTAGCATGATTTGGACTTGATCTTTAGGCTACTCCTTTAGCACACATGGCAACTCACTATTGCTTGGATCCTCCATTAGTCACTAGGCATTGCTTGCCTCCCTCCTTAGCATTGGTACTTAGCTTGAAGCATTGGTTTTGAGCTTGAATGCTTCAACCATTCACTATTCAAGTAGGGTAGCATGTTGTCATAAAACATGGACAGCCATTGACCCACTTTGAGAGCTTTACTTATGATTACTCACTCATGCTATGATGCTAGGATCATTTGATCATGCTATCATGATGTCTAAAGATGTTTTTTGAGTTGATATTGAGCCCCATTTGGATGGTATAGAGCAAAAATTGCTTGTTATTTGTACAGACTTTTTATTGTAGTACCTTTGGGGACAACCTATTTCTCACAGTTTTGGAGGCTACTAATGCTTGTATGCTTGTGTATTGATGCTAGATTTGTTATGTTGATATCTTGGAATGATTTTAGGCTTGATTTGAGCTCAAAATAGCTCAATTGAGTATCATTTGAGTGCTGTAATAATAGGGCAACATAGCCCTATACCTCTTGCTCTCAAATGCTATTCGAGAACTCTATTGGATGCATTGATGCCTGACATGGATGATGCATGGTCGATTATGCTTATTGAGAGCCCTTGAGCTGTGGTTTGGGCTTGGTTGCATAGACCTTGGCTGTGATTTATGCTATTGGGGGCATTATTTTGGACGCTCGAGTAAGAATTTGAAGAAGATATTAGGTCTTATGCTCCCAAATGTATGTCACATGTATCTTGGATGCTTGGATGCTATATACATGATGTATTGAGCTTCTTTTTCTCATTTGGCATTCACTCTTTGTTCCAGTGGGAGCTTGCCTAAAACTTGGATGCTACATAGAGCTTTTGATATTCACAATTGAGCTTGATCTTAGTTCAATGAGACCATGGGACTTGGTTGAGTTATATCTATGCCCTATGGATGCTCACTTTGACTGTAGTTGTTCCCTAGTGGGTTGATTTGATCTTTGCATTGAGCCAAGCTATATCTCTATCATGTTATTATTAGTGATGTATTCATCTTAATTCGCTATGTATTGAGCTTCATTATACTTGATTAGTCAATTGTGTACTTGGTACTTCTCTTCCCCATTATCATTGAGACCTACTATATACGCGAAAATTATGCCTATTGGATGTATCCCCCTTTGACACATTGAGTTTGATAGTTCTTGGTATTGGTTACGTGATCAATGACTACAAGTGGTTCGTACATATGCTGCTTCTTGTAGGATATACTTGGTAGTTGTAGATTTAATTCTATCAATTGATTGCTTACACCCGGATTTGGATTTACTTTTTTCATTATTTTCAACAGGTTGCAATTACATGTTTATGCATAATTTATGAGGACAGATGCTTTGACTTGACTGTCACTCTTTGGTAGTTAGTGGATAGCCTTACTCTTTGCAATATTTCTTCTATCAGTAGACACTATATTAGTTATGTTTTTGGATTGTTTTGCTCTCATTTACAATAGCATATTTGTCTTGGACTATGCTTTCATTTATTGCATTATGGCTACTGGATTGAATGAGAGTGCTATCTTCAACATTGACAAGTTGGATGGCATAAACTGCAGCTATTGGAAGGCACAAATATCGTAGGTTCTAGTACACAAATTGCAAATAAATCCATTGAAACATGAGGGTGTAAAACCCAAACACTTTGAGGTAGAGGATTGGGCTAAACTGGATGAGTTATGTCAATCTATGATTATTTTATTACTCTCTAAGTGGCTTTTCTATAATGTTGTCTTTGAAGGGCATACCACTTGACAATTATGGGATAAGATTCGTAATATCTATGACAAACATACCCCTATCTCTTAGATGTCTTGGCTAAAGCAACTCATAGACCTTTGTATGAAGGAGGGGACTTCCATGACCACCCACTTAAATGAGTTTCATTCTATTTTTAGCCACTTGTCTTTGCAAGGGATTGACTTTAAAGGTAATCTTCATCCTTGCTCTTACTAGTTACATTGCTTGAGTCATGTAACACATTCCATACTACTATGCATGCAAATAGGCATGTTGATGGGCTAAAATTATAGGATGTAGAGTGTGCGTTCTTGTATGAAGAGGTTAAAGGTAAGAATATCGATGCTTCCCTTAGTTCTCATACTTTGATAGTTAGAGGAAATAATAATAAGAGTGGTAATGAACACCATGGAAGAGACTCTTAGAAGTCTCATTCTTAGTCACGTGGAAAGTCTCGCAGCAAGTCCCATGGCTGTAAGTCCACATGGACTTGTCATTATTGTGTGAAACAAGATCATATTTGGCCATAGTGCCATAAAGTGCGTGATGACAAGTGCAAGGAAAAGAAAAAGGGAAAACTATGGAAAAAGAATGATGATCGTAACATTGTCCTTGGCAAGTCTAGCATCAAGATTGAAAAGATTAATGTCATACAGATTGATTCTGATAATGATTACATGCTTGCAGCTTCTTATCTTAATATTTCGTAGTTGGCTAATGCCTTGTCACCATGCTCAGTGTTGGTTGATTGATTCAGGGGCTTCATTTTGTGGTACCTCTCATCAAGAGTGCTTCCACTCCTATCACAACATGATAGGATGTTTCCAATTAGGTAATGACTTGGCATTGGATATTGTCGGTATTAGAGATGTTTGGCAGTAGTTTGCTTTAGGCAACATGATTACTTTGCATGATGTACACCATGTTCTGGCTTTAACTAAAACCCTACTTTTGCTAGATAGTTGGATGATGTAGTTTATGTTTTATCTTTTGGTAATTTCTCATGGAAGATTACCTATGGGAATCTTGTCCTAGAATGAGGTGCCAAGTCTGGCACTCTTTATCCCTTACTTGGATCAGTGTCTATCGACCATATTTTAGCAGTGACTACAGTACTACATGTATCATTATGGCATCATTGCCTTGGGCACATGTCATTAAAGGGAATGAAAATGCTTACCCATTTGCAGTATCTTCCGCCCCTTGACTATACATATTTTGATTCTTGTGATCATTTTCTTTATGGCAAGCAAACATGTAGTTTGCATAAGAAGTTTGGCATTATGCGCATCAGTGAGACTTGCTCTTGTTGATTCTGATGTTTGTGGACCTGTGCATTGTAAGGTGTTAGGTGGGATGAAGTATTTTTTTACTTTTATTGATGATTACTCACATAAGGTTTGGGCATACTCCATAAAGTAGAATTCAAAAGTCTTGGCTATGTTTTAACATTGGCTTGCTTTTGTTGGGAGCCAATTTGGGTATAGACTGAAATGCCTATGATCTAACAATGGAGGTGAGTATGTATTTAAAGCCTTTGAGAAGCTTTGTGATGAGAGGGGTATTAAGTGTAAGTTGACCATCCCCTACACCCCCACTTGAATGGTATGGCTAAGTGCATGAACATGATAATTTAGGAGTGAGTTTGTAGTATGATTTAGTTAGTTAGGCTTACTGCAATACTTTTGGGGGCTAAGGCAGTTACACATACTATATATTTGATTAATAGATCCCCATGCCCTATGCTTGGCTATCAGTTTGCAAAGGAGTTCTAGCCTGGAAAACCTCCATCATATGCTTATTTGCATGTCTTTGGTTATGAGGCTTTCTACCATGCTCCCAAAAAGACAAGTGCAATAAGCTGGATCCTAAGTTTGTGAAATGCATCTTTCTTAGTTATGGAGATATAAGTAAGATGAGCTATCACACCTATAGGATATACAAGCTTGAAAGGTCATCCATAGCCATGATGTTGTTTTCCATGAGGAGAAAATGCATAAGCACTCTAAGTAGGCCATTGAGATATACATGGTGATATTTTAGGCGGAAGCCTCCTATTACTATATAGCTACCTAGGCAACTTGCAGTAGTTGATGCTCTAGTGGCGTAGGACCATGATATTAGATAGAATGTACATACCCCACAATCTATTTTGCAGTGGTTTACTAGAGATAGACATTAGCCTGATCGATTTGCACTCTCCTTGGATTATGTTGTAGTGACAAATGTTAGTGAGTCTCTTAGCTATGATGAGACCATGCAAAGAGGTGGTAGTCACTCTTGGGAGAGGGCCATATATTTAGAGTATGACTCACTAAAAAAAATCATACGTAGGTTTTGGTTCCATTGCTTAGTAAAAAGTGTGCTTTGCCATACAAGTAGGTGTACAATTTAAAGAGTACCCCTAGATACCCCAAGCCATTCTTTAAGGCCAGATTGGTTTCTAAGGGTTTTAAGCATGAGCATGGTGTTGAGTTTGATGAATTATTCTCTCTTTTAGTCAAGATGACTATGCTATACTTGGTTTTTGACTTTGGTTGCACAACTAGATCTAGACCTCTATTAGATGGATGTCAAGATAGCTTTCCTATATGAGGACTTGCACGATGAGATTTATATACAACAACCTAAGGGCTTTGAGGAAAAAGGCACGGAACATGTACCTAATGTGCAAGTTGAGAAAGATCCTTTATAGCCTGAACTAGGCACCTAGGGATAAAAAACAAGTTTGATACTTTCATGCATTCACAAGGATATATTTGTAGTGATATGGATTTATATTTATACACAAAGAAGGCCCATGATAGCAGCCTTATGATTTTGGTACTCTATGTGGATAATAAGTTGATTGCTGGGAGTACTCATGATGAGTTGATGCCTCGAAAAGTTATCTAATGAAGAGGTTTGAGATGAAGGACATGGGACACACCTCACATATACTTGGGATGTGCATCATGTGTGATTGCTCTAAGGGGCTCCTTTACTTGTTGCAAAAGGAGTACATCCAGAATGTCCTTAAGCAATTTCATATGTAGGATCTTAAGCCTATCAGCTATCCTTTACGTTCTCATGTGAAGGTTAGTGAAGCCAATTGTCCACAGATTGATGAATAGAAGGTCGAGATGACCAAGATCCCTTATGCATCTATAGTGGGTAGTTTGATATATGCCATGATAGCCACTCATATTGACACAGAATTTATAGTTGGAGTTGTGGTATGCTATATGGCTACACCTAGCAGGAAACATCGGGATGCCATAAAGGATATTATGAGGTACCTTAAAGGTACTATAGATATATGCATATGTTATGGTGGCCAAGATATAGTAGTTGTAGGGTATACCAACTTTGATTATGCAAGACTGACATGTAAACAATAGAAAGTCCATCTCTGGATATATCTTCACCTTTGATGGAGGTGCTGTTTCTTGGATATCCAAGGTACAAAAATGCATGGCCCTATCTATGATAGAGATAGAGTATGTTGTAGCCACTAAAGCTTGCAAGGAGACTCTTAAGCTAGACCGTTTGATCGTAGACCTTGGTATTACTGATGTCGTTCCTACATTGCATTTAGATTCTATAAGTGCTATTCACTTGGCCAAGAATTTGATCTTCCATGCAAAGACAAAGTACATTGAGATGCATTACCACTTTATCAAAGAGGTCATTGAGGATAGGTCCATTGAGCTTGTCAAGATCTCAATATATTAAAATTTGGCAAATCTACTTAGTAAAAGTTTCTTAACGGAGCACTTTGCCTTCCTTAGGAAGCTAATGGATGTTAGATGAGATGATGTCTTTCTTGATCTTGTTGTACTTTTATCTACATTTATACTTGTCATTTTTTTCTTGTTCTCTCCTCACAGGGGTACATTTGCCTTTAAGTGAGAGGTTGTTGGGGGTAAAAGCACTTGTGCCTATGCCACTAGTGTATTCACTACATTGATAGTACTTGCACATCTATACACTGTAAGTAGCGGATGCCCATCCTCATCACTTCATTTTTTATTCTTTCAATCACTAATAAAATAAAGGAGGCCAGTCACACATTGTGACTATTGGAGTCCCCACATCATGTGTGTGTGTGTCTCTCTCTCTTGTTCTCTTGCTCTCTTGCTTCATCTGCCATAGCTTACACCTCTGGTGCTACTGCTTGCTTGTGTTCTCACTCAGGTTTATCCCTTCATGCTTATTGAATTAAGTGTTTCAAGCAACATAACTATGACTACCTCGCACATAGCCAATGTGCACTCTCCATTGAATATAGTGAGCTTACCGACTGATCCATTCATTGTAGTCTAGCCACATGAATCCGCCAATAGCTCCAGGATCTAAGGAATGTAGTCAAGCAAGCTCTATCTCCATGCTCTATCCAACATGCTTGTCAAGAGAAGAAAAGAGAAGAAAAAGAGAAGAGAAGCAAGAGCTTCTCTAAGACATGGTCCCTCACTTTAACTCACACTCTCCCTATCTCTCAATCTTTGTCTCCCTCTCTCACATAATAAGATAGACACAAGAGCAAAAAGAGAGCCACAAGTTTGCACACTCCAAGAATGAGATTATCCTTTTATTTTATGGCTTATATACATATCCTCTTTTTTTGGGCATCCACCCACCCTTTGGTCCAACAATGACCCTTTCTCAATACATGTCTTGTATTCTTTCTAAGCCTATGAAGAACAAATTATTATATGTGTCATTGTGAAACCTTTGATTTTACAACTTGCATAGGAGGGAGTTCGGTGCTCATACAACTTGAATTATTTTACTTGTTTGGTCCAATTCAAACTCTTGCTCCTACACTCACTTTCACTTAAAAAAAATTTTATTGCACTTTTTCTTTCTTTCTTTCATCGCTTCCATCTTGGAAGGGGTCAACATTACCACCCTCCTAGTTGAGTGCTTGTCCCATGGCACTTTGAGGTTCTATGGGATCCATGTAAAGTTGGTTCCATTTTGAAAGTGTAGAGAGTACTAGTAGTTTCCTTGTGCTTTAGGTTAGTGTATGGTAGAAATGGAATTAGCATTGGATTAGTCTTTAGGGATGGGCTCATTATTGGGGTAGAAGAGGGAAGAATTAGGATGATGTGGGCCATTGATGTTGCTAGTTTTATCCAATTACTCTTTAAACTATGTTCTCACAATAGAAGGGTGTGTGCACTACCTGGGGAGTGTCTATCTTACTATGTTGTGACTTTTGTGCTCGTGTAAGTGTAACTGGGAGATGAATCAAACCCCAAGTAGGCTTGGAATGTTGTGTCACACTCGAGGACCCAATTAGGATTAGGGGGAAGTGTAGTTCAAAAAACTCAAGGAGATAGGTCTATCGACATTCTCGAAACATCGTGCCATTGAGGTGCCTTGAGTTAAGTGAAGTGGGAAAGGGCTAGGGGTTACGATCCCCTAGGTGCTGTGATAGTGTGTGGTCCTCAATATTTTTCTTTTCTTTTCTCTTTTGTTGTGTAGAAAACATTATGTATAAGTAAATGAGGAGGACTTCATTGGGGCCCTTTGTGATCCTTGGGTGGTGGTCGAGGTAGTGGCTACAACAATCTTTCTAGGCATGCTTTGCTCATCATACAGGTCTTCAATGTGTAGATCTTATTGGCAAGGGTGTTGTTGTTGGGAGAAAAGGGTGGCTACAATGTTCATGTGTTCCAATAGCTCAAAATAGTATATTGGTAGTAGTGTAGCACGAAGGAGTAATCTCACCATGGCGTACTTGTCTATTCCTGCATTCACATTGAAGAACAATGAGTGAAGTCCCTCCTCTTCTATCACCTTCTTTTGGTTGAGCAGCCAAAGAAGAAATCTTAAATAATTGCATGTTGTAATGAAGGCATGGTCTAGGTAGGAAGAGAAATCTTCTACAAATCTTTTGAAGGAAGGGATCAAGTCATTCTCTTGAAACTTGAGGCTATCTTTTGGCCTTTTTGCATTGAAATTATATATCAAAGGGAAATCATGCGCTTGCCATGCATTGTAGATTTGTAGTCAACTCCATGTCACCTAGGATAAGGCATGTAAGCGGGGTTCCCTCATTTGAACAATAGTGAGTTATAGAAGGCCACCCATGCTTCTATGTTGTCATTCAAGATGTTCTTTCTCTAGGCAGGTTGACACTCATAACCTTTCATAGTTCGTGATTGAGTGCCTACCTAGTGAGTTGCACTTTCTTCTTGAGGTTGCCCATCATGTCATCCTTACATGGCTTCCACACCTCAAGTAGTGTGTTGATGAAGTCTTGTTGTGCTGAGCCTACATCATTTCTTCAATAACCTTAGCTCTTTCTACTACTAGGCTTTTTTCACATTCTACTTACACTAAATGGGTGGCCATGTTCAGTGATGCATCCACATTCTTTTCTTGCCATGGACTCATCCTTTCCTTTTGTATCTCTAGCCCTTAGTTTTGTTGTTTAGCAAGGATTTTCAGCATGGTTTGTTGCTCTTGCTAAGTTTGGGCAAGGATGTTTCTTTGTTGCACTTCATGGTCTAATTGCTTTTGGAGTTGGGTATAGTTATGTGTGGATTTTTCTATCTCACTTTCCAACTCCACTAGCTATTAGGTCTTTTGTTGGGCTTCCTCTTTGGTGCACTTTGCCACCCTCATCTCCCTTATTCATTGTCCCTAGATCTGCTTCATCTCCTCTAGTTGTGCTTCTAAGTTGTCATTTTTACTTCATGGCTTAGGCATACTAGTCTTCGAGTTGCACATGGTTTTCTCTTTTTACTTCACATTGTTCTTACAACTCTTCATATCCTCTTTCCTTGTCATTGCCTTCTCTCACTGTCAGCAGTCAATTCTCTCCTTAGATTGAAAATATCTCTTGTTTTTTGTTGTTGGTAAGTGGTATGGGCTCTCTTTTCCTTTTCTTAAGCTTCCAAGGCTGACTTCCTCTCCTCATATAGTTGATCCCTTTGCTCTTGTAAATCTCTTAATATCTCTTCAAAGCTTGGTGCTAGGCTTAGGGTGATCATGTGTAAAGAAGGTGAGGACTCTTTCACTCTTGGCATTTTAGGAACCTTCTAACCAGAAACTGCATCCACAATTGCCAATCGTTTGATACTAGTGGCCGTGGCTTCTTTTGATCTTGCATGTGAGAGAGTGGTGACTTGTGTAGCAAACTAATAGACCATTCTCTCCTATCTACTTCTAGTCAAATTGTCTGTTGTTGTGGGGGCTAGGATGGGTGGTGTTGTGGCTACAAGTTGAAGGAAAAGGGGTTTCTAGGGGAGCCTTATCTTTGCCTAGGATGATTGGTGGTCTAGTTATAGGTCCTATTGCATTGATGCCTATCTCTGAAGACTCTCCTAGGTTGAGGTTCATTAGAGCTAGCTCTTTTATACTTGAGGGTTGCTTCTTTTTCTTTTTCAAGTTCTTTCTCCTCCTCTTCATGCCATTCTCTTGTTTGCTTGCCACCCCATTAATAAAATTTGCTCCTTTTCTTCTGATAGATATGGATTTTACCTTTTGTTATTGCTGCTACTACTAAGTTTGTAGTCTCCTATAATGTGGATCTTGTAACCTCTTGCTCCTCAACTCAGGTGGTCACTCTAGTGCCATGGCTTGAGTCTAAATATCAACTATTATGTGCCCAAACTGAGTATATTCTTATTCTCCAATTGAGCTTGTTATGGGAGACTTCAGTTGTATCTCTTTTACTAGGTGATTTCTTGGTGTAGAGATTTTGTTGTGTGGCAACAAGAATTCTCATAGTCTCCTCTACCTCCTGTTGCAATCTCCTGATTTCCTCTTCCTCTTGCTCCTTCGAGGGTCCCTGCTGCTCTAGAGTTTTAGTGCATGTGGATGACACCTCCTACATTGCCATGCCTTGTGGTTCATGTGCTGATGGTTTTGCTTATGGGTGTGATTCTTTGGTGACTTATTGTATAATGGCTATTAATACCCCACCGAATCCTACCACAATGGTCTTGGTGGTTGCCTTCCTCCTTTCTACCTCTTTGCTTACTGTTAACACGGGTCCTGATTTCTTGGACTCTTGTGCACCATGATTCAATGGCTTTGTCACATCATTGATGGTTTTTATGATGTAGACATTGAGATTTTTATTATCCATTGCCCAAGCAACCACACTTTCCAGCATTGCAACCTAGATTCTACTCATTAGGGAGTTGTACCTATTTCCAAAAAATAAGGCATGTATCAATTTAGCTTGAATCTTAATTGAGGGATCTAGGATGTCCTCTAGGGTAATGTAATCATTGGTGAAAACCTTTTGCTTGTTCATCCTCCCTAGCATTGCATAGACATCCTTTTTTGATTGCTTATCCTGCTTAACTAGTAGGCCCAAAGCTTTATGGACCACCATTGGGTTAAGAGGGATCTCCACCTGTTCTCGTCCATCGTTGTTGCTCATTGTAATCAATCCACTATGCTTGCTAGGATCGAAGATCATGAAAAAATTTGTGCACTGTTCATAATTTATCACCTCTTCAATTTTCTCTATGTACTTGTGCAATTCACATTGGTCTACTAATTCTCTAGCATTTGGATTCTGGGTAGCCACTTTGTTTAGGTTGTGAACTTGTTTGTATCGCAAGTGGTGATATCCTTTAACTTCTATACTACTCAGTTTGTAGTTTTCTTGTTCTCCTTTAGAAAACGGTGTTTGGAACTTGGTTATCCTTTTCGTGCAACTTTGTCTCCTTGTCTTGCCATAGTCAAGGTCTAATGACATCTTGTGGTGAGTTTTCAAGAAGTATTGAATTTGTTAAGAACAAAACATATATGTATAATTTGCCAAGAAATCACACAAGCATAAAGAAAATTGAAATTTTTGCCTTATGGTCTTGTGTCTCATACAAGGAAATTTTTGCATATAAGCAAAGTCAAAAAATGATTAAGAAAATGCATAATTTAAAGACTTTATGTAGAGTCTATACAAACCCCTCCTCCTCCTAATGGACTGTAATACTTCTAGGATTGTGCTAGGGGACTTAGCAACTATGTTTTCAACCACCACTCATAGAAGTATGGATTGTATTCCATGGCGGTGTAATGATCCATATTCTGTGGATGGATATACCTGTACAAGTAATATAGGATAGAACATCAGTAAGGAGGTCCCCTGAACCAATTCAACTAACGATATGAAGCTCTTCTTTACTAAGGACAAACATGATCTATGTATAGATACAACCTTACATTATCTTCTAACATGTATTAGCAACGAGTCAGAGAAAGTACCTAAAAGGATGTGGGGGCAACATAAATAGGATCATACCCTGATGTCTTAATGGCATGTTGTTGCTCTACACTAGTCATGGCTTGACATCTCACTCTTTCCCATTGCACTCGTAGAGTGAACCAAAACTACAAGAGTAAGGAATCAATCTATGTAAGGTAATTGAGGCTAGCTAGTTCAATAGGCGTGATCTCAATCGAAGCTTTATTTGAAGGAGGTGATTAATCTTCCTTTTAGGGCTTGCTCCCATGAAACGTGAGTTGTAATAAGCTCCCTAGTAGGATTGAAGCAACCTTGGTGAAGATGAGTTGATATTTTTGCCATGAGCATGGTAGACCTCACCTCTTTTGTGGTGTTTTTATCAAGGAGACCTAGGTCGAGTCATTCATAGTTGTGGGTGAATAGGGTGAAGGTGTTATCGAGGCATCAAATACATGTGACTATGTCATCACTAGTATTTGTAACCATGCTGGCAGCTAGTTCCAAGAGAGGTTGTCTCTCATAAGAAGGTCTAAGGCCAAGAGGGACATATAGCTTTTTGTGATGATTTGATTGAGCAGTGTTCATGCATGACTTTGGCTTGTTGTAGGCATTGAATTGAGGGTGTTTCTAGGCATAGGTGGGGGTCAGCCATCCAACAAGTGGTTTTGATCTAGGGTGGATGAGATTGGGGAACATTTCCAATAGACTTCAATGTTTTCTCGTAGTTGGGGATAGTGGGGTTCTAGTAACTCATTGGACTGTGATCATGTGCAAGTTAGTTACTGGGGTTCAGATGATGCTGGGTTTTGTATCAGATCGACTTGAGGACCATGATTGGGTAAGGATGGTCGTGGTGTTTGTTTTCGTGGTTGTGGAGGTTTGGCATTCCAAGATTTTATGTATATGGATATTAGGGAAGTTTTGTGCATGAGCTTTAGCAACTAGATGAGCTTGTTTCTAGGGTAGTAGCCTTTTGCTTTGTGCAAGGCTTTAGAAATCCACCGAGAAATTGGGGCACATTATTTATGTCACCACTATACTTGTCTAGGGGTTGGTCTACGTTGGGGATGGGTGTGTGAGTGGGTACCTTGTCTTTTCTTATTTAGTGTCACACCCATTGTCGATGGTTCATATTGGATGGATATACTTGACTAGCTAGCCTATCATGGGCTGCCTAAGCTTTGAGCAATTTGTTGATGAGAGCAACATTGCTCTTTTTAAGGGGTGAATTGGGGTGTGTGAGGAGCATTAGTGGTATTGCCTTCTCCATTGAGGTGTTAGTACCCTTGTTGAAAGTCATGATAATTTTGATGTCGGGTAGCTCCAAATGAATACATTGTAGTCCAAGGTCAACTATACACTTAGCAAGTCATTTAAATAGGCATCCCAATAGTACCTCATTACCAATTCTAGCATTAGACATCATGTAGAAGATGGCAAGTAGACTTTCAATCTCAATGATTATGGTGATTTGACATTTCTGTAATAATGCATAAGGAGGTCCCCCATATGGATTTACTTTTGCTATCATATGATTGAGTGATGCTTGTTCAATTCCTACCAATCATTATATGTCATGATGTTACAATATAGATCGGGACTGTTGACGCCCCTATAGCATTGGTAGTTTCTTTTTGCTCAACCTATCCACTCGGTGTGATTGTGGCATGCTTGTACTTTTCTTCATCATTTGAGAAGGGAAAATCAATCATAATTAGTCTTTGCATGCCATCTAAGAAGTGCAAAGATAGTGTCCAAGTTGATGTGTGAAGTCTTCCAAGTGTCCATCTTTATTCTAACTACTTTTGAGTGGTTACCAAAGAACATCAACTCATTGTCCCCAATCCTCCATCACTCAGGCATTGTGCATCATTATATCATAGTCTACCCCTTTCATGACTATGAAGTTTGCAAAGAATTAGATCCTTGTGATCTTAAGTGGTCAATCCTTCAATACTCTGAATGGTCTGTTAGCTAATGTGACATTAAATTGTATCATTTCTATGGATAGGTTGCCCTAGGCTTGCAAGACTACATGACTTAGAATGCTTACCACTGCTCATGTGTCAATGATGCCCCTTCATGTTGCATCTTTAGTGCAATGATGTCTAGGACTATGTGCATTTCTATTTCCTATCAAAAGGCATTCACTTGTAGGGTGCTTGGTATGTGTGTGTCTACATCTTAGCTTGGAAAGGTGGATGTCTTTGGTTGATTAGATGCATCAATCCATCTTTTCAAAGCTTCCCATAGTGCTAAGCTTTACTTTAGCAATTTCCCTAATGGTAGGGACATTGGAGTTGACATGAGTGTGGCAAGTAAGTTACTCATAGGCGTTCCTAGTTCGAACTCCTCAAGGGGTTGTTGCCAGTGGGTTGTGCGTAGGCTACCTTACTGTGGTAGTCTCATTTTGCCTTTGTGATTGGATTTGTGGTGTCAGATTATACTTTGTCCCCATGTATATATGAGAATCAAGTAGACTCACACTCAAGATTTCATTGATATTGTCATCGATGAACTGGTTTTGTGTCCTTTAGGTGTGCCTACATCTCTCTTGCCCAGTCCCTAACCTTATCCATAATCTCCAATTTTTGATTGGTATTGGGCTACTCTCTGACTCGTGCAATTCCTTTCTCTTTTTTTTTGGAGCAAATGTTTTAGCTTCTACATTGGTCACATGCTTCCCTTTGGTAAGTATTGTGGCACTATCCATTTTAAGCATAAGTTTGGTTTCAACTTTCTTCTTCCTCCTTTTTCGGCTTTTCTTTCCTATGTGGCACTATCCATTTTAAGCATAAGTTTGGTTTCAACTTTCTTCTTCCTCCTTTTTCGAATTTTCTTTCCTATGGACATGTGTCCAAGTTGCTAGGTCTAGGTAATGAAATGCCAAATTACTTGACTTGATTTTTTGTCATGACATTTAAGGGAATTGGGGTGGCATCATAGCCCAATGTTTCAATGGTGAAGAGTCCTAGCGGCATAGATGGAACAATTGTTGAGCTAGTGGAATGTTTCTGCCTAGGATAGTCAGCATATAAGTGTGTAACACCACATTTAGGACATCTCAAATCCACGTTATCCTTGTTAGCTTGCTCTTTCTCTCATGATATTGTGATGAAATATGTCCTAGATGACTGCATGCCCAACAAGTGAGTGGCTCTTGGCCTTGGCTTTCTCCTAAACCTCTACCTCGTCCCCTTCCCAAAGACATAACTAGCACTGGTTTATAATCCATCAAGTTTTTATTACCCTCTTTGTCATAGGTGACATAAGGGTTCATGTATATCTCCTCATCCAATGGTTCTTTCACAAAGTGCACAAGGACATCACTCAACAGATGAGTTATAATGGGTCTAGGTGGTCTAGGTATTATTGCAGATTCATATCAACCCTAGGGGCTATTGATATTTTCGCATTAGGTGTTGGCAAGGCTAGTGGAGCTCCTCTCCCAAAATGAAATTGCTTTTTTTGAGGATAGAATGGCAGTGGGGTGGGGCTATTGATAGAGTAGCCTCCTCGGTAAAGCAGTGGTGGCAATGTATTGCTTCATGTCTATACCTGCCATATTTCATGCAAATGTGTAGGCTAGGGTCAAGGCATTCCACTAGAAGGTGGTTTCCCTCATAATGGATGGATTGCACATGAGGTCGTGTAGGTCTTCGAATCGCCTTTTGGAGCTTGGCTAATTCTAGTTTCAGGTCTGTTATTTTTTGTGATTAGTCAATAATCTTCCCTTTGACCTCAATATTAAGGATACATTATTCACTATGAACAACGATTCTCTCATCGTAGCTAGAAGCGACACTTGCTAGTTGAATGGCTTTTGAGCTTGTTTTCTACAACAAGTCATTCACGCATATTACTTCTTCACCCTTACAAGCACACCCCTTTTGTAGACTTGCATTACTCACTAGGGCATTCTAGAGCTCCTCATTCTATATTCTATTGATAAATATAGTGCAGATTGTCTTCTTATTCAGACACTTAGTCATCACTGGGATTCTCTTATAGAGGCTCTTGACATGGGTGATATAATTGCATATCTCTTATTTGTCCTTTTGAGAACTGATGTTCATCAGTTTGACAATCAAGTTATTTGCATACTTTGCTTCGAAAAACCTCTTGATGAAGAGGTATTTTAATGCATTGAAGTTGTTGCACTCAACATTGTCTAGGTTGTGGCGAACCAAGTTCGGCCCTTTTTCCATAGGCACAATCCAATAGCATGTGCAGTTGATTAGGGTCTTGGAGGTTATTAGCCTTGCAAACCTACTCGAATTGTTCCACGAATCTATATGAGTCATCTCTTACCACATATTTCACAACTTGTTTTGTGACTATCGGGATTTTAGTTTGCCTTCTTGTAGGGGCGCAATCCCTAATTCGGCTAGGATTGAGGTAGCTAGTACAACACTATTCTACTCATTGACTCAATTGTCCATCTTGGTTAGGTGTTTGGCTAGAGTGAGGTTTGGTTTGAGAACTCGTTCAATGTCAACATTAACCCTTGTGAATGACAAGATGTGTTGCATTTGGTTAAGTTCTCTTTTCTTTGCCTATAAACTCGTTATGCTTGCATTGTGAATCTCACAACTCGTTGCAATAGGTCCTTCCCTAGCCTTCTTTCCTCTTCTATCTAAGTGATGATCTCATGTGCTGGTCTACCCACATGTACTACCTATGCCTTTTCCTCATACTATGCTAGGATCTATTGGATTTTGGCTGGAAACTCTTGAGGGTCAATCCCTAGGTTATTAGCATTTGATCATAATGCTAACATGGCCACTTTTTTCTCTTGTGCAAGTAAGGTTTTGATGATGCTAATGAGGTTTTGTAGAGCCACGGTTTCTCCTATATGAGACACTTCGTCTAGCCACTTGTTGCTCTAGGATTCACTTGACTTATGTACTTCATGGTGTAAAGCATTTTTGCAAAAATTGAAAACTCCTAGAAAAACTGTAGTTAGGATTGATTTTTGTTAGCTTAGTTATTTGTGTGGTTTCTTGTTTTTTCATTTTGCAGTTGGATTTTCTATGTTTTTCTAGTTTAGGATTTGTTTTTGTTATTTTGTTTGATTTTTTAAATGTGAAAATTTGAGCCTTGGTCGAGATTTGGTATTTTTGGACACATTGGTGCTAGAGTCTACCATTAGTTGTCAAACATTAACATATGTATTCTTACCAAAATTCTTGCACATTCATGGGGATTATGGGTTCATGAGCACTTCACGTTGCACTTGTCTATGCACTGCACTTGGGGGTCGTCCCCTAATATTTTCAAATACTTCCATGCCATGGGTTGGGTTGATGCATATTTCACACCATCATTGAGCACTAGCATGGCATGAGGCCCATTTCAGTTATATGCAGTAAATCTTAGTTGCATGTGCACCTGAGAGAGCACCTTTCATTGAGCATGCACTATTATTTGCATGCACAAGAGTTGGGATATTTATCACCAAATTAGGAACCTCTGCTTGAGTGGGTAAGGTGGTTGGGGGAGTTTGAGGGTCATGAAGGACACCATCACTTGTGAAATGGGTTGTTTTATTTGGTCAACGTCCTGAGGACCATCATTTTTCCTGAGTGACGGCGAGATTTTGGGTGAGTGGAGTGGAATACGATATTTTTCTCGCTTAGTATTTGAGACGTGAGATTAAGGATTAATCATAGTCAAGGAAATGTGTTTGCATTTTGCATGACGCACGAGTACATGTAGATAGGCTAGGCACAATTTCTCCAGTGCATTCATAATTTCATGTGGAAGCATCACTTGAATGGTTGCATAGCATAGATTCGACATTGCATATTCTTTCAAAACATGAATGATTGAGCACAGTGTATATCTTCAACATCATATTTCTACTAGGTCACATTGCACAGCTAGAGGATAAATGGATATTATTATCAAAAGAGCATTGACATGTGCTATGAAGGAGGAAAGCAAATGATATGCCCATAGCATAGAAGACACTTGCTGGAATTAGCAGTCAAGAGGAAAGGCAAGCAGTTATGTATTCAGATCTAGATTTTTGAGGAAGCACCTATTAATGCATGGATAATGGAATTGTTCGTGAAGGTGGACTACTCATGGGCTACTAGTTTTTTGGGGAAGAAGGCGCAGTAGGGAAAGACAGATAGCTTGTGTGTTTCCATGAAGATTGGATTTATGCTTGGAGGTTAACCTCAATGGGAAGGGATCATGTATTGGAAGGGTAGCGATGTGTGAATGCCCTGTCGTGTTTGGTGATTCTGTGTTTATTGGGGGTGTAGCTATTATAATATGAAGAAAAAATTGAGGCAACCTAAAAGACTTGTTTGTGTGTTGACTTGGAAGGTAGTCAAGTAGCAGCATGAATTCTATTGCCACAGAAATCTATGGACTGTAACATGATGATATGGAAAACCTTCTGGAACCATCTGTAAATCCGAGGAGCTTGATCATGGGGTTATTACTAGGTTTGATATTGTTGTTTGATTGCTGGAAGTTGAGCTATTAGTGTCATTGATAAAGGTTCACCATCTATTCCTTGACTACATGCAAGGATACCTTTAGAGGGCATGTTTGAGAATGTCCTGTTGTTCAAAGTGTTCAATTCCAAGGTGATGGGTACACGTATTGTGAAGTTGTAGGCCCCCAAGGAGATGCAAAGTGAACAAAGGAGACTGTTGGGTAGAGAGATTAGAGATGGGCAGACTTTCTCAGCTTTCCAAGCTTCCCATTTAAAAGGCTGCCATTGTCCAGTTGGATTTTATGGTGATGGTAAAAACTATTGTAGAGATGTTGATGAATGTAAAGAGAAGTTTGCTTGTCAATGTTTGGATTGCACCTGAAAAAATAAGTAGGAAGGTTAGGATTGCATGTGCAAAATGGCCTCCGTTATATCAAAGAGCAAGATACCTGCATTGGCAAAAGTACACCAAGGGTCAGCTGGGTGGCGGTAATGCTTGCTTTGGCAGGTATGGTAGCCTGAAAGCATATTTCGACGACCTAAGATTCAACAGTATTATGTATAATGAACTCGCAACGTTCGATTTCGAGGAGAGATTTGTCATATTCTAGATTGCAGGAAGTGATGGCAGCTACCAATGATGATGGGCAGGTGACAACATTTTGAAACATAGACATGGCGACATTTTCCTAAACGACGGCCTCTAACGTGTGGAATAAATGTAGAGAGTTCAACAATATTCTACGAATGGCGTAGGTTGATGGCGTTTAAGTAAAACACAGATTGAAATGATGGCAACTATTTTTGATCGAAGAGAGGAGTTTAAAGAAAGCTTTAAGCTTTCAAACCTTTGAAAGAAAAATGTATAGAAAGCTTTGTAACTTATAAGGCTATAAGGCTTTCAAATTGCCTTAAGTTTAAAAAGCATGGAAAACTTCAATGCTTTTTGAAAACCAAAAATACTCTTGTGTATTAGTAGGAAATCTATTTAATGAGGGTAGAAGGAGGTGCAAAATCCTGACCCTACGCCTAGCAAAAAAAATTGTAATTTGAGTGAGGAGAGTGAAGGGTCGCATGTGAGAGTGTGGACTCTTGTTGCACCAATTGAAGAAGATTGAGAATTTGAAAGCACAAGTACCAAAGTATCGACTCAAGGTTCTTACAAGGTATGAGAATTCAATACAATTGTTTTTTATTTTTGAAGTGTTTTTCTAAATATCACAAAAGGTATGTGATGCTCTACCTGGATTGAGTTATTTGTTCATTTTGAGCTACAAGAGGCATTGTGTATCATTTGGTTTCGTATGTGGTTTGTGTGGTGCTTGTGAAACTTTTAAATTTTCAGTATTGTGTTGTTCATTTAACAAGTTAATTATTTTAACCAGCACTCATTAACGTCTTATTATCAGGTGGTGAGTGAGGCTTACTCTCGATCACCACTCGTGCAATGTCTCTTTTTTGGTGCCCTTGCTGAGGAGTGTGGAAAAAGTTGACTTTGTGTGTGATTTGTGTATTGAATTCTTGTTTGAGATTATTTCCTGATGGCTAGTTTTTTTCCTGAATTTTATGGGAAGAAGGGAGAGGATCCTCAACGATTCCTCGAAAAATTGGAGCTTGGATGTATTATTCAGTGAATAAGTGACCCAACCCTAAAACTCCAAGTTTTGAAATTTCAATTATTGGATGAAGGTAATTGGTTCAAAGATTATGAAAAGACCCTTAGAATGAGAAATCCTCCTCTTCCTATGGAATATGAAGCAACCAAGTAGATATTTCTTGACTGTTTTAAGGGAATTGAAACTTCCTAGGACCTTTGGAGAAAAATAGAAACTTGTCAAAAAAAGGTAAAAGATAATTTGAGTAAGGCTATGAAAAGGATTGAAAATTTGAGGGAAGAGAGATCTAACACTAAGGGTAGAGAGTTTGAAAAAGATTGTGAAATTGAAGTTGAAGAGAATTGGACAATTGGGTGTTTGGATGAGGACAATGACCCAAATATGTTGCCTGATCTTGTGAGATTTTGTCTCACATTGTTTGTGAGAAAGATATGGAAAGGGTTGACTGTTATGTTTGTGGAGTTGATAAGTTGGAGTCCTGTGTTTTTGAAGAGATGAAGTCTTGTTGTTTGGATGGATGTCTTAAAGAGTTTCTTACTTTGATGAGTTTCGATTTGTTGTGGTGGATAATGGTATGTTTGGATGTTTTGTGGTGTTGGTGTGTTTTTAGTTTTCTATGAGATGTTTGCAATTTTTGTGGATGGAATGGATTTTGGCAACATAGAAAGGGTTCAAACCTTATTTCAAAACTCAAGATTTGTCATGGTTTCCTCTCAAGAGGATAGGAGGGGTATATGGATTGTTGTGGGTGATGAGATGTTTTGTATTGACAATGTGGGATGTTTTGAGAACTTTGGACTTGAAAATTTTACGGATTTTAAAAAGAAAATCGTGGATGACTTTTGTGTGTTCATTGAGGAGTTGTTTGAGAATGATGTGTCATTGATTTTTCTGATTTTTGAGTTTGAAGAACTCAGTAATGGATTGTTGGATTGGCTCATAAATGTTGCATCATTTTATGAAAATAATTGCTGCGCATGAATGCTTGCAAACTAAGGGGAGAGCTAAATATGTCAAGCATTTTTGTGAAAAATGAAAACTCTTTTAAAAACTATAGTTAGGTTACCTTAGTTATTTGTGTGGTTGCTTGTTTTGTCATTTCATAGTTAGATTTTCTATGTTTGTCTAGTTCAAAATTTGTTTTTGTTATTTTGTTTGATTTTTTTTTTGTGGAAATTTGATAGGCTTGGTCGAGATTTGGTATTTTTGGACAAGTTGGGGCTAGAGTCTACCATTAGCTGTCGAACATTGTAGAATAGGTATGTATTCTTATTGAAATTCTTGCACATCACGGGTATTATGGGTTCACTAGCACTTCACGTTGCACTTGTCTATACACTACACTCGGGGGTCATCTCCAGATCTTTTCAAATACTTCCATGCCATTGGTTGGGTTTATGCATGTTTTGCACCATCGTTGAGAACTAGCACAGCATGAGGCCCGATGCAGCTATATGCAGTAAATCTTAGTTGCACAGACACTTGAGACAACACCTTTCATTGAGCATGCATTGTATTATTTGCACAAACGAGAGTTGAGATATTCATCACCAAATGAGGAACCTCTGGTTGAGTGGGTAAGGTGGTTGGGAGAGTTTGAGGGTCCTGAAGGATGCCATCAGTTGTTATGAGATGGGTTGTTTTATTTGGTGAATGTCTTGAGGACCATCATTTTTCTTGAGACATAGTGAGATTTTGTGTGGGTGGAATGGAGTACGATATTTTTCTTGTTGAGTGTTGAGGGTGAGGTTAAGGATTAATTATAGTATAGAAACCATGTTTGCATTTTGTATGACACATGAGCATGTATAGGCAGGCTAGGCACAATTTCTCCTCATGTGGAAGCATTGCTTGAATGGTTGCATAGCATGGATCCGACATTGCATATTCTTTCAAAACATGAATGATTGAGCATGGTGTATATCTTCAACATTATATTTCTACTAGGTCACATTGCATAGCAGGAGGATAAATGGAGATTATTGAAAAAAGAGCATTGATAGGTGCTATGAAGGAGGAAAGTTGAAGGAAGTATCAATGATAAGCTAAAGGAGGTGATCCCAACATGGACATTATTGGTTTTAATTGTTCTCATGTCAAGAGGAGCAAATGACATGCCCATATCACAGAAGGCACTTGCTAGAATTAGCAGTCAAGAGGGAAGGCAAGCAATTATGTATTCAGATCTAGATTTTTGAGGAAGCACCTATTAATGTATGGATAATGGAATTGTTCGTGAAGGTGGACTACTCATGGGCTACTAGTTTTTTGGGGAAGAAGGCGCAGTAGGGAAAGACAAATAGCTTGTGTGTTTCCATGAAGATCGGATTTATGCTTGGAGGTTAACCTGAATGGGAAGGGATCGTGTATTGGAAGGGTGGTGATGTGTGAATGCCCTGTCGTGTTTGGTGATTCTTTATTTATTGTGGGTGTAGCTATTACTAATATGAAGAAAAAATTGAGGCAACCTAAAAGACTTGTTTATGTGTTGACTTGGAAGGTAGTCAAGTAGCAGCATGAATTCTATTGCCACAGAAATCTATGGACTGTAACATGATGATATGGAAAACCTTCTGGAACCATCTGTAAATCCAAGGAGCTTGATCATGGAGTTATTACTAGGTTTGATATTGTTGTTTGATTGCTGAAAGTTGAGCTATTAGTGTCATTGATAAAGATTCACCATCTATTCCTTGACTACATGCAAGGATACCTTTAGAGGGCGTGTCTATGAATGTCCTGTTGTTCAAGGTGTTCAATTCTAGGGTGATGGGTACACATATTGTGAAGCTAAAGGCCCAAGGAGATGCAAAGTGAACAATGGAGGCTGTTGGGTAGAGAGACTAGAGATGGGCAGACTTTCTCAGCTTGCCAGGCTTTCCATTTAAAAGGCGGCGATTGTCCACCTGGATTTCATGGAGATGGTAAAAACTATCATGGAGATGTTGATGAATGCAAATAGAAGTCTGCTTGTTGTCAATGTTTGGATTGCACCTGCAAAGATAAGGGGGTGTTGGGGGTAAAGGTGCCTCCACCTAGTTGCCCATGTATTACTACACTAACAATCACCGCCACTGCACATTGCAGGTGGCGGGCGCCCATCACCATCACTTTATTCTTTATTCTTTTAGTGACAGTTTGAATAAAGGAAGGCCCGGTCACACATTGTGACTGTTGGAGTTCCCATTTCTTATCTCTCTCTTTCTTGCTCTTGCTCTCCCGCCATAGCTCTTGAGTGAAAGCTTTGATCCTTCTCACCTTTCAACTGGTATCAGAGCACGGCTTCCCAACTCTTGAGCTTGGCTCGTGGCATTCTCAACTTCCCATTGACTCCCCACTCACATTGGGTCTCCTTCGCGACAGCCATGGCTCATTCTCTTGAGCTCCCATCACTCCTCGGCTTCCTGAGCTTCTTCCCGGCCTATTGAGGCACCATCAAGGAATTGACATTGAGGTATTGCTTCATTATTTCAAAGTGTTACTTCAGTCCACAGGTCTAGGTAAACAGGGTTTTCACAGGTTGTGGGGAGCCATAGCTCACACCTCTTGGAGCTTCCTTCACCTGGATCTCGCTTCCAGCCTATCAAGGCTTGCTGAGGCTTGGTGTAGGCCTTCCTTGGCCCCCATTTGTGCCCCCTTTGGGCCCCATTGATGACACATGGGACAGCAGACCCCCCAACTAGCTCACTTTTTTTTGCGTCGGTTTCAAAATCTGGCCCAAAAAATCACTCTTTTTGTCATATCTCGGGCATTCGGAACCCGATTCAGGCAAGGCAAGAGTCTAACTTAGAGTTTTGGCATGCTCTGGACGCGATGGTGATGTCAGATTTGTCAAATTCTAATGAAAGAATATTTTACAATAGATTTTAGGTCTGAGACAACATGTATTTGTATGCCTATGGCTTATGTGATGCTTTTATTGATGTCTATTGATACTAGATCACTTGTGGATGTTATGCCTCTTATGTGAGACACATTTGGAGCTGATTTAGCTCAGCCATTGACTATTTTGAAAAAATTTAGATTTATCCAAAACAGGGCAGCCCCCTGTTACTTCAATTTTATGCTTACAGGTCTTGGCATTTGATGCTTGATTATGCCCAGTTGGCGCCTATACATATGGGAATGTATGCCTATGGTTTGCCTATGGATTTGAGCTTGGATTAAGCACTAATTTGCTTAGTTTACAGAGATTATATGCTCTTGGAAACTTCAGGGCTGAAGCTATTTATGCTACAGTTGGGTTATGCCTGTTGGTCACGGGGTGCTCCTCCCGGCTACTCAGTATGATGTCATGATGTATTTGGACTATGCCACATGTCTTGTTTATGCTCTGGAATGCTTTTAAGCTGAGATTAGAGCTCGATTTGGGTTTAACTATCACTTCTTTGCAGCTGGCATTTCATCTATGACATGGTTTATGCCTAGGCTACCCATTATATGTTATGATGTCTTGGTGAATGCTTTATGCTTTGGTTGTGGATGGCAGTTGTTTGAGCTTGTCTCGACATTCATTTGAGTATTCCCTTGAGCAGTTGGACATTGACTTGGATTTTTTCGTTACGACTTGGCTTTTTCCATTACGACCCTGGATGCTATTAAGGCATTGTCTTGGTTACCTGTCTTTGGTACTTTGACTTGGTTTGCTTGAGCTGTTGAGCTCATTTATCCACCTTTTGAACCAGTGGGAGCATCTTGTATGCTTGGCCGACATTGAGCAGGAGGTTTATGCTATTTGAGCATTTTGCAGATACTTGAGACTTTGGGATCTCTTACACTTACATGTTACATGGTTCATGCGCACTGATATCTTGGAATTTCTTTTGACCTGAGCTTGGGCTTTGCACTCTAGTGAGCATACACCTACTGGTGTCAGGTTTTCCCAGTGTTATGTATACTTTGCCCTATTGTCCAGGGGGTATGCCTGACGGATGCTTTGGTGACATGTTTGGGTGTTTGCGCAGGGTCTTGATGACTGTTTGGTATTGATTTATGCCCGTTTATGGCTGGTTATGTCTTGGTTTTCATTTATTAACTTGGCGTAGTGATTTGGTAAGAAATTGACTCTCACAGTACCCTGCTGTCATTTATTACAACAAGCATATAACTCCGGATTGACATGGATTTTTCATACTAAAATATTCTGAAATGATGTACTTTCAATAGTACTTGGTGGGCAACAGCTTTGGTTACACTTTTCTCGTCATTTTCTCTTGATTTTGGTGATTTTTTGGTCATTTTTTGCAGTAAACACCAAGCAGTTTTGAATTGTTTACAGTCTTCTAGCCTGCATTATTGAGAGTTCATCCATTGATCATGTTATTTTCAACATCACTAAGCTTGATGGTACGAATTACTCTTATTGGAAGAGCCAGATTTGGCAGGTGTTGGTGCAAAAATTGCAGATCAAACCATTGAGGATGAGCGGGCAGTCGCCTACAACTATGCCAAATGAGGAATGGTTTGAGCTTGATGAGTTGTGCAAGTCCACTATTGTATTATCTCTCACCAAACAGGATCATTACAATGTATTTGAGGAAGAACGAAGTGCATGGCAGTTGTGGGATAAAATCAAGAATCTCTATGACAAGAAAAATCCAGCGAGTTAGATGTATTGGTTGAAGCAGCTTATGGATCTGAGCATGAAGGAGAATGTGACTATGTCTTCTCACTTGAGCCAGTTCCATGCTATACTCAAGAACTTGACTTCCCAGGACATCACTTTTGCAAAGGATGTCACTCCTCTTTTCTTGCTTGGTACTCTTAATGAGCCATAGGATGTATTCCGCATTGCATTATGTGCCTCTACTACTACCTTGAAATTATCTGATGTTGAGAGTGCTCTTCTGTAGGAAGAGATTAACCATAAGAATTTGGATGCCTCTCGTGTGTCGCATGCTATGACAGTTAGAGGCAGGAATGATGGATATGGAAAGCATGCCAGCGGCAGTGGCCGTGGACGGGATTCTTAGAAATCTCAGTCCAAGTCTCGTGGGAAGTCACATAGCAAATCCCGTGGCAGGAATGCAGATGTTACTTGTCACCATTGTGGGAAAAAAGGCCATAGTAGGCCACAATGCCATGAAATGCTCAATGAAAGGCGCAAAGATAAGGGGAAGTACAAAGTGCAGGATAAGTCTTCTGGTCGCAGCATAGTGCCTACAAAGTCCAGTGTTAAAATTGAAGAGATCAATGTTATGCAGCCTGAGGATGTTGATGATGATTATATCCTTGCAGCTTCTTCTAGTGCTTCGCAGATGATAGAGATACACTCTATGTATGCACAGTGTTGGCTCTTGGACTCAGGTGCACCCTTTGATGTGACACCTTGCTGAGAGTGGTTTCATTCATATCGTACTATTTCGGGTTCTGTGCGCTTGGGTGATGACAGCTCTCTTGATATTGTGGGCATTGGTGATGTTAGGCTATAGTTTCCTTCTGGCAGCAGTTTTGTTATGCAGGATACACGTCATGTACCTGCTTTGACACGCAATCTCATGTCAGCTGGACAGCTTGATGATGCAGGCTATCATGTATCTTTTGGAGACTCTGCATGGAAGATCACTCGTGGCAGACTTGTGATTGCAAGAGGTGCCAAGGCTGGCAGCCTCTATCCCTTGATTGTATCCGCTTCTTCCCTTGATCATGTTTTGTCTGTGGGTTCTATCCCATATGTATCGCTTTGGCATGCCCGTTTGGGCCATATGTCTTTGAAGGGAATGAAAATGCTTTTTGGTTTGCAGTACTTACCGCCCCTTGATTATGCGTATTTTGATTCATGTGAGTATTGTCTTTATAGCAGGCAGACTAGGTCTACGCATAAGAAGTCTGGTAGGCCACGCATGAGTGAGCCCTTGGCATTGGTACATTCGGATGTCTGTGGGCCCATGCCTTTTCAGTCTATGGGTGGTGTAAAGTATTTTGCTACGTTCATAGATGATTTTTCACGGAAAGTTTGGGCTTATCCCATTAAGCTGAAATCCGATGTCTTGGTTGAGTTTCAGAGATGGCTTGCATTGGTTGAGAACTAGTCTAGGTATAGGCTCAAATGCCTAAGGATAGATAATGGGGGTGAGTATGTCTCACGTGCTTTTGAGCAGTTATGTGATGAGAGGGGTATTAAGCATCAGTTGACCGCCGCCTACACCCCCCCCCCAGAATGGTTTGGTTTAGTGGATGAATAGAACCATCCAGGAGCGTGTACGCAGTATGCTTAGCCATGCAGGCCTACCACAGAGCTTTTGGGATGAGGCAGTTAGTACAGTTGTGCATATCATAAAGAGATCACCTTCTAGTGGTTTGGATTTCCAGGTTGCAGAGGAGGTATGGATTGGAAAACCTCCCTCTTATGCGCATCTTCATGTCTTTGGATATGAGGCATTTTGCCATGTGCCCAGGGACAAGAGATATAAGCTGGATCCTAAGAGTGTCAAATGCATTTTCCTTGGTTATGGGGATGCTGATGAGATGGATTACCGTCTCTGGGATTCGCAGGCGCGAAAAGTCATCCGCAGTCATGATGTAGTCTTCCATGGAAACAAGATGCATAGGCAACCTGAGAGAGTTGTTGAGATCCGTAGGGTCATATTTCAGGAGGAGCCGAGAGCTACTGCACAGCCAGTTGAACAGCCTACAGCTGCAGCAGATGCTCATGGTCAGGGTGTTGGACAGGCAGCTGGGTAGGCAACAGAGCCTGCGGTTTACTAGAGACAGAAGTCTACCTGATAGATTCTAGCCCTCGATGCATAATGTCTTGGTTACAGATGCAGGAGAGTCTTTCACCTATGATGAGGCTATGCGCAGGGGTGATAGTCACTCCTGGGAGAGGGCTATGCAGTCTCAGATAGACTCCTTGCATAAGAATGAGACTTGGGATTTAGTTTCCTTGCCTGAGGGCAAGAAGGATTTCCCATGCAAGTGGGTGTACAAGCTGAAAAGTACCCCTGGACACCCCAAGCCGGCATACAAGGCTAGACTGGTAGCAAAGGGTTTTAAGCAAGAGCATGGTGTGGATTTTGATGAGGTCTTTTTTCCTATGGTTAAGATGACCAGCCTAGGCTTAGTCTTGGCTTTGGTTTCTCAGCTTGACTTGGATTTATGCCAGATGGATGTCAAGACAGCTTTCTTACATGGAGACTTGCATGATGAGATTTATATGGAGCAGCCTAAGGGCTTTGCAGAACCTGGCAGGGAGCACCTAGTGTGCAAATTGAAGAAAAGTCTTTATGGCTTGAAGCAGGCACCTAGGGAGTGGTATCATAAGTTTGATGCCTTTACGCAGTCACATGGCTACAATAGGAGTGCTATGGATCCGTGTCTTTACACGAAGAAAGCCCGTGATGGTTCTTTATTGATTTTAGTACTCTATGTGGATGCTATGCTGATAGCAGCGAAAGCTCATGATGAGCTAGATGCTCTTAAGGCTCAGCTCAAGAAGAGCTTTGACATAAAAGATCTGGGACAGGCCGCTCACATACTTGGTATGCACATCAGATGCGACAGGCATCAGGGACTCCTCTACTTGTCACAGAGGGAGTACATTTATAAAGTCCTTGAGTGCTTCTGCATGTAGGACGTAAAGCCCATTGGCTGTCCATTGCCTTCTTATGTGAAGGTATCACAGGCTGATTGTCCACAGACAGATGAGCAGAGGGCCGAGATGGCCAAGATTCCCTATGCATCCGCAGTGGCCAGTCTTATGTATGCCATGATCGCCACTCGTCCAGATATTGCCTTTGCAGTTGGTGTTGTGGCATGCTATATGGCTACACCTGGCAAGAAGCATTTGGATGCCGTGAAGGGTATCATGAGGTACCTGAAGGGGCACTGCAGATATGTGCATATGCTATGGTAGCCAGGATACAGGAGTCGTGGGGACTCTGATTATGCAAGACATGCAGATAGTAGGAAGTCCACTTCCGGCCATGTATTCACCTATACTGGAGGTGCTGTTTCTTGGATGTCCAGGGTGCAGAAATGCACGGTCCTTTCTACCACAGAGGCCGAGTATATTGCAGCCACCACTGAGGCTTGCAAGGAGGCCATTTGGTTGGGTCGTTTGGTTGTTGACCTTGGTATTGATGCTATCCCTCACTGCATTCGGATTCTATGAGTGCTATTGAGTTAGCCAAGAATCCGATCTTCCATGCAAAGATGAAACACATTGAGGTGAGGTATCACTTCATACGTGGGGTCGTTGAGGACAAGTATATTGACCTTGTCAAGATCTCGACTAACCAGAATCCTACAGATCTGCTCACGAAAATCCTCTCTATAGAGCGCTTTGCCTTCCTTAGGAGGTTGATGGGCGTGGGATGAGATGACGTCTTTCCTCATCCGGTTGTACATGTGTACATGTTGTACTGTCTTTTTCTTTTTCTTTTCACTCCTCACTAGGGCAGATTCGCCTTTAAGTGGGAGGTTGTTGGGGGTAAAGGCGCCTTTGCCTAGCCGCCCGTGTGTTACTACACTGACAGTCACCGCCACTGTTCACTGCAGGTGGTGGGCGCCCGTCACCATCACTTTATTCTTTATTCTTTTAGTGACAGTTTGAATAAAGGAAGGCCCGGTCACACATTGTTACTATTGGAGTTCCCATTTCTTGTCTCTCTCTTTCTTGCTCTTGCTCTCCTGCCATAGCTCTCGAGTGCAAGCTTCGATCCTTCTCATCTTTCAGGGGGCGGTTATGATTGCACATGCAAATTTGGCCTCCTTTATATCAAAGAGAAAGATACATGCATTGGCAAAAGTACAACAAGGGTTAGTTGGGTGGTGGTAATGCTTGCTCTAGCAGCTATGGTAGCTCGAAGGCATATTTTGACAGCCTAAGATTTAGCAGTTTTATGTATAATTAACAAGCGATGTTTGATTTCGAGGAGAGATTCGACATATTCTAGATTGCAAGAAGTGATGGCGGCTACCAATGATGATGGGTAGGTGACGGCATTTTGAAACGCAAACATGGCGACATTTTCCTGAACGAAGATTCAACAGCCTCCAAAGCGTCGAATAAACGTAGAGAGTTCCGTGACATTCTATGAATGTAGGTTGATGTCGTTTAACTGAAACACATATTGAAATGATGGCGACTATTTTCGATCAAAGAGTGGATTTTTAAGAAAGCTTTAAGCTTTCGAACCTTTGAAAGAAAAACATAAAGTTATAGAAAGCTTTATAACTTATAAGGCTATAATGCTTTCAAATTGCCTTAAGTTTAAAAAGCATGGAAAGCTTCAATGCTTTTCGAAAAGCAAAAACACTAAACTTGTGTATTAGTAGGAAATCTATTTAAGGAGGGAAGAAGGAGGTGCAAAGGCCTACTAGCCCTACTCCTAGCAAAAAAATTTGTAATTTGAGTGAGGAGAGTGAAGTGTCTCATGTGAGAGTGTGGACTCTTGTTGTGCCAATTGAAGAAGATTGAGAATTTGGAAGCAGAAGTACCAAAGTATTGGCTCAAGGTTTTTACAAGGTATGAGAATTCAATACAACTGTTTTTTATTTTCGAAGTGTGTTTCCGAATATTACACAAAGTGTGTGATGCTCTATCCAGATTCAGTTTTTTGTTCATTTCGAGCTACAAGAGGCATTGTGTGTCATTTGGTTTCGTGTGTGGTTTGTGTGGTATTTGTGAAACTTTCAAATTTCCATGTTGTGTTGTTCATTCAACAAAGTCAATTATTTTAACCAACACTCCTTAATGTCTTGTTATTAGGTGGTGAGTGAGGCTTGCTCTTGATCACCACTCACATAACAATTGGTTTGTTTGTGTTGCCTTTTTCCCCTTGTCTTTGTATTGTTGTGGTTTAACTTCCTATGGTTTTTGGGTTCCATTCTCTTGTTTGGTTTTTGATGATTGGTTGATCCCTCCCCCGCGGCCCCCCCCCCCCCCCCGCGGCCCTTTTTGAAAGATTTAATGCACACACGCTTCTTAGCATAGTATATGATCCCTTTCTTACCAAATGTAATTACTCGTGAATGTTAAGTGAATAAGCTTTCGATTCTTTCTCAGGGAAATTTAGTGAATGCAATGTGATTTTTCATGTCAAGGATGCTCAACCAAACTTTTCAATTAATTTTAGTGTGATTGGGTTTTCATTCAAAACTTAGCCCAATCACCAAAGCTCAAGAAAGTGTAAAGTTTGCTTTCCTTGACTCTCAATTCAAGTCTTCATGGTTTCTCAGATGGTGATTCAATGTGTATGGTTAGATTTAATCTCAAGATTTTTCAAGTGAAATGTGGTCTATTTCCTTGGCTTATGTTTGTTGGTTCCAACCAAGTTTCCAAGGACCTTAATTGCTTAAATAATTCCAATTGAGAATAGCTCCCATAAGTGTCTAACAATCGTCAGTTAGGATATCACAGTGTGGTTGAGTGTCTACTCTTGTCGAATGCTAAGTACATGCCATAGTATGTATGTAAGTGTTGTCTTGAAATCTACAAGAATTGTCTCTAGTGTATATGCAAGACAAATTGCTCTAAGTTCTACCAAGTTGCCATAAGATGGTTGAGTCCCTATGCATCAAGTGGCAAGTTTTTGGCATGCATTGAGAGTGTATCCGAAGTCCACTTGTGTGATTGCAAGTGCCTATGTGGCATATGAGGAGAGCCTAAGTTTGGATATAACTCTATGTGCAAGTGGTTTGAATTGGCTCTGTGTTCTAAGATGTGCTTAGGTAGTTAAGTGGCTGTCCCACTAGTTATGTGAGTAATGGTTTGTGCCTTAATGCATGCCCAAAGAACTATGCAGCTCGATTGCCTAGTGACCTAATGGTGTGGACACTAATGTACCTCTCAAGAATTGTTAGGTATACCTTGTCGATGATGCACTTCCAAGGGATGGCTTGCCAACTTCTTGTTATTCAAGTTCACTTGCTCTTTGATGTCCTCAACTCTTGACTCCTTAGTTGGGGTTTCCCATGCAATGCAAATTTGAGGTCTAGACTCTTGCCAAAGGCATAGGAATGCTCACTAAGGTTGTGGCTTGATGGCACCCATGTGTGCTAAGGTTAGGGGTTGTATATCTAGGTACTTGCAAACTCTGAAATGTGCTTAGCCTTGGTTTGTAGGAGTTAGCACCAACTTGTTGAATCTCACATTGGCTCATCTAGGTCTTGCAATGCCTTCTCGTGAAAGAGGATTATGATTGGGGTGTTCTTATGTGTGCTCATTAGGCCTTAGTGGGTGTGCCTACGACTATGACTTTAACTATGTGTGATTGCTCGTGTGCAAGGTTGGCCATGGTTGGTAGTCCTATCCTCCATTGGCCTACAACGTGCCCCCCCCAAAAAAAGAAGGGAGAGAATCAATATGGAAGGAAAACTAATTTGGCCCTTGTTTGTCTTTGTCCTTAAGGCTGTAGGCCGTTGAGAGTGGCCTAGTTCACATGCCTTGCATTTAAAGCCTTGTGGCTTTTGGATGAACGTCGTCTTGCAATTCAAGCATTATGGCTTGTGCTATTGGCCTTTCGGGCGAATGTTAAGGCAAAAAACCTTATGGTAAGGCTCCTAGATAAGGCTCTCGGAAGAGGCCTAGCACCTCGTTAAGGTTAATTTAGCCTTGTGACTTGGACGGCTATGGCTCGGACGGGCATCAATGCTAAGATTCAAGGCCTTTCGGACTCGGACGGTTATCAATGCTAAGGTCTAAGTGCCTTATGGTCAAGTCGGATGGCCCTTAGCCTTAGCGCCTCATTGTGGCTCGGACCGCCAGCATTAAATTCTCCAAGGCTAGAAGCCTTACTATGGCTCAGACGGCAGCCTTCAACTTGGACGGTATTTTGTGGAGGTGAAACGCTAAGGCTCTCTAGTGGAAGCCTTTTTGGCTCTAGGCCATTTAGTGTAGCCATAAAAACGTTTAAGGCATAAATCCCTGTGCTCACTTTGGACGTCATGTGAAGACTTACAGCCTTATTACGAACTTAGATGTTTAGTGCAGGCCTCTCGGGCTTGGATGTGGAGGCTTGGGTGTGAAACGCTAAGGCTTAACGCCTTATGGGCAACTCGGAAGGCACCTTTATGGCTAAGGCTTAAAGCCTAGTCAATTCGCACAGCCCCTCTATGCCAAGGCTCAAAGCCTTGTCAATTCGGACGACCTTCAACGCTAAGGGTTAGCTAGCCTTATCAATTCGAATAGCCTTCCACTCTAAGGCTCCGTTTAAAATCCTTGCGCCTCTTTGGTTGCGTAGCTCTTTTGTGGGCATGGCTCTCGAACAGCTCGAACGCCAAGGCTTTAAGGCCCTATCACAGTTGACGTCTTGCACTTTAGGCCTTATGGCTCGGATGGATAGCATTCTTTGGTGGCACGCTAAATGCTAAGGTTTAAATCCTTATTACGGACATCTAAAGCTTATACAATCTGATTTTCTCTTCCCACGTCACCTTACACTTCATTAAGGCTAAAGCCTTACGGTTCGTGGCTCTCGGTCTAGGCTCGGATGTGAAGCCTCAGAGGCTCATGGCACATGCTTTAAGCCAGCCTCCTCATTCATGTGCGCTTCTACTGCCAATCCTCTCTCTCTCTCTCTCTCAAGTGGATAAGTAGCCTTACGGGTCTTTAAACAAAATTGAAAGGCAAGATCGAGGGAAGAGTTTCAGATGGTCCAGGGGTCACGGTGGCCGTACCCACAAGTCCAAGTGGAGTGGAGTAGAGACTCTCGGCCCTCGTCCAGCTCGCAATTTCTTCTATCGTCTTTCCTCACTCCTCCCCAATGCAAGATTCCAACTAATGCCTTCTCTCTTGTCTCCCCCTTGCTCCTATAGTGGGAGGTTAAAGGGACCAATAAAGTAGTGCCTTCCAAAAGGAAAACACATCCTATTCCAATTGAGTGACAATTTTACAAGAAAGATGTGATTTTTTAGTCACTTAACAGTATAATATGAATTTTTTAAAATTACAGATGAGCTTTACTTAAGTCAAACAATTGAGCCATGTAAAATTTTTTATATTTTAGATTTTGTAAAACCCTAAAGCGATGGTATCCTCGAGTGTCATTCTATTGGCCCTTCATTGCCCCTCTTTTATGAATCTTTCCTTTGTAACTAAAGCTACTTGATAAAAATATCAAAATATCCCAAGATTTTTTCTTTGAGCTCTATATAATATAAATAGTTTGACTATTAGAAAATATTTATGCAACTCACTTGGAAAAAAATATATAATGGAGGATTGTTAGATAACAATCTATTGGCCCCTTTACCCTACACAAGCATTTGACTAACAACACACATGAACACCAAAGCAAAAAGCAAACTCCAAACTCTTAACGCTAGATCCAATAAAAAGGTAAGAAAGAGGGAAAAAACAAGAACCTTGCTTTTGGCCAACTCACAAGCTCCCTCAAGCCCCTTGCTTGCAACTCTGTGTAGTATATAGAGACTAAAGTTTTTTAAGTTTTTTAAAATTAGTTTCTTAAGTTTAGCACCTTAATATCTAAACTCTACGTTCACATGCAATTTAGAACATATCTACACTTTGCAACCAATCATCCATGCAACAAAAATGAAATATCCAATACACAAACACGAATCGATTGCCTCTCAATTTGTTGTCCTATACTAATCCATGCGGCGTTTCAGAGCATGAGGTCCTATTTTGCCATTTGGCCCAAAGCATACACACTTAGTTGCTCGAATACATTTATCTTGGCAATGGAACCAAAATGTCACCGCCCTTGCGAGCAATACACAAGGCCTATAGACCGCTTATTGATTTAAGCATTTCAGGCAACCGAGAACTATGGCTACCTCTTGCATAACCAATGTGCACTCTCCATTCAAATGCAATAAGCTTACTAGTCGATCCATTTGTTGTAGTCTAGTTACACAAATTTGTTAATAGCTCCATGGTCCAAGGGATGCACTCAAGTAAGTTCCACCCTCTATGCTCATCGTGAGAAGAGAAGGGAAGGGAAGGGAAGGGAAGGGAAGGGGAGGGGAGGGGAGGGGAGGGGAGGGAGAAGGAGAAGGAGAAGGAAGAGAAGAGAAGAGAAGAGAAGTAAGAGCTTCTCCAAGCTGGTCCCTCACTCTCAGTCACACTTTTCCTCTCTCTCAATCTCTCTTCTCCTCTCACACATAACAAGACAGACACAAGAGCAAAAGAGAACCACAAGTTTACACACTCCAAGAATGAGCTTATCCTCTTATTTTATGGCTTATATATATGTACTTTTTTTTTAAACATCTACTGATCCTTTGGTCTAACAATAGCCCTTTCTCAACACATATATTGTATTCTTTCTAAGCATATGAAGTACAAATTATTCTATGTGCTGTTGTGAACTCTTTGATTTTACAACTTGCACAGGAGGGAGCCTGGCACTTGTACAACTTGAATTATTATTATTATTGGTTCAATTCAAACTCTTGCTTCTGTACTCACTTCTGCTTAAAAAATTTAAATTATATTTTTATTTTTTACTATTTTCATCTTGAAAGGAATTAATAAAAGCTTTTAAATGTATTGTATATTTTAGGGATTATATTTTTTATTTATTGGCTTTCATAACTAATCTTGTCCATTAAGTGAGTTTCACCAGGACAAGTGCAAAAATTCTTGTCGGTGCTTGTAAAGTTCTTGGCAAAGGGGAGAAAGAAGGAATAATCTATATGAGCTACTTACAACCCCACTATTGGTATGGGCACAAGTAACCTTTGGCATGAAAGAATTGGTCACATTGGATTTGTAGTGCTAAAGAAAATGCATAAGCAAGATATGGTTGCTTACCTACTTGTATTGAGCTAAAATGAAGAAACCATATGAAGCACATAAGCCCTTGGGGGATCTTCTTATTTTACATTGATTGTCAACCACTATAGTAGGAAGATATTGGTGTACTTCCTTTGTAATAAGACTCAAGCTTCTTGATGGTAAGATTAAAGAATAAGTAAATCTTATTGAGAACAAAACATTGAAAATGTGAAGAAATTTAGAATTGCTGGTAGTGGTGAGTTTAACTCAAAGGAGTTTGAAGACTTTTGCAAGATCAAAGGGATTAAGTATAAATTGATAATACCTCATACACCTCAACAAAATGGCATTGTTGAATACCAAAATCACACCATTATGGAAATAGAAATGTGCGTGCTTAAGGGCAAGGGATCTTCTTATTTTATGTTGATTGTTTGATGACTACTGTAGAAAGATGTCGATATACTTCCTTTGTGATAAGACTCAAGCTCTTCGTAAGATTAAAGAATAACCAAATTTGATTGAGAATGAGCCATTGAAAATGTAAAGAAATTTAGAACAAATGGTAGTGGTGAGTTCAACTTAAAGGAGTTTGAAGACTTTTGTAAGAGTAAATGGATTAAGTATCAATTGATGATACCTTATACACCTTATCAAAATGGTATTGTTGAACACCAAAAGCGCATTATTGTGAAAATGGAACGATGTATACTTAAGGGCAAAAGATCGCTTAACTAGTTTTGAGTTGAGAAGCTGCAATCTATGAATACTTGTAATCAGAGTTATGCAAAGGCTCTTAAGGGAAAAACTCCTCATTTAGTTTGGTTTATTGATATGGCAAGTTCAATTATGCGGACATTGATGATTGATTGCTTGGCTAGATGGGTCTACACATAGATCAGAGTTAAGTGCTTGAGGTTGGATGGAGGGGGAGAGTATCTCTCTAATGATTTTAGTGACTTTTTGAGGTCTCATGGGATAAAGAGACATTTTATTTGTAGGTATATCCCATAGCAAAATGGGGCTACAAAAAGGAAAAATAGATATATTGTAGAAGTTGTACGATCATTGATGGATGAAAATAATATGTCAAATTATTTTTTATGTGAAGCTATTCATACTACTGTCTATATTATGAATTAAACTCCCACAATTGCAGTTCATGGAATGACCCCTGAAGAATGCTTTACTACAGGCAAGAAACTTGATGTGTCACACTTGAACGTATTTGATTGTATTGCATATGTTCATGTGTTAGATGAGTTACGAAAGAAGCTTGATCCAAAGGCTAAAAAATGTATTTTTATTGGATACTCTTTAGAGTAGAAAGAGTACTATTTTTAGAACCTTGTTCTAGGTGAGTTCAAAGTGAGAAGGGATGTTATTTTCGTATATCTACAGCTAACCCTTGGTCTGGGAGACTAAGGAGTAGCCCCACATCTTGAAGTGCATCTATAAGTGTTGCAGGTAAAGACAAAGGGAAGAAAAAAGTGTCGGATGGTAATGATTCACCTACTAGTCATTTGGGATTTGATGGAGATTCGAGTGGTTCAAAGATTTTGGATGATAAGCTTGGTATTTCTTCACCTAAGACACCAGGTATATAGAGAGTACATGGTAATGTAAAGGCTCCATTGAGTGATCCAGTGGTACACATGTCTAGCAAGGTCAGATTCTCTATTAAAAGATTTGGTTTTGAAAGTCATATAGCTCTTCATTACACTTATATGATAAAGTGATTGAGGATGTTAAGTCCACATGGTTTGATGATGTTGTTGGTCATGGTCATTGGGATGTAGCAATGGATGAGGAGATGGGTGCATTAAAAGCATAAGACTTGGGATATGGTACCATTGTCTAAGGGCAAGAAAGCTATTGGTTATAAGTGGATTTACAAAATCAAGCATAATGCACATGGTTTTGTTAGCAAGTATATAAGGCTACGCTAGTTGCAAAAGGTTATGCTCAAACATATAACATAGATTATGAAGAGACATTCAATCTAGTTTGCTAGGATGGCCATTGTTAGATGCATGATTGCTTTGGCAGCAATAGCCAAAGGTTAGAGTTTGCAATAAATGAATGTTAAGAATAATATGGAGTAGCCAGCAAGTTATGAGGATTTAGAGCATCCCACATATGTGTTTAAAGAAGGCACTCTATGGGCTAAAGAAAGTGCTTAGAGCATGGCCTAACAAGATTGGAGAGTATCTTGTCAACATTCCCTTTTATATTTTTGATGCTAATCACTCACATTTTGTGAGAAAGAGAGATGTAAGTTTGGCCATCATAGTCATATATGTGGACGAATTAATTATTTTAAATGACAATGACAATGGAATTACTGAAGTTAAGGAGTTTTTGAAGAAGAAGTTTGAGATGAAGGATTTGGGCGAGCTAAGATACTTTCTTCGTATTGAGATGATCAGATGATCAGATGGGATGATGGTATATGGTTGTTCCAAAGGCAATATGTCTTCGATATGCTATCCAAGTATGTTATATATCGTGTAAGCCTCTTTCAGTGCCATTGGAGCAAAATATAAAGTTGAGTGTTGATGTTGGGAATGAGATAGAAGATCCTACTACGTTAGTGGTCATTATGATCCTCACATAGCCACTTACTTATCACTTATTATATTTAGTTTGTTGCATCTACCTATAGCCGGTATAGTTATAGTGCCAATCAATTAGTATAGTCAGTTATGCACTATTTGACTTTGTATATCACTTTCCTTTATGTTATATCTTATCTATACTTTGTATACATTGTATTGTGTATGGAAGAAGAAAAAAACCAGCAAGAAAATGTTTTGGTCTCCATCTCTCTTCTTGTGTTCTTGAGTGAGCTTCCTCTTGTGTGTATGGTGTGTGTTTGGTGTAGCAACTTAAGCAGGTCCCCCCAACACACGATTCTTTACATGGTTATCATATTATAATACAAATTTTTTTGCCCTTATATTTTCAAGGTTGATGCTTAGGGTTTATGATTTCCTATTATTAGGTTCCTTACTTGGATTGCCCCTTTGGTTCCACAACTTATGATATGCTACCTCTTTCTACTAATGCACAAATAGTCCTTCCAGTTTTCTTGTGCTTACTTAATGCAAGACTTATGAGTGTATATAGTGGTGTATTTAGTACTCAAGAACTTTTGGCTCAATTTCATGTGTCTTCTCAAGTATGCATTTAGACATAAGACACACTTTTTGAATAATCACAATAAGTTATGATCTACTAGTTCCAAGGTATTTAGTGATGGTTGGGGTCTACCTGCAATGTAAAGAAAAAAAACTCCATGTCTTGTGTGCTTATTTGCAATAGTGAGAATCCCTCCCCTCTTCTCTTGTGCTTACGGTAGATGGATTGCTTTTTGGGAAAGCTCAAGATTGAGAGATTGAGAGATATGGCTTCTTTGTTTTAGAGAAAAGATGTGCTCAAGAACTAGAGAGAAGATGTGAAAAAGAGAAGATGCCCATGAATTTCAAGATTCAATCAGAATGAGAGTATTTGAGACATATCTTATGTGCTTGATGGATGCGGTAGAAATTTTACTTTTGATACATATCTCTTTCTCTTCCTTTGTTCTCCTTTGTCACAAGGATGAAGCCTCCTCTTCTATTGCTCCACTTTTGTTATTGCACCTGCTTTTTCTCATTCTCTCTCTCTTCTACTCTCTCTCTCTCTCTCTCTCTCTCTCTCTCTCTCTCTCTCTCTCTCTCTCTCTCTCTCTCTATAAAATTGTCAATATCCCAAGGATGTTGCTCTTTTGTGTCTTCTTGTTAGTCATGGTTAGTTTAGAAGCCCATTTTTGGTCCCAAATAGGGTCCTGGTCACTTTCCAGTCAAGATGATTGCTACTCGGATGCTCACATAGGGCCATGGTCTTAGTCATGGTTTGATGGATGCTTTTGCTGATGCCTGGGTGCCCTAAGTTATCATTGTGCCTCTCATGACATCCATGTAATCAAATCATAGGCAAGTAGAGATGTCCCAACTATGGTGTTAGACTTGGCCATTATTAATGAGGTCATGGTCATGTTTTTGGCCATACTCAAACTAGACTTGTCGTCAACTAGCCAATTGTGATGGTAAGATTTGGGGCTAATTCAAGAGATCTAGGGCCATTAATGATGAATTAGGCAGTCGTAACATGGTCTTAGTAGTCAAATAATCTCCATCAACCCAAAAATCAAAAGAAAGTGCTAAATTTGATGCGTAGGGAGTGACTAAAGGCAAGTGCACCTATGATTTTGCCTTCTAAGAGGTAGGAGGTGCCTACAATGGAGTTATGGTAAGGATTCAAACTAAAGGTTATGGAATGTATAATACTAGTCAACAACTGGGGTTAATGTGTGTGTGTGTGTGTGTGTGTAGCTACAAAGACAATCTCGTAGAAAATGTGTGTACATGTGTGCACATGTCCTTGAGCTTTAGTGCCAAAACTTGCACTACAATGTCGAAAATGGCATGGCAAGACAGTCTTTCATCACGTGTGGTGTTGATGTGGATGATTATTATTATTATACTGTTGAGCAATACCAACTTAGTAGACTTCCTAGATCTAGAAGAGAGATTAACGCCATCGATTGGGAACAGGCGCACACGCACGCGTGCGCGCGCGCGCACACACACACACACACAGACACACACACATTCTCTCTCTCTCTCTCTCTCTCTCTCTCTCTCTCTCTCTCTCTCTCCTAAATGTGCATTCAAACCAATGCTCAAAAGCATTCTTGTGAACCATTGTTGCTTTATTACATGATTGCATAATCTTTTTTTTTACAAAATGAATCTTCCACACACCTAACATAGTTGAAGGCATTAATCAATTGCAATGCCAATGCATTTACAACAAATCTCTATTTTAGAGATATTCTTATTATTTCAATATGCTATTGTAATGATGTCCTACGATGTCTTGGTCACATTGGAATTATTAGAAACTAAGGTTTATGTTGTCTGTCTTAAAGCAACGATCACCTTTTTCACTTCATCTCATGACCACATTGAAAGGATTGCAAAGTAATGTCTAGCTTGTCCTTCTTATAGTAATGATCTCCTTTTTTTATCTCTTCAAAGAAACCAATTCCACCTTAAGAAAAGTAGTTAATTAGATAGTTAGTTCATTTTGTAACCTTTCATTATGAGCACCAAAGTGGGCAACTACAATGAAAAGTAAGGCACATCAAATTGCACTAACTAAACATCAATCTCATTTCCTCTTAGACCTATGAAACTACCTTGCTTGAAGGAGGTGTTTTGTATCATTATGAACACCAAACACCCAATGACCATAAAAGGTTAGGCCTATCAAAGGTGCATTGATCAAAAGTATCCCCATTTTCTCTTAGACATATGAAGATACCTTACTTATTAGAAACTCTATCTTTTTACTTTTGCCTAATTGTTTAGTTTATTCATTTTGTTTTTAGTTCTTTTGTACTAATTAAGCTCAAGTACTAACTATGATATCTAAAATTATAGTCTCCTTACTTGTCACATGCTATCAATGTGTATTAGCAAGGCCAAAAGTTGAATTGGCCTTAATTCCACCAAGAACTCTTTAGACAATCCAAATGCATGGTATATGCCCGTTAACACTTCTTTTTTTTTTTTTGAAAAGAGAATCTTAATTGTGACTTCTATACAAGCACAACTACACTAGACACACAAGTTGTTTATTCTTTTAGCTATATAGAAATAAAGTTATACAATCTAAGAGAAGATGTATGAGGCACCTTTGTGGGATGGCATATGAAGAATTCAGCGAGTCATGTCAATGGCTTGTCCTCTAAGAATGGTACTTATATTAAGAATATTTAAACATGTCTACAAACTCCTTTAGGCTAACAATTTCATAATAAATAATGTAGTTGTTCATAAGCAATTTTCTTCTAGCAATGGATCTAAAGCAATTGCATTTTTACAAGCTACAAATATATTTGTAAATGCACTACATAAGTAAGAAAACGTGATTACCAAAGGCAATGATTTTTTAAAAAATGCATTTGCTTCTTTAAAGGCTCCATTGATGTTGGATGGTTTTCCCATTACTTTTTTGGGTTTTGATAATTTCTAACAAAACATATACTACAAAAATGATAAAACGTTCTCATTTACGTTATGGCAAACCTTCATCAAAATGATGGCACAATGTCTTGGATTTCCTATATTACTCAAAATGTTTTGGTTGGTGGTTTACCTTTCAAACAATAGTAGTTGGCTTCTCAACAACTTTTGTGTTATGGAGCAAAGACCTGGTCACTTCACAAGTGCCATGCTCATTGCCTATCCCAATAGACATAGCAATAGAGAAATTCCTTGGAAAAGGGATAATCATATAAATTGGTTACTCCATAAGTAAAGAAGCAATGAATTGAGATACAAATACATCCTTTGTTCTATGATATGCTAGGAGGAAACCAACTAATTGATGATCCCAACAAGTAATTGCATCTATGCAAGTCAACACAACCTCAATTCCATGGTCCTTTTTTGCTATCACCATCAAGAAAAGGAAATATGTGAGATTACTCTTCTCTAATAATCTTTTTTTTGGCATGAGGCACTATGAAGATTAATTTTGTATGTTTGTACTTTTCCTTGCTAGATTTTACATTTGATAAAATTTCCACATGCTATCTAATCTTTGTAGGCTATAATTCTATTTTGATCTTCTTGGGCTTAGCACAAAATATATATCTTCTAACCAGTGCTTCTAGATTCTAATATTCCATTTTTGCAAGGCCATTTTGGGACCATTTAATTTCATTCAATTAATGTCAACAAAGAAATGTTTGGCACCAACATACTATCATACTTTGGGTTTATCCCAATTGTGATATGTTGAGAGATAGCCATGCGAACCCTATGTATGCAAGGGTGGATAAGGGTAGCTGGGTGTGAATGGATGTGAGGGTAGGGGGAAACCCTAACCCTAGCCATCTAGAGGCTATTTAAACATCCTAGAGGTCGCTCTCAAATGTAGAGAGAGGGTACCACTTGTACTTGTGAACAACTCATTAAGCAAGATCTTCTTCTTGTACGCGAGCTCTCTCTCTCTCTCTCTTTTGTGCACACCTTCTCATGCTCTCACTTTGATATTTCAACATGGTATTCGAACCCTCTTTTGATCCAAAAAGCTTCCTTCAAATTCATCTCTCACTAAGTGTACATTATCCATTTTAATATTTGAGTATGCTTCATGTACATTTCCTAAAAATATTCTAATCCTATTTCCCATGTGGTGAAATATTATTTTATGCCTTTGCACACACCCTATCAAGAGGGATGTATCACTTTGTGAATGCGGATAATTTTTAAAGTGGTAGTTTGAACTTTGTTGTTTGCCACTGCCTTCTCCCTTAGCCATATCATTTGAGTGATTTTTCTTAACAAAGAGGATTCTTTCTAAATCCTTTTGAGGAACATTCTCCTTATTGCTATGCACCTTTTAATTAACATTCTTCTTCTATAGAGATTGCTGACTTGACGAGGGACCTTTTTTCTTTTATTTGTTTCCATTTCTCAGCTTGCACGAATCATCTTTACTATATATTAACGGAAGGTCGGGGGCTGCTGCCACTTGGCAGCCCCCAGCCTCCCCACGAAGATGGCGGGAGCAGGTGCCACGACAGCACCTGCCCGCCTCGAGTTGCTCGCCTCGATGTCACTGCAGTCTGCGCCTCCTCGACCTACTCGACCTGCTCCTGCTTGCGGCCTCGATCCTCGACTTGCTCCTGCTGCCCTCCTTGACCCTTGACCCTCCTGCTCTATATAAGGAGGTCCGTCAGAGCATGCCTGACGGAGGTACTATCTCACCTCTCTCTCTCTCTCTCTCTCTCTCTCTCCAACTACGACGTGGGCGCAGACAGCATGGTGATGGTGGTGGGGACCGTCCTGGCGGGCGCCACCACGAATCGGACGGGCTACTTTGAAGGGGAGGCCGGATGCCTCTGGCCAGGACGAAGACGCCAATAGTGACAACGCTCTCTCTCTCTCTCTCTCTCAAATTGCTCGCATGACATAGAATTGGCACCTATCTCCTGTTGCTCTCAATTTGAGCCCATCTCTTCCCGTCTCTCGATTCGTATTGCCCAATCGAAGCTTCATATGTTATGCAAAGACCTGAGACTCGAAGTTTTAGATGGATAAAAGAAGAGTTTTCTAATCCTGCCTCACGAATGGAATGGGCAGCTTTTTTTGGGGAGAGAGAGAGAGAGAGTCTGAGAGAGAGCCTAGCACGAGCGTCGCCCCCCCCCCCCCCCCCCCCCAAATCGTGCCTGCCCCGGCGCGAAGCACCGGGGTGAGTCTAGGCGCGGAGCGCCTAGTCTTTCTTAAGCACTTCCTCTTTGTCATTCTCTTTGGAGTTTTAAGGAGCTTCCCCTCTTCCTTAGAAGTACCCCAATACCTAGTTTCTCTTGACCTATGATAATTTGATAAAATCCTTTTCCAATGAATTTGAAGTGATTGAGACCTACACGAGCTTGAAAGCTAATACAGTAACATCTTGGAAACTCATCTTTTGTGGGTATCCTTCCCTTGAATTGTAGGAAAGTAGAGTTAGCCTAGCAATTGCACATAGCCTTCAATAATACAAAAAACACCACTTTGTGCACTTTTCTAGACTTACCCAACAACACTTCGCCTCTAGTTGTGTTGATATTCTAGAGATTAATAACAATAGTCTAGAAAAAAATAATAAATCAAATATTTCCACTTAATTTGAGCTACAAAGATCTCCCAATCCATCACTTTGTCTTTTGAATTATTAGGAAGCTTGTCAACATTGGGATTGTGTCCCTCAAAGGTTGTGTGCTTTCCCTACTTGTAGGGACAATCATCTAGTAGGGACATGTGTGTGATTATTCAAACTCCCCACCAATGCATTGTATAACTTCCCTAACAAGTAAAATAAGCTATTGGTTGGATATCTTGCACAATGTGGCAACCTCTATCTCTCCTCTATCTCCTACTTTTAAATATCTTTTTGAAAAAGGCTATCTAGTTGATGGACTTAGTTACATATATGTATCTTACACATATTTTCCATGTCCACATAATGCATCTTACAACATACCCAAGTGTATACATGTTTGGAACATTTTTCACTCAGAGAGGTGTGCATATGGGATAATGCAAGGCCTAGCAAAGGATGTAGTCATTGTGTATATGCAATATATATATATAGGTTCAATCGACTAAGAACATTAAAACTACATTTCCATGTTAAAAAGGTAGCTAAATAAACTTTTCACTATCAATTTACAAGTGTTTATGGTATGTACATTATGTTTTCCAAGTTGATAGCCATGAGATAGGCATACTTGTGGGAATATCCCTACCATGATATTTTAATATATATGGGCACTTGCCTACCATACCATATTCATATGTGGCCCATATAGAAGGGCATGCATGAGCGCATGGGTGTAGAATCAAGATAAATGTGTTCACATGGTTGTACATGTACAAACTCATGATAATAGATTTGGAGTATATATGTTTATACATATTTAGATAGGGACACACATTTCTTGAGAATAAGGGCATCCACTTGTGCTTGTATATGGATTCAACATAAATGAATGAGTATATTAAGACATGTGGGCACACACTCTAGATGTGTGTATGTGTGTGTGTGTGATTTAGAGTTATTCATCATGCTTTCTCTTTTCTTTTATTTGGACCTTCTTTTAACTCTCTGGAGATTTTGAATAGAAGTTTTGATGATGTATTATTTGTTATCTTACACATTTCATGCAACATCACATTGTCACTTGTCACTTCTCAATCTTAAGTCCCCATGGTAACACTACATTGTCTAATGTTGGTGCTCTCTTATTTGACCTAATTTCCATACTTTAAATAGTATTGTAGTATAATACTGCAATGCCTATCCTAAGAAAATCTTCTTTTAAGATTCTTATGCAAAACTTAAGAATGAATGTAAGCTTACATGCCTATTTCCAAACTACAAGGCCAAAGGGGGACTTACCAGGGCAGACAGAATGCATGGCCTAGGAGTGCTAGCCTTAGGGGAAGACAAGAGCCCAGCAGTCTCCTTGCAACCTTGCTGTCCACCCCAGTAACTCTAAGCATAGAAGACCTGCTTAGGCAAAATCCTTCTTTATGGCAGGAGTTAAAAGAGTTGGTGGAGGGACACACAGGACTTATGGGTGCTGATAAGCAAGATCATGATGCAGTTACGCAAATCCCAAGTCTAACTCTACACTCAACTCCTAAGTCATTGCACATCAATGCTTTCTGGGAAGGCACTGAAATGCATGCATTCCTACCTGTTCTAGCTTTAGGAGATATGACGCAGAAAGGAATTGTAGACACAGGCGCCGGTGTTAGCGTACTGAGCCATGCAGTTTTAGAGGCATGGGGAAACCCTCATGTAGAGACTGCCAGGTTCAATGTCATGTTAGCAAATGGAATGAAGGTAAGGCCATTCGGAGTCTTAAAGAACTGGCTAGTAAAGATTGCAGGTGTGCAGTTTTCCGTGAACTTCATTGTCATGAAGGGAGTGGACTACGACATATTGCTAGGCCGACCTTGGATGAGAAACGCTCGAGTCATTGAAGATTGGGGGAATGGTTTGATCTTCCTAGGGAGTAGAGCTGAAGTAGTAAGGGTAGAGATGGACACTTGGAAAACGACCCCCATTGACCTAAATGCCATCTCAACCATGTTGAAAGGCGATACTCAAACGACCAAACCCTATGGATCACTCACTAAATATATTCCTTGCCCTGAGGATGAGCGGGATTGGATGCACGTCTTGGCAACCATTGACCTACCATTCTCAGATGAGGAAGAACTATATCGGCAGGCTACTAAAGTCGCAACCATGCCAATAGAGGAGCCAACTATGCCACTCTGCATGATGGCATGAAGCTCACTCAACCCAAGGAAACCTGTCTCATTCCATATCCCCAGCAATAAGCTAGAGCTTCAGGAAATCGTAGAGTATCTGACAGACACACTGAAGGGCAACTTGGCTGCCAACCTAAAGCCTCTACGTGATCTGTTGACTAAGCCAGAATGGAAATGGACCAAAGTCCACGATCTAAATTTGTTATACAATTGGTCTTTAGTTACTGACGACAAGGAGACTGAAGAGGAAAGCTTAGGCGATGATGAACGGTCTGAAGAGCAAGACTCCAATGACGAGGAATATGAGGACTGCCGCTCTACAGGAGATGAAAGTGAGGAAGAGATAGATACAATAGAGTATGACACAGAAGGGAGAATGATAGAATAAATCAAGGTAGACTCGAGACCCAGGAAGGAAAAGATGAATTGGAGTGAAAAAGGAGTCATGCGGATGGAGTGCGATAGATCCTGGCTAGAACACATAGGAGCCGTGGATTACGAGCAAGCCGGAGTAGCACAACCATGGGTAATCCCAGTGCTCAAGACGGATGCACCTACTGAACTACGACCCCCTGAGGAAACTCCTCCCTCGAGCGAGGGATGCGAGTTTAACTCGGAGTCGGAAGTCAACACTGAGAGTGATCTCGAGATACCCCAACCCTCTAAGGTCAAACGTACAAAAGGGGACTTGCTAGTCCACCTAAGGCGCAGAAGATTAAAGGAGGAGGCCAGGATGCGAGCGAAGGACTCAGAAGCAGAGAGGCAAAAGAAACCGCAGGATCTACCCAAACGGTTTACAAAATTTAAAAAGGGTGACAAAGTAGTGATTCTGCTAGGTGTGAAGAGGTAGGGCCAAACTAGTGAACCGATCGAAGGACCTGCCAAAGTCAAGGAAGTCAACTTGGCTGGGGAGGGCAAAAAGCCAAGACTTGTATTCATTGCAGACGATTTGACCGAGGATGAGGAGGCCAAACTTGTTGCAGTCTTGCAAGAGTATATTGATGTATTTTCCTGGACATTAGAAGAACTTAAAGGGGTCGACCCTAGGGTTGTGACTCATAATATCCCAATGGTCCCTGATGCAGTTCCAACAAAGCAATGACCTTACCCCATGAATCCCAAACACGCCCATGCAAGAAAAAGAGGAGACTGATAAGCTCATGAAGGTGGGATTTATATATGAGATTGAGCACACGGACTGGGTATCACCAATTGTGATCGTGATGAAGAAGAACGTAAAAATCCGAGTGTGCATTAATTACAAGAAAGTTAATGCCACTACGAAGAGGGATAACTACCCTTTACCATACACCGAGCACATGCTTGAGAGGTAGCAGGTAAAGAGGCCTACAGTTTTCTGGACGGCTTCTCGGGCTACAATCAAGTGCAAGTGCACCCCGATGACGGGCACAAGACTGCTTTTGCCACGGAATGGGGTGTATTCGCCTACATTGGCATGCCTTTTGGGCTGATGAATGTGCCTACGACTTTCCAATGCTTAATGTGCACTATCTTCAAAGATATGCTTAGGTGTGAACTAGAGGTGTTTGTAGATGACTTATGCGTATACTCTAGTTGGGCCGAACACTTAGAGAAATTCAGAGCTGTCTTTGAACGGTGTCGGTTATACAACCTCTCGTTGAACCCCTTGAAGTGACAGTTCTGGGTGAAACACGGATGTATCCTAGGGCACATGGTGTCAAAGAACGACATCGCCATGGACTTTTCAAAAGTCAGAGTCATTGTCGACCTTCCGCCACCCAATAACTACAAGGGAGTTCAGTGTTTCTTAGGACATACTGGATACTATCGCTGCTTTGTACTAGATTATGCACTGATTACTAGACCATTGTACAAGCTATTGATCGTGTTCGAGTGGACTGAGGAATGCCAGTGCACATATGAAGAGTTGAAGAAGGATCTTACCACTGCACCAATCTTACGAGCCCCAGACTGGAACATAACGTTTCATGTGCACATAGACGCCTCTAAGTTTGCTATTGGGGCCGTGCTATGCCAGCATGGTGAACATAACTTAGACTATCCGGTGAGTTTCACCAACAGGCAGCTCACAGAGATTGAGATGAATTATTCCACCACAGAAAGGGAGGGGTTGGCCATGGTGTTTGCTGTAAAGAAATTTAGACATTATCTGTTGGCCACTCCCTTTGTCTTCTTTGTTGACCATCAAGCCTTGCTCTATCTTGTGAACAAGCCTTGCGCTACAGGATGCATAGCTAGATGGTTACTTTTCCTATTGGAATTTGACTTCTCTGTGGTTGTACGCAAAGAAAAGCAGTATTACATGGCTGACCATATGTCCCACATACCCACAGGAGAAGCTGCTGGACAAGGCATACCTAACGATTTACCGGATGCTCATCTCTTTAACCTGTCTAGTAAGAGAGAATTGTTTAAAGCTGATCTGACGCCATATTGGGCCGATGATATAGTTCAGGTGCTGGAGAATGGATTACCTGAGAGACCAATTGAGAAGGCCAGGTTGAGGAGACTTATTTTGAAAATCCAACCATACCAATTGATAGCTGGCCAACTCTATACCATACCAATTTATAGCCGACCAACTCTATAGGTTAGGACAAGACGGTTTGTTGCGCAGATGCGTGTGTGAGCACGATATGCACGATGCATTGAAAGAAGCACATGGCGGAATTGCTGGAGGACACTTTAGTGGGGATACAACAGCATGAAAGGTGCTGCAATCCCAACTATGGTGGCCCACCCTATTTTGTGATGCTACTAAATTTGTGAAGCACTGCGACGAATGCCAAAGAACCAAGGTGCCCGTGTGCAAAGATAAAATGGAGTTGACCCCTATCATAGCCCGACAACCCTTTGAAAAATGGAGCATCGACTTCATTGGACCTATCAGTCCCGCGGCACAGTACTCTCAGGCTTGCTACATCATAGTGGCAATTGATTACCTAATGAAGTGGGCAGAGGCAAGAGCTACAAGGAAGAATGACACTAGAACCACTGCAAAGTTCTTGTGGGAGTAGGTCATTTCACGGTTTGGGTGTCCAATAGAATTAGTCAGTGATCAGGACACACACTTCATTAATGAGGTGATATCGCATCTGCTCTCTACTTTTCTAATCATTCATAGAAAATCCTCGCCCTATTACCCTTAGGCTAATAGACAAGCAGAATCCACTAATAAAATCCTAGTCAATGTACTCACAAAAGTGGTATCTACATCTCGGAGTGACTGGGACAACAAGTTAATGGCGGCCTTGTGGGCCTATTGTACGGCTTATAAAATGGCTATAGGCCAGACGCCCTTTAGGCTGACTTATGGAACGGAGGCCATTCTGCCCTTAGAGTTTTTTGTCCCTAGCTTAAGGATAGCAATGCAGGACCGCTGGGAGGGAAGAGACGCTTGGACAAATCGCTTGGTAGAGCTAGAACGTCTCATGGAAACACGGCTCTTGGCCACCCATGCGCTGATTTGTGAGAAAGCACGGAGGAAAATGTGGTTTGACAAGCATGTCAAACAACACGACTTTGATCAGGGGGATCTCGTTTTGCTATACTCTGTGAAGGGTCACAAACAGAAAATGAAATTCCGTGGATTGGGACGTTTCCGAGTACGTCCAATTAGTCGAAGGGGCAACATTGAATTAGAGATGCTCGAAGGTGAAGGAATCTGTGGGAGCTTTCACTCAACCGCCAAGACCCTCGGACCGCTTATTGTTTCAAGCATTCCAAGCCGAGTACTAATGGCTACCTCTCACATAGCCGACGCGCCATCCATATCTACGGGTATAGTGAGCTTACCTTGATGCCGTTCGAGTTACCTCCTCTCCCGCGCACTCCGGTAGCTCCATGATCCAAGTGCAAGCTTCAAGCAAGCTCCATCCTCAAGCTCCATGCTCCAAGCTCCATTGCCGCGAGCAAGAGAAGAGAAGAGAAGAGAAGAGAAGAAGAGAGGAGACGATGGAGAGCTTCTCCTCCTCGGTCCCTCACCCTCACACACTCACTCCCTCACACTCTCACACTCCCTCTCTCAAGCACAAGCTCAAGCAAGCAAGAAGAAGAAGAAGAAGAAGAAGAAGAAGAAGAGGAGAGCTACTTTTGACCACACACAAGAATGAGCTTCTCATTCACTTTTCAACTTTATATACAAAGCTCTAAATCTCTTTTGGGCGGTCATCCCCTTTTCCCCTTTTTTACATGGCTGACCGTAGCCTAGGCCCTTTTTCCCATTGTCCTTCTACCTTCCTAGCTTCCTTTCCACCGCCCATCTACATTTACAAATTGCACAGGTGAGAGCCCGGCACTCTTTTACAAGATTTCAGGGTGCGCCTTTTTATTTTAAAATGCGCATTTCCCCTTTTGCCTTTGCCTTGGACTTTTAAGGTTGCCCTTGCGCTTTTGGCATTTTCTCCTTTTCTTTCTTCAGTCGGGCTACCTTTTTTCCGCCTTTGCCCTGCGTCTTTTCCACTTCCTTTTGCTTTCTTCGTGTTGGGGTTAACATTACCCTCCTCCTAGATGAGTACCAGTCCCATGGCACTCACCGTCGTAGGTAGCAGGCTGTAGCATGCACCGAAGACATGGGTGATAAGGACGCCGGTGGTTTCCGTGGAGGAGTGTTGGTGGTGGTGTGGGAGAAGGTCCTGGGGGCCTGTTGGTGGCCAAGGTGGCTGGTGAAAGGTTGTTGGAGTTGGTGGTAGGGCTATGCTGTGTTGGGGATTGCATTGATGGCCAGTACAAGTGTTGGTTGGTTGGGGAGTCTGCACATGACGATTCTTTGCGGTCTTGTCGGATGGTAAGGGATAAGCATTCAGAGTTGGGTGTTGATGAAGAGCGAACGACACTTGCATTGGAGTCTTCAACACCTGCAATTGAAAACCTCTCCTGTGGTCTCTTCCTAAGGGGTAGTGCTAGTCTTCTTATCGTGCACAAGACATATTTTGATTAGTTTGGGAGACAGGTCGAACTCTAAGTAATCTTGGAGTATTGTCCTGCACTTGAGGACCCAAACCGTGTAAATGCTTTGGTGCAAATAGTATGTGAGTGCTCGTGAGTATTTAGGTTATACTTAGTCAGAAGACTGTCGACCTGGTTCCTTGTATAGCAATGGGTTAGTGTAGCAAGGGGCTAAGTTGATGGAAAAATTTGTCGATAAAGATGGGAAAAGTACACTTGAATATTGCGTGAGACATCATTATGGTCTTGTCAAGGCCATGTAGCATAATTGAGCTCCTTGATGTCTTAGCTTTTGGTAGCTAGTGGCTACTCGTAGAAAAGTATGTTGTACTTGTCCAGTGTCTTTCATGCCTTGCTTACCACTATTGATTGTAATGGCATTGAGATGAGTGCGAGAGAATTGTGCAAGTGGTTCAAGGTGACAAGTCTAACCATAGGCGAGGCGAGCTCCCGAGGTATGTCCTGCCCTTGATGTGCCCTGAACAATTGTGGGGGATGTACAAAGGGCTAGGGGATTAGGGACGGAGCTAGCCGACCAAGGTCACTGGACGTACCTAATTTGAGGACCCCTAGGTGCGGTACTGTGATTGTGTGTGCTTTTTTCTTTTTCTTCTTCTTTTTTTTTCCGTTTTTTTTCTTTTTCTTTCTTTCTTTCTTTCTTTCTTCTTCTTTCTCTCTCTTTTTTTTCCTTTTTTTTTGGTGGGAAAAATGAATACAATCAATGCCATACATTGAGGCTGTTAACCTTTCATTTGGATTGAGAAATGTTGGGATCCAAAGGCTATGAAGGATGGATATTACAAAGATGATTGTGTCACCAGCCTTGATGCTAGAGTAACTGTTGTTGAGATGAAGAGATACACTTGAGATTTTGCAAACCTCTTTGTAACATGTGAGACATCGAACAATTGAGGTAGCTCTTGGAGTGAGCTGTGCATAGACAAGGGCAGAGCATCTTGCGAGTTGAATCTTGGATGATGAAGAGACGCTTGCCCTTGTTGAGAGCGTGGCTCCTGCTCGAACATAGAGTTTGGCCAAGAAGGAGGAGGTAATCGATGATTATGCCTTGGCCATGCTCAATTGCAATATGTGCTTTTCCTGCAAGGGTGTCCTTGGGTTCCCATCCAGTGGCGTTTCCGTCATGGCTTTTGTTTTTTGGTATCCTGTCACTTCCTCCATAATGGTTCTTTGTGGGATTGGTGGTCTTGTGGTGACTTGGATATTAAACGCTTCTAGCCCTTGATCTGTGTCATTCTGCATCCACTTGTCACTTTGTGAGAGTATATGCTCGCTTGCATTAAGTACGTCGGACCAATGCAATCATGTTAAGACATAATTTTTCAGAATGCTATGATGCCTATCCCATTACTTGTTAAGGTCACATACATTAATGGTAGGTGAAGGAAGTGTGTACAAGTGGGGATCTTGCCCCTTCACTCATCAAAAACAAAAAGTTGTGGCATGATGACTTGCCAAGCTACTTGTACATCATAGGGGCTTAGTTGATAGGTACTAGGTGGGGTGAGTCCGGTTGGCTAGGCGACCAGGGTGGTGCTAGTGCGGGGCTCCTATGAGGCTGGACAGGGAACATGTCGGTCGGGACATAAATGGCGTAGTCCCGGGCCGCTACCGTTTCTAGAATGTCTTTAAACAATTCATTAAATTCTGCCCTATCCCTGGCTGCCTTGTCACTTCGTGAGCACTTGGTGCCCGTGCGTGCGTTGGGGGTTTGTGCAACTGGCATTGCCACATTTTGTGCGCCTCCCTGAGCGTCCGCTCCCCTGGCCCGCAGATTCTTCGGCCTTCGTCCGGGGCGGTGTCGCTTGGGGCCGCGTTTCTTGGCATACATTTTAAGAGTGGGCACATAGTGCACTGGCGGAGGGGCGTGTGCTGCATGTTCCCGTCGGATGCGGAGAGCGTCCTTGCAAGTTAGCTGCCCTTGGTTCTCCATGCTTTCCTCGCAAGGGGACCTGTAAGATGAGAATCAAAAATTAGGATTTGTTACATGATAAGACCATTCATATGTAAGGGATTATAGAGCAGATTATCAAGCGCATAGGACGAGGAGGGGAGGGGTAGGGCATGCAATGCTTGTTGTAGGGGGATGGCCCCCATGATGTATATTTAGCCTCCTACCATTAGCAGATCTTGGTTCATGCCGAGTTACCTCGGCTGGCAGTCATGGATTTAGGCAGGGCTCCTCCTTGGAAGGATAGACCGGAAAGGGAAGAAGGTGTATAGAAAGGGACTATACCCTGTCTACACCATCAGGGTTGTTGGTCACTCCCTGTGCTTGACTATCATTGCTTGTGTGTGTTGATAGTATCTATACAGGGTAACACAAAAATCATTGTTTATATCTACATCTATACACATACGAATCCATGTCACCTCACGAGGATAGAAACCAATTGTAGAACTCAGGATTGTACTGGAGCGTGGCACACGCATCTAGTATTCGTGGCAGCTTACTCAATACCGATAGATATTTTGCCACATCGAGTAGCATGGAACCTTGTCTGAGTCTACTCGCTATATGTAACTCCTCCTCAGTGAGAACCTTATCAAACAGAGCATTCTCTTGGCTAGTTCCAGCTAAGTCCATATCCCGAATGGCAGTTAGCACTCGTAGGGAAGTTGGTGCCACATAGGTTGGGTCTCTTTGAGACCGCCATTTGGCCAATCGCTCCTCAGAGACTGTCATGATCTGAGCCCCTAGTTCATCCATTGCAACGCGGTTCTCACACCAACGTTGTTCAAATTGACTTCGGCCCTTTGTTACTCGCTTTAGTTGCTCTATGTCCACGAGATTCGGTCGGCAGAGCACTTCATTGAACGTGACAGTTAAGCGCAGTTCGTCAGCTTCCTCGTCAGAGATGAGTCACATATGTTCATGCAGGAGCCTGTCGTAGTGCCCGTTAAGATGTTCTTATTCTTCCCACGATAGAGGAAAGGTCAAGTAATCTCCAAGCTGCTCCTTGGGGATCGTGCCCATGTCCGCAAGGATGTAGACATGCGCGACCACTTTGAGCTTAGCCTCCCACTCAGTTAAGCATTCTGCGACACTTCTATGTTCAACGAGGGCTTGCTCGGTTGCTATCTCATGCACAGTTCTAAGAGCTTCCTTAGGCTTTAGCATGGCTGGGGGCTCAGGCCTAGACGAGCAAGATTGGTCAACGCTAGGTTTTCTTATGCTCTTAGGGTTCTCACGGTTCTCTTGAGGTTTTGCTGCTATTTTGTCATGGTTCTCCTCAGATGTGACTGGTACAGATTGGTCACCCTGTTGTGACAGCGTTGTATCCACTCTTGATTGATCAATGTGAGTTCTATTGTCAGTGGATAGAGTGTTGTAAGCAACTGTTGATGGCAACGGTTGCTTTGGTTTTTCAGAGCACACGGATGTGTCTGAGGGTTCACCGCTATTAGGAGAGGCATTAATGGGTTCATTGGTGGGTGGACTCGATGCTTTATTCATCGGCTCTCTGGTGTTCTTCGTCTCAATGTTCTTGGGGTCCACAACCACCTGCAATTGCTATTGTTTTCGCCGTTTTCTCCTTTGTTTCCTGGTTCTTGAAGGTGCATCTCTCGTCGATTCAGGATTCTGGACTAGGCCACCCGTTGACGTGCTTGGTTGGGCCTCAGCATTCTCTCTCTCTAGTGTGTCCTTGTGGGACATAGTCGTGGCCTGCTGAATAGCCTTACCAAGCTGTGAGGGCACAACTGCCTCCCTTTTCCGGGAGTCTAGCTCTTCAGCCAACTCCCTTGAGTTTAACTCCTCCCGCCTAGGCTTTAGGCCCTCCGAAAGTGCTGGAGTTTTCGAGGAAGTTGGTTGCGACACTTCTTCCATAGGTGAACTTCTAAGGACATGTTCCACAAGGGGCATTGTCACGGCCAAGTGCTGTGACTGCTGTGATCCCTGATTGGAAGTAGTAACAGCTAGTTTAGTGGGCTGGCTACCCTTGGTGGATTGCGGTGTCAAGTCCCTAGGGCGATTAGAAGTGGTTGTGTCTTTTGTTGGCCTTTGAGCGCTCATGTGTGTAGATCGAACATGAGCTGGTCTAGTCGCATTAGGTGGCTCAGGCATATCCTTGGGTCGAGAGGTACAGATGGCATCATGTCCCACCTCTTTGACAGTTGGAAGCTTAGCTGGAGGTAGAGATTGGCATTGAGCAGTTGCCCTTGACAACTGCTGTGGTGCTTCCTGTGTTCGTTTGGGAGAAGAGGGCGTAAGAGATCTAGGACTCTTGGGTGGACTTGGCACTCGCTGAATGATCTGCTCGAGGTTACTAGACGATTGTGCCATTTGCTTTGTTGAGCAATCAGCCTTGCCTTGAGCAACGTTGTGCCTATGATGCTTGTTCTCCCCTTGGGGAATCAAAGGCTCCTTGGGAGCTAACAATTTTTGTGCCTGCTCAATGTCTACGTATGACATCTATCTATTTAGCATGCTAGGCTGGGGCTCTTTCCTTCGAACAGTCATGTCTGGTTTCTTGCCTTGAGACCTAGAGTTTCTCTTAGATATCCTCCTGTGCCATGCCTTTGAGGCACTCTGGCCTTTAGCTGATGGAGACGGTTTAGTAGGGGATTTCGGTACCCAAATCCATTGGTTACCTGCATAGTATCCTTGAGCACGTAGCAACTCTTTGGATATCCATTGCGGCATTGTGCTAGCTCGCCATCGACGCCTCCGTCTATAAGGCTTGGGCTTCTTTCGTGGTCTTCTACGATATTTGTGAGTCCAAACCCTGTCCTTGGCCTTGTCTCTTGACCTTCTTGTTTCCGGCATGGCCTCACTCACTGGTTCTCGTTGTTCGACCTGTGCTTGTATCAACTCTTCCAACAAGTCCTTGCCCTCGTTTGTAGGCTTGACTGTTATGTCATCACCTTCCTTGCCTTTCCCTTGAGGCTCGATGAGGTCACCCTTGCTAAAGGTGGTGACTATCCTCACACCCGGTAGTGTCAGGTGTATCCTCTGTGCTACATAGTCAGCCTCACATTTGGTCGCCCTTTTGAAGGGTCTTCCTAGGAGGGTCTCTTTCCTGCAGCTAGCACTTTTTGGAGGAACATGAAATAGGATAGGCAAGCTTTCCGTTTCAATTGTCGCAAGGATTTTGCACTTCCCTATGAGTGCTTGTGGGTGTCCCCCATAAGGGCTAAGAGTTACACTAGTCGGTGTGAGCTCCGGTTGGCCTAGTAGGGTCCATGATTCATAGGTCAAGATGTTAAAATCTGCTCCTTCATCAATCAGAGCATCGATAGTATGCTCTCTTTTCGCGGTGAGTTTGACCCTAAGATAAGCAGGTGGTACTATGTCTTCATCCTCCGGGTCCTGGCTTGTAAATTTAAGCCTTCTGATAGATGCCCTTGAGTTCTCGACTGCACGACCAGATGTGGATTCTCCACTGCTGTCTTGGATCATTAGTGCAGTGCTATTCAAGGTACATCTCTCGTCAAGAGTGTCATGTCTAGCCATCTTGGCATTTGTAGCTTGCTGATATTGCATTTTGCTCTGACTAGGCATGGTATGAACACAATGTCTTTGTGTTCTCGTGGTGTGGCCTTTTTGCCCTTGATGGCTAGATTGGCCCGTTGAGGTTCTAGGGTCTGTGTTTGTCTCTATTCGGGTATGGGCTTTTGGCTGCTCTTTCGCAAGTGAGAATCCATGCTTGTGTAGAGCCATCACTTCACTAGGTTCCAATTTGGGAGGCCTGTCACGGAGCGCGTTTTCTCTCCAACCTCCTCGGGGGAGGTGCGGAGGGGGCAGAGCCCCCTCTGCGGGGGTTCGAGGGGGGCAGTCTCCCCGGCCCGCAGGGCCGTTACGGTAGACGCCATATGCAATTTGGAGGACCGTTTATAGCCAAATTTTGAGCTATGTGCTCTAAATTTTAGCCCGGTTATGGATCTGTGATGTGCCTTTACCTCTACGTAGCCTTTGGGGTCAATTTCGGGGTTTAGATGTATCAGAATTTGTGTTCTAGACACGTGTCCGATTTTGACAGTTTTTTGTCCGATTCTCAGATGTCTGATTTTCAGGAGTCCGATTATTAGAATCGGACGTCCGATTTTGGGTGGGTCCGATCGGCCCAGTGGTCCGATTTTGCTCATGTCCGATTCTAGGAGTCGGATCAAAAAGTGGTCCGATTTTCAAGTGGTCCGATTCTGGGAATCGGATCGGACAAGGTGGTCCGATTCTGGGACTCGAACGGCCTGGTCCGATTGTGAGCGGTCCGATTATGGACTCGTCCGAGTGTCTGAGTAGGACGGATTGGTCCGAGCGTCCGATTCTCAAAATCGGACGGGTTGGTCCGAGTGCCACGTGGCACGTCCGATCGGGCTGGTCCGATTCTGGGAATCGGACGGTCCGACTCCCGAACTCGGGTGGTCCGATTCTGGGAATCGGACCACAGCGAGTTGGTCCGAGTGCGTCGACGGGCGGACGCGATTCCCGCGCGTTTGTCCCCTCCTCACTGTCTGGTGCACAAAATCACCACAGACTTTCTAAATCTGATCAGGGCACTTGTTGGAAAACATCAGACTCACCTGGAGCAGCACGAATCACCGATGCCTAGGAATCGGGGCAGCGCTTCCTCGTCCTGTGAACCAGAAGTTCTCTCTCTCTCTCTCCTCACACAAGGCAAACCAAGGAAATGAGGTCTGTCCTAGCCTCCCAGGCCTCTTAAGGTCCTTTTCAAGCACTGCAGAACCTCACAGCTAGTTCCTTGTCCGTATCTTACCCAGAAACTTGAATCAGGTCCCCTGTTTCCCTGTTTTAGCCTGTTATACAGCAACAGAAAACCCCACTGTTTGCCTGTTTTTTTCTTCTTTTTCTTTGTTTTTTCCTACCCTAAATGCATCCAAATCACAAAATAAATACCTACACTACTCCATTCCACAATATAAATCTCAGAAAAGCAAAACACCTACTTGCCAAGGAGATCGAATACCATCTTCAACCCCCTCGCTTCCTACCTATCTACCTCAAGCACCGGTTCGGGGGAAACCCCTTACTTTGATGCTCGATTCGAAGCGCGCAAGCACTCAAGGCTTGAATCCGTTGGTCGCGGCAATGGAACCAAAATGTGGGAGCTTTCACTCAACCGCCAAGACCCTCGGACCGCTTATTGTTTCAAGCGTTCCAAGCCAAGCACTAATGGCTACCTCTCACATAGCCGACGCGCCATTCATATCTACGGGTGTAGTGAGCTTACCTTGATGCCGTTCGAGTTACCTCCTCTCCCGCGCACTCTGGTAGCTTCACGATCCAAGTGTAAGCTTCAAGCAAGCTCCATTCTCAAGCTCCACGCTCCAAGCTCCATTGCCACGAGCAAGAGAAGAGAAGAGAAGAGAAGAGAAGAAGAGAAGAGAATATGGAGAGCTTCTCCTCCTCGGTCCCTCACCCTCACACACTCACTCCCTCACACTCTCCCACTCCCTCTCTCACCCGAGCGACCCGGGTTCATGTCCCGGCAACGGAACCAAAATGTGGGAGCTTTCACTCAACCGCCAAGACCCTCGGACCGCTTATTGTTTCAAGCGTTCCAAGCCGAGCACTAATGGCTACCTCTCACATAGCCGACGCGCCATTCATATCTACGGGTGTAGTGAGCTTACCTTGATGCCGTTCGAGTTACCTCCTCTCCCGCGCACTCCGGTAGCTCCACGATCCAAGTGCAAGCTTCAAGCAAGCTCCATCCTCAAGCTCCACGCTCCAAGCTCCATTGCCGCGAGCAAGAGAAGAGAAGAGAAGAGAAGAGAAGAGAAGAAGAGAGGAGAAGATGGAGAGCTTCTCCTCCTCGGTCCCTCACCCTCACACACTCACTCCCTCACACTCTCCCACTCCCTCTCTCAAGCACAAGCAAGCAAGAAGAAGAAGAAGACAAGAGCTACTTTTGGCCGCACACAAGAATGAGCTTCTCATTCACTTTTCAACTTTATATACAAAGCCCTAAATCCCTTTTGGGTGGTCATCCCCTTTTCCCCTTTTTTACATGGCCGGTCGTAGCCTAGGCCCTTTTTCCCATTGTCCTTCTACCTTCCTAGCTTCCTTTCCACCGCCCATCTACATTTACAAATTGCACGGGTGAGAGCCCGGCGCTCTTTTACAAGATTTCAGGGTGCGCCTTTTTATTTTAAAATGCGCCTTTCCCCTTTTGCCTTTGCCTTGGACTTTTAAGGTTGCCCTTGCGCTTTTGGCCTTTTCTCCTTTTCTTTCTTCAATCGGGCTACCTTTTTTCCGCCTTTGCCCTGCGTCTTTTCCACTTCCTTTTGCTTTCTTCGTGTTGGGGTTAACAGAATCGGTTTTTTCAATGGCAGTCGCATAAAAAAATACTATCCTCCTTCCCACCCATTGCATGAGCCACCTATGTTGGAAGCCCGTGTCAACGTCTGCATGGCTACTATTACGGAAATAACAAATCAAGATGAAGAAGCAGTGGCACCCACCTACTTACAAATCACCGTCACTGCAGAAAAGACCTATTCTTTTGATACTTTGATTGACGAAGGTGCCGATTACAATATCTTGACGCATGACCATTGGACATGCATTGGTCAAACTAAACTGTAGCCCACCAACGCCAAACTCACCCCATTTGGGGGCAATGCTTACATGCTCTTAGGGAAGTGCAAAGTGGTTATTTCTATCGAGTCTGACCGTATACCAGCTTTCTTTCACGTGTTGCCTAACACAAAAGGGACCAGTAATATGTCACTATTAGGTCGTACTTTTAAGAAGCAGACGAATTGTAATGTGGATTATAATCTAGATCGCATCCATCTTGCTATACGCAATGTGCGCATAGTGACGACTTTCAGCAAGGGCTGTTTTGACCCTTTTAACATTGTGAAGCCACCGGTAGAAATCACTATGACCGCACTTACGCTCAAGTCTACACAGAAGGACACTAAGGTCTCACGCCAAGCTCTAGACCCTAGACCCAAACCCACCAAGAGTGCTCACAAGGCTAAGGAGTCTAAGCTTATATGGGTGCCAAAGCGGCAAAGACCACCTTCGGGTAGACCACCCAAACGTGCTTCTAAATGCCAAAACAATTAATCATCACGGCCTAAGAGGCAATTTGGACGCTATCAACGTAGGCATACAACCACGCCGCAATGGATCCCCAAAGATCTCTTGCGAGCGCAAGGCTACTATGAAGGCAACCCCTAGATTTGGGTGCCTAAGAATGGCAAGTCTAAAGTCTCATCTCCAAGCAACCTCACTCCAGTGAGAGAGGCTTGCAAACATAGCGCCCGGGCCGTAGTTAGCAAACCACTGCCGGCTGTGACTAATAAGGTCCAGCTAATTTATCGACCAAAGCAATCGCTAAAAGCCTCAAGCTTACCTCACTCAAAAGAGTTGAATACTTCCGTGACTGTGCACTCAGAACCCAGCACAACTTCCATGCCACCAGAGCTTCCTACAACACTTCAAAGTGCTTCGGAGTGCAAAGCCACACCCGTGACACCAGCAATGGAGTCATTGTTGTCCAGCTCAATTGCACCATCACCACCAGCAGGTCTTAGGCCTTCCTATGTGGTACAATATTTCCTTTCCTTGGCTAAAGACCTTGCTGAAACTTCGGGAGATGACCTTGTGACCTGCATTAAGGTGTTAGACTACACTTTCACCACATTTGCTAGGAGTTATGAGCAATTGGACCTAGGTCTTCTTGGTGAACCACTTGCTTTCGATGTTCGTGCATTACCATGCACTTGGGAGGAACACGAGTTTATGACCGTTAAATTCCCCAAGATTGCTGCTGAACTAATAGCAAATGAAGAAATCTCAAAGGAGCAAGCTGTTCTCAAGTGACTAATCACCTCATACCATAAGCCTCCTTGTTCTGCTCCCGAACAAGAATTACATGAGCTCACGCAACTTGCGAGCTCAACTTCCTCGTTCTTACAGTAGTGGTTCACTTTGCGGACCCAATGGGAAAAGAAAGGAAATAATTGTTGAAAGGTTGAACTCAGTGATTTAAAAAAAATAAAATAAAAATAAAAATAAAAATAAAAATTAGTTAGCAAAAATTTTCAAGTTCTTTGCATTCCTGTTTTGCGTATTTTCATACTTAGCTTCATTTAGCCATGTTTTCCTTTTCCACTTGTGATTAATGAAAAGTATTTTTGCTGGGCAGGAACCCAAGATGGCTCATCAAGATCGCGCTCATAAGCTTCCCTTCACAGAAGAAGAAAAGAAAAAATATATGCTGAGTCTGCAAATTCAAGCTTGCGGATGGCTGAATTTCCGAACTGTCCACAACCTATCCAGGGTCGTGGAAACGGAGGAAGCAGCTAAGCAGGTCATAGAAAAGTGCAATATGACCAAGTATGTGGACAAGGCGGAGCAAAATGTGGATCATGCAAGGTGTGTTGAGTTCTTACGAACTTTCGACTCTGCCTCCAAGAGTGCCACGGTGACTGTGGGAAGGGGGGATGTTGCCAGGCAAGTTAGGATACCCTTAAGCAAGGAACTAGTAGAAAAGGCACTGGGCCTGGAATCAAGGGCCATAAAGAGACCAAAAAGGGATGTCTTTGCCATGCTAAAAATGGACAGGGGCCAGGTGTGGTCCAATGACGGAGTCAATATCCAGGACATCCCTGATGACGAAATCCGCATGCATGCTAAAGTCATGCACACCCTCTTCTCCAGCCATCGATACACTGCCTCTATGGGCAGAATAAATGTGCCTGTGCTCGAAAGCCTCGCGACGGCCAATGCACCAGAAGAGATCGACTGGAATGATTATGTAAGACACACAATCGAGAAGGCTGCCGTAGTGCTTGATCTGGGAAGCCAACCTGCTAGAGGTGAATCCCCAACAGCAAAAGATAGGAAGAAGGCCGCCTCCAAAGCATCATTCATTGGATATGGAGGTGTACTAACTGCCCTAATTGAAGAAGCAGTAAAGGAGGCAGGAGCAACAGAGGAGGAGCAGGAGAGACCGCTACCCTCACCGCACAACAAAGAATCCTCTGGCTCTGACAAGGAAATAGAAACTGACGAGAGTAGTGATGAAGAAGAAAAGCAAGAAGAACAACGCCAGCAGCAGCAAAGAGAGCAGCGCACTAAGCGCTTCCAACAGCAAAGGGAAGAAGAAAGGAGGAAGAAAGAGAAAGAAGAACTGCAAAAAGTGCAAAGATTGTCAAGAGCCCAGGAAATAGAGAGGAAAAGGAAATAAAAAGAGGATGCACAGAGAGTGGAAGAGGAGTCTAGAAAGGCAGAAGAGGAGAGGAAAAGAAGGGCTGAGGAGGAGGAAGAAGCCTTGAGGAAGAAGGAACAAGAAGATATAGAGCTTGCAACTTGCCTATCTGTGGAACAACATTAATGACAAAGAAAGCAAACCCTGCCCCAAGAGGATGAGAACCCAGACACGAGCTTGAATGTGCCAGATCCCTACTGCTTCCGTAATAACCATCCCTGCCCCAGGAACTTCACCAAAGGTCGATGAGAGCAATATGGTCACATGGCTGCAGTTCCTAGTGGAAAGGGAGTTAGCAAGAGAAGCTGGCATAGCCACCCCAGTGTCAGGAGTGAAGAGGGCAGCCACGGCTGATGTGGAGCCAAGCCCAGAGCTTAAAAGACAAAAAACAGAAGCTACTACCACCACCGCCACCATGTCCCATCCCCCACCTCTAGCAGGCCAGTACGATGAGTATGTTAAAGAGTTGCTCTCGCAGCTAGAAAAGGCCAAGGAAGGAAAGAGAACTGCCATGGAAGAGTTGGCAATAGAGCGAGAATCAAGAGCCACTCTCCAGCTGGAGAAAACTAAACAGATAGCAGAGTACCAAAAGGAGATTGCTGTGCTAAAGGAGGAAGCCAGCAATAGAGATGCAGAAGAAGCAAAAACCCTAAAGGAACATGATGCTGCCTAGGAGGGAAGAAGAAAAATCCTAACGGATCACCTTAAGGGAGAGAGGGAGATCACTGCTCACTTGCGGCACAAGAACGACCAGCTCACTGCAGTCAACCAAGAAGCACAAAACCAACTTGAGAAGATCAAATAGGAGACTGCAGAGCTAGAAAAGCTAAGAGAAGAGCAGGTGCAGCTGGATCAGCTCAGTGGGTAGATCGCCAATGAAGACGAGGAGCAGTCCCGCCTACACCACGAGCTCGAAGACCAAGAGCAACGACTCATGGCTATGACCCTCCATCAGGGGGAGAGCCTGGAAGATATGGAGAAGAGAGCGAAGGAATGGACTAACCACAACGAAAGGAGGGTACGAGACCTAGCACGCCGATTGGCCAAAGCAGAAGGAGATAGAGTGTTGGCTGAAAATTAGGCAGAGACTACCCAGCTCTCTATGATGGCCCAACAGCACACTTTCCTCAACACGTTGCTTCACTCCACCAAAACAGAAGAAAACGAGGCCAAGGATTAGCTCTGCAGAAGAAGCTAGCCATTGCACGCAGAGCCCTAACAACAGGCCTGCACGTACCATTGCAACTAGGAGGCCCGCCTGAGCTTGGAGGAGCAAAGAAAATGCCTTACATAGGTAGGCTAGACAGTGCAAGAAATTGACGAACTTGGTTTCACAGAAGAGAAGGTGCAAGAAGAAGTGCAAGCAGAAGGGGATGGACCAGAGTTTGATCTGGGACCTCAGGAGGAGGACTACGTCCCACCACCCTCTCCTCCACGACAAGATGAAGTGCAACCCACTGACACATCCGCTGAGAGGAAAGCAGCCCTGGCTAAGCGCAGAAGAGAAATGTTGGAGAAGGCAAGGAATAAGCTGAACATTAGACCTGTCCCAAGGCAACCTGCTCCTCTCCCACCGTGCCCTGAGGACCTCCCCGTTGGATTCCATGCAGAGCTAATCATCTGGGACCTCCCCGCCGCTGGATTCCATGCAGAGCTAATCATCTGGGACCACAGTTTGATTTGGGACCTCAGGAGGAGGACTACGTCCCACCACCCTCTCCTCCAAGACAAAATGAAGTGCAACCCACTAACACATCTGCTGAGAGGAAAGCAGCCCTGGCTAAGCGCAGAAGAGAAATGTTGGAGAAGGCAAGGAAGAAGCTGAACATTAGACCTGTCCCAAGGCAACCTGCTCCTTTCCCACCGCGCCCTAAGGACCTCCCCGCTGGATTCCATGCAGAGCTAATCATCTGGGAACAGCAAGAATGTGCCCGCAACCCCTTCGACTTGAGCTTCGAGCTTCCCACTAAACTAAATAGAGTAATGCCCATTGAAGTTGTAAACGATGTAATCAGTATGGGTGCAAGGCTCAAGGACGAGTGGCTAGCGGAGTGAGAGGCCAACCCAATTGCTTGGGGAACCGAGGACCACGAATTTTGGCATGATAAAGTCTTCCAGGTGCCTAGATTGGTGGAGGGCTACAATTGCCAAACCACCTGAAGAAGACACATTTTTTATGTCAACCTTGACGCTTGGATGGCGTTTTGTAACACCCTTCCTTCTGAGAGAAATGACCCCACATTCATGCCATATCCTCGAAGGGTAGGCGTGGATTTTAATCCGTCCATCCACGGCAGGTTTGACTTCCCTATCATCTATAACGCCAATAGCACCTCCTATAAAGATGCCCTTGTATTTACCCTCCCTAATTTGTACAGTTCCATAGATAGATTCCTTAATGAGTTCACATCCTGTCCTGACCCCGCCTTCATAACAACGTGTAATTATCTTAGACTAATTAAGGTCCTAATCTACCAAGAGCCTACACCTCAAGAACGCCACCTTCCACCCCTTTACTTCGACCCCAATGCCATAGATAGCAGCACCATGACTCGCCTCATGATCCGCGCTACTCTTTTGCCATCCTTCTGTATTGCACTGCTTGAGGATATGAGCGATAGTAAATTCACACAATGCAACCTTTCCTTTCCACCACCACTCTCAAGACCCGCCTCAATCTCAAGGGCTACATGCTGAGTCGCAGATTCCTTAACAAAGCCCCTCGCCCTCCACCATCCCCTACCCGCTATTCGGATGACGAGGATTAAACTCCCATCATGCCCTTGTATCACATGCATCTATGTATAACCTCTTCAAAAAAAAAAAAAAGCCACAAGGCAACAAAAGAAAAGGTGAACTGGAAAGAAGAGACAAGAGCAAATAATAGCAAAGCCAAGGGATGAATCTACTACTAAGCAAAGATAAGAGAGAGAAGACTTCACATGATGAGCTTGCAACTTCCCTTTGCCTTGTTGTGCACCACAGTCACTACATCTAGGGTTCTCCCTAGCCCCTTCCCCACTTCACACTTAGGACACATCAAGGGCAGGACTTTCAGACCTGTCACCCTAAGATTTGCACCGCACCTCCAACGACACGTGAACTGGGTCCTCAAGTGTGGGACATTACCAAGGGCTTGGACCCATCTCCCAGTTCCACTGCCACGGGCACCATGCACTACACGGTGAGGTAGACACACCCCTTAGGGAGTGCATAACTTTTCTTGCAGGTTATGTTCATGTTTCAAGAACTGGCTACTCAGCTAAAGAAGATCATCCACGACATCCTTTAATGACCAAAACTTTTTCCATGTGTCGGACATGATACCATTGTTGTTGTTTCAGGAGCTTTTCTGCATTGGATTGCACAGACCAACATGCTTCATGTCGCCAACCATTTGCCTGCTGATTGCTACCATGACTGAACCAAATCAAGCAAAAGGAGTACTCAGTAATAGATCTGCCATTGGCATAGATTTTGGAACCTCATCTTCCAAAGATGCATGCCTAATGCCTCAAGATCTACGGATCGCTTATTGATTCCACAAGCCTGAAGATTTTCAATGCAAGGTTGAAGATCTTCAACGCAGCACTGAAGATCTTGAAATCACAGACAATGATCTTCAAATAAAAGACAAAGATCTTCAAATCAAAGACACAGACCTTCAATGCGAAGACAAAGCATATCTTTGTCAAGGCAGAGTTCGGGGGGGCTTCTCCAAGATAAATCCCTCCAACACCATCCTCCTAAGGGATTGCTTATTGATCAAGCATTTCTGATGCTCAAGGGATGACCGGCTACATATTTTTCACCAGCCAATTGGAACCCCTATCAGCTGTCGTAGAATGGAAGCCACAACTTTGTGAGAAATGCCAAGCATCTTCATGAAGCCTAAAGCACGCCAGAATCTCTCTTGGTCATCGTCATTAAACTCCATCACCTCTCATTCACACCCTCACCTTTGAATCAGTGTCATCTACCCACCAGTTCCGCTTAGCAGCAGACCCAACTATCCCACTACTTTCCACCGTAGTGCCATGGGACTGGCACTTGGCTAGGAGGGGGGTAATGTTTACCGCAGCACAAAGGAGCGGGAAAATGGAGCAGAGGAGCGGGAAAATGGAAAAAAGGAAATAGCAAAAAAGGCGCAGGATAAAACAAGGAAAAGGCGCCTTGACTGGTAACCAGACCCTGAAAAATTTAAATGTCCGGGCATGACCCACAGAAAGTCTCAATGTCGCCCCAAGAAAGCAAAAGAGTAAAAAGCGCACCATTAAATGTGGAAGCACTCCCGAATCCTGGTAAAAGAGTGCCAGGCTCGCTCCTGTGTAAATTGTATGCATTAGTTAGGAATAGGATAAATTAGAATGGTGGAAAATGAGAAATGGGCTTAGGCCAATGGCTAATGGCCGACCATGTAAAAAAGGGGATGACCACCCAAAGAAGGGAGGGCATGTATATAAAGTTCAAAAGTGAATGAGAAGCTCATTCTTATGTGTGGCTAAAGCTTCTTCTTCTTCTTCTTCTCTTGTTCTTCTTCTCTTGTTTCTTGCCTTCTTGCTTGTGCTTGAGAAAGGGAGTGAGGGAGTGTGAGAGGATGAGGGAGTAAGTGTGTGAGAGTGAGGGATCGTGGAGAAGAAGCTCCCCATCTCCTCTCTCCATCTTCTTCTCTTCTCGTCTCTTCCCTTGTCTCGCACATGGCTATGGAGGATGGAGCTCATGGGAGAGGGGTTGAGGTTGCTTGAGCTTGCCACAAGGATCATGGAGCTACCGGTGTGCAAGAGAGAGGAGGGTACTCGATCGAGCATCAAGGTAAGCTCACTACACTCGTAAGGTAGGCATGGCACGTTGGCTATGTGAGAGGTAGCCATGGCCGCTCGGCTTGAAACGCTTGATCAATAAGCGGTCCATAGGTCTCGGGGTAGAGCTTGTAGCTCCCCTTCAGGGATTTAGGGTTTTGTATATAAAGTTGAAAAGTGAACGAGAAGCTCATTCTTGTGTGTGGCAAAAAGTGGCTCTCCTCTTCTTCTTCTTCTTCTTGTTCTTGCTTGCTTGAGCTTGTGCTTGAGAGAGGGAGTGTGAGAGTGTGAGGGAGTGAGTGTGTGAGGGTGAGGGACCGTGGGGTGGAGAAGCTCTCCATCTTCTCCTCTCTTTTTCTCTTCTCTTCTCTTTTCTCTTGCTCGCGGTGATGGAGCTTGGAGCATGGAGCTTGAGGATGGAGCTTGCTTGAAGCTTACACTTGGATCGTGGAGCTATTGGAGTGCGCGGGAGAGAAGGTAACTCGAACGGCATGGAGGTAAGCTCACTACACCCTAGATATGGATGGCACGTCGGCTATGTGAGAGGTAGCCATTAGTGCTTGGCTTGGAATGCTTGAAACAATAAGCGGTCCGTGGGTCTTGGCGGTTGAGCGAAAACTCCCACAATGGTGCTATACGGGATGTTGAGATATGGCATAAGCGGATTTGCCATGTGAATGTACAAAAGCTGAAATCTATGCAGCAGAAGGAGATTGTGCTTGGGCTGCTTAAGTTCAAGTATCATGACTTTGGACATGTATGTGATGCATGTCAGTTTGGAAAGCAAGCACGGTTTCCATTTATGAGACATGTACGGAATAGCTCATGACCCTTGCAATTGCTACATTCAGATGTATGGGGTCCGTCTCTCATAATGCTTCATTTGGTGGTGCTTGTTACTATGTATCCTTCATTGATGATTTCAGCATGTATACTTGGCTTTATATACCGAAACATAAGGATAATGTGTTTGATGCATTCAAGAACTTCAAAAAGCATGCTAAAAATGATTTGAGTTGTAAATTTCATGTCTTAGATTAGATGGAGGTGGAGAATATGTCTCTAATTACTTTAACAGGTACCTTACTAAACATGAGATTAGAAGACAATTAACTTGCAGCTATACACTGCAGCAAAATGGTGTAGTAGAAAGGAAAAATAGGGTACTAATGGAATCGGCAAGAGCTATGCTGAAAGAGAAGAGTTTGCTAAATGGTTATTGGGTTGAAGCAGTAGTGACTGATGTCTATGTGCTGAATAGAACTCCTACAGAGCAGGGATTCATGATGTAACTCCATATGAGAGGTTGTATGTCATAAGCTTGACATTTCACACTTGAAGGTATTTGGCAGCATTGCAGATGTGCATGTTCCTGATGAAAAGAGAAAGAAATTGTATCCTAAAGTTGTCAAGAGTGTGTTCCTTTGGTTATGCACAAGACCGAAAAGCTTACAAGTGTTATGTACCATCTACACATGAGACATTGATTAGCAGAGATGTTGTTTTTGATGAGCTACATCATGGTATGGTAATCCTATTGCAGTGGCTACTGATGGATTAGCTATCACTAGTAATGCTGAAAATACACCTACAGTGAGTACATCTATGAGTGGTCTTGCAGGTGATGGGTCACCTATAGTAAGTCCTTGGTCAGGACGCTTGCGGAGTCGTACTCCTGTGTCCATTGACACAGATATGTCAGTAAGGGGGAGATTGGATAAGGAAAAATAAAAGATGCTTGAGGATGTGACATGCCCACTTATAGCAGGTTATGAGTCATATGTCATTCCCAACATCAATCTATAGCTTGACATTCTGATCAAGAGGTGTCTCCATAGGCTTGCATTCAATCATACCATACCTCTATAACATGTCATGAGCATCCTACTTCTGTAGCAGCCATATACCTTGAGGCGTAGAGACTACCTCAATTCCAAGAAAATACTTCAACTCACCAAGGTCATTGACACTGAATTCAGCCTGTAAACATGATTTAATTCCAGCAATGCCCTCTTCATCATCTCCAGTGACGATAAGATCATCTACATAAACCACTAGAAACACATATCTATAATCTATCTTTCTCGTGAACAGACTATGATCTGCATCACCCAATCTAAATCCATGTTGCTATAAATAATTTCCGATCCGAGCATTCCATGCTCTAGGTGCCTGTTTCAGTCCATATAAATCCTTTTTCAGCTTACATACTTGTATAGGAAAGTCCGTGTGAACATAGCCTTCAGGCTACTCCATATATACTTCCTCAACCAAATCACCATTCAAGAAAGCATTTTCAATATCCATTTTCCATAATTTCTAGCCTTTGCATGCTACCAAAGCAATGACAGTTCTGACTGTTGCCATTTTAGCCACTAGATAGAAAGTCCGTGTGAACATAGCCTTCAGGCAACTCAATCAATTCCCATGTCTCATTTTCAGCCAGGGTTGCATACTCCTCATCCATGGCAACACACCAATTATCATCTGTAACTGCATCATCAAAATTTGTAGGTTCTTTGTAACTTGTCATACTAGCCATATATGCATAATGGCGGGCTGAATAACCAATGTATGTAAACCTATCAACTGGTTTTCTGACTCTCTCATATCTCCATAACTATGGCTCACTCTAAGCTTGCCTCTCATGAGGCGAGAATGTGACCATGTATCGACAGATGGTGGGCAGCTTGATATACTTAACTATTACTCGTGGTGACTTATATTATGCAGTGGGGTTGATTAGTCAGTTCATGCAGAAGCCTCGCAAACCACATTTAGATGCAATCAGGAGGATCATGAGATATGTAAAGGGTATTATAGATTATGGGTTGTTTTATGCATATGAAAAATCTCTTGACTTGACAGGGTTTACTGATGCTGATTGGGCTGGCTGTGCCTATGACAGGAGGTCAACCAGTCGTTATGCATTTGGATTGGGCAGCAGTATGATTAGTTGGCAGAGTAAGAAATAGCCTACTATTGCATTCTCTAGTACAGAAGCTGAGTACAGAGGAGAAAGCAGAGTGAGATTGCATTGTGATAACCTCAGTAGTGCTATGTTGGCTAGCAATCCTGTCTACCATGCTAGGTCTAAACATATTGAGGTTCAATACCATTTCATTAGAGAAATGGTTTTTACAGGGCAGATTGAATTGATCCATGTGAAGATTGAAGACTAGGTAGTAGACATATTTACCAAGTCACTTGGTAAAGAAAAGTTCATATACTTCAGATAGTTTATCAGATGGTTTGAGCTTTAGGAGGAGCGTTAGAATATCAAGCTCCCGTTACTCTTCAGTCAGTCTATCTTTATGTGTGTGACCCCGACATTAGTTAGATACAGATGTACACGTGTGTGACATTCAATAAGTCGGTGTAGTCAGTGACTTAACCACAGTTAGTCTTGGTTAGTCATACCTATGTGTGCAAGTCTCTTTCAGTTAGCATGATGGAAGAATAATGAAAGAAGAACAACAATGAGCTGAGGCTCATCTTCCACTCTACTCTGTCCCTCTCCCTCTCTTCCAACCCATCATTATTGACCACACTAGGGTCACCATTGTTGGTCAAAGTAGCACCACCATTATTAGAAGCTGTATTAGGGCTATTGTTGTCAGCCACACTAGGGGGCTATTATCAGTCACAGTATACTCACTAGATTCAAAAGGGTGTTGAGCTCTTGCTCTTGCATGTGCCATCTTAATAGGAAGCTTATTAGAACGTGCCATGGTTGTGATGACATAGGATAGAAAAGTGGAGGGTAGAGTGAAGAGTAATGGAAAAAAATGAAAGGAGAGACTTGACTTAAATATGAAACTTTTAAACTTACTATAATATAAATGAACTTTAAAATAATTTTAGTATAAATAAACTTTCAAACGTATTGTAGAATAAATGAACTTCTCTCTCTCTCTCTCTCTCTCCACCCCATCCCTCCCTCTCTTTGTCTCCTGCCACCCCCCCTCATGCCCCTCTCTCTCTCTAGGCTAGTGAATCTTCCAAGGTTTGGAATTTTCAAATCTTTGTCTTAGGATTTAAAAATTTGACTTTTCATAATTTAAATTCAATTTTTTTAAAGTTCTAACAATATCTTGTATCTATAGTCAAATAAAGGACTCAAGTGGAGATAACCTTAAACTTCACTCTCTAAGATAGGCATTGTTACATTGTTGCTTCTCCCAAGAAGTGTTGTTTTGAGATTAATAGATCCAAAAGATAGAGCAATCGATACTCAATCGATATCAAAACTTTGAAAAACATAGTTCAAACCTTTGAAATTTAAAACAAAATTTACAAAATGCTTTTTTAACCAAATTCAAATAGACAAACTATCTAAAGCTTAAGATAGGAGTGTTAAAGACATCTCATGTTTAAGATAGGAGTATTGATGAGTCATATCCTTAGTACATGTACTTTCTATTTGACTCTAAATGTATCAAAATTGTGCTCTTTATCTAGGTCTCCATTTCTTGCCATCTCTCTCCTGGGTTGCCAACCATTCTGCATGGTGTTGTCTAGCTATGCTATTTTCATATCTTACTTTCCTTACTTCATATATTGCCCTACTTATAGATTCTACTTGAGAGGTTTTGGACTTGTTTTTTTTTTTCTCGTATCGTATCTGTAATCTTCTATACCACCATTCAAATAATTGCCTCATAGAATTGGAATCATTGATGCCACCTCCATCATGAATTGCCTTTTGAAAAGCACAATGAGCTTGCCATTGAGATTCTTCCATGCCTTGAGTTGACCATACTACTAAACTCCCTTGATTTGCAAAGTATGGACCATGTGCGTTAAGTATATGTTGCATAAGAAAGAGAGATTAGAAACACAAACTAATTTACAATGATGATATATGTTTGTAATGGTGACAATATTGACCATGTAGTGTGTTATGCTGTTTCAAGTCCATGTCTCCACCATAGAGCCGTGAAATTTAGCAGCTGCCTCTTTACATATATTGGCATCACCATTCCTAAACCTCAAATTTTGTAAGAGAGCTACTAATCTATCTAGGTGTATCTACACTTTTTCCTTTGCAATCCTTGTTCTTCCCCCAATGCTCCAATCTGGAATAGCAAGGTGCAACTTTTTTCATTCTTCATACTTCTCTGGTTATTTCACAAGTATATTTCCTTCGTCATCTCGAGGTGGAGATACAAACTTCCTAGCCTTGGGTCCACCAAAGCATGGTTTGCAAGGGATATTTTCACTCTTGCCCGATTTTTCTTGTCCTTTTTTATTTCTACTTGCCCCCCCTTGCAATCCAACTTTAGAGAGAACTTGCTCTACCTTCTTGCATGTAGCATCGACTTCTGACACATGCTCCATCTTGTATGCGAAGCATACATATTCATATACTAGCTTCTCAATTATTCTAACCAAACAATGAAATTTGCAAAAGTGAACCCTTGTCAATGGTATTTCCAAAATAGGGTGCCAGTTTGGATCCATTGGGACTAGCACTCCATTTCTCATGACTTTCTGATCACGTGTTGGAGCACCTTATTGTCTTGTCTTGGCATGCCATTCTTTCTTTCCATCATTTCCTTTCTTTTTAGTTTGCATACAATATATGCATGGAAATTTTGCATTTGTTGCATTCGATAAAACCAAACATACACTTCATTGTTTTTAAATCACCTACAAGATGCCATTCAACTTGATAGTCCCCAAATCCGTCAACATGTAAAGTTGCTCCATTATTTTGCTATTGAAAAACACCGGGTATATTAGTGAGGTTAAAAAAAACTTTAAGTACTTCACGATCTTCCTTTGGTACTTCAAATGCTGCAAGCCACCATATTTCATTCTCTGATTGCACACTGAAGTATAAAGGATGGTTTTCATTGATGTCGGGATCCAATGCTCGATTCATAAGTGTCATACTCACACGTTCAAGTTTTTGCCCCTTGATAATCTTACTATTGTCAAGTTTGAGGAAACTTAAGCTTACCTCTACATTATTTCAAAGACATATTATAGAACTTGACCATAGCCACCATAGCCACCTGCACCCTACATATATCCAATACAAAGTTATTGGATGCATTCAATACAAAGGTAACTTCTTTGGAACCATACTTCAGTATATGTGTGTGTTCCAGATATGTAGACTCACCAATCACTTCTAAATCTTTCCCATTTGATTGTTTTCGAGCCTTCTTCACGTGAAATGGTTTTGGAAGAGGCATACTCGCTTAGTTTTGAAGACTTGCTTAAAACCTGTATCCAATTGTTGACAGAGCATACGGTATGACTCATAACTCAGTCCCACCTTGTCACATAATCTTTGAGCATTTGTAGCAGTAAACAAGTTGCTTACATCCCTAAGACGTTCACTTGCGACACCATTCACAATATCCCTAAATTTACAATTTTCTAATGCATTTTTTATCATATCCTTGTTGCTAAGGAATTTAGCAATAGTGTCATTCTTTGCATGAGGAAACATATTTCTCATTGTAGTAGATTGAGCCATTCTGTGATATTATCCACTTCTTTTGGTTAATTGGTGAATTGGTTTAACTAATCGGATGTGCTGACGTGGTTCTTTGGTTTTTAAAGTGGGCCCAACCTCCAAATTTTTAATGAGCTTCCTCTTTAAGCTTATGTTCTCCTTCTCCAACTCCATAATTTTAGATTGTAACTCAATATTCTGTACTTGTGTAGCATGCATAGAATCTTCAATGACACACATTAATTGTTGTAGCTTTTGATTCTCCCTATCCTTCTCAGCCAACAATCTATCTTTTTCCATCAAAGATTGCACACATCCTTGTAATCTTGTCTGCATATTTGTCAAGGCTTGATGAACACCTGCTGGATCCTTGTGTCACAAGTCTATATGTGTACCCATACAATCCTTTATTGCCTTCACAAACAAACTTTACAAATGATGTAAGCCCATTAAATTGTGGTGTCCATTGAGTTAGTGGATCAAGTGGATAAATGCACCCATCAACCCAAAGATCCACATTTTTTTCATTGTATTTCTTTCTTGTTGCATCCTATATCTTATTGCATTATCCCTTTCCACAATTCTTTTGAATAGTGGTGCATATTCATCCTCCAATTGGAAGTGAATATCTCTCTTTCTCTTAGTACGTCATGCACCTCCGTTCTGCAAAGAAAAATATATGACAATTTTAACTTGGATTAACGTTCAAATCACATAATTATACCCCTTTGATTTACTATATTTGTATTCTTTTTTATCCAATTGGATCTTGACTCTTTTACTTGATTTTAGTCATGATAGACCCCAATCAACCCCTAGTTAGCCTCTAATCTTATCTTGGAATCAACTTCTTATTAGGCTCTAATCTTATCTTCTGTTCTATCCAAAATACTCTCTCTCTCTCTCCCTCTCCCTCCCTCTCTCTCTCTCTCTCTCTCTCTCTCTCTCTCTCTCTCTCTCTCTCTCTCTCTCTCTCTCTCTCTCTCTCTCTCTCTCTCTCTCTCTCTATTGGTTTTAGGGCGTTGATTGCTTCTCTCAGCCAAGAAATCTCTAAAACTATATTTATTGTTGATTCAATGTTACCAGTGGAATTGTTTTCAAGATCTCATTCAAACATAGAATTATATTTCAAAACGTTCGATCCAATCACAAACTACCATATTTATTTTCCTTACGTCAAAAGGTATGCAATTTTGCAAAGGGCTTAATGTATACTTCTTTATAGTATGCATTTCTTACTTACATTTTACTTTGTAGAGGACATTGGAGCTTAATATATATTGATATTCTCACTAGGGAAATTATCCTTCTGAACTCTCTTAGTGGTATCCATGGTCAAGGAAAAATGTGTATTGAATACAATAATCCTCACTTTTAGGTTTATTTTTTATTTTATTTGATTGCCTTTTTTTAGTAACATGTTTCTATTTACAGTGCTGATAGGTTGGTGGTTACCTTTTTTAACACCACATATGAGGATCTTGCTGATCCTCAAAACCCATATAGCTTTCTCTTACAAGAAGTGCCCTTGCAAAATGATGTGCATTATTGTGGATGAAGAGTGATTTCAAATGTTTGTAGGACAATAGATTCAAAGATTCTCAAGATAGATGGGGTTAATGTAAGTATCTTTCATATTCTTTTTTGAGCAACATGTCTTTCAATTTTCACAACAATTGCTACATTATCATGAAATTTTATAATCATTCCATTTCTTTGTTTTAACTCCCTACAGGTACGAACTATTAATGCCCCAACAACTTCTGACTTTTTAAGATACATGTTGGGTATAGTTTCCAACTTATTACAATTTTCCTTATAGTGCAGAGATTACCCCGATTCATACACATGGTGGATAAGAGAGAGATGTATTGAGTTAATTTTGGATAGAACAATCACGCCAGTCGACCCCGACTCTCCTCCACTTAAATCCTTAGCTAAGAGTAAGAGTAAGGCAAAATGTAAGTCATCTAGAAAGACAAGTAAGGTAAGCTCCAAAAAGACAAAAATGCTAACACTTTCTCATCCATCTCCTCATCACCCCCCTGAAGAGAAGAGGCCCCCTGTCTAAGTCAAAATCTTCAACCAACCAAATAAAAAAGTCAATGTAAAGAGATTAGATATCTTTTTAGAAAGTGATGAAGAAGTTACAAAGCCGAAAGAAGACAAATAGATGCAAATGAAGCAAAATCCTTGTATATCTATACTTCAATTTTGTAACTCTTCATTCAATGAAAAACTTTTTGTCAAATGTAAATGTCATCAATGTTTTCATATTTATGGCTCAAAGCTTACAATTGTGGGAGGCAAGCAACTCATACAAGAGAAAGAGCATTCAACTCTTTTCCCAACTATTTTATTGTTTACTTTGAACTTATATTCTGGGGATGTACAGTCTAGCATCTCCAAGGTATCCCTTACATCTTTAAGATTCCAATTGGAAGTGATATTTACCTCCTTTTCTATAACTTGCACCTTAAGTTTGAAGGGTGTGCAATCTGTATCAGAATCCAAGGGAATCCAGATGCCTAGTATAAGTTTGTATCTCCTATAATCAAAGCCCAAAGCAAGAGTTTGTCATGCTATATTATAACACAAAGACAAGGATTGGGGACATAAAATACACCTCATGGTGTCACCCTTATGGTCAACCTCTCTAGATTTCCAAAGCTTTCCTATAATGTTATCTAGTTCTACTCGTGCAAAATTTCTACTTAGCCAAGATACTTTTGTTCTTTGTAAGTTTGCTATTTTGAAGCAGCCCACAAAGATATATAAGGGGATAAACCATGACATGCATATTCTTCTTGAGATCCTTCCAGTTGTCATGGACTTTTGAATATCTTGACATATTTTGAATTTAAAACTATGCATGGTTGCCTTATCAAGAACCTCCCAAATTAGAGATGAGAGAGTTGGCAATGGCAAATCCTCGAAATGTCCATATGTACCCTTTTTAGACAGAACCACATATTATGCATAATATATAAAAATTCTTCTCTCACTAAAAGAACAGACGGTCTCATAAACATATATAATGTCTACAAACACCTTATGAATCGCATTGAAAGTTCCACTCAAACTCTCCTCACATTGCCATTCAGTACTTGTTGATGGAAATATATCTACAACCAAGATTTCGATATTAATACTTAAATGAAAAAAAATATCACATATGTTATCAACTTAAGACTTATAATGTGTCTGCTGGCAAACACGTTCATTAGGAGACAAGTGCATATCCTTGGCCATGTAAACATGTTGCACTTTGACTAACCACCCTTCATGTGTAATTTTGAAAGCAATGATATGCCCTTTCTAGTGATGTTTGATATCCTCTCTTTTTCTTCTTTTGACTTTGTGAGAGCCTTTGCAAGAGGGCAACATAGTTACCCAATCGTTTATGCAAAAGGTGGGGCTCCCAATTTCTGTCTACTCCTTGGCTACAAATAGTGCAAGAGTTTATTAAATGAGACGGTTACCTTTTGGATGCTATATTTAGATTGAATTCGCAGAGAAAAGCGTTCAATGAGAAAGGTAAATGAGCAAAGAAAGAAGCTCACCAAGAAAGACGAATGAACAAAGAAGAAATACTAAAAAGACTAATGCAAATATATTGGGGGCGCCAAAAGCTCTAGGATTTCAAAAAAGTCATTATTAACTTCACAACATCTATATCATAACTGTTTTTGTTAGATTTTATAAGTAAACAAGGACTTCGAGACTACCAAAACATGTCAGAGTTTGGAGATTTTGGCTTAAAGACATGAGAGAATCACTAAATGGACTCTACTATCTCCAAAAAGGAGGAGACAATAATACCATATTCTTGCACATGTGGCAAACTCTCTTTGGCCCTTTCCTTAATCCCGTGATTAACAAAAGTGCATTTTTTGGAGCGTTTTTTGGCCCTAATGGCTTCATTCAAGAAAGAAAGGGCCATTCACTCAAGGGGTCACCCATAAATATTTAAGTCTTTCACCTAGATACAATAGAAGGGATTTCAAAAGTCCATTTTTTGACTCTTTTTACATACATAAGGATAGATAATGGAGATATACACAGATTGAACATGAAAATGGTGTGTTTTATTCACGATGAATTTATAGATAATAGATTTTTAAATGAAACCTTGAACATATGTGATGCTAGGGCATACATAGAGTGAACCCTTGAGCTAATTTAGAGAGGCCTTGTTGTTGACATCTTAGCCTGTAGAAAAGTAGCAATTCCTTGTTTAACAAATGTGGAGCAATAAATGAATATGATATCTTTGAATTTCCAAACTACACGAAGCATGTTCATGTAAAACTATAGATCAATGTTCCACATCTCTTACTTAGACTTTGAAAAGTTCACATTTGAGTTAGCACCCTAACTTTGTTTACTTCAAAGTGTGTGCTACACCACTAGCATGAAACTAAGATGAATTTATATGAAATTAGACAAGTAAGACACGTTCATGATTGGCCTACAATGGTTGTAAGTTATATACTAAGAATATGGCCTTGAATGTATCTAGAAATGTGAGCTATTAAATTCTTTGTAATTCAAATTTTCCTCGAATGTAGTGCAAAATACTTGAGCAATTTAGTTGAAAGTATTGCATCATAGTTTAGATGTCAAGGAAGGTGTGCAGTCTTTACATTGGTAATTGGGATGGAGCTTGTTTGCTAGGAGTTATTAATATGAAATGCAAAATGCTATTTTCTTCTCTATGACAAGAGTGAACATTCTTCTCTTTGTGAGAATACAAGTAGTCATGCAAAAATAATCATATGTGGAACTATGAGGCATTAGCCATGTTTGCTAGGAGCTTATTTGCTAGGAGTTATTAATATGAAATGCAAAGTGCTATTTTCTTCTCTATGACAAGAGTGAACATTCTTCTCTTTGTGAGAATACAAGTAGTCATGAAAAAATAATCATATGTGGAACTATGAGGCATTAGCCATGTTGGCTAGATAGGTGCATTTGGCGTGAATATAAATTGAAAAATTATTCAAGATAACATATGCTAACTTTTACTCTTAGTTTTGTTCAAGAATGTGTAAAGATGGGGGACTTGGTCATACTAATTAGAATACGTGTTGTCATAGGTTGTTTCACATGCATGCATCGTTATGTACTACACCATAATCTAGAGTTTGTAAGATTCTTTTGAAAGTGATGTTCCCTTTTGAGCTTTAGTAAGGCATACTTTAGAGCATCACAAACAACTCTTACAACTTCCTCAACTCCACTTGGATAAGGCATAAAATGGTGAGAAGAGAAGTTAGGTGATGAATAATGCATTGTGTGGGATTAGTCATTAGGTTTCGAAAATATTTGTCAAAATTAATTGCATTAAATCTTGGTAAAGTAGTGGTATTTTTGGGTATGTGAATGAATAAATTAAAACTTTTGAACTTTAGCAAAATGCTACATGCACATAGGATTGATAAAAGGATAAAGAGTTATACTTAGGGTCTCTCATGGGACTCTTGTAATTGAGTAGAGAGGTTTACTCCATATACCAATTGGATGTTCAAGAGAGAACAATTTACTTGAAGTGTAATAATTGGATGATTGTATGTGTGGCTTGATATGGATGGTATGCACAATAAAAACACTGTATAAGTTTGGAAAGGTAAACAAATGCAAGAATATGCATTATGTTGTAATAACAACGTGGTAAATATTCTTGTAAATATTGTACTCAATTCTCCTTATGCTTTACATCAATGTTATGCCAATGCTTCACATTGATTTTAGATTGGTGCTTTGCACTAGTGTTAATCATAGTTAGAGGACTTTGCATCCTAAGCATGCTTCATGAGAGAGAGAGAGAGAGAGAGAGAGAGAGAGAGAGAGAGAGAGAGAGAGAGAGAGAGAGAGAGAGAGAGAGAGAGAGAGAGAGAGAGAGAGAGAGAGAGAGAGAGAGAGAGAGAGAGAGAGAGAGAGAGAGAATTAAGATAAATATAAATATTTTATCTCTATAACCCCCTCCAAACACACACTCTCTATGAAGGTGCATATGTACTTTATTTATCATGAGAGAGTAAAAATCAAGGAGGAATAGGTCTTGAAGATAAAGTTTTCACATAAGGATAATCATGGATATTAATAATTGGTTCTTGTTTAATGATCGTTGATATTAAGAGCAAAGTTTCCTTCTACATTTAAAGATATGTTTTATACCCCTTATCAAGATGAATGAAAAGGTGGATTTATTACTATACATTTCAAATGACTAAAGTCTTACTATTTTGATTAATCAATCCATAAATAGTACCAATATTTCATATGCCATTTGTGAGGGCTCATGTCTCCCAATGTTATGTCAACTCTTTTTCCCTTTCTTATGTGCATCACTTGTTAGGGGAAATGCTTTCATAATGGTACAAGGGTAATTTTGCCTAGTGTTATATCAATCTTTTTTCTTTTTTTGTTAGCATGCCTATTAGGGCATATGCTTTTATAATGGTACAAGGGTAATTTTGGCCAATGTTATATCAATCTTTTTTCTTTTTTTGTTAGCATGCTTGTTAGGGCATATTCTTTTATAGTGGTACAAGGGTAATATTGCCCGATGTTATATAATCTTTTTTCTTTTTTGTGTTAGCATGCATGTTAAGGATTACATTTTTATAGTTAGGGTATATGCTTTTGTAATAGTACAATGATATGACGAATCATTATTCAAAAATTAGTCCCAATTGTATGAGTTAAAAGCTTATTAGTTAAGCTTGGATTACTTTAAAAAAAAAAATTTACTTTTGAAGAACAAAGTTTTAGTGTAGGAAAAGTAACCCTTAAGTTTGGGAATTGAAGTCCTCTTGGGACCTCTTTTTAGAAACAAAAAGGGTAATGCTTTAGTGCACACGTGTTTTTTTAATCATCAAGTTATCTTAACCCTCAAGTGATTGGGATTTCACCCAGCAAATCTAATTGTAAGTCTCTCTTTGGGTTCTATTTCCTCTTTACATTTTGCAGGATTGTCTAATCAAACTCCAAACCATAAGGTCACCATGCTTAGAAACCAAGCGTGCCAATTTCCAAAGAACGATCTTTCTTTCTCTCTCTCTCTCTCTCTCTCTCCCTTAAAGCTATGGTATTCTGCTATATCCTCTTATTCTCTTGTAGTATGGTATTCTTCTATATTCTCTTGTTCTATACGTTTTCTACTGCCCACGGGCCACCATCTCTCTCTCTCCCCCAAAAAAAAACAAGAAAAACACCTCTTAAAGCCATGTAGTATGGTAATAGGTATTCATTTACATTCTCTTATACTGTAAGTTTTCCGAGTGCCCACCATGGGGGGCTCTTGTGAAAAGTCTACCTAGGGGCCAGGGTCTTTTTTCCCCTCTCAAAAGAATGTGGAAGGCAGTCAAAACGTCTCCTTAGGCGGAGGCAGTTGCTGTGTGTGTGTCTTAGAGTTCGTGCCATTAAAATTGATTGCTTCCTTCGAATGGAAGTCTCTCTCTCTCTCTCTCTCTTTCTCTCTCTCTCTGTGGCGCTGGCTCCGAATATAAAGAGAATGCACGGGACTCATTCGGGGCTTGGGAGGCTCAATACACTGCAGGTGTGTGCTTGAGCTATGGCGCCAAAACTCACACCGCAACGCCTTATGCAACAGCAGGGCAAGGCGGCCTTATCTCATGCGTGGGTATGGATGGTGATCATATTGCTGATGAGTAATACCCACTTCACGGACTGCTTAGGTTTGGAAGAGAGCTTGACGCCACCCATTGGCAACAGGTAACCTAAAAACGCACACACACACACACACACTCTCTCTCTCTCTCTCTCTCTCTCTGTGTCTCCTCTCTCGTATCGATGACCGCAAAGATAATCCTCATGCGTTAATGTATGTATAATCGCTCGCTTATGAAACTTATCTCACAGCAGTGCGTTAATGGACCAACTAATTAACACACTATGCATCCTGTTCCGCATGAACGAATGAATAACTACAGCGCCTACATAAGAGCGTCCGCCATCGATGGGGAGCTAACGTTGGAGTGCACTAGCGGATTATCGACGTCGAATACAAGCTCTCCTGGGAGTTATTATGAATGGCTGCCCCGCTCCGGCAGCGCCACCCTGGTCGACGCTTCCAACCATAGCCTGTCCCTGGGAAGCTACTCCCTCAATCGCACTCATGACTATCCTGGCTCATCTCCTTCATCATCATCATCATCTTCGAATTGCACATCAAAGCTCTCTGCCGCCTGGACCTTCCTCAACAGCGACGCTGATCGAGTCGAATCCGGCCACGCCTTCAGCATCGTCGCCGCAGGTAGTTCTTAACCCTGCCTCCTCCCCCCCTCCCCCGCCCCCCCCCGCGCCGCGCCCCCCTCCCCGACAACAGGACATGCATCGATTCTATTAATCTTCTTTAAATTTATCGTAGTATTATCTATTCTATGAATCTTGTTTAAATTTATCACAGTATTGGGTATCAATTCTTTGAATCTTGTTTACATTAGTTACATTTCTCCCCCCCCCCCCCCCCCCCCCCCACCCCCCAAAATGTGCATACATGACCTTTTGTTTTATAATAATTACCACAATTTTCTCTTGATTTTAGCATGTCTACAATAGCCTTTTTTAAATTATGATGGCAAATATCCATTTTCTCTATCTCCAAAATATCATTCATTTTTCTCATGAGATTTTTCTTAATAAGACTACAAATATCCATTTTGCTTTAGATGCTCTTTAAGATTATGTCCTTTAGAATGGCTCTATCATATTTTCAGATGTTTCTTTAGGTTAATCTCTTTTGGAAGGCTTTTATGTAGCTATAATGCCAATACCTTTAAAGCAAAAGTCTATTTTAGATATAGTCCTCTTATCTTACATTTTATGCTAAATGATTGGCTAAGTTGGAAGCATATTAGAACATCCTCTAATATCTTGATCATATTGAGAACATTGGAAATTAAGGTGTAGGTTGTCCATCTTAGAGCAATGATCACCTTTTTACTCCATCTCATTGATCACAATTGAAAAGATTTGAAATTGATGTCTTTGACAATCTTCTTAGAGCAATGACAATCTTCTCAGAGTTTGATGGTAATCTTCTTAGAGCAATGATCACCTATTTTAACTTTATCTCTTCAAAGAGCCCAACTCCACCTCAAGAAAATGTGTTATTTTCTCTTTGACCTATCAAACTGCCTTCCTTGAAGGAGCTCATTTGTAACCTTTCATTATGAGCACCAAACCACATAATCACCATAGAAGGTAAGGCCTATTGAAGTTGCATTGATTAAATATCCCCATTTTCTCTTAGACCTACGAAGCTAACTTGCTTACAAGAAACTCTTATCTTGTCACATTCTTTTATTTGTTTACTTTTCTCATGACATTGTTTTCACTTCTTTTGGACAACTTAAGCTCAACTCCTAACTATGAATATCAAAAGGATAGTCTCCTTACTTGTCACATCCTATTAGTATGTATTAGCAAGGGCCAAATGTTGGCTTGTCCTTATGTCCAATAGCGACTCTTTTAAAAATCCACATTTGCATGGAATTATATATATACCTTTTGACATATTTATCTTAATAAGCATGGCTAGTCTAAAAACACACAAATTATTCTCTTCTAGCTATATACATACGAGGTTTATTAATCTAATAGAAGTTGTATGAGGCATAAGTTGCATGTACGCTTTTGAAGCCATGCCCTTTTTGGCAACAATGGGACAACTTAGGAAGCTAAAGTCAAGTCATGCCAATCTCTTGTCTCCTAAGAAAGTTACTTGCCTTTCACATATCCAAACATGTCTACAAACTCCTTTAGAATAACAATGTGATTATTGAGAATGCAATTGCTCGTTTATTTTTTGCATTTAGCTACAATGTTTTTTGTACATGCATCACATAAGTAGTAAGAGAATAAGAACACCATAGGTAAGCATGTTTAGAATGCATTTGCTTCTTTGAAGGCTTTGTTGATTTTGGATGGGTTTTCATATTTTTTTTGTGGGCTTTGGCACTTTCCAAGAAACTATATAATGCATAAGTGATAAAAGTTCCTCATTATGTTAACAACAAACATTGACCTTTTATCCTTTTGTTTGATGTAGATGTAAATGTGCAATCACTTGGCAATGTTCAAAGTGGGAATGATAGTATTCTATGGAATATTCTTTTGATGGCAAACCTTCATCAGTATGATGGCGCAGCTGCTCGAATTTCGTACATTACTCAAAATGCTATGGTTGGTGGTCTACCTCCTAACAACAAGTGTTTGGTCAAGAACCAAGCAATGATAGTTGGCTTTCGTGCAACTTTTGTGTTTTGGAGGCAAGACCTGGTGCCTCCTAAAGTTCCAAGTGCATTATCTATCCCAACACAACGACCGGTGGAGGCATTCTTTGGAAAAGGGATTGTCACATATAAGTTGGTCACTCCATTAGGAAAAAAACAATGGGTGGAGGTTCAAAAACATGCTTTGTTGTATGATATACCAGGAGGAACTCAACTTGGTAGTTACTTGGCTACGAATTCATCATATTGTCTCACAATTGATGATCCCAATGGATTTGAAGTATGTGGAAAGCAAGCGATCGAGTCTGCGCAAGTCACCACAACCTCAATTCCATGGTCCTTATTTGCTATCACCATCAACAAAGGAAATACGTATGAATGTTATTCTCTAAAAACCCTTTTATTTGGAAAACACATCCTAAATGACTTAGCTCACCATACCATTCACTAGGTTTTTACTTCCATAGATTTTCCACCTACTTTATAATCTAAGTTGTGGCATAAAGTCTATTTTCATTTTATTAGGTCATATTTTAGCACAAAGTGAGTATCATATGAATACTACTTCTAAAGTCTAATATTCTATTTTTCATGCAGGGCCATTTTGGGACCATTCACTTTCATTCAATTAGTGTCAACAAAGGGAGGCTTGGAGCCAACATATTTCAATATGCATCATAGAGTTTATGTCCCTTTTACTGCCATATTTTGGGTTTATACCAGTTAAGACATTTGATTCAATGTTCATGACTGTATGTCATGTTTCAAAACAAGCTTCTAAAACACCCAAAAAAGCTATACATACAACATATTTTATTAATTTGATGGTTCTTTTGAAATATTGGATCATCAAGCCGTTTATTGACATGAAGAATTTCTCTTTTGCACTTATAAGTTCACTTTAATTGAATGGTCCTTGAGATAATTGACATACAATGTCACCTTAATGGGTGCCATTGTTTTGATTGGCCCAACGCAGGCCATATAAATAGATACTACCAAGCACTCATTTCAATGTAGTAGCTTTTATTAAATTGGTGAGCTACACTTGCAACAAATGTTTGAAAATGCTTACTGGAAGTTGGAGCACATCTCTCCATCTAACAATGCACCCATATATGCCCAATACATGCGTGCCTAGGCACATAACCATAGAAGTTGATCATGCTCTATCACAACATCATGAAGACAACTATAAACAATATTATTGTAAACAACAAAAAGCACATTAGCTTTTTCCAAATCTAGATTTAACCATCATGTGCCAAAACCAAACAAAAGAGAATTGTTGATTTTACGGGATTCCATGAATATCTAACCTGCCATTATGGTGTGGGTGGTGGGAAACCACAAAGGGGCCCCAAGAAGAGTGTTAAAACATGAGAGTTCCATAAAAATAATGCATTGTGGGGTAGGTAGAGAAACAAGCCTATAAATATCAATTGTTATGGTGGTACATGTTTGGTAGTTCTAGCTTGGATTCTATGGTGTTTGTTAAGATAGTCAATATGATGGTTGATGTTTATGATGCTGGATACATTTCCAATCAAACAACAAGATAGAAGACAATGAGGACAACTTCAACCATCCATGGCTTGCATGCAAAACTCTATGATCAAATGTTCTCTATCTCTAATATATATATGGTATGATATCATACATACCATAAGTGGATATACTAAGGGTGTGTGCACATAGCCACATCTTTTTTATCACATGCAAATCCTATGCCATGTAAAAACCTCAATGATATGGAGGAGTAAGTGAGAAGTACATATATCCTTAGCTAGTCCATTTTTCCTTTGGGCTATGTGTTGGGTTGAGCATTGCAAGTTCTTTCCATTCTACCCACCAAGTAATTGTAGCACATTTGATTTTCTTCATACTTTGTAGTTTGCAACTTTTCCTAATGTACACATTAGAGATACATCACTTCTTCAAGTAACTTTTCACTTTTCGATTCTTTTCTTCAATTGAATTAACTATTGATGCAATGTATGCGAATGCATTAAGGAAAAGAAAAATATTTTATTTTGTTGAAAAGTAACTAGGCACTTAGTGCTTAGGCCACACAATGTATATTGTTATGAAAACAGAGTGTACTTTGCACCCTAACACACCCTTCACATGGAAGGAGTGCTATTAGCCACACATACTCTACAAATATTATATATTGTTGTTGTTATTGGCCACACATACCCTACACATATTATATTTTGTTGTGGCCCATGCACTAAAAGACACTTTATACACCAAAATGTACACTTTGCATAGCAAACTTTTATGCATGTGTGTCTTGGTGTTTTAAGGTAAACCTACCATTAAGGTACAATGTATATTTAATATATGAATACTATATTATATTGACATTTATATTGAAAGCTTTGGGGAGCATAGGGCACATGTCACATTGACATTAAGAACACGTAGCACACTTCATGCCCTATGCCATGCTTCAAAAAATAAGACTAGGAAAGAGCATTGTTCTACATGTGTGCAAATTTCATGGATATGGTCAATATACATAAGTTATTATATGTGTGTATGTTGTTTCACATATTTATGTGTCTATTTGGATGTTACTTTTGAACATGCTCTTCAATATAATTGAATTAAGCTTCACTAATAAACTAATTTAGAAATTAACTTCCAACATAAATTATCTTTTAAGATTTATTACTGTTAGCTAGAAAAACTTGTGAATTGAATTCCAACACTTTCTAACTTAAAAAATTAGTTTATTAGTAATTATCTTATAAGTTATACAACTTTCAAAGGCCATACTATTTGAGAAGATGACATATGGATATTTTGTAAAAAATGATGCAAAAAATGTTACATTTCGCTTGATTGGAAGTTGTTGACTATAAAACTTCTTAGAATCTCAAACACTCTTATATTGCTATGTAAAAGAAATGTTGACAACCCGATCCTTCTAGTTGCCTCTTTGAAATAATACCTTTGAAACCTCCAAACCTTTGTTGCTTCTATTTTTTATGCTTGCCCAAGTTAGGTCTATCCCCAATAAGTGGATTGTCTCTCTCTCTCTCTCTCTCTCTCTCTCTCTCTCTCTCTCTCTCTCTCTCTCTCCACGTGTGTGTGTGTGTTCGAAGGGGGGGTTAGCACATACCACATGGGAGACTCCCCAAACCTTCTTGTAAGACATATAAGAGTAAGAAGGCAAATAAAATTAGCACCATATGTAGAGCATGTGTGAGAGTTACTAAAGCAACATGAGAGAGAGAGAGAGAGAGAGAGAGAGAGAGAGAGAGAGAGAGAGAGAGAGAGAGAGAGAGAGAGAGAGAGAGAGAGAGAGAGAGAGAGAGAGAGAGAGAGAGAGAGAGAGAGAGAGAGAGAGAGAGAGAGAGAGAGAGAGAGAGAGAGAGAGAGAGAGAGAGAGAGAGAGAGAGAGAGAGGTTGCATCCTAGTGCATCCCAGGGGGTAGACCCCCAAACCTTCTCTTAATATATATGAGATGAGATAAGAGATATAAGAAGATAAGGCCTTGTCAAGAACATAATGTACACCAAAGGAGATTATAAGTTCTTCATTAAATTATTGTGAGAAATATATTATGACAACCATGGCTTATTATTTTTGTTGGTGTGATTTCAATAGTAAGGTTTACTTGTTTTCATTCACTTGAACTGAACTTAACCATCATGATGTATTTTGAGATGTCTTTAAACTTGTATCTACCTATAGTGGGCACTTTTTTAGAATTTGGGATGATGATTTAGAATTCAACAATATAAATCCCACAACATGATTCACATATCTCACATCCTCAAGAAGGCTTTGTTGAATACCTTATACTTGGCAAATAATGAAGATGTACTTAATATGTGTGACCTAGTGTAATCATCCCAAATGTATAAGAATTGACTATCCACTAGTTTGGTCCTTCCTAAAAGGGAAATATCAACATAGATGGACAAATCGTACTATAGCTTCCTCCAATTAGCACTTGCTAAAGAATCATACATGAAGAAACACTTAGTAAACTAGATGTATCTTCTACCAGTCATTGTTTCTTCATGTCTTTTGGGTCCTTAAATGCTACTAACAAAAATTATGAATACATAGTAGTACATGAATTTATTTAGATGAATTTATTTCAAAAATCCAAAAAGAATCCTTTAGATGCATTTTTGTTCTAAAGATAGGACAATTTTAGAGCTAGCAATCTTTGCACAACAACTTCAACCATAAACTTGAGTTTAAGATGTAAGGATGAATGAATGCTGCAAATATGAGGTGAATGTACACATTAGCTATTACCATTGATGCAAAATGTGTAGCAAAGAGAGTAGCCTTCAACAAAGAATTAGTACACAAAGAAATATTTTGGTAAATTTGATGTGTCTTCTAGCAACTAAGAGATTGTTTTATAGTATGTCATTGGCATGTGATCCTTTTGGCTTAGATTTTTGTTAAAACAACTTTCAATCTAGTTATATGCTTTATTTTGAGTCTCTTCTTTTAACCATGATTAAAAATTGGATCATGTTTTTTTTGTAATGTAGAACTTCGATGTTTTAGTACATATTTATAGCCTTATGAAATGAAGATCAAGCTATAATAGATCCACTCAACTTAGTGAACAAGCTTGTATCTTAGGTTCATAGACTTGACTCTTACTAGATTTAGAGCTTCAAAGAAAAACTTAACGAAATGGTTTGCAAGCTCACACATTAGCCATGGCTTTCTTGTATGAATCAAATTGTTTCTACCATCCCAAATCTTCTTGGTAACCAATACTCTAATGATATGACATACTTGAAGCAATATAGGGGTCTGTAAGGTGCCCGGCCATTGGCTATCTAGGCATGCTTTTAGCAGTCTATCGAGAAACGAATCTAAGTGTCGCTGCTCGGCACTCCCATGGAATGTTTCAAGTTTTGTCGCCTAGGGTTTCCTGAATTTGCCTCGCAACGGAACGTTCACAGCTGAACCCACTAGGATCGACCTGAATTTTGGGCTCCTAGTGGCCAAGGTCTCCTAACAGCATTCTAATGTCGGATCTTGGACATTCTACTTTACGCAAAGATATCCAAGCCGAAGCAGACCCATGTTGCACTTGGTTCAAAGAGAATGGGAAATGAGAGGGATGCACCACTCAACCTCTCTATCCGTAGGGCATAGTCCCATTTCGGTCCCCTAAAACAGCATGAATCGAGGTTCTATCCTAACAAATCCTAAGGTCGAAGATGGTAAACCTTGTGAGAAGCCTCCGAGTTCTCTGGGACCAGCTTGCCGTAGGACGGACCCATCGGGGGTTCTGCCCACCCGCTTTCCTTAATAGCTTTAGTTTTGTAATTAGGTCCTACCAATTTATGTGTGACACTTAAAGTCAGCTTCATTAATTAAGCCTTTTAGGGAACATGGTTCGTTCGCATAACTTACAGCACATACACAAAAATAGAGTAAAGCAATCTATTGACAAACAAGTTTAAACAAGTTCCTTAACTTATCTTCAAGTTAATCTTTGTCTCCCACCCATACAGGAGAAATTATGTATCCCTTTCTGTCCAATAGAAGTAACTGGTCTAGATCACATGGCACCAAAAATTCCATATCTTTCCGACCCAACGAAAGATACACAGAATTCCATGAGGGTATTCTGCCCACCAAGATTCCACCCTTGTAACTAGTATTTAGGGTTTCAAGATCCCATCCTCGGTCACAAAGGGGCTCCTCAGATTCTAGGAACAATGCAGGATTTACAGCCAGAGCCCCCTCTGGTACCTACATTTCCTACTGTCCAAGACTATCCCTACTGACAGACCTTTCGCATACAAAGCCGGTCCAAGCCTCTCGTAGCGATAATCATGACCCCCTTGGAGTAGGGTCTCACCACTAGCTTGGGGGTAGCCTAGCGTGATCCTTCCTTTTATTTTGTTTGACAATAATTTCAATCAGAGATCTAGATTCTAGCAAACACAAACAATCATTTCAAATGTATATCAAATGATGCAATGACAATCACCCCATCATGCAATTCATAGCTTCACATAGGCAAGGTAGACCTTATCCTAAGGTAACCTTACATTCTAATGAGGATTCTCCTCCCCATAAAGAAGTGTTGAGTATATCTCTTATAACATGTTAAGCAAGGCATGAATTTTCCGTTTGGGCTATCTTACCCAACATAAGCAAAATTCCTTAAAGAAATATATTGTGCCAATAACTCAACAAGATGACCTATAGGACTCTTAAATAGACAATCAGCTTCTATAACCATCTCTAGTCAACTCTTAACCTTGTTGCATTTAACCATAACTATATCGAATGCACATAAAGACATATGTACAATAACCTTTGGCAATTAATTCTAACATGATTCTATGACTTAGAATCTCAATTACCCTAGCTACAAATCAGAGCGATTAATTGTTTATGCTTGTACTAATATGTTTTCTAGATGAATTATCAATTTGTGTAAGTGAAGAATATGAAAGCTAATATCTTATGTAATTATCTTATATAGCAAAATAATAATCTAGTAATGAATAACCTAGTTTGGTAGCATGATGATATTAGGAATTTTTTCTTTACTCGTGCTTGCATTAGCCACACCCGATGTTTCGTTGGTAGTGGCAACTCTTGCAACCTCGGGCACTCCCGTATCATTGGCAATACCCATTGCTTGACCGGTTGCATTGGTCCCCATGGTTTTTCCACTTCGTCGCTTCGGAGCCATCGTCCATGAGTGGTTCGAGAGATAGGGAAGGTGGAATAGATTCGAGATGGGAGAGTGTAAGAGAAGATGGGTGAGTCGAGGATCGAAATAGAGAGAATTGAGCTAACTCTCTTCCTTGCAGCCTCTTGGGGTGACTCTTCTCTTTCTCTCTCTCTCTCTCTCTCTCTCTCTCTCTCTCTCTCTCTCTCTCTCTCTCTCTCTCTTTCTCTTTCAAGTTCCCTCTCACAATCTCTTGGAGGGGTATCCTTCTCTCGACCTCTCTCTCGCAGCCACTCGGGGTCTCCTTATGTTTCTTGTGCCTCCCCATGCCTCATATTTATAGTGGATTAGAGAAGAGGGCTTGTGGCTGAGAAGTGGAGCTCTTTATGGAGGGGGATCTTGGAAAGATCAGTGATCTAATGCTCAGATCATAAATCTGATGGTTCCATTGGCTACGAAAGGGGGGTAAAATCCCAAGACACTTGTTTAGAAAGCTCTTAGTTCACTCCTTCTTTTCTCTGTTCAAAGTGCTATCTACTTCCTGTAGACTACGATCATGGCGCACGCGATTTCGCCAATCACTTTTCTATTTTTTTTAAATAAAATCTTTAAAACTAACTAAAGTATCACTTGCCTTTTCTTTTAAATGACATCCAGTTCTAGAATTCTTCATATATTTTTTAAAGATAATATCTAAAATATACTAGTTTTGCCCAAAATCTAATATTTTTGGGCCATCCAAACTATACACATTAATACTAGTGATTAATATAGCTCATAAGTCTCGTTCACGTTGTAACTTACGTGAAGGGTGGCTACCGTCCTTGTTAATTCGAGAAAAATATCAGATTTACGACTCTTGATTTTTTTAAACATATATTTTTAATTATACAAAAATCCTTAATTATTAACGTTAGTTAGTTTTTTACTTTAGTTAGTCTTTAGTTAGTAATCTTGCTAACTTAATAATTGATTAACTAACTTTTGAACTAACCAACTAACTCTTATTGTGTGTAAATATTACATCATTTTTTACTTTAGTTAGTCTTTAGTTAGTAATCTTACTAACTTATTAATTGACTAACTAACTTTCAAACTAACCAACTAACTTTTATTGTGTGGAAATATTACAAGATCATTCTTCCGCATTTTCCAAGCTCTCTGATTTTCCATGAAATATGATCATGAAGCTAAGCTCTACTATTGAACTAGTCTTGAATTTTTTGCCAAATTCTCTTGACTTGAGGTCACGCCCAAAAAAGATGTACATTTTTCTCAAACTTTCTACATAGTGATCACAAAGCATCGACTTGATTCCATTTGCTTATCACATTGTTAATGGGACGCCTCCACATGAAAATTCTTTAGAGGATCAGATTAAAGTGCACAAAGGGTGTTGCTATCTAGGTTGCATTCATTAGCCTCCTTAGCTTTCCAAGTGAAAGAGTGTGATGAACCTTAGTCCAAGATGAATGTGATTTTATGACCCAATCAATTGTTTTACGGAGCTTTAAGCTAGGAAAGTCAAATATCATGCAAAGGGAATTAGTTCCATTCAAACTTCACTTTGAGAGTGGGAGAAGAGGGAAAATCCTCCTTAATATTTGAAAGCAAGTCAATTAACCAGTTAAGTTCCTTGTCAAAGAGTGAAAACTTGCCTTGCACTTGACTACTCACAAAAGCTAATCCAGCTAGTGGTTATCCTAGAGATCTCTCCATTTGATGATGTCCTTATTGTGAAGAGAGAGAAAGACTTTTTAGGGCATGCCTAAAAGTGTCTCATCAAAAGCTGCAGAGGGAGTAAACCATACCAAAAGCTCAAGGAAAATATCTCCTCTAGTTGGTGGATCCCATTTAACACATGAGGTGGTACCTTGTACCAAGCATTAATAATGTGTTGAGCTATAGTTGAGTCCAATCTTCTATTTTAGCGAATATCTTTTATTCCAACCCACTGAAATCTTACCTCCAAACCAATATAGCATCTTAGATATCTTATTATTCTACCAGGCCCAATATCTTCTAAGCAAGAGCTATTCAAAATACCAAGATCAGACCATCGAGTACCCTAGTTTTTTCTTTGCTCACCTTTGAACTTGAAACCTCTACAAACCGTTCATAAACCTCGAAGCAAGCTTGCAAACTATCTTTGTTTTTTGCATTATGTTTGCATTATCATTAGCAAACATTTGGCTAGTAAAGCATGGGCCATCAAGAAGGGGTAAACTCCTTATGTTCTTGCTAGCCACATGCATATTCAAATTCTTGAGTAAGGGGTATGATATTACCACAAATAGTAGTGGAGCTAATGGACATCCCTAACAAAAAGATCTATAAAGCGTGAAAGAACCTTTCAAAGAACCATTTATGCACAGTTGAGATCAGGCATCGCCAAAGAGCACCTTAACCCTTAACCATGTTATAAAAAGTGCCTCTAGATCCCATCTTTTTCAGTGTTAAGAGTATGAAATCTCACCTAACTCTATCATATGCTTTGCCAATATCTATATTAATCATCACAAAGTTCTTATGCTAGGAAACTACATGATCTAGAGATAAAAAGAGATTGAGAATGGCCTCATGAATATTGTCAGTACAAGGATATGGAGGTATAACGACGACGCTTTCTGACGCAAAATAGCAGCGTCGCTAATAGCGACACAAATAGTGATGATACTAGACCAAAAAAACGCGGGCCAAAACCCGAGCGCGTTATTTTGCGTGCATACACAAAAGAGAGAGCGAACATCTTGCATTTAAGAGGGAGATGGAGAGAAAGCGAGAAAGAGGGAGAAGGAAAGCTTCTCATCATCGCCACCGTCGTTCGCGAAGGAGAGGAGGAAGTGTACGGAGGGCGAAGAGGAGCCGCCGTCGCGAAGAGGAGCCACCAAATCCTTCTTTGAGCCTTTACGGTGAGTGCATTGTTCCTTCTTGCTTTGTGCATTGTTCCCTCTTTGAGCCTTTATTGTAGTAGTAATAGTTTTTTTTGTTTTCTTGTTTATTGTTGTCTAGTTTTCTTATTTGTTGTTGTTGTTGTAGTAGTGGTAGTAGCAGTAGTTTTTTCTTCTTTTCATGTTTATTATAGTGGTAGTGGTGGTGGTGGTGGTGGTGGTGGTAGTGGTGGTGGTAGTGGTAGTCATGATCGTGGTCGTGGTCATGGTCGTGGTCCTAGTCGTGGCTGTGGTCGTAGTCATAGTCGTAGTCGTGGTCGTGGTCATAGTCGTAGTCATGGTTGTAGTAGTAGTAGTAGTAGTGGTTTTCTTATTTGTTGTTGTTGTTGTTGTAGTAATAGTTTTTTTGTTTTCTTGTTTATTGTTGTCTAGTTTTCTTATTTGTTGTTGTTGTTGTAGTAGTGGTAGTAATAGTAGTTTTTTTTTTCTTTTCTTGTTTGTTGTTATTAATGTAGTAGTAGTAGTAGTAGTAGTAGTAGTAGTAGTAGTAGTAGTAGTAGTAGTAGTAGTAGTAGTAGTAGTAGTAGTAGTAGTAGTAGTAGTAGTAGTAGTAGTAGTAGTAGTAGTAGTAGTAGTAGTAGTAGTAGTAGTAGTAGTAGTAGTAGTAGTAGTAGTAGTAGTAGTAGTAGTAGTAGTAGTAGTAGTAGTAGTAGTAGTAGTAGTAGTAGTAGTAGTAGTAGTAGTAGTAGTAGTAGTAGTAGTAGTAGTAGTAGTAGTAGTAGTAGTAGTAGTAGTAGTAGTAGTAGTAGTAGTAGTAGTAGTAGTAGTAGAAGAAGAAGAGAGAGATATATGTTTTGTTAAAGAAAATGAGAGAGGGGAAGGAAGAGAAAAAGAAAGAAGGAACGAGAGAGAGGGAATAAACATACATCATAATAAAGAAAGAGAAAAAGAGAGAGAGATGGAAGGAGAGGAGATAATGAATGGATAAAAAACAAAGAGAGAGTGGTGGCGAGGTCTGGTGAGGTCCGATGTAACATCACGAGACGGGAACACTCCGACATACGTTAATTTGTGTGTGGGTGGATGGAAACTTTACATACGTTAATTTTTGCTGAGTTACAAGAGAAGAAATCCCTTCTCAAACAATTTAAGAAAGAAAAAAAGAATGATAACAAAAACAAATTGTTTGTCTTAACGTAGACAAAATGGAAAACGATAAAGGTCTTGATGTTCAAGATCGCCAAGTGTATCTTGATCAGCGTGTCCCATGTCCTTGCTCTCAATGTAAGCTGGCAATTAGATGAAAACGTCGATTGTCTATAGAACACGTACGATGCTTCGGCGAGTTTCAATCTAAGATCATTGATTAGACAATCTTGGATTTTCAGCAAACGGTAAGAAAAGATAATATCAATCATGCATAGCTAATTGAATATCATATACAAAAAAGATTGGGTATGGCTGGTAAATTTTCTATCCAGGGAGGTGACGCCTCATCCCAAGAAGGAGTGCACCCTTTGCGGCCAATTAGAAGAGTTCGTGGGCGTGCGATGGATGGAGTGCCTAAGCCAATCCACCACTTGGAAGGTACTACTACCCAATCTATACCGTCAATACCAGAGGAGACAGACAGCCTTCGAGACTTACCTACAATCTTGGAGCCTGAGATGGAGGCAATGATCGATGCATTGATTCCCATGGATGTCGAGGCTTCTGATCCACTTAGAGAGAAAGCATCCATATCATGATAGGTGCCGAGTATCTCACCTGAAGACACTGCTTGCACTCCTAAGTGTGCAAGTAAAAAACGGGTGGAGCGATGCGAGTGTGACCGAGTTGATCAGGTACCTTATACGTACGCTTTGTTGATTTCTTTTCAACACTATCATTAAAAACATTTGTGTTTTTTCAAGGTATTTTATGGATTTTTTCAGGTTATTGAAGTATTATATATTACCACTTGAAAATACTATACATGAGTCTCATGATGATGCACGACATGTTTTACGAAAGCTTGGCATGGACTACAATAGTATCCATGCATGTATCAACGATTGCATACTATTTTGAGGAGAATACGAGACTATGGAGACATGTCCAAAGTGTGGTTCTCATAGGTATCGATAGGACTTGCAAGGGCAAACCATCCCTTAAAAAGTTATTAGACACTTTCCGCTTATCCCCTACATAAACCACATGTTTCATACGTCCGACATGGCGAGCTTGACAACGTGGAATGTGCAGAATAGGTCCACAGATGGAGTTCAATGAATATCAGCGGATTCACGCGTATGGAGCCATATTGACTCTACCTTCCCAGGCTTTGTCGAGAGCCAAGGAATCTTCGGCTCGGTCTTGCAATGGATGGCGTGAACCCATTCGGTCTGCGCTTAACTTCTTACAGTGTGTGGCCTATAGTCCTTGTCAACTACAATATCCCTCCATGGCTTTTTACGAAGAAAGGACATCTCATCCTTAGCTTACTAGTACCCGGCCGCCACAAAGTAAAAAATATGGACGTGTATCTTCGTCCATTAGTCGATGAGCTTGAGATTTTGTGGGAGGAGAGGGTCACCGTGCAAGATATGAGCAAGCGCGATGGTCAACGGTCCGCCAATATTCGAGCCATTCTCATGTGGACAATGCATGACTTTCCGGGATTCGGAGAGTGCTCACGTAAATAGGCTTCCGTTCTCGTTGGTAATATCTTTCATAGCTCGTTCAAGTTTGTATTCACTGGATAGAGGTGTTGGGACATGTTTGGTTACCTCAGGTTATCATGCATGTCCATTATGCGGGCCATAATTAGACTCCCAAAGGCCACGAACCATGAAGAAGATGGTATATCAAGGACATGCTGCTTTCTTGCCAGAGGGTCATGAACTCAAGAAAGGTTTTCTTAGACGACCTCCAATATGTATGAATGCCCAAAGCTGGTATGAGCTGAAAATGGTCCACGCAGAGTCACATCCAAACGAAATGCGATAGTTCTCAGTTTTCTACAACTTACAGATCAACCACTTGTTGCCATATTGAACCCACTTACGAGTTTCCATATTGGACCCAATTACAGATCAACCACTTGTTGGATCCCATGCATATTTTTAAGAACGTGCACAACTTGCTATGGGACCACATCACAGGAAAGAGAGACACTATAGGGGCACAAATGGATTTGAAGGAGGTAGGCAAGATGGAGACGCTTTGGCCGCAATTGAGTGCTGATGGTTACGTGCAGCTACCTCGCGCTCCTTAGGTTTTGTCCACTAAAGAAGAGCGCATTGTAAAGCAAATAGTCAAGTCTATCTGCACTCCAACGGGTATGATGCGTTCTCTCAGGTCTGCATTTTCTAAAGATGACTAATTATCAAGGCTAAAATCCCATGATTGGCGTAAGATATGTAAGGTTTGTACTACGAATGGATTGTAAGTGACCTGTGCATTTTGCTATTTGGAGTGTAGTCATTATTCATAATGCTTTCTCATTTGTAGCATTTTGTACTACTGATCGCGATCGCAAGATGCCTTACTCCAAAAATACGCGGGGCCATTTACAGGTTGTCGACTTTAGTGCAATGGATCTCATAGAAGGAGACTAAGATGTCCTCTATTGAATCCACGAGGTGGGGAGTAGTGGAGACGGTCTGTCTCTTTGAGAAATACCTGCCTACCAGCATGCTCATGATATAAATCCACCTTCTTGTGCATCTTGTAGATGAAGTGGAGATTGCTGGACCTGTCCATACGCGATGAATGTTCTTCTTGGAGCGCTTCATGAAAATCCTGAAAGGCTTTGTGCAACAACGAGCTCGGCCAGAAGGTAGCATGGCTGAAGGTTGATTGGTGTCTGAGGCGCTAGTGCATATTTCACAATGACTATCAACGGTGGATCCAGACAACAGTATGCTATGGTCGCTGAAGGACGATGATAGACTGATCGGAGATGTGGTGGTTGAAAATGGGGTAGAAAAAAGAATGGATGCTGCAATGGAGGAGAAAGTGAATCGCTTTTGTATGTTGCACGATGCCTCTATGGAGATGTGGGTTGCCAAGTACCAGCAAGCTAGGCAAGATCGAGAGGAAGCACGATCTGAATTTCGACGTAGTACGCGCCATCGACTGATTTGATATCCCAAGGACATGGAGGAGATGCCGCGGTTTATGTCAACGCGATGGTTGCATGGAGTTTTGACCGCAGTGTCTCGCGAAGGGGCGAAGATCTCAAGTTAGGAGTGGGAATTCTCAAGGGGATGTAGTCCAAAGGTGATGACGTGTTTAGGGTTTGTCATATCTATATTTTATATGCGACAACTAATTGAGTGTTTCAATGTACAGTACAAAATATATAGTGCAGCATGGTCGCATAGACGGCATTTCCGCGTGGAGTGTATTGACAAAATGTGCTCCACAACAGACTGTGGTATCATGGCAAGGTTCGAGAGCAAGAGAGCCGATAACGAGCAACAGATCCAAACATAGTTATAGATGAGATGGAGTATTTTGGAAACTTGCAAAGTATTGTTATGGTGGATTACCGTAGCTTCTTCATGATACTATTCGATGTGCAGTGGTTCAAAGTGGTACTTGAAGGAGCTGGAGCAACAGTTCGACGAGGTCCATCTGGATTTCTCGAAATAGATTCCAAAAAAAAGGATGGATTTGTGTGACACCTTTGTGTTGGTGGCCCATTGTGAACAGGTGCATGAACTCATTTGTTTGTTAATTGTATTACGATGTGGTACATGTCACAATAGTTAAATCTCTCTTGTACGTGTTTGTGAACATGTAATCTTCTATCCAAACCTCCGACAACCTCGATGGTGGTATGTTATACCTTCAGCTCTCCGAAGTGCGAGAGTATATGATTAAAGCGATGTTTCGAGCATAGATGAGGACAATATGCAAATAGAGAGGTGGATATTTCAAGGGGTGGATGCCACCGAAAGCTTGAAGCATGTAGAGGAGCTAGCATTGGGTAACAATGATGGAAATATAGGAGTCCAAGAATTCTTTGAGAACGAGGTGGACTCATCCTTTTGTGGTGATATATCTATTGACCTTCTAGTTTGTGCCGAGTTTGTTAGGAGATTGACATGGGACCATAGGATACTTCATACTTGGAGCATCCACTTACTCAATCCATTGGCTAATCGCTTATAGGGATACATAAGATATACATTTTAAGTAAGATTATTTTTTAAAGATTTATATTACCGTGCTTTGTATGATTTAAATTGATTATGCTAACATCATTTTTTGTCTGTGCAGGTGACCTTTGTGGATACTTAGATCATTAGGATGAGTCGAGGGATGAGCGATGAGGAGTTACATGATATCTTCACGTGCATGTCTCCAGATCAGATGGCGAGATTCAGAGACATGGCAGACCAGGAGCTGTCTCGGACATCGTCAGGCTGCTCTATTAGATCTACTTCAGCGCGATTAGATGCTTCAGTTTCGAGCAAACGAGGTCGACGCTCCAGACTTGGGCCAGATGGAGGGAGTGCTTCAGGGTTAGGGGGATGCTGTAGAGATACGGATGCAGTGAGCCCGCGGTTGACTTGGGATACAGTTGCTACTCCTTGCTCTCATGGCGATTCCAGAGAGTGTGGCTCAGGTTGTTGCTGTGGAGGTACGGACGCAGTGTCTCCGTCTCGTCGTTTTGCTGGAGTTGCGTCACCTCTGGGATTTGTCACACGTGTGGGGACGTCTACTCCTGTCACTTCGGCTTTTGCTCAGCCGTCCACAGGTGGCACCCTTATGGGTGCTACTCCAATAGATACTACCCCGGTCGTTACACCAGATGTACAGGGGTCTCCTGGATATGCCCAGGAGCGTGGTTGCAGGTGGGAGAGGACCCATCTTAGGCATACCCCAGAGAGGTATGCCTACCTTGTAGATGATAGGTCAGGAGCCATCATCATGAATGATGAAGGGAGGAGGGTGATGGCTCGCATGAGAGAGTTGTGCCAGCAAGTTTTTCAGCACAACATCTTGGATCATTGGAAAAACATATCAAAGGGGAGCAAGGACTACATAGTAGCATCCTTACATGAGGAGTTTGCAGTACCAGCCGTAGCAGATAGGTTTTCTACGGGCTGGATGATGGAGTGCATGTGTGTATATATGTCACATAGATGATCGGACGCACGCAAAGCACTCAAGAGTGGGGCTGCAAAGCCCGAGTGACTAGACGCGGACGACTAGTGCCGACTGAGGGAGGAGGCTACAGATTCTCCAGGATGTTGGAGACAGCAGCACGAGGCGGCGAGGGCACGACTAGAGGCCAGAGTGGTCCATCATCTTGGGAGTGGTGGCCATAGGACATATCTAGAGGACTTTGTAAGTTTTTCTTTTGTTTTGCTTGCTTATTTTTTGCAATATCCTTTGTACTGACAATCGTGTTTCTAACAATTAGTATTTTGTTTCCTTTGCAGCACTCCATTACAAATCACGATCTGACCGGCCTTGAGACTCGATATGTGTTAGAATATCAAGCTCATATTATTCTCCTGTTAGAATGTATAATAGACATTAGCCTTGTCCAGCTGCATCAGCAAGTATGGGACATTAAATAAGTCAGTGGTCTTAGACCCAGTGTGAATGGTCCTACGGACCTTAGTACTATTGTATACAATTATTCTATGTGTGTGGATAGGAGATAATGAATGGAAGAAGAAGAGAGCATGCTTGCTCTTCACTCTATCTCTGCCTCTCTCAATCTCAACATGGTATCAGAGAACCCATGACTGGGCTCTGTGGAAAGCATTTGTGAAGAAGGCTGGAAAATTGAATCTTTAAGGTTCTTGAGAAGAAGGGCTAACTGCTCTTGCTCCTGTAGAGGTATGCGTCTACTCATTGTGAGGTCTATGGTTGATATAAGTACTTGAGGCCTATATGGAGCCTATGGGGAGCTCTATTGAGCATAAATAAAGTGCTCATTACCATCATTGTCACTAGTATAGGTTGCTGAATACATCAGTTGATCTACGTGAACTGCACCTGTCTAGAATGTGGACTCAGATGCTTGCAAATGATGATTATGATCAGTCCTCACTGATTGGTAAATAGATTTTTTGAACCCTTTGAAGGGTGATTGAAGGCCTGGAACCATTCTTGGTTGCTGTGAGCTCATCTGGGAGTTGAAATCACTGATTGCAGGTCTGGGATTTTTTTACTGTTTGCTGTATACAGGGTACATACAGCATGAATGCATGGTTAACATGAGACTGGAGCTCTCAAACATGCCCAAAACAACCACTAAAGCATGGGTACATGTAAAGAAGACATATAAACTAGATGTTATGCATTGAAGCTGAAATTTCTTACTGAAAATACACAAATCTGGAAGTCTAACGCAGGCCGAGAAACTGTCAAGAATTTGTGGATAGCAAGCACTACTTGGTCCTGAAGGGTTATGTACTTCATGACATGGTATATCTCTTACAAATGCTTTGAGAACTTGAGAAGGGAGTTGAATGCAAATGGTTGCAGTTGGAATTAGATCTACTACAATTTTCTTGGCTGTTTATAAACAGTGAATACTTTGTATGCCACTTACTCCTGAAGATAGGATACTCTTGGGTATTAGCAGGGTTATGCATTGGCTACCATTTGTTGTGGCATATGGATATGATACCTAGAGGGTATTGTGAACTAAAATACATTGTCTTTGGCCTATTCTTGGCTGACTGAAATTTGCAGGTAGAATACTCTGCACTTGTACTTGCAATACATGATGTAATCAGTGTCAGATTGACATGCTTGGAACCCCATATGCACGGATAGATCTCTGAACTACTGTAAGTTTTTTTGGGACATGTACCCTCTATGTTGAGCTAAAAAAGGAGCTGCTATTTACTGTCATTTTCAGCCTATAGACTGCTTGTCTGTACATGAACAGGTTGCTCAAATACATGATGGTTTTGCATTGAATGCAGTCTGTATATGCAAGCTGCAATACCTAAGTGATTGCCAACTATCAGGAGGTGATTGTACTGCTATTTTCAGGCTAAAGAACTGACTGTCTGAGCACACAGAGTGCTGGAAACTATCATAAAAAGTTGTAGGTTGAAACTAAACTATTTGGAAGACTTTGGCTTGCAGGTAGTCAGGCAGAGTCTAGAACATGGCAAATGCAGAAAGGACAGACAACATAACCCAGATAATGGGGGAAAAGCTTGACAGTAATAATTAAGCCATATGGAAGTTCCGCATGGAGAACTTCTTAATAAGGAAAGGCTATTGGGAGTTGGTGACTGGAGCAGAAGCTGAACCTGAGCTCCCAGATGATCAGAGAGGATTACATCGAGCTTTGATAGAAAGAGCTCGTAGAGTCTTGCATTTGCTCTCTTTATGTATCTCAGATGCCATGGTAATGCAAATAATGAACTGCAGCTCTCCTAAGAATGCATGGGACATTTTGGTCAAGTATTATGGCACAACCACAAGTGCCAGGAAGATACAGTTGAAGCAGAAGTTCAACAACATGGAGAGGAAGAGCAGATCCATACAGGATTATGTCACAGAGGTTAAGATCATTGTGGATCAGTTGGCATATGTTGGTTCACAGGTTGAAGATGAAGACATGGTTGCTGTGACTTTGAATGGCTTGGGGCCTGAGTATAAGTCTTTTGACACTTCTGTGTCTGTGCGGGCTGAAATGCCTGATTTCAATGAGTTGGTTGCATTGCTTATCCACAAAGAGGTTAAGCTTGGCTTGGCTATAGGATCTAGCAGTTCTAAAAACAAGGATGCAGTTTTCTATTCCAATCAACGCGGATGTGGCAACCGTGGTAGAGGCTATGGATCTGGCAGAGAAGGCCAGCAAAATGTATCCTATGGCAATAAGAACCAACATGTATCGAATGCAAGAGGTGGTGGAAAGTTTAGAGGTAGGGGGAGATGCCCTAGAGGTAGAGGCTCCTGGCAACAGCAGCGTCCATCTGACAATCCGAACAAGGATAAGGATTGTCATTACTGCGGGAAATATGGGCATATTGCAAAGGACTACTGGAAAAAGCAGGGCAATCAGAAAGGCAAACAACATGGACATTTTCCTACATCTAATCAAGCAGATGATACTTCAGGAGATAGATTGTTTGCCATGCAGTATGTAAAAGATAGTTGCTGAAAAATGCACTGATGATGCAGTTTGGTACATTGATTCAGGGGCATTGAACCACATGACTCCTCACGGTGATTGGTTCACTGATATGGTGGCTGAAAAACATGGCTATGTCTGTACAGGTGATGACACGCAGCATAGCATTGAGTATAAAGGCAAAGTGCCTCTTGTTGTTCATGATGGCAGAAAGATAAATTTGCATGATGTATTGCATGTTCCTTCGATTACGAAGAACCTACTGTTTGTTGACGGAGCAGAACTTGCAGGCTAGATTCAACAAGCATGGTTCCTTTATTGAAGAGTTTGGCAATGGATGCAAGTTGATAGCTCGTGGCCACAGGAATGGCAGAATGTTTACTCTTGATGCTACTTTGCCAGAGCTGAATTCAGCTATGTTTACCCATGGTTCTGGCACTATTAGAGACTTGGAAATTTGGCACAAGAGAGTGGGGCATGTAAATTTGCAAAGGCTGCAAATTATGCAGAAAAAACAGCTTGTTACAGGTTTACCCAAGTTTCAATATTCAGATATTGGTCATGTATGTGATGCTTGCAAGTTTGGTAAGTAGTCAAGGTTGCCATTTGTCAGGCATGTAAGGCAGAGTACACGTCCATTGCAGTTAGTGCACTCTGATGTTTGGGGGCCAGCCCATAATGCATCCATGGGATGCTCGAAGTATTATGTGACATTCATTGATGATTACAGTCGCTATACTTGGGTTTACATTCTAAAGACAAAGGATGAGGTGTTTGCTATTTTTCAGCAGTTTAGAAAGCAGGTTGAAAAGGAATTTGACTGCTATATCTCTTGCTTGAGATCAGATAGTGGTGGGGAGTATGTGTCAAATGAGTTTGACAACTTTCTGGCTGAAAATGGCATATGTAGGCAGCTTACTTGCAGCTACACTCCTAAGCAGAATGGGGTAGCTGAAAGAAAGAACATGGTCTTGATGGAAGCTACTCGTGCCACGATGAATGAGAAGAAGATGCCGCGCTATGATTGGGCTGAGGCTGTTATGACATCCATGTATATCTTGAATCAAACTCCCACTACATGTATTCATGAGATGACACCGTTTGAGAAGCTGCATGGCTATAAACCGGATGTAAGTCACATGAAAGTCTTTGGCTGTCTTGCTTATGTGCATATTCCAGATGAAAAAAGGAAGAAGATGGATCCAAAAGCGCATAAGTGTGTTTTCATTGGATATTCACAGGAGAAGACAGCATACAAATGCTATGATCCCTCTACCAGGGAGACCTTGGTGAGCAGAAATGTTATTTTTGATGAGATGGGTTCTTGGTATGTATCATTGGCTATAGTGCCATCAGATATGCCTTCTACTCATGTATCTACAGTTGATATGCAGCAGAGCACTGCTATGATAGGACCTAGTAGTCAGACAGTATCCCCATGGATAGGGAGATTGAGGAGCTCACCGTCCATTGCTGATACCAGTATGTCAGTGAGGGGGAGATATGATGTCGTGGACAGCAAAGGAAAAGAGAAAGTTACTGAGGATGTATCTGGGATGATGACACCTGGTAGAATGACTTCTGGATATGAGTCTTCTGACACTTTAGAAAGTGAACTTGGTATTCCGACTGTCTACACTCCTGGCATAAGGCAGAGCGAGTACATTCTGCCTCATGAGAGAGGGGAATCAAGCAGTGCACCACAGCTTAGACGCTCACAGAGGGTTAGATACCCTGTTGACAGGTTGACATATAGTAGCTACACTACAAAGCATTATGCTTACATGACAAAAGTGATGGAGATCAAAGAACCAGGTACATATACTGAAGCAGTGGAAGATGAAAACTGGTGTGCAACCATGGATGAAGAAATGAATGCCTTGGCTGAAAATAAGACATGGGATCTTGTGACACTGCCTGAAGAAAAAAAGACCATTGGCTGCAAGTGGGTTTACAAAATCAAATGCAAGTCGGATGGCAGTGTGGAAAGGTACAAAGCCAGGCTGGTTGCTAAGGGGTATGCCCAATAGTATGGACTTGATTATGAGGAAATATTCAGCCCTGTTGCCAAGATGGCAACCATATGCACTGTGATTGCTTTGGCTGCTGCTAGAGGCTGGAAATTATAGCAGATGAATGTGAAGAATGCCTTTCTTAATGGTGACTTAGCAGAGGATGTTTATATGGTTCAGTCAGAAGGGTATGTTCACCCTGATTTTCAGCATTATGTATGCAAGCTGAAAAAGGTACTGTACGGGCTGAAGCAGGCTCCGAGAGCTTGGCATGCTAGGATCAGTAACTACTTGCAGAGGTTAGGATTTACTATTGGTAGGGCTGATCACAGCCTATTTACAAAGAAGACTGACAATGGATTGGTAGTGCTGGTCATATATGTTGATGATTTGATAATCACTGGTGATGATGAATTGGGCATACAGCATGTAATGAAGATGCTGAAATCTGAATTTGACATGAAAGATCTAGGTGAATTGAAGTACTTTTTGGGTATTGAGGTAATCAAGGTTGAATATGGTTTATGGCTGGTGCACAGATCGGACGTTGTATGCTCGCGTAGTGAACGCCGAAAGGTCCCCAAGAAAAAAAGAACTCTACTTTTTGCACAAAACTCAAGGTAGAAAGCATGCACGACATGAACAAGAGAACAATTGGGTGCAATCTGCCCCCATGCCTTGTGTGAGCGCTCCACAAAGCATGTATTTTATGTATTAATCATCTTCAAGCTCAAATAATAGCCCAAATTATAAAATAGCACGCTTTTGGCTTTTGAGTTTGCTTTAGCACAAAATAGAAATAAAGTTAATGGGCGGGCGCCCAAAGAGTCAGGCATACCCAATACAATGTCCAAATACAAATATCATAATCGTGAGCCCATACGCATACAAAATAATAAATAAATATTCAACACCTTAATAAATAGGCGCGACAAAATATAGGCGCCATGCCTAAGGTATGCGCCCATCAAAATATAAGTGATAACTTGAATACACGCTATCCTCCAATGCTTTCCTTCGCCATTGCTGCTATCTCTACACATCAACTGAAGCATTCACAATCATTAGTAAAATAATACAATTAAACCGACAAAAGTGAATACCTAGTAGTCTTTAGCTACATAAATAAATCAACTGATTAGAAATCAATCCTAACCTTAATTTATCACGAATGCGCACTCTAAACTCATAAACGCTTATTAATTTAATATCTATTTTGCGGAATCACCCGCTATGGAATCACCCATGTACACACTAAATTAATGAAACGCTCGAAAAGGATAGGTGTCCCCATCAACTTCTCGCACAAAGAATCCACTTTGTGTATGAGCCCCGGTCATCAAAGTTTACGGAATCCACCGTAAAACCTCACGGAATCCACCATGGCACGGAATCCACCATAAACCGTGAAATATGCCTCCTAGCATCAATGGCTGATGCAAAAACATTATGCCATGGAAATGCTGAAAAAGTATGGCATGGCTGAATGCAAACCATTGGATACACCCCTTGATCAGAATGTCAAGTTGGACATTAGCACTGGAGCTGAAATTCAGGATGTGACTATGTACAGGCAGATGGTTGGAAGTCTGATCTACTTGACCATCACTAGGCCAGATTTGAGTTATGCAGTTGGGCTCATAAGTCAGTTTATGCAGAAGCCTAGGAAGCCACATTTGGATGCTGTTAGGTGGATTATGAGATATGTTAAGTCCACTATAGATTATGGGCTGTTCTATATGAGAGATAAGCCCTTAAAACTGGTTGGATACATAGATGCGGATTGGGCAGGATGCTCATATGATCGCAGATCTACGAGTGGTTATGCTTTTGGCTTTGGAAGTAGCATGATCAGCTGGAGCAGCAAGAAGCAACCAACGGTTGCATTGTCTAGTACTGAGGCAGAGGATAGGGGTGCTGCATTGGCAGCATGTGAGATTTCATGGCTACTCAAGCTTATGGCTGATTTGGATATTCAGGTGGATGCTCCAGTGACCTTATTATGTGACAATCTCAGTAGTGTACTCCTGGCAACGAATCTAGTATACCATGCCAGGACAAAACACATAGAGGTACACTACCATTTTATCAGAGAGATGGTTCTTGCAGGGAGAGTAGATCTTATGCATGTGAAGACTGATGAACAAGTTGCAGATATCTTTACCAAGTCTTTGGGTAAAGATAAGTTTAGTAGTTTTAGACAGCTACTTGGAGTTCATCAGATGATTTGAGCTTGAGGGGGAGTGTTAGAATATCAAGCTCATATTATTCTCCTATTAGAATGTATGATAGACATTAGCCTTGTTCAGCTGTATCAGCAAGTGTGGGACATTAAATAAGTCAGTGGTCTTAGACCCAGTGTGAATGGTCCTACGGACCTTAGTACTATTGTATACAATTATTCTATGTGTGTGGATAGGAGATAATGAATGGAAGAAGAAGAGAGCATGCTTGCTCTTCACTCTGTCTCTACCTCTCTCAATCTCAACAATATGCAGAGAGGCACGGTCTCACTGCATTGATCGATCGATTGTATGGACGCAATGGCCCTGTAAGTCACTCATCTTTCTTATCCGTAGTTGCCATGTTTAATTAGAATGCATTATTGTATGGTGGACTGATGTATAGTTGTTTCTTTTTTTGCAGAGTCCATTCGATGCTCCTTTATGGCAAGATGAGCTTTGGGATGGTGATGATCTATAGCTCGCCTTGGATCCTTGGAGCTCACACACCCTTCTTTTCTGGTCACGTGATCTATGTAGACATTTTCTATGTCGTAGTGATATCTTGTCATGATTATACCAATCACTTTCATTATGTGATCATGTATTTATTTCATGTATCAGTGTTATGATTTAAGTACACTTTGTCTTTATTTACACGAGCATTGTACACAATGCAGAAACTATTTTGTATGGCCTAAATAAAGCACATAGTGCTATATGTGGCAGAGTAGCCCAATTTTTTTTTCTGTTACCATCGCTATTAGCGTCGCAAATTTACTATACGCGTCATTATTGGCGTCGTTATTAGCATTGCAAAGTGTTGTTATCAGCTTCATTAATTTGCGACGCTGATATCGACGCAAATAACGACTGTTCTATGGCGTCTCCAATAACAACGCTTTTTGCGACGACGGGGGAAATTTTCTTTATTTACATTTTCATCACTTTTAATGTCAGTATAAAGCCTATATCTTGTAGTGTGTGCTTGAAGATAAAGCCAAATTGCATTAGTTGAACCCCTTTGATCAATATATGCTTAAATCTTAGTGTCAATCCCTTTGCTAGGATATTGTAAGAGGCATTTAAAAGAATAATAGGTTGCCAACCTTTACATGTCTATCTATGTGGGTTTTTGGGGATTAATTTGATGATCCCCCTGTTCATGGTTGGAATCCATCATTTGTTGGTTGGAGACTTCTCCTTGTTCCTTTGGAATACCACATCATGAATCTCTTCTATAGTGAATGACTGATCCAAACTTAGAGCCTTTTCCTTGAAGAGAAGGTAGGGATTAGTTGGAGGAAGTCTGAGGCCTTTTGCACATATCGGGCATCAAACATATCTACCACAATATTCAAATGAAATGAATAAAATAATTGAGAAATAGCATTTTGATAAGTAACTAAAGCACCATTCTAATCAGTGACTTGTATGATAAGATCTTGCACTACCTTTTGCTTTACTACCTTGAAGAAGTATGAAGAAAAGTAGTCCCCAACCCTAAACCATTGATTTCAAGCTTGAACATGCAAGCTTCAATATTTTAAAATTGGATTATGTTAGGAATAGGCACAACTCAGCTACACATAGAGCTTTCCCTTTTAAAAAACATACTCATACCTAGTTGAAATACCTACTTACCCCCTTCTTTTGAGCCGAGCATTCCTTTGTATGCAATAAGGATTTGGGGATGGTTCGTTCTCTCATAAGCACTTTGCATCATTTTCCTTCTACACATAATTTTCAAGCAAGCCATGCATGCTTGCATGATTAGGTAGGATTTGCTACAAATATGCTTTTTGATGCATTGTAAATACTGTATCTCATGCTCATGGTCTTCATTTTGCCATGCTCTCCCAAAGTTGTGGCTACCCCTATTCATGTGAAAGTGAGTGGTGATGGAGATGCCCCTTGAATGCATGTGGGACCACTCCAAGCATTATTCCCACCATTAGTGGGAAAGGACATACTTGTTTTCACACACAAAATACTATCCTTGCTTTAAGGGATATTTTTCTCTTTTTGCTTAAACATATTTCACTTGTGTCAAGTATGCTATTTGCATGATGGATTAATGACTATTGCTCTTAGAAATATTGCATCCTATTCCACATACAACTTTTTGAGATTTTTTAGGGTAATGATCATGCTATTGTATTAAGTCTAAGTAAGGAAGTAACGATAATGAAAAAAGATCTTCTCTCATCACATGATGTGCAGCTTTTTCTTTCAAAAAAGAATGTTGAGGATTAATATTCCCAACTATTATAGTTATTATACCTTTGCAACATAAACTGTGCATATAGTAACATGCTATGCATCTCTTTTCAATTGATCTGTGCAATGAATTGTTTTAACTATAGTTCAAGCTTGTAATTCCTATTTAGCTATGATGCCTAATAGATATGATGATACAAAAAGGCTTAAGCTTTATATTGACATTTTCTAGAATAATTTAAGGTTTATACTCTTAAATGGTACCATAAATAGCAGTCCATTATACTAATCAAGGCTTCGATGCACATTTAAGTCACCTAGCTATTCCTTTTCATCGTTAACCTCCCTACTCAACTTATAACTCAAATTTGAGCATAGCAACTTGTAATTCCTATTTGGTGGATGCGATGCCTCATAGCTATATTGATACAAGAAGGCTTATGCTCTTGATTAATATTTTCTTGCGTAAAACTTAGTCTATTCTCCTAAATGGTGCTATAACAACAAGTAGTGCATTGCACTACTCAAGGCTTTAATGTACATTGAAGTCGCTTGGCTTGTGCCTTTCACAATCAATCCTCTTACTCAACCTACTTGCAATTGAGATCCAAGTATAGTAGCTATAGAAGATGCTCTTTAACAATTATGTATCAGGGTTTTCCATTTCTTATTTAAAACTAAAACATTACAAGCCTCCAATGACTATGTACTAATCTTCTTTTTTACTGCATACCAACTTGAGTTACCTTCTATGTGCTAGCCTTATGGATGCATGAAATTTGTCCCAATGTGCATGTATCTTCTCAAATTCTACTTCCTCATGTGTAAAAATTTTGGAGACATCACGGGCCGATGGATAGTCTATAGGCTCAACAATCACAATCTCTACCAAATCATAGGACTCCAAGATGGCAAGCATCATCACCCATCAAATGCAGTAGTTCTCCCCATTGAGTTGATGATGCCAAGGCATACCTACAATAATGTCACTGGACTGTAATGGTACAACTAGAAAATTTCTTCTTTCAGTGTATTGACCAATTTGAATTTCTAAGTCATGCACTTCCTGTGTACCATTATACCTAGTGCCTAAGAATGCTGCTTTAATGCGATAATGCGTAGGTACAGTCTGTAACTTCAATTCTTTTACTAGCTTTGCAGAAATAAAATCATGAGTACTACCATCATCATGCAAAATAATCTTTTATTTTCCATGCACTAAACATTTCATTGTCAATAAAGAATGTGGAGTTGGCATACCTGGTAAAGTATCCGAAGGAGTAGTAATGTCGTCCTTATCTTCCGTGAAATCAGGCATTTCTTCATGTTCTTCTTCTTTCATTGCTCCAAGGTAGTTGATATGGACAGGTGGCTTCTTCGAATGGCAATTTGCTGCTAGATGTCCAGGTTGGTGGCATTTATAACATACTATAGGTTTGGCTTTGGTTACATTGTTTGCAATGGCAGGAAGTCTAGGGATATTAGGATTTGGCTGTGGAATAAGCTTGGGGTTTGATTGGCATTGGATGGTAAAACAGGTGGTTTTGCCCAAGTTTTACGGAAAGATGATGAAGGAAAACGACCTTGATTAAATCTTCTAAAATTTGAGTTGAATTGCTTAGATCCATAGTTACCATTGGCTTGGAATTGTTGTGGACGCTTGTCTCTTCCTCGCAGCTTGTCTTCAGTGTCGTGAGCTAATGAAATTGCGTCTTCAAGAGTTGCAGGCTTGAACATATTAACTTCAGCGTAGTAATGCGCAAGTAGTCCAGACATATACTTGCGCTTGTGTGTTGCTTCAGGTACGTCTTCAAGCATGCATAACTGGAGTAATGCATTCCTAAAGCGTTCGGTGTACTGAGGAATAGGCTCACGATCTCGTTGCTGAAGAAGGTCCCATTGCTTTATGGCTTTTTCATGGAATTGTGGAGGAAGGAAATTCTGCATAAACTTCTTCTTGAAATTCTCCTCCCAAGTAGTGGGACAATCTATACTTTTACTAACCACGGTCCACCAAAGAGATGCTCTATCCACTAAATGATTAGTGACACACTTGATTTTATCTTTTTCTGCATATGTTTCCTCATGAAAGTAGTCATCAAACTGACTGATGAATGCAAGAACAGTTTTTCCCTCTCGAGTGCCATTGAAAGTACGGAATTTGAACTTTCTTTTACTTATCTTTGTTTCCTTGCGGATGGATTGAGCTTCGAGAGTCGCGTCGATGGTACGTCAAATAAGATCTTCAGATTGAGGTTCCTCTTTGTTGGTAGTCGATCTTTGTAAATTAGCCAATTGAACTTGTAATGCTTGCCTAGCTCGTCGTTCTTCATCCAACTGCATCATAATTAAGTCTAGCTTTTGCTCCATCGTAGGTTCAGGTAGGTCGCCTTCAGCCATTAAATCATCCATATGTGGTTCCGTCATCCTGCAAAACTCAAAAGACCTCACACTCTCAAAATCAAATTAGCGGGATGAGCGTAGCTCAAGATCGGGTATACAAGGCTTATATATATTTTTGGGTGTGGCTTTCACAATCTTCGTCTTTGACTATTGCGGGATTTGTAATCTTTGAAAAATCTGTGTTTTATCCTTCTGCGCATGCTGAAAATGGTTCAGCAAACCTGCGTATGCGAAGAGTACCTTCCAATGAACAACTTTGCAGTTCGGAGTTTCTGCGCAGGAACAGCCCTTCTATGAGTTTTGAACAGAAGTCAGTTTTGACTTCAGGTGACTTGTCTGACTTGCAGAGTTGCAGACTTATGTGACTTGCAGAGTACGAAGACTTGCAGAACTTGGTTGCTTTAACAGACTTGCAGAACTTGAACTTGGAAGACTTGCAATACTTGCAGAGTTTGTGAGGCTTATGTAATTTGGAGCTCTGGAGACTTAGCTTAAAGCCTTATCTGAATCAAAACGTCAAATTTTAGGGGGAGGGGAGAGCATTTTTTCAGCCGCGGTGCAAATTTCGGACTCCTCCTCTGATACGTCGCGCTGAATTTCGTGAGGCTTAAAGCTTCTTTAAGCTTTACTATTAAGCTTAATAATAAGCTTTTTATCCTTTGAATTAAAGCTTTTAGGCTTTTAGGCTATGGAGTCTTATCTCTGTTTGAAGACGACTTGATGTAGAAGATATCCACGTGGTCCTCCGCCTCTGCAAGCTAGTCCTTCGCGATCTGATGATGGAAACAGAGGTTCTTGATCGCCAGGAATCCACCCGTATCGACCGTTCGCGACGAGATTGACCGTAGAGCTCGATCGTTCCAGGAGCTCCGCCTTCGCACAAGATGAGTAGCAATTGGAAGCTCTTGATCTCAACTTCGCTTTGATACCACTGGTGCGCAGATCGGATGCCGTATGCTTGCGTAGTGAATGCCGGAAGGTCCCCAAGAACAATAGAACTCTACTTTTTGCACAAAACTCAAGGTAAAAAGCATGCACGATATGAACAAGAGACCAATTAGGTGCAATCTCCCCCCATGCCTTGTGTGAGCGCTCCACAAAGCATGTATTTTATGTATTAATCATCTTCAAGCTCAAATAATAGCCCAATTTACAAAATAGCAAGCTTTTAGCTTTTGAGTTTGCTTTAGCACAAAATAGGAATAAAGCTAACGGGCGGTGCCCAAAGAGTCTGGCATACCCAATACAATGTCCAAATACAAATAACATAATCGTGCGCCCATGCACATACAAAATAATAAATAAATATCCAATGCCTCAATAAATAGGCGCGACAAAATATAGGCGCCATGCCTAAGGTATGCGTCCATCAAAATATAAATGATAAATCGAATACTCGCTATCCTCCAATGCTTTCCTCTGCCACTGCTGCTATCTCTACACATCAATTGAAGCATTCACAATCGTTAGTAAAATAATACAATTAAACCGACAAAAGTGAATACCTAGCAGTCTTCAGCTACATAAATAAATCAACTAGTTAGAAATCAATCCTAACCTTAATTTATTACGAGTGCGCACTCTAAACTCATAAACGTTTATTAATTTAATATGCATTTTGCGGAATCACCTGCTATGGAATCACCCATGTACACACTAAATTAATGAAACGCCCAAAAAGGATAGGCGTCCCCAACAACTTCTCGCACAAAGAATCCACTTTGTGTATGAGCCCCGGTCATCAAAGTTTACGGAATCCACCGTAAAACCTCACCCAATCCATCGTGGCACGGAATCCACCGTGAAATATGCCTCCTGGCATCAGTTACACTCACTTTTCTTGATTTTTAAATGTTATAGGAATTCACCTCCATTGGCTTAGGCCATGCAGGGTTTGAATCGTGTCACTCAAGTTGAAGGAACAAGGTATGGATAAACCAATCCATATTGAAATTTGTTTGCAAATTGAGTTGAAAATCAAACTTATAAGCACTCTCTGTAGATATTTTTCTCTTGTCTATGTGTAATGTTGAGCATCCCATGTGTAGGCTAAGGAGCAATACTTATCAGTCTTTGGTATACAATTTGCTATGGAGGTTGCCCCAAGAGCAAGAGACTCTACCCCCCATATATACTTTTCTAGCTTTTGAGCATATTATGTATGTGTATTGGAATTTTCTTCTACACTTCTATGAGCATTTAGTGCATAGGTAGTGAAAGAATACTCCTCATGCTTCAACAACATGATTTGCTATGGAGACTACCCCACGACTAGGACCCTTTGATCACCCAGGTATATTCTTCTAGCTTTTGAGTATATTTTACTTTAATTATGTCTATGTTTTGGAAATTTCTCTTATATTTCTTTATATGTTTGGAATTTTTGTTCCATAGGCTACAACACTTGTGTGGGGATCTATGGTGTCACTTGTGATGTTGACAAGGGTGGTTGGATCATTCTGAATCGAAGGAAGTTTGAATTTTTTTGATAGGTGTGTAAAATTATGGACCTCCATTTTCCACATGCTCATTTGCAGTGGGTGCAAGTATAAATCCAAGCTTGCTTATATAACATGAATCTAAATTTTATTCTAACTTATGCCATTATAATGAAATTTAGAGATCACGACATCATGACAAAAGTTTGTCTTCACACAGTTGGAGTAGTAGTTCAAGACGGTAGGATAGAGCCATAAGCAGGTGTTAGAAAGCATTACTCTCATGTTATGGCCTTGGGGAGGTTAGCCAAAGTTCAAGATGGCAGAATAGAGCCATAAGAAGGTGTTAGATAGCATTACTCTCGTCTTATGGCCCTTGGGGAGGTCAGCCATAAGTATATGTATGTATCACATGGGTTGAACATAAGGGATATTCAAAATACAACTTTTACACATTTTTTACATATAGAAGGTCCCATATAAAGGGGTGACTTACATATTGAATAAAAAAGGGTTATGTTTTATTAAGAAAAAAAATCAAAAATAAAGATATTTATAAATAGTCCTTGAATGCACGTGATATAGAGGGTATATATATGGTGAATTGCTCAAGGTTATGGCACAAGGGTTGCAATGCATAGTATGTTCACATTCATCACAAATACGGCTTCTTGAGTTGAATTGATCTATGAAGGTAAAGGGACAAGGGGCTTGAAAGAAAACACAAAATGTATGAACATGATTAAAACATAGTAACTCAATAACTTCATCAATTTTGGCAAGTGAGCTTTTGGCACTAGAATATGTTGCAAATGGCTTTGACAATCTCTTTTCCAATGTCCAACCTAGAACACCTAGAACAAAAACCATAGATGCAAGTTCTCCCATAGTGTCAATATAAGACACTTCATCGAATATTAATGAGATACATTTATCAAACTCAAGAAACAAACCATCCTTTTTCAAATCTTCTCAAGCCTTGCAAACATATTTCCTTTCATTTTTATGAATATTTTGAAGCTTTTAGGCATACATAGTCCATAAGCAGATCCTTGTTGTAATATTTATCTTTGGCCCATGATCTATTAATGTGACACATGTCTCTTCAAGATCATCCACTTTGATTAGAGTCTCTGAAGTAATATTGTCCCTACATTTGTGTTCCCTCTATACAAAGTATTCATTGTGTAAACATTACTTTTTCTCCTTACAAAGTGTGATTTATTAGTTCTCCCAAAATCTTGTTGTCTTGTTGCTTGGAATTGAGATTAACAATGGCAAGTTATTGGACGCAATCAAGTCAGTTAGGAAAGGATGCTTAGGCATATGCAACTACTCACTGGATGAAGGCAATACGTGCTTATCCTTTTGCTTGATTCTTCTCCTTATACCTCTTCTTCCTCTTGATTCTTCTCTTGCCATTGCTTCCTTAGCCTCTATCTTCTTTCTTCTTGAAATTTCTTCCACATATGTCATTCTATCATGCAGAGTCAAAGCTTGTATTATTAATATGTGCATCTTTTTTGTAGGTCCTCCTACTATCGTGCTCTCAGGGGGTTCACTATATATATATCACTTGCATTCAAGGCCTATTTATAAATATTCTTATATGTGAATTCTCTCTAAATAAAATACAACCCTTTTGGATTAAATATGTAAACAACACCTTTATATGACACCCTTTTGTATGCAAAAAAATGAAAAAAAAAAGTATGTTTAAAGCTCCTAATTTTGAACCCACACGATACACACATATATTCATGAGTGACCCCCCTAAAATTGTGCCTTCTCCTGGATACTCCTTTCAATATGTCGTCTCTTGCAAAGAAAAGCTTAAATGATTATATGTCTTGATCTCCTTTCTTTTTAAAGTTTATGGCCACCTTCTAGGCATGGATAGCATGTGCTCAAATAGCTATCGACAAAGAATTACTTTTGACTTGCTTTAGGTCCTTAGTTCAAACATTGCCATTGCTCATGGATATTGCGAATCTTTTGTCTTCTTAAAATGCTGCATTCCACTTTGGCTTGCTAAAAAACGTTGTTGCCTTATTGCTAGAGCAGTGCCTATTCTCTTCTTTAAAAATGTTCACCATATCTAGCCATAGTACAACTACTCTCTCCCTTCTTTCAATGAACTATCACTATTGGACCACACTACCTTTTGCAACTATTCTCCCCCTTTTTTTAATGAGCTACCACTAGCAGACCACACTATCTTATACAACTCCTCATATTACATATGATGAAGCAATGATATTTGTGGTGGCAAATTGCAATGTCCTCCCTTCCTTTAGATACTATATTCATAATCACTATCAAAACTATAAGGGCATCATAAGGTTGCTCTCGCTACCACAAATGCCAACTTATGGCACCACAACACTCAAACTTTTAGCCCTCCAATGATTGTTAGAAGTACTATCCTTTAGAGAACAATAGATATTCAAATCATCCTAATCTAAGCTCCAAAGATTGCTCAAACCCTTTGCCAAAGGTAGTTTCAATAGTAGTTCTAAACGCTACTCAAAGATACCATGAATATTAGGCCATAACCTTTTTTGTTTTTTTTCTATGCATTGTCTAGTACACATCCTCTTTTCAAGCTTATTCCACAATCTTAAAACATTCACTCACAATGCATACATATCCTTCCATTCTTCTTTAAGGAAAGAATCATTGCTCAATATGACCATCCAACAACTAACAATGTCACAACTTCTATGCATATCCATGCTACAATATTCACAATAAATAAATAAATTTGAGTAATTAGTAATCTGCATACACATAACATACCAATACTCCTTGGTAGAGTTGATTTCTCAAACTTTGATGTAGTAGCCTTCCTATATCAAACATTGATTTTCTTAGACCAACAACACTAACACGTGCAAGAAACTCTAAAACCGCATATAATCCCAAATCAGTAGGTGACTAAAAAGGGGTTTGTGCTCATATAATGAAACTACAACCTCAAAATATCATATTCTTTAGCCACAATCAATGAAACATGGTGTAGAAAGGGTGTCTCCATAGAATAGCTAATTTGGAAATGAACTTGATAGTTACAACTTTGTGACAAAGACACTTAGTCAAGCCCTTCTCTTCGATACACTAAGCAGAAAGAAACTCTTGACTTTATACATTATAGTTTCTTTGTAATCATAGTCTTAATCTATGAAAATCAAATTCTGTACCCAAGGCTTTTAGTGATAGTTTGAATAAAGGAAGGCCCAGTCACACATTGTGACTGTTGGAGTTCCCATTTGGTCTCTCTCTCTTTCTTGATCTTGCTCTCCCGCCATAGCTCTTCCAAGAAAGCTTCGATCCTTCTCACCTTTCAACTGGTATCAGAGCGTGGTTGCTCAAACATTTTGACTTGGTTCGTGACTCCTTCAGCTTCCTATTGATTACCTACAATCATTGGGTCTCCTTCCTAGCAGCCATTAGCCGAGTCTCTCGAGCTCCTGTCACTCCCCAGTTTCTCAAGCACCCACCCGGACCATTTGGGCACCCTCAAGGCATTCCTTTAGAGGTATTGGAGCTCTCGTTTGTTATTTTACTTTAGTCCACAAGTTTTTTGAAGCAAGGCAACCATGTCCTCTTGCTTCTTGTGATGCCTACTCTCTACCGGTGACTTTGCCCTTCAAGAGGGAGCTCCTGGGGTTCCTTGACTACTCCTCCAACCTTGCCTTGACCTTGCCGAGCCCTTCCACAGGCCCTAGATCAGTTTGGGCCAGCTTAAAGACCTACAAAAATTTTTCTTTTTTTACTTCAGCCCTCCTGTGGCACTCATTGGCAGCTTGAAAACACTTCATTTGGCACTTGGGAGCACCCCCTTGATGCTCGACATTGGTGGTTATGATTGGCATTGATTTTTGGACTGATTTACCTCCGTCTAGGACTGTTTTCCATAGTCTATAAGCAGCCACAAACAGTGTTACATTAGCACTTTATGTTTATGCTTGGTTGGCATTGACATTGGTTGCTCGGTTGGGTCCCGAATGCTAGGGGAATGTATGCCTATGATATGAGATGCTTTTGGGGATGACTTTGCTCAGTCATTGACTATTTTACACAGTCCACAAGCAGTCCAAAATAGGGTATCCCCTTATCATTACACTTTATGCTCATGCTACACAACCTTCCGGCGTTCAGTACGCGTGCATACCGCATTCGATTTGCGCACCACTGGTATCAGAGCGAAGCTGAGATCAAGAGATTCAAATCACTTACCACCTTGCGCGAAGGCAAAGCTTCTAGAATGAATGGGCTCTACATGTAGTCTCATGATGAACCATCAATACCAGCATGTTCCTAGCGGTGAAGAATCCCCTATGGTGCTGTTTGATCGCGAAGGACCACTCTCTGGAGGCGAAGGACCACTCAAGAAGCTCCTTCATAAAGACGTTTACTTTTTTTCTCAGACACATAGAAAGTGCTAACCTTTTTTATCAATTACTAAGCTTATTGTTTAAGCTTAAAGCTTAAGCTCCCAAATTCAATCGTCAACGGCGGGAGTATGTTCTAAACGGTGCCAAATCTGACGTCGACATCCTCTTGTCGTGCGCACTGCCAAAATATTAAGTAAAGCTTTTCTTTTAAAAGCTTAAAGTTAAGCTTTATTACAGCTTAAAGTTAAGCTTTGTTAAAGCTTAAAGACTTTACTCTTAAATCTCCTTCTCAGCGGGCGTTCACACCAAACTCTTTTCACGAACCACTCTCGAAAACCTTCAGCAAGCCTCTGTTCACACTTGCATCTTGACAGAGTCAATTTCCAGCAAGTAGATGCCACACATAGTCTATTTCCCACTTGGACGAAGACCGTCATCAATTATCGTACCCGCAAAAGAAGCAAGATCGCAAAAAGCCATATTTAAGAAAAAGCAAGCCTTGTAAACCCAAATAGGGGTATGATGCCAGGAGGCATATTCCACGGTGGATTCCATGAGGTTTCTATTCCACGGTGGATCCGTGAGGTTTTGCGGTGGATTCCATAAAACTATATTTATTTTTTGGGGCTCGTACACAATGTGGATTTCTTGTGCGAGAAGTTGACGGGGGCGCTGTCCTTTTTGGATGTCAGATTAATTTAATGTATATGTGGGTGATTCTACAAAATACATATTTAAATTAATGGAAGTTTATAAGTTTAGAGTGCACTCGTATATAATTGAGGTTAGGACCAGAGTTTCAACCTAGTTATTTATTTTGTAGTTGAAGACTGCTAGGTATTTACTTTTGTTGGTTTAATTTTATTAATTTCTAACAATTATGAATGCTTCAGTTGATGTGTAGAGTAGATAGCGGTGGCATTGGGAAGCATCGAGCAATGGCGTGTATTCAAATTACCTAGAAGAAATTATCATTTTTTATGGGTGCACACCTTATCATTAAAGGCATGGCACTAATATTTATTTAGGCACGCTTATTTATGAAAGCACTTGACAAACATTTATTATTTTGTATGTATATAGGCATTCGGTTTAAATATTTCATTATTGGACATTGTATTTGGGCACAACTCGACTTTTTAGACACCCAACTGCTTTATTCTTTATTTGGGCAAAAGCAAACACAAAAGCCAAAGCATGCTAATTGTAAATTGGGCTATTTTTTAGCTTGGAGATTAATAAATTTATAAATGCATGTCTTGTGGAGTGCTCACACAAGGCATGGGGGAAGATTGTATCCAAAATCGGATGTTGTATGCGCGTGTAGTGAACGTCGAAAAGTCTCCAAGAACAAACAACTCTACTAAAACTCATAAAGTAAGAAGAAGGTTTTGCACGACATGAAGAAAAAAGAAAAATTGGATACAATCTCCCCCCATGCCTTGTGTGAGCGCTTCAAAAGTCATGCATTTATAAATAAATTTATTAATCTCCAAGCTCAAAAATAGCCTAATTTACAATTAGCATGCTTTGGCTTTTGTGTTTTCTTTTGCCCAAATAAAGAATAAAGCGGTTGGACATCCAAAAAGTCGGGCTGTGCCCAAATACAATGTCCAATAATGAAATATTTAAACCGAGCGTCCATGCACATACATAATAATAAATATTTGTTAAGCGCTTTAATAAATAAGTGTACCTAAATAAATATTAGTGTCACATCTTTAATGATAAGGCATGTACCCATCAAAAATGATAATTTCTCCTAGGTAATTTGAATACATGACATCGCATGGTGCTTCCTAATGCCACCATTGCATGCTCTACACATCAACTAAAGCATTCACAATTATTAGAAATTAATAAAATTAAACCAATAAAAGTGAATACCTAGCAGTCTTCATCTATAAATAAATAAATAGGTTGGAACTATGTCCTAATCTTACTTTAATATAAGTGCACTCTAAACTCATAAATTTTCATTAATTTAAATATGTATTTTACAGAATCACCTATATGTGCATTAAATTAATCTGACGCTCGAAAAGGACAGGCATCCCCGTCAACTTCTCGCACAAGGAATCCACCTTGTATACGAGCCTCGACAAATAAATATAGTTTTACCCAATCCACTGCAAAACCTCACGGAATCCACTGTGGTCTCACGAAATCCACCGTGGAATATGCCTCCTGGCATCATACCCTCAGGGTGGGATAGCAATTGTCCTCAATTGCTATTAGCTCAATGTGGAGCGAGTAGTGAGGGGTAAGCAGTTAGGTCTCGCATGCATGCATCCATTCGGCCTCTTCAACAGGATGATTTTTAAACTTAACCAAATATCTAGAGTATATACGGCTAGTTCTGGTGGTCATAAAGTCTAAATCTAGAATAGTTTTAGGTTCAAGTATTTCGGTTTCTGCTTCTAATAAAGGAGGGTTTTCATAGACAGGATGGACAGGTAATTGGCCTCTAAAATGTCGTAACAAACTGATATGAAAAGTATTATGGACTTTCTAATGTTGGGGTAGTGCTAATTTGAATGCATTGTCATCGATCTTGTGGATGATTTTGAAAGGTTCATAAAATCTAGGTGCATCAACTTTGAAACTCATGGCTTTTCTTTTCTTGTTAGCTTGTTTAGTGTATGATTAGTGGGCTTTCACAATCATGCCTTTAGCTTCAACAAAAATAGTAGCATGCATATTAGCAATATCATCAGTATCTTTAACTTTGTTTGACAATGATGTAACAGGTGTAGGCAATCTATGTACATTAATGATTTCAAAAGGTGCTTTATGTGTAGTTGTGTGTGGTGTATTATTGTATGCAAATTGAAGTAGATGCAAATGTGTATCCCATGTTTGTGGTTTTAAAATTGTGTATACACGCAAAATATCTAAAATTGTACTATTAGTAGCTCTTGTTTGCCCATTGGTTTTAGGATGAAATGTAGATGAGAAATCAATCTTAGTACCTAAATTAGCAAACAAAGTAGTCCAAAAATTGTTATAGAATCTAGAATCACGATCTAAAATGATAACTTTTGGCAAACCATGGTTAGTGAAAACAGTCTTCAAAAACAATTGTGCAGCTTGAGATGCAATTAGTGTTTTCTTGCATGGAAGGTAATATGCTTGTTTGCTAAATTGATCTACAATAGTCCAAAGCATATCATGATTAGCTTGTGTGTTAGACAAACTAGTTATAAAATCCATTGAAATATGTTCCCATGGTTGTTTAGGAATTGGTAAAGGCATTAACAAACCATATTGCTTACCATGGTATCGCTTGACTCTTTGACAAATTAAACACTCAGAAACAAAGTTAGAAATATCAAATTCCATTTGTGGCCAATAAAAATCTTCAACCAATGTTCTTAAAGTAGAAATAATACCTCTATGGCCTTGATATGGGGGACAATGAATTTCATGCAACAAAAATTATCTAAATGGAACAGTGATATACAATCTTTTCTCATAAAACATAAATCCATCAGAATAAGACAAAGAATCAATTGGAATCTAGTTATTAGCAACTAATTTATTCCAATCAGCATGAAAACTGGGGTCATGGTCATAGGTATCTTACTATCTTTCATAGGGATAAGGGAATCAAAAGATAAAATGGAAATATTATGGATACTTGGTTTTCTACTCAATGCATCGGAAACAACATTCTCTCTTCCGGGTTGATATTGGATAAGTGGATGGAAACTTTAAATAAAAGCAGTCCATTTGATATGACGGTCAGAAATTTGTGGCTGACTAAGAAGATGTTTAATACTTTGTTGGTCAGTTTTGATCATGAATTCAGATCCCATTAGAAAGTGTTTCCATTGACATAAAGCTTGTACTACATCTAACAATTTCTTATCATAGGTAGAATACTTCATTTCAGAGGGTTTAAGTTTGCAACTAGAATACGCTATGTGATGTGAATCTTGCATAAGGACAGCTCCTATTCCCGATCTGCTAGCATCAGTGACTACTAGAAAGAATGTTTTATTAAAATCAAGTAATTGCAAAACAGGTGCGTGTGTTAAAGCATGTTTCAATAAATAAAAAGACTTTTGTTGTTGGTTATTAGACCAACGATATTCAACACCTTTCTTTAATAATTTTATTAAAGGCAATGCAAGCAATGAAAAATTTCTCACAAATTTTCTGTAAAAGCTAGCAATTCCTAAGAAAGAACATAACTCATGCACATTTTTAGGGATTGGCCAATTCAAAATTGCTTCTATATTTTTAGGATCAACTTGAATACCATAAGAAGAAACAATGTGACCTAAGTATTTAATTTGGGTTTGGAAAAATTCACTCTTTTCAGGGTTAACATATAATTGATTCTCTTTCAATAATTTGAAAACCAAAGATAGATGTTCATAATGCTCATTCTCATTTTTACTGAAAACCAATATGTCATCAAAGAAAATAATTATACAATGCTGATACTTTAAAAATATATGATTCATCATATGATTGAATGTAGCTAATTAATCAAACCAAAAGGCATAACAAGAAATTCATAATGACCAAATTGAGTTCTAAATGCAAAATCTTGAAAATGTCAGGTGTATCTAATCGTACTTGATGATATCCAGATTTGATATCTATTTTGCTAAAAATAGTGGCTCCCTATAGTTTGTCCATGAGGTCGTCTACCCTAGGGATTGGATATCTATTCTTAACAATGATCTTGTTTAGGGCACGATAATCAATGCACATCCTATAGGTATTATTTTTCTTCTTAACTAATAGGACATGTGTGCCAAAAGGAGAACTACTGGGCCTAATAAGTCCTTGAGCTAACAGTTTTTCAACTTGGGCTTGGATTTCTTTCTATTCAATCTGATTGTGTCTATAAGGTGCTTTACATGGTGGTTGAGAACCTGGGATTAAATCTATTTTATGATCTTCAAGACGTGGAGGTAGTAAACTAGGGGGTAAATCAATAGCAAAACAATCTTTAAATTGTGAAAGAATTTGTGCGTGCTTAGGATGCGTCTGATTTTTCTTAGCTTCAATTTCATTCACCCATACTAAGTATGATTTGCTACCTTTTGCCAATGCACGTTTAGCCTGTGTGTGACTAAGCAATGAAAAATTATCAAAGGTGTGCATTCCATGTAATGTGATTTGTTTTTCGTTAGAATGAATTTTCATTGAATGTGTGGAATAATCTATGTCGGGATTATATTTGTGATGCCAAGGCATTCCTAAAATAATGTCACTAGCTTGCAAATGCACAACCAAGAAATTTCTGCACTCAATATAATCGCCAATTTTAATTTCTAAATCATGAACTTCTTGTGCATCATTGTATCTAGTGCCTAAGAATGCAGATTTTATGCAATAATGATTTGAAACAGTATGTAAGTTTAATTCTTTTACCAACTTTGTAGAAATAAAATCATGTGTGCTTCCATCATCATGCAAAACAATATTTTTGTAACCATACACAAGACATTTCATTGTTAATAATGAATGAGGATTTGGCATACCTCGTAAAGTATCTGAAGCATCGTCAATATCATCATCATCTTCTATGAAGTCTGGCATATCTTCATGGTCTTTGTCTTCAGTCACTCCCAAGTAGTTGATGTGAACAGTTGGCTTCTTAGATTGATAGTTCATCGCTAAGTATCTAGGTTGATGGTACTTGTAGCAAACTATAGACTTTGCTTTGGAAACATTATTGGTAATGGCTAGAAATTTGGGTATGTTGGGATTTGGTTAGAGAGAAGGCTTAGGGTTTGGATTTGTGTTTGATGGTAAAGGAGGAGATTGAGTCCAAGATTTACGAAAAGAAGAAGGAACAAAACGATTTTGATTGAATCTTCAAAAGTTAGAATTGAATTGCTTTGTACCAAAGTTACCGTTAGTTGGAAATTGTTGTGGTCACTTTTCTCGTCCACGAATTTTGTCTTCATTAATATGGGCCAAAGAAATCGCATCCTCCAAAGTCTTTGGCTTGAACATGTTCACTTCCGCATAGAAGTGACCAACAAGAAAAATGGACATATACTTGTGCTTGTGGATCACCTCTCAAGAACATCTTCAAGCATTTGAAGTTGCAGTAAGGCACTCTAGAAATGCTCAGTGCATTGCGGTATGGATTTACGATCTCTTTGTTGTAGAAGGTCCCACTGTTTGATTGTTTTTTCATGGAATTAAGGTGGAAGAAAATTCTGCAAAAATTTCTTTTGAAATGCCTCCCAAGTAGTAGGACGATCAATACTCTTGCGGACAACAGTCCACCATAACGATGCTCTGTCCACTAGATGGTTAGTGACACATTTGAGTTTATCTTTTTCAGCATACTGCTCTTCATGGAAATAATCATCAAACTGATTGATAGAAGCGAGAATATTTTTTCTGTCACGTTCCCCATTAAAAGTACAGAATTTGAAATTTATTTTACTTATCTTGGCTTCTTTCCTGAGAGATTGCGCTTCAAGTGCCATGTCAATCATACGTCGAATAACATCTTCGAGTTGCATTTCATCTTGAGCGATAGTGGATCATTGAAGAGTAGCCAGTTGAGCTTGCAAATTTTGATGTGCTCTTCATTCCTCTTGAAGTTGCATCATAATAAGGTCTAATTTTTGCTTCATAGTTGGTTCCTATAAATCACATTCGGTCATAAAATCTTCCATGTTTTGATCAGACATCTTGCAAAATCTCAAACAACCTCATACACTTGAAATATTGTTAGAGGGATGAGCATAGCTCAAGTTTGGGTTTACAAGACTTGCTTTTTTTAAAAAAATATGGCTTTTTGCGATCTTGCTTCTTTTGCGGGTACAGTAATTGATGACGGCGGTCTTCTTCCAAGTGGAAAATAGATTGCATGTGGCAGTTTGCTTCTGGAAATTGACTCTGTCAAGATGCAGGTGTGAACATAGGCTTGTTGACATTTTCAAGAGTGGTTCGGGAAGAGTTTCGTGTGTACGCCCGCTGAGAAGGAGATTTAAGAGTAAAGTCTTTAAGCTTTAATAAAGCTTAACTTTAAGCTTTTAAAGAAAAGCTTTACTTAATATTTTGGTGCCGCGCAGGTCAAGAGGATGTCAACGTCAGATTCGCGCACCGTTTAGAACATACTCCTGTTGTTGACGATTGAATTTGGGAGCTTAAGCTTTAAGCTTAAACAATAAGCTTAGTAATTGATAAAAAAGGTTGGCACTTTCTATCTGTCTAATAAGAAAAAAAAGTATTTATAAAGGAGGTTCCCAAGTGGTCCTCCGCCTCCAGAGAGTGGTCCTTCGCGATCTGACAACACAGCAGGGGGTTCTTCACTGCCAGGAATACACTAGTATTGACAGTTGTATGTAGAACCCATTCGTTCCAGGAGCTTCACCTTTGCACGAGATGGTAAGCGATTGGAAGCCCTTGATCTCAGCTTTGCTCTGATACCACTGGTGCACAAAATGGATGATGTATGCGCACGTAGTGAACGCCGGAAGGTCCCCAAGAACAAAGAACTCTACTAAAACTCATAAAGTAAGAAGAAGGTTTTGCACGACATGAAGAAAAAAGACAAATTAGGTACAATCTCCTCCCATGCCTTGTGTGAGTGCTTCACAATACATGTATTTATAAATTTATTAATCTCCAAGCTAAAAAATAGCCCAATTTACAATTAGCATGCTTTGGCTTTTGTGTTTGCTTTTGCGCAAATAAAGAATAAAGCGGTTGGGTGTCCAAAAAGTCAGGCTATGCCCAAATACAATGTCCAATAATGAAATATTTAAACCGAGTGCCCATGCGCATACAAAATAATAAATTTTTATCAAGTGCTTTAATAAATAAGTGCACCTAAATAAATATGAGTGCCACATCTTTAATGATAAAGCACGCACCCATCAAAAATGATAATTTTTTCTAAGTAATTTGAATACACGCCATCGCCCAGTGCTTCCCAACTCTACCACTGCCTGCTCTGCACATCAACTGAAGCATTCACAGTTGTTAGAAAATAATAAAATGAAACCGAAAAAAGTGAATACCTAGCAGTCTTGAGCTACAAAATAAATAAATAGGTTGGAACTATGTCCTAACCTTAATTTAATACGAGTGCACTCTAAACTCATAAACGTCCATTAATTTAAATATGTATTTTGCAGAATCACTTGTTGTGGAATCACCCACGTACACATTGAATTAATTTGACACACAAAAAGGATAGGTGTCCCCATCAACTTCTCACACAAGGAATCCACCTTGTGTACGAGCCCCGGCAAATAAATATAGTTTTATGAAATTCATTGTGGAGTAAAAACCTCACGAAATCCACCATGGTCTCACAGAATCCACCATGGTCTCACAGAATCCACCATGGAATATGCCTCCTGGCATCATCATGTACAATAGGATGAGGAAAAATGTCATCTCATCCAATGCCCATCAATCTCCTGAGGAAGGCAAAGCGCTCAGTAGTGAGGCTTTTCGTGAGCAAATATGCAAGAATTTTGTTAGTGGAGATCTTGTCAATAGACTTGTCCTCTACGACCCCACGTATGAAGTGATACCTCACCTCAATGTGTTTCGTCTTCGCATGGAAGACCAGATTCTTGGCTAGCTGAATAGCACTCATAGAATCCGAATGCAACGTAGATATAGAATCAATTGCAAGGTCATGAACCAAACGGCCCAACCATATGGCCTCCTTGCATGCTTCAATGGCTGCAACATACTCAGCCTCAGTGGTAGAGAGAGCCGTACGCTTTTGAACCCTAGATATCCAAGAGATAGCACCTCCAACATAGGTGGATACATAACCAGAAGTGGACTTCCTATTATCTACATGTCCTGCATAATCAGAGTCTGTGTACCCCACAAATCCTGTATCCTAGCTGCCATAGCAAATACACATATCTGATGTGCCTTTCAAGTATCTCATGATACCCTTTACGGCATCCCAATGCTTCTTGCCAGGTGTAGCCATATAGCATGCCACACAACTGTAAAGGCAATATCTAGACAAGTGGCTATCATGGCATATATCAAACTGCCCACGGCTGCATAAGGGATCTTGGCCATCTCGGCCCTCTACTCATCTATCTGTGGACAATCGGCTTGTGAAACCTTCACATAATAAGGTAATGGACAGCCAATAGGCTTGACATCCTACATACGGAAACACTCAAGGACTTTATGAGTGTACTCCCTCTATGAGAGGTAGAGTAGTCCCTGATGCCTATTGTGCTTAATGCGCATACCAAGAATGTGAGAGGCCTATCCCAAATCCTTCATCTCAAAGCTCTTCTTCAGCTAAGATTTAAGAGCATCCAGTATATCAGTATATTATCCACATAAAGTACCAACATAAGCAATGAGCCATCATGGCTGTGTTCGTGTAAAGACACAGATCCATATAACTCCTATTGTAGCCCTGTGACTGCATAAAGGCATCAAACTTATAATACCATCCATAGGTACCTGCTTCAAGCCATGAAGACTTTTCTTCAACTTGCACACTAGGTGCTCCTTGCCAGGTTCTCCAAAGCCCTTGGGCTACTCAATGCAAATCCCCATGCAAGAATGCAGTCTTGATATCCATCTAATACATATCCAAGTCAAGCTACGCGACTAAGGCCAAAACCAAGCGTAGGGTGGTCGTCTTGACCACATGAGAAAAGACTTCATCAAAGTTAACTCCCTGCTCCTGTTTAAAACCCTTAGCAACAAGTCCTTCCTTATAAGCTGGCTTGGAGTGCCCAGGGGTACTTTTCAGCTTGTACACCCATTTGCATGGCAAAGTCTTCTTCCTGTTAGATAATGCAACCGAATCCCAAGTCATATTCTTATACAGGGAGTCCATCTCAGACTGCATAGCTCTCTCCCAGGAGTGACTGTCACCCCTACTCATAGCCTCATCATAGGTGAGAGGCTCTCCTGCATCTATAACCAGGACATAATGCATCAAGGGCTCAAATTGATCATGTGGATATCTAGCTCTAGTAGACCTAGGCTCTGCTACATGTCTAGCATCCTATTCAACACCCTGGCCATGTGTACCAACTACTGTTGCAGGCTATCTAACTGGTTGTGCAGGCTGTACTAGAGCATAGGGCTCCTCTTAGAATATAACCATGTGTATCTCTACCACCTTCTCAAGCTACCTATGCATCTTGTCTTCATGATGGAAGACTACATCATGGCTGCGAATGACTTTTCATACTTGCGGATCCTACAGGCAGTAACCCATCTCACTTGCATCTCCATAGCCAAGGAAAATGCATTTGACACTCTTAGGATCTAGCTTACTATGCTTGTCCTTGGGCACATGGTAGAATGCCTCACATTCAAAGACACATAGATGCACATAAGATAGAGGTTTCACTATCCATACCTCCTCTACAACTTGAAAATCCAAACCAGTAGAAGGTGATCTATTTATTACATGCACAACTGTACTGATTGGGTCATCCTAAAAGCTCTGTGGTAGGCCTACATGGCTAAGCATATTGCGTACACGCTGCTAGATGGTTCTATTCATCCGCTCAGCCAAACCATTCTGGGGTGGGGTATAGGGGGCGGTCAACTAACACTTAATACCCCTCTTGTCACATAGCTGTTCAAGGGCACATGACACATATTCTCCCCCATTGTTAGTCCTAAGGGATTTCAGCCTACGCCCAGTCTAGTTCTTAACCAATGCAAGCCATCTCTGCAACACAACCAAGTCATCTTACTTAAGCGTAATGGGGTAAGCCCAGACTTTACGCAAAAAATCATCAATGAATGTCACAAAATATTTTGACCACCCATAGACTAACAGGGCATGGGCCCATAGACATCCGAATCTACCAATGCCATGGGCTCACTCATGCGTGTCCTACCAAACTTCTTATGCGTATTCCTAGTTTTTATGGCGTAAAGACACTGCTCACATGAATCACAACATGGATATTCAAGGGGCAATAAGTATTGCAAAAACTAGAAAGCATTTCCATTCCCTTCAAAGATATATGGCCCAAATGGGCATGCCAAAGAGATACATGTGGGACGGAACTTGCCATGCACCCCTAGTGGCTTGATCTGAGATTTTTGCACCAATACCTATCAAACTTGGATCTTCCAATAGGCATAATTCGTACCGTCAAGCTTAGTGATGTTGAAGATAGAACTCTTAGTGGAAGAAGATGCCATACTGCAATCCAAAATGGCGCAGACAGTTCAAAACTGCTTGTTGTTTTCTACTGTAAACAGTCAAAATACCACCAAAACCAAGGCAAAATGACCACGAACTGATAGCTAATGATGCTACCCACTAAGTACCATCAAAAGTACATAAATGACTACATGAATATTGCTGCTTTATGCCATGCTCCTGCAAGAACCTTGCAAACTCATTTGAGAGGTACTCTCCCCCTCCATCTGACCTTAGGTATTTTATTTACAGACCTGTTTCTTTTTCAACCATAGCTTTAAGAGTTTTGAAATGCCCAAACACTTCACTTTTCTTTTTCATAAAATACACCCAAACTTTTCTGCTATAGTCATCAATAAAACTAACAAAATAATAATAGCCTCCAATAGATGCAGCTTTAGTAGTCCATACATCAGAGTGGATTAAATCCAATGGCTTCTTACTCTCTTGAACATGTCTAGGAAATGGTTTCCTTGCCTGTTTTCCAAATTGACAGGCTTCACATACCTTATGCATTTTTGAACCTTGAATTTAGGCAATCCTGCAACAATATTTTGGGTCTGCATTGATTTAAGTCATTGTACATTAACATGACCAATGCGTTTATGCCAGATATCAATATCTGCAACTACACCGATCCCATGTACAAACATTACTACACTTAATTCAGGCATGTCTGCATCCAACGTAAACATTTTGCCCTTCTTCTTTCCTTTTGCTATCAAGCGACCTTTATTTTTCATATCCTCAACAAAGCATCCATGAGGATTAAATCTGACTTGCAAGCCCTGCTCAACCATTTGACCAACAGAAACCAGATTCTTGATGATATTCGGGATATGAAATACATCTGACAGGTATTTCTTTTTCCCATCCTGCATAGACAAGGGAATTTTTCCAATCTGCACAATAGGATGTGCAGTATCATTACCAGTCTCCACAAATCCTAGTTTTTCCATTTTCCTTGCATCCTGCATCCATTCTGCATGACCTGTCATGTGGTTTGACGCACCTGAGTCAACATACCACACTTCGTTGCTTTCGTCTGCACTTGTCATAGAATTGTTCATGTGCTGCACCATAAACAAATGCTCATTTCTGTCATTACCCTGTCTACTAGAAGATGCATAATTCCCTTGTTGCAATTTTCCATTCATGATGTCATTCTTCTTTTTATAGCAGTCTTTAGCCATATTACCCATTTTTCCACAGTAGTAGCATTCAACATTGCTATTTGCATTTTGGCCTCTTTGCCATCCACCACGACCTCTTTGGCTCCCCCTGCCTCTAGAGTTACCACGTCCTCCTCCATAGGACTGGTTTTCTTGAGTTTGCTGCATATTCTGATTTCTACCACAGCCTCCAGATCGGCCTCCTCTACCTTTGCCTCTACCTCTTCCAGCATTTGAGTAGAAGACAATTTCTTTTGAAGTTCGTCTTGAAGAAGATGCACCACCATTTCTCTGCTCCTCAGAAATTAGAAAAGCAATCAACTCCTCAAAATCAAGAAATATTTCACGGATGGAAATGGATGTTTAGAACTGTGCATAATCCTTTCCTAGACCATTCAAGGTCACAGAAACTAAATCATCATCTTCCACTGGCGACCCAATGGAAGCAAGTGCATCTGCAATCTTCTTCACCTTCATGTGGTAGTCATTGATGCTCATACTTTCTCTTTGCACATTGTGCAACTCTTGCTTGAGCTGCATTTTCTTGGCTTGCGTATTTGTGCTATACATTTTTGACAAAGTATCCCATGCCTCCTTTGGCGTACTTGCATCCTGAATATGCACAATCATAGAGTCTGAAATACTGATAGATAGCCAATACATAACTTTTCTGGCTCTCTCATGCCATCCTTTAAATGCCTACATTTGCTGTTGATTGGGAACATCAGGAAGAACTGGTTCTTCTTCATTTCCTGCAATGAATTCCCAATATCCTTTTCCCATAAGGAAATTCGTTATTTTAAACTTCCATGCTTGGAAGTTGTTCTTGTCAAGCTTTTCAGTGACAATCTGTGAAAGAGAATCAAACTCCATTACAGAACACTGCAAAAAATTCTGTCACTGCAAAAAACACAGCTTCAACCTCACAAGGGCAAATCTGCAAATCTGACGAAAGTGGTATTTGACCACACAGTCACTTCCTAGTGATGATTTTGCATCAATAGGCAATAAGGATGATTCTGTAACTCCCAATGTCTCTGCTCATAGGCATACGATGCAATTTCTATGGTAACTTTTCACCGACCTGTAGAACAGCGGTCGCACAGCAAAAAACAGGGCCTTTTCCTGAGTGCGTGTGGAAAACTTCTGCCTCCAAAACAGGCCCCGAAATGGCCTCAAATAAAAAAAATAGGGCAACCAAGGGCTAAAGCCCTTACCCGGCAGTATATACTACCCTCTTGCTACACAGCGAAGGGCGTCTCAATCTGAGACAATGCACTCTTACACTTTCCAGCTGTGCTACCTGCAGAGACTTGCTCCCAAACTCGAAAAATGAAAGCAACACTGGTCCTCTTACTAGAACACTATGAACTTGGTTTGCTTTCTTGAGCTCCTTACCACGAACCAGGCTCTGATACCATGTCAAGATTGTGGGAGAGAAGGAAGGAGTCTCACTTGTAGCTTTCTCACTTGCACAATGGGGGAATGCACACAAAGGTGGAGGCTAAAAACAGTTTTCCTCTTCTTAGTTGTGTAAGCCAAAAAGAACTCTAGTACAGAGAAATAAAAGAACCCTATATATGGGTCTCAAACCAAACTCAACTAACTAAGGTGGCATACTAACTGAGCCATGAACTAGAGTAGATAAGGATAGCTATCATCTAGCTATTATTCATGGGCGGTGTACCAACCGCATCTGTAGCTAACAAGTCGGTGACATAAATGCACAACGGTCACCCTGGCATATCACGAGTGGAGCTCGATATCTCAACAGCTTTGTAGTCAACACTTTCTTTGGCACATCATTTTGTAAGTGCCTACATATATGTATGAACCAATGCAATTTATTTAAGTAATAATTTTATTCTACTAATAGATATCCCACAATGTGTATGAGACTCATAGAACATGTGATATGGAGGCCATTGCTCGAGAGGAGACTGTCAGCAATGTCACACTAGTGAGCAAGTGGATACATAGGAGAGGAAGAAAATCCAGAGAGAGGAGGGACATTCTTTTGAGCACTCTATAACTCTTATACACATCAGCATAGTAGTAATAAATTGGGCAATGATGATGCCAGTGCAGTTGGAGTCACACTTCCATGTGTAGGTTGCTTGGCCAATGCCTAAATCATACTTCCATTTATTAGCTAGCCACTTGGTCTTTTATGTATCATGCTACTCTCATATTTACATAATGTTTTCCTATTATGATATGATATTTATTTGCCTCATATTGTCCTTTATTTTTTAAATCTCACAAAATATGGTTGGAAAAATATAAACATGTCAGTAACTTGCTAGTGAAAGAGTATGTGTGCAACAAGATTAAACAATGATTAAGCAATAGATTTCACCATCACAACAACCCAAAAAGTGTAGTAGTACACAATCTTGCTTTCACAATTTGAAAGGGGAGTGTATAGTTGATATGAGAAAGTATATAGCTAGTTATGTGCGAGATATCAATGTTAAGTTGGGCTAATAACCTTGATCACACCAAAGACCATATGTTGTGCTCTGGTACTTGATCATACCAAATATAGGACCATATAGTGGGAAAAAAGAGAAAGAAAGGGAAAATTCAAGAATGAGGAAAGGGAGGTAAGGATAGAGAGATAGAGTGAGGAAGAAATACTAAGCAAGAGACAAAGAGAAAACGAGAGTATTAGAATTATGGTTTGAGACTAAGCAAAAGACAAAGAGAAAGCGAGAGTATTAAGTTCGGGTTTGATTTTTTCAAAAAAATATTGTTGCTTATGGGAAGTTTAGGTCAAATGCATTGGTTGTTGGACATCTTAAACACTGTGCCACTTATTATATGCCCGCAATCACATAAACCATGCATCACTACTATGAAAATCACTTAAGCCATGAAGCAACGATTATAGTGACAACATTTGCATCTTTTATGTGACAGAAATCACTATTGCTAAGCCCGATGAATTGTAGTATGCATACTTTTCAATTAGTATGACTTTATCCCTACTATCAAATATATGGGAATATCCTAGATATCTAAACAAAGGGTTGATAAATATTGTTATAGTTGGCTCATTATTAGCTTAGGTAAGTAATGGGCTAGGGTAGAATCCTATCCAAAATTGGTCCTTATGCCACTAGAATGAGGTAGAAAACCAACATCATCATAATACAAATAGTAATGCCTATAGAACAAGTGAAAACTTGAATGAGTAATTTAGAATGGACTATTTTGTAATGTGCCTATCTAAAATGAACCCTTGATTACCATTATTTTGGTAGTCCATCAAAAGGGATGTATCTAGGCAACTCCATTTGGAACTCCCAAGGAATATCCAAAGTTTGTGGCTTCGGATCTTGACTCTATCCTCACATGCAAAGCTCCATCTCATCCCCACAAGAATCAACTTGAAAAGGGGTTCTAAAGACTTGTTAGATATCCTAACAAAAGTTCTAGTGTTGGTTGTTGACAGCTGCTTATGCAAGTTATCTTAAACTAAAGTAGACTAGCATCACACTTGGTATAAAGAGAGTGAGAAATGAAGGGGAACAAGGTACATCATTTTTCTAGGGTAAAGTGTCACACAAGTCCCCTAAAACTAGATTCTTAGACAATGCTCTAAGACAACTCTTCTTAAAACTTCTTAGTCTAAATTTCTTGTGGGAAACCTCACGACTAATTGGGGCCATCCTACTATAGGATGAATCTATTAGGGATTCATATGCCCACTTCCCTCGAAGGAGTACTTGAGTTTTCTAATTAATCCTACCATAGTTATGTTTGAAATTTTTACTATCGAGGGTTTGTTAGATAGGCACCCTACACGTGGTATTAGAGCCACAATTTGTTGAGGGTTGAACCCTCCATTGGATACCTAATTAGATAGGCATGCTACACGTGGTATTAGAGCCACAATTTGTTGAGGGTTGAACCCTCCATTGGATACCTAATTAGAGGCTATATGATCCTTGGATCTTCAAGATGCCTTGTTGCAAGCAAAACCTCTTTTTCAAGATATCAAATCTAAGTTTAGAAGTAGAAGATATTAGGAGTAAGGTTCTCCAAACAAAGGACCCCACGCTTTCATAAAGAGGAACCATGCCTAAAAGCATGTTGGTGCAAGAAAGAAGGCTAAGGGTAATCTAGCTGCTTTATATGGCATGAAGTTATAGCATGCATGTGCAATGGAAAGCTCTTGAGCATAAACTCTATATTGAAGTACTATAGTAAAGGCAATGTAGCATAGCATCACTATTAACTCTTTGATGTATCATATCTCTATCTAACTAAAAAAATGTAAGAAGCTCTCATGAGAGCCTCTAAATGTATGCTAAAATTAAATGTTCATATTATTTGTCCCTTATTGGTGATGTGTCTATGAGAAAGAGAGTATTTATAAGGTTACATGGTTTAAGTCTCATTGAGTGCATGCTCAAAGGTGTTGTAGTTCACTTGGGTTCTTGTAAAAAGCATGGAGTTTTAAAAACTGTATTGTGAGGGTTTGAGGCACCTCTTGACTTTTGGCTTATGCACATGATTTACAATTGGTGATTTATGATACTTGGAAATTTTGTTGATGCTGATTGCTGGGTGGGATTTATGGTGGTTTCAACAAAGTTTTTATTTGATACAAAGTTTTTTGATGCGTTGATACTTGTGGTTCCTCATGGATAGTGAATTGTGAAGCTTTTATTAGGTGGTTGGGTGGTGGTCTTGGGGCTAGTTTCTTGGATCATCTTATTCTTTTTATGGTTGCATGAGAGATTAAGGTGGCTAGAATCTAACCTATTTGAACCTAGCACCAAGCCACACAAGCATCACCAGTGCTCCTTTCTCATCTTATCAGGTTGTGAGTGGGGTTTTCTTTGCACGATAATGCATTATAAAAAATCATTGTTGTTGATATATGTGCTAGTATGTATTCATTGACACATCGTTGTATATTCCACCACGTATTCCACAAATTATTCTACTACTCATACCAACACAAGTTAAAAAAATATTCGACAAACATTTGATAGTAGATGCCTCAACATGGTTTTAAAATCACTTCAGTCAAAACCTCTCCATTCCACTCATTTTCAACATTATCGATCAATGAGGTAGTGCTCTAAAACCCTATTTTCCTTTCTAAAATCACTTCAGTGAAAACCTCTCCGTTCTACTCATTTTTGACATTATCGATTGATGAGGTAAGTGCTCTAAAACCCTATTGTCCTTTCTAAAAAACTTCCATGGTAGCTTTTGGAGAGCTTTGTTGTGTATGAATATGCAATGTAGGTTTATATTCATTAAGTTTGTTTTCTAAAAGTTTTTCTTTGCATTAAGAGAGAGAGTAAGAGGTAAAGAAGAGAGAGGGGGGAAGGGAAGAGAGAAAGAGATGAGAGAGAACTAGAGAGGGTAGGAGGAGGAGACAGGAGAGGAAGAGAGAGTAGAGAGAGAAGGAAGAGAAGGAAGAGAGAGGTGAGAGAATATTTAGAGAGGTAAAAGAAAGAAAAATATAAATTATTTTGATATATGAAATCATTTTGGTGTAAGTATATAGTGTGATTGAACTGCTATGTGAGCACTTTGGGTACACAACTTCTCATCATGTTAGGGGTATGTAAATCAACCACTTTTAAATTTTGAATTTAATGAGAAATGAATTCTCATTATTAGTTTAAAAAATAGATAAATAATTATTTAATTATTAAGAAAATAAAGAAAAATTTTATTTTTAAATGTTCTATTCAATATACAATGATTTTTATTAATATAATAAATTACCTAATTATTTAATTATTTAATAAGTAAAAGAGAGAGAGAGAGAGAGAGTAGAGAGAGAGAGAGAGAGAGAGAGAGAGAGAGAGAGAGAGAGAGAGAGAGAGAGAGAGAGAGAGAGAGAGAGAGAGAGAGAGAGAGAGAGAGAGAGAGAGAGAGAGAGAGAGAGAGAGAGAGAGAGAGAGAGAGAGAGAGAGAGAGAGAGGAAGTATAGTATTAAGAGAGGAGGTAATAGAGAGAGGAGAGAAATGAAGAGAGTAGAGAGACAAAAGAGGAGAGAGACAAAGAGAGGATTGAGAGAGAAAAGAGAAGAGAGAGGATAGAGAGAGGAAAGGAGAGGGAAGAGAATAGAGAGAGACAAGGAGAAAGAAATCTCGAGGGGTTCACTAATTGTAAATCCTCTATATCGTGTGCATTCAAAACATATTTAAAAATACTCTTATCTGTGATCTTTCTTTAAATAAAATAGTACACCCCTTATCTATTCAATTAATGAATAATCCCATTATATGGACCTTTTGTATGTAGACAATATGTATCCTTTCTTTTGAACCCATATGGTATGCCTACATATTTATTGATGATCCCCTTGAGAGAGAGATTAAAGAGAGAAAAGTGAGTAGAGAGAGGAGAGTGGGAAGAGTAGGGAGGAGAGAAATTATAGTAGAGAGGAGAGTAGGAAGAGAGTAGCAAGGAGAGGGAATTATGGTAGAGAAAAAATAAGAGTAGTGAGAGTAGAGGGAGAGGAGAGAGAAGTAGAGAGAGGAGGGGGAAGAGAGGATACAAGATAGAGAGAGAAGAAGAGAGGAGAGAGAAAAAAGAGAGAAAAAGAGTAATAAAGTAAGTAATAATTTATTTGGTTAATAGAAATATAAGGAGGAGAGTAGAGAAGAGAGAGGAGAGGGAGTAGAGGGAGGACAATAGATTTGAGAGGGGAGAGTAGGAAGTTTCCATAACATCTATGATATCTAAGGGTGATTAGAATAAATTGAAATATTTTAAGGTATTACCCACAAGTCAGCCTCTATGAGTTATTACTATGCACTGTAACATGAAATTTGAGCGTATCTTAAGTGGAACAAAAATGTTGTGCCCTTGATCTCCTTCTCCTAGAGAATTGTGTCCTCGAGATATATAGTAAGGCATTGTGAGTTACCTTCAACTCCAACATTCACCACCATCTAGCATGGGATCTAATTAATTCTATTTGTATTTTCTTTGTCAAGGTCTATTAGGTTGTTAAGCATTTCTTCCTCCTCTTCGAGTCTCTCATTTTGGCTTTTTTTGCCTCCTCTCCCTATATTTCATTCTCTCTCTCTCTCTCTCTCTCTCTCTCTCTCTCTCTCTCTTTGTGCCCTTCTCTTACTCTACATTGTCGTCTTCCTTTTCTTTTCTTTTTTCTTTCTTTGCAATACAATCTTCTTTCTCTATATTATCTATGTAGGGTTTGCCTATTCATAGGTGGGTGTGCTTTGGTCTTTTGTAGTGTCCCCTAGGACCTTTGGAGTCCTCCTTATTGTATGTCTAACTCTTTCCATTGCATGAAAAAAACCTCTAGTTTGTAAAATACCAAGATGGTGAGAAATATAAAAAATTGTAAGAAACAAGAGTATTTTGAAGCATACCACTTGAAACATGGAATTGGGACCCTATGGCATGTAGGGAGGTAATCTAAAAATGTTGGATTACTTTTCTATACTCTATAAGGTCTAGATAACCTATAGAGGGTAAAAGATTTTGAACCATGTAATGAAAGTTGTGAAAAGAATATGTTTGGATGTATTGGAGATTATCCCCCATGTATTAAGTACATTTCATTTTTAGCTCCATTTTGTATTTGAAGTTTGGTATAGGAGCCAATTTTTCCATTCAAAATGTCCATGAAGAGTGTTATGTTCTGAATTTAACACTTTCTATCCCAAATCATACAATGCACAGGGAGGCTATCTAGACATACCTTCTTGTTTCTCCAAAAACATTATCTTGTCTGCATTCCACCTAATAGGATACCCTCCAAGATATCTTGATAGGATCTTCAATGCAAAAAGAGGGAACTCTGCATCCTCCCTTGAGAACTTGTGGTGGGATGCAACAAACTTTGGAAAGGTGAGGTCTTTGATGTAATGGCTCAAGGCAGAGTCCTTTGCCTAAACCTCCCTTCTGTTTGCCACCTACACAGCCAATAAAACCATCTTCTTACACGACAAGCTGAAAAATAGCAAACATACCTAGTGAGTCTAAGGAAAATTTTTATGAAAATCAACATGGTATCCAAATGAACATAGTTTGTGAAATAAATCTTTTGGTTTTCATATGAAACAAGCAACTCCTCACTCCATATTTGAATGGATGATTGACCGATTTGCAAGGACTCAAGAGTCAAGTCCTTGTTTGATCTACTCACGTGAGAAAAATTCAAATTTTTTTGGGTTGCCTCGAACTCTTCCTCTGAAGGAATGGATGACTCATATTGGAGTGCATCCTTGTATGTCATAGTCAAAGTCTGTGCTGCTATAGAGAGGTATTCTGTTTCTTTGACATTTGAATCCATAAGCAGATACCTATTCCAATATGATACAATAAGATTAGAATCTGTTTCTAGATTCTGTGCAACAATGCTAGGCAATAGTCCTCCGTGATGTTAAAAAGGGCCTGGATATCAAACATGAGAAGGTATTACCTTTTGCCAATAGGAAAGGAGGGAAGTAGAGTTGTGGTAAATTCACCAACATCCTCCTTAACCTCTTACTCAACAATAGAAACCACCATCTCTGTGTTCTCCCTTCTCAAAGCTTCAACATCGAGTTGAGCACTTTGCTCCCTCTCACTGACCACATCTACTGGCTGTGAAACCTCTTGCAGTCCCTCTGTCTCCACTTCATAGGGATGCTATATATTTTCTAGGTCTTGGATAGGTTCTTTTCCTTCATCACCTAGCAACACATGCAGAAATCATACAAATCTGTGAAACTACTTGATGAGATGGCACTTCTAATTGTGTGTGTGCAAGGCACTATAGATCTGTCTTTTTCATGCCCTTAAGAACCCTTAGCACTGCCCTATAAAACCTTTTTCTTTGGGGATTATTAGAGCAAAGGAGACATTCATGTGAACATATTGTAGGCCCTTGATAAGAACCCCTCCAGTAGACATCCACTCCAAAAAAGTGGCCTCATGTTCCTGGAGGTAGACTCGCAAGCCCTTGATCCATTCCTCTGTAGTAGAGGCAATGATAGAAAACACATGGGATACTTTGGTAGGCAAATTCTCTTGTCCCACTCGACTAAGGAAATCTACAACCATCTATCAGGATTGCGTCACTCCTCCTAGGCTCTTGTGTCAAAGTGCTAGGAGTGCCTTCAATACTAGCACGCTCTTGTGTCAAAGCATTATGATTGGCTTCACTTCTCACAGGCTCATGAGTCCCCTCCATGTGCTAAACCTGTCTAGCATCCATATCTACAAACAAAACTATATGAGAAACACCAATAAGCAAAGGGGGACCCAGACAATGCAAGGGGTGGGGGTCTTTTCAAAACCTCGAGCCCCCCCCCCCCGTTGTGGGGGTCCTTAGTGATTTGGGGAAGGGTGGACCCACATAACGTGAGAGGGGTGGGGTCCAAATTGTGCTGGTACTTAGTGGTTGTTTTGGGATGGGGGGATTGCACAACGCGGGGGGTGGGGGGAGGGAGGGGTTTCAAAATCTTGAAGCCCTCCTCTCCCATTGTACTAGTCCTTGTTTTGGGATGGGGGACCACACAACATGAGGGGGGACTTCAAAATCTCGAGGCCCTCCTCTCGGGTTATGGTAGTCCTTGTTTTGGGGGGGGGGGGGGGGCATACAACATGGGGGGGGATTCAAATCTCGAGGGCCTATGGGGACCACACAATGTGAGGGGGAGTTCAAAATCTTGAGGCCCTCCTCTCATGTTGTTCTGGGATGAGGGGACCCCACAATGCCGGGGGGGGGGGGGGGGGGGTTCAAAATCTTGAGGTCCTCCTCTCACATTGTGTTGGTCCTTGGTGGTTGTTTTGGGAGCAGGGACCGCACAATGCGAGGGGGGGGGGCTCGAGATTTTGAAAACCCCCTCCTCATGTTCTTTGCGATTCCAATGATGATCAGGGGAGGGGGGCAGAGGGGTGCAAGCTACTACACCAAAATAATAGAAGTCCAAAAGACAGTGCAAGGGGAGCCATACCTTAGGACAGAGAGTGAGAACGTACCTTCAATCAAGCAACACGATCCAGGGGGAGAAGGGAGAAAGAGAGTACATCAATAGAAAGGGAGCAAGTAAGAGCAAAAATAGGGGGAAAAATCTGCTCCCGGCTAAGCTCTTTATAGCCTTGGGTATTGCACATGGTGACTACATGCGCATTCATTGCGGCATGTGTGAGGAGCCTCACTCTGGTGGACACATGGTGCCTCACTCATTTCTTCACATGCAAAGGGACCACGGTGGCGGACACATGGCATGCACTTTTTTAATTCTCACATGTGTGGGCACGCGTTCTTGCTGACATGGTATTGAATGATGTTAGCACATGTAGTGTGACATATAGCACAAAATTACATAGTCGATTGATTTTTCACCTTGCACATTACAAGATTGTCAAACCTCTTGAATCTCTATAGCATGTTGTAAGTCGGTCGAACCTCCATACATTTTGACACTCATGTATGGTAGTGAGTCTCTCCTGCTATGCAAAGCTCGCACAACACAATATGGCCATTAACGAGCTACAAGAGCACCCTCCCCTTGCATTGTGTTGGCCTAGGTCCTGCACAATGCAAGGGGGGTGTGGAAAAATCTTGACCTATCCCTCTCGCATTGTGTTGTCCCCCGAGCCACATAATGTGAGGGGGGACCCATCTAATCTTGCGACCCCCCACCCTTGCATTGTGCTATCCTGCCCCCCATCCCATTAGCAGCCACACAACGTGAGGAGGAGGCCTCCTATGTTGTGATCCTGCCCTCATGTTGTGCGGTTCCCCTCAGTTGCCAGGAGCTACATAACACGAGGGTGGGGGCCTCCTAATATAGTAGCGCTCCGCCCTCACATTGTGTAGTTTCCTCGAGTGCCTCACACACTGTGAGGGGGGGACTCCTAATTTTGGGACCCCCCCCCCCCCCCCCCTTGCATTGTGTAGTCCTCTTGGGGAGTGCACAATGTGAGGGGGGGATACTAATATTGGGACCCCCCCTCCTTGCATTCTACAGTTCAGGGACTGCAAAATGCAAGGGGGGGACTCCTAATTTTCAGACCCCCCCTCCCTCACGTTCTGTGGTCTTCAAGATCTGAAAACTAGGAGCCACCCCCTCGCATTGTGCTATCCCAAAATTAGGAGCCCCCCCCTTTTGCGGTCTTAGGGACTGAACAATGCGAGGGAGGGGGGTCTGAAAATTAGGACCCCCCTTGTGTTGTGTAGTTTTCCCTACCCCACACAATGCAAGGGAGTGGGGTCTGAAAATTAGGACCCCCCTTGTGTTGTGTAGTTTCCCCTGCCCACACAACGCGAGGCACGGGGTGGGGGGCACTCCTAAATTTGGGACCCCATCGCCCCTCCCATTCTATAGTTCCCCCTACCTCGCACAACGCGAGGGGGTCATCTCCTAATTTTGGGACCCCCCTCCCTTGCAATGTGTAGGCTCAATCTCTTTTATCCCATTTCTCTAGTTTTTCACCCTTTTCTTATTGGGAGTTCTAATACTATGTTTATACTCTTTCGTAGACATGGCTAGAACAAAGCACACTGCGAGGATAGTATTGCCCAAAGACCCACAAATTGCATAGCAGGAGCATCCTTTGGGAAGAATGGGCAAGATGATGCGTTGGCCTTTGGCCCAAGCTCGCAGTAGCCTAATGCATGGTGCTGGTACTACTTACGATGAGCTTTGGTCTGCAAGAGAGTGATCCTCTTCCCAAAACCTAATTTGTTGAGTGAAAAGAGAGAATAGAATAGAAAATCTTGTGCAAAATGAAGGGATAACATGCACGTTGGTAAACTATTTGAGTTTTTTGAAAAAAAGGAAGGGATACTTTAGCAGACGGAAAATGTTTGGGTGTATTATTCAATAATTACAAGAAAATGACTAGTATAGTGCAAGATTGTGTGGGACTAACAAGAAATGTCTCCATCTACCATCTTTAATTGTGCCAGACCTCTTGTTTCTTGTGCCTCCATGAATTTATGCTAAAAAATACCTAAAAATGCTTCTTTTAAAAAATCTATAAAAACGAGATAAAAGACTTCAAAATTGGAAAAATGCTATTGTAACGGTAGCTCTCATCCTATTGGTTGAGAGGCTTTCTCTCTCTAAAACTAAAAGACCCAAGTTTGAGTACAAATATACCCTAATGTATAAGTTTGATTTATTGTAGAAAAATCATACATGCTAGATGGTAAAAAAACATTACTATGTAAGTGGATGTGTAAATTGAAAAGCACCTATGGTTGCCCTAAGCTAGCATACAAGGGCCTATTTGGTTAGAAAGGGTTTTGAAAATGAAATGGAGTTAAATTTGATGAGATATTCTCCCCTACGGTTAAGATGACAACCATCTACTTGGTTTTGGCCTTGCTTACACAGCTAGCTTTGGGGCTTTATCAAATGAATGTGAAAAGAGCTTTCTTACACGGGGATCTATAAGAGGACATTTATATGTAGTAGCTTGAGGAGTTTATGGAAAAGAGTAAGGAACCCATAGTGTGCAAGGTGAGCATACACCTAGGGATTGGTACCACAAGTTTTCTAGTTTTATGCAATCATAGAGTTATTCTCATAGTGCTATAGTTCTATGTTTTTATATCAAGAAGTCATGTGATAGTAGCATTATCATTTTGGTACTATATGTTGATGATATGCCAATTGTTGGGAGTGCTCACGCTAAGCTAGACACTTTGGAGACTCGACTCAAGAAAAGCTTTGAGATGAAGGTGTGAAGGTTACTTAGTTAGATTATGGCTAATCAAATGATGAGAAGGTCAAGATGGCCAAGTTCCCACATGTATTTGTAGTAGGCAACTTGAATCTGTGATAGCCATTAGACCTTGCATAGTACTTGCAATAGGATTTGTGGCTTGTATGGTGATACTTGGCCGGTGACATTGGGACACATGAAGGGTAACATGAGATAACTTAGGGGCACTGTAGATATGTGCATCTATTATGGTGTCTAGGATAATAGAGTTGTGGACTACACAGACTTTGATTATGCAAGACATGTCGATAGTAGGAAGTCCACGTCTGGTTATATCTTCATCTTTCCTAGAGGTTCTATTTCTTGGATGTCCAAGGTATAAAAATGCATGGACATTTCTACTATCTAGGCTGAGTACATTGCAGCCACACTGAGGCTTGCAAGGTGGCTTGCAAGGAGGCCCTATGGTTAGATCTTCTAGTTGTAGACCTTGGTAAGACTATGACCCCTGCATTGTATTCATACTCTATAAGTGCCATCCAATTGGTATGTACTATGGTCTTTCTCATACGAAGACCAAGCACATTGAGGCTCTTTATCACTTCATCAAATAGATAATTGAGGAAAAGTAGATAGATCTTGTCAAGATCTCAAATGACAAGAATCTCATAGATCCACTCACTAAAAGTCTCCTAGTGGAACATTATGCCTTCCTTAGGAAGATAATAGGAATATAATGAGATGGTGTCTATTCCTCATCATGTTGTACTTATATGTACACATTGTACTTTGTGACTTTTTTCCTTTGTTTTCTCCACACTAAGCATATTCACCTTTGAGTGGAGGTTATTGGGGGCTAAAGGCTACATGTACCTACTTGCCTATATTTATTTGTTACTTACTTTCTACACACATGTACCCTGCGAGTGGAAACAACTTGTCATTGTCACATTATTCTTTATTCATTCTATGACAATAGAATAAGGGAAGGCAGGTCACAAATTATGACCTTTAGAGTTTTCACATACTATCTTGTCCTATCTCTTGCTTGAACCTCCTTAGCTCTTTCATCCTCTTACTTCAATTCCCTCTTGTGCTCTCACTCTAGCTCCACCTTTCAAGGTATTCAATTACCATCCTCCACCCCATAGGGTTCAGCTTAGGGTATAAGCTTATTCTAAGGATGAAAATTCATGTGCAAAGGCATTGTCTTGCACCTCTAACTGTTGCATTTAATGATCTATCAATATGGTCCAACCAAGGTGACTTAGTGCCATGAAAGGGACCTTGCTAGTTGAGCCTTAGAGAACCTTCCAACTCACTCTTAAGGTGAATGTCTTTGGACTATGGAACCTGTTGGGACCATAATCAATGTTGGCAAAGATTGAGATCATGGCTTTTAAGTTGCGTATAGTACAAGGCAATGCCATCCAATCCTATGGATCCATGACTCACTAAGCACTCCAAAAATGGACATCACACGCTGACTAGGATCAAATACTAGATGTGCCATGCAAGGTATAAGGGCAATCAAAATGTCTTTGTGCCAAAGGAGGAGTTGCTAGCTTGGCCACATGTGTTCTAAGAAAATATATAAACTTTACCTACTAGCAAAGACTACTAAAAATCATGGGATTTCACATGTATAAACTTTTCGTACTTTCGCTTCTTCAAGGCTTCATCCTCTGACTCATTCTGTCCATGCTCATAATGGTTGACCTCCTCAAGTTCCTCTCACATCTAGGTGATGGTTCTAGCATCCAACATGGATGATCAAATCCTTGCTTCTAAAATTGAGGGAGGTAAAGTATGCTCCTCAAAATGAAGTTGTGTTTCCATAGCTTGACTTAGAATACACAAATAATCAAATGATCCTTTGCAATTCATTAAGCAATCCTTTGTAATACAATCCATTCATTGAGACATAGAGTCCTTGAATCTTACAGAGGAGGTCATCCACATCTACATTTGTTGAAAATGCAACTTTCTTCTTGAAGGCAATAGCTTCTTTGTGCATGCAACAATATTTCTCCCCCAAGCGGAACCTGTACATTGACTTTCTTGTGATCATGTAATAGTTTCCTCTTGTTTCGGGGCAGTCTACTACCAAAACACAAATTTCTTGTGTGTGTCTTGTAGGTCTTTGAAGAGGTTTTACCACTAGTTTTGTGGCTTTGATGATATAGATGAGGAGCTTTCTTAGCACTCCTCCAAATGCCGGCAACATTATCATGTGGATCATGAAGAATGAAGGTCATCTAGCTCATTTGTTTGGGAGCCCTCTCCTCCCCATTCTCTCCATGTCTCACAGAAGGCCTATTTTGTTGGCCTCCATATGCCATCCATGGCACCCTCTATACAACTGCCCATACTCTCTTCTTTACCCAAAGAGGATCAACTTGATGGTTCAAACTACTTGCTTTGGTCATCTAAGGTGCAATGTATCATTGATATCTTTGATCTTTGAGTTTGTTAACCATCATATTCCCCATCTAGTGGAGGATTCCATTGTTGGATCATCGATGTATCGTGTGGCCTTATAGGATCAACTCAACTCTAGAGCCCGGAACCTCTTTATGAGCTTACGTGATTCTGTCCTAGTGCATGTGTGTAGGTTGTGTAATGAAGCAGAAGTGTGGACAAAGCTTGCTTCTTTGTATCATTAGAAGACATTTTTCCACTTGATTACTCTCAAGAAGAAATTACGAATTCTCGTTGTTGATGATTCTCCTTCCGTGATGATATCTTCAGAGGATATGGCTATGATTCTTTTTACTCAGCTACCATCTCCCTAGTTTGATGTCTTCTAGACTAGCCTTCTTACATTGAGGACCCATGAAAAGCTTCTATGGAGGAGGAGCTTGCCCTGCTTGTTTTGGCGCATGAGGAGCACACCAAAGAGGTTGCTAGCGACTCTACCTCCACCCACTAAAGCTTTTGTTGTAGGTTTGGGAGGGGGAAGAAGAAGAAATGGAAGTCAAAGGCTAAAAGATAGGACAGTCCTTCACACTGCTCTGACTCTAGCTCAACGAGGCCTAAATGCCCATATAATGGCAAGGGTACACATCTAGACAAGAAATGTTGGAAGAAGTATCCTCACCTTTGTCCGAGAGCAAAAGATGGAGCTAAAACATCTCACCTACTCCTGCTTGTGCACCATTTCTTCCATAGGTTCTTTTCCATCCCCCATCCTCTCCTTTGTTGGTTCCCTCATACCCCCGTCCCTTTTAGAGGGGGACAATCTTGCTGATGCAGCGATGGATTCCTTGGCCCCTAGTGTTTCAAAGGGATTTTTCCAAGATCGTGAGGAGTTTCTTCATCGACATTCTACATCAACGGACTTCATTAACATAGACATTCCTTTTGTCACCCCAGGATCCATTTCTTCATTGGCCTTCTGCCACATCCAAGATTTGATAGGGGGTCTTGCACCTATGAGCCTCAATCTGAGTTAGATGAGGACTTTAGGAGTCCTAACTTGTCTATCACTTGTTTTCATGGAGGAGGTAGCTCATTCTAGAGCACTTAGTTTATTGCCTTTTAGTGCATTTTCTCCTCCACTCAAGATTTTGTGTGCATTTCTTAGGCAGTTTTACTGCTTTTTATAATCTATGCAAGACCCTTTCTGGGATTTTTTTGAGCATTACTAGCATTTTTACCATATGCTGGTTGGCCCTAGATTTTAGGTTGGCTAGATTTGGGGATATTTGACTATTTATAGCCTCTCTCACTCAATCGGTAGATAATTCATTCATTCATCTTTCTCCTTCCCTGGCAAGTGCACACTCCGACTCTGTCATCTTCCCCCATCTTTGGTGTTGCCATCATCATCAACTTGATCGAGTGCCCTCACTGACATTGTGGGCTACATGCAATGACTGATTAGCCTCCTTCCGTGTTTTTGTTTGTATCAGCATTCTTTCTTATTGATTGCAGATTTTGTTCTTCTTTTCTTGTAGTCTCTCTATGTTCCTTTGTCTCCATTCATTTCCATTACACACTCTCACAATTAGAATATTTATAACTTACCTAGCCACTGCCTTGGACCTTTGTTTATTCTTAAGTTCATGACATAGTTAGTCTTCCTCAACCTTAGACTTTAATTTAGATTATTAGAATCCATCACAATGATTTATTCTAAGCTCATGAAAAAAATCTTCCCCTTTGACAAAATCTTAGAGTTGACATCTTCTAAAATCATTGTCTTTAAGTCTTGTTACAACAATAATATATTGTTTTATCTTTTCAATGAGTATAATCCATCAGAATAATATCAAGGTTATCTCAACCCTAGTTCTCTTTTAGCAAGTACAATCATTTAAAGGTTCATAACTTACTATCCATTTTACTAACTTTTCTTAAGGAAAAGAGTGGGCATTAACTCTGAGACACTTGCTAACTATAGCCTTAAAGTGACGGGTTTATTATAAATAACTAAACAATCATTCCATTGTTGTATGTGAAGAAAATCAAACCAATTGGATAGCACTCTATGTATATAGTAGGTTCTATCGCAAGAGGGGATGCTCCTTATGAATTCCCTCCTAGTAGGCAACCACTCTATTGTCCATCTACTCAAATATGTTCTATCTACAAGGATTCCTACACCAAGTAGCTATTCTATGCTATCTTTATTCTTTCAGTAACAATCATTATTTCACGTAGTAATATAGTAAAGAACATATAACATAGATACAAATAATCTAAGTAAGCAAAAGAAACTCTACTAAGCCTCAAGAAAAGGGACAACAAAGACTATGAGAGAGCCACTCCCACTATTTTCTAAAGAAAAGAGGAAAAAAGAAAGATACGTCCTCTTGGCAAACCTATGAAGAAAATTTGGAGATTAAACTTAGGAACAAATAAAGATACAAATCGAATGGTAATAAGCTCATGGGACATCTTAAAAAGTCAAGTTACCATTGTCAAATAATTCAAACAATTATTTAGAAGTCCACAGAAGAAGTGATGACCATCTCTATTACTCTCAAGATAAGACAAATAAGAAAGTGAGATCATCCCTCAACCTCAAAGATGAAGCCAATAGCACAATACAAATGAACCACGCAAGAATAGCAAGTATCTTGGGTGTTCATTGAAGAGACAATTGCTATTGCTAATCGCCATCTTGAGATTAAAGATGATGAGAAAGTTTTGCCATCGAGTGCCTATTAAAGACAATTTCCCCAATGCAACATTATCATAGGTGAAGTAAGAGATATAGTGTATGCCTTTTGGAGCATGGAGACTTGAGTTTCACCCAAAAAAAAGGATATATGTTGAAAGAGGATTGGATGAAAAAGTGTTGTGACTTTATCTTCTATTCCTCTATTTTGTGTCAGATGTGCTATAGTCTACATGTAATACATATCTTTGTGCCTCATATGTTCCCTATAGTAAACTTATAGCACATCATTTGCTTGCTATAGAAACATCTAGTATAAGAGAACCTATATTAATATGAAGGTCCACTAAAAAACCTATCCTTCCATGTTAGGTACTCAATAGCACTTTTCATTTAATTGGAACACCATGTAATAATCTCCAAAGTATATCTACTCTTTACTTTCATATAAGGCACATCATAAAGCATTCCATTTAGTTTTGATACTGGTCTATTTCTAATGTTGTACTGAATTGGTACTTTATAGTACCATCATGATACTGTACATTACCACATGGTGGGATAAAATGGCTCTACTACTCTATCGTATAATATAGTACCAAAATGTTTTTGTAAAGTTTCAAATTGATAATGTACATACCATCTAGTATATTCCCTATTATAGTACCATAATGATACTATTATGAAGTACCAAATGATTTTGTGAAGTACCAAATTAAAATTTTACAATATTAAAATGGATATAGTACTCTAGTACATTCCTTGGTATCATGCCAAAATGTTACTATGAAGTATCAAATTGGTATTGTATATTACTCAATCATATTCTCATCATATTTCCTTGCATAGTACTAGATGCTTTCTTAAGTACCAAATCATAACTCTATATTATCAAAAGGGTCTAGTACATTCCGCAGAATAACACCAAAAGGGTACTATAAAAGTTCAAATTGGTATATCATAGAACCAAATGGGAATACCAAATGGCTCTCATACTCTTATATCTCCTATGATAGTACAAAATGCTTCCATAAAGTTCAAAATTGGTACTATAATGACTCAAGTACTCTCTTATATTTCATAACACAACACCAAAATTCTTCTGGAAAGTACCAAATTAGTTATCTGTAGTATCACAAGGGATACCAATGGGGTCTAGTACTCTGTTATTTTTCCAAGGATGGTAACAAATTTTTTTTGCAAAAAGTACCAAATCGATTTTATATAGCACCAAATTTGTTATAGATAAAACTTAAAAGGCTTACCAAATGAGTCTAGTACTTTTTCACATTTCCTAGAATAGTTTGGGTACCATTGAAAGGATCATGTCTACACATGTTTCTTCTGTTGTTGCAGAAATGATGATCTAGGTCAGTGTATGGCAAACCAATCAACATATCATGGCTTCAATAATATGTGGGAATCACTTATGCGTCCAAAGTCTCGTGATTCAAAATACCATGTAAAAATATGATTGTTTGAGGATTGTAGTAGATGTGGCATTAATAGACTTGTTTGGGAATTACAGTAGGGACATGTTTGTGAAGATCTTCGTGGATGTCTCAACAAGACAAGTGGATGCATGTGGGATTGAGAAGAAAAGAAAGGACTTGATAATAGTGCAACACATGAGAAGCTCTACTTTTATTGACATGTTCCCTCATCTTAGGTGCCTCATCAAGCACAACTTCATTTTATGATGGTAGACAAAACAATTAAAAGAGTGCTTGATGAATTCTCCATTTGTTGTTGTTGTTGTTTGAATTATTGAGTGTAGAAAATTACTCATTTATGATGGTAGACACAACAATTAAAAGAGTGCTTGATGAATTCTCCATTTGTTGTTGTTGTTGTTGTTTGAATTATTGAGTGTAGAAAATTACTCATTTAAGATGCATAATATGAGATATAATCCATGCACTAGTGGTCTAATCAAGTTACGATACTTGTTTAGATAACTTATGTTGGGAACATAGGAGATGTAAAAAATATACTCCATTTTTACATATTTGATGATAAGTTGCACGATGCTCTCTTTATATAGCAGTATTTTCTTCTCCATGACAAGTGGCTAAAATAAGAAGGAAATGTTTTATAGCATCACTGTGTATGGTCACATGGTGCAACATCTCAATTCAAAGCTCAAAGACATTTCTTCTTTGTGGCTGGGCATTATCACTTGATAGGTTTACAAATGATGCATACTTTTCAACATTAAGACGACATGGAAAAGGGGAGCATGACGGAGTTGGGGTAGTCATAAAGAGAACCCTCACTAATGAGAAGTTGAAACCAAATGGTTGGCTTATAAAGTGTGCATCCAATGTAGTCAACTATTTAAATAAGACATTTCAACTTAGTGATAAGGTGTATAGACGCAGTACACAATGATTTTTTTGGCTAATTTCCAAGGATAGTGTGCAATGTGATGACCCAGGGGGTGCACTTATTAAAAATCATCTATATAACGTGTGTTCAAAGGGTATTAGGAAATGCCCTTTCTTTACATGTGCTATAAAGCCTTAAAATGATCCCTTTTACTTTACTAAATTACAGGTTTTTTTAAAATTATAATTAAAAAATAAAGTTTATAAATATAATCTTATAAATTTTACTAACTAAAATAACCTTTCCTTTGAACTTGCATGGTATCTTACATGTTCTATAAGGTGGACTCCTCGGGTGTGATGACCAATGGGATGGTGAGTGTATTATAGGTTCATGTTTACTTCATTTTATTGATTGATATTTAAAGGATAATCAATGTGCTTTACATTATTGAAGACTCTCATGTTTCTATGATTCATGTATCTATGGATGATAGAGATGATGCAAGAACCAGAAGCATGTAAAAGAATGGAAATATCTCACCATCTAGCCTATCCCAATATCAAAGAATGCTTCTAGTGTTGAAGATGATGATGCTAGACACACTGACAATTCTAGTTTGATTTGCAAGTGCAAATGTCTTTGACCTACCTATTTATGAAGGGAACTCTAATCATTCATGTAAGCTACTATCCATTGGAGATGACTTTGCACTCAATGCAACAAAGAAAGATTATGATTTCTATATGATCAAATGCACCAAAACTAGATATCCGATAGTGAAGGCACAAAAGGATGCATCATACAACAAAATTATTAAAGGATATAAAACAAATGAAGTCTTGTACTATGGACAAGTTGAAGTCAAGATTAACATATAGAGCCTTCTAGATCACACATCTTTGCTTATGATCTTCTTACATCTTGTAAGAGAAATCAGATTTCCCATGCAACCTATCCCTAGAAGATGCCAAAATAGATCTAGATGATCTATCAACGTTTATGGAAGAATGTAACATGCCATATGATGATGATGATGATGATGATAATGACCAAAACAAACAATACCAAATAGTGGCAAAAATTATCAATAGATATCTATGACAACTTCTTTCAATACCAAAAACCTAACCATGTAATTCTATTGATTAAATATTTTTATTTTTATCCATTTCTTGAGTTTCTTGTATTTTAATAGTAATAACGTAATATATCATAATACTAGATTTGAAACTAAAATCTAATAGTACCAAATTTGATTCTATAGAGTTCCAAATTTTATATGTGAGGTATCCGCCAACAGTCTCAATCCACGACACACCTTTTAGTAGTCCATCAGTAGGTTTTCCAAAAATGATGCCACCCGGTGCTCCCTTGGAATGTCATGGGGTTTGTCATTTAGGCCCTACTAAGTCTACTTCACAACGGGAGACTTCCGACCGAACCCACTAGGATTGTTCGACCTAAATTTTTGCATTCCTAAAATCAGACGATTCTCCTAATAGCTAGCTAGCATTAGTAATTTTGAGTTTCCCACTTCTACAGAAATCTCAATCTGAAGTAGACTTGCCATTGCACTTGGTTCAAAGAGAATGGGAGACGGAGGGGAATGCGGTACGTCAACCCTCCTGCCCATAATGCAAAATCCCATTCTGGCCCCCCAAAAACAATGCAAGTAGGTTCTACCTAAGGACTAGTTGGTCAATTTATCATCTTCCTATTTCTATTGCCGATTTAGAAAAGTTCCCAACTAACCGAGACCACCCTACTGTTCGACTGACTCGCCGTCGAGAGTTATGCCCACCCACTTTCCTTTGATGAGTGACAGAATCATCTTTAGTTTTTAAATTACCTACAACATATTTATTGGAACATATACAACCAACTTCCTTAATTAGTATGTTAAATCACATATTCCTTCATATAATTTATCTCATGGACATGCATACAATTCAAACAATCCTTCAATAAAACAAACTTCTTTATTATATTGGAAGCTTATTACAATTTCCATCTTTCTAACCATGCGAAAAATACACAGAATTCCACGAGGGTATTTTGCCCACCAAGATTCCACCCATGTAACTAGTATTTTGGGTTCCAAGTTCCCATCCTCGGTCATGAAGGGTCTCGTCAGATTCTAGGAACATTGTAGGATTTACATCGAGAGTCCCCCCCTAGCACCCACATTTCCTATTGCCCAAGACTATCCCTACTGACAAACCTTTCGCTAACGAAGTTGGTCTAAGCCTCACGAAGCGATAACCATGACGCCCTTGGAGTAGGGTCTCGCAGGCTAGCTTGGGGGTAGCCTAGCATGATCCTTCCTTTTATCCTGTTTGTTAATATTTTCAATCAGAGATCTAGATTCTAGCAAACACAAACAGTCCTTACAATCACGCCATTGTGCAATTAACAGCTTCCATAGCCAAGGTAGACCTTATCCCAAGGTAACCTTACAATCTAATGAGGATTCTCCTCCCCATAAATAAGTGTTGAGTACATTTCTTACAACATGTTAAGCAAGGCATGAATTCCCATTTGAGCTATCTTACCCAACATAAGCAAAATTCCTTAAAGAAATATATTGTGCCAATAGCTTAACGATATAACTTACAGATCTTTTAAATAGAGTTTCACATTTTAAGTGTTAGTCAACACTTAACCTTGTCACATTTGACCATAACTATATCAAGTTATTTTACTAATCTCGAGTGCGCATAAAGTCATATATGCAATAACCTCTTGTAACTATTTCCATCATGATTCTGTGATTTAGAATCTCAATTAATCTAACTACAAATCATAGCAATTAATTGTTTATGCATGTACTAGTATGCTTTCTAAATGATCTATCAATTCGTGTAAGTGTAAAATATAGAGCTAGTATTTTATGTAATTATTTTATTTGGCAAAATAATAACCTAGTAATGAATAACCTGGTTTGGCATGACGACATTCGGAATTTCGTCTTTGCTCGTGCTTGTGTTTGCCACACCTAATGTTCCGTTAGTAGTGGCAAATCTGGCAACCTCAGGCATTTCCATATCTTTGGCAATATATGTTCCTTGAGCGGTTGCGGTGGTTCCCATGGTCCTTCCACCTCGTCGATTTGGAGTCATCATCCGCAAGTGGATTTGAGAGATAAAGAAGAAGGAATGAATTGGAGATAGGAGAGCGTAAGAGAATAAGCGAGAGCGTAAGAGAATATGGCTTAGTCAAAGATTGAGATAGAAAGAATTGAGCTAACTCTCTCCCTCACAGCCTCTCAGGGTAACCACACACACACACACATACACACACACACACACACACACTCTCTCTCTCTCTCTCTCTCTCTCTCAAGCTCCTTCTCGTACCTTCTTGGATGGGTATCCTTCTACCTCCTTCTCTTTGCCTCTCTCTCTCAGTCTTTCGGGGTCTCTTTGTGCTTCTCTAAGTACTCCCCATGCCTCATATTTATAGCTAAACAAGAGAAGAAGGGTTGTGGCTGAGAAGAAGAGCTCTTTGTGGAGGGAATCTTGGAAAAATCAGCAATTTGAAACTTCTAAGATACAGTTTGATGCTCAAATCACAAATCTGATGGTTCTGTTGGCTCTGAAAGGGGGGTAAAACTCCAAGAAACTTGATTAGAAATATTCCAGATCACTCCGTATTCTTTTCCATGTTCGAAGTGTTGTTTTTTGCCTATAAACTGCAATCACAACACATGTAATTTCACCAATCATTAAATCTTCAAAACAAGCTGAAAAAACCACTTTACTTGACCATTACCTTATCATATGAATTAAGAACTAAGATTTATGCCCAGAACCTCCTTATGAACATCAAATATCACCTAGGAGTGGGTGGCATTGATTAGATTTTATTTTCTCAAGTTCCATAGTGGGGCCCTTCTCTCCCTCTGAAATGTCCTTTTCCATACCATTTAGCACTTCTCGAATTTGTTCTCTAGCAATGTCGTACATTTTTGTGTCACCTAAGTTTTTTTTGGGGACATTAGTCCATAACACCTCTTCCAAGTCCTCATCAAAGTCATATCTACCCTTCAAGTCCTTGCAACATGGTTGTTTGCATACTCCATGTTTGTCTCATAATCTACAAAGTTTAACAAGATGTTTTATCAAAAATAGGAAAAATAAGAATAATGAAAAAATTTGAAAAAAAACAAATAGTTAGTCTTCTAAAGATGTCCCTTGTGAAGCCCACTCTTCACCGATTTAGGGATTCACTACTTTCGCACAAGTGTCATTTGTCATTAGTGTTAGGGATAAAGACACCTGTGCCTAACCACCCATGTTTTCATTACACTAACAATACCTACACACCTGTACACTACAAGTGGTAGGCATCTATCACTTCAACTCATTCTTTATTCTTTTAGTGACATTTGAATACAGGAAGGCCAATCACACATTGTGACTATTGGAGTTCCCACATATGATGTCTCTCTCTCTCTTGCTCTCTTACTCCATCTGCCATAGATCTTGCTTTTGCTTATTTGCTTCCACTCAAGCTCTACCTTTCAATTAGAGTGGCAGTGAAATAAAGGGAGTGGTATTGGTGCATGTAGGCCATCATGAAAGAATAAACCACATAGATAGAGTCTAAGCACTCCCTATAAGAAATACAAAAGCCTAAAATAGCCTTTATGTCCATAATGTGCAATATGAAAAATATGTCAATCCTCTGTCTCTTTTTAGTTTTACAAATATCTCGAATATCTAGTAGTTGAAGAAAAACTCATCCCTAACTTTTCATAATCCCTTGAATCATAAGAGAAAATTAGTGGATAAAGGAGTCAAAATAGATTAATAGTTAAGAGGAGTTGATGGAAAAAGTAACAATTGAAAAGAGTCGATAATGCAAGGAGACCTTAGAATCGCTAGCTAAGTCAAGGGCTCAAATTGGAACCCTAAGAGAGAGATGTGGAATACCAAAAGGAAATTTAATAACTGAAGTCAAGGTAAAAGGGGCTAATAGTTAGGGACTTTCATACCTCTTAAGATCCATTCATGGAGTCTTCCCAAAATTTGTTGCCTTTTCTCTCAAACCTCCTCTCATGATTACAACACCCTTCAACAATTTCCTAGCCCTATCCAACTATTTCATGTTCATCATTCCCTTATTATTTTCCAAGGATTACAATTTCTTATCCTTTGAGGACCATTTGCATGGAATCACCATGCATGAGGCCAAGGGCAATAGAAGTGAGGCAAGGTGCATTGCATGATAAAAGACTGTTGAGGTCTTAAAGGATGGCATGTATAACAAAAGTGCTTAGTGAAAATAGCACCTCATAGATGCATGGAAGCCCACTAGGCTATCCTCAACCACCCACAAAATTTCAACGAAATCATACATAAATAAATAGATATTCATTTAGGAATTACACCTGTTTCAATTACCTTTTTCATAGTTTATTGAGATATGGTAGGTGAATTGTTAAGTTTTCTTCTTCTTACTTTTCAATAAATAAAAAATTATTCAAAATACATTAGTAAGCAAACATATTCATATACATGCATGCAGATTAAACTCGATGGACAAGTTGATTTTGAAACACCTTAGCAATTAAATTTATGCATATATGCACATGTAGATTAAACTCACTAATGAGTTGACAAAAAAGACCAAAAGTTTGTAGAGTCACATCTAATTTTCAAACACATGGGAATGCTGATGCCTTATTTCTTCTACACTTCAATTTGTATTTTTGACAATGATCCCCATATGAGAATTTTGTTTTGATAAGTGAGATGATTCTTAATCTTAGTTATCAACAAAATCCTCACTATTTATTCATTTATTATTTAACCAAAAAAATGCCCATTTGTAGTGTCCCCATTACTTAGTTTATAAACAATGTGCATATACATTCCAAAAGTTGATTTATATCGAAAACAAAATTGCACATTTTTAAAATAGCTCTAACTATGAAGATAATTGTTATTATTAATGAGGTATCATATGCCATTTCATGGAAGGAAGGCTTGGAAAACCCTCCCAAGACAAGCTTATTAAAACTATGTTTGTAGTATAGAACATAAAAAAGAACTAGCCTAGTGGATAGTCACTTGGCAGTTAAGTGCACTTGGGTGACGATGCTGCCGGGATGGGTGACCTCCTCGGAAGCTTTTCCTGCAAACTAATGGGAGCTTCTCTTGACAACCAATGACGCCAATGAAGCCTTTGTAGCCCGTTGCCAAGTATGCCAAGGCCAAGATGCCAAGGTGTATGCCTTGGTCGCCACCTTAGTCATGAGCCTTGGAGTGATGCTCATGTGGTGCTCACCCATGTATTTGTAAAATTTTATCTTCGTGCTACAAAAACAAAGCCCTCTCTCTGATGTCATTGATGATGTCATCAAAAATGCTAAAAAGAAAGTGTCCTCTCTTTATCATCGATAATGTCATCGAAAACACTAAAAAGCAAGCGTTCTCTCTTTACCCCCTTCCCCCCCATTACTATATAAATAGGGGTAGAGTGTCATGTCAGAGAACACAACAACCCTTGTAGAAGTCTCTCTGTTGTTGATGCAACGAAGTTGTGCTGCAATCAGTCGAGCCTCTCTCTCCACACCTACACAAAAGCACTACTCAAATACATCAAGCTTCTTCCATGGCTCCCAAGAGACATTGAGATGTTGAGGGAGGTCATGCTCAGAGAGCTCCCCAATGCAAGGAAGTAGCCACTGCTGAGGGAACTCCACACGAAATTGAAGCGCAAGTGGAAGAAGTTAACCCCAAATCCATTCAACTTGAAGGACCAATTATTCCATAACAAACCGAGGTTGCGGTCATACACGTAATCATGATGGATGGCTGAATGGAGATAATCATGTTAGTATATAAGAAAAGGATTTGGATTAGTTAGAGCTTACTTAAACTTACAAAAACATATTAATATTATCAGTTTCTTTTTACGAGAGTTCACGGGAATTGATGAGGGGGATAGATTCTATGCATCGCATATATTGACAAGTGTGTTAAAAATGTTTTATGGTTATGACGGCTTTTGGATTTGTGAATGATGAATTATGTTTCGTATGATTTCGGCTTGCATAACTAGACGAGTTGTGGATTGTGGTGGTTCGGGACGTTGGGGTCCCCAACCCAATGCTCCCTAACACTCTATAGTAGAGTGTGGAAAAACTCACCCGCAGGTGGGGATCCTACGCTCTCAAGGGACGTAGATGTTTTGTGTGAAAAAACTCACATGCGAGTGGGGGTCCTATGATCCCATGGGAGGTAGGTGTTTTTGATTTTTGATCACTCGAGCACTTGAGAGGGCAAAGGGCCAAGTGATAAGTGCCCTTGTTATGTAGGTTGGCTCCTGAGGCTTAGGGAAGCTTAGAGGAACTCTGAGCCAGTAAATTCCCTACTGACCACAAATGGAGTGCAATCACATATAGCCCAATCCCGAGGGATTGGAAGGTCATGTCCTAGGCTGGATAATGTCTTTCTGTGGAAAGACAATTTTGTACCACTGCGAAGTGATGGTTCTATTTGTTATTATGAAATAAAGTATTTGATTTTTGAATTTTTTGTTATGTGCTAAAGATTGAGTTTAACAAACCCAGTTTAATGGATTAATAAAAGGAAGCTATTTTTAATATGTCCAAATAGCATGGTAGTATGCTTTGCTAATTAGAAAACTAAAGCAAACCCAATCAAGAAAAGTGGGAGGCTTCAATCCTCATGATCGAATGCCTATGGTTGGATGGACTCGATAAGTTGGGTAACTTTCCAACACTAGATAGAGCTAATCAAATCGTGACCCTCCCAATATTGGTAGGATTGGTTACTAGGTTTAACACTATTTTAGAGGGTCGGAGCTGAGATTTTACCTTATGGGTAGGGGGATCGAGTTACACTCTCCCGCGTCTCTCACTCTCATTGAATCAAGTGCGGTGTTAACCCCAATCCTGCCTTTTGATTGATTCCAAAGTGGTCTTTCTTAGGTGGGCGTTAGATTGATGTTAGGGGTGACTTCTCCATGCTTCCCCTGTGAAGTAGAACTGTGATTTCCATGTTCAACTAAGTCTAAGGTTTCCCATGGGGAGACGGGATGGTGATGTGCATGGAAATGAATTTCGGTTGCCTACTAAGAGGATTCCTCCTGGTCTCTTGGGGGAGGCACCTCACACAATGGTATTGTAATATTCCAATGCATCAATGAATGGAATGAGAAGATAACCAAATAGAAACATTTAGGGTTTTGCAATAGTAAGTAATATCCATATGACTATAACTCAACCTAAGCATCACAAATAATCTCGTCATTACCATTGATATTGATATTTTAGCTTAGTATTTAACTCCTAATAAACTAAGTCTATCTATTTTAGTCATCTAGATGTGTACTCTTAAAATACCTAACTCCAAGATCTCCTATTTCCTTAAGGATGATTACACACATCTCATTACACAAGTCTCAAGCATGATAGACCACAAAGATAGCATGCAAGCCTTTCAAATCTTTCCATTGCATTTAGTCAGATTTTGCCACAATGAGGAGTAAATGCAAAGAAATTCCAATGGATCTCAACTTTGGCCCTAGTTCTTTGCTCTAACATTATCAAATGGATGGTGCTCCTATTCTCAACAATGATGAGCAAAGAGGAAAGAGGCAAGGATGCATGTCACATGTCACACTCACACACACACGCACACGCACACGCACACGCACACGCACACGCACACGCACACGCACACGCACACGCACACGCACACGCACACACACACACACACACACACACACACACACACACATTATGGAAATTCTCTAAATTTTTGTAGATTCATGTGTATCAATCTCCAAATACCTTCCCACCATGAGTGGATGTGCTTAGTAAGATCCTTGAGTAGTTGATACCTTATATGTGAAAATTAATCATATGTGGATATGAAGCTATTCCTAAGGTATAAGATCGCTATGCTTGATAAGCTTGTACTTTTAGACTATATTATGGTTTAGATTGAGAAAGGATATGATAAAGATAATAAACATGATGTAGATAATAGCTAGAGATGGATAATTACATCATATAGCTAAATAGAGTAAATGTATATATCAATGACTAGCATTGTTTTCTTAGGAAGGGGGTGTGGGGATTGCTAAAAAACATGTAAATATATGACATGGATTCAACAAAATATGTTTGTAGAAGGGAGTTGTTTGAAAGGGTACTCATAGATCCATAGAAAAAAGGTGCAAAAATAGGCATTTAAAATATATGATTAGAGGGTTTATATATATTAAACCCCTCAAGATTGATACTAATATCTCAACTAACCTCTGGATATTTGTTTGATGGTATACATGTGTTCTTATCTATATAAGAACAATGGGATTTAGAAGCCCAGTGTTATGTATACATAACAGTGGGCTTCTAAAACTAAATTCGTGTCCAATAAAATGTCATTCATAATCAACATCAACATTACTATAGATGCAAAATGCACCATAGATCTAGGTCAAAAGGAAAAGGAAAAACATGTTTTTCTTCTAGCTAGAAGGATATTGGCCAAAGATACAATAAGGTTTTGAGAGAAGTTGAATCCATACATACATGGTCAAATTAAGGCACTATGATCCAACTCATTGACTCTAGCACATCACATGTTTTTGGACCCCCCCTCTCTTTGTCTTTTCATACACATTTACACATTTGTTTGCCTACAAAATTACAAAGATACTTCTAACATCTAGTTGTTTTAGCACACATGTAAACAAACACAATTATTGCATGCTTATGATCCCAACATAGTAAACATTACACTTTATGTGTGTACAACGCTTTGTAAGATTTTGAAGTAAGATTAAACTCACATGATTTCAATCATAAAATATTGAATTTTATTGACCTCAACTTTTGAACATCAATTAATCATGGTATCAACCGAATATACGTATTTGTTTGACCATTATTACTCCTCTTGCTATATTAATCATTTCTTTGATGTTTCCTTCTTTTCTTTAATGATAGAGAATATGTTCACCTTTTTAACAACTTTGTATTGCTAATGAATGCAACCAAAAGTTAATTTAAAAAGCATGAATAACTATTAAGAAAGTTTTGGAGGTTATATCACAAAACGAGCATAAAACCTAACAACCATTGGATAGAAAGGAATGTCTATCCTTCCATGCACATTGTGTATATGGCTTACTAGCTACACTAAATAAATGTTTGTAGAAGTAGAAGACCATATGCGCATTGGTTTTAGTACACATACCACATGAGAAAAATTTTGTGCCAAAGGAAATTGCTATGAAAAATATCTTATGCTACTCTAGAAATTGTGATTGTGCCTATTCTATTATTCATGTCACTTGAAAAGTTCAAAATTATTATTATTAGTATGTATAGGGATTTTGTATGCACATTTCTCCTGATGGTCATCATCACACAGTGTTTTTAATCAACTATCCAAACATTTTTCATTGATCAATATAATTTTTTCTTACTTAATAAAAATGAGCACAAACTTATGACATGTCAAGATTCAATACTTTGGTAGTATCTCCTCCATAATTCTGATTGGATTCAAAGGGATTTAAGGGAGAGGAAGTGTATAAGCTCCATGCAATGAAAGAACAAGTTGTTAGCACCATTTGTATCTTAGCATGGGCCTTAGTGGTAGTTTTGATTAAGGGTTGGTTTCATAATCATACTTATAAAGAATATAGAGAGTAAGGGACTTCTGTGAAAAGTATTAGAATTGAGTGCCAATGAATGTTTGCCCAAATTTCCAATTGGATGGAGCAACATTGAAGCTTGTGAGAGTCCTCCCATCACCTGCAACAATGCGAAATGAAAGGCTTTGTCCAATCAATTGATTGTCACATTGCCAATTCTGGCCCCAATTTCGCTTCATGGATATCCAACCAGTTCGAGACCCTTTAATCCACACCACATGAATGTCACCACTACCACCAACATTGGAAACCAACACTAGGTTGAAGTATCTAAAGCCATTAATAGTAAAATGCACGCCTCCAATTTTCAAGCAATGAACCCTGGTGTACCCCAACAAAAGATCCATTGTAAACATTTGATACAAAAAACCATGAATATCACCTCCATGAAAATGCTTCTATGTCTTTACCTTCTATATAGGACTGGCACTATCCCAGCTTTATATTGGGCTATTTTTAAAAAGGCTGGTTGAGCCATGTCAAAGTGTGTGCGAGGGGGGTTGCACCAGCCTCCATTGTCATTTGGTAGACCATAATTGGGGGGGCAAAAGTTGGTTGCTGTGACAATCACTGATGGGCTTCCAGGGTTGCACCATTTACCATCATTTGTACACTTCAACTCAAAACAAGCTCCGCAAATAAGTCCATTGTTGAAAAGGGTTGTGCTCAGAGCTGCAGTGTTGGTGCCATATCCTTGGCTATATAGATTTCCATAACCACAAGCCCCACCTGAACACAACATATAGTTTTGTGATGAATGGAAAAACTAGCATGCATCCACTTCATTTGGTGGTGGTTATATGCTTTGTTTTCTCTTCGAACAAACCAAATTGCGCATTATAAATTGAAATAAACTGCAAAAAACTAAAGCTCACTCAGCATACTTAGTTTCCACAATGGTAGAGAAACACATAGATGTCAAAAACGTTCTTTATTATTATTGTTGTTGTCATCATCATCATCATTACACACCCTCTATGAACCTTTACTTAAAGTGCCCCCTACTGAAGTTCTATGGTTCAATAGTAAAGACAGACTGTGAGCCATTGCATGTTTCACGTTTTCTACGTGCAATAAGACATATATACATGAAGATGAAGAATTGAGTACTACCCATGGTGCCTGAGGCGTCGCTGCCTCCATAAAAGGTTGCAGAAGCCGAGAGCCATTCAGCTGATGAGGCGGGGGCTTTCAGGGAGGCCAATAACAGCAATATGGAGGCTGCTTTCGAATACCATCTCGGCATCTTCATCACGTCTACTGTCTCACCTGCAGGTATTGCGTATAGGCATCACAATATGAGAGATGATCAGATCTTTCGACTAGTATTTATGGAAGCTTTGTATCTTGCCTTGTGAGCATACCTTTCCGCTCTCTTGACTGGAGTGAGCCGCTGCCTAATCCACGAGGCGATTAGCAGCTCATTTTATATGAGAGAGAGAGAGAGAGAGAGAGAGAGAGAGAGAGAGAGAGAGAGAGAGAGAGAGAACCCACCACCAACAACTAACGAATAACCGACCATTGCTTATTTTCAGTACATAGGCAAGTACCCATTGGAAATCCCAATGTATAGGGTTGGTGTGTGTGTGTGTATTGTGGTGGGGGGGGGGGGGGGGCTCCCACATCTACCCTAGGGCCTACCCTAGGGCCAATGGCCACTCTTGTTTGTCTAGATTCTAGGGATAAATGTGTGCTTCAAGCCTCATCCTTCACCTTTCAAATTGTCCCCTCAAAAAAGCACTTAAGGCCCCACCCCACCATTATCTTACCAACTAATCAAGCATTCTTATACCCATGTTTCCATTATTATGACTCTAACCTTGCTTTTGTTAAATGGTAACCACTTTCACCTATTGCCTTTATCATGTACATGCTAAAGTCTATTGTGTTGGAGATGCTACATGTCCATTGTGATAGACCAAGCTTCATTTTCTTGACTCTCAATTTACACAAGCTTTGGCATATTTTGTCTTATGAATATACAACATTTTAGGAATCCCAAAACTTCCTAGTCACAACTAATTGTCTAAGATCAAGCTTATTCTTGCCAATGGTTCGTATGTAAGATGCACTTGTAAATTCTCACGTTGGATATACCTTTCCAAATATGAAACTTGCATCTAAAATGCTTATTATCTGTTCCACTAGATCTTGTGACTTTAGACAAGAATGAAAACCCTTAAACATGATGATATTTATTATATCAAAGGAGATGCCTAAAATTTATATGCAACCTTGCCTAAAAGCCATGGCCATAATGGTAGCTTGTTTACAAGGAACTATGCCCAAGTTAGGAGTGTCGTCTGAACCCAAACAGTCTAACTAATGTTCTGTAATAAGTGTCAAAGGTTAGAACAATGACATGTGTAGGTCAATTGACTTATGTAGAGGGGAAATTTCACCTTGGATTGAAACAATCATGCATAAAGTGTATGTAGTTCTTGGACCCACTAGCACCAGGACAGAGAAAGAGAGAGAAGAGGGAAGGAGAGAGACAAATTGAGATGTCCTGTCCTTTTTTGCCATGTGGTATGGACTCTAATGATGGGAGGACCCTCTTTTGATAAGGTACTCCATTGACCACAACAGGTAGAAACATTTTCAGAGTACAAGGTGACAATCTCCCCCCATAGAATTTGATCAAGATGACTAAAAGATGACCCATATATTCAACTATTGGAGTAAAATGTGCTTGTCGATGTCATGACCATTATATATCAACAAAAATTTGATTTGATTTATACATGTTTCACTTTGGGAAATAACATCAAATAATAAATGGGTGAAATCTAGTAGCTTTGTTGTGTTTAGTAGACCTCCTTAACTTTCAATGCAAACAATATTGATATTAATATTCAAAATATTCATCTAAGTGATGTCATGACAACAAAGTCCCAAAAAACTGTCAATTCTTAGTAGTTTGTAACCAATCTTCTACTCTAGCTCTTTTTCCTTAAATGACCTTCTTGTTTTGGATGACATTTAGAATCAAATTTATGTCTCAAGCAATTAAATAAGTATAATAAGCATCCTCGTATTCACTCAAGGCAAAAGAAAAGGTGAAAAACATGTAATCATACTTTCAAAGAAGTGATTTTGAATCACTGCTTATGAGAGACTTTTCAAAGAAGTGATTTTGAATCAAGGCTTATAAGAGACCTTTAAATACCTTCATAAGTCAAAAAAGTGGGCAAATCACTAATGGCATGTCTCTATTAGTGACTATCTCACCATTACAACTTTTCTTACATGAAAGAGTGTCCCCCCCCCCCCCCCTCGCCCCCCACACCCCACCCAACCCCTTTTTCCATTTTCTTCTACACTAGAAATACCTATATGTTTCAATGGGGGAATGAAAAGGATATCACATGTAGAGAACCGCCACTTGGTCTTGAATGGGTACTACAACATTAAGTATTATTCCACGTGAAAAGTGACTATGGTTTTGTCGATTGAGATATACTTCTAAATCTTCATAGTAGCAAATGTGAGAGCATATAGAAAAATCATCTCATGATTGCTTTAAGTCTTGAAATCTTAGCAATTGAATTTTAGCAACATCCTAGGAAGATAGTGCAACTTTTTACACCCTTACACTACCTTTTATATGTCACATTATCAAAACCTAGACATTTTGAGCATAGGCTTCTTTAGGTCTCCATTATTAATCTCCATGATCAAACTATTGACAATAAGATCTATTGTTATAGCTCTACAACGTATAGTAATTTTGTAGAATCCTCAATATGCTATAAAAGTAATGTTTTTGAGAGTTAGATTCTTTAGAATCATGGTTGCTTTTAATAGGGTTAATTAGTGTCCGTATGGATACCATTACACTCATGGCATATCCTTTGTTATTGTTAACTCGTGCAGCCCTTCCTTCTTCATTATGTATGTTCTTACACATATTACAAATGTTAATTAATTTCCATTGAGATATTTAATTTAAAATGATTGCCACTTTCTTGCATCATAATGCAAACTTTGACTTGTTTTTTTGCTTTCTATTTGGACTATTACTAGATTTTGAATATTATTGTGACGATTATTGCCACCCAAACACAATTGTCTTAAACTTCTTTAGATTATCAAGATCTTTGACATGAGTGATAATCTCCAAAGGGACCAAAGTGTCTACAACCTTCAAAATACCTTTAAAAGTATTCCCTAGTATTTACATTTAAAAGGATCCCTTCAAAGATATTTTGTACTTTCATTTTAACATATGTACTCTCTTAGAAATCGGATCTATTATCCTTATGCAGAAGAAACTTTTCAAATAGCTTTACTTCTAAAAAACAACATAGGTATGAGAGGGTTTGTCCTTATTTCTTTTGCCTTATAATAATGGCATGCTTGCCCTAAAAAAGAAAGATTGGAATATTCCATTTCATAAAATGTGGATGACAAACTTGTAAATATAAACCTAAATTTATTATTTGTGATTATGGGAGCTAAGAACCCATCCATACATGTATCCATCCATACTTACACATGTACACACGAATACGAAGGTTCACAATAGATTTTATATGTAATAATGATGAATGTTTAAGTTCACATGAGTAGCACGAGGGCTCTCATGAGCTATTTAGATCGTTGGTTGAGTCTTTCATGTAATTGACTTTAGAAAAAATTCTAGATTTTATTCCAAGTTTTAAACAAAAGTTGCTCTTGAGAATTATGACTAGCTAAGAAAAAGTGTGTTAGCAATATGCTATAGATGCAAAGAGCAAATCAAAATGCCAAGTGGTGATTCCTACCTAAAAATAGATAGTAGACTATAAGATACCCTAACCAAGTGGAGTGATTGAAAGTAAAATTTGATGCCATATTGCTAAAGATGCAAAGAGCAAATCAAAATGTTAGACGATGATTCCTACCTAAACATAGATAGTAGATTATAAGGTACCCTAACAAGGTGGAGTGTTTGAAAAGAAAATTTGATAATGTTTTGCTAGACGGTGGATCAAGGGTTATTATCATGCCTTTACCTTGCTCATAAGCTACAAGGTTTGGTGCCAACAACATTCCAAGTTAAGTTGACTAGAGGAGAATTTGATCTCTGGAAATCTTGAAGAATCAATGGATCAGAGTGGTAGTTTTGAATTTTAGAGTCAACTTTATTATATTGCACATAGAGGGGTTAGGTGACTCGTACTCAGCTCGTACTATAGTGCAAGGTGTCTAAACTTAAGTAGGATTGGAGAGTAGATATAGTAACAATACCCCATGGTATTAAACAAGTAAAACCTTCTACAACCAATCAAGTAATTTTGAAACCTAAGTCTCGACCTTTGCTACCTAAGATGATTAATGTAGCACAAAAAATAGTTGATGTGAAGAAAAATTATTTCTCCAAGATAACCCCACTATGATCCTAGTGTTTGAAGTGGATGCCAACAAGTTCTAGCAAAATATAGTGCATTACTTGCATCCTCTATAAGAAACCACAACTCTTATGTAGGAAAGTGATAACCCCATGCTCACCCCATGTGGAAAAACTGAAGTTCTGAGGAAGTAATCAACGATTCTAGAAAGAAGGCTAGAAGCTTGATGAGGAATTGTAGAAATTGCAAAAATAACAAACAAACACAGAATGAGGAGGCCTTGGATAAGGCCAATCAGCAAGCTATCATAAAGTGGAGTTGAAATCTGAACATACTATGAATAAATCAACAAGAGTACTTGATATATGTGTATGAACATTATAAGCAACAATTGATACAACCCTATGAAGAGTTTGATGACATATTCTCAAGGGAGTATAGTGATATGAAAGGCTTTGATCCAAAGGTATGCCAACACCAAAGAAATTTGAAAGAATATGCTAAACCAAGTATACAAAAGGGGTATCATATGAATCCCAAACATGAAAAACAAGTAAAAGAAGAGATTGATAAGCTCTTGAGAGTTGGATTCATTAAATCCATCAATGAATTTATATGGTATCACGAGTTTTTGTTTCCCAAGTGTGTGTGAGAAGCAAGTCTTTTTTGGCAACCTCTATTTTTTGTTTCACATAGTCGACTTAAGTTCACTTTGTCTTGTGAGCATATATCAAACACACTGCTAGCCTCACCATCTCCACCACCACTACTACCACTTTCACCACCTCCATCACCACCACATCTTCTTCTCCTTCTTGTCATCAGCACCACAACCACTAGCACCACCAACACTTATTTGTCTCTTTGTGTCCCCCCCACCAACTCTCTCACTCGCCAATTCTCTTCTCTTCTCTTCTCTCTCTCTCTCTCTCTCTCATGTTAGGGGTTCAAACTCTATATTATCTTACTCCTCCCTCTAACAACCCATCAATAGTTCACTCTCCTTAAATTGTCTCTCTAAAAGATATCTTACATGCTCATTTTTTGTCATTATATCACAATGTATTAGTAGTTCAAGTATGCACACACAAGGTATACCACATATACATATGCATATACAGATCTCTCTCTCTCTCTCTCTCTCTCTCTCTCTCTCTCTCTCTCTCTCTCTCTCTCTCTCTCTCTCATGTCGAGGGTTCAATCTTCCATACTATCTCTCTCTCCTTCCAATAATGTCTTAGCAATTCTCTCTCTTTAATTACTTTATCTCACTAAAAGATAGAACACCATATTGGAGAATATGGGAATTTTCCATAAGTTTGGGACACGTGGTCAAATCTTTGGACTTGTCATAACTTGAACACTATAACTCCAAATCGAGTGCTCTATAAATCAATAGATTCCATTTTTCAAGTACTTTCCAATGATAGGTTTCATCATATGGTTTTGAGAAACTTATAGGCATGTTATTTGGGTGCCACCTTTTTAGTATTCAAAAAATGGGAATTGCAAGATTCCCAAACTCACTAATATTGTGTTATAGCTTGTGTGCTCAATTTTTTATAATTATATCCTAATACATTTATAGTTCAACTATGCACACATAAGGGAAACCACATGCATATATACTTACATGTTCCTCTCTCTCTCTCTCTCTCTCTCTCTCTCTCTCATGTTGAAGGTTCAAACTCCCATACTATCTTTATCTCTGTCCCTCCAACAATGCATCAATAGTTCTCTTTTTTACTACTTTATCTCACTAAAAGATTGTATGTGTGCTCATCTTTTATAAGTATATCTTGGTGTACTAGTATTTCAACTATGCATACATAAGGGAAACCACATACACAAATTTTTACACCTCTTTGTGTGTGTGTGTGTGTGTGTGTGTGTGTGTGTGTGTGTGTGGGCGGGCTTACATATGGGTTGAACTCATGTATCAACTGACAATTAACCCTTGTAATTGCTTCATAATCCCTATACAATACAGCTTCATGTTGCTTTATTACATGCATTAGATATTCCTCCAAGAATACACTATTTTACACTAAAGAATTTAGCAATCAATATTATGTGTGTATTTTGAAACACAAATGCATTTCACATTGCACTCCATGAATATACTACACAAGAATAAATAAATTTTGTTATAGTTTACAAGTTGAAAAACTACAATGTGTAAAGTAAATGAGCATATATCAAATTTCAATTCTAGTCCATTGATGGAAGAGGAAATGTGTATGCTCTAGCATCCTAGACTCCCCCATGAAAACTTGCTATTAACTGTATTACATAGGGAAGCATATTTTCTAAAAGGACAATATCCATGGGATTTCTCTTAGATATAGATGGAAATATAAGGGGTTTAGGTGGGTTATTTGCATATTTTGTATATTGTTATCCATAGAAAAAGTGTTCTTATAGGGCTAAAGTATGGGCACTCAATATCATCAAAACATTTTAAGAAGTGTGGCTCTAAGCCTTTCCTAAAGATTGAGTTTTAGGAACCATCTTACACTTACCTTGACCATGCTAAAATAAAAACTATTATGCTTGTATAGTTTGCATTATACAATCACTTCTTATGACTTGAAGTAGCTCACTCAAGTTCCCCTCCTTCATTGATCTCCATATAGCAATGTTAAACAATGCATGCATGTTCGTCAAAAATTTTGCGAGGCATGGCCTACAAGATGACCCAATATCTACCTATCTCAAAGGGTTTGATTGATAATGACCCCTTTTTCTTCAATCACATCTATGTAGAAGCACCCTGTTTACATTGAATACCATAAGCTTCCTGGCTATTGGGGATAGCTGCAAATGATTATTAGGGAATGTGAGAAAATTTGCCAAAAAATAAGAGCTATTTAGCTTTTATTATTATAGAGGTTTAGTTAATTATGTCACCTCTACTCTTAAAATTCTCCCCTATTTTGTAAAGAAATACAAGCATATGACCTATCTTTGAGAATCCAATGCTATTCATGTAAGGTCACTGCAACCCACGTTGCAATCTAAGGCTGTCTCCCCTTCTCTCATGTATCCATGCAAAATTAACCTCCACAAATCCATGCCACTCTACATGCTACCTGCAATGTGCAATATTGATACTAAGGCACTAAGAATACATTAAAATTTAAAGATAACCTCTCCATTGGTTTGAAAATAATGGATCTCATACTAACCTCTCATGGAAACTTTCCATTGTTGTATCATCTTTTATGAATTTTGGAAGGATGATTCCTCCATAGTTCACATTTGTGTGCATGCATGCTAGGATTTATATTACATACAGTTGTATTTCCTCCATTGTTCGCATTTGGAATGATCAAGTTTAATACTATTACAAGAAACTGGCATGAGCATAATGCAACTTGACACTACATTACCTCTTTATCTCTAACAATGGATACAATCATCTTGCTATGGACAACCTATATTATGTGTAAGGTCCAATATCTTTAACCCAACTCAATTCATCTGAGCACCCATCCTCCACAATATTCTCAATGAGCTCCACCATGGAGGATACTGTGGTAATAAAAATTAATAGCCATGTATCCTTAAGCAAGCAACGAACTAGATACATCACATCAGCTAACTCCACCTGAATATGGAAGTTTCGTGATGGAATATGATCCCCTAATCCATGCATGAAGTTTTCACCATGTAGACAAGCTACCATGATGTCACATGTACTATTTATAATTTATTCATCAACTTCCATTAATTTATATAAGTTGACCTCATCCACCACCTCCACCAATCAAGAGAATCACTCACTTAGCAAAATCACTTTTTATTGCATTTTCTGTTTCAAATGGGTCACAAAGAATGGAAAACCTTTGGCCCCATTGCATGGTGGGAGACAATGTCTTGCAAGGGTGCTTTCACATTAATGCTAGTATGGCCCTCCATAAATAGAGCTAAACATTAGCTATAGATTACCCTTTATATCTATTGGCACCAAAAGTTTAGAAGCCATATTTGTGTTCTTGTATGTGTAAGTGCTACATCCTTTAGCATCACAAGTTTATGCTCCTAATTTATTTTCTCTTATCCATGGGTGAAAATTTTGATGTTGATTATGTGAGAAAGAAATAGATTTGAAAAAAACACATATCATGTGATTACAACACCATAAAACTTACTAGCTATGTGCTCTAGATTTTGCATTTGAATGGATTGTAATCTTGTATCATTGTGAAGGGAGTGAGCCATGAACTGGAAGCACGGAGCAAAAGTAAGAGTTAGTGGAAGGAGCAAGAGCAAGAGAGAGAGACACGCAAGATCTACAAACCCCAACAATCACAATGTGTGACCAATCTTCCCTCTATTCAAATGCCATTGAAAGAATAAAGTATAAAGTCACACTGATGGGCACTCGCCACGTGCAGTGTATAGGTGTGCAAGAAACCAATATGTAGTGTGGGTAACTATGTTTTAGTAGTTCATCGGGAAACTATCCTAGACAGCTTCACCTGGCACTTGCGAGAATGCACATGGTCTATTGTCTAGGTTTCCTAGGGTCCACCCTGTAACGGAAGGCACCGATCATCCCCATGAGGATCAACCTACAAGCTCAGGGTCCTAATTTGACAATTGAGGTCTCTCTACATCAGCTAGATCCATTGGACATGTCCCACAAGGGCTTCTCATCCAACTAGAGAGATCATAGTTACCCTTGGTTCATGGAGTGCAACACTTTTTTCCAGTATTAGCTAGTTAGGATTCAAGGAACCCTAACGGAGTTTTGGCACAACCACCGCACCTTTCCCCTAAGATAATTTTTGATCTGGGGTTTTAAGACCTAGCCCTAAGTAGGTTAATGCTTAGCTCTGCCTAATGTTTCCTAACTAATGTTTTGTTCAATCTCTTAAGAGAAGCTCCCAACTTACCGAGACCACCCATCCATAGGATGGATCCATCAGGGATCTTGCCCACCCGCTTCCCACAAATGGTTTCTTTAGTTTTATAATTACCTATCACATTAAGTTATGGCATATAAAAGTAGCTTCGTTAATTAACCCGTTATCACAGGTTCCTTCACGTAATTTTACGGCACAACACAAAGACAAAGAAAACAATCTTTTGGCAAAACATATTTATTTATTATTTTGCAAAGTTATTTGTAATGATTTTTCCCTTCTTCCTACACAGAAGATAAACCTCCTCAGTTCACCGAAAAATCCCTTCTGTCTATCGAGAATAAAAGAAACCCTCCAAGATTTCCATCCCTTCACTAGTACCAGGGACTCCAGGATCCCTTCCTAATTCATGTGAGGGCCAGGCAATTCCTAGGAGTGATTGAGAGATTTACAGCCATAGCTCCCTTGGCACTCCCGCCTCCTCTTGCCTAACAGATTCCTCACCGAGTGACCTCTTGCCATCGGGGCCAATCCAAAGCTCCTCGCGATGGTACAAAACAATCCCCCTTTGAGCAGGGTTCCACATCTAGCCATGGGGGAGGCATAGAGTGATCTTTCTTTTATTACTCTGATCATATATTTACAATCAAATCTAACTGCTACAAGCACAATCAATCTTTCCTGTGCAACCATCAATGCGTGTACAAATAAAAAAGAAACATCAACAAGTGTTTTTAGCATAGGAAGTAGCCCCACCCAAATCTAGGGTTTCTCTTTTAAGGTCCCACCTTATTCTTATGGTTTCGCTTCCTACTTGCAACTCTTTTTTGGGATCTGCAAATTATTTCACAAATGTGATTAATTATGAACACACAAATGAGCATATGAGGGAGGTTTTCCAAACAATACCTCCTCTGCAACCTGATAGTCAAAAGCAGTACATGAAGACCGATTTATCAAATGTACAACAGTAGTAACTACCTTAGTCCAAAAATGCTATGGTAAGCCTGCCTAGCTAAGTATACTATGAACTTGCTCCTAAATGGTCCTATTTATGTGCTCAGCAATAGCATTCTGGGCTAGGTTTTATAGGGTGGCCAACTAACACTTAATACCCCTCTCATCATTAAACTTCTCAAAGGCTTTAGAAACATACTCATCCCCATTATCTCACCTTAGGCATTTTATCCTATACCCAAACTGGTTCTCAACCAAAGCAAGCTAATGTTGAAATGTAGCCAAAACTTTGGAGTTTTTCTTAGGAGGATATGCTCAGACCTTATGCGTATAGTCATCAATGAAGGTAACAAAATACTTTGCACCACCTAAAGACTTGCAGGGCATGGGACCACATACATATCTAAATGAAGGAGAGCCAGTTGCTCACCCCCCATGCATATCATACCAAACTTTTTATTCATATTACGTGTTTGCCTGCCATATAAACAATGATCATAAGACTCAAAGCACTTACAATCAAGAGATAGAAGATACTGCAAATGGGTAACGTTTTTATTTCTTTCAAGTACATATGCCCAAGGTGATGATACCAAAGAGATACATGTGAAACTGCATCCAATGCCAAAACATGGTCAATTGACCAAGATACAAGAAAGGGATAGAGAGTGTTAGACTTAGCACCATATGCAATGACAAGATTCCCATGGGTATTCTTCCATGAGGAATCACAAAAAAAAAAAAACTACATAACTTGCATCATCCAAAGTGCCAATAGAGAAAAGGATCTTTGTGAGAGTTGGTACATGACATAAATCATGAAGAGTAAACATGCAACCTGAACCAAACTACCGCTACATATCACTAACACCAACTATCTCTAGTATTAGGTCATTACCCAAATGGATGGATCTAGTCAAATTGCAATAGGAGTGAAACCACTCTCTATGAGGGGTCATATGAAAGAAAGCTCCTGAATCTATTAGCCAACACTGAGTATACCATGACAAATCATTAGTCAGCTAAAGTATCAAGAGAAGCTGTAAGTATAAAATCATCATCAAAATCAGCCTACACAACATTAATCTCTTCAACCTTAATGCTTGGCTTGCTTGTGGGACAATGCTACGATCATCATTTTTGTCATGTACTTTACCCTTGCCTTTTTCCTTGTACTTGTCCTTGTGCATTTTATGGCACTATGGATGAATATGCCATACTTTTCCATAGTAATGACAAGTCAACGAGGACTTATTGCGAGATTGTCCATGTAATTGAGGACGAGACTATTGAGAGTCTCTCCCACGATGGTCATTACCGTTCCTATCATTATTGCCTCTAATTGTCAAAGCATGAGAGATGTAGGAAGAATTGACATTCTTTCTCTTAACTTTTTCATTCAAGAGTACACCCTCTATATCATGTAAATATAGCCCATTAGTAGGCATGTTGGTACACATATTAGTGAGAAATGTATCCCATGATCCAGGTAGTGTAATCAAGAGGAACAAAAGGAGGAAGATTGTCCTTGAATTCAATCCCTTGCGAAGACAAATGGCTAAGAATAGAATGAAGCTCATTTAAGTGGACTGACATGGAAGTGCCCACCTTCATACGAAGGTCCATGAGTTTCTTCAACTAATACATCTAAGAAGCGGGGTTGTGCTTTTCATAGACATTGTGAATATTTTCTCATAAGTCCTATGCGGACTTCCTATCAATGATAACATTATAGAGTACATGCTTAGAGAGGGACAATATGATGGTGGACTTACATAGATCATCTAATTCAGCCCAATCATCTCCATCACTATGTTTGGGCTTGATATCCTCATGTTTCAAAGGCCGAGTTTGCATTTTTTGCATAAAACTTGCCAGATTTGGGCCTTCCACTAGTTGTAGTTGGTGTTATCCAACTTGTTAATATTAAAGATAGCACTATCATTGGAACCACCAGTCATACTAAGACCAAGTAAATACATAGAAGGGAAAAATAGGTTGTTATAATAATATGCAAATGGTTGGAAATGAAGCTCCACCCCGTCTCTCTTTATGTCTGTGTGACTTACCGATATTAGTTGGATATAGCTATACATGTGAGTGTCATTGAATAAGTCAGTATACTTAACCTAACCATAGTTAGATGATGGTTAGTCAAACCTAGTGAAACTCTCTCTTTTAGTATGTGACTAAATGAATGAATGAATAAGAGAAGATAATGAAGATGAGCTAAAGGCTCATGGTTATGTTTCACTCTCTATCTCTCCCTCTCTTCCAATATGGTATCAGAGCAATGGTAGGTAGGCTCTCTAGAGTAGGAGGTAGTGAAGAAGACCTAAAGAAAGTGAAGATTAGGGCATTTTGAAGCACAGGAAGCCTATCATTGTTTCTTGAAAGATATGCATTGAGACATTGAGTTTTCCATTTCTCAAGCATTGTATATTGCTTGTCTGGGAGTGTACTAAGGCTCCATTGAGGGTGTAGAAGTGGCTAATGAGTACCATGGATTGTTGATTTGCTGGAGATCCATTCTGCCCAGACTGCATGATATTTACTTGTGTCAAGCTAACCTTCATTGATTGCAAAGACATCATATGAAGTGGCTATTGAGTGGTTAAATGCTTGCAGATCTAAAATACAACGTGAACTACTGTACACAAATAGTATACATCACTTACTTGGCATTGGAAAGAACTCGAAGCATTTTGACATGCTTGGAAGGCTTCATTGGAGCACAGATATGCTCATGTAGACATATGTATTGGTTGTAACACTTATGAGTTGGAATCTTTAGTCAAAATACTCAGATCTAAGAGTTTTTTTTTTTGTTACTAGCTGGAAACTTGTCAATATCTATGGGTAGCAAGCACTTAATGGTCTTGGAACATTAGAGGACTTTGGTTAGCTTATGTCTATTGTATGACTTGGTATATGGCCTACAAATGTCTTGTGGATCAAGAAGGGAATTGAATTCAAATGTCTTGGACAAAAAAAAAAGTCTTGACATTGTCTTGGATGGCTATGAATAGTAAATACACTGTATAACACTGGCTCTTGAAGACGGGACACTATTGGGAGCTGACAAGTTTATGCATTGATTCTCATGTATGGTGGCATATGTACATGACATCTTGAGGAGGTTTTGGACTAAGATACTTTGTGTTTTGATGAACATTTTCTAACTACAACTTGTGAACATGAGTTTTGACACTTGTACTTGTTGGTTATGCAATGATTTGTACCCGTATGGTCATTTTTGGACTATTACATGTACTAGCAAATGTCTATGAAGTTTTGGAGCATGTATGACTTGTACACATCTCAGTTTTCAGCTAGTGGTCATTGACAATTTATAGATTTCAAATTGCATGTATGTACTCTGATAGTAAGGTTGCATGATACAGAGTATACAAAAACTACATGGTCTATGTATTGGCAGATGTATCTATAGGTTATGCCACATGTTTATGGATGGTTATGAGATGTTAATGGATTGAAATACTATGCTTTTAGCAATGAACTTGTTGCAAAAAACTGTCATAAACAATCAAAGACTGCAGTTAGTCACTTGGACTTGTTGGCTTGCAAGAAGTCAGGCAAACATATTTTGTTGCAACATGGCAAATGCACAGGGCACTGATAACATTACATAGATTGTTGGTGAAAAGTTGGATAACAAGAATTTCTCATTGTGGAAGTTCCGTATGAAGAATTTCTTGGTCGGCAGAGATTACTAGGATCTATGCACTGGTGATGAAGCTAAACCTGAATTTCCTGAACGACTAACACATGATTAGAGAAGAGCTCATAAACAGTGGACAGAGAGAGCATGCAAAGTGCTACATTGGCTTTCCTTATGTATATGTGATGCTATGGCAATACAAATCATTGGATGTGATTCCCCAAAATATTCTTAGGACAGAGTCATGAAGAACGATGGAAATGTAACACATGCCAAGAAGATACAATTAAAGCAATGATTTAACAACATGTCTAGGAATGAGAGAAGCATCCATGCCTACACAACAAAGATTAAGACCATAACGGACAGCTTGCCACTATTGGATCTATAGTGTCTGAAGATGATATGATAGCAGCCACTCTAAATGGACTTGGCAAAGAATACCAAGCATTTGACACTTCTATTTCTGTTAGAGATGAACCCCTTGACTGGGATGAGTTGCTTGCCTTGATGTTGCATGAAGAAGTGAAGCTTGGGCTAAATACAAGTTCTAGCTTGTCTCAAAGCAGAGACACTCTCCTTTATTCTAGCTAGTTTGGCAGAGACACATGGAAGATGCCGTGGCTATTTTCGAGGTCGTGCAAACACTCAAAACACCTATGGACAATAGCAGCAAAGTAATTGGCATGGCACAAATACACAGGGCCCATGTGGATCTAGCGGCTTTAGAAGTAGGGGGAGATCACCCTAAGTGGTGGATCATGGTAGTCAAATGATCAATCCAACAAGGATAAAGACTGACATTATTGTGGCAAATATGGGCACATTTCCAAGGATTGTCATAAGAAACAAGCTGACATGAAAGCTAAAGGAAGACATTATGGAATTATGCATCATCTAGCGGTGCTCATGATGATCAAGGTGATAGATTTTTTGCCATGCAAGATGTATCCAAGAATGCACCCAGGCATAGCAGAGATGAGAGATGGTACATTGACTCGGGGCTTCTAACCATATAACACCCCATGGAGAGTGGTTCGATGACTTAGTTGCAGGTTCACATGGTTATATGTGTACTAGAGATGACACCCAACATGATATTCAGCACACAGGAGTTGTTTCATTGATGATGCCTGATGGCAAGAAAAAGAGCCTGCATGATGTACTGCATGTACCGTCAATCACAAAGTATCTTTTGTCAGTTAGACAAATGGCAAAACAGAGCCTGCAAGTGAGGTTTAACAAAGATGTATGCTTTATTTAAGAATACAGTAATGGCTACAAATTAATTGCTAAAGGTAGACAAGATGGCAAGATGTTTACCTTGGACGCATCCATTCCAGAACTTAGGGTAGCCATGTTTGCACATGATGAGGGTGCTATATGGGATGTTGAGATTTGGCATAATGATGTTTGAGGATGTAACAGGTCCACTTACTTCAAGTTATGTGACATACAGTAGTGATAGCTTGGATAGTGACTTGGGGATTCCTTTTGTTATGACGCCTGATGCAAGGTAGAATCGGTATGTACCACCTCATGAGAGGCAAGCTCAAGGTGAGCCACAATTGAGGAGATTTGAGAGGGTCAGAAGACCAGTTGACAAGTATACATATACTAGATATTTGCCCATCATTATGCCTATATGACTAAGGTGATAGGTTTCAAAGAACCCACTAAGTTTGATGAGGCAATTTGCATATGAGAACTAGCATGCTACTATGGATGAAGAGTATTCAACTTTGGTTGAAAATGGAACATGGGAATGGGTTCAGTTACCTGAAGCCAAAGTCCCCATTGGCTGCAAATGGGTGTACAAGGTTAAATGCAAGTCATATGGGTCATTAGAGAGCTACAAGGCTAGACTGGTTGGAAAGGGATATGCACAGCAATATGACCTTGACTATGAGGAGACTTTCATCCCTATAGCCAAAATGGCAACTGTTCTAATAGTCATTGCATTGGCAGTGTCTAGAGGCTGAAAATTATGGAAAATGGATGTGAAAAATTCCTTTCTAAATGGTGATTTGCATGAAGAAGTTTATATGGAGTAGCTTGAAGGCTATGTGAATCCGGACTATCCTACACATGTATGCAAATTGAAAAATGCATTATATGGGCTGAAACAAACACCTAGAGCATGGAATGCTCGAATTACCAACTATTTAACAACAGCATGGATTTAAGTTGGGTGATGCAAATCACAATTTATTTGTGAAGAATTATTTGTGAAGAAGACAGATCATGGCTATGTGTTTCTGGTTGTTTATGTAGATGATTTAATCATCACTGGAGATGATGAGAGTGGGATTTCTAAAATTAAATCATTGTTGTAGAGGATGAATTCAAAGTCAAAGATCTTGGTGAGTTGAAATATTTTTTGGGAATCGAGGTAGTTTCTACGCCTCAAGGCATATGGCTGTTACAAAAGTAGCATGCTTATGACATGTTACAGAAGTATGGTATGGCAGAATATAAGGCTATGGATACACCCCTAGACCAAAATGTCAAGCTGTAGATTGATATTGGGACAGAAATTGAGAATGTAACCATGTATAGACAGATGGTGGGTAGCTTGATCTACTTGACTATTACTCGACATGACTGTTATGTTATGGGGCTAATGACTCAGTTCATGTAGAAGACTCGCAAGCTGCATTTGAATGCAGTCAGGAGGATCATGAGATATGTAAGGGGTACTATAGATTATGGGTTGTTTTATGCATATGGAAAAACCCTTGACTTGACAGGATATACCGACGCTGAATGGGTTGGTTGTGCTTATGACAGGAGGTCAACCAGTGGCTATGCATTTGGATTGGGTAGCAGCATGATCAGCTGGAAAAGTAAAAAATAGCATAAGTTGCATTGTCCAGTACACATAACCTGAGTACAAGGGTGCGGCCTAGCGGCCTGTGAAGCTATTTGGTTGCTGAAGTTACTGAATGACTTGGGGATACACTTTGATAGCAAAGTGCAGCTGCATTGTGATAATCTTAGTAGTGTGATGCTTGCAAGCAATCGTGTTTACCATGCAAGATCTAAACACATTGAATTTCATTACCATTTCATTAAAGAAATGGTACTAGCATAGCAGATTGACTTGATGCATGTGAAGACTGAAGACCAGGTAGCGGATATCTTTACCAAATCCCTTGGTAAAGAAAAGTTAATCTATTTTAGGCAGCTACTTGGAGTATTGCAGATGGTTTGTTGAGCTTGAGGGGGAGTGTTGGAAATCAAGCTAGAAATCAAGCTCCACCTCGTTTCTCACTATGTTTGTGACTTACTGACATTAGCTGGATACAACTGTATATGTGTGTGTCATTGAATAAGTCGATAGACTTGACCTAACCATATTTAGATGATGGTTAGTCAAACCTAGTGAATCTCTCTCTTTTAGCATGTGACTAAATGAATGAATGAATAAGAGAAGACAATGAAGATGAGCTGAAGGCTCATGGTTTTGCTCCACTCTCTGTCTCTCCCTCTCTTCCAATACAAATTAGCCCCAAAACTACTACTAGATCAAGCTAAAAACAAGGGCTGCTGACCAAGTAATGAACTATCCACAAACTCAATGCACAGAACTGTCAAATGGAGGTGATTGCTCATATAGACAATGCAATAAACTACAATTTTTGCATGCTGAAAATGAAGTACAATAGTAAGAAATCAATGCTAAAGAGGGGTAATTGTTGATATAAGACAAATTGTAACTACCAAGAAATAGCTCCAACTAGTAGTGAGTCAATATGCGACTAGCACTAGGAATTGTCAAAGAATCAATGTGTTAGACTAAGATACATCCCATAGGTATAACCATCATGCATAGGCTGGATCTCAAGGGTAATAGAGGAGACCAACCGAAGGCACAAACGGACTAGGAGATGTAACAAAAGCTCGATACATAACCAACCACGATGCATACATCAATGACAACATCGTGACACAGACAGGTGTCAACCCAAGTGTAATGTTAGATCTCGAGGGATCCACCCATAAGAAATCATCTATATAACATGTGTTCAAAGGATATGAAGAAATATCATTTCTTTACATGCTATAAGGTCTCAAAATGGTCCCTTTTTACTTTACTAAACTTACAGATCTTTTTCAAATTGTAATTTAAAAATCCCTTTTGTAAATATAATATTGTAAAATTTATTAAATATAATACCCTTTCTTTTAAACTTACATGGTATCTTACATTTTCTATAAGGTGGAATCCCTGGGTGTTAGATCAGGCCACTAAGCATCAACTATGTACATAAAGCATAACAAGAGCATGTACATGTCACCAAGTCCCATGATCTCACTGTAAGACCTCAAGCTCAATTGGCAACCAAATACTCAATGTAATATCCAAATGTTGACTACCGTCTCCCATTGGAACAAAAGTTGAATGCCAAATGAGCAAATAAAGCTCAAAACATCATGTGGAAGGCATCCATACATCTAAGATCCAAGTAGTATATATTTGGAAACATCTGACCTAAGTAACTTGTAAAGCTCTTACTAGAGCATCAAATAATCATACATAACAGTAAATGGAAGTAAATATCAAGATTTAAAGCTCCAATCTGAACTCAAAAGCAATCCGGAAGCATAAGAAAGCATGTAAGTTCAATGGTATACCCTAGTGTAGCATCCAAAGTTCTTAGGAAGCATCAATAAGCAATAGGCATGAAATTTCTCTGATAAAATAGCATTCAGCCCTACTTATTACAAAAATAAAAAAACCTTTATAAAATTGAGCAAAAGAGTGGTTAAATCAAACCCATAGCATTCCAATACATTAGCATGCCATCCCTAGATGATCCGATATCAAATAGACATCTCGGGAAGCATAAGTGACCTCTAGACAATCAGTAAAGGGCAATCTAGAAGTGTTATATAACAAACTATCGTGAATTGTGAGCTAATGGTTGAAACCAAGAGCTCCAATTAATACCCAAACTCATGCCAAAGGTGTCAAGTACAATGCCAAGTGATTGCCCAAGACCAGGAGCAATGCCAAGACTGGAGATGAAGTAGAATGTGAAGCAAAATTGAGCAAGAAAGGGGGTAGCCCAATCAATGCAAATTGTGCCTACTATCTTGGGCTTAGTGTTGGCTAGGTTGAGGTCAATAGAGCTCAAGGAGAGCAAGGGGAGCTCAATGAAGCTTCAAAAAATACCTTGATGAGTTGGGAAGTAAATGAGCAACAATACATACGGCTTCAAGCTATGCCATGGCTGCCATTAAAACTATGAACGGAAGCTTTTCTCCACAAGCTAAAGCAATGTTAGGTTGAGTTCCTCAATACCACTACAATAGCTTTGATACTAGTTGAAGTGAGTGATCTTGAAGTGAAAGCATGGAGGAAAAGCAAGAGCTATAGTGGGAGTAAGAGTAAGAGAGAGACACACACACAAGATACGGGAACTCCAATAGTCACAATGTGTGACCAGCCTTCTCTTTATTCAAATATTACTGAAAGAATAAAGAACAAAGTGACACTGATGGCTGCCGGCCAATTGCAATACATAGGTGTGTGGGTAACTAATACGTAGTGTGGGTATTGTCAATGTAACTAATACATGGGCAACTAGGCATAGGTGCCTTTACACCCAACACATTGGTCATTCCCTCTGTGCTTCGTACCATTATTGTGTTCATTCACACAATGGTATGGTAGGTAAATATCTCCATTGCAAGATTTTCAAGCATTTCCTCTCTTTTTCTTTCCATGCCAAGGATATACACTTCTTCACTTAGTGTTTTCATTACCAATCAAAAAATATATATATCAATCATTGATATAGGACATCTAAAACTTGGAGTTGCAATGATGAATATGCAAAATATGACAAATTTTCATTGTACTACCTCCATACATACGTTGTTCTCCTACCCTATTTTTTGTATTGGTGGAACTATGGTTTGGTTTTCGATTATCTCAATCGCCAGATGTCCCTTCCAACCCACCCTATCATGTAGTTTCCTAAATTTTGGCTTTTAATTCATGTAGACCCTATATAATTGTACTCACTGATCATAGTTGAAAACATATTTCCATCACAATAGATGAGCATTTATTGCTATAACTAGTAATAAATCAAACATTTATGGATTGCAGAAACCAAATTGATTAGTGATGAGGAGCAATCTCCACTATCTCTTTCTTGATCAATACTAGGTGTTTGGTTGCTTTGTTTTTCTATTTTCCAACAATTGTATGTCTAGTCTCACTTTATTATGATCCCTAGTACTCTTAGTAGAAGGGGATGTACAAGTACTACTATTCTAAAGAATATCTATGAAAATACTTGTTAGGGATTTAGATATTTGTGTCTCTTGCACTTGCCTTCTCTTCAAGTATTTTAAATATAGTGCTTTCTCATTGGATGGGAATTCTTACTCATGGTAGTCAAGGAAGGTAGGGCATCTTCTATACACCTCATTGTCCCATCACTACTCAATTTGGTAATCCTCGTACATGCACTTCTCCTCTTTTGAGTCCACCTAGTCCTCAAATTCCCATGGCAAAGTTTGCAACACTCCTTTTTTTAATTGTCATGTAATATTCATGCCATAACACTTCATATCAAGAAACAAAACGGGCTTGAAATATTTTAAAATTTACTCGTCGAGTTATCACATAAGTGATCGCACGTAATTTTTTTAATATCAAGTCTTGCATTAAATCAATTCCACAATCTGACACGAGAAGATGCCTCAATGTTCCCAACCAACAAGAAGCAAAGACGCCTCATAAATAATATTACAACGGCTTGATCATAATTTTTCTCGCATTATATTTGATTCAGTATTCCCGATTCCATTTAATGCATCAAAGATTGCATTGATTTTGTAACCGCAAGACAAATCACAAAAGCCTTAATCGGTAGACGAAGAATGTGCAAGAACGAGCATGATATTGAGTAAGTTAAGTATTAAAGAGTATGGCATGGCCTTATAAAATAGATAAGTCATAAGGTAACTTGGCCAAAAACCACCAAATGAAGTTGTTTTGAAAAAAAAATATGTTTTTTTTAATAGGCAAAAAATCATGAATTTTTGACACGTAGAGGGAGAGAAAGCATTTTAAAATCATCCCCATGCCACCATCCAATAGGTAGACAATCAAAAAATATTTTTTTATAAAGCTTACTTAGCTCTTCACAAGTAGCCAAAATAATGAGTCAACTGTATGCTCCCCCTCATGGCTATAAATACACCCCCTCTCCTTCACAAAGAAAGCAAGAAGGAAGACCTTCTGATGATAGAAAATTTTCTCCACTTCTCTTTTCCATTGTGGCTTGAGCCTTGAAGCAAGAAAATACCCCTCTTCTACTACATTTCCATTTTCTCTATCCCATGTTACGCCTTCCTCCCATACAGCAAGATCGTTAAGCAAAACACTGGTAAAAATTTTCTGGACAACCACCAACTCTCCCTGAACTACCACATTAATTTCGTGTGACATCCATGGCTCCACGAGGTCCAAAAATTTCAAGAAGTCCATTTGAAGCAAGAAAAGCAAGAAACACGATCGATGGAGAAAATGACGTGGTAGGAATTGACGAAACCCCTATTACTATAAACCTGATAGAGGTAACATCTCGTGGGTTTGGAAAAATTTAATGTTTTATAAGCTTATCGCTATATTTGGCTTTAAATTATTATAAATATATTCTAAAGAAAATGCATATGAACTTTCACTTAGAAAAATAGCCTAAGTAATATAATAATTAACTATTCAATGAAAAGATTCTTTCACTTGGAACATGATTAAATGCCTATCATTAAGAAAATATCTTAATTATGGTTTATTTTGTGATATTTGTTGTTATTTCATCAATGACGCATGTGATTATAATAAGTGAAAAAGGTAGATGGTGTTAGGGGAGTGTCACTAAATTGATTGCTTATTATGCATTCTCTATTTAGTAAATTTATATGAATAAACTAATGGCTCACTTTTCTTTAAGTGTTGATGATGATCTAGCATGGCCATGAGACCATTTAGAGACTAGTATTCCTAATGCATCACTTAATGGAGTCATCAGATCACTGTGATGGGGATATCAGGCATAGGCAGTACAAGTTATGAATGGGGAAGGAAGAGTTTGCCAAGTGTAAGAGTGTACACAAGAACCAAGGAGTTATACATAAATGAAGATGGATTGAGTTCTAAGAAGAGGAAGTGCATTAGCATTGTGTTTATGTATTTATGTGTGCATCCGAGGATGGCTGGGAATGTTTACTTGTGTGTAATGAGCATTGCATTTATTTGGGATCATCCTCTCCCTTACAAGTCAAGGTTTAAGGTCTTTTCTTTCATTAAGAAAGACGAGAGAGGTAATTCTCTCACTAATAAAGACGAGAGATGTGACCCTCTAGAAGTGAGGAGATAAGTGATTTTCCCTTTCTAAGATCTAAAATGACACAACCTTTTGTGTGGAAGTCAATCTTAAGGTTGAGGCCCAAGGCAATCGTATGAACTCTCCTTATCTATGGCTCAAGGTGGTTGCATGGACCATAAGTTAAGATATAGATTTTAAAAAGCTAATTTTCTTAAAAAAGACATGGTGAATCCATTTTTAAAATATCTCGCGATAGAAAGCCAATCTCTAAAAATGGTCCATGAGAGTTATGAAAAATGGCAAGATCTACAACTTTCATGTTGGACATTTTTCCATCGAAGCAACACACAGAGAGATATTTCAAAATTTGTGATGTTGTAGAGTAGGCCTTGGAATAGCCATGTCTTGCATGAAAATCAACCTTTCTAGTCTTGGTAATCAAGTCTCTCTCCAAGAAGAGAGGCTCTTAGAGCCTATAAAAGGGAGGCTCTCCTTGGGTGTGGAAGAGGTGAAGGAAGCATCACTTTACGTGCATGCAAAAGGAGGAGAGAAGGCGGTTCGAGTCTCACAAAGTATTGTGAAAGCTTTGCTGAAATCAAGTTCCAAGAGGACACCCCTACACATATTGTGTAGGAGATAAGGTGCAAGTGCTGGGGAAGCTCTGCTGAAGTCAAGTTCCAAGAGAAGATCCCTACCCATATTGTGTAGGAGAGAAGGTGCAAGTGCTATGAAAGCTTTGCTGAAATCAAGCTCCAAGGGGAGATCCCTACACATATTGTATAGAAGAGAAGGAGAGACTCAAGAATGATCAAAAGGTGCCAACTTCCAAGTTGTGCAAGTGTTACCCGATTGTATACCATGCAAGGAACCGTGATCTTGTTTCCAAGATCTACAAGTTAAGAACTGGTTTATGTGTAATGGAGGAGCTCGCTCCTTGTCAATAATATAACTCCACAAGGGGGGGGGGGGGGGGGGGCTGCTGGACCAACTTCCAGCCCCTAGTGTATTGTCAATCTCTCTCTCTCTTTCTCTCTACATCTTCTTTGGTCTCATCTATTCTCTCTCTATGCCAACATAATATTCACCATATATCTTTTAAGTATAGAAGAAGGTTGAGCATGTGTCTCAGATCTTATAACATTGGTATCAGAGTAGGTCTCTTTGCTTTTCTCAAAGTAAAGGCAATCCTTGCAAGAAGAAGGTAAAGATGATAACTTATGAAGTGCCTACAAGTGACCAATTACAGGCTTGATTGACACAAAATCATAACTTGTTAAAGATTCCCAAAGTACGTCAATTGATTGACAGCTTAAGGGCAAGGGAAGAAGCTACTTATGAAGTTACTATTGAGATGGCAAGCTCAACACGTGCGAACATTGATGATGGACCGCCTAGCTAGATGGATCCGCACATCTACACTTAGCACATTGTGGTCATTATGATACTCACATGGCCACTGACTTATCACTTATTATATTTAGTTTGTTACACCTATCTACAGTTGGCAAATATATAGCGTCAGTCGATTAGTGTAGTGTGTTATGCACTGTTTGACTTAGTAGGCCACTTTCCTTTATGTTGTATCTTATCTATACTTTGTGTACATTGTATAGTGTGTGGAAGAAGAGGAAGAAATCAGCAAGAAAATGTTTTGGCCTCCATCTCTCTTCTTGTGTTCTTGAGTGAGCTTTCTCTTATATATATAGTGTGTGTTTAGCGCAACAGCTTAAGCAAGTCCCCCCACCACATGATTCTTGACATGGTATTAGAGCTGCGCCAATGAGAGAGGCTAATTTTGAAAGCTGAAGTGAAGGAGAAGAAGCAAGATTCGAGCAAGCAAGCAATGGGTAAGAAGCTCTCCTATTCTTCCACTCTCTCTCTTGGATAGTGCTTGTGGAGGCACCGGAAGCAGGGTAGAGTGGAAATCTCAGATTGCTGTGAGATTTGGTGTGTGAGTAGAGCACTGCATATTCTGCAGATGTGCCCTTTAGGGCTTTCCCATATTTTTTTTGGGCATCTAAGGCCATTTCAGGGCCCCTTTTAGAGTCGCAAGGTTGCGAACAACAATTTCAGGGTACATAGTGATTTCGGCTGTATTGATTGAAAGTGGGTGCACGAGTTACAAGTTTTGAATCTATAATTTTTTTAGGTGTTTGCTAGAAACAAAATATAAGCTTTATCTACAAATAGGTTGCAAATTACATGTACTATTGAGCAATCAGGGAAAAAGGTTGCTTGGTGTATTGCTATGCACTTGTTGTGAAAGGCTCCAGAAGACTAGCTTGCTGTCTTGTATCCTTTTTTGTGATAATGGTAGAAAGCAATGAAAATCCCATTACTGAGAAGCTCGACAAAAATAACTACTCTTCATGAAAGTTTTGTGTGACAAAATTCCTCATTGGAAAGGGCCTTTATGAGTTTGTTTCAGGTGAAGAAAAGGAGCCAGAGCTGGGTACCGACTGCAGATGAATTAAAGGCATGGAAAGAGTGGAATGTAAAAGACAAAAAAGGTGATGTACTGGCTATCTGCAATCATTGATAATACGATATTGGGACATATCAAGAATGCAGAAACTTCACATGCAGCTTGGACAATTGTTAAGAACATGTTTTCAGTAAATACAAAGGTATGAAAGATTCAACTCAAGCAAGAGTTGAATACATTGAAGAAAGAGAAAATGTTTGTCAATGAGTATGTGTTGAAGGTGAGGAGCATTGTAGATGCTTTAGCAGCGATTGATGCAATGCTTGATGATGATGAGTTGGTTTTATTCACTTTGAGTGGACTCAATAATGAGAAGGCATGAAAATCATTTATTACTTCAGTATACGTACATAAGCTATTTTCAGATTTTGATGAGTTGGTCTCTCTCATGATTACTGAAGAGATCAATATGCAGGGTGACTTGTCTGAAAGAAATGGTGAACGGGTCCAAGCATTTTACTCAATTTCAGGAAGGGGACGTAGTAGATCCTCTTCAAGAGTCCATGGTATGGTACATGCTGGCGATAACCAGCAGGTTCAATCAACAATTTGGTGAAATGTAGGTTTCAGGAGACCAAGGAAACTTTAGAGGCAGGGGGAGCTCTAGAGGAAGTGGTGGATGGCGGAACAGAGGTTCTAGAAATTCTGCTATTGTTTGCCATTATTGTGGCAAGGCAGATCATATTGCAACCCATTGTTATGCTAAGAAGGATGATATTCGTAGTGGTAAATTGCAACAAGAAAACTATACATCAACTTCACGACAGAATGAAGACAAAAATGAGTGTCTGTTTGTTATGCAACATATGATGAATGCAGTTACAAACAAGGGGATACATGATGACATATGGTATGTCGATTTAGATGCATCTAATCATATGACCAGTCATGTTGAATGGTTTGGAGAGATGTAGGACTTAGAAAATCCAGGTTATGTGTAGACGGGTGATGATTCATGCCACTCAATTTTACACATTGGAAAGGTTCCCTTATCCTTGCATGATTTACGTGTGCCATCAATCACAAAGAATCTAGTGTCTGTTGGCCAAATGGTAGAGCAAGGGTTGTAGGTTCGATTCAATGCAAAAGATTTTTTTGTAGAAGACTTAATGATAAGTGCAGGTTGGTTGCAAAAGGAAGTAGAGTTGGTTGCATGTTCACTTTAGATGATGGAATTCCTGCAATGGATGCTGCTATGTATGCTAAAGAAAAAGGAGTGGTTACAGACGTTGAAATATGACATAAATGTATTGGACATGCAAATGTACAAAGGCTAAAATTAACACGGTCCAGAGGATTGGTTACAGGGTTGCCTCCTTTTAGAGTTGCAAAATTGCATAAAGTCTATGAGGCATGCTAGTTTGGTAAGCAGGCAAGACAACCCTTCTCACATGACAGAGAAGTGAGCAGAAATATACTTGATGTAGTGTACACAGATGTTTGGGGGCCTACACAAAATGTATCTCTTGGTGGTAGCAAATACTTTGTCACATTTATTGATGACTTTTCAAGGAAGCTATGGGTATATTTTATTAGGGAAAAGAGTGATATATTTGAGCACTTCAAATCTTTCAAGGCAGTTGTTGAAATAGAAACAGGCTTGAAAGTGAAGTGCTTGAGATCAAATGGAGGGGAAGAGTACCTCTCTAATGAGTTTAGTAGCTTCGTGAGGACTCATGGGATAAAGAGGCAATTTACTTGCAGGTATACCCCACAGCAAAATGGGGTTGCAAAAAAAAAGGCATATTGCAGAAGTTGCATGGGCATTAATGGTTGAAAAGAATATACCAAAATATTTTTAGTTTGAAGCTGTCCATACTACTGTCTATATTATGAACAGAACCCCCATAGCTACAGTTCATGGAATGACTCTTGAAGAATGATTTACTTGCAAGAAGCCTGACACATCATACTTGAAGGTATTTGGATGTGTTGCATATGTTCATGTGCCAGATGAGCTACGAAAGAAGCTTGATCAAAAGGGTGAAAAATGTAATTTTATTGGATACTCTTTAGAGCAGAAAGGGCATCGTTGTTATAACCCTATCATAGGTGAGTTCAGAGTAAGCAGGGATGTTATTTTTGGTGAGATGAACAATTGGTATGCACCTGCTAGTGATGTATTAGATGATGATAATGATCATGATAGCTATGTGCAGAAAGAAAAGCAAGAATCATAAGTGTTGCAGACAAAGACAAAGAAATGAAGAAAGTGCTAGATGGTAATGATGCATCTACTAGTCATTTGGGATTTGATGGAGATTCTAGTGGTTTAGAGAGTTTGGATGATGAGCTTAGTATTCCTTCAATCAGGACACCAGGTGTAGAAAGAGCTCATAGTAATGTAAAGGCTCCATTGAGTGATCTAATGATACACAGGTCTAGCAGGGTCAGATACCCTATTAAAATATTTGGCTTTGAAGGTTATGCAGCTCACCATTATACTTATATGGTGAAACTAGTTGAGAATGTTGAGCCCACTTGTTTTGAGGATGTTTTTGGTCATGCTCATTGGGATGCAACAATGGATGAGGAGATAGCTGCATTGGAAACTAATAAGACTTGGGATTTGGTACCCTTGCCTAAGGGTAAGAAAGCTATTGGCTGTAAGTGGGTCTACAAAGTCAAGCATAATGTAGATGTTTCAATTAGTACGTATAAGGCTAGGCTGGTTGCAAAGGACTATGCTCAAACATATGGCATAGATTATGAAGAGACATTCAATCCAATTGCTAGGATGGCAACTGTCAAGTGTGTGATTGCCTTGGCAGCAACCAAAGGTTGGAGTTTATAGAAAATGGATGTTAATAATGCATTCTTGCATGGTGAATTTCAAGAAAAAGTGTATATGGAGTAGCCAGCAGGTTATGAGGATTTAGAGCATCCCACATATGTGTGCAGGTTAAAGAAGGCACTTTATGGGCTGAAGCAAGCACCTAGAGCATGGTCTGACAAGATTGGAGAGTATCTTGTCAATATTGGATTTTGTATTTTTTATGTTGATCACTCACTTTATGTGAGAAAGAGAGATGCAAGTTTGTCATCATAGTCATCTATGTGGATGACTTGATTATTACAGGTGACAGCGACAATGGGACTACTGAAGTTAAGGACTTCTTGAAGAAGAAGCTTGAGATGAAAGATTTGGGTGAGCTGAAATACTTTCTTGGTATTGAGGCGATTAGATGTGATGATGGTATATGGCTATCACAAAGGCAGTATGGCTTGGATATGTTATCCAAGTATGGTATGATAGCATGTAAGCCTCTTTCAGTACCATTGGAGCAAAATGTGAAGTTGAGTGCTGACATTAGGGATGAGATAGAAGGCCCTACTATGTTCAAGAGGATGGTAGGGAGTTTGATTTACATAACTATCACAAGGCCAGACTTGAGCTATGTTGTTGGCCTTGTTAGTCAATTTATGCAGATGCCTAGAAAGCCTCATTTGGATGCAGTTAGATGTATATTAAGATATGTGAATCCACTTTACATTACAAATTTTTTTATGAGGCAGGTAAGGATGTATAGGTTTTTGGATACACATACGCAAATTGGTCTGGTAGCATGTCAAACAAAAGATCTACTAGTGGATTCATGTTTTCCCTTGGTAGTGCAGCAGTTTCATGGAGCAGTAAAAAGCAACCTACAGTTGCTTTATCGAATATGAAGGTTGAGTATAGAGGTGCTGCTATGGTAGCATGTGAGGTGGTATTGCAGCCATACCACCTCACATGGCAAAAGATATAGCGCCAATCGATTAGTGTAGTCTATTATGCATTGTTTGACTTAATAGGCCACTTTCCTTTATGTTGTATCTTATCTATACTTTTTGTACATTGTATAGTGTGTGGAAGAAGAAGAAGAAATCAACAAGAAAACATTTTGGCCTCCATCTCTCCTCTTGTATTCTTAAGTGAGTTTCCTCTTGTATATACAGTGTGTGTTTGGCGCAGTAGGTCAAGCAAGTCCCCCACCACACAATTCTTGACAGTTACAAATCCTCCAAAAGATGGTGATACTGAATGAAAAACCATTGCATTAATTGATGGTGAAGGTGCAAAGCATCCAATTGTTGAGAAGCTTTGTGGAAGGAAGAAGAGCTTTCGGGTCATGAAGAGTAAAAAGACCTCACCTCAAGTGAGGTGGATAAGGAGGAAGTCATCTCCCTCAACAACCAGCTACTCCCCTGATTACTCAAGTTCCTCCTCCTCCTCCTCATCTTCTAGTTGCTACTCTCTTGGTTCTAAGTCTCATTCAATCCACAAATGGACAAAGACGGATCATAAGAGGAGCAAGATTAAGAAGACTAAGACTTTCAAGTCTAGGGATAAGGACATAAAGTTTGACTCTTACTCTAGTAAGAGAGATTCTACTAAGGTGTTACCCTTTGTCATGCAATTTGAAGTTTCTTTTTCTAATGATAATTTCTCAGAAAAGTCTAAGCTCAGGCATGTAGGCATGCACTTGAAAGTCACCACTAACAATTGGTGGTTGACTCTCATTTTGGAGGGAATGAAATCTATAACTTGGAAAAAGTTCAAGAAGAAGTTTTATGCTCAGTTCCTGCCTCGTGATTTTGAGAATGATGTCAAGAAGGAGTGGGATTAGCTAGGCCAGAAAGAGCATGAGAATGTCACTAGTTATGTGGACAAGTTTGGTTCTACTCTTCTCAAGGTTACTCCTTTCATGGAGATTAGTGATGAAGAGAAGAAAAGGAAGTTTGAAGCTAGCCTACTCCCTCATTTACACAAAACCATGAAGGTGTATCCACATGAAACCTTATCTCTCACATGATGAAGTTTGCCATCATAGCTAAAAGTTTGCATACACTTGGTACATCTCGAAAGTTGGAGATGAGTTCTTATAGAGCTAGACAAGAGTAGCTCTATGATCAACCAAGAGACATGACTAATCAAAGAAGACCTACCTCTACCCATGACCAATATTCAAAGCCAAAGGGTAACAAGAAGAAGTACAAGTATCTCTCACCCTCTGAGATATAAAAGTACAAAGAGGAAGGAAGGTGCTTTCTTTGTGGTGAGTTAGGATATACAAAGCCTAATTGTCCTCACAAAAGGAAAGAAGCAAATGTGATTAAAGATCCTCCTTTGCCATCCTCAAATTCTATTCTGGACGTGCAAGCTAACACTCATTTAAATGAGAAGAGACAACTCTTAAAGGGTTGGGGGACACTCAACAATCAACAAGTTTTGATACTATTTGATCCAGGGTCCATAGATAATTTTGTATCAAGAGATATTGATGAAAGACTACAAATTCCACTGGATGGATTGGGAACACCAATTGGATCAGGTTCGACATTTGAAGGACTTACAACCAATTCTATTCCTATCCAAGTTGAATCTTAGAATTGGGGATTACCATGACCAAGAATCTATACGAGTTCTTAGTCATGCCATTTGGTTTGACTAATGCACCCACTGCATTCAATCGAATGATGGAAAGAATTTTTAAACCTCACTCAAAGTTCACAAGTGTCTTCTTTGATGACATTCTAATATTTTTACAATCTAAAGAAGAGCATAAAAAACATCTATCTATTGTTTTTCAAGAGCTTCGCAAGGATAGACTACATGTCAATGCTAAGAAGAGTGAAATTTTCCTTTCAGAAATTCATTACTTGGGCCATATTGTTTCTCACAGTTTGGTGAGAATGGATCTTGAGAAGATTTGAGCCATTCTTGAATGGCCTATACCTACTTCTGTACATGAAGTTAGAAGTTTCTTGGGCCTATGTTCATACTATAGGAGGTTCATACGAGGTTTTGTGTATCTCCTCTACATGACCTTACTAGGAATCAAATGCCTTTTCGTTGGGGTTCAAGGCAACTACAAGCCTTTGAAAGAATTAAGTTTATTGTGACTCAAGAACCATATCTCATAGTTTCAGATCTTCAAAAACCTTTTGAAGTTCATTGCAATGCTTCTGGGGATTGTATTGGACCTGTGCTTAACCAAGAGCATCGCATTGGCCGATGCCTCAAGGATCATGAGCTACATGCTTCAATACATGAGAAAGAGCTTATGGCAGTGGTATATACTCTTCAAGTATGGAAACACTATTTACTTAGTGCAGATTTTGTTATTAAAATAGATCACCAAAGTCTAAGATGCTTCCTCACTCAGAAGAAGCTCTCAGAGAAACAGATACATTGGGCAAATTTCTTATCTATGTTTCACTTTCAAATCCTTCACACATATGGAACTAAGAATGTGGTAGCAGATACTCTATCACGGCAATCTCGAGTGAATGCAATCACAAATGTTTACCATAATGAGTTCATGGACTTACCCAAAATGTATGCAATTGATTTTGACTTCTCAACCATATGGGATCAGCTTAACTCAGGTCAGCCGATTACACCTTACTTGATTCAAGATGGTTATTTGTATCATCATCAAGAAATTTGTGTAGCATTGCCATTGCAACACAAGATAATGGATGAAGCACATGCATCTCCATATGCTAGACATAGGGGTCTTCTACCCACTACTCAAGCATTGGAAATATATGTCTTTTGGTCCACTCTTAGAGCTGACATTGGAAGATATGCCAGTGAGTGCAAGATATGCCAAAAAGTAAAGTATGACAGGCATAAACCACATGGTCTACTGAATCCATTACCATACCCAATGAGCTGTGGGAAAGTATAGACATGGACTTTATCATGGAGCTTCCTCGTGCACAAGCAAGCAAGATGTAGTCAAGACTATCATTGATAGATTAAGTTGGGACAGCATGTTCTTCTTAAGTTTGAGAAGGCTCACTTGAAGAAGCAAAAAGGTCAAAAGGGTAAAGTGGTTAAGCTTTCTAATCGCTATTATGGCCCTTTCAAGATCACAGATAAGATAAATGATGTGACTTTTTGTTTGGATCTATCAAGTCCTTGGAACATTCATAATGATTTCCATATAAGTTTGCTACATCCCTATATTGGAGAACCTCCGATGGAACCAATCAAGGAAGATTTACCTGACATAGAAGGAACAGAAGAGTTCCTTGTGCCTAAAAGAATTTTACACAATCATGACAATACTCTGAGATCACGTAAGGTATTACGGAAGTATCTGGTTAAGTTTAAGAAGTATCCCCCACTAGATGCTCAGTTTATGACTGAGAGAGAACTACAAGACTTTCCAAATCTTCTTAAGGACTATGTATCCCCTCTATAGTTGAGGTCAATTGTTTAGAAGCCAAAGGAATGTCACTATATTGATTACTTATTATGCATTATCTATTTAGTAAATTTATATCAATAAAATAATGACTCACTTTTCTTTAAGTGTTGATGATGACCTAGCATGGCCATGAGACCATTTAGAGACTAGTATTCCTAGTGCATCACTTAATGGGGTCATCAGATCACTGTGATGGAGATATCAGGCATAGGCAGTACAAGTTATGAATGGGAAAGGAAGTGTTTGCCAAGTGTAAGAGTGTACACAAGAACCAAGGAGTTATACATAAATGAAGATGGATTGAGTTCTAAGAAGAGGAAGTGCATTAGCATTGTGTTTATGTATTTATGTGTGCATCCGAGGATGGCTCGGAATGTTTACTTGTGTGTAATGAGCATTACATTCATTTGAGATCATCCTCTCCCTTACAAGTCAAGGTTTAAGATCTTTTCTTTCATTAAGAAAGACGAGAGAGATAATTCTCTCACTAAGAAAGATGAGAGATGTGATCCTCTAGAAGTGAGGAGATAAGTGATTTTCCCTTTCTAAGATCTAAAATGACACAACCTTTTGTGTGGAAGTCAATCTTAAGGTTGAGGCCCAAGGCAATCGTATGAACTCTCCTTATCTATGGCTCAAGGTGGTTGCATGGACCATAAGTTAAGAATAGAGTTTAAAAAGCTACTTTTCTTAAAAAAGACATGGTGAATCCATTTTTAAAATATCTCGCGATAGAAAGCCTATCTCTAAAAACGGCCCACAAGGGTTATGAAAAATGGCAAGATCTGCAACTTTCGTGTTCGACATTTTTCCATCTGAGCAACACATAGAGAGCTATTTCAAAATTTGTGTTGTTGTAGAGTAGGCATTGGAATAGCCCGTCTTGCATGAAGATCAACCTTTCTAGTCTTGACAATCAAATCTCTCTCCAAGAAGAGAAGCTCTTGGAGACTATAAAAGGGAGGCTCTCCTTGGGTATGGAAGAGGTGAAGGAAGCATCACTTTACATGCATGCAAGAGGAGGAGAGAAGGTGGTTCAAGTCTCACAAAGTGCTACAAAAGCTCTGCTAAAATCAAGTTCCAAGAGGAGACCCCTACACATATTGTGTAGGAAAGAAGGTGCAAGTGTTGCGGAAGCTCTGCTGAAATCAAGTTCCAAGAGGAGATCCCTACACATATTGTGTAGGAGAGAAGGTGCAAGTGCTGCGAAAGCTTTGCTGAAATCAAGCTCCAAGAGGAGATCCCTACACATATTGTGTAGAAAAGAATGAGAGACTCAAGAAGGATTAAAAGGTGTCAACTTCCAAGTTGTGCAAGTGTTAGCTAGTTGTATACTATGCAAGGAACCGTGATCTTGTTCCCAAGATCTACAAATTAAGAACTGGTTTATGTGTAACGGAGGAACTTGCTCCTTGTCAATAATATAACTCCACAAGGGAGGGGACTGGCCCATCTTCGAGTCCCTAGTGTGTTGTCAATCTCTCTCTCTTTCTCTCTACATCTTTCTTTTCTCACATCTGTTCTCTCTCTACGCGAACATAATATTCACCATATATCTTTTAAGTATATAAGAAGATCAAGCGTATATCTTCGATCTTATAACAAGAAGAGAATATTATATAATTTTTCCCTAAAAGTGACTATCTCTATTTCATTTTGCTAATGATAAATAGACACATATGAGTTTTATAATAATTTATAGAAAATCATTTAGACAATATCATGAAATAATTAATGTATTAAATCAATGAAAAATTGCATAGAAAAATATATACTAGATGCGCATAAATTAGGTGTATGGAAATATAATTAGATGTACAAAAGATGAAAGAAATTTTGCATTTATGATTTTTGCATTCCTTAGAATAAAGTTTTTAGAAAAAAAATCAACATTGCACTAGGACATAGGTAAATGAAAATTGATCTTTCTAGATAACGTTGAAAGTTGATCGCGACATCGCCGTTTAAACCATGGAATATGAGTAGAATAAAATAAAAATTATATTCTTACTAAAAAATACACACAATGTTAATATTAATGATTTTATTAGTGAGAGCATCAATATCATGAGTTGATCCATATATGAATCAATGAGAAAACCTTACCTAAAATATCGAAAATGTTGAAGCAAAAACAACTATAAAATACTCGACAACCCTGAAACTATCAATATTAGGAAATTAAATAAATATTGGAAGTTTGTAAGACTTGTTGGACATTGATAAGAATTCGTCAATACAAATTCTAAAGTCTAAACAAACTTCGAAAAACATTTGAAATCTTGCTAAGTGTGGGATAGGGCAGGACAGTGCATGAACTACCTGCCATAGGTATAAATGCCCATATTATCTTTTAAGGCGAAAACACCAATTTTTCATAAGGATAAAATAGACTTTAGATTCACGAAATAACTTGCGGATCCTGAAAAAGAGTTGCAAGTAGGAAGCAAAACCCTAAGATTAAGGTGGGACCATAAAAGAGAAACCCTAGATTTGGGTGGGGCTCCTTCCTATGCTAAAAACACTTACTACTATTTCTTTTATTTATTTGTGCATGCATTGATGGTTGCACATGAAAGATTGATTGTGCTTGTAGTAATTAGATCTGATTGTAAATATATAATCAGAATAATACAAGGAAAGATCACACTATGCCTCCTCCATGGCTAAAAGTGGAACCATGCTTCAAGGGGAATTGTTTTGTACCGCCGCGAGGAGCTTTGAACCGGGCCCCGACAGCGAGAGGTCACTCGATGGGGAATCCGTTAGGCAAGAGGAGGTGGGAGTGCCAGGGGAGATCTAGCCGTAAATCTTTGGATCACTCCTAGGAACCGCCTAACCCTCACACGAATCAGGATGGGAACTTGGAGTCCTCGGTACTAGTGAAGGGACGAAAATCTTGGAGGGTTTGTTTTCTTCTACATAGAGAGAAGGGATTTTCCAGTGAATGAAGGTTTATCTTCCACGTAGGCAGAAGGGGAAAAGCATTGTAAATAACTTTGTGAAATATGTTTTGCCAAAATACTATTTTCTCTATCTTTTTGTTATGGCATAAAATTATGCGAAGAAACCTATGACAATGGGTTAATTAACGAAGCTACTTTCATATGTCATAACTTAATGTGATATTTGTGGGAAGCGGGTGGGCAAGATCCTTTTGACAGATCCGTCCTACGAATGGGTGGTCCCGGTAAGCTAGGAGCTTCTCTTAAGAGATTGGACCAAACGTTAATTAGGAAAATTTAGGTAGATCTGAGTGTTGACTTACCTAGGATCAGGTCTTAAAACCTTGATCAGTAATTATCTTAAGGAAAAGGTGCAATGACTGTGCTAGAACTATGTTAAGGTTGAATCCTAGCCAGTTGTTGGGAAAAAGCATTGCACTCCATGAACCAAGGGTAACTATGATCACTCTAGTCGGACGAGAAGCCCTTATGGGACACGTCCGATGGAGCTAGTTGATGCATCGAGACCTCAGTTGTCAAATTAGCACCCCGAGTTTGTAGGTTGATCCTCATGGGGATGGCCGGTACCTTCCATTACAGGGTGGACTCTAGGAAACCTAGATGATAGACCCCATGCATTCTTGGGAGTGCCGGGAGAAACCATCTAGGATAGTTCCCCGATAGATCACTAAAATGTGCTGCCAAGGAATTGTTAAGTAGGCAAGTGACATGTTAGTACATGAATTTGCCATACATGGTTTTGTTACTTACAAAAACACAACAATAAGATGCAAATATGCTTTTAAAAAGGATGATGTTATGATGTGTTTGTAGAGAAATCTCCATTCCACTAATTTGCATGCCTTTTGAAACTCAATGTCATCATCTAGTTTGAAAACATTAAAAGCATTTTAAAACATGCTCCTGTATGAATTGGAAGAAAACATTGCCATCAACTTGAATATTGTGGTAGACCTTTCAACTTAATAGTGATTTCTTTCCATCATCCTAACATGGCCTAGAATATCTCTTGCTTGATCCAATTTTGAACTTGGATCTAAATCCTGAGTTGGAGAGTTATAGGAAACTATGCTCAATTATATTTTTTACCTTTTATGGTTATCTATTTGGATTTTATTTCAATATATCAAATCCAAATTTACAAAAGGAACCTATGTTCTAGCATTCCTATTAATGCTCAAGTTTTTTAATTAGAACTCTCCATGGTCTTTAATATTTAAGCATGGTCAACTTCATTCAGCTTTTGACAATACCATGATATATTCTTCATGGCTTTTAATATTCTAATACACTCAACTTCATTTAGCTTTGATGATGCTAGGGTCAAAATAACTTCATTCAGCTTCAAAGATGCTAGGACATATATTCTCTCCTTGTTTAGAATAGCAATAGTCTTCAAGCCCCACTCCAAAATCATTCTACAATGGGAGAAATTTTTGTTTAGAGTATTTGTAGTCTTTGATTTCCACTCCAACCATGAAATCATTTTGCAATGGGAGAAAATTTCTTTCAGTTTGAATCATTGGCAACTATTGAGATATAGAAACTTACTTGTATCGCTTTTATTAAATGTTTAGGTTGGCAACTCTCAATGTACATTGAGTTTCCTTTACTAGCTTCTCATTGATGCTATAGTATGCCTTGCCCCACTTGGATCTTAATTTTGAGTTAGAGAGTTGTACCCGCTTTTACTTAATTGGCCACACGACCATGTCATAGTCATCTTGTATTTAGTAAATTGTAGTTATGTTCGTAGCATTAGCTTGGATATAGCATCCGATAGAAATTGAATTATACATTAAGCGTGAAGGAAATACTTTCCACATGACATGGATGAGAACAATCAATGGTGCTTGGTACCATGTAGGAATGGGTGATGGCTTCTTGTGTAGTTGCGCTCATGTGTTTGAACCCATAGGGGATTCACTAGTAGTAATAGGAGACGTCACCTGTGTGCAAGAAATATATGAAAATACCCCTTATCAACCCCCTATTTATGGGACCTTACCTTATAAAATGCACCTTCCTTCCCTTAAATAACCCCCCTCTCTTACACTCACGTGGTACCATATGGTAAACCCTAGTGGACCCCCCGATTTTGCACCCTCATTGAATTTATGGAATATTGATGCATGGTCAACATGCCCCAACATTCTCACTTCACACATGAGACCTACATATAAAGTGTAGATGACCCCCTTTTTTGTGCCAATCTATATGGACACTCATCACGTTATAAGTATGTTGGCTCTACTAAGATTAACTTGATTTTTTTAAAAAACTAATCCAAGTAATTAATTTAAAAAAATTTCTATATACCTATTTATATGAGATATTGTTAATAATATCTCCCCCTCAACAACACTTGTCACCTTCACCAGGCGTAGGTCCACATGTACGTGTTGCCTTGGGTTCTCAAAAAAGCCTACAAGAAACCATCAGAATATCAATGGTACTACAAACATACATACTTGACTATGTGGGCCTATTGTAGTTACTTCCTCACATATGTTTTTATCATTCATCCAAGCTTTAAGCAGATAGTTCCCATCTTAGATGTAGAACATAGAGTTTGATAGGAAGGCCCACTCAATACCATCAATCTCTACCTCAAACTCCTCATGTTTCTTTAGCCAATGGGCCTCCCATTCTCTCATAATTATTTTATCAATTTATTTGTATTGGTTCTTGAATATCTCTTGGTAAAGCTGGATAGTTTTGCTACTCAAATAAAAGCAATGAAACAAGTCATTGGATTCTCCAATCAAACAATAAATGTAATATCCCATGAATAAAGCTCTTGCTAAAGAAGGTCTCTAGGGCTTACTTATACCTTGAAGTGACTTGACTTATTATTGACATGGTCACCAAATAACACAATGGAATATGAGGAAAAGAAATGGATATCCCTACACCTCAAAACATAAGAAAATTTGCAAAAAAGTGGAGTGAAAAAGTAACATATAAGAACATGATAAAATCTCTTATAAATATTCACCTTCAAAGTTTCCAATTAGTCCTTCATACAAGCTTAAGCTATATGTTTGTTAGACGTGACTACGAGAGAAATCTTACCACTCATATCCCCCACTTTTAATATATGCTCCTTTCTTGTTATTTGTATTTGCATATTTTTTCCCTCTACATGCCCATGCTCCGATTGTTCACTATATGATGTAATACCTTGTTAGTCATTGATTTTGTCTTCTTCAATCTACTCTTCAATGTTGCTCTTGGACATTATCAATCTTCTCTTTCCCTTGCAAGCTTGCCTAATCAAAGTATGTGCACCCTCACGTAAGGGGTGAGATGGTATTGCCTCCCCCAAGGTCACTCGCCCTCGCACGCAAGCATAATTAGCCACATTTGCCTTTGCAAAAATTAGAAATCTTGATTGTTTTACTCTTCCCCTTCCTCTTGGTGGGCACCTCCTCTTTGTTATTGAATACTTCTAATGACTATAAGACATCTAACTCTAGGGCAAGGAACATGTATGTGTCCTCCTTTGAAGACTCATCCAATTTTCACACTCTTTCCTACACCAATCTAATAAAATAAGAGGTAGCAAGTGAAATGTACTTACTAACTTTGAGAGGGGAGTGACTTACTGTTACTTCAATTGGCCACTACATGATCACTTTTTCTTGGAGCTCAATCTCATTTTTGTTAACAACCAAGCACTTCACACCTTTACAATGTACAATGTTGATAAAAACTCCCACATATCTAAGGAGCAAGCCTTGTGCCTTCATTGTCTGTTAAACAAAGCCTTCACTGATGCATTCATCACCCTCAACAAGGGTGATGAGATATTGCCTTTTGAACTTTGATCTTGCTATGATGATAGCTTATTGATGTTTACAATATGCTAAGATATTTTTGTTAAATTAGCTACCATAAATAACCAATGATGAGTGGGAGTTAAAGATGGTGGACATGCATACATAAAGATAGATATATATATATATATATATATATATATATATATATATATATATATATATATATATATATATATATATATATAGAGAGAGAGAGAGAGAGAGAGAGAGAGAGAGCAATGAATGAAGTAATCGAGAGTGGAAGCATATAGCACATTGCAAAAAGTAGTAGGCGGTATGTACACAGAAAGAAAAGAGAGAGAAATAGAGCATTAGACAAAGACAAAGAAAGGTGGAGGATCCTTTAGTAGGCACATGAGAGATAGGGAGAGAGAGGGAGAGAAGATGATCACAAATAAAAATAATTTCAAAGTATATTTAAATACATACTAGAGAGAGCGAGAGAGTGTGGACACACACAACCAAAGACATAGAGCTCTAGGGGAGAGAGAGAGAGAGAGAGAGAGAGAGAGAGAGAGAGAGAGAGAGAGAGAGAGAGAGAGAGAGGGTGAGTGTGCGTCTGTACACACACACATACACCAAGCTAGGATCAATTAAGATCAATGGACATGTGTTTTTTTGTGTAGGAGGGTCTTTTTATAGGCAAAGGAGGCAAACAAGGGAAAAGAGAAAGAGTAAAGAGAATTAAACTAGGAGGGCAAGGGAAGGTGGTGAATGAATATTTTTTTTGCTAAAAAGGGGGTCACCAACAACCCCTTTCTAGTGAAAAAAATTCAAGCTATACATAAATAGATAGAGAGATAGAGAGAAAGAGAAAGTGAGTGAGAGAGAAATAGAGAAAGATATACATATATGAGGATAGATGAAGACAACTTCAATGTGGTTTTTGGGAAGAAGAGGATCCTTTTATATGCAAAGGAGAGACAAAGTGAGGAGAGAGTATGAGAAAATGGGATTGGAAAAGAGAGTAGGAGGGTGCTTCTTTTGGAACTTTTTTCACCAAAAAAGGAGTTGCCAATAAGAGAAAATGGGGCTGGAAGGGAGAGGGAGAGGATGCTTGTTTTGAGACTTTTTTCACTAGAATGGAGTCGCCAACACACACACACACACACGCACGCACGCACGCACGCACTCACGCACGCACGCATGCACGCACACATGCACACACAGAGAAGATGATGATGATGAAGGGCGTTTTGAATTTCTTCACCAAGAAGGGTTTGTTGAGAGGTTTTGAAAAAAAAAAAACATAAAAAATATTCAAAAACCCCTCCATCATCATCTATATATATATATACATATACATACACACACACAAAGGGGGGTTTAAATTTTTTTCACTCCAAGAAGGGGGTGCTAGTAACTATTGGGGTAAAGGCTAATGTGGCCAACCACCCATCTTTCTCTTTAACCCTAACTATATATATACACACTCGTTCTTTATTCTTGAAGTGCTAAGACAATAAGGTGTTGTGCCACAAGAGATTTATTAGAGGCACCATGACATAGCATCTTCTCTCTCTGCCTCTCCATCTCCATCTTTGAGCAATCTCCATTCTCCTTGCAACTCCAACAATTGGTATAAAAGCAAGAGGCAGTCTCTGACTAGAGCTAATAATAGAAATCTTCATAATATTTGTTTTGGACAACATTCGATGTGTGCAAAGAGGTCTATAAATTCACAAGGATAGCATAAATGCTTATTCTACTCTGTTTTTCAATCTAATATGGTTTCAGGCTTCATTTGTTATCTGTTATTGGTGCATAGGTTGTTTCATCATTTTTTACAAATATACAAATGTTATTTAGAAATTGCAAAATAGATCAAGAATTAAAATGTTCACCATAATTTGTACAAAGGCTCTATATAGGTTACTAGGCATTAGTAACCAATGATAAACTGCTAGAAATAAGTAGTTCTAAGTTGTAGGTCATTTAACATAAGTTATTGATTGTAGATTTTACCATTTTGGAGGTTGTTTTTGGCTACTATTCTGTACACCAATTGTTACTAAATAGAGACTTTGATGTATATACTAGAGTAATTATCAAGTTACATAAACTTTTCATACTATCCATGCATATTTTCTTGTGAATAAGCAAGAATATTGTTCTTTGATCCCAAGTTGGACCTTCCACCATAGCAAGAGATGGGTATCTTGCTACCTATCTTCATCTTCTCCATCGTATTTTCTTCACATGATAATATGAGCATTAGCAATGGCTAGCTTGGTTATGGCTCTCTTGTTACATTCTGTGTAATTCTTGTTCAAGGATAAATGCTATCTTTATATTAGTACTAGAGCAAGTCTAGATCCAACTGTCTTGTCATCTTCAAGGTTAGAAATGGTTACAATAGTTAGTGTAGAGTAGGTGGAGTTAAAATTCTTGGTTACTGGGACAAGTTTGTCTAGGGGGTAGAGACTTCTACAATTAACATTGACTAAATTTGAAGCCACTTGAAGCATATTTTGGTAAGAATGATAGCCTACTAATAATTTTTGTAAGAAGCTGGGAATGCTTGTGTTATTAAATAATATCTTGTCACACTGACATAGGTATAAAAGGTATGAGACATGTAATTTTTTGCATCTTTATTGTAATACAATTATTGTCTCTCATCTAACCTACTTGTACTCAGCTTTCATGGCTTCTCTCTCTTCTTTTCTATCTTTCTAGTATTTCTCTCTCCTCATCACTCTTTATCTCACATCTTTTCTCTCTCTTATGCTCTTTTTTCTCTCTCATCTCAGCCCTCTCCTTGACAAGTGGTATTAGAGCATTGCTCTTTTGATCCATTTGATACAATCCTTTCTTGAATTTCCTTCTTAGTTTTGTTACTGTCTCATTACTCAAGGATAGGGTGTCAATTGGAAAACGGACAAGTGCAATAACCAAGGAGACCAAGGATAGCTAGTCAGAGTTAACTTGAGTACTTGAAGGTAGATTTGGAGGCATCTTAGATAAAATGGCTGGTCATACATCAATAACAGCCTATTTTGGAGGTAAAATGGTTAAAGACTGGGTGAATAGAGGTAGTCTTGGTTAAAACTTTAGTTGCTTTTCAAGATATACTTTCTCTTTTCTCTGTTTTTTGGCTCAAGCTCTCATAGTGGAAAGTAAAGATTTGCTTCTCTTGATCAATAATCATCTTATCCATCTTCCTGAGCATGGGGCATTGATTCCTTATCTTCTATTGATCATGATCATTACGAATGTTGAGCATGACCTTTAGTGACCAGCAGATCAACATCTGAAATTTGTGCCCTAATTTATGCTAATTACTTGCTCATCTTCTTTAGCTCATATAGTCAATAATCTCTTCCTATTTCTTGCCTATTGCTTGGACAAGTTTCCTATGTCATTCTCAGCAGGGATACATACTTCTTAACATCTAAACTTCATTCTCTTGGCTGAAGATCCTAATACACACTAGCGACCATAGCGCCACAGACTTGGAAGCTTCAATTTCTTCAATATTTGGCTCTTCCCGACCTTCAAGGCTTCTCTACCATCATTTTGAAGCTATATAGGCTTCAAGATTAAAGGCATTTCAAATATTTCAGCATTTTGAGCCTCTTGAAGCCCATATTGGAGATATATTTTGGGGCTTTTCTTCAAGGAGCTTGAATCTTCAACATTCAAGTGTTCAAGAAAGCTCGGGGTATTGATTCTTCACAGATTCAATCTTATTCAAGCATATATAGGCTGATTTTATGGATTCTTGGAGCTTCATGATGGATTCATGGTGGGTTATGGAAGTTTCTTCAAATATTGGACTAAAGCTTGTGTCAATCATCTTCTTTAAGCTTGATCAAGGTATTTCACTTGCTTGATCTCTAAAATCTTTCAATATTCACTTTCTTTTAAGCTTTTTTCACTTATTGATGGGAGATTATTGATCAATTAATTCTTTGAATTGATCAATAAATAAGAAATTAGTACTATCCTCATTGATCAGAGCCTGTTTCATTGAATTTTAGTATCCATTTCAATCCTATTTCATCATGGGAATCATTTACAATGTCTTGATGCATAATCCTAATTTGGTTGTATGATTTTCTTGCCCAAGATTGAAAAATTGTGAAGGGTAAGGACTAGCAATTAGTGAGTCACTGAATTGTATTGGTAAGACCTTATTTCTTCCTTCCAACCTTTCATTGATCAATCATGCACATCATTGAAGGCTGAAAGAAGTTTTTAGTTATGCATTTCATCCTTGATTGATTAATTAGAATGCTAATGTTATGTTGATATTCCCATTGAGGAAAAAGATGGATGCCTAGGAAGATAATGGGACAATAGGTGTGCCACTAACCAACCCGAGAGGGGAACTTTGCCACCTCCCGGTGATTCGAAGCTAGTATAGGGAGCCTATCATGCTATTATATCCCTCACTACAAGTGCCGTGAGTGGAGTTATTGAAGGCATAAAGATCTCAACTAGATAGCATTGTTTGGGACTCCATTGATCAACCATAAGGATTATACATGTTATTACATGTTTGCTACATGAGGAATTTCAACCACCACCATTATCTAGAGAATGGGCTAGATGCATTCATTGAAAACAAGTTATTTGGGCATGCATTTGGTTGAATTTTCGATCATTTTAGGTGTTACAAGTCATTCTAGGTTTGATTACAGGTCTTACATAGGGTATTACACTCAAACAGTAAATTGAGACCACTCTTAGAAGGTTTTTTTTACTTGGTTACAAGTATTACAAAATAATTGAGAGAATTTCTAAGACCTCTATAGGGTATTACATGTTGTACTCAAATAGTGCAAGTCATACATAAGGTACCATAGGATTGGAAGACCTTATCTTTGACTTAAGAGAGATGGATACACTAAAACAATGTTTTTATAGGGTGCATGACTGTTCTAGATAGTAGTAAAAGAATATTTTCAAAATATTTTATTTTCATTCTACTTGAGTATTATAGTTCATCCTAAAGAAATATTTGTGGGCTTGGATTTTCATCAAAATTTTCTTGATTTTGATATCGTTGTCAAAAGTTATAGCCATTTTTATAACAAGGGGTCTACTAGGACTGCATTGTACTAGTGAGCAGAAATGGATGGAAACAAGAGAAATAACAAGGCTAATGATGATGTTTAGCAAAAAATTAGAGAAGCACAAGAGGCAATACCTAAGGCATGTCAAAATGATGAAGATTCACAATATGATGCCTTAGTACTCTTTATGCCACTCTTTGTAACCATGAGACTAGGCATTCCATCTGACACAAGGAATTGGTTTCTAAATTAGATCACGTGGTTGAAAAGTTTGTTCAATCAAAAATACAGACTAAGAAAGTCATGAAATAATGGCTCAATCTACCAAGGATTATTTGGAGAAGTTTGCTTCTTCTACTACGGATTCTTTGGACAAACTTAGCACTCAGATTTCTATGCTTGTGGCAGCACCAATGGTAGACAAACAGAGTAGGGATAAACAAGCCTTTCAGGCATCATACAATAATCCTTCATCAAGTATTATTAGAAAGAAAGGGATATCACATAGCACTTACGAGATTGGGGAGACTTCTTTTAGAGCTTATGAGCTTATTTTGAGTATTCACATGTCAAATCCTCCTCAAACCACTAGAAACCAACCAACTATTCCTCCAGGCAAGTTTCAAACCAACTATCATAAGAGTACCTCTAATATTTCAAACCCCAATGGTAGTTACATGGACATACAGACCCAAGTAACTAATGGGCAGTAAGGCTTTGTTGAGAGGGAACTCTATGATAAGATTGTGTTAACCAAATATAGTGGTCATTCATCATCAGCAGCTAATTTGGAGGAGTGGACTTCCAATTTGAAATCTTACTTTGATATTTTCCTTAGATCAAATAACCAAAAGATTCACTTTGCTACTATTCACCTTGAGGGCTTTGCTCATACATGGTGTAGGTATATAAAGAAGAAAATTTAGCACGTTGATAGTTGTGAGGAATTCAAAGCTAAGATGGCTAAAGTGTTTGTATCTCCCATCAAGAAAGACAAGTTGGCAAGAAGATGGTATCAATTGGACCAAATAAGCCTGTCAATTTGAGAGTATACAAATCAGTTTTTGAATCTTACCAAATATATGGAGAGTGTGAGAGATGATGCAAATTTACATAAGTATGTCTATGGTTTGGAGCTTGATTTGTTAGCTCATGTTATGGCCCAGAAACCCACCACACTATTCCATGCTATTGAGTTAGCTAAGAGGTATGCTCAAAAGTATAGGAGGGACATTCCTATGAAGGCTCTTTTGGATAGCAAAGGGTTGTCACTAAATAGGGAAACATTGGTAGCAATTATGGGGATTCCAATACTTCATTTAGCAGTCCCAAAGTCCCTATATGCCCTACTTTCAGTTCCTCAAGAAAGCATTTAAGTGCTTCGAAGTCACCAATTAACCATAAAGTGGAGCCTAGGCAAGGTAACAATAGATCCCAAAATAATTTAGCAACTAATGCCAAGTTTATACCTATGGATCTTTTCAAGGAAAGGAAAGAAAAGGGTCTATGTTTCAAATGTGGTGAGAAATATACGGTTGATCATGCATCAAAGTGCACTTTCAAGAATGCCAAGGCGAAAAATTATAACAATATAGTACTTCAAGATTAGGATAATGAGGTTGCTGATGAACTAACAATGAGTATGCAAGCTAAATTGGACGAGCATGGTGAGAATCTTGATACCAATCCGTCTTATGAGGTTGCTGATGAATTTTCATTTGAACCTAGTGGGCATATTCCTTTTGACCCTAGTGGGACATATTAACCTATTGCTGCCACTATCCTTTGTTCTATTTCCATGGATTGGAGAGGTTCAAAGAGCCATAATACACTTTATATGAAGGTTTAGGGACCAAAAATGGGTGCGACACTGGCTCTAAGGCTCTAGCCAGGCCTTCTATACTCAACCAAACAACCCCACCACCTCATAGCTAGGAGCGTATAGACAATATGAACAGATTTATTGAAAGAACACATTTGTAGATACAATCTCTAGATTGTAGTCCAATGTGATACCCTTCTCGACTCCAAGTAGAGGGAGTACCTAAACATATAGGTGGCTAGCACCTTATAGCACAAACAAAGGGAGTACCCCCCAGCTTATTATTATGGCTCTCTTACACCCTAGGCATTGTCTCCAACATGTGCCATCTCAACATATAACACATATGCACAAAGTCCACTCTTCATAATATTTTTTCCAAGAGGATAGTATATTCCTCACCAAATCAATCCCCAAGGAAACAATTATAGTAAACCTATAGCATAGGGAGCCTCACACTCATCATGGGTCAATAATTTGAAACCAAGTGCTATGCATCCAAAATATAGTTCTCTTTATACCATGTCAATGCAATGCAATGCAAAGTGGATGACTTTGAGTACACAAACATTTTACTTAACCGAAATCAACATTGTGAATGTGCTCAAACATTCTTTCCATGATTTTCTTTCACTATAACAACTTTGCTACGATGATAAGGTATTGTCAAACTACTCCATGCCACTATACCTCTTAATACTTAAAGTAAGATCGAAACCTATATAAAAAGTGTAGCAAACTAATCATATTTTTGAACCATATTCAACACACAAAACCCCCTCTCTCCTTACTGTTTAGGGTTTTATTTGCAATGGATAGGTTAAGAGGTATTTCCATGTATTTTTCTTCATATATAATACGCACTAAAACTTACAAATGGGGACGAGATTAGGAAAATCCTCATGTCCTACCTCCATTATACTTACACAAACTTAGCCCTAATTTTTTATAATTTTCCATGATATCAAATTTTTCCTCAATTAAAACTCATTTTCTCTCTATTTTTCATAATTATTTGTTTTTTAAATTTTTTATGTAAAATAATTAAAAATAATGAGGTTCATTATTCCTTTCCATTTTTCTCCATGGAAATACAATTTGCATGATAAAATTGACAATTTAGCATAAAACTATACTTTTGCATGCTTTGAATAAAGTGTATAAATAGTTAAGACTTGCTATTCATGTTGATATTTTTTATAGAATGAACTATTTTCAAACACTAGATATTGATTTCAACCATGTGAAACTAATATGTATCATAAATCAAGGGGAAGCCTACTTACACATAAAACCGCATACACATTTCATCATATTTTGAGAATGAAAAGCCGCTAATGCTCATTCACAGCCATTGATGCTTCCTTAGTGCTTTCTTAATCTATCCCTCACATTCCATCATGAATCAATACCTACTCCCCCTCATTCTCTTAGCCTATATGAACCACATTAATGGCGAGAGAGAAAGATTGAAATTTGATCTTGTTGAATACTACATCATTTCTCGCACAGATCAGAGCAATGGAGAGCAAAAAAATTGTAGTAGATCCAATGCCTAGGAGGGAGAAGAGAATGATTGCAAGTTGAAAAATGCCATTTTTTTGGAATGAAGGAGATGTTGAAAAAAATGTGCTCCCATCCTCATGGCATTTCAATTCTTACTTGATTTCCTCTTCTTAAATCAAGTTTAACCATTAATCCAACAAATAACTAGTTCATTTTGGCCTTTTCACACTTGCATAAAGTGACTTCGGCAGTTGAGAGGGCAAATGAGATCAAAATTGTGATCCCACTAGACATGTTGCTTTCTAGCATTGAAACCTATTATGTTGGCCTCCATCACATGCTTTTCAACTTCCGAATCTAATAGCTGTTTCATAACACCAAACCTTGTAGCCATTAAATGGAGGCTCAAATGAACACTTGCATTGGATTCCTGGCATTGAAATACATTAGGAAAACTCTAGCTCATTGATCCACACTTGACTTATTTTCCATAAAATTTAGCTCTTTTACACCTCCCAAGCCACTTTTATGCTTAAAAATCAACTCCAAAAATCCGCTCTCATTAGCAACCATGGGATAGGGCAACTCAACCTGTCGAATCCATGAACTAATTTTCACATAAATAAAGCATAAAGAGTATCATTATGCTTTAAATAAAATAAATAAATAAACCCAAAATAAATCTCATCCTACCCCCTAATGAATATCAAGGCATGAAGTCCCCGCGGAATGGGCCAAGAAGCAATATCGAATAAGATGTCAAGAGTCAACTGCCAACCAACTACATCAACATAGACTAGTAGAAAAAAATGACATCCTAAGTGGTGGTGTTAACCTGAGCACAAGAAGAAAGTAGCAAAGGTGAAAAAGTACAAGTTGGGACCTAAAAGAGGTGACCCAAAAGGAAATCACAAACACAACAGAAAAAGCAAGAGGGGAAACAACCAAAAGTGCAAGGGCGGCCTCAAAAATCAAGTCAAAGGAAAAAGTGCATTTTTAAATGCAAGGCACCCCTAAAACTTTTATAAGAGAGCACTAGGCTCCCTTTGTGCAAAATTGTAAAAGGTCGGTAGGCATAGGTAAAGAGATAAGGCAAATAGAAAGAAATAGAAAAGAGGATCTTGCCACAATGACCAGTCATGTAAAAAAGGGATGACCGCTCAAGAGGGATTTAGGGTTATGTATAAAAGCCAAAAAGTGAATAGAGAAGCTCATTCTGAGGCGTGTGGCAAAAGTGGACTCATCTTCCTCTCTTCTAATTGCTTGCTTGTGTGTGCTTGAGAGAGGGAGTGTGAGGGAGTGAGTGTGTGAGGGTGAGGGATCTTGGAGGTGAAGCTCACCATCTTCCCCTCTCTTCTTATTCTATTCTCTTCCCTTCTCTTGTCTCATGCACGGCTATTGAGGATGGAGCTTGGAGGTGGAGGCTTGAGGATGCTTGAGCTTGCATCATGAATCATGGAGCTACTGGTGTGCTTGAGGGAGGAGGCAACTCATTCACACATTGAGGTAAGCTCACTACACCCCAGTAGGATCAAAAGGTGTGTCGGCTAGGTGAGAGATAGCCATAGGTGCTCGCTTGAAACGCTTGAAAGAATAATCCATTCATGGGTCTTGATGGTTGAGCGTGAGCTCCCTCTACATTTTGGTTCCATTGACGAGACCAATGAATTCAAGCTTGACCACTTGCGTGCTTGAAATCAAGCATTGAAGTAGGATTTCAGGGGTTAGGACCTTTTAAGGTATGACCGAACTAGCAACGTAGAACTCGAAACCCTAGAAGGTGAGGGCATAGGCTTCTTCAATGGCAGCCGCATAAAGAAGTACTTCCCTCCCACACATCCATTACACGAGCCCCCGATGTTAGCACCCCCTGTCTACATATGAGTAGCCACTATCACTAAGATGGATGGTGAGAATGAGGAAGTAGTAGCACTAGCTTACCTAAGAATGATGCTCACTACTAAGCACACATGCACCATCAATGCATTGATCAATGAGGGAGATGATTTTAATGTCTTAACCCATGATCATTGGACCCAAATTGCCAAACCGCAGTTGCATCCCACCAATAGTAAGCTCAACCCTTATGGAGGCCAACCCTACACACTTTTGGAAAAGTGTAAGGTTGTAGTTTCTATCAAGTTTGAAAGCATGTCGATAATCTTTGATGTGTTCCCCAACACTAAGAGTGCAGTCTCACAGAATTGCTACTAGGATGAACCTTCAAGAAGCAAGCTCGTTGTACTATCAACTAAGAGTCGCAACATATCCGACTAGCCATAGGCAATGTCCAAATAGTTGCATCTTTTAGCAAGGGCAGCATGACTCTTTCCAAGTCCGCAAAACCACCGGTAGAAGATCCCATTATCAAGCCTAAGGAGGGGGGTCATGACTCATCACAACCCAACAAAACTTATATCCGGCAACCCGCTAAACCCAACACTGTGACAGAGAAACCCCAGTTCAAATGGGTACCTAAGCATCAAGGACTAACCCCTCTCAACAGACACCCACGTCCTCGCAATACTAAGGGTCCACACTCAAAACCTAGGAAGCCAAAAGAGTACTGTAAATAATGACACATGGTCACAAACCACGATGGGTCCCCAAAATCTTGTTGCAAGGGCAAGGCTACTATGAGGGTAATCCCTAGATTTTGCTACCTAAATCCAAAACAACAAAAACTGCTACTCAAATGCAGCACTTTTGCTTGGCCACATGAAATTATGACTTGGAGACACTCAGACCACAAGAGAAGCAGGCAACCAAGTCCATAGAACCACTAAACCCTAGCTCTTAAACCCTAGCTCAGCAATGCCTAAACTAATCTATCGCCCAAAATCGAAGCGTGCTACTAATAAAATGCCCAAATCTCGCATTGGTGATACCTCTCCAATCTCAAATGCATCTAGTAGCATGCCAACTGCAACTACAACCCAACCCACCATCGAACATGAGGCCAAGCTGCAACCTAAGGAGCAAACCAAGCTGCAACCATTAGCTACTGAACTCTCTAGTGTTGTCAAACCTCAACCATCCATTGGCCTTAGACCCTCATATGAGCGGCGATCAATTCTCACCTTGGCTACAAACTTAGCTGAAAATACAAAGGATGACTTGGTTACTTACTTCCGACGCTTGGATGCTACTTTCAAGACATTGGCTAAAAGCTACGATCGACTAAACTTAGGCCTCTTGGAAGAACCTATAGCAACGAAAGTACAAACACTCCCTTGCTTTTGGGAGGAGTCAAAATTTGTATTCGTTAAGTCTTTTGAAGTAGTTGAGGAGTTAATTGCAATTGAGATATCCAAGGAACAAGCAATCAAACAGTGTCTCATTACCTCGTATAGCAAGAACACGATCATGGCCACAAACCAAGAAATCGAGAAGTTGAAATAGTTTGCTGACAACAACTCCTTCTTTTTGCAAAAATGGTACGCCCTATGAGTGTAATGGGAGCTAGAGGGATTGCAAATAATGACCCATGTTGAACAATGGTGCACAATCAAGGCATTAGAATACGACCCAACCTATGTAGCTCCAACTTCCTATAGGGTGTTGACTACCATTTGTAATCGGCCCCTGGAAGAACACATTAAGGGAAATCCTTATTTAGATTGCATCCTCACTGAGGAGGAGTTGCATGTTGCTAGCTGAGTGGACTCTGGTGTCTTCTTGCTTAATATCCTCACTTACATTATGCATAGGCTGCCCTTTTGATATGGATAGCTATGCCAATTTAGAATATAGTCTAAATTTCTACGCATGGCTCATGCGCAAGTAAAACACTAAGATTATGTGTTGAAGACCCTTCATTCTCTAACCCTTTAATCCTACGAAGGATTCTTCTCATTTCAAAAGAGGGAGGGGGTAAGGTGAATCAAACCAAACACATAAGGAAAACAATAAAGCAAAAGCACACATTGCAAGGGTAGGATGCAACAACTTGTATTTGAGGAAATGTCAATAAAATTTGAAATCCATAGACTATCAAAAAAAAAAAAGTCTACTTCTCCACTCAAGCATTTCAATTCAGCAAGTATGTAGTCAGTTCACGTTGCTTGTAATTATTGTAAAAAACACTAATGGTGAATATGGCTTCATGATAGGCACCCATCATGGCAGACCAAGAAAAGGTTGGCAAATTGCATTTTTTAGAAGAAGAGCAAGAAAAATATGGGCTTTCAGTGGAAACACGAGCCTTCAACCTTGACATATCTTCAACCTAGAAGATGTGGCCATTGAAGAGCAGGTTGTGAGGCAGATCATCAAGCAATGCAATCTCCAAAAATACGTGGAAGTAGTAAGCCAGGGGGTGGACTACTTCCACTGTGTAGAGTTCTTGAGGACTTTCCACAAGAATCGCAACACTGTAAGTTTGCATGAGGGAGAGGGAACTCGTCAGGTGCAGATTGAGTTGACCCCACAGCTAGTGAAAAAGGCGTTGAACTTGGAGAATAAAATAGAGATGAAGCCAAAGAGGGATGTATATGCCTTGCTAGGAATGGACAAGGTAAAGGTCCACACCAATGACGACATCAACTTGGCGGATATCCCGGATCCCGAAGTCCAATTCCAAGCCATGATGGTGCATGTGTTGTTCTCTAGTCAAAGATACAACACTATCATGAGCCGCATCAACATCCCCCTATTAGATAGCATCACAGCAAGGTCACTAGATGAGGTGAATCTCAACGGTTTTTTGTGGAATACCATTGAGACCTCAGCAAAGCTTTGGCAACGAGAGGATAACCTATTGGAGGAGAATCTCTTGCCACTAAGGCTAAAAGGAAAGATTCATCTTCAAAGGCTGCAACCATCAGATTTAGTTGGGGTCCTCATAGCGATCATCGGGGAAGCCTTGGGACAAGGGCATGAAGAAGTAGGAGAAGGAGTAGATGAAACACCAAGTAGGTCGCCACCTCACCAGGAATAGGAGGCACGGTCCAATCAGAGGACACTAAGTGAGGAAGAAGAAGATAGGGAACAAGAAGAGCAGACTAGCCGGGGGAAGGCTAAGAAGATAAAGAAGAAAGTTGCGCTAAGAAATCAAGAAGAGGAGAGGAGAAAACAAGAGAAGGAAAACTTTCAAAAGGCTTGTAGGGAGTCCAAAAAGGCCGAGGAGGAAAGAAGGAGAAAGCAAGAAGAGGAGAAAGAGCAATTGAGGAAAAAAGAGGAGGAAGACATGGCCCTTTCCACACATAGGTCCATTGAGCAGCAGTCCAAGAAGGATGATCCGAAACCTACAAGCCCAATTAGAAACGAAGGGCCAATTTCAAGCGCCCATGTGCTAGAGTTTGTGCCACCTACAGTGCAAGAAAGCAAGGGCAAGGCCCCAATCACCCCCATTCCCACTCTCCTGATGCTCGCCACCACCACTGCCTTCTCCACTCCCAGTTCTATGACCCAGGTGGATGCCAGCAACTTAATGGCTTGGGTACAGTACTTCGTGAATAAATAAGTGGGCCAAGGAGTAGGAGAAGGAACCCCCCTAGTAGGAACCAAAAGGCCACTGCGGTAGATGCCGAGTCGAGGCAAGACCCCTAAGAGGCAAAAAGTGGCAAGCTCCACAACCTCCATCCCCACAACAGAGAGGCCATCCAAAGAGTATGACGAGTATGTCTCTCAATTAGAGAAAGTCAACGAGGAGAAGAAAAACACGGTAGGAGCTTGAAGTAGAAAAAGAGGCCATGGTTGCATCCCAGTTGGAGAAAACACGCCAAATAGCCATGGCCCAAAGGGAAGTTCACGAGCTGAAGGAGTAGCTATAAGCTAAGGAAGAGATAGAAGCAAAATGCTAGGTGTGAGTAAATGAAGAAACCAAGGCCATACAATGCCTACAATAGCACAATGAAGAGATTGTGGCATACTACAAATATCTACAAGATGAAATGGAGAAAATCACTAAAGCCACAGAAGAGCTGGAGGAGCTGAGGGAGGAAAGAGCTCGCAGGTACAAAAGAGAGATGGAGAAACTAACCCAAGAGGTTGCCTTAGCACAGGAAGAGCAACAAAAGCTAAGGATAGAAATGGAAGATCAAGAACGAAGACTCACAGTGTTAGATCAAAGGCAGAGGAAAAGCCTCGAAGATATGAACAGGAGGGCAGAAGAATGGGCTAATTAGAATGAAAAAAGAGTCAAAGCCTTGGTATGTCATCTCGACCAAGTCGAAAAAGAAAAGATACTTCATGAAAGTAGAGTGAAACCACCCAAGTGAGCTTTCAAACCTACCAAGGCACCTTCTTGGATACCCTATTGGAAGTCACCCAAGCAAAGGAGGGACAATCCATAGAGGCAATGAAAAAGAAACTAGGAATGGCTCGTAGGGCACTAAAAGCAGGACTCAAATGCCACCACAACCTAGTGGAGTTGGCCCAAGCCGGGAAGAGCAATTCCATTATCTCTTGTTGGTAGGCCTAACCTTGCATGAAGTTGACATACTTGGGTTCCTCAAAGAAGAGCAGCAAGAGCCAAACCAAGAGAGGGAGGTGGATGTGAACTTTGAAATGAGATCACACGAAGAATAGCTTGTCCCACTGCCTCCTTTCCTGCGGATTGAAGAGCAGCAACACGCAGAAACCTCCACAGAAAGAAAGGCAGCACTGAGAGAAAGAAGAAAAAAAATGGTGAAGGACACAAGGAGAAAATGGAATGCCAAGGGAGTGAGGGCACCCCAAGAACCTATCCCACCATGCGAGGATGATGCCCCAGTGAGCTTCTACACAGACCTTGTAATGTGGGAGAGGCAAGAAATGTCCACGAGTCCCTTCGATTTTAACTTCCAATTCCACACCACCTTGCGTAGGGTCTTTCCCATCAAGGTGGTGGAGGAGGTGATTAACATCAAAAGCAGGCTCAAACAGAAATGGCTGGAGGAGAGAGAGTAGAATCCCACCTTATGGGCCATTGAAGATGTTGAGTTTTGGTAGAATAAGGTTTTTGAAGTGTCAAGGTTTGTGGCTGACTACGAATGTCAACCTTAATGGAGAAGAAAGATCTGCAACTCCAACTTGGACACTTGGATGGCCTTTTGCAACATTCAACCCTTCGAGCAGAATGACCCAAACTTTATGCCTTGCCCTCAAAGGGGGGGGAGTGAATTTTGACTCCAGTGTCCACGATCGCTATGACTTCCCTATAATCTATAATCCTCATTACACTACATATGAAGAGACTCTCATCTTCACATCAGAGAACTTGTATGATACCCTAATCCAATTCACTAGCAAATTCTCTTCATGCCCTAACCCCGCCTTTATTACTACTTGTAACTACCTTAGACTGCTTAGGATACTTCTGAGGCAAGACCCCACCCCACAGGAGCGTGGCCATTTAGTACTCCATTTTTATATCCTAATGCTATAGATAGTTGCACAATGGCTTGACTAATGATGTGAGCTACTCTATTACCTTCATTTTTCTTAGCCCTTCTAGAGGACATGAATGATAGCTACTTCACCCAGCACTACAATCATCCATTCCTCTCCACCACCACCTTTTAGGTCTACCTAAACCTCAAGGGGTATCTCTAAAGCCACCAGTTTCTTAACAAATCTATGAAGCCCCCTTTTCTGCCTCACTATGATGACGAAGACTAACTTCTATCACGACTATGTCACTTGGGAAAAAAAAAAATAGATATCACATGTAGACACCACAAGCTACACATCGATCATAGTCACTGCACCTAGGGGTCCTCAAGTTAAGTGTGTTTGATGGCCTCGATCGGCTGGCTCCATGCTTAACCCCCTAGCCCTTTGGATCCCCCATGACACTTGCTTAGGGTACATCAAGGGCAGGACATACCTAGGAAGGTAATTCCTGCCTAAGGTTAGACATGTTACCCTAAGCCGACGGCATTGCGCCTCCCTTATGCACAAATTGGGTTCTCAAGTGTCAGACACCACTGAGGGCTTGCCCAAGGTTAGACCCATCTCCCAGTTCCACAAGCACAAGCACCACACACTCAGTAAGGCAGAAACACCCACATGTAGTGCAACTTTCTTTTCTTTCCAAGTACAAGCTCCAAAGGCCCCATCATCCATGAAATGCACTCCCCATCTTATGCAACATGTCACCATGCAGGCACAACAAAGCACAGGTGGATGCAACATCCCTAGTCAAAAATTAAATGAAGAAGCTCATTTGGAACAACATAGGAGAAGGCACCTAGGGAGGGCCAAATGACAGATCTGTTCAAATTTATCTTCAATTTCAAAGACATAAATCCCTCCAACATACCTTCAACAAGGCTCGTATAAGGGCCTTTTAGGTCCATAAATCCCTCCAACACCAGGGCTCATTCCAAACTCAATGACCTTTCAGTTCCATAAATCCCTCCATCAAGTCCATAAATCCCTCTAATACCAAGGTCATTCCAAACTCAATGACCTTTTAATTCCATAAACCCCTCCAGCAAGTCCATAAATCCCTCCAACACTAGAACTCATTCCAAACTCAAGGACCTTTTAGTTCCATAAATCCCTCCAACACACGATCCACTATAGCTCGTATACAAACTCAAAAAGCCACCTGGCTATCCCAGCAACTCTGTCTGACTCTCCACCTAGCAGTGCTATGGGACTAGCACTCAACTATGAGGGGGGTAATGTTTATTGCAAAGTGGACAAAGAAGTGAAAAATGAGGCATTAAGAGGAAAAGCACAAGACAGAAAAAAGGTAAAGTTGCCCTATAAGAGAGTGGGCCCACAAGAAATCTAAAAGCATAGGAACAACCACTAGGAGTACAAGACACAACCATGGAAGCCGCAAGAAGCCAAAAGCAAGAAGGCGCACCTTTAAATATAAAGGCGCAGCAGCCAAAACCTTTGTAAAAGAGCACCAGGCTCCCTCTTATGAAATTTGTAACGATGAACAGGCAGTTTTCCTCTTAATGCCTCATTTTTACAGAGGTTTTGGCTTACATGGCCTAGGCTCCCCTTTTTCTTACATGGCCTAGGCCCTTTTTCCCATTGTTCTTCTCTCTTCCTAGCTTAGTCCTACCACCCTTTCAAGGTTACAAATTGCACAGGATGGAGCCTCACGCTCTTTTATAGAGGTTTTGGTTGTGCCTTTATATTTAAAGGTATGCCTTCTTGCTTTTGGCTTCTTGTGGCTTCCATGGTTGTGTCTTGTACCCCTGACGATTGTTCCCATGCTTTTAGATTTCTTTTGGGCCCACTCTCTTGTAGGGTGCCTTTTCCTTTTTTTCACCTTGCACTTTTCCTCTTGATGCCTCATTTTCCGCTTCCTTTTCTTTGCAATAAACAATAAGACTATCACACCCTCATATTCAATGCGTGCATTATGGCGGAAACCACCTACCAATCGAGTGTCAAGACCCTAGGTCCCAATCTTGCACAAATTGCGGTAGGTTTGGCCATGATGCCATGCATTGCCGATTGCCAAGGGTACTTCTGTATTTGCAAGCTTACAATCAACCTTACCTAGCGAATAGGCCACCAAACTTCTTCGAAAGGGGAGCCCCATTGGGTCTCCCGACACCCAACAATGCTAAACTAGCCATTCCTAGGATGGAGATAAACCCCACTGGAATACCCAAACCACCTAGACCCTACATAAGCCATACACCAAGAGATGCTCCAGTTTGCTATGTCGAGGACCCAAATGACAAAGAACCTTACATAAACCCTTACGTCTTGTATGAAGAAGAGGGTAACCCAATCCTTAGGGATTACAAACCAATACCGGTGATGACATTAGGTAGAGGTAGAGGTAGAGGCGTAGAAGAGCATCCCCAAGAGCCACGGACTTGTGGTCACCTAGGGCATATCTCCTCACATTTCTCCGAGAGAGAACATGCCAACTGCGACAAGGCACATCTTAGGTGCGCGAGTGTGGAATCACTCATCTCTTTGCCAATTGCCCTAGACGAAAACCATCCTCTAGTTTGATAATCTTGCCATCAGTCCCATTGGGATTGTTTGGTGCCAAGACACTCAACGGGAAGACCACACCTATCCTATTCCATGTCATGACCCGCACACATACGCGAAGTAGGCCAGCATATCATTGCCATGGCCTAGCAACTTAGATGCAGCCTCAATTGGGAAAAAGAGTCATAGGCAAAGGAAAAGGAAACTTGACTCAAAGGTCACGCTAAAAATGGAGAGTGCCACAATGCTAGCTATTGGAAAAAAGGTGTTAGACGTAGAGGCAGAAACATCGGCTCCGAAGACAGTTGAGAAGAAAAGCGCGAAGGTAGGGGAATACCCCAACCCAAACCACCAACTCAAATCCATCGAGAAAGTGAAGGAGTGGGTGAACGAGGCCCAAGAACACCTAAAAAATATTGAACCAATATTGGAAGAGGAGATCGATGATCTCTCAAGCATAAGCACACCAATCTCACCACCACGACCAAAATCGAGAGACGCAACTGCACCACAAGCAATGCCGCTTAGACAGAGCTTGAATGCTATGGGCCAACAAATCAGTCAAGGCCATTGGCTTGGAGATGTAGGATTTGGAGAAAAGCGAGTAGCTAGCGACCTCCTTGCCACACTAGTGACCACCCCTATGGTGCTAAGCCTAGGAGACCTACTTAGGTAGCACCTGACACTATGGCAAGAGTTGAGGTAGTGGGTTGAAGGTTCAATGGAGCAGGCTACTGCTGACTTACACAGACATGATGTGGAGATGCAAATACAAGTTTAACATTGCACTTAATGCCCAAAACCTTGCACATCAATGCTTTCTAAAAAGGCATGGAAACGCATGATGTCTTACCGGCCTTAGCTCTTGAAGATACCACAAGAAAGGGAATTGTAGACATGGGGGTAGGAATTAGTGTGCTTATCCATGCACTGCTCCTAGGCTTGGGGTAACCCACCTATTGAGAATTCTAGGTTTAATGTCATGCTAGCTAATAAAATGAAGATAAGGCCATTCGGAGTGTTAAAGAACTGGCCCTTGAAGATCGCAGGAGTCCGATTCTCTATTGAATTTATAGTCATGAAGGGGGTGGACTATGACATCTTGCTAGACCGGCCTTGGATGTGCAATGCTGCACGAGCCATAGAGGACTAGGGTAATGGTCTAATCTTCTTAGGCAATAGAATAGAAGCAGTGAGGGTAGAGATTGACACTTGGAAGACAACGCCAATCGACCTAGATACCATCTCAGCCATGCCGTTGAAAGGTGACACACAAATTAGAAAATCTTACAGGATGTTGACTAAGTATATCCCTTGTCCAGAAGATGAGAGAGATTGGATGCATATGCTACCCACTATTGATCTGCCATTGTTGGATGGTGAGGAGTACAAGCAAGCTGCTAAGGAAGTTGGTAATACCAAAGACTCTAACCTTCAGTGCCAGCCTGCATGATGGCTAAGAGCTCAAATGAACGACCACAACCTATCAAATTTCATATCCCCAACAATAAGCGAGAACTCCTTAAGATCCTAGAGCATTTGACAAACAAGCTAGCAAGTAACCCAGCCGCTAACCTTAAACCTCCTTAAGATCTCTTGGATGAACCAAAGTGGTGATGGACCAACGTGTATGACTTAAAATTGAGATACAATTGGGCCTTAATCACACTGATGAAATGGAGGAGCTGTATCAAGACTTAGAAGATGATGAGAAATCGGATGAAGATTGCTCTAATAATGAATACGAGGACTATTGTTTCCTTAGTGACCAAAGTGAAGGAGAGATGGATACCATAGAATACGACACTGAGGAATGATTGATAGAACACATATGAGTAGCCTCCAAACCAAGTAAGAAGAATGTTTTTAGGATTGAGAAAGGAGTCATGAACATGTATTGCGACCCCATATGGCTGGAACACATAGGAGTGATGGATTACGAGCAAACAGGTAGCCCAACCAAGTGCCGCACCATTGTTCAGTGTCAAATTCACCCTTTGAGCTCTGACCCCCAAGAGAGACTCCCTCTTCGACAAAGAGTTTGATTCTGAGTCAGAAGTGAGCTCAAATAGTGATCTAAAAATGCCTCAACCTCCTAAGTCTAGACACACCAAAGGGGACCTACCCATTCACCTAAGGTACCAAAGGTTGAAGGAGTAAAGGAGGAAGTAGCCCAAGGAACCATGGCTGGTGAGCAAAGGAAGCCGCAAGACCTACCAAAGTGATTCACTAAGTTCAAAAAATGCAATAGGATAGTGATCTTGTTGGGAGCCAAATGCCAAGGGCAAGCTAGTGAACCAATGGAAGGACCCACCGAGGTTAAGGAGGTCAATTTAGCCAAGGAAGGGGAGATACCCCAACCTATCTTTATAGCCGATGACTTGACTAAGGAAGAGGAAGCAAATCTCATTGCTCTCTTGCGATAGTATATAGATGTGTTTGCTTGGTCCCTCAATGAGCTGAAAGGGGTGGATCCGAGTGCAATGACTCACAACATACCCATGACACCCAACGATCAAGGAGTGGTTGTATCCAATGAATCCCAAACACACTCGCACAATAAAAGAAGAGATTGATAAGTTGTTGAGAGAAAGATTCATTTATGAGATTGAGCACATGGATTGGGTCTCATCCATAGTGATAGTGCTAAAAAAGAATGGAAAGATCAAAGTGTGTGTCAGCTACAAGAAGGTAAATGCTGCTACCAAGAGAGACAATTATCCATGGCCATACATTGAGCACATGCTCGAAAGAGTGGCTGGTAAAGAAGCCTAAAATTTCCTAGACGGTTTCTTGGGATACAATCAGGTGCAAGTGTATCTTGATGATAGGCATAAGACTACATTCGCCAGTGAGTGGAGTATCTTTGCCTACATAGTCATGCCCTTAGGGTTGACTAATGCACCAGCTACTTTCCAAAGGCTCATGTGTACCATCTTCAAAGACATGCTTAGGAAGGAGTTAAAGGTTTTCGTAGATGATTTGTGTGTTCACTCTACATGGCACGAACACTTAGATAAGCTCCAAGCGGTCTTTGAGCGATGTCGATCATATCATCTCTTGCTGAACCCCTTGAGGTGCCAATTCTAGGTAAAGCATGGATGCATCCTAGGGCACATGGTGTTGAAGAACGAAATTGCCATAGACTTCTCAAAAGTCAAGGTTATTGTCAATCTTCTGCCACCATCTCATTACAAGGGAGTTCAGTGCTTCCTATGCCACATAGGATACTATCGGTGCTTTGTGTTGAACTATGCATTGATTGCTAGACCTCTATACAAGTTGTTGATTGTATTCGAGTAGACCGAGGAATGCCAATGCATATGAGGAATTGAAAAAGGCTCTAACCACTGCACCAATTCTACTAGCCCCAGACTAGACAATCACATTCCATGTTCACATCAATGCTTTGAAATTCGCTGTGGGAGCCGTGTTGTGCCAACCTAGTGAACACAACGTAGACTATCCAGTGAGCTTTGCTAGCAAACAACTCATGGATATAGAAACAAATTACTTAATAACGGAAAGAGAAGGCTTAGCCATGGTATTTGATGTAAAGAAATTTTGGCATTAACTTTTGGCCACGCCTTTTACCTTCATTGTCGATCATCAGGCATTGCATTATCTTGTTAATAAACCTTGCACTACAGGATGCATTGCTTGGTGGTTACTTTTGCTTTTATAATTTGACTTCTCCATGGTGGTACAAAAGGGGAAGCAACACTACATGGCTGACCATATGTCTTGCATACCCACAGGAGAAGCCGATGGACAGGGCATCCTTGACGAATTGCTAAATGCACATTTGTTTCACATGTCTAGCATGAGAGATTTATTTAGAGCTAATTTGACTCCATATTGGATAGATGACATAGTCCAAGTGCTTGAGCATGAACTCCCTGATCGACCCATGGAGAAGGCCCAACTTAGGTGACTCATCCTTAAAATCCAAATAGTAGGCCAACTTTAAAGACTGGGGCAAGACAAGTTGCTATGTAGATGTGTGTGCGAGCATGAAATTCGTGATATACTGGCAGAGGCACACTGCGGCATTGCAAGAGGACACTTCAGCAGAGATACAACAGCTTGCAGGGTGCTGCAATCTCAACTATGGTGGCCTATCCTTTTCTGCGATGCAACACAATTCATAAGACACTGCAACGAGTGCCAATATACTAAAGTGTCAATTTGTGAGGATCATATGGAGCTAACCCTTATCATTGCAAGGCAGCCTTTCAAGAAATGGGAAATTGACTTAAATGGGTCGATTAGTCCTACAGCATAGTACTCACAAGCCAAATACATCATCATTGCCACGGATTATCTCACAAAGTGGGCTCAGGTACAGGCAACTCGGAAGAATGATGTTAGGACCATTGCCAAGTTCTTATGGGAGCAAGTGATCTCAAGATTTGGCTGCCCCATCAAACTGGTTAGTGACCAAGGCATGTACTTCATTAATGAAGTGATTGCTCACCTCTTGTTTGCCTTCCTAATCATCCATCTAAAGTCTTCACCTTATTATCCACAAGCAAATGGCCATGCTAAGTCTACTAATAAAGTCTTAGTAAACATCCTAACCAAATTAGTCTCTATTTCGCACAACAAGTAGGATAAAAATTTTATGGCAACCTTGTGGGCCTAGCGTATAACCTATAAAATGGTTGTAGGACAGACTCCCTTTATGTTGACCTATGGGACTGAAGCAATTCTTCTCATAGGGTTATTTATTCCTAGCTTGAGAGTCACTCTTCAAGAAAGATGGGATGGGAAGGAGGCATGGACAAAGCACCTAATTGAGCTTGAATACCTATTGGAAACTCGACTCCTAGCCACCCACACACTGATATGTGAGAAGACAAGAGGCAAAAGCTGGTTTGACAAGCATGTCAAATAGTGAGAATTCGAATAGGGAAACTTAGTACTCTTGTACTTAGTCAAGGGTCATAAACAAAAGATGATGTTTAGAGGACTAGGGCCTTTCAGAGTCTACACCATCATTAGAATGGGTAATGTGAAACTCAAAACCCTAGAGGGGGAGGGCATATGTTTCTTCAATGGTGGTCACATCAAGAAGTACTACCCTCCCACTCACCCATTTCATGAACCTCTAATGCTATAATCCCCTGTCAATGTATGAGTGACCACAATTATGGAGATTGAAGATGAGGATGAGGAAATGAGAAAATAGTAGAACCAGCTTACCTAAGCACAATGCACAATGCATTGATTGATGAGGGGGCTAACTTTCATGTCCTAAGTCATGAGCACTGGACCCAAATTGGCAAACTGCAGTTATAGCCCACTAATGCCAAACTTAGCCTATTTGGGGGCCGATCATATGCACTCTTGGGAAAGTGCAAAGTAGCAATCCCTATCGAGTCTAAGAGCCTACCAATTATCTTTTATGTGTTGTCAAACACTAAAGATACAGGTACAAAATTGCTATTAGGACACACGTTTAAAAAGCAAGATCATTGCAATGTTGACTACGAGTCACAGCGCATTCACCTCACCATAGACAAATCTTGTCGACCACCCTAACCATTGTTGATGCCAGCAACCTCATGGCGTGGGTACAGTTCTTAGTTGATAAAGCACATACCCCAATGCTCGACTCTAATGCAGGACCTCAATGACACGAATGAAAAGACCAGCAGTAGCAACTGTTGTGGATGCCGAATCCCAATAGGGGCCCAAGCAACAAAGAGTCAATATTACCATCACCACGAGGCTGCAACCCACTAATCAAGACAAGCATGTCAAGGAGCTTTATGCTCAATTGGAAAGAGCAAAGGAGGAGAAGAGAGCCACAATGGCAAAGCTAGAAACTGAAAGAGAAATGTTAGCTACCTTCCAACTAGAAAAAATATGCCAAGTGGCCATGCAACAAAAAGAAATCAAGGAGCTAAAAGTGATACTCAAGGCCAATGAAGATAAGGAGAAACACTGAAAAAAAAGACTAGAAGAAGAGAACTAGGAGTTGGTTGGAATGCAAAGGGAGTACAAGTCCTTGGTCCTACAACAGGCGGAGCTCAAAACACAAATGAGAAACCTTTAGGGGGACATGGAAGAGCTCGCCACACTAGAGGCAGAGAGCGCAAGAGCAAGAGGAACATCAAAGAGAGAGGAAAGAAGTGGAGTATAGAGTGCAAAGGGAAAAAGAGGAATAAGGGAGATTGGAAAGACAGATCGAGCGCTGAACAAAGGAGAAAGAAGAAATTGCGTAAAAATGGAAAGGGCAGGAGTCGACAATAGTGACCCTATCACAAAGGTAAAGGAAGGGCTTGGAAGAAATCAAAAAGATGGCAAAGGAATGGGAGCGCTTAATAAAGGAGAAATAAGAAATTGCATAGAAATGGAAGGGGCTGGAGCCGACAATAGTGGCCCTGTCACAAAGGTAAAGGGAGGGCTTGGAAGAAATGAAAAAGATGGCAAAGGAATGGGAGGCCAAAAGCGAGAAGAAAGTGAAGGACCTAGCGAGTCATTTGGCTCTTACGGAAGGAAGCAAAATACTAGCAAAAAGTAGGGTAGATGCCGCTCAGGCTAGTCTAGAGGCCCAACAATATGCCTTCCTCATCACAATGTTGGACATCACACGCTCTAAAGAGGAGGAGGTGGTTGATGCGCTTAAAAGAAAACTGAAAATAGCTCGCAAGGCAATAAAACAAGGGTATGCTCCCAAATCCAAGACACAAGCCTCAATCTGACTTGGAAAGTTCAGCGAGAAAATTTGTTGACAGTCAGCTTAACGCCACAGGAGGTTGACACATTAGGACTCCAAGAAGAACAACCAGAGGAAGTGGCAGCAAGATCAAGCCATGACCGAGCACAACAAGATGAGGAGTGGGTTCCACCACCTCCCTCACCACAACCAAAACCCTCACAAGAGCAAGATACCACAGTAGAAAGGAAAGCAAAGGCTAAAAAGAAAAGAGCTAGAATGCTTGAATAGGCATGCAAAAGGGAAAAAGCCCAATTGCCTGGAGTCCCAGAGCCTCGCATCCCACCGAAGAAAGATTGCTCACCCATGAATTGGAACACGGAGCTATTAGTATGAGAGCTATGAGAAAACCGCTGCTAGCCCTTTGATTTCACTTTTTGATACCTAGTGGCCATGAGCAAAGTACTATCCATTGAAGTGATAAAGGAAGTGATTGCCATGGGACAAAGGCTTGGTGACCAATGGCTCACTGAAAGAGAGAAGAATCCAACCGCATGGGGGACAGAATCTCCAGAATACTAGAAAAATAAGGTTGAGACGGTATCCTACACGGTGAAGGGCTATGAATCCCAACCTAAATGGAGAAGAAGAGTCTAAAACGGCAATGTAGATGCATGGTGTCGTTTTGTGGCTCCCTGTCCTTTAAGAAAAATGATCTGACCTATCTACCATATCCTCAGAGGGTAGGAGTAGATTTTGATCTTGACATTCATGGCTGATCCGACTTCCCTAAGATCTACAACATCAATGCCACAAAGCCCGAGGAAGCACTCACTTTCTCAAAACAAGATCAATGCCACAAAGCCCGAGGAAGCACTCACTTTCTCAAAACAAGATCAATGCCACAAAGCCCGAGGAAGCACTCACTTTCTCAAAACAAGATCTATGGGATTCCATTGTCAATTTCAAGGGACAAACCCACGCAAGGTTAGTGTCAAGGAGGGACCCGCCCCAACTACATCTTCAATTTCAAGGGCTGGTCCATCCAACACCATCCCCCGCAACAGCTTGTATACAAACTCAAAAAAAGCCATATGGCTACACGTATCCCACCTTCCAGATACTATCCGTCAGTGCCATGGGATTGGCACTAGGCTGAGAAGGAGGTAATGTTAACCTCGACACAAGAAGAAAGCAGAAAAAGTGAAAAAGCGCAAGTCAAGACCTAAAAGAGGTGACCCAGAAGGAAATCAGACACAACGAAAAAAGCAAGAGGGGAAATGGTCGAAAGTGCAAGGGCGGCCTAAAAATTCGAGTCAAAGGTAAAAGCGCATTTTTAAATGCAAGGCGCCCCTAAAAATTTTGTAAGAAAGCACCAAGCTCCCTCCTGTGCAAAATTGTAAAAGGTAGACAGGCATAGGTAAGGAGATAAGGAAAATAGAAATATATAGAAAAGAGGACCTTGCCACAGTGGCAAATAGTGTAAAAAAGGGATGATTGCCCAAGAGGGACTTAAGGTTATGTATAAAAGCCAAAAAGTGAATAGAGAAGCTCATTCTGAGGTGTGTGGAAAAAGTGGACTCATCTTCCTCTCTTCCTCCCTTCTCTTTGCTTGCTTGTGTGTGCTTGAGAGAGGGAGTGAGTGTGTGAGGGTGAAGGATCTTGGAGGTGAAGCTCACCATCTTCCCCTCTCTTCTTCTCTTCTCTTCTCTTATCTTCTCTTATTTTGGGCGCGGCTATGGAGGATGAAGCTTGGAGACTTGAGGATGCTTGAGCTTGCATCACGAATCATGGAGCTAACGGTGTACTTAAGGGAGGAGGCAACTTATTCGGGCATCGAGATAAGCTCATTACACATTGGTAGAATTGAAGGCATGTCAACTAGGTGAGAGATAGCCATAGATACTCGCTTGAAACACTTGAAAGAATAAGTAGTTCGTGGGTCTTGGAGGTTGAACGTGAGCTCCCTCTATAGGTGACTTGACCTACCTACCTGACCAAGGATAAGTGGACTAGGAACTCCTACTAGGTGAGGACTCCTATAGCCTAGTCTTTTATTTTTAGATACTTTTTATTTATCCCTTTTTAATAATTTAGGACTTGATACTCAAGTATGTAAAAAGAAGAGAGCTGAGTGTATTGTGACCCAAGGAGAACAAGGTATCGATCAGGTGTCATGTCTCTATATCTAAGAACCTACCAAGCTCTTGCAAGGTGACACTAAATGCTTTTTCTTCCACTCACTTTTATTTTTTATCCAACTATCCTTATTTCTATTTTGGCTAAATGTTACCCCTAAGAAGAGGAAGGCATTGGCCCCATGTCTAACTCATCCCCAGAAACCTATCAGGCCTCCACAAGGCAATGAACATCTCCTCTAGGTTTTTTTCCCTTTATTTTATTTATCATCATTCATTTTTTTTCTAGGGATTAAAATACTTTTACACACCTTCATATACTATGTTTTCCAAATATATTTATTATTTTCTATCTTTATTTTCGATAGGCTTTCCTAGTTGCCTCACAACTAACAAAAGCTCCTAGAAATAACTACCTGGTAGGCTAGCAAGACAAGATCACTAAGGACTACCTCAAAATAGATCTTTAAAATTCCTGACAATGCCTTCACAAAAGATGGGCAATTGCTTAGATCTCCCCCAAATATACCGAACCAAACCTAGGGACTTCACACCTTGACTTGTCGGTCCCCAAAAGAAAAAAAAAATCACAAATATATATACACTCAGATTAAGGGGTAAAAAGCATGAAAATGAAGAATAACATGTGGACTTGGCCATAAGAAGCCTTTCTACAACAAGAGACTCTCTCCAGGCACTTCTTCAGACTATCTAGTACAATACTAAAACAAAAAACCATCGAATGCACCCATATCAAATAGACGCATGGCCCTCTTTGCCTAAAGAAATAAAGCATTTCACGCCAAAAGAAATGGCCATCTTAGCCTTATGAAATATAACCATATAGCACACCATTCAACAACCTACTACTTAAAGTAAAACCCTTGGCCCCTACATACTCTACTGAAGTACAAAACTAGACCAAGGAATGGGCCTCCTAGGCCCTACCCTAACTGCATCAAATTATTAGCTAGTCCCCCCTACATAAATGGCAAGGGGTGTTTAGCCAATATGTCATTGAATGATCCTATGTGTCCATAAAAGAATAGGAACATGGTCAATCGCTACCTAGCTCATCACCCATACTAACCATTAGTGGCTATAACAAGACATGTCAACAAGCAATCCCCACAATAGTCTTAGGCTAATAAGATCAAATAATTCCAATAACCCCTTAGGACCATAGTTGAAAAATATGTCCTCAACAAAGGCATGATTTGCCAACAAAATCGCAAAGTAATTCCACTAATGAGAAACTAGCTAACAAGTCAGTGTCTCAAAAATTTGAAGTATATCCAAGGTTGCATGATGATGCATCCACAAAATGGGATCTCTCACACTATAGGTCCCATTCAATTGGTTGATCACTAGCTGTGAGTCACATTTCAACAATAAATAGCGGATACTATCATGTTAGACTATAATCAGTCCCATGATTAAGGCCTTGTATTCTACCACATTATTAGTAAACATTGTGCCTAAATAAACTCCCATTTTCATAACAACTCTATATATCAAGGGTCTTTAATAACCATACTGACACTCGTATGCTTAGTGGGCCCTCATGAAGCTTTGTCAAAATGCAAAGTATAGATCCATTCTTCATTGACAAATCATGCCATATTAATCACCTTACTTATACTTATGATAGTCAAAATCAAGACGAGAGAGATGATAGATGACAAGTACAATCCCTCCTTCCTCACTAAACTCAATAGAGATGCTAATAAGAACCCTATGACAATGGTGGCAATAGACTTTAATATCCCATGTAAAAGATCTGTCTTACTACTCAGTAATATGATGACCCTTTACTCCACCAAATCACTTGACCTTGGTGGTAATGTTGCTCTAAATACGGATATTCAAGATAATGATTAATGATTCTACCCATCTGATTGCCTTGGCACCCTACTGCAAGTTTAAGATGGAACTTGGAAGACTGCAAAGGCGCCAAGTCCAATGTCACTCCCTACACATAATAGGGCTTCAACTTATTAAAGTTTACTTTATTTTTAAAATCTATCCCTTGAAAATTTGCTAAAATGATTATAGAGCAATTCTTTCCTATACAAATGTTCTTACAATAGAAATAAGAGGGAAAAGGGCCAAAAGCCAAAGACACCTTAAAAATCCAAGGTGAGTACAAAAATGGAAAAGGCACATTTTAAAATACAAGTGCATCCCTAAATTTTTGTAAAAGAGTGCTAGGCTCCCTCCTGTGCAATTTATAAAGAGTAGATGGGCATGGGTGAAGCCACAATGTAAATAGAAGGAAATAGGAAAAGAGGACCTAGGCTAAAATGGTCGGTCATGTAAAAAAGGAGTGGGTGCCCAAAAGGGATTAGGGCATGTATAAAATCCAAAAAGTGAATAGAGAAGCTCATTCTTGTGTGTGGCCAAAACTAGCTCTTCTCTTCTCTCCTTTTTCTTGTTCTTACTTATTTGAACTTGTGTTTGAGAAAGGAAGTGTGAGGGAGTGAGTGTATGAGGGTGAGGGACCATGGTGGAGAAGCTCTCCATCTTCTCCTCTCTTCTTCTTCTTCTCTTCTCTTCTCTTGTCTCACACGCGAAAATGGAACATGGAGCTTGGAGCTTGAGGATCAAGCTTGCTTGAGCTTACACCTTGGATCATGGAACTACCAGAGTGCTTCAGGGAGGAGGAACTCAATTGAGCATGGAGGTAAGCTCACTACACTTGTAGGGGTGAGAGCGCATACGGCTATGTGAGAGATAGCCATTGCACTTGTCTTGAAATGCTCGAAGCAATAAGCGGTCTGTGGGTCTTGGTAGTCAAGCATCAGCTTCCATATTTTGGTTCCATTGCTATTGGGACCAACATATTTAATCTTTGAGTGCTTGCATACTTTGAATCGAGCATTGAAGTAGGGTTTTCCTCGAACCAGTGTTTGAGGTAGATATGTAGGAATGAGGGAGTTTGAAGAGATATTTGATCTCCTTAGCAAGTAAGTTTTCAAAATTTTTGGATCTAGATGAGTAGGTTGTGTTGAGATATCGAGCTTCACTCGTGATACGCCAGGGTGACCATTGTGTATTTATGTCACCGACGTGTTAGTTGCAGATGCGGTTGGTACACCGCCCATGAATAATAGCTACATGATAGCTATCCTTATCTACTCTAGTTCGTGGCTCAGTTAGTATGCCACCTTAGTTAGTTGAGTTTGGTTTGAGACCCATATATAGGGTTCTTCTATTTCTTTGTATGTGAGTTCTTTTGGCTTCCACAACTAAGAAGAAAAAAAAACTGTTTTCAGCCTCCACCCTTGTGTGTCTTCCCCCATTGTGCAAGCAAGAAAGCTACAAGTGAGACTCCTTCCTTCTCTCCCACAATCTTGACATAGTATCAAAGCCTTGTTCGTGGTAAGGAGCTCAAGAAAGCAAGCCAAGCTCGCGGTGGTCTGGTAAGAGGAGCAGTGTTGCTTTCATTTTCTATTTTGGGAGCAGATCTCTGCAGGTAGCACAGCCGGAAATTGCAGGAGTGCATTGTCTCAGGTTGAGACGCCCTTCACGGTGAAGCAAGAGGACAGTATATGCTGCGGGAGGGGGCTCTAGCCCTCGGCGACCCTGTTTTTTTTATTTGAGGCCATTTCGGGGCCTGTTTTGAAGGCGGAAGTTTTCTACGCGCACTCAGGAAAAGGCCCTGTTTTATGCTGTGCGACCACTGTTCTACAGGTCGGTGAAAAGTTACTGTAGAAATTGCATCGTATGCTTGTACGCAGAGACATTGGGAGTTTCAGAATCATCCTTGGTTCCTGTTTATGCAAAATCGTCACTAGGAAGTGACTGTGTGGTCAAATACCACTTTCGCCAGTTTTGCAGATTTACCCTTGTGAGGGTGAAGCTGAGTTTTTGCAGTGACAGAATTTTTTGCAGGATTCTGTAATGGCGTCTGATTCTCTTTCACAGATTGTAACTGAAAAGCTTGACAAGAATAACTTCCAAGCATGGAAGTTTAGAATGACGAATTTCCTTATGGGAAAAGGATATTGGGAATTTGTTGCAGGAAATGAAGAAGAACCAGTTCTTCCTGATGTTCCCAATCAACAGCAAATGCAGGCATTCAAAGCATGGCATGAGAGAGCCAGGAAAGTTATGTACTGGCTGTCTATCAGCATTTCAGACTCTATGATTGTGCATATTCAGGATGCAAGTACGCCAAAGGAGGCATGGGATACTCTATCAAAGATGTATAGCACAAATACGCAAGCCAGGAAAATGCAGGTCAAGCAAGAGTTGCATAATGTGCAAAGAGAAAATATGAGCATCAATGACTACCACATGAAGGTGAAGAAGATTGCAGATGCACTTGCTTCCATTGGGTCGCCAGTGGAAGATGATGATTTCGTTTCTGTGACCTTGAATGGTCTAGGAAAGGATTATGCACAGTTTCGGACATCCATTTCAGTTCGTGAAAGATTTCCTGATTTTGAGGAGCTGATTGCTCTTCTAATTTCTGAGGAGCAAAGAAATGGTGGTGCATCTTCTTCAGGAGGAACTTCAAAAGAAACTGTCTTCTACTCAAATGCTGAAAGAGGTAGAGGCAGAGGTAGAGGAGGCCAATTTGGAGGCCGTGGTAGAAATCAGAATATGCAGCAAACTCAAGAAAACCAGTCCTATGGAGGAGGACGTGGTAACTCTAGAGGCAGGGGGAGCCAAAGAGGTCGTGGTGGATGGCAAAGAGGTCAAAATGCAAACAGTAATGTTGAATGCTACTACTGTGGTAAAATGGGTCATATGGCTAAAGACTGCTATAAAAAGCAGAATGACATCATGAATGGAAAACTGCAACAAGGGAATTATGCATCATCTAGTAGACAGGGTGATGACAGAAATGAGCATTTGTTCATGGTGCAGCACATGAACAATTCTGTGACAGGTGCAGAAGAAAGCAACGATGTATGGTATGTCGACTCAGGTGCATCAAACCACATGACAGGTCATGCAGAATGGATGGAGGATGCAAGAAAAATAGAAAAACCAGGATTTGTGGAGACTGGTGATGATACTGCACATCCTATTGTGCAAATTGGAAAGATTCCCTTGTCTATGCAGGATGGGAAAAAGAAATACCTGTCTGATGTATTTCATGTTTCGAATATCACCAAGAATCTGATTTCTGTTGGTCAAATGGTTGAGCAGGGCTTGCAGGTCAGATTTAATCCCCATGGATGCTTTGTTGAGGATATGAAGAATAAAGGTCGCTTGATAGCAAAAGGAAAGAAGAAGGACAGAATGTTTACATTGGATGCAGACATGTCTGAATTGAGTGCAGCAATGTTTGCACATGGGACCGGTGTAGTTGCAAATATTGATATCTGGCATAAACGCATTGGTCATGTTAATGTACAGCGACTTAAATCAATGCAGGCTCAAAATATTGTTGCAGGATTGCCAAAATTCAAGGTTGCAGAAATGCATAAGGTATGTGAAGCCTGTCAGTTTGGAAAACAGGCAAGGAAACCATTTCCTAGACATGTTCAAGAGAGTGAGAAGCCATTGGAATTAATCCACTCTGATGTGTGGACTACTAAAGCTGCATCTCTTGGAGGCTGTCATTATTTTGTCACTTTTATTGATGACTATAGCAGAAAAGTTTGGGTATATTTTATGAAAAAGAAAAGTGAAGTTTTTGGGCATTTCAAAACTCTTAAAGCTATGGTTGAAAAAGAAACAGGCCTGCAGATAAAATGCCTAAGGTCAGATGGAGGGGGAGAGTACCTCTCAAATGAGTTTGCAAGGTTCCTGCAGGAGCATGGCATAAAGCAGCAATATTCATGCAGTCATACCCACAACAAAATGGAATTGCAGAAAGGAAAAACATGCATATTGGAGAGGTATCTCGTGCCATGCTTAATGAAAAAGACTTGCCAGATTTTTATTGGGCTGAAGCAGTTGCTACAGCAGTCTACATAATGAACAGGACTCCCACTGCAGCAATACTTGGAATGACTCCAGAGGAAAGGTATACTGGTAGGAAACCAGATATTTCTCATTTGAAAATTCTTGGTTGCATTGCCTATGTACATGTGCCAGATGAGTTGAGATCCAAGTTGGATCCAAAAGCTGAGAAGTGCATCTTTATTGGTTACTCTCTGCAGCAAAAAGGATATAGATGCTATAACCCTTCTACTCGTAAGTTTACAGTGAGTAGAGATGTTGTTTTTGATGAGATGAGTAGCTAGTATAAACCAGCAAATGTGATTGATGATGTAGATGCACAAAATGGTAATGCTGCACAGAATTCACAGCAGCAGTCACAAAATATTAGTGGACCTGGAGCGTCCTCTAGCAGTGGTTCATACTCTTCACCATGGACAGGCAGATTGAGATCAGGAGAATCTTCTCAAAGCAATGAAGATAGTGGTATGCAGGTATCACGAAAAGGAAAAGAGAAGGTTGATCAGCCCATGGTTGATGTGAATGCATGTCACTCTTATGTGAATGGTGAATCCAGTGGCTCAGAACAGAGCATTGATGATGAGTTGGGTATTCCTTCTATTGTTACACCTGGAGTAAGGAAGACCAGGGATGTTTTGAGAGCACCTGGGAGTGAACCTACTTTGCGCAGGTCTACGAGAGCTAGGTATCCTGTGGATAGGCTGAAATATGATGGATTTACAGCCATTCACTATGCATATATGGTTAAAGTGATACAGGAACCAGAACCCACTTATTTTGAGGAAGCCATGGGAAAAGAAAAATGGGAGAAAGCCATGGATGAAGAAATGGATGCCTTGGAAGCAAATGCTACATGGAAATTGGTACCTTTGCCTAAAGGTAAAAATGCAATTGGCTGTAAGTGGGTTTATAAGGTGAAGCACAATGCAGATGGTTCTGTGAACAGATACAAGGCAAGATTAGTAGTCAAGGGGTATGCACAAACATATGGCATTGACTATGAAGAAACATTCAGTCCGGTTGCAAGGATGGCAACCGTAAGAGCAGTCATTGCTATGGTTGCATCAAAGGGATGGTCTTTACATCAGATGGATGTAAAGAATGCCTTCTTGCATGGTGATTTGCAAGAAGATGTATATATGGAGCAGCCACCAGGTTATGTGCATGCTGTTCATCCTGAGTTTGTTTGCAGGTTGAAGAAAGCCTTGTATGGCTTGAAGCAAGCACCTAGAGCATGGTCTGACAAGATAGGACAGTATCTTGTCACTATTGGCTTTTAGATTTCCAAGGCGGATTTCTCACTTTATGTGAGAAAAACAGAGAAAGGTATTATGCTACTTGTCATTTATGTTGATGACTTGATTATGACAGGTGACAGTGATGAAGATATCCTTCATGTGAAAATGCTATTGAAGCAGAAGTTTGAGATGAAGGATTTGGGAGAGCTGTGTTATTTCTTGGGCATTGAGGTGATTAGATCACCAAGTGGGATACAGCTCTTGCAGAGGCAGTATGGATTGGACATGCTGTCCAAATATGGGATGACAGGCTGTAAGCCTATTTCAGTTCCTTTGGAGCAGAATGTAAAGCTGAGCACAGATGCAGGTGAGCTTCTAGAAGACCCTACTATGTACAGACGCATAGTAGGAAGTTTGATTTATATGACTATTACCAGGCCAGATTTGAGCTATGTTGTTGGATTGGTAAGTCAGTTTATGCAGGCTCCAAGGAAACCACATTTGGATGCGGTTAGACGCATACTCAGGTATGTGAAGTCCACAGTGCAGTATGGACTATTTTATGAGACTGGGGTTTAGATACAGTTGCATGGATACACTAATGTTGATTGGGCTGGTAGCATTTCTGATAGACGATCTACCAGTGGATATGTGTTCTCTTTTGGGAGTGCTGCAGTCACTTGGAGCAGCAAGAAACAGCCTACAGTTGCCTTATCGAGCACAGAGGCTGAGTACAGGGGTGCAGCAATGGCTGCATGTGAGGTAGCTTGGTTGCATAAGCTACTTTATGATATGCATCAGTCTACAGATGGGCCAGTTGTCATTTATTGTGATAACATGAGTAGTATACACTTGGCAAATAACCCAGTCTATCATGCTAGAACAAAGCACATTGAGGTGCATTATCACTATGTGCGAGAGAGGGTTTTACTAGGTCTTATTGATCTAGTTTATGTCAGCACAGAGGATTAGGTAGCTGACATATTTACGAAGGCATTGGGCGCAGAGAAGCTGCGCAAGTTCAGAGACCTGCTTGGTGTGCAGGAATTGGGATTGAGCTCGAGGGGGAGTGTTGAGATATCGAGCTCCACTCGTGATACGCCAGGGTGACCGTTGTGCATTTATGTCACCGACGTGTTAGTTGCAGATGCGGTTGGTACACCGCCCATGAATAATAGCTACATGATAGCTATCCTTATCTACTCTAGTTCGTGGCTCAGTTAGTATGCCACCTTAGTTAGTCGAGTTTGGTTTGAGACCCATATATAGGGTTCTTCTATTTCTTTGTATGTGAGTTCTTTTGGCTTCCACAACTAAGAAGAAAAAAAAAACTGTTTTCAGCCTCCACCCTTGTGTGTCTTCCCCCATTGTGCAAGCAAGAAAGCTACAAGTGAGACTCCTTCCTTCTCTCCCACAATCTTGACAGGTTGGATTAGGCATTTGGTTGTTATTTGAATGCATTAGGATCAAGATAAAACAAGAAAAAGAAGATTATGCACAATAGGGTTTCTGCTATTGTAAATAGGCCAAACAGGGAAAAAGGGAGAGAAAAAGATCTTTAATGTATAATGCATCAAAAGAAAGAAAGGGGGGAGATCAAAACAAAGTAGAGAAAGGGAGGGCTTTAGTAGGCTGCTAGGAATAGGTGGGGGAGCTCATTTGCTCATTTGAGAGTGAGAGAGAGAGCTTGAGAGAGAGAGAGCTACATGCAAAGAGGAGAGATTGTGCATGATGATTTTCATCGCAATGTATTTTGGCCCTCCAAGTATGTTCTGTATGTTTTTTGGTGCTTATTGATCAATTTTGACTCCCTGGATGCAATCATCAGCAAGGTGTGAGTAGGATTTTTTAAGATTTTTCGTCGTTCGTTAACTCGCCGCTGTACTCAGATGCTCACTACAGGGTCCGATTGCCCTAATTGAATTGCTTGAATTTCATTCACTTGGATACCTCTTTTCTCGTTTGAGTCACCAAACTCAGATATTCGGACAACCTATCCACTCGGGCACACTTATCTGTAATGATTCAAACCACCATGATCGAACTATTTGACTCAAACGCAGGCCGACTTGGATCCCAAATAGTTGGACCATCCAAGTCGATCACTCAGATATAGACCCAGAATTGGAGAGCCTGATTCTAGGAATCGAATGACTGATACTGAGACACTAGAAACAAAACCTAAAAGTTGACAAAACCACCAAGCCCTAGACCAAATAGAGCCCAACTCGAAGCTAAGTAACACCCCCATAGGCCTCCAGATACATTAAATGGCTCATAGAGCCCTCCCACTCCAAAAATCATGACTTAATAGCCTAGGAAGAAATTGTGAACACAACCTGTCATACCACCCACCCAAAATGTCTTAAAGGACCCAAACAAACCTATTGGAGTGACCATAACCTACAGGAGTAGACTAGAAGAGTGTTTACTGCACATTGTTTTCCTCAAAATCACACACTGCATAAATAATCACTTGAAGTACACCTAGAAAGCTAAAAGCCTAATTTTGCACCACGCATGGAAGAAAGCACACCATGAGTACCTAAGTGCACTTAAAATTGAGAACTGTCTGAAATAACAAGGAACTCACATGCAAGATAAGCAAGACTGAAAGAAGCTGCTAATAGAAGAAGACCCTCACATCTTGAATGTAGAACTGAGGACACTAAACCTCAGAGTAAGCCTCTTAGAGAGCAAAAGGAGCTAACATGATTAGGGACCCAATCTTACCCAAGTTGATCAATCTGATCGACACCCTAGTAGCCCGAGAGACTGACGAAATGTCAGGATCGAGCATCAATCCCAAAAATGGTGAGCTCGACTTGGGGGACTTCCTAGTCCACATTCAACATATGATAAATCGATATGATTTGGAAACCAAAATGGAGCAACATGGAAGACCAGTCGAGGACATCATAGCGTACCTCGGTGAAGAGCAAAGACTGGCAAGGAAAGTGCTTCAAAGCATAGCTACCTATAATTAGGGGAGCAGCAAACTTAGAGGCTGAGGTAGGAGATAGAAATGCAAGAGGTCCAGTGAGTTTTAAGTCATGCCAATAGAAATAAAACAAGACCCAACACTAAGAGGAAAAGAGCGCTTGAATCTGACCTTACATTGAGCGAGCTTCTCATGAAGTGAATCATAGATAACACGTAATGGGACCTAAATCGGGCCATGCACTAGCCATACCTCTATCATGCGCTTAACAACCCCACGGCCTCGCGGCCAGGAGCGTCGATAACACATACATCATACATTGCCTTCCTAAACATCTTGCATTTGTATCACGTCTTGTAGTCCAACTCTAACCCAATTAACACTCCTCAGAGGGAGTCCCTAGCACATTTCCAAATAGCACGAAGTACAAACATAGGAGGTCCTCCCACGGGCTGACTGCCGCTACCTCACTGTGACTCTCCTACATCTTGGGGATTGGCCCCTCGATGCGTCGCTAAACATATATAAAATTTCGCACATATTTCCACTCAAGGTACCAATTGATTGTATCCAGGAATGTACCATACCTCACTTTCTTTCCCCTTAGACCCAACGCCTAGTCTATAGCTCGGACAACCTCACTCACTCAACGTTGGTCATGTCCCTCTAGAAAGCAATTCCCATGCATCCAGGAGGTATTGTCTAATACCTTTTATCATTTCTTTATGATTTATGCAAATTGTGAATGTCCACATACTCAAACAAAGAAAAATCAACATTTGTGCTTAGTGCAAAAGCATTCTTTCAATGAATTTTGACTATTGCTCGTATACAACGTTGCATGAACCTAGCACCGAGAAACCCTCGTGCTACTAGGTTCCTAATCTTTAATTATCGACCAACCTAAATGGTATGCATACAAACTAGCAAGCTTTTCATCATTTCATTCAGCATTTAAACACATTTTATACACTCTACCCCCTCACCCGTTTAGGTTGTGCATTATTGATCGATTTAGGGTTCATTTCCATGTTTTTGTTGTATGAAAAGCAATAAACACTCACTAAAACATAAAGGTAGGGCTGAACTAAGGCTAAACCTCATGCTTTAGACCCCCCATACATCCACAAACATGAATCTTATTTTTCCTTAATTTTCGGCACTCAAAATCCATTTTTTCCTTATTTTTTTCTATTTTTTCTATTTTTATTGTATTTTTTGTAATATTAAATAACTAAAAATTCAAAATGAGTTGTGGCCGTGGCCCTTAGGTTTATTTGTAGCAAAATCACAAATTTAGTGGGTGTGTCTCATTATATCTTCCATTTATATATCAATAACACCTAATTTTCCCATATTTTGCATGTTTTAAGGGTGTTACACCATTAATTTCATCCACAACACTTATGATTTTCTGATTTTCTAATTTCAGATAGTTGGAAGACATTGCAAACAACATTAGAATGCATAATCATCCCATGGGAACGAGTATTCATGAAGCAAATTGCATAAAACATCAATTTCCTTTGTAAAAATGAGATTACCGTTCTTTGCGGGTTGTGGGTTTTTATTTGTCATATCTCGGGACTGATTTTCAGCCACCATTAATGCTTATGACAGTCCACAATCAGCAATCTTCTTTCCTCTTGAACCACGGAGCAATCCGGTCTTCATTGGACAAGCATCTGTCATCTATTCTTCTTCTTCTTCTTCTTCACCACATGAATCTGCCTTTAGGGGAGAGAGAGGGAGAGAGAGAAAGACTGAAATCAGAGATCTTCATAGAGACCGCCATTGGAGGAGTGAAGACGGGCGATGTGACCAGCAGGCAGAGGGGAAGCAAGGGCAATGATCACTTGGGGTGGTCATTCACAGCCTGGAAGATCCATGATCAACATTTGGACGCACTTTTCGCTGTCTGATGGCGCCACGTTTTTTTCACGTTTTTTCCATCTTCCTTCTCTCTCCATGATTTTCTCTGGCATAAAATGTTGGGGGCTCCCAAAAGTCATGCCCACTTTGGCCACTCTAATGTCCACCTTTTTGTATCTTGCCCGGTTCTTGGCCACTTCCCCATCCGGACTCCAAATTGAGCTCTGAAAAATCCTGGGCGTCCGGCTTGACATCCCGCATTGGCAGTAACTCTTGTCAACCTGCATGACAGTCTGAAAAATTATGAAAAATCAACAAGTGTCACTCGGGTGCCTTTAAAGCACTTTGGCGCTTAAAATCGTCCTAGATCGAGCCACCGCCTTCGACGATGAATATTTTTCCCTTGATATTCATAATTTTTAGCTATTTTTAAGCACTTCTCGGCACCAAAATTCCGCTCTCATTGGCGACCACGAGATAGAGCGACTCAGCCCGTCGAATCCCACAATAGATCTGCACAAAACAACCAAAGGAAGCATCAAGCTGATACAAAATAAATACATAGTAAACACAGCACAATGCTTATCCTACCCCCTGACAGAACCAAGGCATGACATCCACAAGGAGTAGGCCTAGCATAATCTGATAGAAGGTCTGAAGCTAGTCACTAACCAACTGCTCCAACACGGCCAAACTAAAAAGAACTGTCAAAGAGGTTGCCCTAAGTGGTGGTCTGAACTACCTACCTAACTAAGGACAACACAACTAGGAGCTCCTACTAGGTGAGGACTCCTATAGCCTGATCAAGAAGTACGTTCTTGTAGCATATTTCTTCTTTTAGGGTTTTTATTTTCCATACTCGGGCATCTAAAAAGGAGGGAGCTGAGCGTAGTGACCCAAGGAGAATAGGGCATCGGCCTCAGGTCGTGTCTCGGCACCCAAGAACCTACCAAGCACTCATAAGGCGACACTTAATCCTTTTCTGACGCTCACTTTTATTTTCGCTCCAACCTTCCTCATTTTTTCCTTTTTCAGCAAGAAGCCACCCCTAGGAAGACAAGGCATCGGCCTCGGGTCTGACTCGTCCCCAGGAACCTACCAAGCCCTTGCTAGGCAATTATCAACTACGTATAAATTTTCATTGCATTTCTTTTATATTTTTATAGGGGTTAGAACCCCTTTTTACACACCTTTGTATATATTTATTGTTTTTAAGATATTCAGGGTTGCTTTTTCTTTATCATCTTTTTTTTCCTTCGACAGGCTTCTCTAACTGCCTCACAACTAACAAGAACTCCTAGAACGGCTGCCTAGCAGGCTAGCAGAACAAGGTCACTAGGACTCCCTTCTAATACAGGTCTTTTAATATCGGGCAATGACTTTATAGGAGGCAACAACTACTCAAACCTCCCTCAAACATACTGAACCTAAACTGCGGGACTTCATGCCTTGGACACCAGTCCCTAATAAGAAACGAAAAAAACCCCCCTAAACAAGTACACAAACACATATAGCATAAAAACCATAGTACTCATAAAGGAGAGATATCACCTGGATAGGGCCACAAGAAGCTTCCACGCAACAAAGGCTCCTTCCCAAGCTCTTCTTCCGAACCTGTCTAGCACAGAACTCAAACAAGAAACCATTAACCGCACCTGCACTAAACAGACAATTGGTCCTCTTGGCCTAATGAAATAAAGTACTTCACTACAAAACTGAATCAGCCCTCTTGGCCTAACGAAATAAAGCATTCAAAACCTCGCAACACTGGCCCTCTTGGCCTAATGAGAACCAATAGAATAGCACCTACACATCCCTCCCTGGAAGAATCCAGATATACAATAATAGGCTCCTTTCCAAGGAGGAAAACCACAGGCTTGTAGCCCTAAACTAAATGCATAAGGTTATGACCCATCCCTCCTGCATAAATAGCAAGAGGCATATGAATAACATGTTGCCTAATTAACCTATGGGTCCCAGATAATAATGGTAAATTGGTCTCGGCTACTCTTTGCATCACCCATATCAACCATCGTCTGCCATATATTGCATGTTCGGATAACATACCCCACAAGCGACCGTTTCCTGTTTCATCATTGATAACAATATCCAGACTAAGACCACAATTAAAGAAGAGGTCTTCCTCATAAGCAAGATTTGCTAATGAATCTGCAAACCGATTCCAGTAACATGGAATTAGCTGAAAAGACACTCTCTCAAACTCCTCTAGTAGGGTCATAGCAGTCCGATGATACATACAAAGAATGGGATTCCGCACTGTGTATGTCCCATCTAGCTGATTCAGGATCAACTGGGAATCCCCTTTTACTAACAATCGACGAATACCACCTTGTTTGGCAATATGCAGTTCCATAATCAAGGCTTTGTACTCCGCCATATTGTTAGTGAATCCTACCCCGAGATAAGCAGCTAACTTAATCGCAACTCTACGTCGGGGGTCTCGAATGACTACTCCAACACTTCCTTTTTTATTAGGGCCCCTGGACGCTCTGTCAAAATATAACGTATACGTCCACAATGGGTTTACACAGCTGGCCATCACAAACTCCTCTATTCATAATTATGATAATCAAAGTTTAGCATGTTGAGAGGATGAACTGACGGCTCCATCCCATCTTCTTCATTGAACTCAACAGGGATACTTTTCAACAGTCGTAAGCAGTGATGGCAGAAGACTTTGATTTCCCACACAAAGGTTCCGTCTTCTTGCTCAATCACTTTATACCCTTTGCTCCACCAGATGAGTTTCCCCTGATGGTATCTTTGCTCCAGATATGGGTGCTCCAAATAAGGGATTAACCAACCCATCAACCGGCTTTAAGCTCTTCTGCAGTCTCAGATCATTCCTAACATGGACCTGCAATGCATTTTCTTTGTATTAGCATACTTAGAAGTAATAAGGTTTAATATTATTAAGATTAACCTTATTCTTAAACTCTACTCCCTGTAAATCAGCTAATAGGGCTGTAGACCTATTCTTCCCTAACCTAACAATCTTGTAGGGGCCATCCCATTTAGGTTCCAGCTTCCCTGGAAACAACTCCCTACGGGCATCGTAATAGAGAACTAATTGGCATTTTTTAAATCTATATTTCTTCGCTCTAAGGTCATGCAACTGCTTCATGCGACGTTTAGCCACCTCTTGATGTAATAGGCTTTGCAGCTTAATTTCATCGAGGTGTGCTAAGGTCATAAATCGCTCTAATAGGGCGTCCTCATTACCCAAAGAATGGTTTATTGCGAATCTAATGGTCGGTAACTCAATTTCTAAGGGTAAAATGCACTCCTCACCATAAACTAGTTTGAACAGCGTGTGGCCAGTGGCTCGCTTGAACGTGGTATTATATGCCCATGCTGCCACATATAGCTTCTTATCTCAGTCTCGTTTCTTCTCAGAGACTATCTTGGACAAGATACCCACAAGCTGTTTATTAGTACTTTCCACTTGTCCATTTACCTGCGGATTATAAGGAGTCGTTTTAATGTGATTGATTTGCCAAAGCCTCAGTCAAGCTTTTGATAACCTTGTTCAGGAAATGGGTTCCATGGTCTGACACTAATTCTTTTGGGGGACCAAAACGGCATATTATCTGCTCTAAAAGGAAACTAGCAGTTTCTTTAGCATCATCTTTCCTTGTTGCAAGTGATTCTGACCACTTTGTGAAGTAGTCAGTTGCTACAATAATATACCTCTTTTGCGCAGTCAACGACGGAGTAATAGGACCCACAAAGTCTATTCCCCACTTCTCAAATGGAAGTATCACCATAATAGGGGTAAGTGGTCTTTTCCTATTCTCTCGACTATCATGTCGTTGACAAATATCGCATCTCTTAACATACACAAACGCATCCTGGAAGATGGCAGGCCACCAGTAACCTGCTCATAAAGCCTTTTGTGCTATAAGCCGTCCAGCAAAATGACCTCCGCAAGCGGAATCATGGCACTCTTCCAAAATGAATGGCACCTCATTAGGCATCACATATCGACGATAGATGTCATCAACCCCTTGCCGATATAGTGTACATGCGATCAAGGAAAATTTTAATGCCTGCTGCTTAATTTTCCTTCTCTCAGCTTTAGATAGTTCGAATCCAGCCTCTCCTCTCGACAAATAATGTGTTATTGCAGCATACCATGAGAGAATAGATGCCGTATCTATTTTAAATAACAACTCCATGTCACTACCTTCAGCCACAGATTCTTTCAGCTCCCCAAATTCCACAAGACATTCCACAATACCCTGTAACCTTGGTGGCTTACTCTTGATCTCATAATCAAACTCTTGCAAAGTGATTAACCACTTCGCTAGACGATCAGGCGGCTACAGCTTATTCATCAATAATCGAAGCCCCTCCGCCTTCGTAAAAAGCACAACTTTCTCATAGAGGATATAGTGCCTGAATTTCTTGGTCCCAAAGACCATCGCAAGACACAACTTCTCCATGTATGTATAATTGATATCTGAAATGCCCAATTTTCGACTAGCAAAGGCTATCGGATGATACCACTTTTCCTCCCAGATTTGGGCTAAACAATAGCTGATACTATGTATGGTGGCTGTTGAAAATATATAGAACACCTCACCTCTTTTAGGTGCTTTTAAAGCGGGAGCTTTTACTAGCTCCTGCTTCACATCCTCGAAAACTACCTTACAGGGGTCACCCCATACAAACAAACAGCTAAAGGACAATAGATTTATAAGCGGCAACGTTCTTTCTGCCAAGGCATTTATGAATCTATGGTAATAACCAACTGAAGACAAAAAGCTACGAACTTCTTTCAGAGTGCGTGGTGGACCCATGGCAACTATGACTTTGATCTTCTCGGGACCTGTCTCCAATTTTGTAGAAGAAAAAATCTGGTCAATAAATGGCAACGGGTAGTAATCCTTAACCATTTGCTTATTCAGCTCTCTAAAATCAACACATAATCGAATTTGATTATTTTTCTTCTTTCTGATAACAATTGGTGAACACCATTCCGTGTGTTGCACAGGAAAAATCAAACCCGCTTTCCTTAGCTTCTGTAACTCTTCAAACAGCCCGTCCCTCAATTCAAAATGCATACACCTTACTTTCTGTCGTACAGGACGGCTTCCTTCCTTTACAGGAATAGTATGAATAGCCAAGCTGGAAGGAATACCTCTTAGCTCATCATAACTCCAAGCAAAGATATCACGAAATTCTTGAATGAAGGACACATAGTCCTCCTTTTCTGCTGAGCTAAGCATAGAACCTAATTTAATTGGCCACGAATCATTTGGCATGCCAAGGTCTAGCTCGATAACATCTACATCTCTTATACGATCTTGGGCCTCTATCGGCTCGTTCAAAGTGATCTGATAGATATCTTCCGTGGTGGATCCCTCTTTGGACTCATCACTTGATGATGTCTCACTAGCGGATAAATCCTCTAATGTCTCCAATTCTGTAGAAGATAGAGGAGCTCTCTCACTCTGCGGGGGACTCAGGATAGGCATCAATCACCACGCGTTGAGCACCTCTGCCGAATATCAGCCGACCGACGGGTATATCCACTTGGCAGTCCACTTGCAAGATCCAAGGTCGTCCAAGTAATACTTGGTAACTTGGATGCCCTGCAAAACGAATCACCCTAAAGTCCAACAGGCATTCTACATTTGCAACAGTGACATGGACCTTAGTAATGCAGCCTTCCGGCTGTCTCAAACTATCATCCGCCATTCTGAGAATTGTGGAGGTATCTTTCTAGATCGCAAGCCCCAACCTTTCCATCAGTTCAGAACTCATGATGTTAATAGATGATCACGTGTCGACAATGGCATAATCTACCAATATCCCATCGACATAGGCTACAACCCTTGGGCAATGCTTCTCAGCATGCTCGAACCAGTCATCACCAACTCATGCAATACCCAAAGGTTCTACGATATACCCGGTATGCAGGATCTTTCTAAATTCCTTGCGTACTCCTAGGGAAAGCTTAATAAGTTGTAAAAGATTCACATCCGGCTTGACTTCGCAAAGAGAACTCGCCAAATCGAATTCATGATAGTTTGGCAGAGTTCGCTTTTCATGCCAAACCATCCGCTCTTTAGGTCGCTGAACCGGCTTTATTGCCTATTTTTTAACTTTCACCTTCTTCCTCGGTGGTTCCTTATCCTTCTTAGCATCGGCTTTACTCTCCACGGGCTTCAGAGGTCCCCCTTTCATGGTAGGATCCGGAACTTGCGTTCCTTTGTCGCCCTGTTTAGGGTTTTCGCCGACAGGCTTATCCTTGTCAACCTCTCTACCCTTTTGACCTCTTGTAAGGACAGCTCACTGATTAGAGATTTTAGTGTCATTAACACGAACAGCCTCAATCAAACTAACCCCACTACCACTAGGCAGCTCCTCCACTGTAGTCTTTGGTCATTGGAGTATTTGTTTAGGTACGTCCTCTTGCTAGGAATCATTTCCTTACGCACGATGATTAACAGGCCCTGGTTGCCGACTACCTTGCTGAAGGGAACTAATCTTACTCCAACAAGTGGCTGCTAAATGGCCGGATTTTCCACAGATGTCGCACTTGACATTTGGGAAATTTCGTGGATAATGTTGCCCACCACACCATTTGCAGCTAAACCTCGAAGGTGCACCCTCATCTGGGTATCTACTTCCTATCAAATTTTGTTGTTTTTAAAGAAAGTTGACATCAACGGCTATTTGTCGATACTGCTCCATAATCATGTCGGTATAATGCTTCATCATGTCCTTAACCTCGCCAAGAACATTGGAAGCACTCGACTTGTAGCCTTGATCATTACCTTGTCATTCCATCAGCCTAACAATTCGATTAGGCACTGGTTGTTGAACCACATGCATGGTATTAGGATTAATTGCATGGCCTCCACCATTTGGAGCCATTTGACTGCTCGTAGGCATTGACATGCTAGGGGGAGCTGGTAGTAAAGGCACATTCTGCATCATGTTCCCTCTCCCATTAGGATTAGCCATCGCTATCCCTTGGCTACTACTGCCATTGGCCATGGCCATATTATTTCCCAATGCTAGACCTATGTTCGGATTGGCACGAGAGGCAAAGGCTGCTTGTAGTCGGGATTCCACTTCTTGTGCTCGTGTAATGGCAGTATCTATTGTCAGGATTGTGGGAGAGAAGGAAGGAGTCTCACTTGTAGCTTTCTTGCTTGCACAATGGGGGAATACACAAAGGGTGGAGGTTGAAAACAATTTTCCTCTTCTTAGTTGTGTAAGCCAAAAAGAACTCTAGTACAAAGAAATAAAAGAACCCTATATATGGGTCTCAAACCAAACTCAACTAACTAAGGTGGCATACTAACTGAGCCACGAACTAGAGTAGATAAGGATAGCTATCATCTAGCTATTATTCATGAGCGGTGTACCAACCCATCTACAACTAACAAGTCGGTGACATAAATACACAACGGTCACCCTGGCGTATCACGAGTGGAGCTTGATATCTCAACACTCCCCCTTGAGCTCAATCCCAATTCATGCACACCAAGTAGGTCTCTGAACTTGCGCAGCTTCTCTGCGCCCAATGCCTTCGTGAATATGTTAGCTACCTGATCCTCTGTGCTGACATAAACTAGATCAATAAGACCTAGTAAAACCCTCTCCCACACATAGTGATAATGTACCTCAATGTGCTTTGTTCTAGCATGATAGACTGGGTTATTTTCCAAGTGTATACTACTCATGTTGTCACAATAAATGACAACTGGCCCATCTATAGGCTGATGTATATCATAAAGTAGCTTATGCAACCAAGCTACCTCACATGCAGCCATTGCTGCACCCCTGTACTCGGCCTCTGTGCTCGACAAGGCAACTGTAGGCTGTTTCTTGCTGCTCCAAGTGACTGCAGCACTCCCAAAAGAGAACACATATCCACTGGTAGATCTTCTATCAGAAATACTACCAGCCCAATCAGCATCAGTGTATCCATGCAACTGTATCTGAACCCCAATCTCATAAAATAGTCCATACTGTAATGTGGACTTCACATACCTGAGTATGCGTCTAGCCGCATCCAAATGCGGTTTCCTTGGAGCCTGCATAAACTGACTTACCAATCCAACAGCATAGCTCAAATCTGGCCTGGTAATAGTCATATAAATCAAACTTCCTACTATGCGTCTGTACATAGTAGGGTCTTCTCGAAGCTCACCTGCATCTGTGCTCAGCTTCACATTCTGCTCCAAAGGAACTGAAATAGGCTTACAGCTTGTCATCCCATATTTGGACAGCATGTCCAATCCATACTGCCTCTGCAAGAGCTGTATCCCACTCATTGATCTAATCATGCATTGTGCTTCACCTTATAAACCCACTTACAGCCAATTGTATTCTTACCTTTAGGCAAAGGTACTAACTCCCATGTAGCATTTCCTTCCAAAGCATCCATTTCTTCATCCGTTGCTTTCTCCCATTTTTCTTTTCCCATGGCTTGCTCAAAAGAAGTGGGTTCTGGTTCCTGTATCACTTTGACCATATATGCATAGTGAATGGCTGTAAATCCATCATATTTCAGCCTATCCACACGATACCTAGCTCTCATAGACCTGCGCAAAATAGGTTCACTCCCAGGTGCTCTCAAAACATCCCTGGTCTTCCTTACTCTAGGTGTAACAATAGAAGGAATACCCAACTCATCATCAATGCTCTGTTCTGAGCCACTGGATTCACCATCCACATAAGAGTGACTTGCATTCACATCAAACATGGGCTGATCAACCTTCTCTTTTCCTTTTTGTGATACCTGCATACCACTATCTGCATTTCTTTGAGAAGATTCTCCTGATCTCAATCTGCTTGTCCATGGCGAAGAATATGAACCAGTGCTAGAGGACGCTCCAGGTCCACTAATATTTTGTGACTGCTGCTGTGAATTCTGTGCAACATTACCATTTTGTGCATCTACATCATCAATCACATTTACTGGTTTATACCAGCTACTCATCTCATCAAAAACAACATCTCTGCTCACTGTAAACTTACGAGTAGAAGGGTTATAACATCTATACCCTTTTTGCTGCAGAGAGTAACCAATAAAGATGCACTTCTCAGCTTTTGGATCCAACTTGGATCTCAACTCATCTGGCACATGTACATAGGCAATGCAACCAAAAATCTTCAAATGAGAAATATCTGGTTTGCTGCCAGTATACCTCTCCTCTTGAGTCATCCCATGTATTGCTGCAGTGGGAGTCCTGTTCATTATATAGACTGCTGTAGCAACTGCTTCAGCCCAATAAAAATCTGGTAGGTCTTTTTCATTGAGCATGGCACGAGATACCTCTCCAATATGTCTGTTTTTCCTTTCTGCAATTCCATTTTGTTGTGGGGTATGACTGCATGAATATTGTTGCTTTATGCCGTGCTCCTGGAGGAACCTTGCAAACTCATTTGAGAGGTACTCTCCCCCTCCATCTGACCTTAGGCATTTTATTTACAGGCCTATTTCTTTTTCAACCATAGCTTTAAGAGTTTTGAAATGCCCAAAGACTTCACTTTTCTTTTTCATAAAATACACCCAAACTTTTCTGCTATAGTCATCAATAAAAGTGACAAAATAATGACAGCCTCCAAGAGATGCAGCTTTAGTAGTCCACACATCAGAGTGGATTAATTCCAATGGCTTCTCACTCTCTTGAATATGTCTAGGAAATGGTTTCCTTGCCTGTTTTCCAAACTGACAGGCTTCACATACCTTATGCATTTCTGTAACCTTGAATTTAGGCAATCCTGCAACAATATTTTGGGCCTGCATTGATTTAAGTCGCTGTACATTAACATGACCAATGCGTTTATGCCAGATATCAATATCTGCAACTACACCGGTCCCATATGCAAACATTGCTGCACTCAATTCAGACATGTCTGCATCCAACGTAAGCATTCTGCCCTTCTTCTTTCCTTTTGCTATCAAGCGACCTTTATTTTTCATATCCTCAACAAAGAATCCATGAGGATTAAATCTGACCTGCAAGCCCTGCTCAACCATTTGACCAACAGAAACCAGATTCTTGGTGATATTCGGGACATAAAATACATCGGACAAGTATTTCTTTTTCCCATCCTGCATAGACAAAGGAATTTTTCCAATCTGCACATAGGATGTGTAGTATCATCACCAGTCTCCACAAATCCTGGTTTTTCCATTTTCCTTGCATCCTCCATCCATTCTGCATGACCTGTCATGTGGTTTGATGCACTTGAGTCAACATACCATACATCATTGCTTTCTTCTGCACTTGTCACAGAATTATTCATGTGTTGCACCATAAACAAGTGCTCATTTCTATTATCACCCTGTCTACTAGAAGATGCATAATTCCCTTGTTGCAATTTTCCATTCATGATGTCATTCTGCTTTTTATAGCAGTCTTTAGCCATATGACCCATTTTACCACAGTAGTAGCATTCAACATTGCTGCTTGCATTTTGGCCTCTTTGCCATCCACCACGACCTCTTTAGCTCCCCCTGCCTCTAGAGTTACCACGTCCTCCTCCATAGGACTGGTTTTCTTGAGTTTGCTGCATATTCTGATTTCTACCACGGCCTCCAAATCGGCCTCCTCTACCTCTGCCTCTACCTCTTCTAGCATTTGAGTAGAAGACAGCTTCTTTTGAAGTTCCTCCTGAAGAAGATGCACCACCATTTCTTTGCTCCTCAGAAATTAGAAGAGCAATCAGCTCCTCAAAATCAGGAAATCTTTCAGGAACTGAAATGGATGTCCAAAACTGTGCATAATCCTTTCCTAGACCATTCAAGGTCACAGAAACTAAATCATCAGCTTCCACTGGCGACCCAATGGAAGCAAGTGCATCCGCAATCTTCTTCACCTTCATGTGGTAGTCATTGATGCTCATATTTTCTCTTTGCACATTATGCAACTCTTGCTTGAGCTGCATTTTCCTGGCTTGCGTATTTGTGCTATACATTTTTGACAAAGTATCCCATGCCTCCTTTGACGTACTTGCATCCTGAATATGCACAATCATAGAGCCTGAAATGCTGATAGACAACCAATACATAACTTTCCTGGCTCTCTCATGCCATGCTTTAAATGCCTGCATTTGCTGATGATTGGGAACATCAGGAAGAACTGGTTCTTCTTCATTTCCTGCAACAAATTCCCAATATCCTTTTCCCATAAGGAAATTCGTCATTCTAAACTTCCATGCTTGGAAGTTGTTCTTGTCAAGCTTTTCAGTGACAATCTGTGAAAGAGAATCAGACGCCATTACAGAACACTGCAAAAAATTCTGTCACTGCAAAAACACAGCTTCACCCTCACAAGGGCAAATCTACAAAACTGGCGAAAGTTGTATTTGACCACACAGTCACTTCCTAGTGACGATTTTGCATAAACAGGAACCAAGGATGATTTTGTAACTCCCAATGTCTCTGCACATAAGCATACGATGCAATTTCTGTGGTAACTTTTCACCGACCTGTAGAACAGTGGTCGCACAGCATAAAACTGGGCCTTTTCCTGAGTGCGTGTAGAAAACTTCCGCCTCCAAAACAGGCCCCGAAATGGCCTCAAATAAAAAAAACAGGGTCACCATGGGCTAAATCCCTCTCCCACAGCATATACTGCCCTCTTGCTTCACCGCGAAGGGCGTCTCAACCTGAGACAATGCACTCTTGCAATTTCCGGCTGTGCTACTGCAGAGATCTGCTCCCAAAACAGAAAATGAAAGCAACACTACTCCTCTTACCAGAACACCGCGAGCTTGGCTTGCTTTCTTGAGCTCCTTACCACGAACAAGGCTTTGATACCATGTCAGGATTGTGGGAGAGAAGGAAGGAGTCTCACTTGTAGCTTTCTTGCTTGCACAATGGGGGAATACACAAAGGGTGGAGGCTGAAAACAGTTTTCCTCTTCTTAGTTGTGTAAGCCAAAAAGAACTCTAGTACAAAGAAATAGAAGAACCCTATATATGGGTCTCAAATCAAACTCAACTAACTAAGGTGGCATACTAATTGAGCCACGAACTAGAGTAGATAAGGATAGCTGTCATCTAGCTATTATTCATGAGCGGTGTACCAACCGCATCTACAACTGACAAGTCGGTGACATAAATACACAACGGTCACCGTGGCGTATCACGAGTGGAGCTCGATATCTCAACATCTATATTCACCAAAGGGACACTACTCAACTGCAACTGGATATTGAAGTCCAAACCATGCAGAAAATATTGCAATTGGGCAACTGCGGGGATAGGAATAGAGGTGTCCAACTTACGAAAAAACCTCTTTTAATTTCTTCGCATAAGCATGAATATCCTCGTGTGATTCTTGGCAGGTCACGTTGAGTACACGCAACCAATATTGCCCACCCAGTTCAGGGGCAAACTCCCTTCAAAAAGCTCCATAAAATGAATCAATATTCAATATGGTTCTAGCTTCTAAGCCATGATACCATATGGCAGCTCTTCCTTTGAGAGTCATGTTGAAGAACATCTTTAAATCTCCTTCTTCTTGGATGCGATAGTTAAACATCAGCTTTTGAAACTCCCTGATGTGGAGTTCCGCATCTTCCTCAACTAGCCCATTAAAAATGGATAGCGGGTAACCTAGAGCTGGCAAATCCGTCGTTTCTGCAAGAATTGCAATGGGCTGCGCCATGATGGAAATTGGATTTGCACTAGGAATAGGGGACGGTGAGGTTACATCTCCTGCACTTGATGTAGACTACCTTATGGAAGAAAGGGGAGCACTAGAGCTTCCACCTTCTCCTAACTTACTGCTTGTGGCACCAAGACCACTAGATCCACTTCCTCGTAAGGGTTTAACACCATTACGCTTAGGGGAATACCTCCTAAGAATTTCAACATGTCGCCTAGCTCTTTCGTCTCTCTCTTGCTTTTGGATTTCTGCTAGATGATGATTATCGATGAATAACAGATCAATCTTAGTATCATTTGGCATAAACTGCTAACTGGTCCCTAGACAACCAGGATTCAAAGATCGCCACTTCTAATCGGCTCCCGGCAAACGCACCACTGATGGGACCTAAAACAGGTCGGCACTGGCTCATGCACTAGCCAGACCTCTATCATGCGCTCAACAATCCCACGGCCTCGCGGCCAGGAGCGTCGATGACACATACATCATACATTGCCTTCCTAAACATCTTGCGTTTGTATCACGTCTCGTAGTCCAACTCTAACCCAATTAACACTCCTCAGAGGGAGTTCCTAGCACATTGCCAAATAGCACGAAGTACAAACATAGAAGGTCCTCCCACGGGCGGCTGACTGCCGCTACCTCACTGCGACTCCTACATCTTGGGGATTGGCCCCTCGATGCGTCGCTAAACATATATAATATTTCGCACATATTTCCACTCAAGATACCAATTGATCATATCCAAGAATGTACCATACCTCACTTTCTTTCCCCTTAGACCCAACGCCTAGTCTATAGCTCGGACAACCTCACTCACTCAACGTTGGTCATGTCCCTCTAGAAAGCAATTCCCATGCATCCAGGAGGTATTGTCTGATACCTTTTATAATTTCTTTATGATTTATGCAAATTGTGAATGTCCACATACTCAAACAAAGAAAAATCAGCATTTGTGCTTAGTGCAAAAGCATTCTTTCAATAAATTTTGACTATTGCTCGTATGCGGCGTTGCATGAACCTAGCACCGAGAAACCATCGTGCTACTAGGTTCTTAATCTTTAATTATTGACCAACCTAAATGGTATACATAAAAACCAGCAAGATTTTCATCATTTCATTCAACATTTAAACACCTTTTATACACTCTACCCCCTCACCCGTTTAGGTTGTGCATTATTGATCGGTTTAGGGTTCATTTCCATGTTTTTCTTGTATGAAAAGCAATAAACACTCACTAAAACATAAAGGTAGGGCTGAACTGAGGCTAAACCTCATGCTTCAGACCCCCCATACATCCACAAACATGAATCTTATTTTTTCTTAATTTTCGGCACTCAAAATCCATTTTTCCCTTATTTTTTTCATTTTTTCTATTTTTCTTGTATTTTTTGCAATATTAAATAATTAAAAATTCAAAATGAGTTGTGGGCTGTGGCCCTTAGGTTCATTTGCAGCAAAAACACAAATTTAGTGGATGTATCTCATTATATCTTCCATTAATATATCAAAAACACCTAATTTTCCCATATTTCGCATATTTTACGAGTTTTACACCATTAATTTCATCCACAACACTTATGATTTTCTAATTTTCTAATTTCAAACAGTTGGAAGACATTGCAAACAACATTATAATGCATAATCATCCCATGGGAACAAGTATTCATGGAGAAAATTGCATAAAACATCAATTTCCTTTGTAAACATGAGATTACCATTCTTTGCGGGTTGCGGGTTTTTATTTGTCATATCTCGGGACTGATTTCTAGCCACCATTAATGCTCATGACAGTCCACAATCACCAATCTTCCTTTCTCTTGAACCATGGAGCAATCCGGTCTTCATTGGACAAGCATCCTTCATCCATTATTCTTCTTCTTCTTCACCACATGAATCTGCCTTTCGAGGAGAGAGAGGGAGGAGAGAGAAAGATTGAAATCAGAGATCTTCATAGAGACCGCCATTGGAGGAGCGAAGATCGGCGATGTGACCAGCAGTCAAAGGGGAAGCAAGGGCAATGATCACTTGGGGTGGTCATTCACAGCCTGGAAGATCCATGATCAACATTTGGGCACATTTTTCGCTTTTTGATGGCGCCACATTTTCTTCACGTTTTTTCTATCTTCCTTCTCTCTTCACGATTTATTGTGGCATAAAATGTTGGGGGCTCCCAAAAGTCATGCCCACTTTGGCCACTCTAATGTCCACCTTTTCCTATCTTGCCCAGTTCTTGGCCACTTCCCTATCCGGACTCCGAATTGAGCTCTGAAAAATCCTAGGCATCTGGCTTAACATCCTGCATTGGCCGATAAACTCTTGTCAACCCGCACGACAGTTTGAAAAATTATGAAAAATCAACAAGTGTCGCTCGGGTGCCTTTAAAGCACTTTGGCGCTTAAAATCATCCTAGATCGAGCCACCGCCTTCGACGTTGAATATTATTCCCTTGGTATTCATAATTTTTAGCTATTTTTAAGCACTTCTCAGCACCAAAATTCCACTCTCAACACGACTGCAGAGTAGCCCTAGCAACTTCCTTGCTAACAGGACTAGGTATTACACCGAATTCAAAAATCCAAATAAAGATACCTATGACTCAACACATTGTGCGTTATATGGATGATATGATACAAGAGTCTCATGGATCATTGCCAATTGGCATGGAGATGTGAATGGACACATAGAATCAATAAAGCATAGGATTTTTGAACCATCAACTTCCAGTAAATCCTTATCATCCGGCACAAAGGAATCACTCACCACATCAAAATAGTTGATCAAGAATTATATACTTCACCTAAACCTTGTACAATACCTACATGTACAAAAAAATACATGCATGAATCCCTTTTAACAAAAATACTTACATGAATCTCTTTTAACAAAAAATATCTAGATAACTGCATGAATAGAAGCAACACAAAATAGGGCCAATTTACCTATAAGTTGATCTACTAAAGATAAGATTAAATCGTTGCTAATCAAAACACATTGTAAATGATGGACAAAGGAAAACATCGGTCCCATCAAATATAAAAGTCACTAATTAAATGAATAAATTTTGGCACCACAAAATATGGTTGATTTACCCATAAATTCATCTACAAAATTACTGCTCTACTTTGTGTTAAGTGTTGTAACAACAATTGATCTTTACATTGGAACTAATCTCATGAGGAAGGCAAAGCGCTCAATAGTGAGGCTTTTCATGAGCAGATCTTTAGGATTTTTGTCAAGGGAGATCTTGAGAAGGTCAACAGACTTGTCCTTCATGACCCCACGTATGAAGTGATACCTCACCTCAATGTGTTTCATCTTCACATGGAAGATCCTGGCTAGCTGAATAGCACTCACAGAATCTGAATGCAATGTAGATATAGAATCAATCCCAACGTCATGAACCAAATGGCCCAACCATATGGCCTCCTTGTAAGCCTCAATGGCTGCAACATACTCGGCCTTAGTAGTAGAGAGAGTCGTACACTTTTGAATCCTAGACATCCAAGAGACAGCATCTCCAACATAGGTGAATACATAGCCAGAAGTGGACTTTCTACTATTTGCATATCTTGCATAATTGGATTCTCTCTACCCCACAACTCCTGTATCCTAGCTACCATAGAAAATACATATATCTGTTGTGTCTTTCAGGTATCTCATGATACCCTTCACAACATTCCAATGTTTCTTGCCATATGTAGCCACATAGCGTGCCACAACACCAATTGCAAAGGCAATATCTGGTCGAGTGGATATCATGGCATACATCAAACTGCCCACAGTTGATGCATAAGGGATCTTCGCCATCTCAGCTCTCTGCTCTGTCTACTCACAATTGGCCTGTGAAACATTCACATAAGAAGGTAATGGACAGACAATAGGCTCCATGTCCTACATGCGAAAATGCTCAAGGACTTTATAAATGTACTTCCTCTGTGAGAGATAAAGTAGTCCCAGATGCCTATCACGCTTAATGTGCATACTAAGCATGTGAGAGGCCTGTCCCAAATCCTTCATCTCAAAGCTCTTCTTCATCTAAGATTTAAGAGCATCCAGCTCATCATGAGCTTTCCCTACTATCAACATATCATCCACGTAAGTACCAAAATAAGCAATGAGCCATCACGAGCTATCTTAGTGTAAAGACACGAATCCATAACACTCCTATTGTAGCCCTGTGATTACATAAAGGCATCAAACTTATGATACCACTCCCTAGGTGCCTGTTTCAAGCCATAAAGAATTTTCTTCAACTTGCACACTAAGTGCTCCCTATTAGATTCTGCAAAGCCCTTAGGCTGCTCCATGTAAATCTCATCATGCAAATCCCCATGCAAGAATGCAATCTTGACATCCATCTAGTATATGTCCAAGTCAAGTTGTGCGACTAAGGCCAAAACCTAGTGTAGGGTGGTCATCTTGACCATAGGAAAAAAGGCTTCATCAAATTCAATTCCATGCTCATGTTTAAAGCCCTTACCAACAAGTCTTGCCTTATAAGCTAGCTTGGGGTGCCCAGGGGTACTTTTCAGCTTGTACAACCATTTGCATGGCAAAGCCTTCTTGCCATTAGGCAATGCAACCAAATTCCAAGTCATATTCTTATGTAGGGAGTCCATCTCAAGTTGCATAGCCCTCTCCCAGGAGTGATTGTCACCCTTGTGCATAGTCTCATCATAGGTGAGAGGCTCTCCTGCATTTGTAACCAAGACATAATGCATCGAGGGCTCAAATATATTAGGTGGACGTCTAGCTCTAGTAGACCGTCTCACTATAGGCTCTGCTGTATGTCTAGCATCCTATCCAACACCCTGGCCATATGTACCAACTACTACTATACTGTCCAACTGGCTATGCACGAGCATGTGGCTCCTCTTGGAATATAACCCCCCTATATATCTCTACCACCTTCTCAGTTTGCCTATGCATCTTGTCTTCATGGAGGACTACATCATGACTGCGGATAACTTTCCACACATGCGAATCCCAACGGCGGTAACCCATCTCGCCTGCATCTCCATAGCCAAGGAAAATGCATTTGACACTCTTAGGATCCAACTTAGTCCTCTTGTCCTTGGGCACATGGTAGAATGCCTCACATCCAAAGACACGTAGATGCATATAAGACGGCAGAGGTTTCCCAATCCATACTTTCTCTGCAACCTAGAAATCCAAACCAATGGAAGGTGATCTATTGATGACATGCATAGCTGTACTGACTGCCTCAATGCAAAAGCTCTGTGAGTGGTAGGCGTGCATGGCTAAGCATATTGTGTATACGCTCCTGGACGGTTCTATTTATCTGCTCATTCAAGCCATTCTGGGGTGGGATATAGGGGGCAATCAATTGACACTTAATACGCCTCTCATCACATAGCTGCTCAAAGGCACATGACACATATTCTCTCCCAATGTCAATCCTAAGGCATTTCGGTCTATGCACAGTCTGGTTCTCAACCAATGCAAGCCATCTCTAAAACACAGTCAAGACATCTGACTTAAGCTTAACGAGATAAGCCTAGAATTTACACAAAAAATCATCAATGAACATCATAAAATACTTTGCACCACCCATAGACTGATATCCAAATGTACCAATGCCAAGGGCTCACACATGCGTGTCCAACCAGAATTCTTATGTGTATTCCTAATTTGTCTGCCATAAAGACAATGCTCACATGAATCAAAACACGAATAGTCAAGGGGCGGTAAGTACTGGAAACCGGAAAGTATTTCATTCCCTTCAAGGACATATTGTCAAGATTGTGGGAGAGAATGAATGAGTCTCACTTGTAGCTTTCTTGCTTGCACAATGGGGGAATACACACAAGGGTGGAGGCTGAAAACAGTTTTCCTCTTCTTAGTTGTGTAAGCCAAAAGAACTCTCATACAAAGAAAAAGAAGAACCCTATATATGGGTCTCAAACCAAACTCAACTAACTAAGGTGGCATACTAACTGAGCCACGAACTAGAGTAGATAAGGATAGCTGTCATGTAGCTATTATTCATGGGCGGTGTACCAACTGCATCTGCAACTGACACGTCGGTGACATAAATGCACAACGGTCACCCTGGCATATCACGAGTGAAGCTCGATATCTCAACACTCCCCCTCAAGCTCAATCCCAATTCCTGCACACCAAGCAGGTCTCTGAACTTGTGTAGTTTCTCTGCGCCCAATGCCTTCGTGAATATATCAGCTACGTAATCCTTTGTGCTGACATAAACTAGATCAATAAGACCTAGTAAAACCCTCTCCCGCACATAGTGATAATGCACCTCAATGTGCTTTGTTCTAGCATGATAGACTGGGTTATTTGCCAAGTGTATACTACTCATGTTGTCACAATAAATGACAACTGGCCCATCTGTATGCATATCATAAAGTAGCTTATGCAACCAAGCTACCTCACATGTAGCCATTGCCGCACCCCTGTACTCAGCCTCTGTGCTCGACAAGGCAACTGTAGGCTGTTTCTTGTAAAACTAAGTGACTGCAGCACTCCAAAAGAGAACACATATCCACTGGTAGATCGTCTATGAGAAATACTACCAGCCCAATCAGCATCAGTGTATCCATGTAACTGTATCTAAACTCCAGTCTCATAAAATAGTCCATACTGCAATGTGGACTTCACATATCTGAGTATGCGTCTAGCCGCATCCAAATGTGGTTTCCTTGGAGCCTGCATAAACTGACTTACCAATCCAACAACATAGCTCAAATATGGCCTGGTAATAGTCATATAAATCAAATTTCCTACTATGCGTCTGTACATAGTAGGGTCTTCCAGAAGCTCACTTGCATCTGCGCTCAACTTCACATTCTGCTCTAAAGGAACTGAAATAGGCTTACAGCCTGTCATCCCATATTTGGACAGCATGTCCAATCCATACTGCCTCTGCAAGAGCTGTATCCCACTTGGTGATCTAATCACCTCAATGCCCAAGAAATAATGCAGCTCTCCCAAATCCTTCATCTCAAACTTCTGTTTCAATAGCATTTTCACATGAAGGATATCTTCATCACTGTCACCTATCATAATCAAATCATCAACATAAATGACAAGTAGCATAATACATTTCTCTGTTTTTCTCACATAAAGTGAGAAATCTGCCTTGGAAATCTAAAAGCCAATAGTGACAAGATATTGTCCTATCTTGTCAGACCATGCTCTAGGTGCTTGCTTCAAGCCATACAAGGCTTTCTTTAACCTGCAAACAAACTCACGATGAACAGCATGCACATAACCTGGTGACTGCTCTATATAGACCTCTTCTTGCAAATCACCATGCAAGAAGGCATTCTTTACATCCATCTAATGTAAAGACCATCCCTTTGATGCAGCCATAGCAATGACTGCTCTTACGGTTGCCATCCTTGCAACCGGACTGAATATTTCCTCATAGTCAATGCCATATGTTTGTGCATACCCCTTAACTACTAATCTTGCCTTGTATCTATTCACACAACCATCTGTGTTGTGCTTCACCTTATAAACCCACTTACAGCCAATTGCATTCTTATCTTTAGGCAAAGGTACCAACTCCCATGTAGTATTTGCTTCCAAGGCATTCATTTCTTCATCCATAGCTTTCTCCCATTTTTCTTTTCCCATGGCTTGCTCAAAAGAAGTGGGTTCTGGTTCCTGTATCACTTTGACCATATAGGCATAGTGAATGGCTATAAATCCATTATATTTCAGCCTATCCACATGATACCTAGCTCTCGTAGACCTGCGCAAAGTAGGTTCACTCCCAGGTGCTCTCAAAACATCCCTGGTCTTCCTTACTCCAAGTGTAACAATAGAAGGAATACCCAACTCATCATCAATGCTCTGTTCTGAGCCACTGGATTCACCATCCACATAAGAGTGACCTGCATTCACATCAAACATGGGCTGATCAACCTTCTCTTTTCCTTTTTGTGATACCTGCATACCACTATCTACATTTCTTTGAGAAGATTCTCCTGATCTCAATCTGCCTGTCCATGGCGAAGAATGTGAACCACCGCTAGAGGACGCTCCAGGTCCACCAATATTTTGTGACTGCTGCTGTGATTTCTGTGCAGCATTACCACTTTGTGCATCTACATCATCAATCACATTTACTGGTTTATACCAGCTACTCATCTCATAAAAAATAACATCTCTGCTCACTGTAAACTTACGAGTAGAAGGGTTATAGCATCTATACCCTTTCTGCTGTAGAGAGTAACCAATAAAGATGTACTTCTCAGCTTTTGGATGCAACTTGGATCTCAACTCATCTGGCACATGAACATAGGCAATGCAACAAAAAATTTTCAAGTGAGAAATATCTGGTTTCCTACTAGTATACCTCTCCTCTAGAGTCATCACATGTATTGCTGCAGTGGGAGTCCTGTTCATTATGTAGATTGTTGTAGGAACTGCTTCAGCCCAGTAAAAATTTGGTAAGTATTTTTCTTTGAGCATGGCACGAGATATCTCTCCAATATGCCTATTTTTCCTTTCTGCAATTCCATTTTACTATGGGGTATGACTGCATGAATATTTCTGCTTTATGCCATGCTCTTGCAGGAACCTTGCAAACTCATTTGAGAGGTACTCTCCCCCTCCATCTGACCTTAGGCATTTTATTTGCAGGCCTGTTTCTTTTTCAACCATAGCTTTAAGAGTTTTGAAATGCCCAAAGACTTCACTTTTCTTTTTCATAAAATACACCCAAACTTTTCTGCTATAGTCATCAATAAAAGTGACAAAATAATGACAGCATCCAAGAGATGCAGCTTTAGTAGTCCACACATCAGAGTGGATTAATTCCAATGGCTTCTTACTCTCTTGAACATGTCTAGGAAATGATTTCCTTGCCTGTTTTCCAAACTGACAGGCTTGACATACCTTATGCATTTCTGCAACCTTGAATTTAGGCAATCCTGCAACAATATTTTGGGCCTGCATTGATTTAAGTCGATGTACATTAACATAACCAATACGTTTATGCCAGATATCAATATCTGCAACTACATCGGTTCCATATGCAAACATTGCTCCACTCAATTCAGACATGTCTACATCCAACATAAACATCCTGCCCTTCTTATTTCCTTTTGCTATCAAGCGACCTTTATTTTTCATATCCTCAACAAAGCATCCATGAGGATTAAATCTGACCTGCAAGCCCTGCTCAACCATTTGACCAACAGAAACCAGATTCTTGGTGATATTCGGGACATGAAATACATCGGACAGGTATTTCTTTTTCCCATCCTGCATAGACAAAGGAATTTTTCCAATCTGCACAATAGGATGTGCAGTATCATCACGAGTCTCCATAAATCCTGGTTTTTCCATTTTCCTTGCATCTCCATCCATTCTGCATGACCTGTCATGTGGTTTGATGCACTTGAGTCAACATACCATACATCATTGCTTTCTTCTGCACTTGTCACAGAATTGTTCATGTGCTGCACCATAAACAAGTGCTCATTTTTGTCATCACCCTGTCTACTAGAAGATGCATAATTCCCTTGTTGCAATTTCCCATTCATGATGTCATTCTGCTTTTTATAGCAGTCTTTAGCCATATGACCCATTTTACCACAGTAGTAGCATTCAACATTGCTGCTTGCATTTTGGCCTCTTTGCCATCCACCACGACCTCTTTAGCTCCCCCTGCCTCTAGAGTTACCACGTCCTCCTCCATAGGACTGGTTTTCTTGAGTTTCCTGCATATTCTGATTTCTACCACGGCCTCCAAATCGGCCTCCTCTACCTCTGCCTCTACCTCTTCTAGCATTTGAGTAGAAAACAGCTTCTTTTGAAGTTCCTCCTGAAGAAGATGCACCACCATTTCTTTGCTCCTCAGAAATTAGAAGAGCAATCAGCTCCTCAAAATCAGGAAATCTTTCACGAACTGAAATGGATGTTCAAAACTGTGCATAATCCTTTCCTAGACCATTCAAGGTCACAAAAACTAAATCATCATCTTCCACTGGTGACCCAATGGAAGCAAGTGCATCTGCAATCTTCTTCACCTTCATGTGGTAGTCATCAATGCTCATACTTTCTCTTTGCACATTGTGCAACTCTTGCTTGATCTGCATTTTTCTGGCTTGTGTATTTATGCTATACATTTTTGACAAAGTATCCCATACCTCCTTTGGCGTACTTACATCCTGAATATGCATAATCATAGAGTCTGAAATGCTGATAGACAGCCAATACATAACTTTCCTAGCTCTCTCATGCCATGCTTTAAATGTCTGCATTTGCTGTTGATTGGAAACATCAGGAAGAACTGGTTCTTTTTCATTTCCTACAACAAATTCCCAATATCCTTTTTCTATAAGGAAATTCGTCATTCTAAACTTCCATGCTTGGAAGTTGTTCTTGTCAAGCTTTTCAGTGACAATCTGTGAAAGAGAATCAGACGCCATTACAGAACACTGCAAAATTTTTGTCACTGCAAAGAACACAACTTCACCCTTACAAGGGCAAATCTGCAAAACTGGTGAAAGTGGTATTTGACCACACAGTCACTTCATAGTGATGATTTTGCATCAATAGGCAACAAGGATGATTCTGTAACTCCTAATGTCTCTGCGCATAGGCATACGATGCAATTTCTACAGTAACTTTTCACCGACCTGTAGAATAGTGGCTGCACAGCATAAAACTGGGCCTTTTCCTGAGTGCGTGCAGAAAACTTCCGCCTCCAAAACAGACCCCGAAATGGCCTCAAATAAAAAAAACAGGGTCACCTAGGGCTAAAGCCCTTTCCGCAGCATATACTGCCCTCTTGCTTCACCGCGAAGGACGTCTCAACCTGAGACAATGTACTCTTGCAATTTCCGGCTGTGCTACCTGCAGAGACTTGCTCCCAAAATACAAAAAAAGGAAAGCAACATTGCTCCTCTTACCAGAACACCACGAGCTTGGCTTGCTTTCTTGAGCTTCTTACTACGAACAAGGCTCTGATACCATGTCAAGATTGTGGAAGAGAAGGAAGGAGTCTCACTTGTAGCTTTCTTGCTTGCACAATGGGGGAATATACACAAGGGTGGAGGCTGAAAACAGTTTTCCTCTTCTTAGTTGTATAAGCCAAAGGAACTCTCATACAAAGAAATAGAAGAACCCTATATATGGGTCTCAAACCAAACTCAACTAACTAAGGTGGCATACTAACTAAGCCACGAACTAGAGTAGATAAGGATAGCTATCATGTAGCTATTATTTATGGGCGGTGTACCAACCGCATCTGCAACAACTGACACGTCGGTGACATAAATGCACAACGGTCACCCTGGCATATCATGAGTGGAGCTCGATATCTCAACACATATGGCCCAAACAATCATGCCAAAGAGATACATCTGGGATGGAACTCACTGACAAAACATGGTCAACGGAGGACCCATCAACTATAAGAGGATAGAGGCTTTCATTCTTGGCACCTTGAGCAAGCACAAGTTTGCCATCAGTGATCTTCCAAGCAGAATCCCCAAATGAAACATGAAACCTAGCATCATCAAGCTTCCTTGCAGACATAAGACTGCGTGTAAGCGCAAGTACATGATGTACATCCTGTAACAGAAAAGTACTATTAGTAAAGAACTACATCCGTACATCCCCAATGCCAACAATAGCAAGTGCGGTAGGAATGGAACCACCCACAGCATGGTGTAACATGAAATGAAGCACCACAATCCAAAAGCCAACACTACACATACATAGAGTGAACCTCGATCAATGGCATAGCATCACAAGAACTAGCTATACGTATGTACTCTCCATCGAAGTCATCATTCTGCATGACATTTATCTCCTCGATTTTCAGACTAGATTTCACAAGCATAATGCTGCTATCAGAGGACTTTTCTTGTACTTTGTCTTTCCCCTTCTCTTTGCGCTTCTCATTATGCAATTCATGACACTGTGGGCATATATGACCCTTCTTGCTAAAATAATGATGTGTCACATTAGCATTTCTCCCACGAGACTTGCTGCGCAACTTACCACGTGACTTAGACCTAAACTTCTGCAAGTCTCTGCCACATCCATACCCACAATCATTCTTTCCATTGCCATCTTTGCCTCTAACAGTCAAAGCATGTGACACACGAGAGGCATCCAAGTTCTTATGGTTGATCTCTTCTTGCAGAAGAGCACTCTCTACATCAGGCAAGTTCAAAATAGTAGTAGTAGCATATAAGGCACTACGGAATACATCCCATGACTCACTCGAACTCCCAAGCAAAAACAATGGAGTAACCTCATCATTAAAGGTAATACCCTGCAAAGTCAAGTTATTGAGAATAGCATGGAATTGACTCAAATGAGCAAGCATCGTCATATTCTCCTTCATGCATAGGTCCATAAGTTGCTTCAACCAATACATTTGACTTGCTGGACTTTTCTTGTCATAGAGGTTCTTAATTTTATCCTAAAGCTACCAAGCACTTTGTGCTTCCTCAACCACATTGTAATGAATTTGTTCAATGAGAGACAAGATGAGGGTGGACTTGCATAACTCATCAAGCTCATCCCATTCATCATCAATCATAGTTTCAGAATGCTCGCCATGTATCCTTAATGGCTTGATCTGAGATTTCTGCACCAATACCTACCAAACTTGGCTCTTTCAATAGGCATAATTCATACCATTAAGCTTAGTGATGTTAAAGATAGCACTTTTAGTGAAAGAAGATGCCATACTATAGTCCAAAATGCGCAGACAGTTCAAAACTGCTTACTGTTTTCTGCTTGAAACAACCAAAATATCACCAAAACCAAGGCAAAATGACCACGAACTAATAGCTAATGATATTGCCCACCAAGTACCATTAAAAGTATATAAAATCAAAATGATTCAGCATGAAAATTCTATGTGGGTCAATGCATAATTGCTTGCTGTAATAAATTACAGCCATGTACAATGAGAGCAAAGTGTAGGTAAAATGAATGTACCAAGTCAACAGTGAATGTCAAAGCATAACCAGCATCAAGCAAGCGCTTCCTCTCCGGGTGCAATTATGGAGGAGGCACCTTGGTGAGAGAAAGAGACAGAAATGAGGAGGCGGCTTCGTCAGAGCCATGACAACACCTAGAAACAATGCCTAGCATTGCAAAACTTTTTAGCAATATTCTATACAATTGACACATTGTTACCAAATTTTCACATTAATTTAATGCAGATGCGATCGTAATTCCGTCTTTGGAGGACGTGTCTCTGTAGTCCGACAAGTGAAAAATCCTAGTTCAAAGGATTTTTGTGCTAGAGGGTGGACTTAGGAAAATACCAAATAGAATTCGATAGTTTTATCTAATCAGAAGGGATTATTTTTTATTAGTGGAACCATGAGTATTTGAGTTAATATGAGCAAGGAGGGGAAACATTTTGATAATGGCAACCTCATAGGCAAAAATGCAAGAGAGGTTAGTCGTATAATGAAAGTGGAAAAGTAGCTAACATTTTAGCCCAACAAAAAAAAATATTATGTAAGAGAGGATGCTAGTTGAAAGAGAAGGGGGGGTGTTCTTCTATGTGTTATGGTTCTAAAGGTTAGGAAATGAGTTTTTTTAAAAAACCATAACTAAAAGAAAAAAATGTTGCATGTGGATTTGAAGAGTTTATGATCAAGGAGAGGGCGCCCTCATCCTAGGGGGCACATCATAGTGGGAGATGAAGAGAGGGAGAATGGGAAAAGAATAACTAGAAGAGGAAGAGGAAAGGGAGAGGAAGTCCAAAAGCCAATTGGAGAAGAGGAAGGGGAGGAGTTAGTGGAAGTTGAAGAGTCATGAGAAAGAGGGGGGGGTACCATCCTATAAAGAGGGAGAGAGAGAAAACTAAAGAGAGAGAAGGGCACCATCATCAAGAAGGGGACACTATCATCCTGAAGGAAGTGCCATCAATTCAAGCCATCCAATCAAGAGGATTTGAAGAAACAATTGAAGTTGGAGAGAACAAGAAGAGAGAATTGAAGCCCATGCCTATTCCATAGCCATTACCATGTCTTCTCCTTCTACCTCCATTTTGGAGCCTTTCTCTTCTCTTCTCTCTTAGTCATCAACATAAAACCATGGAAGCTAAGCTCGTATGTTTGGACTTAATCAAGATTAAGTCTTAAAAGAGTTACAAGTGGCTTTTCCATGGCAACAATGCAATTGACCAATTGATCTCTTGGGAGAGGGAAAATGAGGAGCTCACCATTGGGAAACGATTGGATAGACTCCCCTTTGCTGGACTACAAAGGACACGGCTCCCAAAGACGCAATTACGAATCTCATACTTTACGTAAGTGCCTTAACTTGTTTAACATTTAAAAAAATAAATTTACATGAATATTTCTTTAGTTTGAAATTTTTATAAAATACCTTTGAATCTCAATTTCAACTCTGAATAGTTTTTAGAATTTATGTAGGTCTTATTTTATTTTAAAAATAAAAAACTTTCAAAAATATTTTAAATGGCTTAAAATTGATATAGATAAATTTTTATGAAATATTTGGTTAAACAATTATGAGATGTGATATTTTTTGATAAATTATGTATTTTTAAAAGTATTTTTGAAATTTTCTAAAATTTTTGGAAATTGATTACTATATCTTAAAAATCAAAAATAGTTATTTTGGATGAACATTACATTATTTTTTGATAAAAATCACGTTTTTAATTCAACCAAAAATTAGGATCTTCTATAGAAAACCTAAGAATATAGTTTTGGTTGTTTTATGAAAAGTTCTTAGGGTTAGAGAAAAATAAAATTAATTTGATGTTATCTGTTTGTTTGAACATTATTAATATAAAAGATGATGTGTCTAACTTTATGCAGATTAAAAGTGTTGACGAGGTATTAAGTTATATCAACATTATAAAAAGAATTTTCTAAATAACAAGATTAAGCAAACTTTTTTAGTTTTCGATATTAAATTAGTTGGACTACTACAAACGAGTGTCGTAACTATTGAGGAAGGCTAGTACAAATCATAGAAATTAGTTATCAATATCACCTATTCAGTGCAACAACTCTTAGGAGTTGGCTTGACATCTGGGTTAAAAGTGGCTTGGTCTTTGGCCAGTCATTTTTTGGTGCGTCTGCTGGGAGCCAAGTGTGCTCGAATGGGTGATCAATTTTCCTAAGGTATTTAAATCCTAGGTGTTATTTATGAGTGAATACACAGTCTCTTTTCTAAGGGACTATTTTCCTAATTTGCCCCAGGAGTGCCAAAGAAGAGTGCTATAGGAGAGATACAGAGTTAGTAGAGGGAGGTGAATATTTTGGCCCTAAATTAACTGTGGACGTAGAGTAATTATCCTCTTGGAGTTGGGGTTACAACGATTGTGCACAAACCATAGTTCTACTAGCAACACATTTTAGGCTAATAGACGCAGTAGAGATAAATACAATTAGTGTATCGTACCACTTCGATTGGTATTATCGCAGCTCTTACCGAACCTTTAGAAGAGTGGTCTGGGATGATGTGCTGCCCTGGATACGTGTGTCTAGAGGTTTAAAAATTACTTTTGATACAAAAGACGTTAGAGAGGTTGTTGAAATCTTAGGCTTAATCCCCAAGCAAGAAGAAAAGTTGCCTTATGGAGAAATAGACCTAGAGTTACCGACTATATTGAATCTTCTAAGTGCGCATACAAGCGAAAACCTAATTTTATAGCTTCAAATAAACCGTGCGTAATTTTGGAGTATGACAGTAAGAGTTAGTTTAGTAATCGTGGAGGAATTCAGAAGAGAGACGGAGGCAGCAAAACGAAGCTAGAGATCAGCGAGCTAGAGAACGAGCGGCGCGACAGGAGGCTTGGTTATTAGAAAGGCTTGAGAGGGTCAATGCATTACTGAACTTAGGGATAGACACTGTGTCTAATTCAAACGTAGAATCCTTAGAGCCTAACATATCATTTGATAGAACACCATCAAAGGAAAGTGAAGCAGCTTCCAGTGGGATCGAGTGGTTTCAAGCACTGATAGTGCCACTGAGGTAAAGAGTACACAAAGTGAGAGCGTGGAAAGTGAAGCTAATGCCACTATAGGGAGTAATGAATCTACAGTTAGTTCGAAGTTAGAATCTACTTTTGGGTTAAATTACTTATTTAATGCACCAAAAGAACCCTTGTGGATAGATAGAGTGACAGATCTGGGATTACGTTCTTTGTTTCGTATTCCCCGTCAAAGAGAGCAGTTCAAGAGCCGTATATGACTTTGGACTAAGATCCTTATTCAGAGAATCCAAGGGACCCGTGTGGTCTGACAATATTTCAGATTTTGGACTAGGAACACTATTTAAGGAAACAATGGCTCGAAACCCAGTCAGATTAGCTGACTTTACGCAATTTGGGGGACTCTGGGACGAAGATCCCGATGCCCATTCGCAAAGATTTGAGGTTACCTGTGTCGCCAACGAGATAATAGACGACGACCAAAAGCTTCATATTTTCCCTGCAACATTAAAAGATGAAGCAGTGAGGAGGTATGGGAACCTGGATGCTCAACATAAAGGAACCTATGCTGCCTTATCAAGAGCTTTTCTCGAAAAATTTAGGCGACAAGGTTTTCAAGATAGATTGGCTCTGCAATTGGATTATTTATCCCAAGGGGCAGCTGAAAGTGTCGAACATTACATTGAGCGTATGGAGACAATTATAAGAAAGATGAATCCAGCTCCTAACGATCCCACGCAAAAGCGTAAATTTATTGATGGGCTTAATCCTGAAGTTCATCAACATGTTAGTTTACAACGACCAGCCACACTAGCAGATGCTAAAACACATGCCAGATGGTGGGAAGAAGTGCAGCTTAGTCAACAACGACGGAGGGATTTATTTAAAGAATCTCGGATGGAATATCCAAGCACTTCAGGCGGGGTACCTAAGAACGTGTCTTATGTGACCGTTCCCTTAAATCCATCGACAACTGCAAATTCCAATGTATCAAGTGTACCTTTAAATCCGTACACTTCAATTCCAGCCTATATGATGCAGACAGGGATGCCCTCTATGCCTCAACCTCAGTCCCCTCTTGATGAAGCAAAAGTAGCAGATATTATTGCAAAATCTTTGGGAAAGTTTAAGGAGGAAATCATGGGTGCAGTACAAGCACCCTTGAAAGAAATGTATTCAATAACAGCACGAGGTTCTAATGCGCAACAGCCTTCGAGCAGATCGGCCTTAAACCCACCTAGATCAAATATCTGGTGTGGTAAGTGTCATGGTTATGGCCATGTGGCTACTGAATGTCCGACGCCTTTGCAATTAATGCATGATCATCCTCCATTTTGTACTTTTTGTCTAAAAACAGGTCATTTAGAAACAAATTGTTGGCACAAGATCGGCCAACAACAACAACAAGATCGTTCGATGCAAACAAATTACAATTACATGGATCGTAATAATACTACTTATGAGATCGGGCCACCCAATCAACCTTTCAGGCCCCGTGGATTGCCTACCCAAGACAAACCTCCAGTGCCACGAAACAATTATAATAGTGATGGAAACCGAGGAAGAAATTCTCCTTTTAGGAGAAACAATGGTAACTTTCATAACCCAATGGGCCAGAGTGGACAACAAAGGCCTGGAGGACCAGTAATTTGTTATCAATGCCAACAGGAAGGTCATATAGCTACTTATTGTCCAAATGCATGGAAAAATCAGGACTATACTTGCCTTTGTAGGAGGTGTAGCGGTGAAGGGCATCATGAAGAGAATTGCCCTAAGCGAGAGGATAATAAAAATAATGATAGGGGTAAACAAGTTTCTAATGAACCCTCAACCTCATCCGCAAATTTAGTTGAAGTAGAAACAACAAGGCAAGAGATTGGGTTTAGGTCTAAATTCATACCACGTAGGGTGACCTTTAAGGCTGACCCCATGATTGGTGTTGTTACTAGAGCACAAAAGCAACAACAAAAGGAGCATGGTCTAAAGGAAGGAAGCCCCCAATCAAAAGAAGCCGTGAAGGATAAATCTAAGGACATAGATCCTAACATAGAGCTACCTGAATCGGATTCTCCTCAGCAGTCTTCAGACTATCCGTTATTGCCCGTGCCTCTAGCAAATCCTAAGATTCAGTTGGGGGTGGCTCCTTTTCCTGAAAGACTTGTACCTCCAAAAGAAGGGAGTAAAGAGCAAGCGGAAATGGTGAATAAGGCCTATGATCTTTGGGCAGCATTGGAGGAAATAAACTTAACAATTAATCTCAGGCAGCTGCTTGAAGTAGCGCCTATATGTCAAAGGCAGCTTTATCATAAGCTAGTTCGACATAGGAGGAAAAGGATTGAGACTAACGCTTCTAAAGTAATTGCAAATGCATCCAAAAGGAGAACGATTAAGGAAGTAAAAATAGTAGATTTATTTGTGGATCCAGGAGCACCAGTTATAGACACTACCATCAATGGACATTTGCTGAGTGAAGTACAATTGGATGGTGGTTCAACAGTTAGACCAGACGATGCAAGAATTAGGTTTGAAGAATTTAGAAACTACTCATATAGTTTTACGTATGGCTGATTAAAGGAAAGTGACTCCTTTGGGGTTACTTCGCAACGTGAAATTTGTAATTGCTGGACTAGAATTTCATGTAAATTACTTAGTAGTTCGCTCATTGTCGAATATCTCTTCATATTCTGTGTTGCTGGGTCGACCTTGGTTGTACCAAGCAAGGTGCACTCAGGATTGGTATAAAGGTTCAATTGTGATTTGTCCTCGAAGTGATAGGGTCAAGATTCAAGTTACCACAAAAGGGTTTTTGAGGGAGTCAGGAGATGAAATAGTTAGTGAGATGGATGAAAAGTCTAATAGTGAATTCTATGATTCAGAAGTAGAGAGGACCGATAACGAAGGGCCTTATGCTTGGTTATTTAAAACACAACGACCAGCAAAAGCAAAAAAATTAGAGGTTAATATTGTGCATCAGCCTAGCAAAGTAGAACAAGTGGGTATTGGTGAACATGCTATTAATTTTTCATCAGACAATGATTCTGATAGTGATATTACTCGCTGGTTGTCTACCTCGGAAGATACAATCCTAGACTATTTAATGGTTTCAACAAAGGAGGATAAATATCCTGTGGATGTAATCCATGAATTCAATGATTTGAATGATTCATTTTTCGATGCATGTCCCGGATTTGGTAAAAATGAGGAAGAAGGTGACCTTGGAGATGCATTTTTTGCATATAACAGATCGGAAATCTTTTTCCCTAATGACTTAGAAGAGGAGGGGGAGAATGAGGCAAGAACATCAGACTTAGATGAAGTTTCAGTAAGCTCCTCTATGGAGGAAGTCAATACTATTGAGAATGATCATGACGAACCTGAGGAGCATTTAGTTACAACATTTCCTTATGAGTTAGATATTCTGCCTTTTGGGTTCGAACAACTTCCAGTTGTTGCTAAAAGATCTTACTATCGTCAGCTAGAAAAGAAAGAAAGAGAAAGAAGAAAAAGGAATGGTTGCAAACCTTTACAACAGCTAATATTACATGATGATAGAGATGACCCATCTCCAGCTTTAAATAGAATTGCGCAGACTTTTAATGAACGCCATGATAATTATGATAGGATAATCAATGATTTAAATGAGACTTTGGAAATAGAACGTGAGGCAGCAGTGATAGCTGTGAATGAAGCAATGAAGAAAATTACGGAGTTACAAAAAGAAAAGTCAGAATTCCAATTTAGGGAGAGGCGGTATCTAGAAGAAATTTCACTTCTAGAGATGTATTTAGAAGAGCAAGAATCTAAATTAAAAAATGATGTACAACAAATGGAACGAATATCGCCTATTCCTAGAAAATGCTCAATGGAATGTGGGCAAACAAATGAATTTTATACAAGAAGTAAACCTCTGGCTATTTCTGGAATTGGATTGCAAGAGAAAAACTCGACTACTGCTCCTTGGCTATATTATTCCCTTAAGCGCTCTATGAGCAGTAGACAAAAGCCGTATCATTATTTTAAAGGGCAGCTAGGGAGATATCATAGAAGGCAATTGCAATCAAGCAAAGCTCACCTGCCAAGTATATGTGAGATAGTCTTACCGCATCCCAAAGAAAGAGTAATGGATTTTACTGTTTATGGGGATGGAGTTGAACCAGAGCTTCGATGGTTTGAACCTCTGGCACCTAAGAATTTTCTAGAGCTAAAACGAGCTATACACTATTTAGGGTGTCGGATTCAAGGTGAGGAAGATGAGGATTTACACTCATTAATTCTTAAGCTTAGTACTACTCAATGGTCTTGGGATTTGAATGACCAAGAGTGTTTGGAAAAGCAAAATGGAATTTTACGACGTTATCGTTGAACATTACATGCTCAATTTCCATGTGATCAAGAGCAGGTTTCTCAGATAATAGGTTCTATAAATACCACGTTCACAATAAAGAATAATAGAAATTTGAATTCCATCTTGCATGGCTTGAGTAAAAGACAAGGAAGTTATACTGGTAAGCTATTGCCTGATATATTGGATGTCCATATGATAGAAATGACTGAGGGTACTCAGGAAAATTTAGCTATTGTCCCTTATAGGGCTTTACCCTTGGTACACTCTATGAATGCGAGGGAAGAAGAACCAGAATCTAGTACAAGGCATAGTCTGCTTAAAAGCGTATCAGTGGAAATATCGGAAGATGTGCCTACGGTCAAGCCTCAGAAAATAGCCTCTTTGTTTATTGAAGAGCCCGAAGTGGAAGTAGTTAAAATAGGAATGGCAAAAGGGAAATATTTAAATCTAGGAGCTCAATTGAAATTCCAAGATCGACAGAGGTTTGAAGAAGTATTACGAGCACATGTTGGGGAATTTGCTTGGTCTTATACGGACCTTAAAGGTATTAAAGCTGAACTTTGTCAACATTATATTGATCTAGAACCAGGCACAAAACCTGTATGTCAATGCCAACGACGAACAAATCCTGTGTATGCAGAATTGGTTAAAGTTGAGATTACTAAGCTTCTTGATGCAGGATTTATATATCCTGTTGCATATAGTGAATGGGTATCTCCAATTGTGGTAGTACCCAAGAAAAATAGCAAGAAAATCCGCATTTGTGTTGATTATAGGAAGCTTAATAGTAAGACAAGGAAAGATCATTTTCCTTTGCCATTTACAAACCAAGTACTTGATAAGGTTGCAGGCCATGAGCTATATTCTTTCATGGATGGGTTTAGTGGTTACAACCAGGTGTTAATTCATCCTGAAGATCAATCCAAAACTACTTTCACTACTGAATGGGGTACATTCGCTTATAAAGTAATGTCTTTTGGCTTATGTAATGCACCTGCAACGTTTCAAAGAGTTATGATTGCAGCTTATCAAGATTTTCTTCGACAGTGGATGGAAGTTTTCCTAGATGACTTTTGTGTCTATGGAACAGCAAAAGAAATGCCTGATCAATTGGTGCAAGTATTTGAACGTAGTGATGAAGTAGGAATATCGTTAAATCCTGATAAATGTGTTTTTGGAGTTCCAAAAGGAACATTGTTGGGGCATATCGTTTCTAAAGAAGGCATTACTATGGGCCCAGCTAAAATTGCCAAGATTTCTGCACTTCCTCCACCAACAACTCTTAAACAACTTCGAGGTTTTTTAGGACATCTAAATTATTATCGACGATTCATTTCTGATTTTGCAAAGGTGGCCTCACCTTTAACAAATTTGCTGCGGAAGGATACTCCTTTTAATTGGGATGATGCTTGCAATAAAGCATTTGAATTTCTTAAGTAGAAGTTAATAGAAGGACCAGTATTGGCACCCCCGGATTGGACAAAAGAATTCCATATTCATGCCGATGCATCTATGTATGCTGTGGGAGCAGTTTTATGTCAAGCAGATGACAATAAGGTGGATCATCCAATTTATTACGCAAGCCGTAACCTAAGTGATGCGGAAAGAAATTATACTACCATTGAGAAAGAATGCCTATCAATGGTATTTGCGGTGGAGAAATTTCGTCATTATTTATTAGGGAATAAATTTACCATATATGTTGATCATGAGGCGTTAAAGTACTTGCTTAATAAGGCAAAACTTTCAGGATGTGTGATTCGTTGGATGTTGTTATTCCAAGAATTTGATTTTCAAATAGTTACTCGTCCTGGTAGAGCTCATGTCTTAGCAGATCATCTTTCACGATTATTAACATCAGACAAGGAGGAAGGTGTAGAAGATGATTTGCCGGATGCATCACTTTTTACTGTGGAGACACAAGTTCCATAGTATGCTGATATTGCAAATTTTCTTAGTACTGCTCGTTATCCACCTGGTACTGATAAGCGTCGAAAACATCAGATATTAATGCAGGCACGCTCCTATGGATTATTAGGGGGTTACCTTTATAAAAGTTTTCCATGCGAGGGTATCTATCGACGATGTGTAAGGGAAGATGAAGTTCCAATGGTTCTTAAGGCATTGCATGATGAGCCGTGTGGTGGCCATTTTGCCGGTGAATTGACTGCAAGGAAAGTTCTATTAGCTGGTTATTGGTGGCCTACCCTATTTAAAGATGCTTATTATTATTGCCAAAAATGTGATGTATGTCAAAGGACTGGTCGTCCTTCCAAAAGTTTTGCAACGCCTTTGATACCCATATTAGCCTTAGCACCTTTTGAGAAGTGGGGAATTGATTTTGTGGGCCCAATTGATTCGCCTATGAGATATCGATCAAATCGTTATATTTTGGTCTGTACTGACTATATTACAAAGTGGGTGGAAGCGAAAGCGCTGAAGACAGATAAAGCCATTGATGTAGCTAAGTTTATGTATGAGAATATTATTACACGTTTTGGTTACCCACTAGAATTAGTAAGCGACCGAGGTTCCCATTTCTTGAATGGTCTTATCAGCGAGCTAATGGAAATTTACAAAATTAAGCATCGCAAATCAATGCCTTATTATCCCAGAGCTAACGGTCAGGTTGAAGTAACCAATCGCATTATTTGTGGGATTTTAACCAAAACGGTTGCTTCTCACAGGCAAGATTGGGATGAACGTTTATATGAAGCATTATGGGCCTATAGAACTACTTATAAGGTGACAATGCAAAATACACCCTTCAATTTAGTTTATGGAACCAATGTTATATTCCCTATTGAGCAAGAGTTGCCCACTTTACGAATAGCTCTATCATTACGACTAGGTGAGGTTGAATCTTTGAAACAACGGGTTTTACAATTGGTAAAGTTGGATGAAGAGAGATTATTAGCTTTACAAAGTTTAGAAGCAATGCAAAAACGTCGTAAAGCATGGCATGACCAGAATATTAAAGTGCGGGAGTTTAAAGAAGATGATTTAGTTTTACTTTATGATAGTCGTTATTATAAGTTTCCTAGGAAGCTTAAAATTCGTTGGTTAGGACCTTTTAAGGTTGTTCAGGTTTATGATAATGGTTCTCTTGATGTGCAGGATATTAATGCTGAAACTGAGATATTTAGAGTCAATGGCTTGCGCCTTAAACATTTTGTGACTTAGGATAGCTAGGTATAGTTAGGTTAGTGGTTAAAATAATATTTTGACTAATCTACCTTTGGATTTCTTTTCTTTCTTGTGGGGGTTTTTAAATTGGATACAGGTATGGCTTTTTTGTGGATGGATGCGCTTTACCCTCGTCTTGATGCTGATAGTTCTGATCCTATTTATGTTGGGCCGTATAGTATTACGCGTTTTCAGACGCATGACATGTTTTTGTATGCACCGAGGGGAGAGGCCTGTTGTGGTTCTTCTTTTGTCATTATTTTTTGTTTACAGTACCGTCCACCATTTGGTTGTAGGTCTTGTCAACGGCATTTATTTGTGCATGCACAGCTCCTGTGTTGGCAGTGTCGCACATACTTTCGACGCTATGGTACCACTGCCATGTAGGATATGATTGGTTATACCTACCAACATCATGATTATACTAGTGTTTTTTCTGCTGAGCGTGGTGCTGGTCAGTCTAGGGTAGATAGAGAGCAGGTAGAATTTGCGAGATATCGTTCCACTGTCTACCGCCTTACTCCATCTTACCATGATTTGCAGACTAGAGTTCCATGTACATGTTGGGATTATATCCGTTGGTATATGGATGCGACCGAGGGACATTCTTTAGATGCTTTACTAGTGGCACCTATGCCCTACTATGATGACGCAGCTTCGGCTCCGCTCCATGATGTGATGGAGGTTCTTAGTGATGCACCTGATAGCGGATCTGTGACCTCTGATGTGCCTATGCTAGAGGTTATTCATGAGCATCCTGTAGTTGATAATTTAGTTGCTAGGTTTGACTTAGATAGCGTGGATGATTTTGGGTTAGGGTTATTGTTTGCACTAGAAGATCTTAGAGAGTTTGAGGATTTTAGTTTAGATCTTTTGTTTTCTTAGAGTCTTTTGATTTTTACTTTATTCTACATTTAAAAAGAAGGAATTTTTTAAATTAAAAAAACGTACCAAATAATCCTTTTAAAAAACTTTTGGTTTGTTGTTAACTTCATATTTTAGGTTTTTGCGCACCATAGCTTAGTTAGTCTTCACCTGGTTAGGTAGTTAGTTGCACCACGATCGGGATACTCCTTCAGTGCTAGGAACTTATTACACGGGAGTTTGACTAGGTGGCCAGTTTCTAAAGGAGTTTCATTCTTTATTGAGCTAACCTATTAATGGTTTAGTGGTTAGTGGTTGCGTTCTGTGCAGGTTTAATTATTTTTGCAAATTTGTGAACCACTACGTGTTTATTCTCGCATTATTTTGGAGCCGCCACGTCAACATTCATAACAGGTTGTTTCATATCTAATCTATCTATTTACATTCATTTGACATAAAGGACAGTAACAATCTCTATAACTTGATTGAAATAATTTAGAGATTTCACAACCTAAGTAATTACAGAAGGAACATAAAACATTTAAAACATAAATACACTGAAAGATACATAAACAAATTAGTCTATATGAGAGTCCACTCACATGGGATGGGACTTAGTACCAGGGAGTGCTTAAAAGGGGGTGATGTGTGTGCATGACATAGTGAATTCCATTGTATGGATGTCTAATTAGGAATCCAATTGAGTTTTCCCTGGACTTTTTGTCGCTTTTTAGCGATGTGGGGTAGCTGAATAACAAGGTTCTCTCTACGAAATTTTGACTAGGAGTAGAGTGGAAGAGAGATGTTGAGCTGGTGAGTATCTTTGCTTGTCATTTGCTTAGGCAAGGTGACTGATATTATGTGCTAGATTAGATTCCTCGCGCGACGCTATTGAGCTAAAATGTTTGAAAGTTCAATTTGGTGATGTATTCCTAGCCTTCTAGTCATTCCTATAAGTCACGAGATTTAAAACAAAAGTAATAATAATAAATTAAGTTCGGGAGAGTTGATCTATGTGTTCTTCTAAAAAGACAAAGAATAAAAAGCAAAAGAAAAAAGGAAAAAAAAAACGCCCTGAGACTGCAGGGTTGAAAAAAAAAAACAACCAAAAGAAGATAACCATCGCCTTTGAGGTCCTAGTAGGCTGTAGGAATTTCCTTGACGGGTGCCCTGCGTCCGATGCCTTGCATCTCTTTGGGGTGGGACCTTTTGGGAAGGAGAATAAATATATATACTCTTTTGACTTTTTTAAAAAAAAATCCAAAAACAAAACAAAGAAAAGTTATTCTTAAAAAAATCAGGAAAGTTTGGAGTTAGGGACCATTTACTGGTTGTTCTAGTAGAACATGGAGGGTTAGGAGTTAAACCATAGGAGTCCTATTTGGTATTGTAGTATTGGATTGCCTTGTTTGGGTTCTTTGATAGGCATGGACCTTATCAAGTGACGCTATTTCAGAAACAATATTTCTAGTAGGATAGTAGTGTGGCAATTTATTGCCTAGAGGGATTATTGTTGTTTGGCGGCTCTAGACAGCTTCCTAGTTGGTATATTCTATGCAATGGATGACGCTCTGTTATGCACTTTAGTGGGCAGAGTGAGTAAGGGGAATGTTAGTTTGCACTAGTTTTTACATAATTTCCTTGACATGTTTGTAATGTTTGTGTTTTACTATGACAACAATCAGTATTTTTCTACCTTTGCAGTGTCTACTAGTTGTCCATGTGTGGTTTTGCAGATTTTGTAGCTGTGCTCGCGAAGACGCTTCGCAATTAAGTGCGGGAGAGTATATTTTTTCTTGAAGTTGCGTAGTAGTGTTCGTGATGCTGAATGTTCGTGATGAAGATGTGCTTGTGAGGACACTTCGCAATTAAGTGGGGGAGAAATGACAACACCTAGAAACAATGCCTAGCATTGCAAAACTTTTTAGCAATATTCTATACAATTGACACATTGTTACCAAATTTTCACATTGATTTAATGCAGATGCGATCGTAATTCCGTCTTTGGAGGACGTGTCTCTGTAGTCCGACAAGTGAAAAATCCTAGTTCAAAGGATTTTTGTGCTAGAGGGTGGACTTAGGAAAAATACCAAATAGAATTCGATAGTTTTATCTAATCAGAAGGGATTATTTTTTATTAGTGGAACCATGAGTATTTGAGCTAATATGAGCAAGGAGGGGAAACATTTTGATAATGGCAACCTCATAGGCAAAAATGCAAGAGAGGTTAGTCGTATAATGAAAGTGGAAAAGTAGCTAACATTTTAGCCTAACAAAAAAAAATATTATGTAAGAGAGGATGCTAGTTGAAAGAGAAGGGGGGGGGTTCTTCTATGTGTTATGGTTCTAAAGGTTAAGAAATGAGTTTTTTAAAAAAACCATAACTAAAAGAAAAAAATGTTGCATGTGGATTTGAAGAGTTTATGATCAAGGAGAGGGCGCCCTCATCCTAGGGGGCACATCATAGTGGGAGATGAAGAGAGGGAGAATGGGAAAAGAATAACTAGAAGAGGAAGAGGAAAGGGAGAGGAAGTCCAAAAGCCAATTGGAGAAGAGGAAGGGGAGGAGTTAGTGGAAGTTGAAGAGTCATGAGAAAGAGGGGGGGTACCATCCTATAAAGAGGGAGAGAGAGCAAACTAAAGAGAGAGAAGGGCACCATCATCAAGAAGGGGACACTATCATCCTGAAGGAAGTGTCATCAATTCAAGCCATCCAATCAAGAGGATTTGAAGAAACAATTGAAGTTGGAGAGAACAAGAAGAGAGAATTGAAGCCCATGCCTATTCCATAGCCATTACCATGTCTTCTCCTTCTACCTCCATTTTGGAGCCTTTCTCTTCTCTTCTCTCTTAGTCATCAACATAAAACCATGGAAGCTAAGCTCGTATGTTTGGACTTAATCAAGATTAAGTCTTAAAAGAGTTACAAGTGGCTTTTCCATGGCAACAATGCAATTGACCAATTGATCTCTTGGGAGAGGGAAAATGAGGAGCTCACCATTGGGAAACGATTGGATAGACTCCCCTTTGCTGGACTACAAAGGACACGGCTCCCAAAGACGCAATTACGAATCTCATACTTTACGTAAGTGCCTTAACTTGTTTAACATTTAAAAAAATAAATTTACATGAATATTTCTTTAGTTTGAAATTTTTATAAAATACCTTTGAATCTCAATTTCAACTCTGAATAGTTTTTAGAATTTATGTAGGTCTTATTTTATTTTAAAAATAAAAAACTTTCAAAAATATTTTAAATGGCTTAAAATTGATATAGATAAATTTTTATGAAATATTTGGTTAAACAATTATGAGATGTGATATTTTTTGATAAATTATGTATTTTTAAAAGTATTTTTGAAATTTTCTAAAATTTTTGGAAATTGATTACTATATCTTAAAAATCAAAAATAGTTATTTTGGATGAACATTACATTATTTTTTGATAAAAATCACGTTTTTAATTCAACCAAAAATTAGGATCTTCTATAGAAAACCTAAGAATATAGTTTTGGTTGTTTTATGAAAAGTTCTTAGGGTTAGAGAAAAATAAAATTAATTTGATGTTATCTGTTTGTTTGAACATTATTAATATAAAAGATGATGTGTCTAACTTTATGCAGATTAAAAGTGTTGATGAGGTATTAAGTTATATCAACATTATAAAAAGAATTTTCTAAATAACAAGATTAAGCAAACTTTTTGGGTTTTCGATATTAAATTAGTTGGACTACTACAAACGAGTGTCGTAACTATTGAGGAAGGCTAGTACAAATCATAGAAATTAGTTATCAATATCACCTATTCAGTGCAACAACTCTTAGGAGTTGGCTTGACATCCGGGTTAAAAGTGGCTTAGTCTTTGGTCAGTCAAGCCAGAGCGACTTGATCAGAGGAAGCGCGTCATCATACAGACATCGAGAAAATACCCAAGCATGTCAAATGAATCCGTCAGTAAGCCAACACACCCCATGTGTAATAGGGCAAAGTGTACACAAAACTAGCAAGACCTCACACAAAGAGGGGTATGCTCCAGGAGTGCAAATCCCAAATCAGTCCAAGTACATCTGTGAGGACCACCGCATATCAACCATGCAACATCCAAGTAAAGATCCCAGATTCAAGTATATGAATGCTCAAGTAGTATAAACCGCTTGCTCAATGTCTATCAAGCATATCAAGATACTCCCACTAGCACAAAAGCCGTAAATATCAAGCAAAGAAGCTCAACAAGGGCATATGATAGCACCAGTACTAGAAGATCCAAGATCAAGCATTAATAAGACATCATGAGCATATAGGCCATGTAGCATCCATACATAGCATCCATAGACATCAAGTACATCCAAATTGTAACTCTGGCAAGTTGAGAAATAGCCAAAGTAAGCTCCGTGCAATCAAATGTCAAGCAAAAGCAAGGCTCGGTAGCATCCAACTCCAAACAATGTAACTGGCATGTAGTAGTGCCATAAGCCAAGCATGTCAAGAGTGGTCAGACATAAGCAAAGTACATGCCATAAGTATATCAAAGATGAAGATCCAAATGCTATGCGAAGTGAGCTCAAGCTTAATCAATGATTCAAGAGCAAATCCAAGATCAATGTATACATCCAAGACATTGCTCGAATGCAATAGGCATATCCAAACATAAGCAAAAGAGTTTCAACCTTGAATATTCCAACCATAAAGAAACGTCCAAAATTGAGCAAACAGTGGCTCAATCCAAGCTCAAAACCATAGACAAACTATAGGCATACTTTCCCATATGTATAGGCACCGATTGGGCATAATCGGGCATCAAATGACTATGTCGCATGAGCATAAAGTGTAATGATAGGGGGCTGCCCTGTTTTGGGCTACCTATGGACTGCGTAAAACATTCAATGACTGAGAAAATTCAGCCCCAAAAGCATCTCATATCATAGGCATACATTCCCCTAGCATTCAAGGCGCATTTGGAACAATCGAGCAACCAATGCCAATGCCAACCAAGCATAAACATAAAGTGCTAATGTAACATTATTTGTGGTTGCCTCTAGACTGTGAAAAATAGTCCTAGACTGATGCCAATTATAAACACCAATGTCGAGCATCAAGTGGGTGTTCCCAAGTGCCAAATGAAGTATTTTCAAGCTGCCAATGAGTGCCAAGGGAGGGTTGAAGTAAAATATGAAATTTTTTTACAGGTCTTCAAGCTAGCCCAAACTCATCTGGGGCTTGTGGAAGGGCTGGGCAAGGTTAAGGAAAGGAGGAGTAGTCAAGGACTATCAGGAGCTCCCTCTTGAAGGGCAAAGTCACTAGTAGAGAGTGGGCATCACAAGAAGCAAGAGGACATGGCTGTCCTGCTTCACAAAACTTGTGGACTGAAGTAAAATAACAAAAGAGAGCTCCAATACCTTTGAAGAAATCCCCTGAGGGTGCCCAAATGTGTCGGGTAGGTGCTCTTCAAGAAGTCGGGGAGTGATGGGAGCTCAGGAGATTCAGCTATGGCTGCTGAGAAGAAGACCCAATAAGTGTAGGTAATCAATGGGAAGTTGAAGGAGCCACAAATCAAGTCGGAATGCTCAAGCAACCATGCTTTGATACCAGTTGAAAGGTGAGAAGGATCGAAGCTTGCTTGGAAGGGCTTTAGACCTTCATCATTTTCCATTTTGTCTACGTTACAACAAACAATTTGTTTTTGTTCTCATTCTCTTTTTATTTCTTAATTTGTTTGAGAAGGGATTTCTTTTCATATAACTCAACAAAATTAATGTCAACTAAAGGCTTGGTTTTCTCCCCCTTTCTTTGCACCTTTCTTTGCGCTCTTTATTTTATGTTCTCTCCCCTTTCTCTTTGTTTCTCTCTCTCCCTTTCTTTGTTGCCCCTCTCTTTGTTTCTCTCCACCCCCTTATGTTTTCTCACTCATTCTCCTCTCTCCCTCCCTCCCCCTCTCTCTCTCTCTTCACATTTCTTTGTTGTCTTTCATGTTTATTTTCTCTCTCTCTCTCTCTTCCTTTTCCTTTATTCTTCTCCCTCTCTCAGTTCCTATCTTTCTTTCTCTCTCTCTCTCTCTCTCTCTCTTTCTTTGTTGTCCATCTCTTTGTTTCTCTCCACTCCCTTATATTTTCTCACTCATTCTCCTCTCTCCCTCCCTCCCTCTCTCCCCCCCTCTCTCTCTCTCTCTCTCTCTCTCTCTCTCTCTCTCTCTTCCTTTTCCTTTATTCTTCTCCCTCTCTCAGTTCCTATATATATCTCTTTCTCTCTCTCTCTCTCTCTCTCTCTCTCTCTCTTTCTTTGTTGTCCCTCTCTTTGTTTCTCTCCACTCCCTTATATTTTCTCACTCATTCTTCTCTCTCCCTCCCTCCCTCCCTCCCTCCCTCTCTCTCTCTCTCTCTCTCTCTCTCCATTTCTTTGTTATCTTTCATGTTTATTCTCTCTCTCTCTCTCTCTCTCTTGTTGTCTTTTCCTTTTATTTTCTTTTTCTCCCTCTATCATTTCCTCTCTCTCTCTCTCTCTCTCTTTATTGCCCCTCTCTTTGTTTCTCTTCAACCCCTTATGTTTCCTTACTCATTCTCCTCTCTCCTTCTCTCTCTCTCTCTCTCTCTCTCTCTCTCTCTCTCTCTCTCTCTCTCTCTCTCTTTTCCTTTCTTCTTCTGCCTTTCTCATTTTCTCTCTTTCTCCCTCAATGCACATCATTCTTTTTTTTTTTAAAGAAAGAACAAGAACAAACCCTCTCTTTGTTTCTCTCTACCGCCTCGTGTTTTCTCATTCGTTCTCCTCTCTCTTTCTCTCTCTCTCTCTCTCTCTCTCTCTCTCTCTCTCTCTTTATTATGTTTCATGTTTACTCCCTCCCTCTCTTGTTTTTTTTTTTCATTTTCCTTTCTTCTTCTCCCTCTCTCATTTCCTCTCTTTCTCCCTTGATGCACCTCATTCTCAACAAAAACAAACAAAAGAAAAGAAGAAAAAACAAGAACAAACCAAGAGGGAGCAATGTACTCACTGCAAAGGCCCGAGGATAGATTGTTCGTCTCCTCTTTGCGGCAATCCCTCTTTACCCTTCGTGCATTTCCTCCTCTTCTTCGTGAGCGGCAGTGACGGTGAGAAGCTCTCATTCTCTCTCTTTCTCTCTTTCTCTCCCTCTCCCTAAAAAATGCACAATCTCTTTCACTCTCTCTTTTGCTCATCGTAACAAAATTCCACGCTCGGGTTTTGGCCGTTTCTTTTACTCTAAGTACCATCGCTATTTGTATTGCAATTGCGACGCCACTAATATGTGTTGCAACTGGCCGACACTATTCCCCTCTATCCTTGTAGTGAATTGAGGAAGGCGAGAATCACTGAACTCAAACTCAAAAGTCACTTTGAGGAACTCGATGACAACCTTGAAAATAGGTGAGAAGCTTAAAGCTCAACTCAAGCCAATCTTCATAGGCGACTTGATGGCAAAAACTTCAATGTAGGCGAGGGGCTTAAAGTTGGACCTCAAGCCTTCTCTCCAAAATTTGATGGCAATTTTCAAGGTGAGGGATACAAGCTCCACCTCTCGCCTACTCTCCTGAATTCGAAGCAATATCTTCAATGAGGCGAGGGATACAAGCTCCATCTCTAGCCTCTCTCCTTGATTTGATGGCTCCCCTTTGCCTTAGACTTAGTCCTTCCTTTTATAGTTTTTCTCATCTTTCTCTTACGTTGTGCTTTTTGGCTATTCAAATAAAACTAAGGTGTTTTAAGCCTTAGCTTTTCTCTTCCCACAAAATAAGCTTAAAAACCTTTAAAGCTTTTAATTTATCTCAAATCTCTTTGTTTCGTCAAAATCTTAATCATTAAGCTTTTTGCCACTTGTGATTCCTTCCGGCTCTCAAAATTCTTTTTTCGAATCACCATTTGTCATGCTAAGTATGGTGTTAGCATTGCCATTTCTGGATAGCATGCTCAAACAAACTGGCAGCAACATGAGCCTTTGTGCTTCTATCTTTCCACTGCGCATCAATTAGTTCCTCATGATGGGCATTGGATGAGATGATGTTTTTCCTCATCCTATTGTACATGTATACATTGTATTATCTTTTCTTTTTCTTTTCACTCCTCACTAGGGCAAATTCACCTTTAAGTGGGAGGTTGTTGGGGGTAAAAGCGCCTCTGCCTAGCTGCCTATGTATTACTACACTGACCCACCACTGCACACTCCAGGTGGTGGGCACCCATCACCGTCACTTTATTCTTTATTCTTTTAGTGACTGTTTGAATAAAGGAAGGCCCGATCACACATTGTGATTGTTGGAGTTCCCATTTGGTCTCTCTCTCTTTCTTGTTCTTGCTCTCCTGCCATAGCTCTTCCAAGAAAGCTTCGATCCTTCTCACCTTTCATAGAACATGTACGATGCTTCAACGAGTTTAAATCGAAGATCATTGATCAAGTGATCTCAAACTTTGAGCAAAGTATAAGACAATTATGTATCAATCATGCACTATATTCGCAAACTAATTGAATATCATATACAAAAGTATCATCCACCCGATAATATATATTTTGGCAATAGGATCGATTGTTTTTAAGGGATTTGGTCAATTTAGGAAAATTCTGATGTTGTTTCTTAGTGTCAGCAATTAGTTCCAAGGTATCTTTATTTTCTGAAGAAGTCTACCCTATGCAGTTCTTGTGATGAGAACTGGTGCATCCCTTATCCTTGCAACATTCCTTGTGTAGGTCATCTACATAGAGAGCCTCATCCAGCACATCCTTTATGAGATAGACCAGTGTAATTCAGTTTCCTAGCCAGGGTTTCATGTATCCTTTCATCATGGATACCCTTGACGAAGGCTTTTGTAACTACCTTAGGCATGGGTTGTTTGTTTATTGGTATTTGATTGAATAGGCTCTTTACCTTAGGGACATAGTCCTTCATGGTCCCTCCTTCTTACTGTTCGATGTTCAGTAGGTAGACGATAAGGTTGCCATCTCTTGTGAGCCTATTAGCCTCACAAACTTTCTTGAATTATTCTAGGCAACTATAAGGATCGTCACCAACCCTATATTTATCAAGTTACTTTGCCACAAAGGAATCTTAGACTTGTCTCTTTGGGTGGGCGTGTTGCCCAAGTCTATTAGGATGGTCTATGCAATATGGGTCCCTACACTTGTGAGATATTAGTTTGGTTAAACAATTAGTTTTGCCCAAGATCCGAGAGTGAGTCTTGTGACATGTGTGATGCTCCTACGTTGAATAGAATTCTATGGATATCATCCATCTCCGCATGCATAGCAGCAAGTTGCAACCTGGTGTCCTTATTAATGTCTATCAAGCAGTTGAGAGCATTTTGTTCTTCCCCTCTTAGTTGAACTATACTTTGCCACATAGCTTCAGGGGTCATGGTTGAGGCATCAAAATGTGTGGCTTTCTTGAAGCTATCTACGATGCTTTGGAAGTCATCCAGTGACCTATCCATCATTTCCAATGTGGTTTCTAAGGTTTCTCGATTGACCAAGTCAACCATCTAGTCTATGAGATCTTTTACAGGCATGGTATCAAGGTCAAGGGTTTGGTCAGGGCTTGAGTCTCTATTGGTGGTCATAGCATAGTGTTCATGGCCACTCCTTAAACGCATGCACTCTTAGTCCTTTTCATTATCATTGTTTGCTTTCTTGTTAATAAATTTTCTTGTTCCATAATGTCCCCCCTTGATGTGGCATGTGTCACTTATCATGCTTGATTTTGTGAGGAGTGTTGTGTGGTGGCCTATAGTGCATGCCTAGGTAAGTGCGTAGATATGAGCATGCAAAGATGGTTATGTGTTGCATGTGTTGTGCATGCGACACACATGGACGGATGATAACCTTTTTCCATCCTCCTCACCACATGGCCGTCCCTTAACAGATAGTGACAAAGTGTGTTCCTAAGTGGCATTGTGTGTCGCCTTGCATTATCACAAGGCAATGAGGGTGATCTGACATGTCTTCTAAAGTGTACCCTCACTATGTATTTGTGAGTGTGGGTGTTGCATGAGGTGATGTGTGTGTGCTGCCTATGTTTATATAGTGCCTACATGTGTGTGTGTGGTGTTGTAGCATGCGTGTGATGTGTCTCACAGTGTTGCTAGGTGTAACATAGGGGCATGCACTATCCCTATTACACCCCATAATCCTCCCCACTTAATAGGTTGGATTCAAGGTTGTGACGTGGAGAAGGTTGTCTCGTTGTGTTCTTGCCCTCTTTACTAAGTGCGTGAGTGAGATTTTATGTGTCATGAGGCTATGTCTATGGGGTTGTACAAGTAATGTGTGTAGGTATGTCACATGAGTACCACAAGAGGGTGTGTCAACTGGTAGATGTGTCACACTAAACTCTCCTTCTGCTACCCTTCCCACAATCGTCCCTGCTAAGCAAGTTAGATGAGGGAGGTGACTGAGTGAGGAAGGTTCACAAATGGACAATGTGAGTGTGCGCTAAGGTGTTTTTCATGGTGCTTGTGTCTCCCTATGCATGGGTGTGTGTTGATGCGTGGAGATGTGTGACACACCAAGGTGCCTCCTATGTGTCTCCTCCCACAGTCATCACCACAAACAGTGGATTGGAGGTTGGATGTAGAGATAAGGGAGATCCCATGTGTGTGTTGGGGGGGGGGGGGGGGGGGGGTTTGCTGTGTGTGACACACAAGGCACCACCTCCCCTACCACTACTCACATTCATCCCTGTGAGTCGTGGGGCATTAAGATATAATAACATAATTTCATAACCACTTTTGATCAGGAAATAAGAAGAGTACTTTTCAAACCACGTGTCTCATGTGTCATTATGGTATATGTGTGTCCCACATGGTATCCACTAGGTCACCTACAAACCCTCCCCACAGTGTGGATTAGATGGCAAGGTGATTTAGTGGATGCTTAGTGCCACATTGTCTTGCACCCAAGTAGACCCCACTCAGCAATATTACACCTTAGAACAAATCCTCCTCTTTAAGGAATGCAAGTATTAGTTGCCTTAAAGACATTTATTAACATTAACACACAAGATACTCACTCTGTACGTGCAATCTAACTTTCCTACTTGCCCTATAGATGCTAATTATGGAGTGCAGATGCCAAGGATTTATCAAAGTTCAATCTTATGTGTGCCCACCATAATTAAATTACCATGTGCCAAGATGTTGACCGATGCCCCTATCACTCTGGTGAGTACCCACCCATTGTGGTGTGAGAGTCGTAGAGAGGAGGTAGAACATGACCTGATATGCTCAATCACAATACCAACCCATGCACCCATAAATACTCATATGGATTATATTAAGTGCCTTACCTGTTGTTGTTGTTGTGTTTCCATGGTGGTCACAATGGTGGTTTCTCTGAAGTGGCGATCGATGATGATAGCTCCTCCTCTATGACACGTTCCTTCTTCTCTTGTCTAGCTTCTTTCTCCTTTTCTCCTTCCTCCCCTTGACATGAGTCACTAGCCAAGTGTGATGATGGTGATTGTAATGTTGGTGGTGATGGTATGGGAGGCGATGTGGGTGTAGGTAATGAGAAGGATGGTGGTGATAATGGAGTTGGTGGAGGAGACATGATGGTTATCATAGGTCCGAATCTAGCTATGGCGATGGGTATGGAGGCAGATCTTGTTATGATGGTGATGATGGTGGAGTTGGTGGAGGAGATGATGGGTGCTTTGCCCGTGCAGTGGATGTGGCTGTGATGGTGGATATGATGGTGATGCAAGCCACTGCACATGTGGAGATAGGGAAGACAATAGCGCTACTCATCACAGGTGGAGATGGCGACAATGATGGTGTTGGTGCAAGTTTGCAGTGGTACACAACAATGTAGAAGTGTTGCAAATGGAGATGGCAAGGAAGATGACAAAGCATCCCATGCCGCACATGATGGCAATGGTGGTGCAGGCATGTGGCGGATAAGGATGGTGATGAAGATGACAATGGAGAAAGAAATGAAGATGATGAATAGAAGCTTCAAAAAACTAACGGTTTTATTCTTTTTTCTTTGCTTATATATATATACATATATATATATATATATATATATATATATATATATATATATATATATATATATAAACACTAACAAAAAACCTTAAGAACTAACCCTTAGGAAAACAACCACTAACCTTTCAAAGTGCAAACTAGCTATTCTAACTCTTAAGTTACTAATGCAAAAGAATCAATCCATCCACACAATAGGACCAACAACATTAATTTAAAACACTAACTCATAGGTACTGATTTATTAATCTACCAACTAATACCCCAACAAGTTTAAAGAAAAAAGAAAGAAAGAAAACTATGCCTTATGAATAATATCCTTAATGAAACCACACCAAGAATCACATCCCCCTATTTCAAGCTAAACCCATGCTAAAGGATTCACCAATTAAAAGAATGAATCCTGATTGCACTCAAGTGTGTAGCTCACCTTAACCAAAAAATTGTTTTGGATTTGGCAAAACATGCCCCTCCTATTCTGCTTTGTGGAACACACGAGTGACCACGAGTTCAATGTGCTTTGGTCTTGGCAATAGAACCAATGTTGGGCTTCCAGACCTAACCATGGGAACCTTTGACACCCTCTTATTATTTCAAGAGGTTGAGCATGTGATGCATTAGGCTAACTCTCACCTAGCCTCCCACATGTGGCAAGTAATCCTACCTTTGTAGTGAGACCCCTAGGCCTTCCCTCAAGCATGAAGGTAACACTAGTTGACTCTACGATTCAAGTAAGGCCCCACTTCCTTCCTCACCCTCTACGGCCTTTCACATGCAAGATGAGAGCATGAGACTAGGCATGAGAGAGCATCCATGGGAAGGGAAGGAGGTTTCACCCTTGGTCCCTCATTCCCTCTCCGCACATGCGCGCGTGCGCACACACACACACACACACACACACACACACACTCTCTCTCTCTCTCTCTCTCTCTCTCTCTCTCTCTCTCTCTCTCTCTCTCTCTCTCTCTCTCTCTCTCTCTCTCTCTCTCTCTCTCTCTCTCTCTCTCTCTCTCTCTCTCTCTCTCTCTCCCCTTAGCTCATAAAAGGCGAAGAAGTAGAACAGAATTTAGCACACACAAGAATACCCTCTTCTATTCATTTTTACCCTTTCTATACAATTTTTTAGGGTTAGGGTTTCCCCTTTTCCCTTGGGCACCCTAGCCATCCTTCTCATTCTTGCACACATTAAACCATATTGATAAGCCACATTCATGTGTTACAACTTGCACGGGAGGGAGCCTGGCTCTCAAGGTAGTTTCATAAAGCCAAAATAAATTATTACAATTCCCAAAATATTCAAAGATCCCTTCAATCTTCCAATGTATTCAAGAATTCAAGAGTCTTCAAAAATTCAGTTAACATATACCCATCATGGGTGTTCTAAAATACTTGAATGGATAATACAAGAATTATTTAGTGTACTTGCAAATTGTAACCCTTCCTTACAATCTCCCATAGCTATCCCTCATAAGTAGCACATGTCATTCTAGGTTACTTCTAGGTTGCAGGGGGTTTACATGTGGAAACATGGGTAAAACAGAGCTCTAAACTATTCTAGATAGGTTATAAAAATTAGTTCCACAATAGGTTACAAACATTCTAATGTAAAACAAATATCATAACTAATAAAAGGCATTATTACTATCACTTAGAGCCAAAAATCTCTTCAATCATGCATCAACATCAAAATATGTGGTCAATTTATTAATTACTTGTGGTCATTGTGGACAACATGAGTATATATGGCTAAAAACAAGTAAAAGGATCAAGTCATGGAGACTATTAATGAGAACATGAGAGTATATCATTTTGAGTAAATTATTTAAATGAAGCTTTGAATTAACACCAAGAGGATGAAGATACAACTGTGCTTAATGCTCAAAATATTTGACATGAGAATGAAGAAATATATGCTTCTCAAGGATCAAATGACTGTTAGTGGTGGTTATCAAAGGGGTTGAACTATATGAATGTGGGAATTCTTGGCATCATACATAAACTTAATAAGTCAATGGAAAAGATGGATAGTAGGTTTGATGAGATGATCGCAGTCATTAAAGATTTGGGCAGCAAGATGTATGATTCTCAGCCTACCTATGATCATATCCTACTCCTATCTGATCCCTTTCCAACTCCACAACCTAATGTAACTACTTTTTAGAAAGGAGAACCATCAAGAATTAGGAACACTTTTCATCCACCTCAAATGCAAGGCAAGGCCACAATTCAGCCCAAGAAATGATTTCAAGAAAGAAGAAGGCACTATCATGGATGTGATCCATTCTACAAGTTCTTCTATCCTCATCCCACTACTCTACCAAGGGGAGTTGAAGTCAATCATGAAGAAAGGCATGAAAAGGAAAAAGATAATTCCATGATCAAGTTCCTAGAGAGAATCAATCATTTGATTAGCTCTCTAATCATGGAATTGGACATCCATCTCCTCATGGTTTAAGTAGTAATCAAAATGAGTGGATAAATAAGTTGAAGATATATTTTATACTTTATCCCCATAGTAATAAAGCAAATATCTATTATAAAACCCTTCACCTTGAGGGCTATAGCCACACTTGGTGGGAGATACATGCAAAATATTGAAGAAGAGTTTGTCACTTGGGAGAATTTTAAGAGGGCAATGCTTGATATTTTTATATCTCCAATGGAGAAAGAGAAGTTACAAAGAAGGTGGTATGATCTCAAATGAAGAGGAATGATTGATAGAGAGTACTCCAATATGTTTCTAAATTTATCAATACATATGGAGGGGAATGCAAACTTGGAAATTTTGGATAAATATATTTACAGACTCCATCTTCAACTTCCATCGGAGATTGGAGTTGTGCAACCCAAGACCATTCATGAGGCAACTTAGCTTGCTAAGTGGTACAACCAAAAATACTATAGAGATATGTCTTATTTTTAGCCCAAAACTATAGAAAATATCTCTTCAAACCAATCTTTATGTTTGGGAAAAAAATTTAGCCAAAAAAGAGAGGCATTTAGGCAAGAAAGAAGATAGTCATGCAGCCCAAGACTATTTATGAGGAAATTCAACTTGTTGTGGTACATCCAAAAAAATCATAGAGATGTAACTTCTTTTCAACCCAAAATTGTGGGAAATATCTCTTTAAATCAGTCTTCAAGGTCTTGTCTATTCGCTCTTCTTCTTTCCAAAGAGGATGAAGACTAGCTGACATCCACTTCAAAGAAGAAGAATTTAGCATTATGCAAGTTATCAGAAGAATACAAAGACTTATTTCAACCACCATCTTCATTGTCATCCAAAAGAGAGGTTGATCATGTTATTGATTGGCACCTAATATTAAACCCATCAACAAGCCACCCTACTAACTATCTAAGTTTAAGTGTAAGGAGGTGGAGAGGTAGGTTAAAGAGTTACTACAAATGGGGTTGATTCAATCAAGCCAATCACCTTTTGGCTCTGTAGTGTTACTAGTTAAGAAGAAGGATGGGGCATTTTGTATGTGTGTTGGTTATAGGGAATTAAACAAGTCCACCATCTCAAGAATGGGTACGTCATTCCCCATATCAATGATCTTTGGATGAACTTAAGAATGTACAGGTTTTTACCAAGATATATCTTCATTCAAGGTATCATCAAATCCATATGAAAGAGAGGATGAATACAATACTATATTTTAGATTGAAAGAGGAATGTCAATTCTTAGTGATGTCTTTTGGACTTCCAAATGCACCCACCACTTTTCAAGCACTTATAAATAAGGTTTCGCAACTCTTCTTGTTTAAAATGGCCCTTGTTTTCTTTGACGACATTCTCATATATAGCAAGTCCAAAGAGGAGCATTTAAGGCATGAATGGGAGGTATTTGACACATTGATTGTTCTTTTATGGAGGATGAAGTTGAATATTTGGGTCATATAGTTAATATAACTCTCTCTCTTGATCTCTTGCTCCATCCACCATAGCTCTTGCTTTACTCTTGTTTTCGCTTGTGTGATTCCATTTAAGCTCTACCTTTCAATTGTTATCAAAGTTTGGCCTCAAAGAGCTTTACTGATTATTTATTTCAACCTATGAAAAAGTTTCAGCTCAAGGTTTCATGCCATCCATTTTTACTTTCTCTAGACGTTTGCATTGAGTGTTTCCTTCTTCTAGCTTGTTCCAGCTTGCTTTCGGCTTGTTGAGGAGCTTTCCAAGCCTTAGATGAGCCTTGTTAAGTGCTTAGTGAGCTAAGGAGTAGCTAGTGTATCCATTTTGAGTGGATATAGAGCATGTTGTGGAAGTTATGGACAACTATGGCAACTTGACAGTACTTTCATATTTGGGCCATACTTTTGCATACAGTATTGAATTCAAGTGTTCTATAGCTAGAAGAAAAGAGCACAATGAGAGCTATATATTTGGGCACTCATAAAGTTAATTTTGTGCAATTTTTAGTTCTCTCTTTTATATAGAACAAAATAATGTTAGTTTGGACATCAAGCATTTGATTGGTTTATGCTCTACTATTGCCAATGGGGAATGTTTGTAATACCTAGATGATTCATTGATACTCCAAAAAAGGATTTTAGGCTAAATAGAGCTTGATTAGCTAAGTCATTGAAGTGTTTATTGCTATAATAATACAACAATGAGCCTTATGTTTTGAATGTTTATTGTGCCTACATGGTATTTTGGGTATGCTACATGTCTAGAATTATATCTAGCATTGATGTATGAGTCGAATATGGCTATGACATGCTTTGGCACTTGGATTTGAGATAATTTTTTATACTTAGGCTTTGATCAATTGATTTCAACTTTTATGCTTACTCACTTATAGATATTGAAGCTTCATTGAACACTTATACTCCCGGATGCATTTGTGATGTGCTTGGGCTTCTTGGATGCTTTGATATATATGTCATGAGCTTTACTTGCTCACTTTGTATTTTGGATTCACTTCTAGTGGGAGACACTTGTACTTGGTAGAGCTTGGTTCATTGAGACAATAGGACTCTTGGTTTTTATATATGCTCTCATGTATACTATTGGATGTAGTTACCTCTACTTATGGGCTCATTTGATTTTGTATGCTTTAGACACTAACACTTATAGTTGTGCATTTGATCGATCTCTATATTTTCTCTTGAGATCTTTTATATACATGATGTATCTGCTTATGGGATGTATGATTTACTGATACTTAGAGTTTTTGATAGAGTTTAGTACTTGTTGTATGCCTATTCACTGCTTTGATATACCTGATTGCTATCTAGATATTCTTGACAATGAGAGCTTACTTTGTTGACTATTTTTCCATAGATGAATTGATATATACTACCATCTTTTTGAATTGCTATAATTATAGTTTTTCAACATTCTTTTGGAGAGCAGACAATTTGTTTTGGAACCCTTTTGATAATATTTTGTGGATAGTTATATCATTATTTGTTCCCACCCTTTTGCCAACACTTTTGCATTAGTTTTAAGAATATTTTATTGAATCTACGATAGCCCCATACCCTTATCATGCGATCATTTGGGCATGAGTAATTAGAAGCAAGAGAGATGTAAGTTATAGAGAACGGAGCAACATAGAAAGAGAGAGGGAGACTCAAGATGTGGAAACTCCAATAGTCACAATGTGTGATTGGCATTCCCTTATTCCTTATTGAAAGAATAAAAAATGAAGTGATAGTGATGGATACCCATCACCTATATTGTATAGGTGTGTGGTTCTTACCATATATAGTGTGTAGAGATATGCAAGTACTATAAATATAGTGAATACATGAGTGGTATGTTAGAATGAGTGGCTATCACAGAATACATCAAAATGCTATGTTAGAATGAGTGGCACTATAACTCTTGCTGCAAATGCTATGTTAGAATGAGTGGCTATCACAGAATACATCAAAATTCCCATTGCAAACACATAAGGGATCTTAGCCATCTCAACCTTCTACTCATCAGGCTATGGACAATCAGCCTAGCTAATCTTCACATGAGAAGGTGAAGGATAGCTAATAGGCTTAACATCCTACATATGAAACAATTCAAGGACCTTCTAAATGTACATTTTCTGTGATAGGTAAAGGAACCCCTTAGAGCCATCATATGTGATGCACATCCCAAGAATATGTGAGGTATGTTCCATGTCTTCTTCATCTCAAAGTTCTTCTTGAGCTAACTTTTTAAGGCATATGTTGCATCATGAGCTTTTCCATGAAAATCAACATATCATCCACATGGAGTACCAAAATCATAAGGCTACCATCATGACTCTTTTTCATATATAAAGATGGATCTATATCATTGCATGTATATCTGTGTGAATGTATAAAAGCATCAAACTTATAGCACCATTCCCTAGGTGCCTACTTAAGGCCATAAATGCTCTTTTTCGACTTATATACTAGATGTTCCCCCTGCCTTCAAAGTCCTTAGGCTACTGTATATAAATCTCATTACACAAGTCCCCATGTAAGAAAGACATCTTTACATCAATCTAATAAAAGTCCAAATCTAACTGAGCAACCAAAGAAAACACCAAGAATAGGGCTGTTATCTTGACTACAAGAGAAAATACCTCATCAAAGTCAATACAATGCTTATACTTAAAACCCTTAGCAAAATCAATCTGGCCTTATATGCTAGTCCAGTTATAATTTTTAGCTTGTACACCCACTTGCATGGCAATGTGTGCTTTCAATTAGGCAAAGGAACCAAATTCCAAGTATGATTTTTCTACAATGAGTCATACTCTATCTGCATGGCTCTCTCCCAAGAGTGACTATTATCTCTATGCATAGTCTCATCATAAGTAAGAGACTCACCAGTATGTATTACCACAACATAATCCATAGAGAGCTCAAACTACCTAGGGAGACATCTATCTCTAATAGAGTATCTCAAAGTAGGCTATGGGGCCTATACATAATGTCTAACATCATGGTCATGGGCCATTGGAGCATCAACTACAAGCTATCTATAGTAGGTTGCATAGGAGTAGGAGGCTCCTCTTGAAGTATCACCCTACGTACCTTAACTACCTGCTCAAAATGCTTATGCATTTATTTCTCATGGAAAATAACATCATGGCTACGGATGACCTTCCAAGCTTGCAGCTCCCATAGACAATCGCCCATCTCACCTGCATCTCAATAACCAAGAAAGATGCATTTTCACTTCCTTAGGATCTCACTTATTACCCTTATCCTTGGGAACGTGGCTAAAAGCATAACAATCAAAGATGTGCAAATGAGTATATGATGGAGTTTTTTTAGATCATATTTTAATCGAGTAAGTATTTTTATTCCCTTTAATGACATGTGCCCAAGGTGACAAAGCCATAACAATGTATGGGGTACTACAAGCCATGGCTAAAAATTTGTCAACAGACCCAAATACAAGGGATAATGAGTACTAGACTTGGTACCTTGTGCAAGGACAAGATTTCTATATGTAATATTCCATAAGAAATCACCAAAAGATACAAAGTAACCTACATCATCCAACTATCCGGTAGAGAGTAGGCTTTTGGTTAAAGCCAAAGATGGCATACATCATGCAAAGTAAAGATATTGTTTAAAGAAATTTATAGTCATGCATCTCCAATATCAACAATATCTAACGTCAAGTCATTACCCAATCTGATAGATCCTATCCTGTTATGATAAGAGTGGAACCACTCTTGATGAGGGGTAATGTGAAACGAAGACCTTGAATAAATTAGCAAGCATTGAGCATAAGCGGACAAGGCATTAGTCAATTGTAAAACATTAAGAAAGGAAGCTGCAAGTATATAATCATAAACAAAGTAAGTCTACAGTTCTTGATGCTAGACTTACTGGGGAGAATGCTGCAATCATCATTTTTTTCTTGCACTTTACCCTTTCTCTTTTCCTTGCGCTTATCAATCATCACATATTTTATGGCACTATAACTCAATATGACCTGGCTTTCCACAATAATAAGTCAATGCAGACTTATTGAGAATGAGACTTCTAAGAGTCTCTTCCACTACAGTCATTAGTGCTCTTAGCATTATTACTTCTGTTAACTTCATCATTTAATAATACAACCTCTGTATCCTACAATTTCAGCCCATTAGCGAGCATATTTGCACATAACACAGTAGTACAGAATGTGTCTTATGATTCAAGCAATGTAACTAGCAAGAATTATGGTGAAAGATTCTCGTTACAGTCAATTCCTTGTGAAGACAAGTGGTTGAAAATAGTATGAAACTCATTTAAGTGGTTGGACATGCAAGTCCCCTCCTTCATACAAAGGTCCATGAGTTGCTTCAATCAATATATCTGATAGGTATGGCTTTGCTTATCATAGACATCATGGACCTTCTCCCATAACTGTCATGCAGACTGTCCTTCAAAGACAATGTTATAGAATACCTACTTAAAGAGTAACAAAACGATTGTAGATTTACAAAACTCATTTAATTCATCCAAATTCTCTACATTAACTCATTCAAACTTTACATCCTTTTGTCTCAATGACTTAGTATGCAATTTCTACACCAAAACTTGCCATATTTGATTCATTCAATTTAGCACTATGATTTGATCCACTAGCCATCATGCCAACAAATAAAAGTATAATATAAGAAGACATGCTACTATAAAGAACTGAAAATTAGCCCCAAATCATAGCCAAGACAAGGTCTAAATGGAAGAAAACACCAAAGTATAGGGTTGTCCACTAACTACCAATAATGAGCTATCAATTCAAAGCATTTGCTCTCATAATGTAATAGTAAATCCAAGATAAACTATGCACAATTGATCAAGAAAATCTAAGCTCATACTACTAGGTATATCCAACAACAAATAGGATATATAAGAGTAACTAATAGTGAATATGTATACAACTAGTACCAAGATCTATCACAACCTCACTATGTCAGTAAACCATACATCTAGTAGGCATAGACATCATGCATGTAGTAAGTGTCATGATGAATAAAAGAGAACTGCCAAATGCGTGATTGACTGAGAAAGGGTAACAAAACTCAATATGTAGCCAAGAAATGTGTATATAGCATTGACATCAATTTGACAAAGATAGGTGCCGGGCCCATGAATCAAATCAGCCCACTGAAGATTAACTACATCCAAGAATCATCAAGAGAGCATATACATGACTCACAATGAGTTCCACTATCTCAATGAAAGAAGCTCGATGTCCAAGCATCCCAAGTGACTCCCATTGGAAAAAAACCAAATGCCAAATTAGAAATACAAGATCAATATATCATATGGATGACATGTGAGCATTCAAAATATATCAAGAGTACATATGAGAACATAAAGCTTAACCCCATCAACAACTGACAATCACTATAGCAACCAAAGCATTTAATCAAAGCGAAGCTCCAAGACATCAAATGTCATTTAAATGCAAAGCTCAAAAGCTCTAAGAGCATATCCAAGCATATCAAGTAGTGCTAAGCATCAATACATCCAAATGTTGTACCTAATAGCATTAAATCCCAATAGGCATAACCTTCACATTGAAAAATGCTTGCTACTCACAATAGTACAATTGTGAAATATCCTATAAAATCTAAGCTATGAAAGATCAAAACATCTCAAGGAGCACTTCAATACATCCTCCAAGCATCTTGACAATAATACATAAGGATATGAGCATTAAAGAAGCTCGTAGGGGGGAGAAATGGCTATCCTTGTAGTGTATATAGCAAGTTTGCTATAATATACAACCAATAGCGGAGATCTCACATTCAAATGAGTATCCAATCACAAGATTTAAATATTAGGGAGTGTGCCAAGTATTTACCAAGTGTCCAAAGGGTATCAAAGAGCTTCCAAAGTCTATTTTGCAAATCAGAGAAAGTCAGCCACAACCTATTACAGCTCATGTTGATGGCTAGCTAGACTACGTATTGATCTTAGTAGAGAACTTGGCCTTGCTAAGATGATGCCTAGGAAGGTCCTAGAATCAGTGCAAACAAGTCTTGAGGGTAAGGAAGCTCAATGAAGCTGATGTGTACCTTAGGTGTATGAGCTAATGGTTGCCATGATGTTTCAAGCTATAAGTATTTAAATCTAGGCTGAAGCAATGGTGCACGAAGCTCCTCGATCTTAGTTTACATACCAATTGAAGGGAGAAGCCTAAGTGGGCATGAGTAAATGAAAGTAAGAGAGGTGTGAGCTATGGAGGATGGAGCAAGAGAGCAAGAGAGAGAGAGACTCAAGATGTGGAAGCTCCAACAATCACAATGTGTGATTGGCCTTCCCTTATTCATTAGCCACTAAAAGAATAAAGAATGAAGTGATAGTGATAGGTATCTGCCACCTATAGTATACCAGTGTGTGGGTCTTGCCACTTGTAGTGTAGAGGTATGTTAGTACTATAAGCATGAAGTCTAGTGGAAGATTTAAAAGTTGAAAACTCCACCATAGATGTGGTTGACCTTGAGGGTGGTTTTTGGATGGAATCAAGTTAGAATAGTGAATTCTCATAGTCTTCTAAGAGGAGTCTAAGAGATGGTAGCTCTTCATGCAAGATGAGGCTTTTACAAGTGCTCCAATCTATTTGATTTGCTTGGTTATATCCATTGGTAATGTACAATGGCAAGCTCTATTTCAAGAAGTAAAGGGATAGCCTCAATGTGTAAATTGATGGTGTAACACAAATTGATATGTTGGTTACCAAAGTACTTTGAAATGTCTAAAAATGAGAGAGATTTTACAACAAGAACCAAATGCCTACATCATCCAATCAAGGATCATCTACAATTTAGACTATCATGATGGGTTATCCATTGGTTTAATCAACGTTCAATGATACACCTACACTATCATTGTTCTAATACATGTCTCTTTCTCCTTTCACCTATCCCTTTCACTCCTATAAGAGGCCTTGATTTTGCACTCTCTCAACTAGTTATGGGTAGAGACCTAAAGTTATAGGGAGGAGGGGATCATAGCAAACTTCAAGAAGGTTCAAAAAGAAAGTAGAGGGTGCAATTAGAGAATGGAATCGTGGGAGAGTGAGAGAGAGATTTGGAAATGCACACCCTTAGCTCATTTTGTTGATGTGGGTAAGTGCTTGTGACAATGAAGGAATGATGCCTAAAAATTTCTTATGCTATTCATAAATGCAATAGCTAACTCTACATTCCTTTAAATTTGAAAATAAATACTCGAGAGAAAAATAAAAACCTAGCATGAGTCGAAACCCTAATGGTTATGGTTGCTTGAAGGAGGGATATCGATATACCATTTCTTTTTCTCTTCAAAACTAAGAGTGTTGATTTGATCAAGCTATTGTTGCCACAAAGAGAGCCTCAAGGAACCACCATTATGACAAAGATATTTACTATAACCACCCTACACAAAATACATTATTTGTATGCCAGCTGCTATTATGCTGAACATCATCACTTTTTCGGGGCAAATGAAAGCTTTATTGATTCCTTCAAAACGAGTTACTAAGCTCTAGTTTTGTAGGTATAAGACTCATGATGTGCAAAAGAGATATGGCTACCAAGAAATTAATGCAAAAGTTTGAGGCTTCCAATGTTAATGCTCTAATGTTTAAGGGGATTGTAGTGATTAATTTTTATCACAGTGTTTTTAGGGCTATGGCTAAAATGAGACCCTTGTGCACATCTTTTTGTGAGTATGTACTTTGGCCACACCAAATTTACTATGTATTTGGTTCAAGAACCTCTTTAGAGTATTTAAATTTCCAAATTCTTTAGAACACTTTAATGTTAATTACATATGCTTTAACTATCGAGAGACAACTCGAATATGAATCTCTATACTTTAACAATTGAGGGGGAAGTATAACATGAATATCTATTTGAATTATCGTAGAAGTAGCAAATGTACTCTAACATGAATGTCTATTTGAATTGTGTTTGTAGCAAATGCATTCGGATTCATCTATATAAATGTTTGGAACAAAGGGGATGCCTTTAAATCCACATACTAAGGTCATGTCTTGTCATTCTTAAATCTATCTTAGATGGATGAAACTTGTCATCTTGATACTCTCTTAACCACATTGGCTTGTACGAGAGGTGAGGTATTATGATCAGAGGTGCATTCTATTAACCCAGAATAACAAGAGCTAACACTACAAAACTAGAGAATGTCACCTTAGCTCAACTTTTTGGGACCAACTTTGTCTTATTAGATTTACGGCACATGATACTATATAAGTTAAATAATCAACCCATTATTTTAAGTGTGAGATTATCAATTCACAGTTTTTGAAATAACCATTGATCTTTGATGCTTCGTTTGTTCAAGGCAACATGGAGAATTGAAGGAACCTTAAGGAATTGGTAGGACTACCTGTTGCTGTGACCGACGGAATACTGTGACCCCGACTGCTTGTCGGCTGACTCGGTGTCTTAGCAGGTTGATCAAGCAGCCGTGACTCGATAGAACTAATGGCGCTGACGAGGCAGTAACGCTTGACTTGATAGCGCACCTCTGCTGACTCGGCTTCCTGACCGTTGACTTGGTGGTGCTGATGGTGCTAATAGGGCTGACTTCTAACTCCGGCTGATCACGTCCCTTACCCAGCCAGTCCGCTGATAGTGCTGGTCATGGACTTGATGGCCCTGATGGGGTAGCAGCGGCGGCTGACGTGATGGTGCTGAGGTGCTAATGTCAGGTAGCATGTGGCACTGGCTGACAGGCTAGCTAGCTACCGAGGCACTGAGGTGGCTGCGAGGACACACGTGGGCTGAGGTGGTTGCGGGGCAGTAGATGGTGCTGTCTCCTGGAACGAGCTAGTCAAGTGCCGAGGTGTTGACGGGGCAATGCAGGGCTGATCGAAGCTAGCTGATGGGGGGAAGTTCGTTACTCGGCTCCTGACATGTTGCTCGGGATGGAGCTGCTGGTTGAGTCCTATTGCTGTTCACGTCAAGGCATGTTGTTACTATAGGGCAACTGACGGGGGGCTCCTAACCGAGAGAGAGAGAGAGAGAGCCCATAGGGGCATAGTACCAAAGCTGGACACAGAGAGAGAGAGAGAGAGAGAGAGAGAGAGAGAGAGAGAGAGCTCATAGGGGCATAGTACCAAAGCTGGAGAGAGAGAGAGAGAGAGAATGCATTTATATCTGCACATGCATTCTTGCAATAATGGCTAATAAAGGAAAAATAAAGACGTATCAGAGCCACTAGTCCACTTGACTCTCTTCAAGGCATTTCATCCACCATGTACTTTAAAGCATGGTTAAATTTTGACAATGTGCTTTGCACTTTATGCACGCTTGGCACTTCACACCAGGACCTAGTGGATGGATCAAACACGCAATTGGGCATATATGTGGGCGTTCGGACATGCGAGCGAATGGGTCGCATGAGATAGACATGTGATGATTCTTATGCTCATCAATGACCAATTGACTTTTTTGTAAACCTTTAAGCTAGCTTGAATAATATACTAGTGCTCCGCCACATAGGGACACCCACACATTTTGATCATACACTTTGAAGTGCAGATGTGATTAGACTCCACATGCAGACATATATAACTCCCACCTTGCTCCGCCCGCGCCCCAACCCCCCCCCCCCCCCAAAACCACACCGGCCACCCTTGGCCAAAGCACCCACATGCACATACTCTCTCTATCATCCACTATCTTGCATATGTCCATAGACAAAACCCTAAAATAAGACCACAAAAAATATAAGATTCACATAACACCAATTAGGAAAAAAATGCTTTTAACCATTCATATGTACTGTTTCTTTAAGCTTGCAACATTCGCCCTTTGAGTATTAATGCTTACTCTCTTTTGAACTTCCACCTTAGTTGTATAACAAAAACATCTTAAGAAGAGAAAAGAATGTCATAAACTATTCATGATTATACTCCTTTGAGCCTAGATCCATGTATATATAGAGAAATAAGAAAAAGATAACAAATCAAATCGTCACCTTGCAGCATAATCTAACTATTAATAATAAAAGAAGTATAAACAATTTTAATAGTTGCCTTTAGCTAATACTTTAGTCCCCCAATGTGTCTGTTGCTTTTGATTAATTTCTAATAGAAGGAAAATTCATTCCATCTTTTTTGCACGCACGCGCACGTGCACGCGCGCGCGCGCACACACACACACACACACACACACAGAGCATGTAGCCCCACAAAACAATGTAACAATGGCCTATTCTCTTATTTTGGGTCGGCTTTACAAAATCTAAGTCCAAGTCCTTGACCATTTTAGAGATTTTCTCTTCAATGTTAAGTATTTTCACTCATTATCCACCTCTAGAGAGAGAGAGAGAGAGAGAGAGAGAGAGAGAGAGAGAGAGAGAGAGAGAGAGAGAGAGAGAGAGAGAGAGAGAATGGATAGAAGAACTATGAGAAAGAGAAAGAGGTTGTTTTATGTGCTCCATCGAACCAACTCCTTTATTCTACTGCCTCAAACATCTCAATAGTAGCTTCCCATCCACCATAGATTAACCAACTTGAATGATTCTTGGGTCTTAAGGTCAAAGGCCTTTGCACTCATGTGGTTTAAAAGTCCGTGACATTGTATATCCCATTGGATTGCATAGGGAAGTTAAAGATGAACTCTATCCAGTTGTTGGATAGCGGATGAATGAAAATATGAGATCAATGATGGATCCATGTTTAAAGCCAGACCTAGTGCCATAAAAGTAAAGGCAAGATCATGTTGGTTCAAGGGGTTTAATCATGGAATAGATGTCAAAGGAGAAGTAGACCCCATAATACCTCCAGCTTGTGTTGTAGTTTTCTCTACTCAAGCGTCAACTCATTGTCTTTGGAGAAGGGATCATGTTAGGGTGAAGAGTAGGTCCAGAATTCATGATTGCGACATTATGCACGCCTCTAGAATATTGCTTCATGCTTGGATTGTCAAACATGTGGAAGCATAGGTGGTCAAGCACATGCACCACATTAAGGACCCTATGTCTAACCATGAACTTGTGAGTCTTACCTCCTTTGACTCCCTAGATGGTAGTGGGGATGATTGATGGTGGGAGAAGTGATCATTTGTGAGAGAAGTAGAGAAAACAAGTCGATAGTGTTGTACCATGTGGTGGCTAAAGGCAATGCCCTCCTCATCAAGCTTCTTTGCTTCAATAGAGTTCAACACTAACATGTTGATGCAAAAGGAAGCCCATGTCAATCTCAAGCAAAGACTCCTCTCCTTGTGAATATTATTTTGTACTTTTCACCATCAGATCATGCAACAACGACCAATATGTTCTCATGCCATTTTCATAATGGGTAGCCATGCCACAGATATATATATATATATATATATATATATATATATATATATATATATATATATATATATATATATATATATATATGTCCTTTTAGTCTGTTGCATTGGCTCTCCTTCTCAGGCTCATGAGTCATGTGCCCAAAGAAAAGAGCATCCAATAGAGAGGGAGGGAAAGCTAGGCAGCCTTGCTTAGACATCCAATAGAGAGGGAGGGATAGATGGAGTGAGGGCGCTACTCCTCCTCAAATGAAGGCCATTACTTTCTTTGGGCCATTTAGAGACAACATGCTTTGCTCTCCAATGTGTGTGCATAGACCAATTCGTAACCTTTAGTGTGTGTGACCCTCCCTCCTATAGTGAAACTTGTTACTGCACTTGAGATGCCCAAGGGGAAAGGGAGAGATTTATATATAGACAATAGCATTTTGGACATGAATCTCTCTCTATCTAGCACTCTCTCACTAGTCTCTCTCCCTCTCTCTATCTCTTTGTGTAGCGGCAACACATCACCAAACATGTCCATGCTCACCTATAACATCATATAGATTGATGAATTTTGCTAGGAGGCACATAGAGAGAGAGAGAGAGATATATATATATATATATATATCGGTGAATTTTACAAGGAGGTGCACACACACACACACACACACACACACACACACACACACACACACACACACACACACACACACACACACACACACACACACACACACACACACACACACACACACACACACACACACACACACACACACACACACACACACACACACACACACACACACACACACACACACACACACACACACACACACACACACACACACACACACACACACACACACACACACACACACACACACACACAGAGGACATGCCATTTGATAGCATGTGAGACAAACAAAGAGCAAAATGGGAAGCCTTAATTGGCCTCTTTTTGTCTCTCTCAGTGCATGTCATATAAATGGCGCAGGCTCTATACAAAAAAATGAAAAAAATGTTCAAGCTCTATATGAAAAAAAATCTAGTTGCCTTGAAGATTGTCCAATTGACATGTCAACATTGTCAGGTCTAGGAGTAGCCTTGGGAAATCTCAAAATAAGAGTTAATGTAGATACTATGATTTTTTCCACTAAAGTCACCCTCATTTGCATCTACATTCTATGTAAGAACATGCGTTATTGCTTTCCTATGCAAAGTTTATTAATGTCAATTGTATGTGTTCTTACATATTGCAACAATGCATAAGTTGATCATTGTTATTGTGATTTTACTTTTGGTAAGCTATCTTAGGCGCCATTTGTTTGTTTACATCATACTTGTATTTTAGTGTGCATATTTTGTGATTGCTCTTTGAGATTGATAAACCATCAAGCACTTGTATTTTTAAGCTTTACTTTAAACTTTATGAGAAAACTTTCTAACACTAGAATATCATGTGTCACATAAAAAGGAGTGAGACAAACGAAAGGGCCTTTAGTCAATCTTTCCCACATAAAGGATGTATAAAAATGGAAGACTCAATTGGATCAAAGTTTAGAAATCACACTTATGAGGTCTTAGGCCTTCCAACATGCAAGGGTCTTTGGTCTAGTTGCAATATATATGATCATTCACTTGGTTTCATCAAGGCATATTGAAGTTAACTATCCTTTTATGAAATGATCTTTTATATAAATGATCATTTTATTAGATATTATTTATTTTGTTATCTCTAATATTCCATGGCATATGTTATAATACCAAAATTGATACCAACTTTTAAACCATCTTGACAAAAGTTGTTTTCAACCACTTTGTTTAGCATGATTATCGAATTGTTTTATAGTAATCTATACTATATATAAATAAAGATTTTGAGACACATATACTAAAATTAGATAGTGGTCCATGCTAGTTTATCTATGTGCACAAACATACACATGTGCGTGTGTGGATATGGTAAGTGGTGCAGGAGAGTGATAAAACAAGGAGGGAGACATATGGCATGGATGAAGAAGGATCTTAGAGAAAGAGTAACATGTACCAATGAGAGCAAGATATGAAAAAACTCTGTGTGTGTGTGTGTGTGTGGGCCTAGAATTAGTAACTATACAAGTTAGGAGTTGTAAATGCTACTTACCTTTGCAAGTCACAATGCTACTTACCTTGCTAATTAGAAGTTGTTAATGATACTAACCTTTGCTAATCAACATTGTGGCTAGTTAGTAATCAACACTATGGGGGATATTGCTACTATTTTAATGATGGGATTGCTCCATTGTTCTTTCTAACAAGCCTCCAACAAGATCATTGTGGTACTATCATCAAGAATAGTAGACAAGCAATATCTTGTTGAATATAGTGTTCTGTTTTGAACATTAATGACCTTGGAGAGTTTGGAAACTTACACATCTTGAGATGTAGACACATCAGATTGCATCACAACTAACATAAGTCAATGGAGAGATAGCTCTCCAATTTTTCCTTTTAAACACTTGTTAATGTGCCATAGAGATTAGCATGGCCAACGCTTTCTTTGCTTATCACAATAACTTGTGAATATCTATCATGCCTCTAAGTTTCTTTTGTGCATATTTCTCCCTTTTCATGCTTGCTTCATACTTCTTATTTTCTAATAGGATTGAAGTTGTATATCTACTTACTTCCATGGGTTAGTCAGCTAGGCGTTGCACAAAGAGAGAGAGAGAGAGAGAGAGAGAGAGAGAGAGAGAGAGAGAGAGAGAGAGAGAGATGAAAATGAAATGAAATGATATATTAACGTCTACAAAAGGCCAAAATGACCTATGAGACCATGAGTTACAATCATGTGCATGGGTACAACTGTCTAGGCAAAATATGTAGCACAAAGCAAAATAAGAAAGGAAACTAACTATGGCTATGTGTAAAACATAGATCTCTATCTAGTAACAATGAGCTCCAAATTGTATAATCTCATGTGGGTATGGAGGGCCTAGCTCTAGCTCGAGCAATAATCCCTTGTATCCACCTATGAAGGTGTCGCCGGTGTCTGTGTCTAGGCCTAGGACGTCTGGATCGGCTAAGCTGAATGGTTCAATCAATCAGTACTCCTTGTCTATGTGTGGACTGTGGTTGTGAGAGAGGCTCTCGTGTCGATTGTGGCTGTAACTGTATTGAAATCTTTTGAGTCTCCTTTGCAAAGAAGTCTATGAGCTGCCTTTGTGGAGGGTCTCGGCATCCTAGAGCAGCTATAATCTTGAGGCGCATGTCATGAAGCTGTCGTATCTCAAGAAGAAAGAGGCCAAGGCATCGGTGATCAGTAAAATCCATGATTTTGGATAGTGGTCCAAATACGTCTCTAAAAAGACAGTGGAAACGACCATGGACCTCATAATACGCTAGGCAGTGGCAGATATAATGCTCCTCTGTCTCTCTGGCTCTAATTGGCATATATGGCATATGCGCTCCTTTGATAGGATGGATCTATATCTGCCAATCTCAATATCTAGCTGATGTGAGGAGGTGCGTAACTGGCCAATAGTACATATGATCCCATGGGAAAGGTGGGTGTCCATGTATCTCGAGCGAGCAATAAATCCATCATCTATAGTATGAAGGAAATGCTTGCGGTAGAAAGCCATCTTTGTCCCTAGTTCTTTCCCTGGCATCAAACCATGTCCGCTTGATATCCAACTAGGTAAGATCCATTCTGATGATCTTGTGAATCTCTAACCTGCTCAGATCAAAAGATGGTGCATCAAGGGAGTACTGGAAGGGGGGTAACTTGTCCATGCTAAAGCCATGTAGCTCAAACTAGGCTGAAATCTGTGCATACCAACATGAAGTATCACCCTCTCTAGCAAGCTGCCTGGAGTACTCAAGGGCCAACCATGCATACCTGTGTGTGGGTAAGTCCCATAGGCTATATATGTATGTGACCAATTGGGTGAGGGCCTCTACCACAGTCGGTGTAGCTGCTAGCTTGGCTCTGATGATCTCATGTGGCACTGAGGCCTTACATTTGATCATCCTGGATATCATGGACATTAGGGGTTTCTCCATCTACCTCCATCCGTCATAAGTGCGCCTGATCTGCTACAATGGTCAAGACTAGGCCCCCATATTTGTACTCCATAAAGTAGTGTGAATGTGACCTGTGTATCGAAGAGCCATAGCTTGGTGCGGGGTTCATGGAATTGCACCTGTGAGCACATCTTCTCCAAACCACCTAGCGCTGTGTATCCGCGAGTCAATCTAGTGTCTGCTGCCTCTCGCATAGAAAAGGTGGGCCCTGTGAATAAGACTCCTAGGTATGTATAAGAATCCACATACTCTAGCTCCTCAGATCCATATGTGAATTTAGGTGCTGATCTCCTGACCACTATGGTGTAGTATTAAATACCATCACCTTGGTTTTACCAAGGTTCACTGAAAGCCCACTATCCAAAGTATAGGAGTGTAGTGCATCCAAGTATCTTTGTAGACCCTTTGGAGAGTCAGCTATCAATACAATGTCATCTGCATACAATAGGAGGAGTATCCATGTGCCAGCTAGTGGAGCTCCTCTATCTCCTTCCTGTGAAATGTAATCAACAATCCTATCAATGTTCAGGCCAAATAATGTCAGAGAGAGGGGGCATCCCTTGCCTCACCCCAATCGTGGAGTAAATAGGTGCCGAAAGGCTCTTAGGTGTCCGGACTCTGCCCACAACTCTCTCATATAGTGCCAAAATACCCCAACTAACGTATACCCATGGCATGCAATCTATGTATTAGTCTATCTCTTGGTACTGTGTCAAAGGCTTTGTGGAAGTCCAAAAAGCAGCAGTAGGTTCGTCAGCCATGGGCCCTTCCCTCCTCAATGATCACTCTGAGTGTGAGGATGTGATCCAATGTGGAGAAACCTCTCCTAAAGCCAACTTGTCCTTGTGCTCTAAGACCCCACCTCTTTGCCCACATGCTTAATTCATGCTCAAGGATGGAAGCATATAACTTAGCCAATGTATGCCCAACCATGATAGTCCAATAGTTACTAGGTAGAGTAGGGTCCCCTGACTTGAGGATAGGCACAATAGTGTTCATGCTCCAGCTTTTTGGTAGGCCTTTACACATGGCTCTGTTAAACATGTAAGCTAGGAATCCTGCCACCAAATCTCTAGCATGGATCAAGTGCTCGGCTACTAGTCCATCAAGATCTTGTGCCTTTCCTCTGCTAAGTCTGTCAATGGCCTCTCAGACCCTACTTTATGTAAAGGAAGTGGTGGTCTCTGGACAAGGCTCAAGTGGGTCAGGAAGAGGTGGTTGACCCTCCATAGTATAGAGACTAGCTGCATACTCTTCCCATACAGCGGTGGACGTGATAGGTGTGGTCGAGCAATGCTCTCTGAAAAGCCTCCAAGCCTCTCTAGAGTCCTAGCTCAATAATAATTGATATAGGTCTCACTCCAATTGGGCCAAGAATGTTCTCTTCTTCCACCGTGTTAGGCGTCTAAAGAGTATATGTGCATATTTGTGGGTAGTGGACCCCAGTGCTATCTCTCTCTATAGTAGACGTGCTCTGGTCTCATGGCACTCATCATCATACCAACTATTTCAAGGTGTCCCCCCGGTGGAGGCTCTTTGTGTGGGTCGTGAGTGTGGGAAGGCTACACCTGCAGCGATGTGCAGGGCGTCACTAAACTGCTGAGTCAGCTCCTATAATGGAACGTCAGGGTCTGCATCATGTAATAGTCTGAGGATGTCCGCCTCTCATAGGTATCATCTGTCTCTTTGGAAAATAGATATCTCGGGTGGCGGGGAGCTGCATGATGGGTTTGTGTGTCAGTGAATTGGAGGTCGACGGTGAATGATAGGTAGGCATGATCCACTGCAACTCCGAGAAGGCATGGGGATACTGAGAGGTCCTGGATGTGAGATATCAGTGTCGATGGGGCAAGAACATAGTCTAGTGTGCTACCACCATGTCGATGAGGATAACATGTGAAGGTGCCGAATAGGGGTTATCTAGCTAGGCCATTGAGAATGGCCAACCTGTGTGCTGTGTCCATCTCCACAAGGTATCTCCCATATTCGACGACTTCCCCCATATCTTGAGATGTCCTCTCCAGCTGTAGCTCTAACACATCCTGCTCCTGTAGCATCTCTCGGATGCATCAAAGAAAGACACATGATGGGAGGCTGTCCTGGCATTAAAGTCTCCTAGTAAGATAACCTTTCCCTCCTTCGAGAACTCCCAAATATCCTCATCCAAGGCCACATATGGTGATTGCCCCTTGGGTGGGGCATATCGGGACGTCATAGGGGGGAAATAGCATATGGCAACATACAAAGTGCATTCCTCACCCCGCAGCCTCACCCACATGTATCTGGCTTGTTGATCTCTGCGGACTACCTGGATCATCTGCTATAGCTCCTCCCTGATTAACATTGCTACTCCTCCCAACCCGCGATTACTGTGGTCTGTGCGTGTCTCCTTCCTGCAAGTTGACTCCCACCTATAGCTTGTCACCCGCGGAAGTGTAGTATGTGGCCCCTGATGTGTCTCTGAGTAGAACACTATATCTCTCCCTCCGAATATCTCCTCAAAAGCCCCCACATCCAATCGGAGGGATCCATTATAGTTCTAGACTGCCATTGCAAGGCTAGTCCCATAGGTCTCACGCTGTCATTTATGGGGCCTCTCCATGACTACCACTCTCCCTCCTCTGTAGAAGGTGAGTTTGGCCTCCTCCGTGGCTGCCTTAATTTTTGGCATGCACTCCCTCATGTGGGCTAGTTGGGTTGGTGTGAGATTGTCACCCAAAAACGCATCGGTCCCCTTCAATGTACGGCGTTGGGCTAGGAAGTCTCTCCTAGCCTCCATGGTGGGGAAGCAGAGAATGAGTGCACGCTCTTTTGAGCTCTCCCTTTTTGTGCTTCTCTTGCCCACTCTCCAAGCGGAGACATGCGTGTCTTTCTTAATATTCATTAATGTGTATAGCACCTTGGTGTCCTCATCTACTTTTTCATGCATCTTCAGCCCCATCACCCGAACATGGAGTGCTCTCATTTTTCTTTTTTTTTTCCCTCCAATGTGTCATTGATTATGGTTGTTGTAGGTGCATGTGCTAGGTGTTTCCCCTTCTTTGCAATTTGAATCCATTGCTCCGCCTCCTCTACTTACTGTTGGGTTTTCTTGAGTATCTCTGCCCAAGAAACAGTCTCCTTTGTCGTCTCCTCCTCCTTTTTTTGGAGTTGTTGTACTTCCTCTTTGATGCGGGTGAGCTCCTCGGTCATGCTAGGTTGAATTTCTCCTTCCTCTAGCTTGGGGCTGAGCTGAATGTTAGTCAGTAGCTGCCTAAGTGATTGAATCACCCCATCTTGGGCTTCTATCTTCAATTCCATCTTTTTAATCTTATTGTTCAACTGCCTATTCACTATGCTGAGTCCATTGTCATACTCCTTAACTTTGTTGATGGCATTGGTAATCATCTGCTCTATTTGGACCTTCTCCATTTTGGAGGCGAACTCTCTGTTGTTGTGTTGGGCCTGTGGGGGAGCTTGATTCAGAGTTCAGAATAGAGGGTAACCATTTCAGTGTATGCGAGGAACAGTGACATGGCAGAGACGGGCCGGGCAGTGACGTGGTCTCCCGACAGTGACGTGATTGGACGTTCAACCAAGTGACGAGGTGGCTTGATGGGGCAGCGACGACAACAGCTAATCATTAGTACGAAGTTCTGGGGCACGAACACATGCTGCCTTACCCTATGCCTACCTGAGGTTTCGAATGGTTAGGCTAAATGACTTTACCTTAATTTACTCATAGCACAGAAATGGAAGGGAAAAATAGGAGGAACTACCTATATTATTGGGAACAAAAGACTAAAAGACATCTCAACGTAGGGCATTTGATTAAGCAATAGACAAGCCATATAGGAAACAATGGTGAGATCTTTGAAAGGGAAAGCCCTGGAGAGAAATCAAAGGGCCTATATCATTTGCTGACCCCCTAAGGACTTAGAAGTAAGAAAGCACTTAGTGAATGTTAAGTAAAAAAAAGGGGCCTATGTACTTGTTATGCTTTGAAAGCTAAGGGCAGTTGAAAATTGAAAGAAAATAATTTGATGGGGCAGAAATGCCAAAATGCGCCTTATTGCTTACATAATGAACAAGCGCTCTCACTGAAATGAAGAGATAGCCTTAAGATAAAGCAGTAAAGTGACTTAGTGGTTTTGATTCGCTTTTAAAGGCAAAAAAATGGGGCAAGCCAAAAGCAAGCAAAAGGCCTTTTATTATACAGAATAAAAGTGATTTAGGACTGTCCCCATTCCATTTAACACTAACTAACTATTTTCTCTTCTGATTAAGTGGTTGGGAATTAAGTATGCTTTTGGAGCCTACTAACTTTGTTCGTAACCTCTCTTTTTTCAGGCGGATTTGATTGGAATTTGAGAAGTTTCTCTTATTCAAAATTTCTTGTGTTAAGGGAGGCTTAAATCAAATTATCCTAGATGAGCCCCTTAAGCCCTCTTCTTACGAAAATAGGTCAATTCTAAAAAGGAACAATGAAAAGAACCTATTTCACGACTCGGAAAAGAAAGGACAATGTAATGTTCGAAAAAGATCTGTCAAGCGCAAGTAAAAAAGCCGTATGATGGGTGACTCACATGTTCGGCTTGGAGAGCACTTATTTAGCCTGCATCATTCATTTACATAGGTCAGATAGTGTTTAAGAGACATAGATTTGTTTCTCTAAGATCTACATTTTATCATCATTCAGCTAATCATATAAAAATCTTAAGCCCTCTATTGTTAAGCGCAGGTAAACGATTGACTCTCTCCTATTGGCCAGGGAATTGTACAGAGAATAAAAAAATTAGCTAGCAGATTAAGCCGGTAAGAGTTGATTTTCCTTATTAAAGCGCTTTCTTAATTGCTTAGGAAATAGCTTTGGGACTGGAAAAAATTATCTGTGTAAATTCGTGCATCCATATTCCAATAGATTGGAAATTGCAGGTATGTAAGAGGAATCCGCATTTGTTGTTCGGGTTGATTAAATGGTGCAGAAATTGCTTAAACTGAATACATCAGATATGGTTCGACCTCCCTACATGTATTTTCCGATTATATCGATTATGTGTGGGCAGAGGCATTTATTTGTTATGGGATCTCAGGCGTAAAGGTGTGGCTTCCACATTCGGTTTTGATATTCCAAAGGCAGTAATTTTATTTGGACGCTATATTCTTTACGTACAAAGTTTCGAAAATGTTGAAAGGGCAGATGTAAAGGTTGCAGAACAAATGGTACATGACTTAGTTATGGAAAATGTGGTATTAAAAGTTGTTTGCTAGGTCGTATTTTATATTAAACCATTGAAGCAGCACGTCGTGTTATAAGCAGACATTTTTAAAGAAATGGTTAAATACGGGTAAGGATTTTTGCATATATTTTGATTATTCGTAAACTTACAGAAGTGAGAATGGGCAAAGGAAAAGGGAATCCCATAAGTTGGATGGCTCGTGTGGCGACGGGATAGATTTCATTTGAGATAGATGGTGTACCTTTGTCAAATGCTTGAGAAGCAGCGAGATTAGCGGCGCATAGGCTAGGTGTGTCAACTAAGTTTGTATACTGGTCGTAATTGCAACGGCATTGCCCACTTCGTAAAGTGGGCGCCCCAAAAAAAATGGTGTTTAATAACAAACAGTTTTAATTAGGTCCGAAAATTACGAATGTGTGCTTACTATTTAGCTATGGCATAAAATATTGTATTTAGTATAGTTTTCGTTTGAAGGTAGGTTTAGGCAAATCAACTGGCTGGTGCACCAATTTTATTATAGTATCGCAGCTTTAGCCGATATCAAATAGTTAATGACGTTAGAAGGTGCAAAATTAATTGGAGCAGGAGTAGCTACCACGGCCTTGGCGGGAGTAGCAGTTGGTATTGGAAATGCATTTGGTTTCTTGATAACTTCTGTGGTGTGAAATCTTTCATTAGCTAAATAACTATTCGGTTATGTGATTCCAGGTTTTGTCTTGACAGAAGCGATTGCCTTGTTTGCTTTGATAATGGCCTTTTTGGCATTATTTGTATTTTAAATAAATTCACCGAATAACAAATGGGTTGTACCTGGAGCAAGGATGGGGGCTTGACTAATTCCTTCCTTCTTTTTGGTTTGACCCTTTTGACCGAAAAGGTTAAGCATGGTAATTGATCATTTTATTTGAAATCAATAGAAACTAAGGTGTCTTTGGATTTTGGGCAATGACAGATTCGAACCACATAAACGAGGCACTTTATTGACTGGGCTAATTGCCTTCATTATTTGAGCTAATTGAATAGAGGTTTTTATTTTGTTCAACGGTAGTTAGGATGTAAGGATAGATTCATTTCCTCCTCAAAAGACTGCACCATGATACAGGCTATTGTTTTGTCTTTTGGGACTCAACTAATTATCAATGCCCGTGGCATTCATTGGGATCGTTGGAGCTCAACTAACTAAACTATCGATGCCTATGGCTAACAAATTCATTTTATGCCCAAACAAACATGCAGACATGAGGATTTTTATTTATTTCGATAAAATGGATAAGGAATGTTAGCATTATTAATTAAAATAATCTATTGTATTAACCTTGGCTGCTTTCCATCTGAGAACCAGAGCAACTATGCAATTATTTGCGTTATCATAGAAATTTCGTATTTGCTTTATTTTCGAGATGCTATCTGTTTTTTTTTTTTTTTGCATAAGGTAGATAATGAATTTATTTAGGAATTCGTATGCAAGAATCGAAAATGTAATCTAGCTGGTTTCCGATGGACAAAGCAATTTTCATGAATGTTGAGCACATACTTTGTGCCGGCAAAGCCGACACAACTTCCTTTTTTAAGTGCTAAAGCGTTTTAGCCTTTTGAATGAAAGCCAATAGGATGTAAATCGATTGACCTTTATCACCCCATATTATTATTTATAAGCCATAGCTTACTTCGATCTTATTTATCCTTCATAGAATCTTTGAAACTTTTTTGGCTGCTACATTATTAATTGGTTTTTTTTTTTGAAATTTGGTCATTTTAGCCTTATTTTTGAAAGTTATTATTAATGTGCCTTCTTCGTTGGAAAGCATTTCCATTGGTTTAACTTAGGCCTAGTAAATTTCATTTTTTAAGCTTTGTCTTATTATATGAGTAATGGGGTTTGTCATTTATGGTAAGATTTCGGATTTATTTTAGATCTGTCTTAAGTTTATATTTTTGGAATCGTGATGTTATTAGTTGCGGTTTTTTTGACTTTTTCGAAATTTATTCAATTTTCCATTTTGTAAGCAAGGGGAGTAAGCTAACCTCCCCAGGCAAAGATTCTATTTTGACAAACTAAACCTCTTCATTGAAAAATTAAAAAAAATTGAAATTGATCCTGGCTATGATGGTCTATATGTTGATGGACAGTTTCTATATCTTACCAATACATAAGTTAATGGACTGTTTCATAATGTTCAACATGTTGATGGACTGTTTCTCTATCTCATAATACTTACTAATAAGCTGTTGATGGATATGTATAACAATGTGAAAAAGGGATAAGAAAGAACCAAAGGACATTTGTTTTTAAAGAAAAAGAAGAAGATCCAATGCATTGGTTATGGTTTCGGTAAATGCATTGTACCATATTTCTTTCTTAATAAAAAAAGATGTTTCTAATTAAACAGTTTATAAGAGTTAAATGGGACAAATACATTGGTTATGGTTTTGGTAAATGCATTGGCTATGTTTTTGAAAAATGCATGGGTTCTGGTTTCAGTAAATATATTATCTATGGTAAATGCATAGGTTCTGGCAATGATAAAATCATATCAAATATGTCTTTCATATAGTCAATCTTATTTGAAAGTAAATACATCATTTTTTAAATGCATTGGTTCCGAGGAAAGCACTAGTTCAGGAGACTATATCAAAAACCAATAAGGAGAAAAGCCACTAAAAAACCAATAAAAACAGTTGTAATGACTATCGTACTTACCTAAAGCGTTAGCTTCTCGTCAATTCCTTCTATTTTTCAGCCATACTTTACGCTCCTGCAATGAATCCTTTGGTTTCCAATAGATGGAAGATCTACATGAGCGATACAAGAATTCTTGTATAATAACAATCTTTGGTATCCGGAATGTAAGATGATTCACCTTGCCAGTGGGCCGTTCCGCTTACGGTTGTTAGTAAAAGCTAATAACTTACTAAGAAATCATCATCAACCTGCCTCATATGGCAGAAATTCACTAAAAAATTGGGCTTGATCCTGGCCCAGAATGAACGCTAGCGATATGCTTAACACATGTAAGTTGGATGTCATTTCTGTTCCAATTTTATGGAATAATTGAAAAAAAAGTAGCAAACGAGTGCGTAATGCACAGGAATCTGCCAAACAGTTCGGGCTAGATCCCAAAGCAACGCAAGCAATAAAGCTATACGAAAAGATAATAAAGCGCTGTTTGATGAGCCTATGTAGTATTAGGTAGTTGGTTGGGTAAAGGCCAACCAAGCCTACGATGCTTAGCTGATCTTTTCGGATGACCAGCCACACTGGGACTGAGATACGGCCCAGACTCCGTCGGGAGGCAGCAGTGGGGAATCTTGGACAATGGGCGAAAGCTTGATCCAGCAATATCGCGTGGGTGAGTGAAGAACATCGCAAACACGAGGAATGGCAATACCGCTTGTAAAACCCTTTTGTCAAGTGTGCGATGGTGACAAAACTTAAAGAAGAAGCCCCGACTAACTCCATGCTAGCAACCGCGGTAAGACGGGGGGGGGGGGGGGGGGGGGGGGGCAAGTGTTATTCGGAATGACTGGGCGTAAAGGGCATGTAGGCGGTAAGTTAGGTCGAAGGTTAAAGACGCCAGCCCAACTGGCGGAATGCTTACGAAACCAATTTACTTGAGTGAGATAGAGAAGAGTGAAATTTCGTGCGCAGGGATAGAATCTGGAGATACACGAAGGAACGCCAAAGTAGCGAAGGCAGCTCTTTGGGTCTCTACTGACGCTAAGGTGCGAAAGCTTGGGGAGCAAACGGGATTAGATACCCCGGTAGTCCATGCCGTAAATGATGAGTGTTCATTTTTGGTCTACGGATCGGAAGCTCAGCTAACGCGTTAAACACTCCGCTTGGGGAATACGGTCGCAAGACAGAAACTCAAAGGAATTGACGGGGGCTTGTACAAGCGGTGGAGCATGTGGTTTAATTCGATACAACGCGCAAAACCTTACCAGCTCTTGACATAGAAACACTTGGCATATGCACATTTGACATATGAAGTAGTGTACTTGTTCTTAACGGGATAAGATAAAGGCATAGGCTAAACCTGTACTGACAAATAACCAGCCTGCAATGAAGACGAACATAAGCAAAGGGTAAAGAGAAAAGGCCAGTAGCTTTAATGGTAATGGTTGGATCTATTATTTAGTCCATTGCATGCAATAAGACAAAAAATAGTATGGTGATAAACATTGAAATGAAACTGGAAAGAATGGTTTAAATGATCTCTATAGTAGTTCCATGCATTATTCTCCAGGGAATAGGATTTCTCTTAACATGGAAATACCACAAAGTACGAACCAACATCCATAATACAAAAATCATAATAATGGTTAAAAAGAATGAAATGTCATGATGTAGGTCAATTATTCCTTACATCATGGGCATGGCTGCGTCTTAAAATCCCAATTACCAAGGTTCCGCAGCATCGCAAAAAGCAATAGAAACGAATAGCTGGGTTCTCGGAATCGTTTGGTAGAGCTTCTTTTCTTAGATCGGCAAGGCCGCATCAAAGATACTCGCATCAATGGAGCTGACATCATAGCAAAAGTGCTTAAGCGTTCTAGCAACTTGCAACACGAGGTTCACTTGTTTCTGATGTTTATAACCGTTCGTTCATTAAAGAGAGGTTGCTTTTAAGCATCCTAATGGCCCTGCTTTTGATTCAGCTTCTGTTTCAACATCTTTTGATTTAGCAAAATGAGGATTATGTTGAACATGTTCATCAATAGTGCAATCAAAAGGGTGTTGAACCTTCTATTCATCTCCTTTTGAATCAAAAGTCTCAATTTCAGGCGCACCTTCTGTTCTAGCGCTTTAAACATTGCCAAGGATATCCGGATTGGTTCTTTTTTTTTTCAAGCCAATAAACTTATTTTTAGTGAAACTATTCATAATTCTGCCGCGACTGGAGAGCAACCAACAAAGAAATATGGAGATCCGGCATTATGGCGCGTGATCCTCCTAACCCTAGATAAAAGGTGGAAACGAGGATAAAGTGCTTTAGTTAAGTGTCATTGCTTATGACGTTATTGCTGTAGCCTCAAGGAGGTTTGGCCATTGCTTCAACCTTCCCGAATTCCTACAGATTCGGGTCGTTTTCCGCCACCGGAACGTCTTGAAATAATTCCCATATGGTGCGGGAGACTCAATCGATCTAGACTCAGAAGCTGGGATTTGACCCTTTCCATCAATCGGTTGGGCCAAAGCATTTACTGGCTTAAAGGCCTAAGAAAGAATTACTAACTGGTATTTGCGCAATTTTTCCCGTTGCTTTTACAGAACCCCCTTTCTGTATGGTCGAACCATCGCCCATTAGTACTTAGCCAACATTATCAGATTCTAAATTCAATTTGCGATGCCTACTGTACCATCTTCAAATTCTACCAATTCTCCAGCCATTACTTTGTTCAAACCATGAATGCGGGCTATTCCATCTCCCACTTAAGGTACAGTGCCAATATTAACAATTTCCATTTCTGGGGATCAGATGGGTCAAAAATAGCTAATTCGTATAAAGCCACTGAACCCACAATACTGGCCGGAAACGGCGAGCAGACAGTCTTTGATTCATAGCAGTGCAGCTCTTGACGTACGGGGCTTTTCCTTACTTTGTTTCCAAAGTATAGTAGCTAAAGAGTGCAGTATTTGACTATTTATTAGGCATTTCCTTCGACCGAAAAAGTGGCCATGGGTTCACGATACGAATACTATTCTAGGGATGTCGCAAATAGTTTCTACTAGATAGAAGTACTGTTTTGAACGGGCTGGCTCAGCAGCAACTCCTGCTACTGTAGTCGTGGGAATGACGGTTCGGTACTCGTTGCTGTGTGACTGAGCCTAGGGGTTGTCTTTCATAACAATAGCAAGTTCATAATTGATAGGTGCAAATAGGGTTGTGTTTATATAAGTTTGACAAAAAAGGAAATGCAATGAATCCTTTGGTTTCCAGTAGATGGAAGATTTGCATGAGCAATACAAGAATTCTTGTATAATAACAATCGATTAATAAGAACCTATTCGGCCAATCCAAATGCGTTGTGCCATAGCAATCTTTGTTGTAAAAAAAAAAATCGCTCTAAACCCATCAATTGAACTCACCATGGCCCCAGTACCTCTTTGCTTTAGTATAGTTGCCTTTTTTTGTTTTTTAAGTTAAGAAATCTCCGGCACTCTAATAAGACGTGAAACACCCGATGCCATTTTGACCTCGATGTGTGAAAAGCGCCTTTTTCTGCCATATGTACTAGAAATTACCGGGAGACGTGGTTGGACAGTCTGGATTGATAAACTACCCTCGCTCAGATGCATGCAAATAAGTGAAAATGCGTAGACACATAGATACAGCAAAGAAACGATGGAGGTTCATAGAGCGCCCTTGAACCATTGGCTTGTTTAGAAAGGCACTGCAGCTTGTCTAGCCCCGTTTTTTATAGTAACCAATATTTCTAGTTTGATCTTATTTAATATTCTTTTATTCTGGCATATTCATATAGGGATGGAAGAGATTCTAGTAGATTATGTCCACCATGAAGTCACACGGCATTGGATGTTGATTTCTTTAAGAATCTTATTGTTACTCGTCGCAAAGGATTTTTGCCCGTATTTAGTTCTCTATCAATTGATCATACCAAAAAATAGCCCATAAGGGTCACCCCCTTTTTAATTAAGGAAACCCTTCCTTTTTGAGCAAATATTGTGATAGTTTGCCAAATTTGGAAAGCGAAGCGTTTCTGTTTTGTTAAGCAGGTTTAGTGGCTATTTTTCTTTTGTTTAGAAGATGGCAAGGGAAGGCCCATGCCTTTTTAGAAACCTCCCCACCAATAAATAGAAACAAATAAAAATAACCAAACCACGTCCACGAAATGCCAATACCAAGCAACTGCTTCAAAACCGAAGTGATGTGAGGGGCTAAAATAGCCCATATATTGACGAATACTGCATATTATTAAAAAAATGGTCCCTATAATAACATAAAATCCATAAAACCCAGTAGCTAAAAAAAAGTAAAACCATAAATACCATCGGAAACGGTAAAAAGTGCTTCATAATATTCCATCCCTTAGAACCCAGTAAAAACCAAAGCCAACTAAACAGTAGCTACTAAAGCGTAAAACGCTTCTTACTTTAAACCCACAAGTATAGCATGATGGGCCCAAGTTACGGCAGCCCCAAATAACAATAAAATAATAGTGTTTAGAAAAGGAATTCTCCAAGGGTCTAAGACCCCAATCCCTTTAGGAGGCGAATAACTCCAATTTCTACCGTGGGCGCTAAGAAGGAATGAAAAAAGGCACAGAAAAAAGCTAAAAAAAACATAACCTCTGAAGCAATAAACGAAAGAGAGCCATAACGAAGTCCTAATTATACCACTTTGGTGTAATGTCCCTCATAGGTAAATTCACGTACAACATCGGCCACCATATAAGCATAGTATGCATGATTGATCCCGAACCAGGACTCAAAAATATTCCACCTCCCATAAATGAATGCATATACATAACCGCACCTGTGGTACTAGCTAAAGCTCTTATTAAACCCAATAAAGGCCATGGACTTGGATCAACCAAATGATAGGGATGTTCTCGAGAAACACTCATGTTATTTATTTGATGAATTCCTTTTATCACCTCCCGATATCTATGGCAGTTTGTTTTGTCTGGCAAAAACATATGCTTGGATTATGCGTCTAACAGAACAGAAGCAAACCAATTGCCCTGCTCTGCACCAGGAAGGAAAAAAAGAAAAACCTTTTCTTAACTACTGACGACAGCTGCGGATTAAAAAAAAAGCATTTTCTGTTTTTTATTTCAATGGCAAATCGTGCCATGCATTCCAATACACTTTTGTCAACTAAACAATGATGCAAAAAAAGGCAATTTGCCTTAGGATGATCATAAAAAGCAACTTCTCTATATATCCATGTATATACGGGATGACTAAAGGACATCATAATGGCTTATCGACATGTTAAGCTCTTACGCTATTGATATTATTGGTTCATGGGAGAATTCGCTTACGCCACTCTGGCTGGCTCAACAGCAGGCAAGCCATGTAACCTATCGATTAGGTTAAAAAACTTTACCAACGGATCGGGATAGAATCCCTTTTTTAGCAAACCAAACTATTCGACCACTCATCTCATGACCTTTTATCCAGCTCGGAAAAGACGACAAAACCTAATCTAAATTAGATAGAAAGGGCCCGTTGTTTTTAGGACTTTGAACAGCAAGGTAAGAAATTTTCCAAATAAAGTAATATTATATAAACGATTAAACCTCGTAATATTGTCATTGCCATATTTTCAAATGTAAACTGATCTTCAAAGAGACTCAGCTGCTTTCAAGGTATTATAAAGGAATTAGATAGTTAACCTTTATTCCCGGCTCTTTCGTTCACATAGTGAACGGGGCGATAAGAGCCCGCTTTTAGAGCGGATGATCTATTTTACATTATAATTTTTACATAAATAACGAAATAAAAAGAGCTTCCTTACGCTTACCCTAAGTATACTTCGTTCCTATTATGAAAATGCATTGTGTTAAGATTCACCATCAAAAACTAATTACAATCATATCTTGGAAGTCCCTAAACCACATGAAATTACTGTAATCTCAAAGGGATCTCCTAATTCAATCGGGAATGTTGAATCAGCAATAGAGAAATTTTGTGGTTAAAAACGCGTAAATACACGGAATGAGAACAAATCTAGAAGATCTTTCCCGACTCAAGAGTCGACATATGTTACTTACACTACAACAAAAAGGCCTCATAGACTACCCGATTTTTGAATACAGAGAAAAACTTACGGACGCGTCTATCCGCTCGTCTATTTGCGCATCTATCATTCCGCGTCTATAATCACATGTATCAAGGAATTTACACGCACAAATAGACGCACAATAAACACACATATACACGCACATATAGACACGCTGGTAGACGTGCTTTTACAAGCACTGATAGACGCGAACGAAAAACAAAAAATGTCCTTTAAAAAAAAGATATTTAATTTCTTTTTTCAATTTGAATTATGAAGCGCGTGTAGTCTGCATTATAGACGTGCGAATAAACTTGAATTATCTACAATTTAGACACGCTGATAGACGCGCAAAACTAAACTGGAAAAAAAAAACCAGAGAGCAGGTTGCAAAAAGCAACCACATGCTCTCTGGTTTTTTTTCCCCCCCTCCCATACATCAGATTGTGTATTTGGAAAAAAGACAATGTATCTTACGGGCACGAGAATTGAAAGTAAAAGTCCATGTATTCATTATATATCAAAGCATTTACAAGGGAAATTTTGAGTGCTTATGACCTAAAGTGTGGCCGCAAGCAGTAGGCTCAAAGAGATATCATATATATACAAGAAAAGAAGGCCTCATGTGGAGGTATGGTGCTCCTCTACGAATCTGAAGAGGAAACATCCTCGCTAGTACCACTATGGCTACTAGCATCACTATCCCCCTCCTCGCTATGCTCCACATCCGGGTTCGCCTACACACACAAAATATTAGGGTTGCTTACAGAGACAAGGTGGAGAAAAAGTTATAATTAGTTATACTTTTAATAGGAAAGTAAGAAAACTATACCTCCTCTGGCTGTCGAATCCTCATGGCCCGGTTGTATTGGTCCTCAGTGATGAGACCCTCCTCATAAAAGTGAAGCCATGTCGCTGCGCGGTTATGGCCTCGATGGTAACCTACCTCTCTAGGGGTAGGTGTCCTACCAACGATTGTAGTCTGCAAAACATTTAGAGATATACAAACAATTAGACGTCACAATATATTAGACTAAAATATATAAAGAATTGAAAGAAATATAAATTTTAAAAAAACTAGAAATCAAAATATACTTATAAACTCTGCCTCCCACGACTCTCTGTCGCCCGAACTGTAATGCAACGATCCCATTGTTTCCATTTGGATCCATCGCGCCTCTGCGTGCTGGCGACTCTTCACTTTCTCAGCTGCTTTCTTCTTGGCTTTCTTCCACTCTACGTGGTGGCACATAGGTGGTTGGCTGTAGGCTCCACGCCCCTCCTTCAGCCTCCGCAGTGAGTCCCTAGCCCGTGTCATGAGGTGGGATCTTTTGTTGTGAAGCATATCCCTTACTTTTGTACGTCCCCAATCATCCGAGAATCGCTGACCCTCAGGATTTGGGTACCTCCTATGGACTGCCCTCAACACCTCCTGCCACAAGCCGCTTTTCTGATTTTTGAAGGCAATGAAACAATCTTTATACATCGCATGCACGACGCTCCTCATGTACGCCATTACATCCCTTCCCTCATCATCATGAAAGATGCCACCAGCATCTGTAACTTTATAGTATTGGCGTACAACCTCCTCTACATGATCTACTGGTGAGGGTGATCGCTTGCCACCTCCTAGGCAACCCCCACACAACCCTCGTCCTCCCCCTCGACTCTCCCTCCTCCCTCTCTGTCGAATGCCCTCTGCCTCGCTGGATGCACGAGCTTCTGCAGATGCATGTGCTTCTACAGATGCTTGTGCTTCAGCCGATGAACGTGGAGCACGTGGAGTACCTGCAAATGGAGTACATGCATATGGAGTACCTGCATATGGAGTACTTGTATGTGGAGTACCTGCATGTGGAGTCTGGGAAGTAGTGCCAGGAAAAGACGCCAGAGCCGTCCTAGACATGACACTAAATACCTCATCCACTGTGGGAGAGTGGCCAAGGTGTCTGGTCATCTCTCCCATGAAGTCTTCCCTACTAGGAAAACCTCCAAAAAATGCATTGACCCCCCTACCAAAGGAGGCCAATGTATCATTCATTGCAATCCACATTTGGGCCATTGCTAGATGAACCAGGATACGACATCTACAAAAAAAACACAGGAAAAAGACAAATTTATTTGCATACAAAAAATCATATATTACCTACATTTTCAAAGAGCTTTCTTTAGACATTGAGCATAACACTTAAGTGCTAATGTTTCTCTTAAATAAGAAAACTGATAAACACAAGAATATATTGTTTAATATTAGAACTGGGACACCTGGCGTGTGTATCCCCGCGTCTACATTGCAGGTTAGACATGCTCTCAGACGCGCTCCAAAGTGAACCTTCTGTCCAGCGCATCTAACATGCAGCACAGACGTGTATCCCAGGTCAATTTCTATCCAGCGCGTCTATCTGCGCATCTAATATGCAACACAGACGCACTGCCAGACGCGCCTCCCAGGTCAATGTGCGTGTATAATCGTGTGTAGACTGCAGGTCAACCTTCTATGCAGCGCGTGTATCATCATGTGTACACTGCAGAGCACACGTGCCAGCACACGCACTCTAAGACGTGCCCTCAGACGCTCTGAGAGGAAACTTTTTTTTTGTCTATGTCTGCGTCTACACTGAGATGTAGACGCGCTAGCAGATGCGCTCGGTCGGCCAATTTTAGGCCGACGACCACCATTGACGATTTACAAAATGCAATACATAATGGAATCACAAATGCTAAATACACAGACAGAGCAGAGAGAGGAAGAGAGAAACACAGAGAGAGAGAGAGAGAGAAAGAGAGAGAGAGAGAGAGAGAGAGAGAGAGAGAGAGAGAGAGAGAGAGAGAGAGAGAGAGAGTCACCTTGGGTGTTTGGTGTGGCGGGTGGTGGCGCTTCTCCTTCTCCTTCTTCCTCTCCTTGGTAAGTTACCCTCCCTTGATGCTTGTTTGCTTACTTGCTGCTTCTTCTTGTTCTCCTCTTTCTTGTTCTCTCTTTCTTCCTCTCCTTGGCTTTCCTTTTTCCCTTCTTGTGTGTTTGAAATGAAAGAAGAGGTGAGTCATGAGGAGGTGAGGCATGAAGAGACTAGGTGAGGCATGAAGAGACTGCATGTCGGCTAAACTCGAGCTTCAGAACTGCAAAAAATGCAGGAAAGGAAAGGCGCAGTTTGAAAAGAAATGATTTAAGTATGGTTTGAATTTTGACGTGTGCGTCTATTTTCGCGTGTATATGTGCGTCTATTGTTCAGGTAAACACGAGTATAGACACAAATATAGACGCGTAGTTAAAGGCGGATATAGACACACATTTGGGATTTATCATAATTTTTTGTTTTTAAGATAAGTTTTGATAGTGAATTCTTATCATAAGTTTTAATGTATTTATGATGATTTTTGTGTATTTAAAATTAAGATCTTATGTAAACATATGAATGACAAACATTTTGATGTTGTCATGAATTAGGTTTAATCATGTTGACATCATTATCACCTAGTGCGGTGCAAGCTGGTGAGTCAATGAGCACATCCTCAAGTGAGGATGAAACATTGCATCTTCATAATCGAGATGCATGGCTACAACGAAAAATTAAATACATGTCTGATCGTTGTCAAGGGTGTATTTTTTGAGCACGTCGGATTGCAATGTCACACCTCAGCTTGTATGGAGAATGGGACCGAGAAAAATCACCAGTATTCATAGTTTTTTTTTACCACTAAGATTGCATGTCTATGTTACGGGAATTATATATCAACGTACATGAAACTCCCTTTTGTGGTTGAGCAAGATGCGGTGCCACATCCTCAGATGCTCCCTCCCGGGCGTCGAGAGGCTGCAAAACGTCGATGCAAGGAGGCAGAGTCTTCAAGAAGAGTAGAGACTGACGACCATGATAGTAGCCCTCATGAAATGCCCCATCAGGTCGTAGAGGATGAGATTTTGGACAACATGGTACACCATCTATTTTCGCAACTGGTTTAGGGAGAAGGTCACTCTACGAAGCCAGATGATCCACTATATGTAGCATCATCTACTTCATTGTATGAAGGTTGTACGTACTCCGTTCTTCGTGCGTCCCTCGAGATACTTAACTTGAAAACAATTTATGGATGGAGTAATGTCAGTTTGGATGCATTATTAAAGTAGGTATCAATTCAGTCTGGCTTATATATGAATCATAATATTAATTGTTAATTCTATTTTGAAATCAGACAAAAATATATGTTGGTGGTTTTTTAACTCACTTTTAAAAATATATGTAGGTTATTATCACAAATACTTCCAAAAGGAAACTAATTGCCAACTAAGAGAGAGCAAGCAAGACATTACTTGACATCTCTGGGAGGCCTCGATTATGTCAAGATCCATGCATGTGTCAATGATTGTGTCTTATTTCGTGGGATTCATGAGTTCGCATGAGAGTGTCCTGTTTGTGGCGAATCAAGATATGAAGTGGAGATGAAGTCAACGGATGTGCCTCGTAAGGTTTTGCAACATTTTCCAATTGTTTCACGTATAAAACTTATGTTCAACTGTAAGTCTATTGGAAAGCTCATGTCATGGCATGCTAGTCATCGTTCAAGTGATGGAAAATGGAGGATCCCTGCAGACACACGCGCATGGCAACATATAGATAATTTGTGGCCCGTTTTCAAAGAAGAGCCAAGAAATTTGAGATTTGGTTTAGGTATGGATGGAATCAATCCATTTGGCATCAAAAGCACATCATACAGTGTATGGCCAGTGGTATTGGTGAACTATAATATTCCTCCATCCATGGCAATTAAAAAGGGACATGTGATGTTGTCCCTTTTGATTCCTGGAAAGCACAAGGTAAAAAACATGGACATTTACTTAGAGCCTTTGATTGAAGAGTTAGAAATGTTATGGGAAGGTATTGAGGTGCAAGATACAAGTGCATCTGCATCCTCTAGAGATTTCACATTGAAGGCCATGTTGTTGTGGACCATGCACGACTTTCCAGGATACGGAGAGTGTTCAGGTACATGTATATAACTCTATATTTGAAATTCAAGACTTGAATCAATTGCATTTTATTAATTCACTTGTTTTTTCATGTTTAACCATGTCAGGATATTATGCATGTCCTATTTGCGGTCCCTCTCTAGTTTCCTCTAGGTCGGCACGTTTAAAGAAGGTTATCTACGACAATCATCATCGATTTCTTCCTATTGACCATCCCAAATATGTTCTCCCTACTAATGGAATGACTCCACAATCTTTAACCATTCGAGATTGGAAGGAGAGATGGATTAATGCCGACAGCCACCCTCCACTCGGCATGAGTCGGTAAGAAGTGCATTTCTCTCGATTGACTTTGAAGTATTTAGCATTATGAATTGTTTACATAATATATTGTTTGTTTGTTAGGTTCTCTATATTCTTTCGCCTTCCATACTGGACTGAACTCAAGATCAATCACCTGTTGGACCCCATGCACATATTCAAAAATGTTGTATCTACATTATGGGATCACTTGATAGGGGCTCGCGATTCAGTTAATGTAAGGGAGGATTTACGTAACATTGGTCACATGAGACGAGCCTGGCCACGCATTGGACCCTGAGGAAAGATTGAGCTACCCCATGCACCTTGGATGTTGTCAAAGAACGAGGAAAATTTAGTGAAGGAACAAATATATAGCTTTCGAACACCCACAAGATGTATGAGATGTCTCAAGGGAGCCTTCATAAAGAAAAAGAAAAGAGGTATGGAGCAACTATCTAGTTTGAAGTCCCACGATTGGCACAAAATGATTCAAGTAAGGGTATCTCTAACCATGATTATAGTAATTAGTGGAGTAACTATATGTAAACTTTGGGGTATGATGACTTTTTTCTCAACTAATCATTTGATCTATGAATATTGTTTACATTTAGTTCGTACTTCCTACTAGCATATCCCGTTGTGCCTCCAAAGATGTACATGATATCATTTACAAGATGGGAGAGCTTGTGAGGTGTGTATACATTGTATTTTTTCATTATATATCTTTGAATTTCTACATAAAAATAAACAATTCTCAAATACATCTTGACAGATACGTGAGCTCGAAGGAAATTGATCCAAACACATTGCAAGATGCTCGAGTATTATCTGTTGAGGTGGTTTGTTTGGTGGAGGAAAATTTTCCTCGATCCATTTTGACTACTCGATTACATTTACTCGTACATTTGATTGATGAGATCGCACTTTGTGGGGCAGTTCATGTAAGGTGGATGTTTTTTCTTGAGCGCTTCATGAAAACCTTGAAAGATTTTGTGAGGCAAAAAGCATGGCCTGAGGGAAGCATGGCTGAGGGTTGGTTAGTGCAATCATCCCTTGTTTATATCTCTGAATATCTTGCTGAAGTGGATCCCTCTCAACCACGACTATGGAAAGATGATGAAGACTTGAGGATGACCTCTATAGTATCTCAAGGAAAAGGAATGAGTAAAGTGCTAACAAAAGAAGAACTTCGTAAGTTAAATAGTTTTTTTGTGCTCAATAGTGATGTTATGAGCAAATGGGTGACACTATATAATGAAGCAAGGGCAAGAAGAAAAAGCAAAAGACAAGAATTTCGCACTAGATATGGACGTAATGTCTCATTTCCAGATCATCTAAATGCGCTCCCACGTCATATTGACATAGATTGGTTACATGAGAAAATGGAGAGAATGGAAAAAGAGGAGGAAATTAATATATCTCAAGAAGAGTGGGAATACACACGAGGTTGCTTATCAAAGGTGAGACATACTATCAATTAATTTATTTCTATAAGTTTTATTTTATATAAATAATTGACATGTTTGATCTTTTATCTTTTACTACTAGTGCACATTATTCAATGCACTTTGGTGTGAGGGTAAACATCTTCGAACTCAACATATAGATGAAAAGAGAAATACCCAAGATTGTGGTGTCCTTGCTCACTTCGAGGCTGCCAATGGTACCATGGAAGGTTATTGTGGCTTGATCCAAGATATTCTGAAGCTTGACTTCATACGATTCTTTATATATGTACTGGATGTGAAGTGGTTTAAAGAAGTGGTAACAAATGGTGAGCATTGCACAATCAGACGTCATCCAAGTGATTTTGTAATCATTGACTCTACAAAATTTCACCAAAACAAGAATGACACATTAGTACTACCTCAACAATGCAAGCAGGTATATATGCAAAGGCTAATTTTTTTATATGTATACATGTGATACATATACACAATATAATAAGTACTTAAGCTTTTTGCTTTTGTTTTTCAAATACAGGTTGTGTATCATCCAATGGTAAACAATAACCGATGGTGGTATGTCATCCCTATATCTAATCGTTCAAAACCAATATATGGTAATATTATCGACATGGAGATAGCAGATGACAATCCAACAATTAATGATGATGTGCATGATGACACCATAATGGATTATATGCGTGATACAGTACAAGATGAACCTCGCGAGGATGTTCAAGGAAATGCAGAAGAAGACAATAATGTGATTGTCGATGATATTGATGAAGTTATTGAGCAATATAGCAGCACATCTGATAGTGGGATAGACTTATTTGTTTCGTTACCTCTTAGTAACATAGACTTAGAAGTAGATAGTTTAGCAAGGGCTGATCTCATTGAAGATGAGATGGATCATTCACTGTAACATACTTAATTTGCTTATTGATTCAATGTGTATTCCTAATTCTATGCTTTTTATCATGCGCACACGTGCATACTCAAGAATCAATAGTCAATTTTAAAGCAAGCATTGAATTTTCCATAATAAAAAGGAAGTATCTTTTATCATCTTCAAGTACATAGAGAAATTACGAGATACATATTGCAATGCTTGCTACTAATTGTAAGGTTTCTGTTGCTTGCCACTAATTTCTTATATCAGGCTTGTCAACTGGAAGAACTACCATTCATTAGAGAGCAATGAAAAAATAATTATTAACTCTATTTTTTTAATTCAATGATTCAATGTGTATTCTTAATTCTATGGTTTTTATCATGCGCACATGTGCATGCTCAAGAATCAATTTCAGGTGGATAAATAATTAGTAACTTTGGTTTTTCAATTATGTGAATTGCTAATTCTAGGTGGTTAAATAATTGTGCATCTGCTGGCACGTCTATATTAGCGTCTATTTGCGCGGATATATAGACGCAAAATTCGCGTCTATTTACACACAGATTTACATGCATTTATAGACGCTCTAATAGACGCGCCCGACTTTGTGCGTCTAACGTGCACGTCTATGCCTCATTTATGTTGTAGTGTTATTTGACGCGAAGTGTCTTACAGGGGCGCATTATGTATAAATTTTTTGAAAAACTTACTATGATGATCTCTACTCATTATCCCGTCAAAGTATAGAGAATTTGGATAGAATTTCACTCTTCAATCGCCACCACTCTTTTGTCAAAGGAACCTTCATAATTGAAAGAGAATTTCGAGACTTTCGTACATTTTTGAGAGTCCAAAGCGACTTTCATTACTTCAGCCAACACAGGAGGGGAGACTTTTCTTTTACGGAGCGGCTTTAAAAAGGGTACAAAATGGAATGTAAAATGCAAAGAACCAAACACAATAAATAGAATAAAGGTGTAAATATGACTTTTTTTCCAATGCATTTTTTAGGGCTTTCAAGTATTGCCCCGTCGCATTCCCGATTATCCAGATACTTATGGCAAATGGAATGCTTTAAGTAGTTTTGGCTTTTATGTCTTTGTATTGGGGATCTTTCGTCTTTTTGTAGTTGTTCTCAAAACTCTGAGTAGCAAAGACAAGTGTGCTTCGAGTCCTGGGGCTGGTGAATAAGATTCAACCACACTGGAATGGATGATATAAAGTCCTCCGGCTTTTAATACTTTCGGAGAACTTTCGGCTATAAAGGAAACCAGTCCTGAACAACCGCCATCACCAAATGGAACATGCCCGGATGGCTTGCCATTTGCGGTTATGCAAATCAATTTGGCATTAGATTGTGTATCCTTATCGCATCGGGTCTTCCCCAAGTAATGATAAGCTTGGTGCTACTACGTGATTGCCAAATCTTTAGGGTCAATTTTGACATAAGAACAAACCGTCATTAATATATGATAATAAAAATAAACGAAAAAACCATGCTACTTTTTTATGTCTTTGCGGGTTGAGTTTAGTTTTTACTATTATGGTCATATGTGCTAGAAACTCTATCCATTTCGTTTCCCTTCTCATCCTCGTTTCTTGCAACACTTCTGGTTCACTACTTTTGTCAGGTCTTGAAGTCTTTGCTATGATCTTTTCAATAGTTTATATAGGTGCTATTGCCGTATTATTTTTATTTGTAGTGATGATGTTAGACATTAAAATAGTGGAAATTCATGAAAATATATTGCGCTATTTACCGGTAGGTGGTACTATTGGATTAATTTCTCGATTAGAATTCTTTGTCATTCTAGATAATGATTACATCTCAGTATTATCTAGCCATTCAAATACAATCTATCCAAGATATACAGTGTATGCTGAAAAGATATAAGGCTGGACAAATTTGCAAGCATTGGGCAATTTACTTTATACCAATTATCTGGTCCCGTTTCCAGTGTCTAGTCTTATTTTGTTAGTAGCCATGATTGGAGCTATAATATCAACTATGCATAGAACTACGAAGGTTAAAAGACAGGATGTGTTCCAACAGAATGCTATAGATTTCTGAGAAACTATCCACAAAATACGCTGAAACAAGCAAATATAAGGCATTGTTGTTAAAGCTTCTATTGAAGGGGCAGGCTTTGCCTCCCCGCGGGACTGTATGCATATAAACCAAAGAATTTAATGAATAACATGAATTCTCTTTCTTGCTGTCAGAAATTAATTAATATTTTAGAAATATATAATTCTATCAAAATATATGATAAAGAATGGTCAGGTGTTATTCATAATGCTTTTTGTATTTTTCTTAACTATGAGAATATCATGGCTACTGGCCAACATTATCAAGGGATTAGAGAATGGCTTCAGTTTGGCAAATGATCTAATAGTTAAGAAATTTGGCAATCGAAAATATTATAGAAGTAACTGCAAAAGATAAAAATAAAGCTAAAATCTTTGTTGATTGAAATGGTTTAGCTAGTCGGGTTCTCATGGATTCTGAATCTATTGAAAAGAGTTTACAAGTTGGTCATGTTATCAACCCGTCCTGAAATATCTTCTACGCGAATACAATTCTATTTATCAAAAAACAATAAATTTATATGAAAAAATAGAGAAAATACCTATAGATATAATTCTCCTTGAGAATAATGAGTTAGGAATAGGAATTCGTCAAAACTTAACGGATATAAATACTTCACTCAGAGATTTAAGGGATTCTATTATACTCATCTATATCATGGATGACAGGTTTTCTCTAATTTTTGTAGTCATGTCTGTTTGCTGTTCGTAGTGGCATATTTGCAACTTCTTTATTTTTTTATGTGATAACGGAGTTAACCCTTTGGGGTGGATAATTGACTTTATTTTACCTTTATTGTTTGTATTTTTTTTGTATGAAATCCTTATTGGCCAGGCAAATCGGATGGTTTTGCTAACTAAAACCAATACCTTAACTTATAGACAAATATGCATTAATCCTTTAGCTTCTACATTTCTAAGAAATAAAGCCAATAATATGGCAAAACGAAACCTCTTAACTTTCATGCCTAAAGGAATTGCGGAAAGGGATAAATTAAACTTTTGGTAAATGATAACCCTTTGAAAAAAATAATAGTCATACAGAGCTGAAGTAAAAGGATTCGAACCTTTGCTTGTTGGTATCAAAAACCAATGCCTTACCACTTGGCAATACTCCATAGAAAGGTAACCCAAAAAAAAAGGCAAGTCCAGAGACGAAAAAATTGAGCTTCCATCACAAATATGGGCTTAGCAGGATTCGAACCTACAATATTGCCGTTATGAGCGGCACGTTTTAACCATTCAAACTATAAGCCCATAGTGCACTATCAATTCGATCAATTTGTCACAAGTAATGGAACGAACTTAAAGTCCTTTTCATAAACCAACTTCATAACCTATTTGGCTAGCTTTAATCATTAATACATGCTTTGTTGAGTAATCTTAGATAATAATATCAATGGTTTGTCTGCCATTCCTATAGCAGTTTAGGTAGCTTAGTTGGTTAGAGCAAAAGACTGAAAATCTTTAAGTAAGTGATTCGAGTCCGCTCCTAAGCGACTATGACCACTGTAATTAGATTCAACACTAATGATACGCTAGACACAACTAGAACTTCAAATTATGGAACCAAAGTGACAAGACAGTATCTTTAAGTTACTAATATGGCAACCAATAAATGGTTAAGATATGGAGCAGAGCCTAATTGTTTTTGTCATCATATGCTTTTATGTTCAAGCCAGTGGTTTCAACCGGGAAAGTGATTATTGGTCTCTTACGTGATTTAATAGAAATACTATTTGCTTGCCTGCTTAAAGGTCGCTAATAGCTTTTATGAAACAAAAGTATTGTTTCAAATAAGCTAGCTCAACAACAACTCTGCTATACTATAGCCATAAAAGTAATAATCCAGTATCCATTGCTGTGACCAAGCTTAATATCTTTTAAGCCTATAAGCTCATAACTAATAAATGTCAATAAAGTTACATTGAAAAGGCCAACGCTAAGGAACTTCATTTCAATGTTAACAAACAATAAGGTTATGAACCTTTTGTACACAGCTCGAAGCTATAATGGGGTTACATCCTAAACAATGCTCTGTTTAATCAGCTATCTAAATAAAGGCCCTAATTGGTGCGCAGATCGGATGACGTATGCTCGCGTAGTGAATGCCGAAAGGTCCCCAAGAACAAAAGAACTCTACTTTTTGCACAAAACTCAAGGTAAAAAGCATGCACGACATGAACAAGAGACCAATTGGGTGCAATCTCCCCCCATGCCTTGTGTGAGCGCTCCACAAAGCATGTATTTTATGTATTAATAATCTTCAAGCTCAAATAATAGCCCAAATTACAAAATAGCACGCTTTTGGCTTTTGAGTTTGCTTTAGCACAAAATAGAAATAAAGCTAATAGGCAGGCGCCCAAAGAGTCAGGCGTACCCAATACAATGTCCAAATACAAATATCATAATCGTGCACCCATGTGCATACAAAATAATAAATAAATATCCAACGCCTCAATAAATAGGCGTGACAAAATATAGGCGCCATGTCTAAGGTATGCGCCCATCAAAATATAAGTGATAACTCAAATAATACTCACTATCCTCCAATGCTTTCCTCCGCCACTGCTGCTATCTCTACACATCAACTGAAGCATTCACAATCGTTAGTAAAATAATACAATTAAACTGACAAAAGTGAAAACCTAGCAGTCTTCAGCTACATAAATAAATCAACTGGTTAGAAATCAATCCTAACCTTAATTTATTACGAGTGCGCACTCTAAACTCATAAACGTTTATTAATTTAATATGTATTTTATGGAATCACCCATGTACACACTAAATTAATGAAACGCCCGAAAAGGATAGGCATCCCCATCAACTTCTCGCACAAAGAATCCACTTTGTGTATGAGCCCCGGTCATCAAAGTTTACAGAATCCACCGTAAAACCTCACGGAATCCACCATGGCACAGAATCCATCGTGAAATATGCCTCCTGGTATCATACCCCCAGGGTGGGATAGCAATTGACCTCAATTGCTATTAGCTCAATGTGGAGCTAGCAGAGTGGGGAAAGCATTTAAGTCTCTAGCGTGCATCCATTGGGCTTCCTCTACAGGATGGTTCTTAAACTTGACTAAATATCTAGAATATCTTCGGCCAGTTCTAGTGGTCATAAAGTCAGTATCTATGATAGCTTTAGGTTCAAGTATTTCAGTCTCTTCCTTTAACAAAGGTGGGTTTTCATAAACAGGGTCTACATGTAATTGGTCTCTAAAGGGTCGTAATAAACTAATGTGAAATGTGTTGTGAATTTTCCAATGAGGTGGTAATTCTAACTTAAATGCATTGTCATTAATTTTGTGAATAATCTTAAATGGTCCATAAAATCTAGGTGCTAATTTCACAACTGGATGTTTATCTACACTTTGTAGTCTACGTTTTTCTATTCTCAACCAAACATAATCATCAACTTTGAAATTCATGGCTTGTCTTTTCTTATTGGCTTGTTTGGTATATGATTGCTGGGCTTTAGCAATCATGTCTTTAACCTCATAAAAAATAGTAGCGTGCATGTTAGCAATATCATCAGCACTCTGAATTCTATTTGATAAAGATGCAACAGGTGTAGACAATCTATAACCATAAATCACTTCAAACGGTGCTTTCTTTGTAGATGTGTGTGGTGTATTGTTATATGCAAACTATAATAAATGCAAATGTGTGTCCCATGTCTGTGGTTTAGAAATAGTGTAAGCACGTAAAAGATCTAAATAGTATTGTTAGTGGCTTTTGTTTGTCCATTAATTTTAGGATGAAATGCAGATGAAAAAGCAATTTTTGTTCCTAGGTTAGCAAACAAAGTAATCCAAAAGTTGTTACAAAATCTAGAATCACGATCAGAAATAATAAATTTTGGTAATCCATGATTAGTGAAAATAGTTTTCAAAAACAATTGTGCTGCTTGAGATGCTGTTAAAGTTTTCTTACATGAAATGAAATATGCTTGTTTACTAAACCTGTCTACTACATTCCAAATCATGTCATGGTTAGCTTTAGTATTAGGTAAACCAGTAATAAAATCCATAGAAATTTGTTCCCATGGTCTTGATGGAATAGATAAAGGCATAAGTAATCCATACTGTTTACCATGATGTCTTTTAACTCTTTGACAAATCAAACATTCAGAAACAAAGTTAGATATATTAGTGTCCATATGTGGCCAATAAAAATCTTCAGTCAATGTACGTAAAGTAGATATGATACATCTATGACCTTAATATGGAGGACAATGAATCTCATTCAAAACAAAAGATCTAAATGGAACTGTAATACATAATCTCTTTTCATAAAACATGAATCCATCATTATAAGACAGTGAATCAATAGGAATCCAGTTATTTCTAACTAATTTATTCCAATCAGCATGAAAAGTAATGTCCTGATGATAAGTATCTTTCATAGGAGTTAGAGAATCAAATGATATAACAGAAATATTATGAATGGTGGGTCTTCTACTTAATGCATCGGCCACTACATTTTCTTTACCTGGTTGATATTGGATAATCGGATGAAAACTCTGAATAAAGGCTGCCCATTTGATATGTCGGTTAGATATTTGGGGTTGGCTAAGTAAATGTCTAATACTTTGTTGATCAGTCTTAATCATAAACTCAGAACCCATTAAGTAGTGTTTCCATTGTCTTAAAGCTTGTACCACAGCTAATAATTCTTTATCTTATGTGGAATATTTATGTTCGGAGGGTTTCAATTTACAACTAGAATAAGCTATGGGATGATTATCTTGCATAAGTACGGCTCCTATTCCAGATCCGCTCGCATCAGTAACTACTAAAAAGAATGGTCTATTAAAATCAGGTAGTTGTAATATAGGAGCATGGGTTAATGCATTTTTCAATAAGTCAAACGATTTCTATTGATTATCAGACCAATGATAAACAATACCTTTCTTTAAAATTTTAGTCAAAGGCAAAGCCAGTAATGAAAAATTTCGCACAAATTTCCTGTAAAAACTAGCAAGACCTAGAAAGGATCGTAACTCATGCACATTTTTAGGTATAGGCCAGTTCAATATTGCTTCTATTTTCTTAGGGTCAACCTTAATACCATCTAATGATACGATATGTCCTAAATATTCTATTTCTGTTTTAAAGAACTCACTCTTTTCCAGATTAGCATACAGTTGATTATCTTTCAACAGTTTGAAAACCAAGGACAGATGTTCATAATGTTCTTTCTCATTTTGACTAAACACCAAGATATCATCAAAGAATACAATAACACAATTCTGATATTTCAAAAATATACGGTTCATCATTCTACTAAATGTAGCAGGTGCATTAGTCAATCCAAAAGGCATCACTAAGAATTCATAATGACCAAATTGTGTTCTAAATGCAATCTTGAATATGTCAGACTTATCTAATCTCACCTGATGATAACCAAATTTAAGGTCTATTTTACTAAATATGGCAGAACCTTGCAGTTTATCCAGAAGGTCATCGACTCTAGGAATTGGATATCTATTCTTTACTGTGATCTTATTTAAAGCTCGATAGTCAATGCACATACGATAAGTATTATTATTCTTCTTTACCAACAAAGCAGGTGCACCAAATGGAGAACCACTAGGTCTAATCAATCCTCTATTTAGTAATTCCTCAACTTGATTTTGAATTTCTTTTTGCTCTATCTGGTTATGCCTATATGGTGCTTTACAAGGTGGCTGTGTACCAGGAATCAAATCTATTTTGTGGTCTTCAAGACGTGAAGGAGGTAAACGAGGTGGTAGATCTTCTGCAAAACAGTCTTTAAAGTGTGCAAGAAATTCTTTATGCCTAGGGTGCATATGTTTTTCTTTAACTTGCAGTTCATTCACCCAAAAGAGATAAGATTTACTACTTTTGCGTAATGCATGTTTAGCTTGAGTATGAGAAAGCAGTGGAAAAGCATTAGATGCATGCATACCATACAATGTAATATGTTTTCCTTGAAAATGAATATTAATGGAATGTGTGGAATAATCTATATCAGGGTTATGCTGGTGACGCCAAGGCATACCTAAAATAATATCACTGGACTATAATGGTACAACTAGAAAATTCCTTCTTTCAGTGTATTCACCAATTTGAAATTCTAAATCATGCACCTCTTGTGTTCCATTATACCTTGTGCCTAAGAATGCTGCTTTAATGCGATAATGCATAGGAACAGTTTGTAACTTCAATTCTTTCACTAACTTTGCAGAAATAAAATCATGAGTACTACCATCATCATGCAAAATAATCTTTTCTTTTCCATGCACTAAACATTTCATTGTCAATAAAGAATGTGGAGTTGGCGTACCTGGTAAAGTATCCGAAGGAGTAGTAATGTCGTCTTCATCTTCTGTGAAATCAGGCATTTCTTCATGTTCGTCATCTTCCATTGCTCCAAGATAGTTGATATGGACAGGTGGCTTCTTCAATTGGCAATTGGCTACTAGATGTCCAGGTTGGTGGCATTTGTAACACACTATAGGTTTGGCTTTAGATACATTATTTGCAATGGCAGGAAGTCTAGGAATATTAGGATTTGGTTGTGAAATTGGCTTGGGGTTTTGATTGGTATTGGATGGTAAAGCAAGTGGTTTTGCCCAAGTCTTACGGAAAGATGATGAAGGAAAATGACCTTGATTAAATCTTCTAAAATTTGAGTTGAATTGCTTAGATCCATAGTTACCATTGGCTTGAAATTGCTGTGGACGCTTGTCTCTTCCTCGAAGCTTGTCTTCAGTGTCATGAGCTAAAGAAATTGCGTCTTCAAGAGTTGCAGGCTTGAACATATTGACTTTAGCGTAGTAATGCCCAAGTAATCCATACATATACTTGCGCTTGTGAGTCACTTCAGATACGTCTTCAAGCATGCGTAACTGGAGTAATGCATTCCAAAAGCGTTCAGTGTACTGAGGAATAGGCTCATGATCTCTTTGCTAAAGAAGGTCCCATTGCTTTATAGCTTTTTCATGAAATTGTGGAGGAAGGAAATTATGCATAAACTTCTTCTTGAAACTCTCCCAGGTAGTGGGACAATCTATTCTCTTACGAACCACGGTCCACCAAAGAGATGCTCTATCCACTAAATGATTAGTGACACATTTGATTTTATCTTTTTCTGCGTATGTTTCCTCATGAAAGTAATCATCAAACTGGCTGATGAATGCAAGAACAGTTTTTCCATCTCGAGTGCCATTGAAAGTACGAAATTTGAAATTTCTTTTACTTATCTTTGTTTTTTTGCAAATGGATTGAGCTTCGAGAGTCGCGTTGATGGTACGTCGGATAAGATCTTCAAATTGTGATTCCTCTTTGTCGGTAGTCAATCTTTGTAAATTGGCCAATTGAACTTGTAATGCTTGCCGGGCTCGTCATTCTTCATCCAACTGCATCATAATTAAATCCAGCTTTTGCTCCATCGTAGGTTCAGGTAGATCACCTTCAGCCATTAAATCATCCATATGTGGTTCCGTTATCCTGCAAAACTTCAAAAGACCTCACACTCTCAAAATCCAATTAGCGGGATGAGCGTAGCTCAAGATCGTGTGTACAAGGCTTATATATTTTTTGTGTGTGGCTTTCACAATCTTCGTCTTTGGCTATTGCGAGATTTGCAATCTTTGAAAAATCTGTGTTTTGACCTTTTGCGTGTGCTGAAACTGGTTCAGCAAGTCTGCGTATGCGAACAGTACCTTCCAGAGAACAACTTTGCAGTTTGGTATTTCTGCGCAGGAACAATCCTTCTAGGAGTTTTGGGCACAAGTCAGTTTTGACTTTAGGTGACTTGACAGACTTGCAGAGTTGCAAACTTACGAAACTTGATCAACTTGATAGATTTACGTGACTGTTGACTAACAGAACTTGCAGGATAAGTAACTTTGAACTTGAGTAGTTGGGAAGCCTTAGTAGACTTAGAGTATTAAGAAGCTTTAGGCTTCTCAGTAAATCGTCGACTTTTAGGACATGAATATATCCTCGGCGGAATTTTCGGTGCCCTGAAGATCCTGCCATCGTTGTTGATCAACTATTTGAAGCTTTTTTAAAGCTTCAAGTTAAGCTAAGCTTTAAACTTTAAAACTTAAGCTGTGAAGCTTGAGAAAGATATGGCTTATCTCTATTTGTCCATGACTTGTAGAAGAGGATGTAGAAGTGGTCCTCCGTCATTGCAGGCCAGTCCTTCACGATCAGAGGATGGAAACAAAGGTTCTTGACCACCAGGAATCCACCCGTATCGACCGTTCGCGATGAGATTTACCATAGAGCTTGATCGTTCCAGGAGCTCCGCCTTCGCACAAGATGGGTAGCGATTGGAAGCTCTCGATCTCAGCTTCGCTTTGATACCACTGGTGCGCAAATCGGACGGTCTTTTTGCATTTGTTGCACTTCATTTTGTCAAGGTATTTCTTCCAGAAATTACTTACAATATGCACTTTTTTGTGATAAAAGGAGGACTTAGTAGAAGCGGTATGGACTAACACTTGCTCACAGGAAGTGACTGCTGACGTTCCTTCAGTATGGTTTGTGAAGATCTTAGCTTTTCTAAGGTGTTCCAAGAGCTCTAGTATCGACAACGTAGGGTATCCATTATCTTGTTGAGTCCTTGATAATCCACAACACATTAACCCGTCTTTCTTCTTTACAAACAGAATCGGAGCTCCAACAACAGGAGACTTCGAGTGCCTAATGAACCCTTTGGCTAAGCTCTCATTAACGTCCTTGCATAGTTCAACTAGTTCATTAAGGGATGGCGACATGTATTTGTGGTCATAACAGGGCAAGAGGGTTTAATTGCCGTATGCTCGCGTAGTGAATGCCGGAAGGTCCCCAAGAACAAAAGAACTCTACTTTTTGCAAAAACTCAAGGTAAAAAGCATGCACGACATGAACAAGAGACCAATCGGGTGCAATCTCCCCCTATGCCTTGTGTGAGCGCTCCACAAAGCATGTATTTTATGTATTAATCATCTTCAAGCTCAAATAATAGCCCAAATAACAAAATAGCACGCTTTTGGCTTTTGAGTTTGCTTTAGCACAAAATAGAAATAAAGCTAATAGGCGGGCGCCCAAAGAGTCAGGCGTACCCAATACAATGTCCAAATACAAATATCATAATCGTGTGTCCATGCGCATACAAAATAATAAATAAATATCCAATGCCTCAATAAATAGGTGCGACAAAATATAGGCGCCATGCCTAAGGTATGAGCCCATCAAAATACAAGTGATAACTCGAATACTCGCTATCCTCCAATGCTTTCCTCCGCCATTGCTGCTATCTCTACACATCAACTAAAGCATTCACAATCGTTAGTAATAATACAATTAAACCGACAAAAGTGAAAACCTAGCAATCTTCAGCTACATAAATAAATCAACTGGTTAGAAATCAATCCTAACCTTATTTATTATGACTGCGCACTCTAAACTCATAAACGTTTATTAATTTAATATGTATTTTAGGGAATCACCCGCTATGGAATCACCCATGTACACACTAAATTAATGAAACGCCTGAAAAGGATAGGTGTCCCCATCAACTTCTCGCACAAAGAATCCACTTTGTGTATGAGCCCCGGTCATCAAAGTTTACGGAATCCACCGTAAAACCTCATGGAATCCACCGTGGCACGAAATCCATCGTGAAATATGCCTCCCAGCATCACTAATCAACTGCTATCCTTTTATATACAGAAATAAAATATCGAAATGGCATATCCTATGTAATACGAAATGACAACTTTTGGCTATGTTAGGACGGCATGTTTTCACCCGATCTATCTTTTATAGTCTAAATCATTGGTTTCTCTTATGCGTAGATCAGCTTTAAGGAATATCCGAAACGATCGTAACGGAAAGTAACGATCTTTTTTTTACACACATAGGAGTATCCCTTATTCATATCATTTCAATTTACTCTCTTTCACTTATCGGTCTGAATCTGGGTTAGGGAGTGCTTTTAAGGCCATAACGTCTTTTTCGTATCGCTTCCATATACGTGATTTTGACATACTTTTTTGTTTCCCTTACCTATTTATTTGAAAACTAATTTACCAAGCATGTGTAATAATAAGAGACAACAAATTCATCAAAGCAAATACCTTTTTTTTCAAGTACGTAATAGTGACTCCCCTTTGAGTTAGAGACCCTATTTATACCACTTAACAGGTACCATCTAGGTTTCACATTTTGGGAATGTTACGAGGTTTTCTTTGAGAGAAAATTTTAAGCTGCTTTGTTTCCTCTCAATTTGCCCCGCGGTTACATGGAGGCAACCCATGGATAACTACAATGGGGGCAATTTTATTATAGCCTTATATGAAACTTACTATCGGAGATTCCTTATTTTATATAGTCATGCATGGATTAAGCAACTAGCCAATACTTTTTTTTTCCAGGTCCAGGATCCTAATTTCGCAGACGGCAGATCGTTTAACCATATGACATAGCCACATTATGTACATACTATAAAGCTCGTAGGCTAGCTTTCAGACAACCCATTTGCATAATGTGGGCTTTTTAAAAACTTATCTCTAGCAGGACTATCCGGATCTCCTTGGCAAGGCTCCTTCCTTTAGCTACAAACAATGGCCACAATGATTTCATCAAAAATGCCCTTTAGCTACTAGTAAAATATCATTAAAATAACATATTAAAAATAGGTTAATTAATGCATATATGAGATTTTTAGCTTGTATCTTCATCTTTCTGGAAGAATCCATCCAGCCACAGGTTCCCCCATGACTACCATGTTACGACTTCACCTCACCCAACCATAATATGTAGCGGAAACACCTTTAAAACTAAAGTGAATTACACTTAACGGAAGCATAATGCACTTTACTAATAAGTGATCCCTGCTCAATGCTTCAGGCAGAGCCAATTCCCAGGGTGTGACGGGCAGTGTGTACCGGGCTCGGGTACATATTCACCGCGGCATGCTGATCCACGATTACTAGCGATTCCAACTTCATGTCCTCGAGTTGCAGAGAACAATCCGAACTTAGACAATCTTTACGGATTCGCTCCACCTTACGGCCTTGCTTCCCATTGTAATTCCCATTGTAGCACGTGTGTAGCCCAGCTCATAAGGGCCATGTGGACTTGACGTTATCCCCATCTTCTTCCATAGTAAAACTATGGGCAGTTTTTCATGAGTGCAACACCCAATAAAAAGAATACCGTCGATCTCAAGCAACCATTGAGCTATACAGCTGCTGCTGATGAAAGATGACATGGATCCTTTGTAAACAACATGTCTTAGCAATATGAAACAAGGGTTTCGCTCGTTATAGGAGTTAACCAAAAACGTCTCGCGACACGAGCTGACGACAGCCATGCAGCACCTATACGAATTTTTATCTTATCCCGTTAAGAACAAGTACACTAGTTCATATGTCAAATGTGCATACGCCAAGTATTTCTATGTTAAGAGCTGGTAAGGTTTTGCACGTTGTATCGAATTAAACCACATGCTCCACCACTTGTACAAGCCCTCGTCAATTCCTTTGAGTTTCAGTCTTGCGACCGTATTCCCCAGGCGGAGTGTTTAACGCGTTAGCTGAGCTTCCGATCCGCAGACCAAAAATGAACACTCATTGTTTACGGCATGGACTACCAGGGTATCTAATCCCGTTTGCTCCCCAAGCTTTCGCACCTTAGCATCAGTAGAGACCTAAAGAGCTACCTTCACACTTCGGCGTTCCTTCATGTATCTCCAGATTCTATCCCTACGCACGAAATTTCACTCTTCTCAATCTCACTCAAGTAAATTGGTTTCGTAAGCATTCCGCCAGTTGGGCTGGCGTCTTTAACCTTCGACCTAACTTACCGCCTACGTGCCCTTTACGCCTAGTCTTTCCGAATAACACTTTCCCCCCCGTCTTACCGCGGATGCTGGCACGGAGTTAGCTGGGCTTCTTCTTTAAGTTTTGTCACCATCGCACACTTGACGAAAGGGTTTTACAAGCGGTATTGCCATTCCTCACGTTTGCGACATTCTTCACTCACCCATGCAATATTGCTGGATCAAGCCTTCGCCCATTGTCCAAGATTCCCCACTGCTGCCTCCAGGTGAAGTCTGGGCCGTATCTTAGTCCCAGTGTGGCTGGTCATCCGAAAAGATCAGCTAAGCATCGTAGGCTTGGTTGGCCTTTACCCAACCAACTACCTAATACTACGTAGGCTCATCAAATAGTGCTTTATTATCTTCTCGCATAGCTTTATTGCTTGCGTTGCTTCGAGATCTAGCCCAAACTGTTTGGCAGATTCCTGCACGTTAGCATCTTGTCAATTCCTTCTATTTTCAGCCATACTTTACTCTCCTGCAATGAATCCTTTGGTTTCCAGTAGATGGAATATCTGCATGAGCGATACAAGAATTCTTGTATAATAACAATCTTTGGTATCCGGAATGTAAGATGATTCACCTTGCCAGTGTGGCTGTTCCGCTTACGGTTGTTAGTAAAAGCTAATAATTTACTAAGAAATCATCATCAACCTGCCTCATATGGCAAAAATTCACTAAAAATTTGGGCTTGATCCTAGCCCAGAATGACTGCTAGCGATATGCTTAACACATGTAAGTTGGATGTCATTTTTGTTCCAGTTTTATGGAATAATTGAAAAAAAAGTAGCAAACGGGTGCGTAACGCGCAGGAATCTGCCAAATAGTTCGGGCTAGATCCTGAAGCAACGCAAGAAATAAAGCTATGTGAGAAGATAATAAAGCACTGTTTGATGAGCCTACGCAGTATTAGGTAGTTGGTTGGGTAAAGGCCAACCAAGCCTACGATGCTTAGCTGATCTTTTCGGATGACCAGCCACACTGGGACTGAGATACGACCCAGATTCCGTCGGGAGGCAGCAGTGGGGAATCTTGGACAATGGGCGAAAGCTTGATCCAGCAATATCGCGTGGGTGAGTGAAGAACGTCACAAACGCGAGGAATGGCAATACTGCTTGTAAAACCCTTTCGTCAAGTGTGCGATGGTGACAAAACTTAAAGAAGAAGCCCTGGCTAACTCCATGCCAGCAGCCGCGGTAAGACCGGGGGGGGGGGGGGGGGGGGCAAGTGTTATTCGGAATGACTGGCCATAAAGGGCACGTAGGCGGTAAGTTAGGTCGAAGGTTAAAGACGCCAGCCCAACTGGCGAAATGCTTACGAAACCAATTTACTTGAGTGAGATAGAGACGAGTGAAATTTCGTACGTAGAGATAGAATCTGGAGATACATGAAGGAACGCCGAAGTAGTGAAGGAAGCTCTTTGGGTCTCTACTGACGCTAAGCCACGAAAGCTTGGGGAGCAAATGGGATTAGATACCCTGGTAGTCCATGCCGTAAACGATGAGTGTTCGTTTTTGGTCTGTGGATTGGAAGCTCAGCTAACGCGTCAAACACTCCGCCTGGGAAATACGGTCACAAGACTGAAACTCAAAGGAATTGACGGGGGCTTGTACAAGCGGTGGAGCATGTGGTTTAATTCTAAAATTTTCTCTCAAAGGAAACCTCGTAACATTCCCAAAATGTGAAAACTAGACGGTACCTGTTAAGTGGTAGAAATAGGGTCTCTAACTCAAAGGGGAGCCACTATTACATACTTGAAAAAAAGGGTATTTGCTTTGACGAATTTGTTGTCTCTTATTATCACACATGCTCGGTAAATTAGTTTTCAAATAACTAGGTAAGGGAAACAAAAAATTATGTCAAAATCATGTATATGGAAGCGATACGAAAAAGGCATTATGGGCTTAAAAGCACTCCCTAACGCAGATTTAGACCGATAAGTGAAAGAGAGTAAGTTGAAATGATATGAATAAGGGATACTCCTGTGTGTGTAAAAAAAAAGAGTGTTACTTTCCATTACGATCGTTTCGGATATTCCTTAAAGCTGATCTACGCATAAGAGAAACCAATGATTTAGACTATAAAAGATAGATCGGGTGAAAACATGCCGTCCTAATGTAGCCAAAAGTTTTGTCATTTCGCATTACATAGGGTATGCCATTTCGATATTTTATTTCTGTATATAAAAGGATAGCAGTTGATTAGGGCCTTTATTTAGACAGCTGATTAAACAGAGCATTGTTTAGGATGTAACCCCATTATAGCTTCGAGCTTTGTACAAAAGGTTCTTAACCTTATTGTTTGTTAACATTGAAATGAAGTTCCTTAGCGTTGGACTTTTCGATGTAACTTTATTGACATTTATTAGTTATGAGCTTATAGGCTTAAAAGATATTAAGCTTGCTCACAACAATGGATACTGGATTATTACTTTTATGGCTATAGTATAGCGGAGTTGTTGTTGAGCTAGCTTATTTGAAACAATACTTTTGTTTCATAAAAGCTATTAGCGACCTTTAAGCAGGCAAGCAAATAGTATTTCTATTAAATCACGTAAGAGACCAATAATCACTTTCCCGGTTGAAACCACTGGCTTGAACATAAAAGCATATGATGACAGAAACAATTAGGCTCTGCTCCATATCTTAACCATTTATTGGTTGCCATATTAGCAACTTAAAGTCAGTATGGTTAAAGATATTGTCTTGTCACTTTGGTTCCATAATTTGAAGTTCTGGTTGTGTCTAGCGTATCATTAGCATTGAATCTAATTTCAGTGGTCATAGTCGCTTAGGAGCGGACTCGAATCACTTACTTAAAGATTTTCAGTCTTTTGCTCTAACCAACTAAGCTACCTAAACTGCTATAGGAATGACAGACAAACCATTGATATTATTATCTAAGATTACTCAACAAAGCATGTATTAATGATTAAAGCTAGCCAAATAGGTTATGAAATTGGTTTATGAAAATGACTTTAAGTTCGTTCCATTGCTTGTGACAAATTGATCGAATTGATAGTGCGCTATGGGCTTATAGTTTGAATGGTTAAAATGTGCCGCTCATAATGGCAATATTGTAGGTTCGAATCCTGCTAAGCCCATATTTGTGATAGAAGCTCAATTTTTTCGTCTTTCGCCTTGCCTCTTTTTTTTGGGTTACCTTTCTATGGAGTATCGCCAAGGGGTAAGGCATTGATTTTTTATACCAACAAGCAAAGGTTCGAATCCTTTTACTTTAGCTCTGTACGACTATTATTTGTTTCAAAGGGTTATCATTTACCAAAAGTGTAATTTGTCCATTTCCGCAATTCCTTTAGGCATGAAAGTTAAGAGGTTTCGTTTTGCCATATTATTGGCTTTATTTCTTAGAAATGTAGAAGCTAAAGGGTCAATGCATATTTGTCTATAAGTTAAGGTATTGGTTTTGGTTAGCAAAACCATCCGATTTGCCTGGCCAATAAGGATTTCATACAAAAAACTACAAACAATAAAGGTAAAATAAAGTCAATTATCCACCCCAAAGGGTTAACTCCGTTATCACATAAAAAAATAAACAAGTTGCAAATATGCCACTACGAATAGCAAACAGACACGACTACAAAAATTAGAAAAAACCTGTCATCCACGATATAGATGAAGTATAATAGAATCCCTTAAATCTCTGAGTGAAGTATTTATATCCGTTAAGTTTTGACGAATTCCTATTCCTAACTCTTTATTCTCAAGGAGAATTATATCTATAGGTATTTTCTCTATTTTTGCATATAAATCTGTTGTGTTTTGATAAATAGAATTGTATTTGTGTAGAATATATTTCGGGACGGTTTGATAACATGACCAACTTGTAAACTCTTTTCAATAGATTCAGAATCCATGAGAACCCGACTAGCTAAACCATTTCAATCAACAAAGATTTTAGCTTTATTTTTATCTTCTGCAGTTACTTCTATAATATTTTTGATTGCCAAATTTCTTAACTATTAGATCATTTGCCAACTGAAGCCATTCTCTAATCCCTTGATAATGTTGGCCAGTAGCCATGATATTCTCATAGTTAAGAAAAATACAAAAAGCATTATGAATAACATCTGACCATTCTTTATCATATATTTTGATAGAATTATATATTTCTAAAATATTAATTAATTTCTGACAGCAAGAAAGAGAATTCATGTTATTCATTAAATTCTTTGGTTTTTATGCATACAATCCCGTGGGGAGGCAAAGCCTGCCCCTTCAATAGAAGCTTTAACAACAATACCTTATATTTGCTTGTTTCAGCGTATTTTGTGGATAGTTTCTCAGAAATCTATAGCATTCTGTTGGAACACATCCTGTCTTTTAACCTTCATAGTTCTATGCATAGTTGATATTATAGCTCCAATCATGGCTACTAACAAAATAAGACTAGACACTGGAAACGGGACTAGATAATTGGTATAAAGTAAATTGCCCAATGCTTGCAAATTTGTCCAGCCTTATATCTTTTCAGCATACACTGTATATCTTGGATAGATTGTATTTGAATGGCTAGATAATACTGGGATGTAATCATTATCTAGAATGACAAAGATTTCTAACCGAGAAATTAATCCAATAGTACCACCTATCGGTAAATAGCGCAATATATTTTCATGAATTTCCGCTATTTTAATGTCTAACATCATCACTACAAATAAAAATGATACGGCAATAGCACCTATATAAACTATTGAAAAGATCATAGCAAAGAACTCAAGACCTGGCAAAAGTAGTGAACCAGAAGTGTTGCAAGAAACGAGGATGAGAAGGGAAACGGAATGGACAAAGTTTCTAGCACATATGACCATAATAGTAAAAACTAAACTCAAGCTCACAAAGACGTCAAAAAGTAGCATGGTTTTTTCGTTTATTTTTATTATCATATATTAATGACGGTTTGTTCTTATATCAAATTTGACCCTAAAGATTTGGCAATCACGTAGTAGCACCAAGCTTATCATTACTTGGGGAAGACCTGATGCGATAAGGATACACAATCGAATGCCAAATTGATTTGCATAACCGCAAATAGCAAGCCATCCGAGCATGTTCCATTTGGTGATGGCAGTTGTTCAGGACTGGTTTCCTTTATAGCCGAAAGTTCTCCAAAAGTATGAAAATCCGGAGGACTTTATATCATCCATTCCATTGTGGTTGAATCTTATTCACCAGCCCGAGGACTGGAAGCAGACTTGTCTTCGCTACTCAGAGTTTTAAGAGTGAAATTCTATCCAATTTCGCTATTCTTTGATGGGATAATGAGTAGAGATCATCATAGCAAGTTTTTCAAAAAATTTATACATAATGCACCCCCCTAAGACGCTTCGCGTCAAATAAGTAACATATGTCGACTCTTGAGTCGGGAAAGATCTTCCAGATTTGTTCTCATTCCATATATTTACGCGTTTTTAACCACAAAAGTTCTCTATTGTTGATTCAACATTCCTAATTGAATAAGGAGATGCCTTTGAGATTACAGTACTTTCATGTGGTTTAGGGACTTCCAAGATATGATTGTAATTAGTTTTTGAGGCGAATCTTAACACGATGCATTTTCATAATAGGAACGAAGTATACTTAGGGTAAGCGTAAGGAAGCTCTTTTTATTTCATTATTTATGTAAAAATTGTAATGCAAAATAGATCATCCGCTCTAAAAGTGGGCTCTTATCGCCTCATTCACTATGTGAACGGAAGAGCCGGGAATAAAGGTTAACTATCTAATTCCTTTATAATAACTTGAAAGCAGCTGAATCTCTTTGAAGACCAGTTTACAGTTGAAAATATGGCAATGACAGTATTACGAGGTTTAATCGTTTATATAATATTACTTTATTTGGAAAATTTCTTACCTTGCTGTTCAAAATCCTAAAAACAACGGGCCCTTTCTATCTAATTTAGATTAGGTTTTGTCGTCTTTTCTGATTTGGATAAAAGGTCATGAGACGAGTGGTCGAATAGTTTGGTTTGCTAAAAAAGGGATTCTATCCGGATCCGTTGGGAAAGTTTTTTAACCTAATCGATAGGTTACATGGCTTGCCTACTATTGAGCCGGCCAGAGTGGTGTAATATGAAATCTTCTTAGTTCATGTAAGCGAATTCTCCCATGAACCAATAATATCAATAGCGTAAGAGCTTAACATGTCGACAAGCCATTATGATGTGTTTTAGTCGTCCCGTATATACATGGATATATAGAGAAGTTGCTTGGATTGCCTTTTTTTGCATCATTGTTTAGTTGATAAAAGTGTATCGGAATGCACGGCATGATTTGCCATTGAAATAAAAAACAAAAAAGACTTTTTTTTAAATCCGCAGCTGTCGTTAGTAGTTAAGCAAAGGTTTTTCTTTTTGTCCTTCCTAGTGCAGAGTAGGGCAATTGGTTTGCTTCTGTTCCGTTAGACGCATAATCCAAGCATACGTTTTTTCCAGACAAAACGAACTGCCATAGATATCGGGAGGTGATAAAAGGAATTCATCAAATAAATAACATGAGCGTTTCTCGAGAACATCCCTATCATTTGGTTGATCCAATTCCATGGCCTTTATTGGGTTTAATAGGAGCTTTAGCTAGTACCACAGGTGTGGTTATGTATATGCATTCATTTACGGGAGGTGGAATATTTTTGAGTCCTGGTTCGGGATCAATCATGCATACTATGCTTATATGGTGGCTCGATGTTGTACGTGAGTTTACCTATGAGGGACATTACACCAAAGTGGTATAATTAGGACTTCATTATGGCTCTCTTTCGTTTATTGCTTTGGAGGTTATGTTTTTTTTAGCTTTTTTCTGGGCCTTTTTTCATTCCTTCTTAGCGCCCACGGTAGAAATTGGAGCTATTCGGCCTCCTAAAGGGATTGAGGTCTTAGACCCTTGGAGAATTCCTTTTCTAAACACTATTATTTTATTGTTCTTTGGAGCTGCCGTAACTTGGGCCCATCACGCTATACTTGTGGGTTTAAAGTAAGAAGCGATTTACGCTTTAGTAGCTACTATTTAGTTGGCTTTGGTTTTTACTGGGTTCTAAGGGATGGAATATTATGAAGCACTTTTTACCATTTCCGATGGTATTTATGGTTTTACTTTTTTTTAAGCTACTGGGTTTTATGGATTTTATGTTATTATAGGGACCATTTTTTAATAATATGCAGTATTCGTCAATATATGGGTTATTTTAGCCCCTCACATCACTTCAATTTTGAAGCAGCTGCTTGGTATTAGCATTTCGTGGACGTGGTTTGGTTATTTTTATTTGTTTCCATTTATTGGTGGGGAGCTTTCTAAAAAGGCATGGGCCTGGCCTCGCCATCTTCTAAACGAAAGAAAAATAGCCACTAAACCTGCTTAACAAGACAGAAACGCTTCGCTTTCCAAATTTGGCAAACTATCACAATATTTGCTCAAAAAGGAAGGGTTTCCTTAATTAAAAAGGGGGTGACCCTTATGGGCTATTTTTTGGTATGATCAATTGATAGAGAACTAAATACGGGCAAAAATCCTTTGCGACAAGTAACAATAAGATTCTTAAAGAAATCAACATCCAATGCCGTGTGACTTCATGGTGGACATAATCTACTAGAATCTCTTCCATCCCTATATGAATATGCCAGAATAAAAGAATATTAAATAAGATCCAACTAGAAATATTGGTTACTATAAAAAATGGGGCTAGACAAGCTGCAGTGCCTTTCTAAACAAGCCAATGGTTCAAGGGCGCTCTATGAACCTCCATCGTTTCTTTGCTGTATCTATGTGTCTACGCATTTTCACTTATTTGCACGCATCTGAGCGAGGGTAGTTTATCATTGATTTTTATCTTATCAAGGGAAAGCATAGCCTTTTTTGATAAGATAGTTTCATATTAAGACTTTTCTTTGCTCCATCAAGGGGAAGGGGAGGACTTGAAGAGATCCTGCCCCGCCCATATAACCCAAATCAACAATCGATAGAAAATAGTGATCATTCTCGTCCATAGCTAATTTCTATAAAATATATATTTGCATAATGATTTTTCTGTTCCTTTGTTGTGCCTATTATTAGTTTAATAGAGTGATTTTTTTCATTCTGCTTTTCTTTTACAGCAAGCAAATGTCAGCTAACAAATTACTTATTTTCTATGGAAAAAAATATGCTAGGTTGGCTAGGAAAGCTGGCAAATTCTGCATTCACTGGAAAGCGAAAACAACTTACTATTTTGTCTCATTCTCAAAGGCAGGAATGCTCTTGAATAGCTACCGGTGCTTTCAACTAAAGTTCCATTTTTTAATGCAACAAAGCATACACTGTTTGTTCATATAGCGGTGCACAATGCTTTATCATCTCATTTAGAAATGATTGCGCAATCATTCTGTATTTGAACGCAAGCCAGACAATAATAGTTCATGTTATTCCTTGGATTCAAACCATAAAGTTTCCTAAATAGTAAGAAAATGCTACAAATCTGTTTAAATGGCTTCGCTTCTTGCCTCGGAAGTGGTTTTAACAAAGTTTCTTAAAGTATTTTAACAAAAGAGAACAAAACCCACTAGACGAGCGACAACCGATATTTCCTCATCGTACATCGATATTCATCCCAAACTCAAAACATTGAAAATTAAAATGGCAAATAAAAGCAACTCGCACGTAAATTTTGCTTATATTCCTTTGCCCTTTTTCCTCTATTTTCGATATTCATGAAAGTTTGCTGGCGAGCTAGCGGACAGAGAAAAGGACAAGCTTATTTTTAGACTCGTTTCGAGGTAAAAGGTTCGCAAAAATGCAATAGCAGTTATTGCGCCAATACGGCAAAAACGATACGGAAAGCAACAGTGTTTCATTCAAAAGGGCTCTGAGTGCATATAAAGCTTCTAGCCTTAGTCAGACAAATAGATTGGTTAGGGTTGCTGAAAGCGAAAGTGCCTAGCTTTCATTTCGCTTAATAAAAAATAGAAATAAAAATTCGAATGTAAATAAGATTTGTCAATATTAGAAGTTTAGGTAAACCTTTTTTTTTTGGCTTCCATTTCAAGAAAAATACAGACTAGTAATAAAGCCGAATTCTCATTTTCAAATTATTGCCCACCATTGTAACATTTAAGCAGAAAGTCATAAGTACAAATGCACCGATTATGTAAAGTGTTTAGCTCTTCTCCACAAAAATAAGTTCTGTTTCGTTTCTAACAGCGCTAACGCATTTAAAGCACTCTCTGTTACTATAAACACATTTTAGTTATGCCTAGGCCTCATGAGTTCACTAAAAGCACGTTCTGTCCTTGTAGATGTACCGGTTGAGAAGTTAGGCAGAAGGCTTTTATGGTGTTTGGTTTGCATTATTAGAACCGAAGGCAACCTCGTAAAACTTTGTGTTTGCGCCATTTTATTAAAAATGTTTATATGGCAATAAAGTAAGGTAAATAAGTGGAAACGAGAGTATGGATAGATTGTAATGCTCCCGGATACACGTTGGAAAAACCAGCTTTTAGGCCTTATTCTTGCTTATTTGCAAATATACGTTGTAAAAAACCAGCTTTTCTAGCCTTATTATTGTTGACATTACTTTTGTTGATTAGCTAGCCGATCTTATTTTTTGCAAGTAAATTTTTGTTACTGTCTTCTGCTATTGGATTGAACTGATTTAACATCGGTATGTAGAGGACCAGAACATACCATTAAGGCAAAGATGAGCGTTCATCTCAGAAAGTTCATATGATTTTGTTCAATAAATCTACATAGTTTAAACCATTACGGATAGAAGGATTTGAACCTTCATGACTAAAGCCACCAGAATCTAAACCTAGCGTGTCTACCAATTTCACCATATCCGCAGGCTATCTATGCAATAATAGCTAATAAGAACCTAAACTTTTGTTCATTAGATAGGACCAACGCTTTAAATTTAAAAAAAGTTAATGTCTCGTCCCACGCGCCAGCGCTGCTAGAAAAGTTGAAATACTATCTCAGTCTCCTTGACTGACTCGTTTGTTAGCCTATTAAGAAAGAAAACGCTATGTAAGCCTTTAGAAAAGATAACTTCGTTCATAAACGATGCAAAGCACTCTTAGGAGTAAAGGACAAACTGCATGAGAATGCCAACTTATTTGTATGCAGCATAATTGTGAATGGAGAAGGATTTGAACTTTTGGTCTTTTTACAAATACCTTGATTTTCAAGATCTCTCAGACATCCATTCCTTGTATTTCGCCAAATCTTGCACTTAAAATTGGCCATAATTGACTATACTGTCAGATAACCATTCTAATGAAAGTGTATAGGAACAAGCTTTAAAGAAAAAAAGAAAATAGCGTTCTGTCAATCGAATCAAATCCTTTCCTAGCAAAGCGAAAGAAGTTAACAGGTCTTTTTCGCCATTCAAGATCCCACAATAGCCAGGTCTGTTATTGAACTTATTGCCCTGATTTAATGGCTGGATTGTTTGCTTAGTTTCGGGCACTTTGCTTCTGGTTTAACTGAAGCACTTATGTAAGTTTTATTACTATTACCTTATTATGTATTTAATTTTTGGTTTTTTATGAAACGAGGTTTACATTAAGGACTAAGTGAGTAGCAAAGGATGCTGCTTACTTTAAAGTTATTGGCTTTGGCGTTGCAATTAGTTTTTAATTTACTGTAGCTACTATTTTTTCTGTTAATGTGTTATTGTTTCTTGAAACTTTTTCCTATCCTCCTTTTAATTTTCTCCAAGCTATTTTAGTTCCCATTCTCGTTTTACATCTTTTAGCTTGCTTAGATCTTTTTACAATAGCCTGGTTTTTGTTAACATAAAAACTTAAGATATGATTGTAAAAAAACTATTTCCTGATGCAATTACAAAATTCATTGTGTTTTTTTCGTCAATTTCTAGATTTTTTATTTTGTAAATTAGCTAAGGATACACAAACCATTTATACCAATTGAGGCATATAAAAGAGATTTCAGCAGATACCTTAAATATGGCACATACGCACGCATGGAAACCAAGTGAAACAAAAAGGGTTTTGTTATAAATTAAAGACTTCCTCCCAACACTCCGAACTAAGCTACTAAAAGCAAACAACCACATTCGATTCCTTTGTGGTCGATCTGAGAGAAGTGCCAAATGAAACTAGAATATCCCTATCCATTGACGATTCAATCCCTTATTATTTTATCTCTTCTTTGTTATTGCGATAGATTAATCATCCTTGTCGATAGAACTTGTAAAGGATCTACTTCATTTCCTTTCTATCTCATAAAAAATGGAATCAATGGGTTATTTATATACGTTTAGGGACATCTGTTTTTGAAAACATTACCTGTAGCAAAAATAACATAAAGTTATTTGCTTGCACAACGAGCATAAGTTTCTTAATTTCAAACTACTAAGTGAATGGTCTTAAACCAATTAATCATTACAGAAGATCTTGTAGCTGTCCTTGTGGTTGGATGTTGGGGGAATAGTTTAACATGGTAGAACACTGGTCTCCAAAACCATTGGTTAAGGATTCAAGTCCCTTTTCTCTCGAGCACCCAATTCAGCAGATAATAGTATCTGATCGGATATGAGCTACATCGTGTAAAGAAACAAATAGCGAAGATCTTCTAATGCCTAGCTTAATTGGATGAAGTGTAACTGCTCACTTTTTTTTAAAAAAAAGTGAACCTATATGATGTAAGATAAGAAAAAGTGCATTAAAGTATAAATTGATCAAATTTATTTATCCGCAAAAACATAAACTAGAAAAGCATGTTGCTAATTCTATACCATAAAAGCATAATCATAAATTAAATTTTTATCATGATTTTATTGCATCCATTCGTTTGTTAGTTATCCTTTGTGGTTTTTGTTGCATTGTTATCTTAAAATCTTTTTTTTTTGTGGTTTCCGCTGCATTGCTATCCCAAAGTCTTCTATCTGTTGTCATCTTGATGCATCCATATGGTATATTAGTTCGAACGTTAAACACAGAATAAGTTAATGAAAAGAATGCCTTTTCAATAAGTGGCTCATAACCGTGAAACCAGCTGTTTCTAAGAATAATGGCCATACCGTGGGAAGTCGTGAAAGCTTCTCTCCCTTTGTTGCAGTCGAGTGTTTCAGCCTTCACTGAGAAATAAAGCGGGTCGAGTCTTGAGATGAAAGCAGGTCGAGTTCGGTAGGAACCTCGATTGGCTAACGTCAACCCAAACAAAAATACGCCAGGAAAACCAACACTTAAATAGTCAAGGATCCCACCGGCTCTTGTTCCCACTTTAAGGTCCTCCGGAACCTCGTTCTTAGGAAATCCTTCTCATAGCTACAAGCTAGCTCATTGACCCTGTAACGACTGATTTGAAAGATGAGAGCATGATTGCTAATGCTAACATGCCGGTTCTCACCCCGGCCGAATCCATCCCGAACCCCGATTAAGCCATTAAATGCTAATCAATTGGCAGCTACCTTATTTTACGGTTGTCTTGGTTACTACGCTACCTGTACACCTAACTGTAATGGAATTAAACCCTTGACCAATACAGAAATTACGGCTTTAAAGCAAAGAATAGGGCGCCCACCGTAAAGCAGATCCAGACTACTCAATAGAAACTCGGTGAAGAGGCCATGTCATAAGCTAAATTAGTATATCATAGATTTGGATTCAATACTGATCTAGTTTTTCCTACAAAACAAAAAAAACCATGAATAAGCAGTTCAATTGCAAATCTGGGGACAATCCCGTTAAAAATAGGGCCGTACGCAAAAAGAAAAACACATGTTGCTCAATATGAAAAAGAACTTCTTGACCCTTTTTCTTTCAATAAAACAAAGTGAGGTCGGGAAAAAGGAAGGATAGAAAATTAAGTAACTAGAATGGCAGGATGAGGGCTCTGCACCCATGTTTATAGCAATTTCTATACCAACTCTTGGCAGCCAGCAAGCTGATAATCTTTGTTTTTTTAGGTGCTGAATAACAAATCTTGACTCCGAAGACAAAGCTCCCTTTTTCAAGACATTTCCAAACCAACAAGATAGGTGCATGAGCGATGCAGCCAGCTTGGTTGATTTTCCATCTCGTGCCTTGCTAGCTAGGCCAGCCTGCTGCCATTTCCTACACTTTTTATTATCCTTGAAAGTAGGCAACTGATGGCAAACCTATTGTTCCATGATAATACTGCAGAGCCCGGCTTGCTGATGCGCAGAACAGAAAGAAAAAGGGCATCAGATTTTTCTAATGATCCTGTCGGGCCATCCTAACCATTCCCCTCACCAATTTGGTCATTGGAAACCGGGTCTGGAGGGGAGAGATTTAGATCCAGCGGTGTTTCAATGCCAGATTGTCACTCCCAACAAAAATTAACCAATTCTTCTGCCACCATAGACGGCTCTAACGTACTACAAATGCTAGGCCATATATAGATTAGCTGCTGTATGCAAGCATAGACGTTTGTTCGGTATCTCTTAATAAAGGCAATAGTTATTTGACTGTCTGCGGATAATAATTATCCCCCATTTCATGGTATTTACGAATGCATAAATTGGGTTTCCTTACAAATCCAGTAAAAGGTTCACCATAAGGGGAACCCCTGGATAAATAATCTCTTAGATTAGGTAATATTACCTGATGTAATTCATTTAAGGGTCTCGCCAAAGCTTCCCTTCCCGTGTTGTTATCGTTTTCAATAAGGTATATAATATGATTAAGATGAGCGTCGAAAGAGTTCTTCAATGTCTGATATTCTCTCAAATTTCTAAGCAATGGATTCATATTTTCAATTTTTCTTTAAAATACTTAGGTATAGCAAAGACTTACTTAAGCTTTGCGGTCTGTTTCTTATGTTTATGGATATTCTTTGAATAATTTAAGAAATACAACAAATAATTTATATCAAATAGAAGAAAGAATTGATATTAATTTCTTAAAATTTATTAAGGATATCCGATCGTGTATCAAGAGGTAAATCTATTGAAAATATAGATGTTCCAGAAATGGTTAATAATGTAAGTAAGAAATACCATTTTTATTTGAGTCTATAGAAACAAATATAGTATCTACTCAAACTGAAAATATTCAATTAGATAATATTAATTGAATATATCCTTATTCAAAGCCAGTTCTCGTAACCTTTATTCAAAGCCAGTTCTTATATCCTTATTTAAAGTCAGTTCTCGTAACCTTTATTCAAAGCCAGTTTTGACCAAAATATTCACCTTATCTTACAAAATTGATGTCAAATGACCTTTTTATTTTTTTTAAAAAATATGGCCATTCCCAATGTAATTTTTAAGTTAGATCACGAATGCCATAAAGATATCCCCATTACGGTTATATTAGAAGCAAAATGTAGTAATAAACTTATTTTTAAATACGTAATCCATCTATTAGCCAAAATTAGGTCTGTCTGTTGTAGCCACGTCAATCCTAGCTAGTCATTGTTTGGAATGACTGCAGCCACGTCATTCTAAACATTGTCTAGCTTTTGCTACCGCATTACGGTTATATTAGAAGCAAAATGTAGTAATAAACTTATCATTCTAAACATTGTCTAGCTTTTGTTGCCGCAATATGTATTAGAAGCAAAATGTAATAGGTAAGTTAGGCAAGGCAAATCATCTTACATTCCGGATACTGAGTTAACCGGTCAAAAGATAAGGACCGGAACCCCAACAGGCCAAAGCCACTGCTTTTGAAAAGACTTCTTATTGTAGTTATAGTCTTACTGTGATATGTTCTTTTTGGCAGTGCTTGAAGTGCAAGCCAACAATGGAGTTTTTCATCTTAACGTGAAAATATCTTTGTCATTTTAATTGATGAATTTTCTTGCCGATTGCATGGAATACAAATTGAAAGGGGATATCAAAGTCAAAAACCTCATCACTTTCATTAAGAGAATTCAGCCTCATAGCGATGATTTACGATAATCAATGTGATGTGATCACAATGTTATGCGAAAACAATCTGGACTGTCCAACCACGTCTCCCGATAATTTCTACTACATATGGTAGAAAAAGGCGCTTTTTACACATCGAGGTCAAAATGGCATCGGGTGTTTCACGTCTTATTAGAGTGCTGGAGATTTCTTAACTTACTTAAAAAACAAAAAAAGGCAACTATACTAAAGCAAAGAGGTATTGGGGCCATGGTGAGTTCAATTGATGGGTTTAGAGCGAATTTTTTTTTACAACAAAGATTGCTATGGCGCAACCCGTTTGGATTGGCCAAATAGGTTCTTATTAATCGATTGTTATTATACAAGAATTCTTGTATCGCTCATGCAGATCTCTCCATCTACCGGAAACCAAAGGATTCATTGCTTTTCCTTTTTTGTCGAACTTGTATAAACACAACCCTATTTGCACCTATCAGTTACGAACTTGCTATTGTTATGAAAGACAACCCCTAGGCTCAGTCACAGCAACGAGTACCGAACTGTCGTTCCCACGGCTACAGTACCAGGAGTTGCTGCTGAGCCAGCCCGTTCAAAACAGTACTTCTGTCTAGCAGAAACTATTAGTGACATCCCTAGAACAGTATTCGCATCATGAACCAATGGCCACTTTTCCAGTCGAAGGAAATGCCTAATAAATAGTCAAATACTGCACTCTTTAGCTACTGTACTCCAGAAACAAAGGGAAAGCCCCATACGTCAAGACCTACACTGCTATGAATCAAAGACTGTCTGCTCGCCGTTTCCGGCCAGTATTGTGGGTTCAATGGCTTTATACGAATTTTCTGTTTTTGACCCATCCGATCCCCAGAAATGGAAATTGTTAATACTGGCACTGTACCTTAAGTGGGAGATGGAATAGCCCGCATTCATGGTTCGAACAAAGTAATGGATGGAGAATTGGTAGAATCTGAAGATGGTACAGTAAGCATCGCTTTGAATTTAGAATCAGACAATGTTGGCTAAGTACTGATGGGCGATGGTTCGACCATACAGGAAGGGGGTTCCGTAACAGCAACGGGAAAAATTGCGCAAATACCAGTTAGTAATTCTTTCTTAGGTCTTTAAGCCAGTAAATGCTTTGGCCCAACCGATCGATGGAAAGGGTCAAATCCCAGCTTCTGAGTCTAGATCAATTGAGTCTCCTGTACCATATGGGAATTATTTCAAGACGTTCCGGTGGCGGAAAACGACCCGAATCTGCAGGAATTTGGGAAGGTTGAAGCAATGGCCAAACCTCCTTGAGGCTACAGCAATAACGTCATAAGCAATGACACTTAACTAAAGCACTTTATCCTCACTTTCCACCTTTTATCTAGTGTTAGGAGGATCACGCACCATAATGCCGGATCTCCATCTTTCTTTGTTGGTTGCTCTCTAGTCGCATAATTATGAATAGTTTCACTAAAAATAAGTTTATTGGCTTGAAAAAAAAAATGAACCAATCCGGATCTCCTTGGCAATGTTTAAAGCGCTAGAACAGAAGGTGCGCCTGAAATTGAGACTTTTGATTCAAAAGGAGATGAACAGAAGGTTCAACACCCTTTTGATTGCACTATTGATGAACAGGTTCAACATAATCCTCCTTTTGCTAAATCAAAAGATATTGAGGCAGAAGCTGAATCAAAAGCAGGGCCGTTAGGATGCTTAAAAGCAACCTCTCTTTAATGAACTAACGGTTATAAACATCAGAAACAAGTGAACCTCATGTCGCAAGTTGCTAGAATGCTTAAGCACTTTTGCTATGATGTCAACTCCACTGACGCAAGTATCTTTGATGCGGCCTTGCCGATCTGAGAAAAGAAACTCTACCAAATGATTTCGAGAACCCAGCTATTCGTTTCTATTGCTTTTTACGATGCCGCGGAACCTTGGTAATTGGGATTTTAAGACGCAGCCATACCCATGATGTAAGGAATAATTGACCTACATCATGACATTTCAGTCTTTTTAACCATTATTATGCTTTTTGTATTATGGATGTTGGTTCGCACTTTGTGGTATTTCCATGTTAAGAGAAATCCTATTCCTTGGAGAATAATGCATGGAACTACTATAGAGATCATTTGGACCATTCTTTCCAGTTTCATTTCGATGTTTATCGCCATACTATTTTTTGCCTTATTGTATGCAATGGGCTAAATAATAGATCCAGCCATTACCATTAAAGCTATTGGTTATTAACGGTATTGGAGTGCGTCTTTTTACAAAGATGATAGAAGTGCAACAAAGACTAAGCCAGACTAATTAAATAGTCCACAAAACATCTGGCTTACCAGAACAGACGCAATGCTTAAAGCGTTTGGCGTCGAAAGACTCAAGGAACTAGAGCATGCCAGAAACAAACAAAAAAAAGAAATGTTACCTTCTTATATTTAGCCTTATAAGATTGAAAATGCTCTTTTAGTCTATAGCCAATAAAAAGCCTATGGCTCCTTTCCCAAAGCCATTAAGGGCATATATTCTTGTTTCCGATACAGGCAATATATGGTAGCTTAAATTATAATATAAATAATAAATGCATTAACACCACAACTAATGGCATATAGTTTTGAGCCCAATGGGCCCAACCTTGTCATCTCTGAAATAGGAAACATTTGATATATTGACAATAACTATTTTAATTATTACTAAAGCATCGAAAAGGAAGCATTGGGTCAACTACGATAACTTTGTCTACCTTGGAAATGGAGGTCTCACAATAGGTTTAGGCAAACGCGTGTCAAGATTGTGGGAGAGAAGGAAGGAGTCTCACTTGAAGCTTTCTTGCTTGCACAATGGGGGAAGACACACAAGGGTGGAGGCTGAAAACAGTTTTCCTCTTCTTAGTTGTGTAAGCCAAAAGAACTCTTTTACAAAGAAATAGAAGAACCCTCTATATGGGTCTCAAACCAAACTCAACTAACTAAGGTGGCATACTAACTGAGCCACGAACTAGAGTAGATAAGGATAGCTATCATGTAGCTATTATTCATGGGCGGTGTACCAACCGCATCTGCAACTGACAAGTCGGTGACATAAATACACAACGGTCACCCTGGCGTATCACGAGTGGAGCTCGATATCTCAACACTCCCCCTCGAGCTCAATCCCAATTCCTGCACACCAAGCAGGTCTCTGAACTTGCGCAGCTTCTCTACGCCCAATGCCTTCGTATATATGTCAGCTACCTGATCCTCTGTGCTGACATAAACTAGATCAATAAGACCTAGTAAAACCCTCTCTCACACATAGTGATAATGCACCTCAATGTGCTTTGTTCTAGCATGATAGACTGGGTTATTTGCCAAGTGTATACTACTCATGTTGTCACAATAAATGACAACTGGCCCATCTGTAGACTGATGCATATCATAAAGTAGCTTATGCAACCAAGCTACCTCACATGCAGCCATTGCTGCGCCCCTGTACTCAGCCTCTGTGCTGGATAAGGCAACTGTAGGCTGTTTCTTGCTGCTCCAAGTGACTGCAGCACTCCCAAAAGAGAACACATATCCACTGGTAGATCGTCTATCAGAAATACTACCAGCCCAATCAGCATCAGTGTATCCATGCAACTGTATCTGAACCCCAGTCTCATAAAATAATCCATATTGCAATGTAGACTTCACATACCTGAGTATGCATCTAGCCGCATCCAAATGTGGTTTCCTTGGAGCCTGCATAAACTGACTTACCAATCCAACAGCATAGCTCAAATATGGCCTGGTAATAGTCATATAAATCAAACTTCCTACTATGCGTCTGTACATAGTAGGGTCTTCTAGAAGCTCACTTGCATCTGTGCTCAGCTTCACATTCTGCTCCAAAGGAACTGAAATAGGCTTACAGCCTGTCATTCCATATTTGGACAGCATGTCCAATCCATACTGCCTCTGCAAGAGCTGTATCCCACTTGGTGATCTAATCACCTCAATGCCCAAGAAATAACGCAGCTCTCCCAAATCCTTCATCTCAAACTTCTGCTTCAATAGCATTTTCACATGAAGGATATCTTCATCACTGTCACCTGTCATAATCAAATCATCAACATAAATGACAAGTAGCATAATACCTTTCTCTGTTTTTCTCACATAAAGTGAGAAATCTGCCTTGGAAATCTGAAAGCCAATAGTGACAAGATACTGTCCTATCTTGTCAGACCATGCTCTAGGTGCTTGCTTCAAGCCATACAAGGCTTTCTTCAACCTGCAAACAAACTCAGGATGAACAGCATGCACATAACCTGGTGGCTGCTCCATATAGACCTCTTCTTGCAAATCACCATGCAAGAAGGCATTCTTTACATCCATCTGATGTAAAGACCATCCCTTTGATGCAGCCATAGCAATGACTGCTCTTACAGTTGCCATCCTTGCAACTGGACTGAATGTTTCTTCATAGTCAATGCCATATGTTTGTGCATATCCCTTGACTACTAATCTTGCCTTGTATCTGTTCACAGAACCATCTGCATTGTGCTTCACCTTATAAACCCACTTACAGCCAATTGCATTCTTACCTTTAGGCAAAGGTACTAACTCCCATGTAGCATTTGCTTCCAAGGCATCCATTTCTTCATCCATGGCTTTCTCCCATTTTTCTTTTCCCATGGCTTGCTCAAAAGAAGTGGGTTCTGGTTCCTGTATCACTTTGACCATATATGCATAGTGAATGGCTGTAAATCCATCATATTTCAGCCTATCCACAGGATACCTAGCTCTCGTAGACCTGCGCAAAGTAGGTTCACTCCCAGGTGCTCTCAAAACATCCCTGGTCTTCCTTACTCCAGGTGTAACAATAGAAGGAATACCCAACTCATCATCAATGCTCTGTTCTGAGCCACTGGATTCACCATCCACATAAGAGTGACCTACATTCACATCAAACATGGGCTGATCAACCTTCTCTTTTCCTTTTCGTGATACCTGCATACCACTATCTGCATTACTTTGAGAAGATTCTCCTGATCTCAATCTGCCTGTCCATGGCGAAGAATGTGAATCACTGCTAGAGGACGCTCCAGGTCCACTAATATTTTGTGACTGCTGCTGTGAATTCTGTGCAGCATTACCATTTTGTGCATCTACATCATCAATCACATTTACTGGTTTATACCAGCTACTCATCTCATCAAAAACAACATCTCTGCTCACTGTAAACTTACGAGTAGAAGGGTTATAGCATCTATACCCTTTTTGCTGCAGAGAGTAACCAATAAAGATGCACTTCTCAGCTTTTGGATCCAACTTGGATCTCAACTCATCTGGCACATGTACATAGGCAATGCAACCAAAAATTTTCAAATGAGAAATATCTGGTTTCCTACCAGTATACCTCTCCTCTGGAGTCATTCCATGTATTGCTGCAGTGGGAGTCCTGTTCATTATGTAGACTGCTGTAGCAACTGCTTCAGCCTAATAAAAATCTGGCAAGTCTTTTTCATTGAGCATGGCACGAGATACCTCTCCAATATGCCTGTTTTTCCTTTCTGTAATTCCATTTTGTTGTGGGGTATAACTGCATGAATATTGCTACTTTATGCCATGCTCCTGCAGGAACCTTGCAAATTCATTTGAGAGGTACTCTCCCCCTCCATCTGACCTTAGGCATTTTATCTGCAGGCCTGTTTCTTTTTCAACCATCGCTTTAAGAGTTTTGAAATGCCCAAAAACTTCACTTTTCTTTTTCATAAAATACACCCAAACTTTTCTTCTATAGTCATCAATAAAACTGACAAAATAATGACAGCCTCCAAGAGATGCAGCTTTAGTTGTCCACACATCAGAGTGGATTAATTCCAATGGCTTCTTACTCTCTTGAACATGTCTAGGAAATGGTTTCCTTGCCTGTTTTCCAAATTGACAGGCTTCACATACCTTATGCATTTCTGCAACCTTGAATTTCGGCAAACCTGCAACAATATTTTGGGCCTGCATTGATTTAAGTCGCTGTACATTAACATGACCAATGCGTTTATGCCAGATATCAATATCTGCAACTACACCGGTCCCATGTGCAAACATTGCTGCACTCAATTCAGACATGTCTGCATCCAATGTAAACATTCTGCCCTTCTTCTTTCCTTTTGCTATCAAGCGACCTTTATTTTTCATATCCTCAACAAAGCATCCATGAGGATTAAATCTGACCTGCAAGCCCTGTTCAACCATTTGACCAACAGAAACCAGATTCTTGGTGATATTCGGGACATGAAATACATCGGACATGTATTTCTTTTTCCCATCCTGCATAGACAAGGGAATTTTTCCAATCTGCACAATAGGATGTGCAGTATCATCACCAGTCTCCACAAATCCTGGTTTTTCCATTTTCCTTGCATCCTCCATCCATTCTGCATGACCTGTCATGTGGTTTGATGCACCTGAGTCAACATACCATACATCATTGCTTTCTTCTGCACTTGTCACAGAATTGTTCATGTGCTGCACCATAAACAGATGCTCATTTCTGTCATCACCCTGTCTACTAGAGGATGCATAATTTTCTTGTTGCAGTTTTCCATTCATGATGTCATTCTGCTTTTTATAGCAGTCTTTAGCCATATGACCCATTTTACCACAGTAGTAGCATTCAACATTACTGTTTGCATTTTGGCCTCTTTGCCATCCACCACGACCTCTTTGGCTCCCCCTGCCTCTAGAGTTACCACGTCCTCCTCCATAGGACTGGTTTTCTTGAGTTTGCTGCATATTCTGATTTCTACCACGGCCTCCAAATCGGCCTCCTCTACCTCTGCCTCTACCTCTTCCAGCATTTGAGTAGAAGACAGCTTCTTTTGAAGTTCCTCCTGAAGAAGATGCACCACCATTTCTCTGTTCCTCAGAAATTAGAAGAGCAATCAACTCCTCAAAATCAGGAAATCTTTCACGAACTGAAATGGATGTCCGAAACTGTGCATAATCCTTTCCTAGACCATTCAAGGTCACAGAAACTAAATCATCATCTTCCACTGGTGACCCAATGGAAGTAAGTGCATCTGCAATCTTCTTCACCTTCATGTGGTAGTCGTTGATGCTCATGTTTTCTCTTTGCACATTGTGCAACTCTTGCTTGAGCTGCATTTTCCTGGCTTGCGTATTTGTGCTATACATTTTTGATAAAGTATCCCATGCCTCCTTTGGCGTACTTGCATCCTGAATATGCACAATCATAGAGTCTGAAATGCTGATAGACAGCCAATACATAACTTTCCTGGCTCTCTCATGCCATGCTTTAAATGCCTGCATTTGCTGTTGATTGGGAACATCAGGAAGAACTGGTTCTTCTTCATTTCCTGCAACAAATTCCCAATATCCTTTTCCCATAAGGAAATTCGTCATTCTAAACTTCCATGCTTGGAAGTTGTTCTTGTCAAGCTTTTCAGTGACAATCTGTGAAAGAGAATCAGATGCCATTACAGAAGACTGCAAAAAATTCTGTCACTGCAAAAACCACAGCTTCACCCTTACAAGGGAAAATCTGCAAAACTGGCGAAAGTGGTATTTGACCACACAGTCACTTCCTAGTGACGATTTTGCATAAACAGGAACCAAGGATGATTCTGAAACTCCCAATGTCTCTGCGCACAAGCATATGATGCAATTTCTACAGTAACTTTTCACCGACCTGTAGAACAGTGGCTGCACAGCATAAAACTGAGCCTTTTTCTGAGTGCGTGCAGAAAACTTTCGTCTGCAAAACAGGCCCCGAAATGGCCTCAAATCAAAAAAACAAGGTCACCGAGGGCTAAAGCCCTCACCCGCAACATATACTGCCCTCTTGCTTCACCGCGAAGGGCGTCTCAACCTGAGACAATGCACTCCTGCAATTTTCGGCTGTGCTACCTGCAGAGATCTGCTCCCAAAACAGAAAATGAAAGCAACACTGCTCCTCTTACCAGACCACCGCGAGCTTGGCTTGCTTTCTTGAGCTCCTTACCACGAACAAGGCTCTGATGCCATGTCAAGATTGTGGGAGAGAAGGAAGGAGTCTCACTTGAAGCTTTCTTGCTTGCACAATGGGGGAAGACACACAAGGGTGGAGGCTGAAAACAGTTTTCCTCTTCTTAGTTGTGTAAGCCAAAAGAACTCTTTTACAAAGAAATAGAAGAACCCTCTATATGGGTCTCAAACCAAACTCAACTAACTAAGGTGGCATACTAACTGAGCCACGAACTAGAGTAGATAAGGATAGCTATCATGTAGCTATTATTCATGGGCGGTGTACCAACCGCATCTGCAACTGACAAGTCGGTGACATAAATACACAACGGTCACCCTGGCGTATCATGAGTGGAGCTCGATATCTCAACAACGCGAGCACTTCACTAAAGGAGACCAGCGCTTATATTTTACTAGGGTTTCAAAGGCTCACAGCAAGCAAGAAACAGTAAAATCCCATAGCTAAAGGTTGCAAAAAAGTGGCCATAGGTTGCTGGACATGTTAATATTGTTTTCGATAAAACATATTGTTGTATGGCCATTTAAGCAAAAAAAGGTTGCTTCTTTTTGCCGAAAATAAGGCCATGGTTTCATTGGAGGGAAAACAGATTGTCGGAAAATTCTGGCCAGTAGGCAAAGTTGATATACTAAGTTAAGTCGTAACATCTCATCTCTGGCAAGCTAAAATGAGAACCCATAAAATACTAGCTTATTTTTCAAGTACCAATAGGCGTGGAGAGCTGTTTGCGAGGAGACTCGCAAGTACAGTTTGGAGGGTGGCAAATGAGCCTGAGAAATGGCTAGCTGCCAACCCAACCTTATGAGTATTCGGACTATAACAGTTCCGATGAATAGTTATTAACTTTCAACAGTTATATGCTTTCAGAGGATGATTTGTAATTGGGTTAATTATGTTTATCAAAAGTGGACAATTGAGTGGTTGTATCGGCTAAAACTCATTCATGTCTGATTATAACTTTAGCTGATGTATTTTATAGTTGGGTTGTACCTTTTCCAGGTGTTGAATGTGATGTCGTATCTGGTTGTTCGAATTAGACTTTCATTTTTATATAATGAGAGGGAGTTTATTATGGCTAGTGCAGCGAGATCTGTGGAACCAATTATGCATTCATGCTTATCGTCATGGAAGCGATTTCTAAGGATGATTATCTGAAATTGATATTTGCTCAATAAGCGTGCAGTCACCTATTGCTTGTGCAGGTGTCATCTTTTAAAGAATTAAATTGAACCTGTCACTGAAATGACAAAAGCAACTCATATGAGGCTTTGGATTTTCTTTTATTAAATGAAGAAACCATATAGATTACATCTATTAGGCTACGATAATGTCTAATAATCTAACGTTATGTACCAATCTATCCCTTATCACTCCGATTATGTATGTGTGATTATGATAAATTGATTTTTAAAGTATCTCATAAAAAAATGGTTACATATTGACTTGCTAGGCCGGCAGCACATAAAAATGAGGGCTTGATAAACCCTCCCTATTAAAACTGGCTATAAATATCAAAAATTGCAACCGCAATCAAAGAAACCGTCAAAACATCGAGGATAGTGTTTCTTCAACAAGAAAAGAATGAGTTTAGGATTCGACGGTTTAGATGGTATGAGAATTGGTTTAAACTTTAAACCAGATATCACGATATATGGAATAAAGATTAAGATAGTACAATGAATAGTATGATAAACAGGATGTTAGCCATTTGGTAGTTTTATTCAAAAATATCGGGGTGAGAAGGGTTCAACTCCATTTTCTCCGGATGCGAGACTCAAACTTAAATAATAATTTTACGTGCTATTGCTGGCTTTCGCGCATACTAAGCAAATCACCTTAAGGCGCTATTGGAATAATCTTTTTTCTGCGAGATTGGATGGCACCTTAACTGGATCCGTGATAGATTTTATTTGATGGTTAAATCGTTGATTTTGATGGCCTAGCTAAAATGATGCCATTCTTGCTGTTTACTATTAAAGTCATATAAGCTGGCACACCTCTTGACGGAATTGCTTTGCCTTGGTTCATCGCCTTGCTAGTTTGTCTAGCCTGGTATGTTAAGGCAAGATGGGCGATTTGCTTAGATCACCTAGCAGCAATGTCAGGCCTGCTAAAGGACACGTTTTTATCCTCATTCATTTCACTTCCTCTCCTCCCCCCAGGGGATTAAAACACGTGGCTACGAACCATGCTGTTGAGGGTTCGAATCTCTTTTGTTTCAGATTATGTTATTTGGTAAATGTGCCCGTAAGGATAACCATAAAGTGAATAAAGATAAAAGAGGCCGGAATGAATGGCAAACAAAGGTAAAAGATCTTAAAGTCACAATGCATCGGTTTCAATTCCTTTTCCCTTTGAAAAGAAAACCTTTTTATTTCAAAACGATTTTTTCGGGTATTGGATAAATAGAAAGATATATGAAGAAAATTAATATGAAACTAGCTTATTGGATATACGCTGACCTTGCAAACCCATATTAGTACTTTAAGAGTAGCCAGGCCCTTTAAAAATGTACATGCTTCCCTTAAAAACATTTCAATATAATGTGTTTTATGGCATTTTCGACAACGTTTAGTTATTGCATGTTATAGCTTTAAATATGTTGTTTTTGCCTTTAAAAAAAAGATATGGCTCGTCAATACTTGGCCATTCTATGGTTCGTCAGTACCTTGTGTTTTATAACTTTAACCACGTTATCCTTTAGGCTAAAATTATTTAGTTTCAAATAGGATACGACATGTCAACACTTTGCCATTAATGTGTTTTATGGCATTTTCACTAATACCTTGTTTTCTAAAAAAGGTAAGTTCTTGCATTCCATGGCGTTTAGTTTTTGCGTTTTATGGCTTTAAATATTAAGTTCTTGCTGGCAAGAAATAGGATATGACTTGCCAGCACTTTTCCGGCACATCTGAAGTAATTGTTTCAAGGACTTTGATGGCAAAACGATTGATTAGTGCATCCGTTACCAATACTTATATGAAACAAATCTATACAAACCTTTCAAAGCAATGCTAGTTTATTTTTTTTATCTTCTATTCGATTGGTAATGACTGTTTCTTTATGCAAGAAAACAGATGTTGGCTAACGACACTATAAGAAAACCGCTTGCCAAAGAGCTTTAGCATATCAACGACAAAACGTCACTTAACTGAATAGGAGTCAATAATTTATTATGTCTTCTATATCAACCTAAAATCGATTTCTAACAATAAAACGTTTTATCATCGGCAAGGCCAAATGCCCACTAACTAAGGACCAGTCTAATCGTTGATTCTTATAGCACTGAAGAAGTTATTGTCTGAAAAACGCCATAAAATGCAAAAACGTTAGCCATAGAACACAAGAACGACAATGTGTTTGGAAAGCACCATATCCTGGAACACAAAAACGACAAGGTGCTTAAAAAGCTAATTATGCTTGCTTTTATCATGCTCGCATCCATTATGCTATTTATTTTATTAACTGTTGAATTGATTTGGCATAAAGTGCGCCTTATCATCCAATTCTCTCAACAAGGTCAATATTGCACTGCTTTAATATTTATACAAATGTTCTCATAGACTTAAGTAAACTACTATTTTTTAACATTCTTTAATAAGTTGAATATGGATTAGATCTTCTTACTTGTTTCAGATGATAAAATAGAAGATCTAATGCGGATATAGTTACTAAAGGTACAATAATATATAATAATCAATTAAGTGTTGAATGCTCGTGATATGCTAAATGAGGCCGATTTGGTTCTTAATGGTGTCCTCTACTCAATGCTTAGATGGTTTAATAAACCGACAACAATTTCACATATATTGAGAATAGCCAGTAAACAAATAAACACATGCCCAAAAAACATACAAAAGTAATAAAGCAAATGCCTTAGCACACTTATTTACTGTCAAATCTTAGAACTATTTAAACATTAGCAACTAACGAATCCTCAGCCAGGATTTTGATCATAAAATATAAGGTCAGGTGCCTACCTATAAGTCCCTTTCATCTAATGGTTAGGACATCGTCTTTTCATGTCGAAAACACGAGTTCGATTCTCGTAGGGGATAAGAAAGGCGAAACATTTTACGTGGTTTCATATATAATTTTTTTCCTTTCCTAAGATTGGTGGTCTGAACTTGCCAAAATCAACTGTCAATTGCAAATCAATGATTCCAATTAACTCAAAAGCCAAGGTGCAAAGAGAGCCAGGGAAAATAGCTTAATGGAAAAGTATAGCCTTGCCAAGGCTGGGGTTGAGGGTTCGAATCCCTTTTTTCGCTATAGAAGCCACAAAAAGGTGACACATCTGCTTTTGAGGCTTATCAGTTCGTTATTTCAAAGGTGAGCTTTACATTTCTGTCTCTCCCCTGCAAACTCATGTAAAGTTATTCTAGTAAACTTAAGCTATTACGAATCATTCTTCTTGATCACAGAGATCTCCTTTATTATTCCACAATGCAACATTATCATTGATGTTTTGTTTTATTGCAAACTTAAAGTAGATTACATTAAATGATAACTTAAAACTATTAAGCAATGCAATGCGTTGCTTTAGCTGATATTCCTTTTATTGCTACTTTAAAAATTACAGTAATTTCAATGTATTATGGAAAGCAACAAAAAATGGAGATGACGTTAAGTCAACATGCTTTTGTAGCTCTTTGTAATTTAGGCTATAGCCTGCGTCAAGACAAAAGATCATAACCTGGCAAGCAAAAAGGCTGCAATTTGAAATTTTTGCCCTCAGTAATCACAATCAATTTTGGTCGACCATACGGCCAATGGAAAAGGTCAAGCGGAGCCCGTAACTGTCAAAGCTTTGCTAGAAGTTTGCCAATACATTTAGTTACTTGCTAGAAAGGATTCCCATAGTTTAGTTTCCACAGAAACCCTTATGTTAGTTGTTGTGTTCAATAAAGCGTAACATAGTGATTGTCTTTACACAAGCAAAAAAAGATAACTGAGCTTTAAAAAAAGGAATCTATTAACCAGTGTTATCCAAAATAGATGTGATGTGAAAAAAAAGAAATCAAATAGGTCCCCATCCCAGCCAATATGACCTATTTGTTTTTCTTTTGTGTTGCATGTAATTTACAAAAACCTGTGTTGGTTGATTATTGATGGCTCATAATCTTGCCAAAAAATGGATGGATGTTTGAGCGGTTTAAAGAGTCGGTCTTGAAAACCGAAGCATTCTTTTGAATACCGGGGGTTCGAATCCCTCTTCATTCATAAGTATGGTTAGAAGTTAGCATTTTTATGTAGTATGTTTTTCATCCCTCTAACTTGATTGGGAAAGCTAGCTTTTTAAGAGCCAAGCCAAATCGCTTTGCCACCATTCGACACTGCATCCCCTGAAACCACGACTCAAGAGCAATCGAGTAATGATAACAAGCTGCTTGGCAATCAAACGGGTGAAAGGAACATTTTGGGAGGTCCATCAGCATGTGGACCACCATAAACCCAATCTCGGCAACCTGAATACCTTTAGGAATTTGATTACATTGCTTTCTGCGACTAAGTGTATACGTAAAAAAACCAATATAAGCGGAGACGTAAGACCCAGGGACGCCCTCACAACTCTTTATCTCTAGCAATATTGTAGCACATGCGTCGCCTAAGATAACGAGGCATGCTGATTTAACGTCATCTCATCTTCCTCTGGCTTATCACCTTTGTAAAAGTCTGGTGCCAGGTTCTAAAAATGGTAATGGCAATAGTAACATGGAATCAACCCAACACCTATAGGCACGAGCTGTCGGCAACGTCTATTCAAATCAAAAAGGTATTTTTGCTTGGGCTATCGTTAATCGACTTTTTTCAAAGATAAGCAACATCTTCAATACAATAAGGTAAGCTTAGCCATCGAAATCAACTATAAAGGCAGGTAAGCTTAGCCTTTCGCTTTCAATGGTATTTTGCACTTTTTAAATGGTAAGCTTTAAAGTAAATCATACTTAGAAATCGCAAACCCGTGACGTGACGAAAATGCAATAACTAAACAGCAAGGTGTTTAGAAATCGCTATATCCTATGTGAGAACGCAAAGACTAAACTTTTTAGCATGCAATAATTAGAAATATAATGTTAAGACGCAAGGTGTTGGCAAAAACATAATGTTGGAACACAAAAACTTACTTACTTACAATAAGGTGCTTATAAAACGTAATATTGAAATGTTTTGAAGGGCCAATCCTTTTGTCATGTCCCTCATTCGTTATGCTATTTTTATTGATTTTTTATAGACTTTCTTGCTTGATTTGCTTTACTTTGTTTTGCTCTGCTTTGCAAAGCAAAGCTTTGAGGAGCTTTAGCGTATTGACTAAAAGAAGAGGGGCTTCAGCCACTCGACTGAAGGGAAGAGGGAAAGGCAAAGTGCAACGATTTGAATGGCGTTCGACCCTTTATGTGATTGGAAAATTCCAAACGTTGGGTTCCTAAAAAGAAAAGTTACCACTTACTTAGCCAGCCATCGTTCCTTTAGTCCCTATCACCCATTACTCTTTGTAATTGCGGGCGCTAGCCCCACTTACTTGGCTGCATCGTATGAATATGGATTGAATAATCCATCAGACGTAAACTCCAAAGTAGATAAGATTGCTTCTTATCCCCCTTTCCACATCACGCTTCATCGCCTAAAGTGCCGGATTAAGTGCTGGTCTGATTTTAGGGGCGTGGTCATCTCGTCTAGGAAGCTATGGATGCCCTCATCGATAGCATACATGGGCAACTATGTCAATAACAGACCTTACAAACAAAAAAGTCGTCTTTGTTGCGCAATTTTATGGGAATCTGGATTGCAGGTCGTGCGTCCATCTTTTTTGTTACACCAATGTGGATTACCGAGTGATTCGTAATCTGACCTCTCGCTTGCAATCTAGTCATCCCATAAGGCGGCAGAATCGATGGAGTGACATAGATTAGGTATTCAAGCTAAATTTCTGATGCACCATTTGCTTACATCCATTGGTTTGTGATCCGGGGACTGTCCATGTATCGAAGCGGCTCGTTATCCTAATTTATTTTATCTAACATGATCTGGTTCCCATACTGACCCAAGATATGCTTTTTAGTATTCACGCATTGACTATTGGGAAGGATTTGTAAAACCTAAGATTGAAAGTCCTTTTGCTTGCAAGTCACAAGTTTTCAGGGCCAAACAACTGAAACGAATCGATTATCACAAGAAACTATGGCTTCGGTGGAATATGGACCCGAGCCCAAAGAATCATGAAGTTTGTTTCGTTTTCTAACATTAAGTGGCTATTTGGATAGCCACGTCCAGCTCCAATGAAAACTAGGAAAGAGAGACAACCATTTAATAACTCATAGGGGTAGAACTCACAGACAGGGCACCTCTTAGCAGCGCCAAGAGTAGGCAAGTAGCGGATTCAATTGAACCGCTTCGTCTCAACGAGCTACCTCGAAATGCTTTACTAACTAGAGATTGCCTTTTTTTGTCTATTAAGTAAGTCAAGAAACCTCCGTCTGATATTGGCAAGAATCAGGACAGAGAGATCGGATTCAATGCTAACAGATGCAAAATGAATTAACAATCTTTAGAGATAATGTAATAATAATTGGCAATGATTTCTTTTATGGTTTAGGTAGCTCAGTTGGTTAGAGCAAAGGACTGAAAATCCTTGGGTCAGTGGTTCAAATCCACTTCTAAACATAGCGAATTATTAGATTGAAATCTCTGGACAATTATATACTAAATGCAATTAAACCCGCAGCTTATGAGTCTTAGCTAAAGCTACAGAGCTCTCTATTTGTTTGATCCTAACATTAATCTTATTTTGATATTATTTGCAAATGATGCCAAAAGTGATCATTTCATTTTATTGCCTAAGTCCCGGACCTTACACTGGGTAGGTCCTTAACCCTTCCGCCCTGAATAGAGGCCTTTTATGATGAAATGTTCCGGCTACAAGTCAGTGGACATGCAGGAAGAATTGCTCAATATGCATTAGCTCTTGAATGTTTATGGCATTGAAGAAGAGAGAAACGCAAATCAAAGAAAAAATGAGATTGTTTAAAGCTAGAACAACAAAATAACCATCTTGGAAAGAAGAATTACCGACTATTATACTAAATTGTCAGTGGATGAGACCGGTTGAGTGATAACGGTCGGGGATGGAACTGCACGTGTTTATGGATTGAACAAAACTTAAGCAGTGGAAATGGTAGAATTTGCTAGTTTAAGGTGTCAAAGTAATGGCTTCGAACCAGGTTCAAATCCTATAAATGAATCATAGTTGTGCTTTGTTTGCTGTTTGGATTCACCTTACCTGCTTATGCTTTTATAGCACAAGATTTTACCACCCACTTTATACCCATCACCAATATATTGCTGGGTTTATCATGGTAGGGGCCATATTCTTCATTAGGGATTATGATACGGAACAAAACAAAGACAATGTATTGTCAAGAATGTTGGAGCATAAAGAAGCAATAATATCCCATTTAAGTTGGGCTAGCTTATTTCTAGCTTTCCACACTCTAGGTCTTTACGTACATAATGATGTCATGCTAGCCTTTGGAACTCCAAAAAAACAGATTCTTATTGAGCCCGTTTTTGCATTTGCATTATTGAAAAAGAAATATGGTTACGAATCTTTCTTAACTTTACAAAATACTTTAACCACCAAAGAATATTTGCTGAAAAAATAAAAGCTTTAGATAAAAGCCAATTTAAGCAATAAACTTGCAATTCACTCCAAGATACTAATTCAAATAATAGCTATAAGAAATGCAAAAAAAAGAAACCGCATAATCCAGTTAATGATCATGATTGCAGGGACAAAGATAATGGTAAAAAAAAACAACCAGATTAATAAATATATATTATCATAGCACGCTAACTAAAAGGCATTAGCGCATTGATTCTGGCTTTCAGCATCGAGGTGCTAAACCTTCCCTAAGATGTTTTGATCAGCTTGTTATCCCACAGAGTGATGTCTCTTCCACTTGGTTAGCACCGTTGAATCATAGCATGCCAAATTTCTAATTATTTGACTGATAAGTATTGCAATCGATCTCCCGCACTCTTTGGCTGATTCCTGTCTCTGCATGTTTTCGTTACTTTCTATCTAAAAGGCCTACGTGCCAATCGCTTGCCATCGCTGCATATTGCTTTTCCAGGCCAGACAATGCAGCTGATCGCGAATATGGCTTATCGCATGCCATAGCAAAGACTGGCTATATCACATTGATTATGTTTGTTTTCTGTGATCATAATATTTTTTATAGGTCTGGAGATCATAACATTTTTTATAGGTCTAGCAAGTGTCATAAAGCAGCAATCCGACTAATTCATTTTATTTTGGGCAAGCGAGTGCCTTCGTGGTTAAAATTTTAGGGCGTCGAAACGGATTTTGGAACATATTTACATTTTCTCTGAAAGGAACGGTCAATGAGCCCTTCGGTATGAACGCCATTAAGAGGACCCCCAATAATTTATTGGGAACTGTACGAAGTATTTGAAAGACAAGGAAAAAGTACCATTTGGGTAATATTTCCAATGGAGTTGCAAAAGGATTTGTTGGTTCACCAATCATTGATGGTTCCGGAACTGCAAGACCCATAGTACATGCAAACGCCCCTAAAATGACTACTGGAAAAATATATAATGGGTCAAGTCCATTTATTAGCTTTTTGTAGTGCAGAAAACTTGTAATTCCTTACTATCTGGCATTATTGTCTTGTTTCATCCTGAATATGAAGTTAGTTGCAACAAGTTGCTAGAGGCAGCAAAAATAGTACAGGTTGCCAGGCTAAAGGATTGGTTCATTTTTTTTTTCAAGCCAATAAACTTATTTTTAGTGAAACTATTCATAATTCTGCGACTGGAGAGCAACCAACAAAGAAAGATGGAGATCCGGCATTATGGTGCGTGATCCTCCTAACCCTAGATAAAAGGTGGAAAGCGAGGATAAAGTACTTTAGTTAAGTGTCATTGCTTATGACGTTATTGCAGTAGCCTCAAGGAGGTTTGGCCGTTGCTTCAACCTTCCCGAATTCCTGCAGATTCGGGTTGTTTTCCGCCACCGGAACGTCTTGAAATAATTCCCATATGGTGCGGGAGACTCAATTGATCTAGAATCAAAAGCTGGGATTTGACCCTTTCCATCGATCGGTTGGGCCAAAGCATTTACTTGCTTAAGGGCCTAAGAAAGAATTACTAACTGGTATTTGCACAATTTTTCCCGTTGCTTTTACGGAACCCCCTTCCTGTATGGTCGAACCATCGCCCATCAGTACTTAGCCAACATTGTCTGATTCTAAATTCAAAGTGATGCTTACTGTACCATCTTCAGATTCTACCAATTCTCCAGCCATTACTTTGTTCGAACCATGAATGCGGGCTATTCCATCTCCCACTTAAGGTACAGTGCCAGTATTAACAATTTCCATTTCTAGGGATCGGATGGGTCAAAAACAGCTAATTCGTATAAAGCCATTGAACCCACAATACTGGCCAGAAACGGCGAGCAGACAGTCTTTGATTCATAGCAGTGCAGCTCTTGACGTACGGGGCTTTCCCTTACTTTGTTTCCGGAGTACAGTAGCTAAAGAGTACAGTATTTGACTATTTATTAGGCATTTCCTTCGACCGGAAAAGTGGCCATTGGTTCACGATACGAATACTGTTCTAGGGATGTCGCTAATAGTTTCTGCTAGACAGAAGTACTGTTTTGAACGGGCTGGCTCAGCAGCAACTCCTGGTACTGTAGCCGTGGGAATGATGGTTCAATACTCGTTGCTGTGACTGAGCCTAGGGGTTGTCTTTCATAACAATAGCAAGTTCATAACTGATAGGTGCAAATAGGGTTGTGTTTATACAAGTTCAACAAAAAAGGAAAAGCAATGAATCCTTTGGTTTCCGGTAGATGGAATATCTACATGAGCGATACAAGAATTCTTGTATAATAACAATCGATTAATAAGAACCTATTCGGCCAATCCAAACGGGTTGCGCCATAGCAATCTTTGTTGTAAAAAAAAAATTGCTCTAAACCCATCAATTGAACTCACCATGGCCCCAGTACCTCTTTGCTTTAGTATAGTTGTCTTTTTTTGTTTTTTAAGTTAAGAAATCTCCGGCACTCTAATAAGACGTGAAACACCCGATGCCATTTTGACCTCGATGTGTGAAAAGTGCCTTTTTCTGCCATATGTACTGGAAATTACCGGGAGACGTGGTTGGACAGTCCGGATTGTTTTCGCATAACGCTGCGATCACATCACATTGATAACCGTAAATCACCGCTATGAGGCTGAATTCTCTTAATGAAAGTGATGAGGTTTTTGACTTTGATATCCCCTTTCAATTTGCATTCCATGCAATCGGCAAGCGGAGTCATCAATTAAAATGACAAAAATATTTTCATGTTAAGCTGAAAAACTCCATTGCTGGCCAGCACTTCAAGCGCTGCCAAAAAGAACATATCACGGTAAGACTATAACTACAATAAGAAGTCTTTTCAAAAGCAGTGGATTCGGCCTATTGGGGTCCCGATCCTTATCTTCTGACCGGTTAACTTAGTATCTGGAATGTAAGATGATTCACCTTGCCTAACTTACCTATTACATTTTGCTTCTAATACATGCGGTAGCAAAAGCTAGACAATGTTTAGAACGATAAGTTTATTACTACATTTTGCTTCTAATATAACCGTAATGCGGTAGCAAAAGCTAGACAATGTTTAGAATGACGGGGCTGCAGTCATTCCAAACAATGACTAGCTAGGATTGACGTGGCTGCGCAGACAGACCTAATTTTGGCTAACAGATGGATTACGTCTTTAAAAATAAGTTTATTACTACATTTTGCTTCTAATATAACCATAATGGGGATATCTTTATGGCATTCGTAATCTAACTTAAAAATTACATTGGGAATTGCCATATTTCTTTTTTTAAATAAAAAAGTCATTTGACATCAATTTTGTAAGATAAGGTGAATATTTTGGTCAAAACTGGCTTTGAATAAAGGTTACGAGAACTGGCTTTAAATAAGGATACAAAGAACTGGCTTTGAATAAAGGTTACGAGAACTGGCCTTGAATAAGGATATATTCAATTAATATTATCTAATTGAATATTTTCAGTTTGAGTAGATACTGTATTTGTTTCTATAGACTCAAATAAAAATGGTCTTTCTTGATTACATTATTAACCATTTCTGGAACATCTATATTTTCAATAGATTTACCTCTTGATATACGATCAGGTATCCTTAATAAATTTTAAGAAATTGATATCAATTCTTTCTTCTATTTGATATAAATTATTTGTTGTATTTCTTAAATTATTCAAAGAATATCCATAAACATCAGAAACAGACCGTAGAGCTTAAGTAAGTCTTTGCTATACCTAAGTATTTTAAAGAAAAATTGAAAATATGAATCCATTGCTTAGAAATTTGAGAGAATATCAGACATTGAAGAACTCTTTCAACGCTCATCTTAATCATATTATATACCTTACTGAAAACGATAACAACACGGGAAGGGAAGCTTTGGCGAGACCCTTAAATGAATTACATCAGGTAATATTACCTAATCTAAGAGATTATTTATCCAAGGGTTCCCCTTATGGTAAACCTTTTACTGGATTTGTAAGGAAAGCCAATTTATGCATTCGTAAATACCATGAAATGGGGGATAATTATTATCCACAGCAGTCAAACAACTACTGCCTTTATTAAGAGATACCCAACAAACGTTTGATGCTTGCATACAACAACTAATCTATATATGGCCTAGCATTTGTAGTACATTAGAGCCGTCTGTGGTGGCAGAAGAATTGGTTAATTTTTGTTGGGAGTGACAATCTAGCATTGAAACACCGCTGGATCTAAATCTCTCCCCTCCAAACCCGGTTTCCAATGACCAAATTGGTGAGGTGAATGGTTAGGATGGCCCGGCAAGATCATTAGAAAAGTCCGATGCCCTTTTTCTTTCTGTTCTGCGCATCGGCAAGCCGGGCTTTGCAGTATTATCGTGGAACAATAGGTTCGCCACCAGTTGCCTACTTTCAAGGATAATAAAAAGTGTAGGAAATGGCAGCAGGCTGGCCTGGCTAGCAAGGCACGAGATGGAAAATCAACCAGGCTAGCTGCATCGCTCATGCACCTATCTTGTTGGTTTGGAAATGTCTTGAAAAAAGGAGCTTTGTCTCCGATGTCAAGATTTGTTATTCAGTACCTAAAAAAACAAAGATTATCGGCTGCTGGCTGCCAAGAGTTGGTATAGAAATTGCTATAAACATGGGTGCAGAGCCCTCATCCTGCCATTCTATTTACTTAATTTTCTATCCTTCCTTTTTCCCGACCTCACTTTGTTTTATTGAAAGAAAAAGGGTCAAGAAGTTCTTTTTCATATTGAGCAACCTGTGTTTTTCTTTCTGCGTACGGCCCTGTTTTTAATGGGATTGTCCCCAGATTTGCAATTGAACAGCTTGTTTATGGTTTTTTTTGTTTTGTAGGAAAAACTAGATCAGTATTGAATCCAAATCTATGATATACTAATTTAGCTTGCGACATGGCCTCTTCACCGAGTTTCTATTGAGTAGCCTGGATCTGTTTTACGGTGGGCGCCCTATTCTTTGCTTTAAAGATGTAATTTCCGTATTGGTCAAGGGTTTAATTCCATTACAGTTAGGTGTACAGGCAGCGTAGTAACCAAGACAACCATAAAATAAGGTAGCTGCCAATTGATTGGCATTTAATGGCTTAATCGGGGTTCGGGATGGATTTGGCCGCGGCGTGTTTGCATTAACAATCATGCTCTCATCTTTCAAGTCAGTCGTTACGGGGTCAATGAGCTAGCTTGTAGCTATGAGAAGGATTTCCTAAGAACGAGGTTCCGGAGGACCTTAAAGTGGGAACAAGAGCCGGTGGGATCCTGGACTGTTTAAGTGTTGGTTTTCCTGGCGTATTTTTGTTTGGGTTGACGTTAGCCAATCGAGATTCCTACCGAACTTGACCTGCTTTCATCCCAAGACTCGACCCGCTTTATTTCTCGTTGAAGGCTGAAACACTCGACTGCAACAAAGGGAGAGAAGCTTTCACGACTTCCCATGGTATGGCCATTATTCTTAGAAACAGTTGGTTTCACCATTATGAGCCAGTTATTGAAAAAGCGTTCTTTTCATTAACTTATTATGTCTTTAACATTCGAACTAATACACCATATGGATGCATCAAGATGACAACGGATAGAAGACTTTGGGATAGCAATGTAGTGGAAACCACAAAAAAAAGGATTTTAAGATAACAATGCAACAAAAACCACAAAGGATAACTAACAAACGAATGGATGCAATAAAATCATGATAAAAAGTTAATTTATGATTCTTCTTTTATGGTATAGAATTAACAACATACTTTTCTAGTTTATGTTTTTGCGGATAAATAAATTTAATCAATTTATACTTTAATGTACTTTTGCTTATCTTACATCATATAGGTTCACTTTTTTTTAAAAAAAAGTGAGCAGTTACACTTCATCCAATTAAACTAGGCATTAGAAGATCTTCGCTAATTGTTTCTTTACACTATGTAGCTTATATCCGATCAGATACTATTATCTGCTGAATTGGGTGCTCGAGAGAAAAGGGAATGAACCCTTAACCAATGGTTTTGGAGACCAATGTTCTACCATGTTAAACTATTCCCCCAACATCCAACCACAAGGACAGCTACAAGATCTTCTATAACGATTAATTGGTTTAAGACCACTTCACTTAGTAATTTGAAATTAAGAAACTTATGCTTGCTGTGCAAGCAAATAACTTTAAGTTATTTTTGCTACAGGTAATGTTTTCAAAAACAGATGTCCCTAAACGTATATAAATAACCCATTGATTCCATTTTTAATGAGACAAAAAGGAAATGAAGTAGATCCTTTACAAGTTCTATCGACACGGATGATTAATCTATTGCAATAACAAAGAAGAGATAAAATAATAAGGGATTGAATCGTCAATGGATAGGGATATTCTAGTTTCATTCGGCACTTCTCCCAAACCGACCACAAAGGAATCGAATGTGGTTGTTTGCTTTTAGTAGCTTATTTCCGAGTGTTGGGAGGAAGTCTTTAATTTATAACAAAACCCTTTTTGTTTCACTTGGTTTCCATGCGTGCGTATGTGCCATATTTAAGGTATCTACTGAAATCTCTTTTCTATGCCTCAATTGGTATAAATGGTTTGCATATCCTTAGCTAATTTACAAAATAAAAAATCTGGCAACTGACGGAAACAACACAATTAATTTTGTAATTGCATCAGGAAATAGTTTTTTTACAATCATATCTTAAGTTTTTATGTTAACAAAAACCAGGCTACTGTAAAAAGATCTAAGCAAGCTAAAAGATGTAAAACGAGAATGGGAACTAAAATAGCTTGGAGAAAATTAAAAGGAGGATAGGAAAAAGTTTCAAGAAACAATAACACATTAACAGAAAAAATAGTAGCTACAGTAAATTTAAAACTAATTGTAATGCCAAAGCCAATAACTTTAAAGTAAGCAGCATCCTTTGCTACTCACTTAGTCCTTAATGTAAACCTCGTTTCATAAAAAACCAAAAATTAAATACATAATAAGGTAATAGTAATAAAACTTACATAAGTGCTTCAGTTAAACCAGAAGCAAAGTGCCCGAAACTAAGCAAACAATCCAGCCATTAAATCAGGGCAATAAGTTCAATAACAGACCTGGCTATTGTGGGATCTTGAATGGCGAAAAAGACATGTTAACTTCTTTCACTTTGCTTGGAAAGGATTTGATTCGATTGACAGAACGCTATTTTCTTTTTTTCTTTAAAGCTTGTTCCTATATACTTTCATTAGAATGGTTATCTGATAGTATAGTCAATTATGGCCAATTTTAAGTGCAAGATTTGGCGAAATACAAGGAATGGATGTCTAAGCGATCTTGAAAATCAAGGTATTTGTAAAAAGACCAAAAGTTCAAATCCTTCTCCATTCACAATTATGATGCATACAAATAAGTTGGCATTCTCATGCAGTTTGTCCTTTACTCCTAAGAGTGCTTTGCGTCGTTTATGAACGAAGTTATCTTTTCTAAAGGCTTACATAGCGTTTTCTTTCTTAATAGGCTAACAAACGAGTCAGTCAAGGAGACTGAGATAGTATTTCAACTTTTCTGGCAGCGCTGGCGCGTGGGACGAGACATTAACTTTTTTTTAATTTAAAGCGCTGGTCCTATCTAATGAACAAAAGTTTAGGTTCTTATTAGCTATTACTGCATAGATAGCCTGCGGATATGGTGAAATTGGTAGACATGCTAGGTTTAGGTTCTGGTGGCTTTAGTCATGAAGGTTCAAATCCTTCTATCCGTAATGGTTTAAGTCATTAAACTATGTAGATTTATTGAACAAAATCATATGAACTTTTTGAGATGAACAATCATCTTTGCCTCAATGGCATGTTCTGGTCCTCTGCATACCGATGTTAAATCAGTTCAATCCAACAGCAGAAGACAGTAACAAAAATTTACTTGCAGAAAATAAGATCTGCCAGCTAATCAACAAAAGTAATGTCGACAATAATAAGGCTAGCAAAGCTACTTTTTTACAACGTATATTTGCAAATAAGCAAGAATAAGGCCTAAAAGCTAGTTTTTCCAACGTGTATCTGGGAGCATTACAATCTATCCGTACTCTCGTTTCCACTTATTTACCTTACTTTATCGCCATATAAACATTTTTAATAAAATGGCACAAACACAAAATTTCACGAGGTTGCCTTCGGTTCTAATAATGCAAACCAAACACCATAAAAGCCTTCTGCCTAACTTCTCAACCGGTACATCTACAAGGACAGAACGTGCTTTCAATGAACTCATGAGGCCTAGGTGTAACTAAAATGTGTTTATAGTAACAGAGAGTGCTTTAAATGCATTAGCACTGTTAGAAACGAAACAGAACTTATTTCTGTGGACAAGAGCTAAACACTTTACATAATCAGTGCATTTTTACTTATGACTTTCTGCTTAAATGTTACAATGGCGGGCAATAATTTGAAAACGAGAATTCAGCTTTATTACTAGTCTGTATTTTTCTTGTAATGGAAGCCAAAAAAAAGAGGTTTACCTAAACTTCTTATACTGACAAATCTTATTTACATTCGGATTTTTATTTCTATTTTTTATTAAGCGAAATGAAAGCTAGGCACTTTCGCTTTCAACAACCCTAGCCAATCTATTTGTCTGACTAAGGCTAGAAGCTTTATATGCACTCAGAGCCCTTTTGAATGAAACACTGTTGCTTTCCGTATCATTTTTGCCGTATTGGCGCAATAAATGCTATTGCATTTTTGCAAACCTTTTACCTCGAAACGAGTCTAAAAATAAGCTTGTCCTTTTCTCTGTCCGCTAGCTCGCCAGCAAACTTTCATGAATATCGGAAATAGAGGAAAAAGGGCAAAGGAATATAAGCGAAATTTACGCACAAAAGTTGCTTTTATTTGCCATTTTAATTTTCAGTGTTTTGAGTTTGGGATGAATATCGATGTACGATGAGGAAATATCGGTTGTTGTTCGTCTAGTGGGTTTTGTTCTCTTTTGTTAAAATACTTTAAGCAACTTTGTTAAAACCACTTCCGAGGCAAGAAGTGAAGCCATTTAAATAGATTTGTAGCATTTTCTTACTATTTAGGAAATTTTATGGTTTGAATCCAAGGAATAACATGAACTATTATTGTCTGGCTTGCGTTCAAATACAAAAATGATTGTGCAATCATTTCTAAATGAGATGATAAAACATTGTGCACCGCTATATGAACAAACGGTATATGCTTTGTTGCATTAAAAAATGAAACTTTAGTTGAAAGCACCGGTAGCTATTCAAGAGCATTCCTGCCTTTGAGAATGAGACAAAATAGTAAGTTGTTTTCGCTTTCGAGTGGGTGCAGAATTTGCCAGCTTTCCTAGCCAACCTAGCATAGTTTTTTCCATAGAAAATAAGTAATTTGTTAGCTGACATTTGCTTGCTGCAAAGAAAAGCAGAATGAAAAAAATCACTCTATTAAACTAATAATAGGCACAACAAAGGAACATAAAAATCACTATGCAAAAATATATTTTATAGAAATCAGCTATGGACGAGAATGATCCCTATTTTCTATCGATTGTTGATTTGGGTTATATGGGCGGGGCATGATCTCTTCAAGTCCTCCCCTTGCCCCTGATGGAGCAAAGAAAAGTCTTAATATGAAACTATCTTATCAGAAAAGGCTATGCTTTCCCTTGATAAGATAAAAACCAATGATAAACTACCCTCGCTCAAATGCGTGCAAAAAAGTGAAAATGCGTAGACACATAGATACAACAAAGAAACGATGGAGGTTCCTAGAGTGCCCTTGAACCATTGGCTTGTTTAGAAAGGCACTGCAGCTTGTCTAGCCCCATTTTTTATAGTAACCAATATTTCTAGTTTGATCTTATTTAATATTCTTTTATTCTTATAGGGATGGAAGAGATTCTAGTAGATTATGTCCACCATGAAGTCACATGGCATTGGATGTTGATTTCTTTAAGAATCTTATTGTTACTCGTCGCAAAGGATTTTTGCTCGTATTTAGTTCTCTATCAATTGATCATACCAAAAAATAGCCCATAAGGGTCACCCCCTTTTTAATTAAGGAAACCCTTCCTTTTTGAGCAAATATTGTGATAGTTTGCCAAATTTAGAAAGCGAAGTGTTTCTGTTTTGTTAAGCAGGTTTAGTGGCTATTTTTCTTTGGTTTAGAATATGGCGAGGCCAAGCCCATGCCTTTTTAGAAACCTCCCCACCAATAAATAGAAACAAATAAAAATAACCAAACCACGTCCACGAAATGCCAATACCAAGCAGCTGCTTCAAAACCGAAGTGATGTGAGGGGCTAAAATAACCCATATATTGACGAATACTGCATATTATTAAAAAAATGGTCCCTATAATAACATAAAATCCATAAAACCCAGTAGCTAAAAAAAAAAGTAAAACCATAAATACCATCGGAAACGGTAAAAAGTGCTTCATAATATTCCATCCCTTAGAACCCAGTAAAAACCAAAGCCAACTAAACAGTAGCTACTAAAGCGTAAATCGCTTCTTACTTTAAACCCACAAGTATAGCGTGATGGGCCCAAGTTACAGCAGCTCCAAAGAACAATAAAATAATAGTGTTTAGAAAAGGAATTCTCCAAGGGTCTAAGACCTCAATCCCTTTAGGAGGCTGAATAGCTCCAATTTCTACCGTGGGCGCTAAGAAGGAATGAAAAAAGACCTAGAAAAAAGCTTTAAAAAACATAACCTCCGAAGAAATAAACGAAAGAGATCCATAACGAAGTCCTAATTATACCACTTTGGTGTAATGTCCCTCATAGGTAAATTCACGTACAACATCGCGCCACCATATAAGCATAGTATGCATGATTGATCCCGAACCAGGACTCAAAAATATTCCACCTCCCGTAAATGAATGAATATACATAACCGCACCTGTGGTACTAGCTAAAGCTCCTATTAAACCCAATAAAGGCCATGGACTTGGATCAACCAAATGATAGGGATGTTCTCGAGAAACACTCATGTTATTTATTTGATGAATTCCTTTTATCACCTCCCGATATCTATGGCAACTCGTTTTGTCTGGCAAAAACGTATGCTTGGATTATGCGTCTAACGGAACAGAAGCAAACTAATTGCCCTGCTCTGCACCAGGAAGAACAAAAAGAAAAACCTTTGCTTAACTACTGACGACAGATGTGGATTTAAAAAAATCATTTTCTGTTTTTTATTTCAATGGCAAATCGTGCCGTGCATTCCGATACATTTTTATCAACTAAACAATGATGCAAAAAAAGGCAATTCGCCTTAGGATGATCATAAAAAGCAACTTCTCTATATATCCATGTATATACGGGACGACTAAAAGACATCATAATGGCTTGTCGGCATGTTAAGCTCTTACGCTATTGATATTATTGGTTCATGGGAGAATTCACTTTCGTGAACTAAGAAGATTTCATATTACGCCACTCTGGCCGGCTCAATAGCAGGCAAGCCATGTAACCTATCGATTAGGTTAAAAAACTTTACCAACGGATCCGGATAGAATCCCTTTTTTAGCAAACCAAACTATTTGACCACTCGTCTCATGACCTTTTATCCAGATCGAAAAAGACGACAAAACCTAATCTAAATTATATAGAAAGGGCCCATTGTTTTTAGGATTTTGAACAGGAAGGTAAGAAATTTTCCAAATAAAGTAATATTATATGAACGATTAAACCTCGTAATACTGTCATTGCCATATTTTCAACTGTAAACTAGTCTTCAAAGAGACTCAGCTGCTTTCAAGTTATTATAAAGGAATTAGATAGTTAACCTTTATTCCCGGCTCTTCCGTTCACATAGTGAATGGGGCGATAAGAGCCCGCTTTTAGAGCGGATGATCTATTTTGCATCACAATTTTTACATAAATAACGAAATAAAAAGAGCTTACTTACGCTTACCCTAAGTATACTTTGTTCCTATTATGAAAATGCATCGTGTTAAGATTCGCCATCAAAAACTAATTACAATCATATCTTGGAAGTCCCTAAACCACATGAAATTACTGTAATCTCAAAGGCATCTCCTAATTCAATCGGGAATGTTGAATCAACAATACAGAACTTTTGTGGTTAAAAATGCGTAAATACACGGAATGAGAACAAATCTGGGAGATCTTTCCCGACTCAAGAGTCGACATATGTTACTTATTTGACGCGAAGCATCTTACTGGGCGCATTATGTATAATTTTTTTGAAAAACTTGCTATGATGATCTCTACTCATTATGATTCCAGGAGGCATATTCCACGGTTGATTCCGTGAGGTTTTACGGTGGATTCCGTAAACTTTGATGACCGGGGCTCATACACAAAGTGGATTCTTTGTGCGAGAAGTTGATGGGGACGCCTGTCCTTTTCGGGCGTTTCATTAATTTAGTGTGTACATGGGTGATTCCATAGCGGGTGATTCCGCAAAATGCATATTAAATTAATAAACGTTTATGAGTTTTGAGTGCGCACTCTATGGGCACTGTCCATTAGCTTTATTCCTATTTTTGTAAAAGCAAACTCAAAAGCTAAAAGCTTGATATATTTTTGTAAATTGGGCTATTATTGAGCATGAAGAAGAAATATACATAAAATACATGCTTTGTGAAGCTCTCACACAAGGCATGGGGGGAGATTGCACCCAATTGATCTCTTGCTCTTGTCGTTCATGCTTTTTACCTTGTAACTTGTGCAAAAAGTAGAGTTCATTGTTCTTGGGGACCTTCCGACATTCACTACGCGAGCATACAGCGACCGATCTGCGCACCAGTGGTATCAGAGCGGAGCTGAGATCAAGAGCTTCCAATCGCTACCCATCTTGTGCGAAGGCGGAGCTCCTGGAACGATCGGGCTCTACGGTCAATCTCGTCGCGAACCATCGATACAGGCAGACTTCTGGTGATCAAGAACCCCTATTTCTGTCATTAGATCGCGAAGGACCGAATTCTTTCAAAAAGCTTAATAGTAAGCTTATAAGCTATAAAGAAGCTTAAAAGCTTCACAAAATCGGTCAGTGAGGTATCAGAAGACCTCCATTTTTTTCACGACAGCTGAAAAAACGGCCCCCCCCCCCACGAAATTCGCCGTTTACTATCAAGCACTAAGCTACTTATTCCCCTAAGTCATCTAAGTCAAGTCACCTCTGCAAGTCATAAACTCCAGGTCACACCACAGAAGTCAAGTTCTACAAGTAATTTCTGATCAAGTTCTGCAAGTTCCTTAAGTCGACTAAATTCTGCAAGTCTGCAACTTTGCAAGTCAGACTAGTCAACTGGAGTCAGAACTGACTTGTGCTCAAAACTCCTAGAAGGGCTGTTCCTGCGCAGAACTCCGAACTGCAAAGTTGTTCATTGGAAGGTACTCTACCCATACGCAGGTTTGCTGAAGTATTTTCAGCATACAAAGAAGGATAAATCGCAGAATTTTTGAAGATTGAGAAAGATGTACCCCAAAAACACATAAGCCTTGTAACCCCGAACTTGAGCTACGCTCATCCCGCTAACCTGATTTTGAGTGAGAAAGGTCTTTTGAGTTTTACAGGATGACAGAACCACATATGGATGATCTTATAGCTGAAGGCGACCTACCAGAATCTACGATGGAGCAAAAGCTGGACTTAATCATGATGCAATTGGAAGCAGAACGAAGGGCTAGGCAAGCATTGCAAGCGCAACTGGCAAATTTACAAAGAGCGTCTACCGACAAAGAAGAACCTCAAGTTGAAGATCTGATTCGACGTACCATCGATGCCACTCTTGAAGCTCAAACCATTCACAAGGAATCAAAGATAAGTAAACGAAGTTTCAAATTCCGTACTTTCAATGGCATACGAGAAGGAAAAACTGTTCTAGCATTCATTAGTCAGTTTGACGACTATTTCCATGAGGAAACCTATGCAGAAAAAGATAAAATCAAGTGTGTTACTAATCATTTAGTAGACAGAGTATCTCTTTGGTGGACTGTTGTACGCAAGAGCATAGATTGTCCTGCTACTTGGGAAGATTTCAAGAAGAAGTTCATGCAGAATTTCCTTCCACCGCAATTTCATGAGAAAGCTATTAAGCAATGGGATCTACTCCAGCAACGGGATCGTGAGCCTATTCCTCAGTATACAGTGCGTTTTTGGAATGCACTCCTCCAACTACGCATGCTTGAAGACGTACCAGAGGCGACACATAAGCACAAGTATATGTCTGGACTTCTTGGGCATTACTACATTGAAGTTAACATGTTCAAGCCTGCTACCCTTGAAGATGCCATTTCACTAGCTCACGACACTGAAGATAAGCTACGAGGTAGAGACAGACGACCACAGCAATTCCAAGCCAATGGTAATTATGGATCTAAACAATTCAATTCCAATTTTAGAAGATTTAATCCAGGTCATTTCTCTTCATCATCTTTCCGCAAGAATTGGGCAAAACCACTTGCATTACCATCCAATGTCAATCAAAACCCTAAGCCTATTCCACAGCCAAATCCAAATGTACCTAGACTTCCCGCCATTGCAAACAATGTAACCAAAGCCAAGCCAATAGTATGCTATAAATGCCACCAGCCTGGACATCTAGCAGCAAATTGTCATTCAAAGAAGCCACCAGCCCATATCAACTACCTTGGAGCCATGGACGAAGACGAACATGAAGTTATGCCTGACTTCACTGAAGATGAGGACGACACTACTACTACTTCCGATACTTTACCAGGTATGCCTACTCCACATTCTTTATTGACTATGAAATGTTTGGTGCATGGACATGAAAAGACTATTTTGCATGATGACGGTAGTACTCATGATTTTATTTCAACAAAATTGGTAAAAGAATTGAAATTACAGACTGTACCTACGCATTATCGCATAAAAGCTGCATTTTTAGGCACTAGGTATAATGGTACACAGGAAGTGCAAGACTTAGAGATTCAAATTGGTCCATACACTGAAAGAAGAAATTTCTTAGTTGTTCCATTACAGTCGAGTGACATTATTTTAGGTATGCCTTGGAGACACCAACATAACCCAGATATAGATTATTCCACACACACAATGAATATTAATTTTCAAGGAAAATCTATTATATTATATGGTATGCATGCATCTAATGTTTTTCCACTGCTTTCGCATACTCAAGCTAAACGTGCATTACGCAAGAGTAGTAAATCTTATCTCATTTGGGTGAATGAATTGCAAGTAAAGGAAAATCATATGCACCCTAGGCATAAAGAATTTCTTGCATATTTTAAGGACTGTTTTGCAGAAGACTTACCACCTGGTTTACCTCTTTCACGTCCAGAAGACCATAAGATAGATTTGATCCCTGGCACACAACCACCTTGCAAAGCACCAGGCATAACCAGATAGAGCAAAAAGAAATCCAGAGTCAAGTTGAGGAATTACTCAATAGAGGATTGATTCAACCTAGCAGTTCTCCATTCGGTGCACCTGTTCTGTTAGTCAAGAAAAAGAATAATACCTATCGTATGTGCATTGACTATCGAGCTTTAAATAAAATCACTGTAAAGAATAGATATCCTATTTCTAGAGTTGATGACCTTATGGACAAACTACAAGGATCTGCTATATTTAGTAAAATAGACCTTAAGTCTGGTTATCATTAGGTGAGACTAGATAAGTCTGACATATTCAAGACTGCATTTAGAACACAGTTTGGTCATTACGAATTTTTAGTCATGCCATTTGGATTGACTAATGCACCTGCTACGTTTAGTAGAATGATGAACCGTATATTTCTGAAATATCAGTATTGTGTAATTGTCTTCTTTGATGATATTTTGGTGTTTAGTCAAAATGAGAAAGAACATTATGAGCATTTGTCATTGGTTTTTCAGTTATTGAAAGAAAATCAACTGTATGCAAATCCTGAAAAGAGTGAATTCTTTAAAACAGAAATTGAGTATTTAGGTCATATTGTATCATCTGATGGAATTAAAGTTGATCCTAAGAAAATTGATGCAATATTGAATTGGCTTGTACCTAAAAACGTGCATGAGTTACGCTCATTCCTTGGTCTTGCTAGTTTCTATAGGAAGTTTGTACGTAATTTTTCATTACTTGCTTTACCATTAACCAAACTTCTGAAGAAAGGAATTGTTTATCATTGGACCGAAAATCAACAGAAATCCTTTGACTTACTGAAACATGCATTAACCCATGCCCCTGTTCTATAGTTGCCTGACTTTAATAGATCATTCTTTCTAGTAGTCACCGATGCTAGTGGATCAGGAATAGGAGCTGTACTTATGCAAGACAATCATCCTATAGCCTATTCTAGTTGTAAGCTGAAACCTTCTGAGCTGAAATATTCCACATATGACAAAGAACTATTAGCAGTTGTACAAGCATTAAGACAGTGGAAACACTACTTAATGGGTTCAGAATTTATGATTAAGACCGATCAGCAAAGTATTAGACATTTACTTAGCCAACCTCAAATCTCTGACCGACATATCAAATGGGCCTCCTTTATTCAAAGTTTTCATCCTATCATTCAATACCAACCCGGAAAAGAAAATGTAGTGGCTGATGCATTGAGTAGAAGACCTGCCATTCATAATATTTCTGTCATATCTTTTGATTCTTTGATTGCTATGAAATATACATATCATCAGGATATTACTTTTCATGTTGATTGGAATAAATTGGTTCAAAATAATTTCATTCCTATTGATTCATTGTCATATAATGATGGATTTATGTTTTATGAAAAGAGATTGTGTGTTACAATTCCATTCCGATCTTTTGTTTTGAATGAAATTCATTGTCCCCCATACCAAGGTCATAGAGGTATCATATCTACTTTATGTACATTAACTGAAGATTTTTATTGGCCGCATATGGATGTTGATGTATCTAATTTTGTTTTTGAATGTTTGATTTGTCAAAGAGTTAAGAGACATCATGGTAAACAGTATGGATTACTTATGCCTTTGTCTATTCCATCTAAACCTTGGGAACAAATTTCTATGGATTTCATTACTGGTTTACCTAATACTAAATCTAACCATGATATGATTTGGACAGTTGTAGATAGATTTAGTAAACAAGCATATTTCATACCATGTAAGAAAACTTTAACAGCATCACAAGCAGCACAGTTATTTTTTAAAACTGTTTTTACTAACCATGGATTGCCAAAAGTTATTATTTCAGATCGTGATTCTAGATTTTGTAACAACTTTTGGATTACTCTGTTTACTAACCTAGGCACAAAGATTGATTTCTCATCTGCATTTCATCCAGAAACTAATGGACAAACAGAAGCCACAAACAGCACCATTCTAGATCTTTTACGTGCATATACTATTTCTAAACCTCAGACATGGGACACACATTTACATTTATTACAGTTTGCATATAATAATACACCACACACATCTACAAAGAAAGCACCGTTTGAAGTCATTTATGGATATCGATTATCTACACCTGTTGCATCTTTGCCTAATAGAATTCAGAGTGCTGATGATATTGCTAGTATGCATAATACTATTTTTGATGAGGTTAAAGATATGATTGCTAAAGCCCAGCAATCATATACCAAACAAGCCAACAAGAAAAGACAAGCAATGAATTTCAAAGTTGATGATTATGTTTGGCTGAGAATAAAAAAACGTAGACTGCAAAGTGTAGATAAACATCCAGTTGTTAAATTAGCCCCTAGATTCTATGGACCATTTAGGATCATTCATAAAATTAATGACAATTCATTCAAGTTAGAATTACCACCTCATTGGAAAATTCACAACACATTTCACATTAGTTTATTGAGACCATTTAGAGGCCAATTACCTGTACACCCTGTTTATGAAAACCCACCTTTATTAGAGGAAGAGACTGAAATACTTGAACCAGAAGCTATCATAGACACTGACTTTATGACCACTAGAACTGTCCGAAGGTATTCTAGATATTTAGTTAAATTTAAGAACCATCCTGTAGAGGAAGCACAATGGATGCACGCTAGAGACTTAAATGCTTTCCCCACTCAGTTAGCTCCACATTGAGCTAATAGCAATTGAGGTCAATTGCTATCCCACCCTGGGGGTATGATGCCAGGAGGCATATTCCACGGTGGAGTCCGTGAGGTTTTACGGTGGATTCCGTAAACTTTGATGACCGGGGCTCATACACAAAGTGGATTCTTTGTGCAAGAAGTTGATGGGGACGCCTGTCCTTTTCGGGCGTTTCATTAATTTAGTGTGTACATGGGTGATTCCATAGCAGGTGATTCCGCAAAATGCATATTAAATTAATAAACATTTATGAGTTTTGAGTGCGTACTCGTAATAAATTAAGGTTAGGATTTATTTCTAACCAGTTGATTTATTTATGTAGCTGAAGACTACTAGGTATTCACTTTTGTCGGTTTAATTGTATTATTTTACTAACGATTGTGAATGCTTTAGTTGATGTGTAGAGATAGCAGCAGTGGCGGAGGAAAGCATTGAAGGATAGCGAGTATTCGATATATGGACTATATTTTGATAGGCGCCACGCTTATATTTTGTCATGTCTATTGAGGCATCGATTATTTATTATTATTTTGTATGCGCCCTTGCGCACGGTTATGTTATTTCTATTTGGACATTGTATTGGGCGTGCCAGACTCTATGGGCACTGTCCATTAGCTTTATTCCTATTTTTGTAAAAACAAACTCAAAAGCTAAAAGCTTGATATATTTTTGTAAATTGGGCTATTATTGAGCATGAAGAAGAAATATACATAAAATACATGCTTTGTGAAGCGCTCACACAAGGCATGGGGGGAGATTGCACCCAATTGGTCTCTTGCTCTTGTCGTTCATGCTTTTTACCTTGTAACTTGTGCAAAAAGTAGAGTTCATTGTTCTTGGGGACCTTCCCGCATTCACTACGCGAGCATACAGTGACCGATCTCCGCACCACATTATCCCGTCAAAGTATAGAGAAATTGGATAGAATTTCACTCTTCAATCGCCACCACTCTTTTGTCAAAGGAACCTTCATAATTGAAAGAGAATTTCGAGACTTTCACGCATTTTTGAGAGTCCAAAGTGACTTTCGTTACTTTAGCCAACACAGGAGGGGAGACTTTTCTTTTACGGAGCGGCTTTAAAAAGGGTACAAAATGGAATGTAAAATGCAAAGAACCAAACACAATAAATAGAATAAAGGTGTAAATATGACTTTTTTTCCAATGCATTTTTTAGGGCTTTCGGGTATGCCCCGTCACATTCCCGATTATCCAAATGCTTACGGCGAATGGAATGCTTTAAGTAGTTTTGGCTTTTATGTCTTTGTATTGGGGATCTTTCATCTTTTTGTAGTTCTTCTTAAAACTCTGAGTAGCAAAGACAAGTGTGCTTCGAATCCTCGGCCTGGTGAATAAGATTCAATCACATTGGAATGGATGATATAAAGTCCTCCGGCTTTTCATACTTTTGGAGAACTTTTGGCTATAAAGGAAACCAGTCCTGAACAACCGCCATCACCAAATGGAACATGCCTGGATGGCTTGCCATTTGCAGTTATGCAAATCAATTTGGCGTTCGATTGTGTATCCTTATCGCATCGAGTCTTCCCTAAGTAATGATAAGCTTGGTGCTACTACGTGATTGCCAAATCTTTAGGGTCAAATTTGACATAAGAACAAACCGTCATTAATATATGATAATAAAAATAAACGAAAAAACCATGCTACTTTTTGACGTCTTTGCGGGCTTGAGTTTAGTTTTTACTATTATGGTCATATGTGCTAGAAACTCTGTCCATTCCGTTTCCCTTCTCATCCTCGTTTCTTGCAACACTTCTGGTTCACTACTTTTGTCAGGTCTTGAGTTCTTTGCTATGATCTTTTCAATAGTTTATATAGGTGCTATTGTCGTATTATTTTTATTTATAGTGATGATGTTAGACATTAAAATAGCGGAAATTCATGAAAATATATTGCGCTATTTACCGGTAGGTGGTACTATTGGATTAATTTCTCGGTTAGAAATCTTTGTCATTCTAGATAATGATTACATCCCAGTATTATCTAGCCATTCAAATACAATCTATCCAAGATATACAGTGTATGCTGAAAAGATATAAGGCTGGACAAATTTGCAAGCATTGGGCAATTTACTTTATACAAATTATCTGGTCCCGTTTCCAGTGTCTAGTCTTATTTTGTTAGTAGCCATGATTGGAGCTATAATATCAACTATGCATAGAACTACGAAGGTTAAAATACAGGATGTGTTCCAACAGAATGCTATAGATTTCTGAGAAACTATATAGAAGTAATTGCAGAAGATAAAAATAAAGCTAAAATCTTTGTTGATTGAAATGGTTTAGCTAGTCGGGTTCTCATGGATTCTAAATCTATTGAAAAGAGTTTACAAGTTGGTCATGTTATCAACCCGTCCTGAAATATCTTCTACGCGAATACAATTCTATTTATCAAAACACAACAAATTTATATGCAAAAATAGAGAAAATACCTATAGATATAATTCTCCTTGAGAATAATGAGTTAGGAATAGGAATTCATCAAAACTTAACGGATATAAATACTTCACTCAGAGATTTAAGGGATTCTATTATACTCATCTATATCGTGGATGACAGGTTTTTTCTAATTTTTATAGTCATGTCTGTTTGCTATTCGTAGTGGCATATTTGCAACTTCTTTATTTTTTTATGTGATAACAGAGTTAACCCTTTGGGGTGGATAATTGACTTTATTTTACCTTTATTGTTTGTAGTTTTTTTGTATGAAATCCTTATTGGCCAGGCAAATCGGATGGTTTTGCTAACTAAAACCAATACCTTAACTTATAGACAAATATGCATTAATCCTTTAGCTTCTACATTTCTAAGAAATAAAGCCAATAATATGGCAAAACGAAACCTCTTAACTTTCATGCCTAAAGGAATTGCGGAAAGGGACAAATTAAACTTTTGGTAAATGATAACCCTTTGAAAAAAATAATAGTCATACAGAGCTAAAGTAAAAGGATTCGAACCTTTGCTTGTTGGTATCAAAAACCAATGCCTTACCACTTGGCGATACTCCATAGAAAGGTAACCCAAAAAAAAAGGCAAGGCCAGAGACGAAAAATTTGAGCTTCCATCACAAATATGGGCTTAGCAGGATTCGAACCTACAATATTGCCGTTATGAGCGGCACGTTTTAACCATTCAAACTATAAGCCCATAGCGCACTATCAATTCGATCAATTTGTCACAAGTAATGGAACGAACTTAAAGTCCTTTTCATAAACCAACTTCATAACCTATTTGGCTAGCTTTAATCATTAATACATGCTATTATACTTCATCTATATCGTGGATGACAGGTTTTTTCTAATTTTTGTAGTCGTGTCTGTTTGCTGTTCGTAGTGGCATATTTGCAACTTGTTTATTTTTTTATGTGATAACGGAGTTAACCCTTTGGGGTGGATAATTGACTTTATTTTACCTTTATTGTTTGTAGTTTTTTTGCATGAAATCCTTATTGGCCAGGCAAATCGGATGGTTTTGCTAACTAAAGCCAATACCTTAACTTATAGACAAATATGCATTAACCCTTTAGCTTCTACATTTCTAAGAAATAAAGCCAATAATATGCCAAAATGATACCTCTTAACTTTCATGCCTAAGGAATTGCGGAAAGGGACAAATTACACTTTTGGTAAATGATAACCCTTTGAAACAAATAATAGTCGTATAGAGCTGAAGTAAAAGGATTCGAACCTTTGCTTGTTGGTATCAAAAACCAATGCCTTACCACTTGGCGATACTCCATAGAAAGGTAACCCAAAAAAAAAGGCAAGGCCAGAGACGAAAAAATTGAGCTTCCATTACAAATATGGGCTTAGCAGGATTCGAACCTACAATATTGCCGTTATGAGCGGCACGTTTAACCATTCAAACTATAAGCCCATAGCACACTATCAATTCGATCAATTTGTCACAAGCAATGGAACGAACTTAAAGTCCTTTTCATAAACCAACTTCATAACCTATTTGGCTAGCTTTAATCATTAATACATGCTTTGTTGAGTAATCTTAGATAATAATATCAATGGTTTGTCTGCCATTTCTATAGCAGTTTAGGTAGCTTAGTTGGTTAGAGCAAAAGACTGAAAATCTTTAAGTAAGTGATTCGAGTCCGCTCCTAAACGACTATGACCACTGAAATTAGATTCAACGCTAATGATACGCTAGACACAACTAGAATTTCAAATTATGGAACCAAAGTGACAAGACAGTATCTTTAACCATACCGACTTTAAGTTACTAATATGGCAACCAATAAATGGTTAAGATATGGAGCAGAGCCTAATTGTTTATGTCATCATATGCTTTTATGTTCAAGCTAGTGGTTTCAATCGGGAAAGTGATTATTGGTCTCTTACGTGATTTAATAGAAATACTATTTGCTTGCCTGCTTAAAGGTCACTAATAGCTTTTATGAAACAAAAGTATTGTTTCAAATAAGCTAGCTCAACAACAACTCCGCTATACTATAGCCATAAAAGTAATAATCCAGTATCCATTGTGACCAAGCTTAATATCTTTTAAGCCTAGAAGCTCATAACTAATAAATGTCAATAAAGTTACATCAAAAAGGTCAACACTAGGGAACTTCATTTCAATGTTAACAAACAATAAGGTTAAGAACCTTTTGTATACAGCTCGAAGCTATAATGGGGTTACATCCTAAACAATGCTCTGTTTAATCAGCTGTCTAAATAAAGGCCCTAATCAACCGCTATCCTTTTATATACAGAAATAAAATATCGAAATGGCATACCCTATGTAATGCGAAATGACAAAACTTTTGTCTACATTAGGACGGCATGTTTTCACCTGATCTATCTTTTATAGTCTAAATCATTGGTTTCTCTTATGCGTAGATCAGCTTTAAGGAATATCCGAAACGATCATAACAAAAAGTAACGCTCTTTTTTTTACACACACAGGAGTATCCCTTATTCATATCATTTCAACTTACTCTCTTTCACTTATCGGTCTGAATCTGGGTTAGGGAGTGCTTTTAAGGCCATAATGCCTTTTTTGTATCGCTTCCATATACGTGATTTTGACATACTTTTTTGTTTCCCTTACCTAGTTATTTGAAAACTAATTTACCGAGCATGTGTAATAATAAGAGACAACAAATTCGTCAAAGCAAATACCCTTTTTTTCAAGTACGTAATAGTGGCTCCCCTTTGAGTTAGAGACCCTATTTCTACCACTTAACAGGTACCATCTAGGTTTCACATTTTGGGAATGTTAGGAGGTTTTCTTTGAGAGAAAATTTTAAGCTGCTTTGTTTCCTCTCAATTTGCCCCACGGTTACATGGAGGCAACCCATGGATAACTACAATGGGGGCAATTTTATTATAGCCTTATATGAAACTTACTATCGGAGATTCCTTATTTTATATAGTCATGCATGGATTAAGCAACTAGACAATACTTTTTTTTTCAGTGCCAGGATCCTAATTTCGCAGATGGCAGATCGTTTAACCATATGACATAGCCACATTATGTACATACTATAAAGCTCGTAGGCTAGCTTTCAGCCAACCCATTTGCGTAATGTGGGCTTTTTAAAAACTTATTTCTAGCAGGACTATCCAAATCTCCTTGGCAAGGTTCCTTCCTTGAGCTACAAACAATGGCCACAATGATTTCATAAAAAATGCCCTTTAGTTACTAGTAAAATATCATTAAAATAACAGATAAAAAATAGGCTAATTAACGCATATATGAGATTTTTAACTTGTATCTTCATCTTTCTGGAAGAATCCATCCAGCCACAGGTTCCCCTACGACTACCATGTTACGACTTCACCTCAGTTACTGACCCAACCATAATATGTAGCGGAAACACCTTTAAAACTAAAGTGAATTACACTTAATGGAAGCATAATGCACTTTACTAATAAATGATCCCTGCTCAATGCTTCAGGCGGAGCCAATTCCCAGGGTGTGACGGGTGGTGTGTACGGGGCTTCGGTACATATTCATGGCGGCATGCTGATCCGTGATTACTAGCGATTCCAACTTCATGTCCTCGAGTTGCAGAGAACAATCCGAACTTAGAAAATCTTTACGGATTCGCTCCACCTTACGGCCTTGCTTCCCATTTTAATTGCCATTGTAGCACGTGTGTAGCCCAGCTCATAAGGGCCATGCGGACTTGGCATTATCCCCATCTTCCTCCATAGTAAAACTACAGGCAGTTTTTCATGAGCGCAACACCCAATAAAAAGAATACTGTCGATCTCAAGCAACCATTGAGTTGTACGGCTGCTGATGAAAGACGGCATGGATCCTTTGTAAACAACATGTCTTAACAACATGAAACAAGGGTTTCGCTCGTTATAGGAGTTAACCAAAAACATCTCACGACACGAGCTAACGACAGCCATGCAACACTTGTACGGATTTTTATCTTATCCCGTTAAGAACAAGTACACTAGTTCATATGTCAAATGTGCATACGCCAAGTGTTTCTATGTCAAGAGCTGGTAAGGTTTTGCGCGTTGTATCGAATTAAACCACATGCTCCACCACTTGTACAAGCCCTCGTCAATTCCTTTGAGTTTCAATCTTGCGACCGTATTCCCCAAGCGGAGTGTTTAACGCGTTAGCTGAGCTTCCGATCCGCAGACCAAAAATGAACACTCATCGTTTACGGCATGGACTACCGGGGTATCTAATCCCGTTTGCTCCCCAAGCTTTCTCACCTTAGCATCAGTAGAGACCCAAAGAGCTGCCTTCGCTACTTCAACGTTCCTTCGTGTATCTCCAGATTCTATCCCTACGCACGAAATTTCACTCTTCTCTATCTTACTCAAGTAAATTGGTTTCGTAAGCATTCCGCCAGTTGGGCCGACGTCTTTAACCTTCGACCTAACTTACCGCCTACATGCCCTTTACGCCCAGTCATTCCGAATAACACTTGCCCCCCCCCCCCCCCCCCCCCCGGGCCGGTCTTACCGCGGCTACTGGCACGGAGTTAGCAGGGGCTTCTTCTTTAAGTGTTGTCACCATCGCACACTTGATGAAAGGGTTTTACAAGCGGTATTGCCATTCCTCGCATTTGCGATGTTCTTCACTCACCCACGCGATATTGCTGGATCAAGCTTTCGCCCATTGTCCAAGATTCCCCACTGCTGCCTCTCGGCGGAGTCTGGGCCGTATCTCAGTCCCAGTGTGGCTGGTCATCCGAAAAGATCAGCTAAGCATCATAGGCTTGGTTGGCCTTTACCCAACCAACTACCTAATACTACGTAGGCTCATCAAACATCACTTTATTATCTTCTCGCATAGCTTTATTGCTTGCGTTGCTTCGGGATCTAGCTCGAACTGTTTGGAAGATTCCTGCGCGTTACGCACCCGTTTGCTACTTTTTTTTCAATTATTCCATAAAACTGGAACAGAAATGACATCCAACTTACATGTGTTAAGCATATCGCTAGCGTTCATTCTGGGCCAGGATCAAGCCCAATTTTTTAGTGAATTTCTGCCATATGAGGCAGGTTGATGATGATTTCTTAGTAAGTTATTAGCTTTTACTAACAACCGTAAGCGGAACGGCCACTGGCAAGGCGAATCATCTTACATTTCGGATACCAAAGATTGTTATTATACAAGAATTCTTGTATCGCTCATGCATATCTTCCATCTACCGGAAACCAAAGGATTCATTGCAAGAGAGTAAAGTATGGCTGAAAATAGAAGGAATTGACAAGAAACTAACGCTTTAGGTAAGTATGGTGGTCATTACAACTGTTTTTATTGGTTTTTTAGTGGCTTTTCTCCTTATTAGTTTTTGATATAGTCTCCTGAACTAGTGCTTTCCTCGGAACCAATGCATTTAAAAAACGATGTATTTACTTTCAAATAAGATTGACTATATGAAAGACATATTTGATATGATTTTATCATTGCCAGAACCTATGCATTTACCATAGATAATATATTTACTGAAACCAGAACCCGTGCATTTATCAAAAACATAGTCAATGCATTTACCGAAACCATAACCAATGTATTTGTCCCATTTAACTCTTATAAACAGTTTAATTAGAAACATCTTTTTTTATTAAGAAAGAAATATGGTACAACGCATTTACCGAAACCATAACCAATGCATTGGATCTTCTTCTTTTTCTTTAAAAACAAATGTCCTTTGGTTCTTTCTTATCCCTTTTTCACATTGTTATACATATCCATCAACAGCTTATTAGTAAGTATTATGAGATAGAGAAACAGTCCATCAACACGTTGAACATTATGAAACAGTCCATTAACTTATTTATTGGTAAGATATAGAAACAATGCATCAACATATAGACCATCATAGCCAGGATCAATTTCAATTTCTTTAAATTTTTCTCTATAAAAATATATGTTTTTAATGCTTGTGAAGTGTGGCCAAGTGGTAAGGCAGTGGGTTTTGGTCCCGTCACTCAGAGGTTCGAATCCTTTCGTCCCAGAATCTGCTATTTGGCAAATGCACTCCATGGAGTAACCATGGGTTGAACAAAGGGAAGATAGGTCGGAATGAATGGAAAACAAAGGGAAAAAATCCTAGAGTCACAATACATCGGTTTTAACTTAACTATACTATTGCCTTTTCCTTTTCAAAGAAAACCCCTTTCTTTGATGAAGACGATTTTTTGGGCTAGATACAGCAATGGGTCCTTGTACGATGAGATGCAGGAAAATTCTATTAAATGATAGAAAGATAAATAGAGGAATTGGTATGAAACTAGCCTATTGGATGTATGCCGGTCCTGCCCATATTGGTACTTTAAGAGTAGCCAGTTCCTTAAAAAATGTACATGCTATAATGCATGCTCCTCTCAGAGACAACTATTTCAACATAATGCGTTCCATGTTGGAAAGGGAGAGAGATTTTACACCGGTAACTGCTAGTGCAGTGGACCGCCACGTATTAGCACGTGGATCCCAAGAAAAGGTTATTAATAATATAACTCGAAAAGATGAGGAATAACGTTGTGATTTGATTGTCCCGACACCTACGTGTACCTCTAGTGTATTACAAGAATATTTGTAAAATTTTGTGGATCGAGCCTCGATCTCTCCCACGTCAGATGTAATCCTTGCAGATGTTAATCATTATTGAGTCAATGAACTCCAAGTAGCAGATAGAGCCTTGGAACAAATAGTTTGCCATTATTTAATTGAAGCTCGTAAGCAAGGCACATTAAGCCGATTTGTAACCGATGCACCTTCGGTAAATATTATAGGAATTTTTACATTGGGTTTCCACCATCAACATGATTGTCGTGAATTGAAACGTCTCTTGCAAAGTTTGGGGATCTTGGTCAACCAAATAATTCCAAAAGGAGGATCTTTGGGGGATCTAAAGGATTTACCGAGAGCTTGGTTTAATACAGTTCCTTACCGTGAAGTGGGCTTAATGACAACGGTTCTATTAGAAAAAGAGTTTGGGATGCCTTACATATCAACCACTCCAATGGGAATCTTAGATATAGCCGATTTCATAAAACAGATTGAGGAATATATCAATGCTTGGGCTCCCATCTTGTCGGAAACGACTGTTGATTTTGAGTCATACATCGGGAATCAAACTAAATTTGTTTCACAAGTAGCCTGGTTTTCAAAATCTATTGATTGTCAGAATCTAGGCGGAAAGGATGCTCCTAAATGCTATGCTTTGGAGCTGGAGGGTTCTTCCTCAGTAATCCGCAGTAAGGGATTAGCCAAGGATATGGTCGACCCGAGATATTCATTTCAGCCACTACGGACGCATTTGCCCTATAGAAACATCCGAAGATATGAATGCTGGACTTATCTCATCTTTGGCCATTTATGCAGAAGTCAGTGATTTGGGGTCCTTGCAAAGCCCTTTGCCCCAAATGTCTGAATCTCACGAGGAACAAATAGTTAATTTATTGGCTAGTGAAGATGATTCTTACCAAATAGTAACTGGAAATTTATTCGATTTGAGTATGGAGGACCCAAGAAAACAGCTTATACCGCGTTACCGACAAAAAATTCTAACCGTTACATGGGAACAAGCCCGTTTTCATAACGTGCATCTTTTACAACATTTTTCAATCGGAGCTTCTCTTATTCCTTTTATTGAGCATAATGAGGCAAGCCGTGCATTAATGAGGTCCACCATGTACCGACGAGCAGTTCCACTTTTTAGGCCTGAAAGGTGCATTGTAGGTACTGGGTTAGAAGGTTAGGTAGCTTTAGATTCAGGAAGCGTGGCTGTATCCGAACAAGAAAGAAGAATCAAATACGTTGATGGCAATAGAGTTGTATTCTTTGCCAGCCAGGTTGCAGATACTCAATTGAGAGTCTATGAACGTTCTAACAATAATACTTACATGCACCAAAAACCTATAGTTGCTCAAGGAGAACTTTCAAGGTATGGAGAAATTCTAGCAGAAAGGGATAGAAACTAGAATGCCATCTACAAGCAAAAATAACCAAACAATGGTTGTTTCGCATTCTTTCTACATTCGATTATGCGGTGAAGTGGTTTAACTATGTAGGTTGAGATGCACCCAAGTTAAGGTCCTTTGACGCATTCCTGGCTGCTTCTCTCATGAAAACATCAAAGAATGATGGCATTTGTGTTTATTTCGCTGGCTAGCATTTGTGTTTGTTTCATTGACCTTAAAACTTGTGTCGATTTCTAAGGCTAGCTTACTTTGAGACGTTATGCGTGTGTTGATCGGCTAGTTGACCTTAAAACGTGCGCTGACCTTAAAGCAAGAACGAACGGTTCTGCGCTGATCTAGCAACACGGTTTTGTGCTAACCTATTGGCTATTATTGTTGTTGACTTTAATTTCATTTGGCTAGTTGACTTACAATCCTATTAAAGAGAGAATATCTAAAGTGCAATCTTCAAAAAATATAGCATTACCATCTACTAGCGCATCTAATTGAAATATTAGCAAACAACATACTTCTGATTCAGATAAGTCTGAAGGCGATTCATCTTCTGTAAATCCATCTTCAATAAAACTTGTTAGGGACAATCCATCTTCAATAAAACCGGTTAAGGATAATCCTTCTTCAATAAAACCATCTAAAGTAAAGGAAGTAGAAGAAGACGATAAGGTTCTAAAAGGAGAAGATGATAGGATTATAGAAGAAATAGATGAAGTTGTTGATTCATTGAAACGGGTTAATAGGAAAGGGTTGGCCGAGTCAGAGGACAAAGAAGAAGATTTCTACTTAAAATTGAAACGGGTTAATGAAAAAGGGTTGGGTGAGCCAGAGGACAAAAAAGAAGAAGATTTCAACTTAAGCAATCGTTTTGATAACGAATTGCCTGTATTATCGTTGTAAGACATGATAAAAGAAGGTAAATTATATTATGATTACTTTATATGTTGGAGTAAATCCTTACGATTAATGCAGCAACACTTTCTAGTTAATTTCAAAGAACATCCTTTTAAAAATCAAAGTAAAACTCTTTTAGAAGGTAAACTCAATGAAATGAGTAGAAAGTCAAGGAGAAATTACTTACTAGTGGAATGAAATAACCAATATATCTACTTTTTCCACAAGATTATTAAAAACAAACACGTCATTCCGAACCCGGGCCAGGATTTCCAAGTTCCGCTAGTAGGAAAGTATGGCGGGTGCGCAGAACCCGGACAAGCTCTTTGAGGTCAAGCTGATCCCTCATCAATTTCAAGAGCTACTAAACCACCTTAACCTTGACTCTTCTAGCATAGAAAAAGCTAGCTATATGCTATTTCGCCTATTTAAGGGAGGAACTACCCGATACTTCCAGAGAAGGTGCCCTGTACAACAGCTGTTTGCAACTTCCTATAAGGATTTGGCTGGTTATCCTAGGCTGATACCCCAGACTGAGGGGGCATCACCAACCATAGCAAACCTTAGGAGGGACCTCAAGGGGACCATGAAAGAGGTATTAGGGAAGACTACCCTGCCACCAGAGCTGGTTCTCGAGGAATTAGCTATGGTTGCATGCCACACGAGTATCTATGATGGACTTATGGGCAAGGCGCGGGCACCTAATACTTGGGAAGCTTACCACTCTCCTTCCTTCTGGAAGTACGTATTTTCCTAGTGGGGAAAGGATATTCCTAAGCCTTTATTGCTTTATCCGGGTTTAAATGGAGCTAGCCTGATAGGGGAGGGAACCCTGCGAGCTAAAGTCAAGGAAGCATGCAGGCATTTGTCTGGGGTGGAGTTTGAGATGACATGCGCCGGGTATTGCGCCACCCTTTCTGCAAGAGCTATCCCTTTTTCAAACTTTGATAGGGCAGAGAGAGAAGAGTTATTGGCCTACCCGAAGGCTCCCCTATTATGGGGCCTCAATCCCGGGTAGGAAAAGGAGTAGTTATCACGAGGGTCTGATGACCTCCCGAGCATTGGCTTCTCATGAGCTTGTCCTTCTCATGTTTATAGTAGAAAAGCTACTCAATGATCGATCTAGGATACCTATTAGTCTAGAAAATGATGGTCTGCTCTTTCTTACACGAGAAGAGACAAGAGAGGACACGCTCAACAACCTATGCTTGTTCTTAACTGGGTTATCCACAGCATCACTATACCTTCACTGTTCATTGCGGGCTGGTTATTTGTCAGTACAGGTTTAGCCTATGACATCTTCGGAAGCTCTCGCCCAAACGAGTATTTTACAGAAACCCAGCAAGAAGTTCCTTTGATAACTGGCCATTTTGACTCATTAGAACAAGTTGATGCATTCACCAGATCTTTCTAGGAGGTACCAATGAATCTAGATAGAAGCTATCCAATCTTCACCATTAGATGGTTGGCCGTTCACGGATTAGCTATACCCACGGTTTTCTTCTCGGGATCAATATCAGCAATGCAATTCATTCAACGATAGTATGTCCTTACATGAGCTTCGAATCCATGACAACCAAATCCGAACAAACAAAGTGTAGAATTAAATCGTACAAGCCTTTATTGGGGACTCCTGCTGATCTTCATACTTGCTGTTTCATTCTCTAATTATTTTTTCAATGAAATATTGAAATGATTTATCAACATTGATTGGGAATTACTGACATACCAACCACTTATGACAGTTCATGTCTCGAGTTGCGACCAGATAATGAGACTGAGAATATGGCTGGGGGAGGATAGGAGAAACGGCCAATTCCACTGGAAGGATTCCCTTGTGGCTAGTAGGTACTGTAGCCGGTATACTCGTAATTGGTTTAATGGGAATATCTTTTTATGGGGCTTATTCCGATTGGGATCATCCCTTTGATAAGAAACAATATTGAAAATATCTTTATTCCACCTGAAATACTCCAAATGTAGGCGGGGAAACCAGAATGATTGGCAAAATACGCCATTTGGTTGATCTCTGTATAATTCAAAAAAAAAAAAATCCTACAAGCAAAGTTTAAAAAAAGATTGAAATTGATAGGGTTAGGACCATTATTTTCAGGTCAATGGAGTATTTACGCACAGAATCCAGATTCCAACAATCATTTATTTAATGGTGCTCAAGGAGCAGGAACTGCTATTCTAACGTTTCTAGGAGGATTTCATCCACAGACTCAGAGTCTATGGCTGACCGATATTGCTCATCACCACCTAGCTATTGTTGTTGTGTTTATCATAGCTGGACACATGTACAGAACAAACTTTGGGATTGGACATAGCATAAAGGAGATCCTGGAGTCACATCTTCTGCCAGGGGGCAGATTGGGACGTGGACATAAAGGACTTTATGATACAGTCAACAATTCACGTAATTTTAAGCATCCAATTCCCACTTCCCGTTGGTGAAACTACCGATAAGAAAATTGCTATACAATCAATCCTATTTTAAGAAGAATGTACGTGGATTTTTTATCTCAAAAGAAAGCGTACATCGAGTCATTTCTATTTTTGGAATAGCAAAGGAGATGTCTCCCTGTACAATATGGATTCAAGATATTCATGAATTGAGTGTTCATGGTTCGTATTACAAATTAGAAGCTGATCCCAGATTTTACTTTGCCTAGTATTGAGGAATATTCATAATGAGAACAAGGATTCTCGCATTTGTAACAATCTTGTCATGGCTTCGACTCACATATCTGCAAAGATAGATCCATCTTTGATAGCCCCAAATCGATTAAACCAATTGATAAATCTTCGTAAACCTAATAGTTTTCAGCGTCAGAAAGAATTGTCGATTCTATCATGTGTCAAAGGATTTAACATACAGGCTGATCCATCTTTTCTTAAAGGAACCGGGTTTGAAACTACGGGTTATAGTAAACGAGATTTATTCTTTCTTGCTCATGAAGCGTTATTAATCAGTACTTATAGAAGAGAAAAAATTGTATGTAGTAATGCAATTCTATTTGCTTTACATAGACAACGCGTGGTTGCGACTTATCTGGATAATGCAATTTCATCCGGTTCGGAGTACAAAATATTTTTTCATAGGATAGGAAAAGCTATTCCTTAAAAGAGTTTGGATTGGCTAAAAGAATAGGTTCTTATTAATCGATTGTTATTATACAAGAATTTTTGTATCGCTCATGCAGATCTTCCATCTACCGGAAACGAAAGGATTCATTGCTTTTCCTTTTTTGTCGAACTTGTATAAACACAACCCTATTTGCACCTATCAGTTACGAACTTGCTATTGTTATGAAAGACAACCCCTAGGCTCAGTCACAACAACGAGTACCGAACCGTCGTTCCCACGGCTACAGTACCAGGAGTTGCTGCTGAGCCAGCCCGTTCAAAACAGTACTTGTCTAGCAGAAACTATTAGCGACATCCCTAAAACAATATTCGTATCGTGAACCAATGGCCACTTTTTCAGTCGAAGGAAATGCCTAATAAATAGTCAAATACTGCACTCTTTAGCTACTGTACTCCGGAAACAAAGTAAGGGAAAGCCCCGTACGTCAAGAGCTGCACTGTTATGAATCAAAGACTGTCTGCTCGCCATTTCTGATCAGTATTGCAGGTTCAATGGCTTTATACGAATTAGCTGTTTTCGACCCATCCGATCCCCAGAAATGGAAATTGTTAATACTGGCACTGTACCTTAAGTGGGAGATGGAATAGCCCGCACTCATGGTTCGAACAAACTAATAGCTGGAAAATTGGTAGAATTTGAAGATGGTACAATAGGCATTGCTTTGAATTTAGAATTTGATAATGTTGGCTAAATACTGATGGGGCGACCATACAAGAAGGGGGTTTCGTAAAAGCAACGGGAAAAATTGCGCAAATACCAGTTAGTAATTCTTTCTTAGGCCTTTAAACCTTGGACCTTCTCCATTTTGGAGGCGAACTCTCCGTTGTTGTGTTGGGCCTGTGGGGGAGCTTGATTCAGAGTTCAGAATAGAGGGTAACCATTTCAGTGTATGCGAGGAACAGTGACATGGCAGAGACGGGCCGGGCAGTGACGTGGTCTCCCGACAGTGACGTGATTGGACGTTCAACCAAGTGACGAGGTGGCCTGATGGGGCAGTGACGTCAGTGTGACATGTGACAGTGATCACGACTGTGACGAGGCAGTGGCGGCGGTAATAGGCAGCATGCGCAGTGATCGTTGACGACGGGGCAGTGATGTGACGGGTGACAGTATGTCTAACGTGACGGGGGGTGATGGTCGGTAGTGACGGGGGCAGTGATGGGACAGTGAGAGAGAGAGAGACGGGGACAGTGACGAGGGATGGCGAGGGACGGGGCAGGCCGGATGGGGGGTGATGGGGCTAGGCTGGACGCGGTAGTGACGGGCCGGACAGGCCAGAGAGAGAGAGAGAGACCAACGTCACGCCAGCATTAGAGAGTTCGGAGAGAGAGAGAGAGAGAGAGAAGCCCACACTCTAAAATAAACATCAACTAAGAAGAATTCAATTTAACTAGAAGGGCAATTCAAGCTTTCAAAAAGAGGAGGGCACTTGGTGAAAACTATTGCTAGTTCACAAAGTCCATGGACATGGTAGTTCTTAATAAGCTGTATGCTTCCACACGGGAGGGAGAGAGAGAGAGTGTGTGTGTGTGTGTGAATGTCTATAGATATGGATTTCACAATAAAATATTAGGCTCACAAGATGATCATAAATCTAAATACAATCTATAGATATTGACTTCATGTCATAATAACATTTCTCCATAGATATGGATTTCATAATAAATTTTTGGCCCCGCAAGATCATAAATCTAAATACTATAGGTATTGACTTCACATAATAACATTCACACACACACACACACACACACACACACACACTCTCTCTCTCTCTCTCTCTCTCTCTCTCTCTCCATATGGGTCTGCCTCTCTATGGGTACTCTATGCTCATGGGCTCCTATGTGCATGCTAAAAACCAACACATATAGGCATACAATTACTCTGTTAACAATTTCTATGTAATCTAGTAAATAATATAAATTTCACAATAATTTATGATTGCATAAGTCAAATGCTATGTTTATTTGAAAGTACACAAAATTAAGTCCTAGATATGACATGTAAAACAACATGCAATCGAAAGTGAAAGATAACATCTTGATATTGTGCTAATCAAGATTACCATTGTGAGTGCAAGAATGTACTTAGACTTGTGAATGCACTTCTATTCTTGATGTTAACTAATATGATCACTTTTCTTAAACAACAAATTACATATAAGTTCTTACACTCCTTGATTCAAAGAGTAACATATTGTGTTCAAGCAAGTTTGGCTCCAATAATAATAAATTCTTGAAACTTTGCTCATGGTGAAGGAGTTTATTTTCCGAATGAAAACAAAGAATGTATGAATAATGATGAACATTGCTACACAGAAAGAATTTGCAAGCAAAATATATCAAGCCTCACACAAGTAGTTACTACAATCTATTAAGGATGCATGCTAGGGTAAAGGGGCCAACTATACAACACCTAAGTAAAAAGATGTATTTTTGGGGGAGGGGGGGATTTCTACATTTTGTAAAAGTTTTTAGATTTGAATATATGAGCATGCAAAGCATATCAAGAGGAATTGAACGAGTCTAATATTGAATTTTTTATTTGAGGGCTAGTAATGTAACACTTTTTTGGCAAATCAATGAGTGACATGTAAGTAAGATTCTTAGTATATTCCTTGTCTTTGTAACATCACTAGCCCCAAAGTGTTTGCTTTTTGACACCCATTTCTCAATTGGCTCCCTTACCCCCTAGTGCAAACAAGCTCTAGATTTCCAAGGTTATGATGACATAAAGACACTCCACAAATAGATTTGTTCTATGTACTACATATGTTAATCACACTCCAAACTTCATGTTATACCACGCAAGCCAATCCGCATGCACTTGAGAAGCACACAAGGTGCACCCTCGTTATTATGACCATTTGACCCTAACGCTTACTTCCATATGGATGCACGATAATCATCAAATGTTCAAAATCCAACATGTAATAAACACGTGGAATAGGCGAGAAAATCGGACTCTATTTCCAAGTAGACTCCTACTTTTGTGAGACGTTATACGCAATATACAAACCAGCCCATCAACAATTTATCTATGCGGCAGAGGCAATTTGCTGTGATCCATCTTCCGTGACCGATAATAACAAAAGACTTCAATCAGCCGCATCAATCAATGCTTGTTGAAGGAACAAAGTTGCTTCTCGTGTCTGGATTGCTCTCTCACATCAGCTTGGGGTGGGTGGGTTCAGCAGCGTTGCTCTACCAACTGGGTAGGCTGCTCCATCGCACCATCTTCTTCCACTAAACTCTAGGGATGAGCTCTCCGGGATAGGTGATCATGATTCATATTCAAGCATCTGCGTCTGCTTTGGAATGACAATCATAACTTGACAAAAGGTGATGATAACCGATTCGGTTTTTGTCTCTGTTTTGCAACTTGTGAGAAGAAGAAGAAGAAGAAGAAGAAGAAGAAGAGCTGTTTTTACATGGTAGCAACAATCCCAAATTGCCTTCAGGCATATCCGCAATTCCAGGTTGAGAGAGAGAGAGAGAGAGAGAGAGAGAGAGAGAGAGAGAGTTGTGTGTGTGTTGCATGCACGTGCGAGTGCATTTGCACACGTGCACATGTGCCTGCATGTGTGTTAACATGGTGGGAACTTGGAACAATCCCACAGTGCCTTAAGGCATACCCACATTCCAGGTATTGAGACAGTTCTTACCCTGGTTAACAGACTGTACATCCACAGGCCAATGGAGTGAAAAATGCTTTTGTGATGCAGTCCAGCTCAAGCATGAACACCCATTGTCATGCTGTTCAAATCAAGCAGCAACTTCAGGAGAAAATCTCAGCATTTTGTAAGTTCTTAGAACATTATGTAGTCGTTTGCCCGTCCAGATCATTGAAAGGCCAATCATCAAAATCCTCCCCAGCCTCCAGATTGAGGCTCTCAGTGGGCCTCACCTGGCTCCACAGTGGTCCATTCTCCAGCAGACGTGGAGGAGGACCAAAACAATAGCTTGCAGTGTTGCAATTCGCATGTATGCCCTCATTTTCTATTGATACCCTAGGGTTGGAATGAGATGGCCCATCAGATTCTTCCACTGAAGAATTCACCTCCTCAATTACAACACTGGGGGCAGCAATGCTGTGAAACTTGATATCACCATTTCCATAAGGGGAGATGTGTCCAAACCCTTGACTAAACCTATACCTTGCCCCCACCATTGGCTGAAGGTAGTGGCTACCCCTCTGCTTGTAAACTTGGATGGTGCCTCTTAATGAGGAAGCAGAGTCCTTGGTTGCAGCTGTGTAATGGTGCCATGCAGTAAAGTAGTCAGCAAGCTTGTGCCGCTTGTAGGAGGCTTCTGCTGTCCAGCAATGTTCCCGTCTTTTTTCCCTGCGAATTACAAGACCAGTTATTCTGCTTCTTATTATCAACATACAACTGAATCTTGGTTCTAACATATTAAGACAGCCCAAAGAGTTGAATGATTACAACTTTATTGCTGAAAACATACTGGACCTCATATAAGCTAAGTTAATTCATTAAGATTTGGCATCATGACATACTCTATTATAGGGTCTCAATGGCATGATACTGTTCTCCTTTGGTTCAGAAATCTTACATCATGTAAGGGGTTCTTATGTATTCTCATAATTTCTAGAAGACGTTAAAAGTTAGACTTGTCATTTTGCCAGTATTGCCAATGTTGCATTGATATAAATGCCTTGCAATAAGATAACATAAACTCACCTCTCTGATGTATAGTCTTTCCAAGCACGAACCATGTCTCTTACTGATTCACAGAATTGGCGAGTCTGAATAAGTACCAGACACTCCTCCAATGCCTTCACTCTTTCCTTGCAAAATGCCACATAGGAGGCCCATTGCAGCCATGCAACGTGGATGCATTTCCAGGAAGCAAATTTAGCGGCCTCAGCCTCCCGATTTTCATTTTCCATACTATGCTTATGACATGCTTCATGCCAGGAATTTAAAGCAGAGCATCCAATAGACTTAAGCCTCTGACACTTGATCTGTCTCGCTAGATTTGATTTCCCAGCCAAAGACATCCATTCTGACCATATGAGCCCCTCTATATGATGCTTTCTCTTGTTGATAAAGGAAGATATATCCAAAGCTTGCTGAGACTTAGCCCGCCACAATTTGAAAACAGTATAAAGGAGCTCCACCTTTTCTCTTCTCTCCCTGTTGACGAAATTGCTATATGGTTATCAATGCCCTTTCACACTATTTCATATTTTAATGCATGGCAGTATTTTACAGCTTCAAAAATGATGTGAGTTAAAAGTGTACAAGCACAGCATGACCAAAGGTGGATAAGAGGAAGAATGATGGCTTGATATAAGTAAAAAGGTTCAAAGAAAGGCCATTGCACTAATGTAGATGGGCTTCTACTGGTTTGATGCCAAAAACGGGACACAAATTTTGAAATATTAAAGCATCAGTAGTCCTTGAGGAAGATTGGTTAGGCTTCTAAGCTTATTGATAATCTTGCAATAATCATCAGTGCATTCTACAAGCGAGAATTATATTGCTCTTGCACAATTGCTCCACTCCTATGCTTGTGGTAAAAAGATGTAGATATATGACCTTACTGACACAATTTTAAGATGTGAAGACTGGCCAACTTTAAGTTATTTAACATTCTGAAACTAATAATCATCTGTTACGGGGATCATGGGTCTGAGATTTGAGATTTGGTATATAATTGGGAAGCTCTCCAATAGGTTGTCATGAAACTTTTGACATAACAAATAGGCTGGTGAGCTAATAGGCCAAAAAACAACTCACCCACAAATGAGGACCAAGGTGCTTGTGAATAAGTCAACCATAAATTGTGATTGGGGAAAGTGTGAGATGTGAAATAACTTCTAGGGTAGATGTGCCAGTACTATGGCAGCTAGTGACGGCCTAAAAATTCTTCGAAGATACATGAGATTAAAGTAAAATAGAAACACAATGCCTTTCAACACACAAAAACTTTGAGGTGCTGTGATCCAGGGTGCAGGAGAATCGATGCCTTTCATTGAATTTGTATGTGACACATATAGTTTGTTAAAGGAGGGCAGGCAAGAACATTGCAAAAAATCACAGGTGCACACCAGAAGAGTTGCAGGTTTTCAACCCTTCCTGCTCCAATCGGTGAATGACAAGACATAATGGGGTAACCACTTTACCATCATGACTGCAGCATTAGTGGCTCCCCCTTGAAACACAATAAAATGAGTCTTAATTGGGGGCTTCCTTCTTACTGGCACGTCTACCCTAAGACCCTTCCTTACATCAAAGTGAGCAGTCATTGAGTCTGAACACCAAGATGCATCATGCATATTCCACATGTAAACTCCCTGAACGGCTTGCTGCAACAAGCAGAATCCTTCAATGGAGCATGAGCGTGCTTGCAGGGTTTTCTCAAGTGAGGTCAATGAACTCATTATGATCAATATGAGCATGCTTGCAGGTTCCTCTCACATGAGGTCAATGAGCTCATTATAATCAATATTATTTGATTGTAAAATACAGTGTGGCTGAAAACTCAAAGTCAAACAAAGAATTGCATGGGCTTGATAGCATGGCTGGAGCCAAACAGTCTACATCACACATATATAAAGTGCCTCATAAGTGGGTCTAGATGGAATGGGGGAAGAAGTGCCTCAAAGTGGGTTTGGGTGGAATGGTGGAAGAAGCCATGGCAGGGGCATGTAGCAACATGAAGGGCTACTATCCGGCAGCCTTGACGATGAAGATTTTCTCCTGCATCTCAGCCTTTGAGAGCAAATGCTGACCATGGCTGACTGAATTCCAATAGAAGGCTGCCTACGTGATACACAGCAAGGTCAGCTCCACATGCTGATAAACTCCATCAATGAAGAACACCAGCCAAAGAGTAAGACCCTTGCTTGAGATGAAAGCATGATCTGAGAGGTCACGCCATAGGCACTTGAACTGATCACTCAAGAAAAGGCTAGTTGGGAATGGGTTAGCCAAGCCTTTGACCCAACTAAGAGATGATTACAAGAAGCTATTGAGGGTGTGTAACCTACCAGAAAAGACCAATAGGGACCAAGGGCCATGGGATGGGCTAGTGGCAAGGGATGGTGGTTTGATGATGAAGGAAAGGGGCAGCCGCATGAAAGAAAAACCAGTAGTAGATTGCAATCCTTGCACTTGGATATCCTCCTTGGAAACAAGAAGGGCCAGGGAATCCACAACCACATCTTTGAGATTGTTCCCCTCTAAGGGTAGGGGGTATGAGGGAACCTCCAGGGGAGGTGGTGGAGGATTGGATAGAACTTGTGGGATGGTTGGTGCATAAATGGGAATAGGTGTGGCATGGGCCTTGAGCTCTTAAAGGCTTGAAAACATGCTTAATTAATGAAAAACACAAAATTGGTGTGCGATTTGAGAGAGTTTAAGTGGTCCCCCAAAACCTTAATTTTTGGGGCACCCTTCAACATCTATAAATAGATAGGATGCCCACTATTCAGCCTCATACTTTTGCACAAGTTTCTCACTCCTCTGTACAGATTTCATCCATTAACCTTCATCCATGTGGCAGTCCTACCCTTGCGACGGCTGCTACGCCTTCCACAACTCCTCTGGTGCTTGGTCTCTTTATCTATTTCTTCCACCCACTGTTTGGTGCCCCATACTCGGCTGTATTCGACATCCTTGTCATTGCCAATTCCTCTTGCTGCTTGTGTTTTGACTCTACAGTTCCAGGCGTTAGGTGGTAGCCCTCCACTTCTCCAGGTAATCTCTTGGAGCTTGCATTTGGCCCTTCCATTTGCAAGCGACACAGGTTGTGGTCTTCCTCCTCCAGGTGGTGGCTCTATTGCTGCATTTACAACTTTTTGGGTCATGCCACTCTCCTTAGGCATCATCCTCGGCAATCACCTCAGTTCCCTAACACTCCGGTAATCAATGTTTGGTGTTTCTTGCACTCCACACTCCGATTGGTGGTCACATCACTTGGGATCCATCTTCGATGGACATCACTCTCAGACACTCCATTGGTTTGCCCTTGGGCATTCTACACACACTTACATTCATTTATAGCATTCATTCACTTCAAAGTTTCTTCTCTCTGTGTTTGTCTGTGTGTTTGAGTTGAGTTTTGTGTTTTGTAATTTGCGTTTAGGGTTCACATGGTATCAGAGCTGGTGCTCTGCTAAAGAGTATCCTATGGTGATTGTGGAGGCTAGTCTTTGTGTGAGACTCACACGCGACTTGATTCTACCTCATAATGTCTCATGCACCTTCTTCTATGGATCCTATGATGCCCTATCAGGGTTCTCCATCATTGGAGGCTCTGAGAAGGCATTATGGTCTCGAAGAGGAGGTAGACATGTCTTCACCTTTACCACCTTATTCTTCTAGTTTTGGTCATCTTATAGAGGAAGAGTTTGAGGAGTACTTGTGCATCATATACAATTCAATTTACACCCCTTCAACGAGTGCTACTACTCCATTGCGATTGATTGGTCAAACTAGGCATCTCCTTGATCTTGGAGGAGCTACGACATTCGGCACGTCTAGTGATCCATCTCCTTTATCTTAACTAGGCATTATGTCAAGTTCATATTACCCTTTTGAGTTATATGAGCCAAAACCCTTTCCTTGTCTTCTCTTGTTGTGTAGGATTCGGATGATTTTCTGTATTTTAACTTTAATAGAGGAGGCTCTCAAAGTAGATACCCTTCATCAGGTGTATCTTTACCATCTGTTTCATTTGAGAAAGTAAACCACACTTGTCAACTCCCTCCCATCCCACCACTGTCTTCTCCACATTCTGATCTACTCACATCTTCCTTCTGATACTTTGGATTACACTCCACTTCTGCTCAAAGGTGCATCATTAAGGGGGGAATGTCACCCTTTAATACTATATCTTCCACATAGCCCCACTTTCCCACATCCTTACACTTTGGGACGACTGTGATGGGCATCCCCCTTACCCCAGACACTCACAATTCCCCCCACACGACCTTTCAGACATAGGGATATCCATCCTCTACTTATGGACAATTATCACAAATCCCTTGGGTCACTCCTACGTAGGGATTTTCATTCTTTGCTCCATGTGCCCCTCTTCGTCCTCCTATCAAGAAATGATTGAGCAACGAGAGAGATAGTAGAGTTTGCATGGAGGAACATTAAAGTGTGTATGGCAAACATTGAGAAGAGAAGAGGAGAAACTTAGGTGAATGAATGAAATAATAAAGTAAATTTGATACAAGGGTGTCATAGCTTGAAGGATGCCTTGGAGCAAGGAGACTACCAAAGAAGCCTTTGAGTTTGCAAACGCAAGAATGATGCGGTGTTGCCTGGAGCAAGGAGACTATGGTCAAAGTGGAGCCAGTAAATCTACAGCACAGGGATAGAGAGATGGTGAACCCAGGTTGTCAAATGCAAGGTCTAGTGACCATTGATGGTGATAGCAACTGGAGGTCAAGGTTGCCAGATACTGAAGGAGCCACTAGGATGCCAAATGCAAGATGTAAGGCTTGAGAATGATGATGATGATGACTGACAGTGACTTCCTTGATAGCCAAAGACAAATATCTGGATGATGCTTAGAGTAGATGCATTGTTGCTTGATTAAGGGGCAAAAAAACTAACAAACGCAAGGTCCACTAGCCTCTGGAGATGATCATCTTCTGAGAGTGTCGGAGCATCGAGAGACTTCATTGGGCAAGACTCCAGACCATTCGTACCTCTATATATGGCACCTCCCATTCATTCTTCACATATACTCACCACACTCTCTTACTTATTTTGAGTCTTTTCTCTTCTCTCTCCATCTCTATCCATGCTCATTAGCGCTAGTCACCTTTCTCCAGAGGTCTGCATTTTTGGTGGGAAAGGCTTCATCTCAGTTGGCAACCATCCCTTCGTCATGGCGACAACATCCTGAGGGTGGCACGTTTGTCATCTTCTACCCTGCTACTCACCTGGCCACCTTCCTACACAATATGCATCAGCTTCTTCTCCTTCAAGAGGATTCATCACCCTGCACTTGGCTTTCTAATTGCTGCTTCTCCATTTGGTCTCATATTCGGCAGTCCTCTAGAGGGAGGTGACTAATGCCTGACAAGTAGGGATGGAGATAAAGGAGAGAGAAGAGACGAAAGTCTTAGAAGAAGTGGGAGAGTGTGGTGAGTATAGGCGAAGAATGAATGGGAGGTGCCGTGTATTTGGGCACGAATGGTCTCAAGTCCCACCCACTGAAGTCTCTTGAACAATGCTCAACAATCTTGGAAGGCCCTAGAAAGCCTTTTTGGGGCTAGAAACTGAAACCAAAAATGGGAATGAAGAAGGGAAACTGTAGGTCTCAACATTCCCTCTCAGGCCTAAAAAGGAGCACTAAAGATGAGTGAGGGGAAGAGAAGAAGATCCACCTTGTATTTTGAGAATGCCACTTGAAAGGAGACCTGTGAAGATAGTTAGGAGACCGGATGAGCAATAGAACCTGAAATACAACCTCAGATGAGAAGCCACGAGCTTTGTGACACCATGTCGGAAGGATTACGAAGACCTAGTCACAAAGTTGCTGTGAATAATCCAAGGGCCTTGATTGAAGATAGATCCTCTAGATGTTGGGTTTCAGTGGAGGTGAAATTGCTCGAAAGAGAGCAACCTTGGAAGTAAAAGATAGTGGGTGAAGAACTTTGAGAGTAGTAGGGTCCCGCTCTAAAACTGGAGGAGTAGGAGCCCCCTTTAAAGCTAAAGAAGGAATAGAAGCTCTCTCTAAAGGAGATAGGGGTCCAAATGCTTATGGTTCACAAACTCCAAGGTATTAGATGACGAAGAAAGTACTGCCAGTTGTATCGAAGAAGGTATCTAGGGCTCGGAAAAGCGAAAGTAGAAGAATGCTTAGAGGTGTGTTCTTGAACGTAGGGAGAAGTGGGTGGGGTAGAAGGCACATGGTGAGCCAAGGGTGGGGAACAGTCCTGAGCTCTCAATGGAGTAGACTGTGAAGGAAATGTGGGATATGGTAGCCATTGAACCCGAAAATGGGTGGGGCAAACCTTGATGATGTGTGGTGGTCTCCAGGAGGACTTATTGCCTCTTGAGATCGTAGAGCCTATTTGCTCATGAGGACTTAGTGCACGTCGGATGCGTCTTATGGCCTTGAGCTTAGCAAGCTAAGAGCTGAGATAGAATGATCTCTATGGCCTAGAAAGAAGAGGTAGCACAAGGAGTGTATGGCAGAAGACGATATACTTCGGTGGGGTGGGGAGTAAAGGTCGATGTTGACAATCTTTGTTCTTGTTGCAATAGGAGCACCTAGGAGACGTGTAATTTGTTGATGGAGAAGCCATGGCACCGGGGTGGCAATCTGTAAAAGGGGAGGGTGGGAGCGAGAAGAAGGGTATCTCCCAATGACATAGTGGAACTAGGGTAAGAATCAGATATTGATGCCTAACCCACGACTTATCTTTGCCTTCTCCAATGTAGAGGATCTTCGCGGCTCACTGAGCACCTCTAGCTCGGATACCATGTCAAGAAATGACAGCAACAAAGACATCAGGGTTTGTAGGGAGAAACACAGAGTGTATACGACAAACATCGAGAAGAGAAGAGAAGAGAGAAATTCAAGTGAACGAATAAAATAATAAAGTGAATTTGATACAAGGGTGCAATAGCATGAAGGATGCCCTAGAGCAGGGAGATTGCCGAAGAAGCCTTTAAGTTTGCAAATGCATGGATGATGAAGTGTTGCTTGGAGTAGAGAGATTGAAGTCGAAGAGAAACTTTTGAATCTGCAACACAAAGATGGTGAACCCAAGCTATGAAACGCAAGGTCAAGTATCCATGGATGCTAACACCAACTAGAGGTGAAGGTCGCATGTGCTAAAGGAGCCACTAGGATGCCAAACGCAAGACGTAAGGCTTGAGGATAATGACGGCAAATGATGGTGACCTCCCTGATAGCAAAAGGCAAATAGTTGGATGATGTTTGGAGTAGATGCAATGTTGCCTGATGAAGGGGAATAAATTGAGGAATACAAGGTCCACAAGCCTTTGGAGATGATGATGTGAGCTGTGGATGTGATGCCAGATAGTTAGAAAGTCGAATGCAGGCTAATAAAATCATGTGGAGGAGAAAAAGTTGATGCCCACCATCATAAGGATATGTATTTTTGAAACCTCACTTAATATGTGGATTAATTTTTTATCACATGGCTAAGTAAATGTTGCACATGTAAGATGTAATTGGGGTTAGAGTAAATTTACAAGCTTGGGACCCAAGGAAATCATGGGATGTCAATGTCAAAGGCAAAAGTTGCTATAAATTATGTTGCGTAGGTACTTGGTGATGTCCACTGCTAGTTGTTGGTCTAGGTCATTCATTTGGCCATAAGTCTTAGTTGGTGACACTAGAGAAGTGGTGTGTAATAATACCTGACACCAATCCGATGGTCAAAGATAGCGCAGAGACACTCGGGAATGGAAGTTGCCTAGCTAATTTAATTATTTGTCAGTCATATCATTTATCTGGGCATTGAAATAATTATTAGATTAGTTTTTAGTATTTAAAGACTGAAAATTAATATTTAACTATGGATAATGATGAAAACACCATTTGCGAAGGCTACCATTTGGCAACTTACCCATGAAGGCTGGTGGGAGGCTGAAGAAGAGGAGAAACATGACCATTTTGCTGTTGTGAATTGTGGGAAGCTGATTGGGACTGTTTTTTCTTCATTTTTCAGTAGGAAAGAGCAAGTTGGCTGCAGGCGACAGCTCTTGGGGACCCCCAACTGCAAACAACAGCATCTGGGCTGCTGGTGGTAGCATTTGTCATAGGCGACAGCAGGGAGAGGGTTCCCAATAGCAGGCGACAACATCTAAAAGCTATTGAGGTAGGGCAACAATAGTAAATGCTTGATTTTCTTCAATTCTTTCCAGAGAAAGTCTGAATTTTCTCTCTTCCCAACATCTCTCTCATATCCTAGCTTTTCTACAGCCTTGCTCTAAAGATTACAGGATTGAGATCACCAGAGGTTGAGAAATTTCAGATTTCTTTTTTGTAAACCCTAATTTGCAACAAAAATTAGGGTTTAGCCGCAGCCTCAAGAAGTGTGCAAAAATTGGAAGCTCCAAGACTTAGATTCAATAAGGCTGAAGCTATTTTTTATCAAATGCAAGTGGAGGGGCTAGCGAATCAATGAATTTGGGGCATTTTCCATCTCCATCAAAGCGAGTGAAGGCCAATTGATTGCTTGAATCAAGGGGCAAATCAGATTGAAGATTTGCTAGCCATTTTGAAGAGCAAGTGGAGTTGGAATACCGAAAGGAGATTGGGAAAATCCCATTGTACATCTTCTTCTTCTTCAATTAAGTTAAAGAAATACCGAAAGGGGCGTTAGTTTTTGGGCAAATAGGGTGTCCATTGTCTAAGATTGTGAGTTAATTTGTATTTCTCAATTTTATAATAAATGTTGCTATTGTAACTAGGTTGTAATCAGGCTGAAATAAACTACCGAACACAAGGTTGAAGAGAAAGGAAAGAGAAAACACAAGAACAATGCAAAGAGAACTCAGAGATGTGCGTGCGAAATGGAATCCATATACCAAAGATGAGACAATTGTGTACAATAGTGAGTCACTGCCCTGCGTGGACACTAGCATGAGCTCCCTTTGTCCAACAAGGCATGCACTAGAATTTGCAAGTGATGAATGACTGAGTGTGGAGGAGCCCGAATATATAGGATAAAATAATACCAAGAAAGTGATCAGGTCAGCAAGCATTTAATGTTGGTCGGCCAGCATAAAATACTAGAACGATCACCAAAATGACAAATAAAAAATACCTAAATAATACTAAAATGCCTAGCACATCCCAGACTCACTCATGAGCTGACTATACTGCTAACACTCTCTCATATTATGGGTGATCTGATACATTATAATGATAAAATGATAATGACTCATCATAGAGCATCCAACAAAGACCACGAATAAGACCATGGATACCCAAGGAGTGGGTGATCAAGCCAACACCAAGGTGCCTTGGAGAGAACGTGATGTCGATGTCGATGTCGATTGTACAAAACTTAAAAATAGAGAAGAATCATAGCACCTCTATGTTTGTCATCAATGTCTTGCAGTAGTATACATGATCATCTTGTTTGCCCTCGAGCATACGTGAACATGGATTCCTTGCCTTTGGCCAAGACCGCCAAAGTGTCCCCTTGTGTGTGCTTGGACTAGAAGTCAATCCTACTCTTTGTCAAGTAACAACCCATCATAAACTTGAAAGTCAATCCCAACTCTAGGATTTCAAAACTTACTAGACTTCAGTTGATACATCAAGGAAGTTTCTCTCTGGAGCTTGTGCACTTGTATACTTGTACAGATGAGACTTATCGGCCCTACCTCACCACCCTCTCACACACTCTCTTGCATTGGAGAGATGTGAGTAATGACTGCATCACTTGCACTAGAAAGCAGTAGAAGAAGGGGCTGCCAAGCCCTCCTCGCAATCTAAGAAGACGACCCCTTTTGTGCCTTGGCCTTGGCCTTTGCCAGAGGATTCAAGCCAGAGTCGGGACAAATTGAATGGACAAAACTAGCCAAAGCTCCAATGTCTCTTTCAGACTCTGACGCAGCTTACAAACAGATGGCAAACTGACAAAATAACAAACGAACACTATACAAGTGTCCATCCTATGTTAGCAGTATAGTCAGCTCATGAGTGAGTTTGGGATGTGCTAGGCATTCTAGTATTGTTTAGGCATTTTTTATTTGTCATTTTGGTGCTCATTCTAGCATTTTACGCTGGCCAACCTAATTCCTTTCTTGGCATTATTTTATACTATATATTCGAGCTCCTCCACATTCAATCACTCATCACTTGCAGATTCTAGTGCATGTCTTGTTGGAGAAAGGAAGCCGGCGCCAATGATAAGGCAGCTAGTGACTCACTTTTGTACACGATTGTCTCGTATTTGGTGTATGGATTCTATTTCCCGAGCACATTTCTGAAGTCTCCTTTGTAGTGTTCTTGTGTTTTCTCTTTCCTTTCTCTTTTGTCTTGTGCTCAGCACTTTATTTTAGCATTCTTTCATGCTTCCATTGCTGCATCCACTTCTGACATCATATCAAATTTCAGGATCTACACTCACATTGCTGTTTTTTTCTGGTGATTACTGATCCTCTTTGTCTACTGCAGCTGGGTGACCAGTTTTAGGGACTTTTCAGCCGTTAGATTGTTGCGTTTTTCTAAAGCAGCCATCAATGACTGCATTTGCTATTGCTGCCTGCATTCTCTTACTATAGGCAACAACATTTAATGCTTGTATTCTTTTACTGATTTTTTGCCTTCTTTTACTGCAGGCAACAGCATATAATGATTTCTTGTTTGTGTTTTTCATTTGCGCATTTCTTTTCCAATGACTGTTAGGTTTGTTCACACTATGTAGCACATTCTGCAATGGACAGTTTCTAGCTTTTCCAATGGTCAAACAACTTCAATATTTGCTATTAGATCAAGGAGGCCTGTTCTCCAGCTTGTGTTAGCAATTTTTCGCCCTAGGTAGGCTATCACTAGCCGACAATCGACTACATTATTTTATTCCCTTACATTATTTATAGCAGCCATATAGTTGGGGACAACACATTATTCAGTCTTGCATGTTGCACACTTCGACCTTAGACTCTTGGGTCTTCGGTGCTGCCATCATCATCATCCTAATTTGATGCCCTTTGTTGGTCTAGACTGTTGGATCTTTGGTGCTGCCATTGTCATCATTCTAATCTGATGCCCTCTGTTGGTCCAGACGTGAAGTAATTGTGCGATTAATTGATAGAGAATGAATTGATGAATGCACAATGACTCAATCACAAAAAGAGAGGTGATGTATCAATGAGTAAGAGAGAATACAACGCTGAAGGTAATCATAGTGAATAATGCCACACTTATGTGCTAATGAGGCACAAAGTGTCTTTTTACAATAAAATAAAACCCTAACAGCTTAATCATCATAGGAAAGCCTAACCCTAGTGTCACTAGTGTCACTTAGTGCCTAGGACACTAGGGGAAACAACTACATTTAATGACAGTTTAAATGCCAAGGGAGCCCAGATCATGAATCAAAGGGCATTAACGTGTAGTTGATGAGATGGCCTACACCCTCAATGATATGTTTGACTATGTACAAGGACTAATCAATCCATTATTGTATTCATCATTTATTTTAGATTCAGTGTAGATATCTCTTCTCTTCTGCTCCACATGTCCCTATCCCACCTTCATGGGCTACTCACATGTCCATTCCCACCTTTGGATCCACTGTGCAGACTTTCTATATGGCAGCATACATGGTAGGCACTTTGGGATTCATTCTCAAGTATACTCTCCCTCTTCCTGTCCACCCTACCCAGTGCCCACCTTTCCTATCCTTCAGTACTATCACTCCTGTTGCTACGACCAAGAATGCCTTCACGGATAACACTTGTTTTAACATGTCCAATTTTACCACAATTTTATGCAAATCTCATGGACTTTGGGACCTCGTTGTTGGTCTAGAGCCTATGCCGCACCCTCGATTGGTTCACCCTGAGCACATCCTTCAATAGGGAGATTGCAATGCCATTTGCCAATGTTGAGTTAATGCAAGGATTGCTTTCTGAGTTTCACTCTTAGTTACAGCATTTCCCTCTTGCATCTGAGTGTTGGAGTCATCTCGTTGACCGCTATGTGGCACAAGATTGCACTTGACTTATTAATCTTGACTTTGAGCTTCAAGAGTTTTCCATTAAGGGGATGATTTAAAAGTCAAGCTCCCCAAATTCAGATGATGTCTGAAAATTACTTTCATTTCATTCAACACATTATCTTATTGTCTTGATCACCGACCTTCTATGAGTTCAAGTGTCGGGGGGTTCTTGCGCTCCATGAGTTTACATGATCTTATTTTGGAGTCCTCCATATACTCTAGTTTTGGAGAGGGGTTTGGTCACCTCTTCTTCGCAAGGAAAAATTAGTGGTGGCAAGAACTCACTAGATGCAAAGGCAAGCGAAAACAAGGATGACACCTCTTCTTTCTATGGAAACAAACAATCAAACCCCATCTAGTAACAACTCCCTAAAAAAAATAGGTTTTGCACATATTGCTAGAGATCAGGCCATGTGAACAAGGAGTGTTGTACCAAGGCCTAGGGTCTTCCTCCTAAGAAATCCCAACAAATCGCTACAACTGCTTCCACTCCTACTGGATAGTCCAGTGGTGCTACACCTCCCGTTGTTGCCCCATCTGCTCCATCTACTGGACATGTGGCACAAGACAACCTCAGTAGCAGTCTATAGCTTTCAATACTTCTGAAGGATCAACTGATTGATCTACTAGCTCTTCACCCATCGTACTCTTTGCATCCATTCCTAGGTCATCCTCTACACCTTCATCTAGGACCACTTCTCCACCTTGTTAGGTGTTTCATTGGCAGCAATCTGCTAATGGACATACATGATGGTGCCCACATTCTTAGTTTTTTAACTTCTTTAGTCTTCCATTGCATTCACTCATCCATACACACAGAGTTATTACACGTTCTTTCATTTAAACTTTACTTTTTGTTTTGTTTTGCTTTGGAGCATCTCACTATTGACCATTGTTTTGTAGATATTGATCTCTCTTGTAGCATTTTGTATTTTAGTATAGGGCTAACATGCAGGTTTGCACCGGTTCTTCTTGGGTTGGAGACATGGGATGTGCATCGTTCCATTCATGGTTTCATCTTTCTAGAATATTTTCTCTTCTACTAGTATGGAGGCTTCCCCTTCCAAGGTGGATTGTGTGACATTTCTCTTGATGCTATCATGGCGTGACTTCTACCTTGCTCTTCTAATTGGGGTGCTTCGTCATCATCTTTATCTTCGTCTTCATGTTTCTTGGTACCACATGAAGATCGATATTAGGTTTCTCTTCCTCCTTTGGCACTTGTCTTCAACATTGACCTTTTCTCGTTGTTGTATCTTCTGTGCATTGCATGATTCCTCATCTTTGTAAAGGGTGCTCAGGCAAGTGAACAATTTTCCCACGAGGGAATTTGTCGAAGTGGCAATTGTTGCATGTACATTCTCATCAGGTAGCACAACACTCTACACCTCATTGTGCAAAGCACACTTAGGTGGATCTTGAGTTGTCTCCACTGGTGGTTCTTTACCACCTTGCCTTTCCCTCATCATCGACATCTTGGAGTGGTTGGGTTAGCTTGTTTGTTTTGTGATGTGTTGGATCTAACCATCCCTTCCCATTCTCCCCACGGGGAACAATTATTTGACAAGCCGTAAACCATATCTATTCCCACAACTAAAAAAAAAAAAGTTCACTGTGGTTCTAACTGCCTTTGCAAGTCTTGGTAGGCCATTGGGCAGCCGATGAGTACCTTTTGTCTGATGCCCTGTCCTCTGTGGGGTGACTACTTGGACTCTCTTCGTAAGATAACCATCGCCTTTGTAGTCTTGTTAGGCCACTAGGTAGCTGACGTGCACCCTTTTTCCAATGCCCTGGGGCCGCTTTAGGGTGAGATACCTTGGGGTAAAAATGGGCTTGAGCTTTTCTTCTAGTCCCTTCTTGGTTCGATTTTGGGCATGAGATGAGAGATTGAGCTAAAAATTCATTACGCACTGATTGGCTCTTCAAAATAACCCCAAAACAGTAAATTACCAAAAGTTTCATGAAATGGGGAATGGGAATCAGTTCTAGGAAAGTTTATGTGTCCCACACACAAAACCCTAATTTGGGAGGATGTTTCCATGCCTATAAATAGACAAGCTTCCCACCATTTAGCCCCATCGTTGTCTTGTAGGTTTCAGCCATTAGCCCTCTTCCACTAGCTGTCTAGCCTCCCTTGATTGCTACTATGTCTAACTTAAGTGGATTGTAGCGTGTGCTTTCTACTTTATATCAATGCCCTAAGCTTGCTTGAAACATAAAGATACAAGGATTTCCTTATGCCTGCACTAAGCATGGTGTTTGGGTTCCACGTCCTTGTGGCTTGGCATTGAAGGGACACCAATCTACAGTTGTCGCCCAGTGTTGCACTGCTACCGGTAATCAGCTTTCATTATCTTCATCATGTCATTTTTGTGTTTTCAACACTTTTCTTCATCAGCCTCAGCTTCGACTAGTGGTTACTACACTCGGAATCAGTCTCTGTTGGACAACACAATTGACCCTCCCTCATCCTGTTTCCATGAGAGCCACCAACTGTTGGACTACCCTTGAACATCTTGTATATTCTCTCCTTCATTTATAAGATTGATTCATTCACTTCAGAGTTCTTTTTCTTCTCTGTTTGTGTTTGTGTTTTTGCGTTCTGCATTTTGAGTTTTGAGTTTTGCATTTTGCATTAAGGGTTTGAGTTTTGCACATCACTGTCTAAGTCTTTGTGTTTCAGCCATGGCCGTACTTTCTCTATTTTCTTAGTTTAAACCCTAGCATATCTTTACAGGTATTGTGAATATTTTAGGTATATTTAATTTTTCATTATTATAGTGATTTTGGCATTCATGGTTGGCTGACCAACATTTATTGTTAGCTAACTTGATGCATTGAAGGCATTATTTATTATCTATATATATTTGGCTTCTTCCTGCTCAAGTGTGTATCATTCATCATCCGTAGTCTTCTAGAGCAGGTCCTGCTGAAAAGAGGGAGCCGGTGCCAATGGCCACATAGCTAGTGACTCACTATTGTATGTGACTATCGTCACTTTGATTCTCGTGGATTTCATAGACGTTTTTGTGATCAGTTCCCCTTGACACTATGTGTGAACTTGTACTTTGTGCAAACTGTGTTGTGTTTGGATGTACTTTGATTCTCGTGGATTTCATATTCCTCCTAGTAGGAAGAAATATATGGTTGTTGATCAAGAAGCTGGTTCTTCAAGGCCACAAGGTACTAATGATCGTCAAGGAGGTGAAGGATATGATGACGACTTTGAGGCTCGAATAAAGGCAATAGCTAACGTCTTTGTTGAATTGGCCAAAGATGAGATTTTTGAATTCTTCCAAAAAGGACAGCAAGGATATGAATATGTCATCTTTAGAGAGTTTTGGGCAGCAAGAAGCTTCCAACCGCAACCTAAATATGCACCCAAAGTTGGGATGAGCAAAAGCAAATGGTACGATCGGGATTGGGTAGTACCAAATGCAAGGCCATCTTGGTAGTGCCAATCCAATGGGTTTTGGATACCCAGGTATGTATGCAATGATGGGGCAGCCACGATACTTTGGTGGTGGCACTATTTTTCATGTGGGTCAAGGACTGCATATGGAATGTATGGCACAACTCCTTATGGTATGCAGTAAGCAATACATGGTCTGCAAGGCTCAATGTATCCAAATATGGTTGGTAATATGCATAACCCAATGTATGGCAGCATTGGCATGATGCATGGGACACAAAATGGCATGTATAGTAATGCATTTACATCCATGGTGCTTTTCGGGCTCAAGAAACAACTGTTGGTCATGCAAATGCTTCTTCATAAGGTGTTAATTATATGATACACTTATTTTTGCAACATGTGTTTATGTGTCATGGCATGCCAAAGTCTATCATTAGTGATCAAGACCCTCAAATGACCAGTTTATTTTGGAAGGAGTTGTCTGAAAAGATGGGTACCATGCTAAAATTTGTCCTTTTATCGACAAATAGATGGTCAGTCAAAAGAGGAAAATTCTACAGTGCTTGATCTCTTGAGATGCTACGTATTTGAGCATAAGTCATAGTGGGAGCAGTAATTGCCTTCGGTAGAGTTTGCATATAATAATACAATGCATAGTTCCAATGGCAAAGCTCCTTTTGAGGTTGTGGAAGGCAGTAAGAAAGTATCCCCTATTTGGCACACAAACAACAATCTCTTATCATCTTTGAGGCTGATCAATATGTAGAAAACATGGATGCAACCTATGCAAAGTATGTTTTTTAGAGATCTCAAGAGAAGCAAAAGAAGGCAATTGATTGCCACAGATGTGCTTTGTAGCTTGCATAGGCGATTATGTTTGCTGTGTTTAGAAAATGCAATGCTGAAAAAGATGAAAGGTAGAGAGAGATTGTACTCAAAGTTGAGTATGATATACTATGGGTCCTTTCATGTGTTGGGGTGGATCAACGATGTTGCATATAGACTGAAATTGCCTCCACATTAACGGATACACAATGCATTTCATGTGAACTTATTGAGGCCTTTCCATGGTGATTTTGCCTAAGGATATATTTCTTGAAATTGAGCGAGAGGTTGATGTTGGGTTTTGACTCATGCTTACACTCACAGAGGAGTGTCGGTGATCCTCGGTAGGACACTGGGGCACTTTTTACTCTCCTTATGAGAGGTTTTCTCTCCCATTTCTCCTCCTTTTTTTATGTGCTTATGTTACATAGTTTGGACACTTATCGTGTTTTAAACCTTTCAAGTGTGAACACACATTAACAACCCTAAGGTTTAAGGGTTGTACTTTGTACTTGCACATTACACTATTTTGATTGTTGCATTGGGAGCCATGTCTTTACTCTCGCACTCTCTTCATTGTCAACTGTATTCTCAGTTGAGCTTTGATTTGTCCTTACTCTCCCATTTGGTATTAGAGTTGAGCTTTAGCTTAGCTGAGCTCTCACATCATGAGTAGCTCCTCGGCCATTGTCAATAGCTCCAGTTCCACTAGTGGCATGTCCGCTTGCGAGTGCAAAGCTCGCAAGTTGGGCCGCCTACTCCAACTGGACGTTGGTAATCTGCCAGTGCTACTACCTGTAGGTCTGCTTCGTGCGCCTCTGCTCCCTGGCCTGCGCTGCTACCAAGTAGATCTACCTCTAGCACCAACTATGCCCGTCAACCCTAACACCACAGGCCGTAGTTCGTCCACTTGCGCCCTATTTCTACTCCGCTACCACAGATCAGGTTTGCCCCACCTTGCTCCAACTCGGCTCTGTTAGCATTAAAGGAGGTAAAATGAGGAATTTCTTCATTTTTTATGAGTCAAGGAATGGGATAGCCATAAACTCTTCAAAAGACAGGGTAATTGTAGACCTTCCCCCTCCGACCAACTTCAAGGGAGTTCAATGCTTCTTAGGCCACACAGGGTACTACTAGCGATTTGTGGTGAACTATGCATTGATTGCTAGACCCTTGTACAAGCTATTGATAGTATTCAAGTGGACCAAAGAATGTCAGCAAGTCTATGAAAGGCTTAAAGAGGCTCTAGCTTCCACTCCTATCTTAAGAGCCCCAAATTGGTCCATTATCTTTCATGTGCACATTGACACATCAAAGTTTGCTGTGGGGGCAATGTTGTGCTAACCTAGTGAGCATAACCTTGATTATCTAGTGAGCTTTGCTAGCATACATTCCACTAATATAGAAAAGAACTATTCCAGAATAGAGAGGGAAGGGTTAGCCATGTTGTTTTCCATAAAGAACATTATCTTCTAGCGATACTCTTAACCTTCTTCGTGGATTATCAAGCATTGATTTATCTTGTGAACAAACCCTACACAATAGGATGCATTGCTTGATGGTTACTACTACTTTTAGAATTCTACTTCTTTGTGGTAGTGTGCAGAGGCAAACAATACTATATGGTAGATCATATGTCCTGCATACCCAAGGTGAAGCAACTAGATAGTCTCCTCCATTGATGCTATTTGGTCATAGTTTGTGGACAGCTCATTATTTGGTCCGTACCTCTTGTTTATAGCTTGTTTTGGGGCAGCGGTATTACAGCAGCCTGTTTGGTTTGTATTGTGCCTCTTTTTTCTGCAATATGGCTGGTCATTCAAATGACGGTGCCATCTTCAAGATTGAAAAGTTGGATGATAGCAATTATGGCTATTGAAAAACCCAGATTTGACAGGTTTTGATGTAGAAATCTTAGATTAGGAAAATCAAATTTAAAAGCATTAAGCCTAAAGGTCACGATTAGGATTTATGGGATGACTTAGATGAGCTTTGCAGGTCCACGATTATCCTATCCCTGAACAAGCAGCTTTATTATAGTGTTGTCATAGATGGGCAGTCTCCATGGGATCTTTGGGAGAAAATTCATAATCTCTATGATAAACAGAGCCCTACTTCTCAGATGTATTGGCTAAAGTAGCTTATGGACCTTCGTATGAAGGAAGGTACCAGTATTTCTGAGCATTTGAGCCAGTTTCATGCCATGATTAGCCAGATGTCATTGCAAGGTATTGACTTTAAGGACAATCTTCCACCTTTGTTCTTGTTGGACACACTGCCCAATTCTTGGGACACATTCGGTACTGCTATATGTGCAAATATGCCCAAGAATGGGCTGAAATTATCTGATGTATAGGGTATACTCCTGACAAAGAAGATCAATAGGAAGAATGTGGATACTTCTCGTACTTCTCATGGTTTGACTATTCGAGGTCACCATGATGTTAAGAGCGGGAATGACCGCTATGGTAGAGACTCGCAAAAGTCTCATTCTAAGTCCCGTGGATGTAAGTCCGATTTGACATGCCATCATTGTGGAAAAGTAGAACATATCAAGTCGCAGTGCCATAAAATGCACAATGACAAGCACAAGGAAAAGGGCAAAGGGAAAGCGTAGGACAAGTTTGATGATCGCAGCATTATCCCTGCTAAGTCCAGTGTTAAGATCAAAGAGATCAATGTAGTGCAGCAATCCAACTCTGATGATAATTACATACTTACAGCTTCTTTGGATGAGTCACAACTGTCTGATGCCTTGCCTGGTTTTACTCAGTGTTGGCTCATTGATTCAAGGGCTTCCTTTCATATGACCCCTCATAGAGAGTGATTCCACTCCTATTGCAGTATGACTGGATCTATCCATTTGGGGGATGACTTGGCATTGCAAATAGTTGGTATTCGACTATAGTTTGGTTTAGGTAGTATGTTTACTTTGCATAGTATTCGACATGTACCAGCTCTCATGAAGAGTCTTATCTCTGCTGCCACAATGGATGATGAGAGTTACTTTGTTTCCTTTGGGAGTTCTTCTTGAAAGATCACCCGTGGGAACCTTATTCTGGCATGTGATGCTAAGTCTGGCACTTCGTGATGGCAGCCTTTTGATTTTGGCACTCTATGTGGATGACATGTTGATTACTGGAAGACCTCCTGATGATGAGCTAGATGCTCTAAAAAGTGAGCTCAAGACGAGCCTCACATATTCTTCGGATACGCATTATGCGTGACCGCTCTTAGCGGCTTCTTTACTTGTCACAAAAGGAGTATATCCAGAAGGTCCTTGAGTGGTTTCATATGCAAGATATTAAGTCTATTGGCTGTCTTTTTCTTTTTTATGTGAAGGTGAGCCAAGCCAATTATCCACAGTTTGATGAGCAGAAGGCCAAGATGGCTAAGATCCCTTATGCATCGGTAGTAGGCAATTTGATGTATGCCATAATAGCCACTCATCCTGACATAGCGTTTGCAGTGGGAGTTGTGGCACACTATATGGCTACACCCGGCAGGTGGCATTGGAATGCCCTCAATGGTATCATGAGGTACCTGAAGGACACAACTGATATGTGCATATATTATGATGGCTAGGATGCAGCAATCATGGGGTACACTCACTCTGATTATGCAAGACATGCAGACAATAGAAAATCCACCTCTGGCTATGTGTTTACCTTTGCTAGGGATACTATTTCTTGGATGTCCAAGGTGTAGAAATGCACAGCACTCTCTACCACAAAGGCCGAGTATGTTGCAACCACTAAGGTTTACAAGGAGGCTCTCTAGTTAGATCGTCTAGTGGCAAACCTTGGTATAGCTGAGATGGCTCTTACATTGCATTCGGATTCTATGACTGCTATCCAATTAGCCAAAAATCCGGTCTTCCATGCAAAGACGAAGCACATTGAGGTGCGGTACCACTTTATCATAGAGATCGTTGAGGACAAGTCTGTTGATCTTGTCAAGATCTCAACTGACCAAAATCCTGCATATCTACTCACGAAAAGTCTCTCAGTAGAGTGTTTTGCCTTCCTTAGAAAGTTGATGGGCATTGGATGAGATAATCTCTATTTCCCATCCTGTTATGCTCAATGTACACATTGTACTTTGTCACTTTTTTTTTCTTAAGTGGAAGGTTATTGGGGGTAAAGACTCGTGTGCCTAGCCGCCTGTGTAGTACTACACTGACAGTACCCACACTTGCACATTGCAGGCGACAAACACCCATCACTATCACTTCATTCTTTATTCTTTCAATGACATTTGAATAAAGAGAATGCCGGTTACAAATTGTGACTATCGGAGTTCCCACATCTTGAGTCTCTCTCTCTTGCTCTCTTACTCCATCCACCATAGCTCACACCTCTATTGCTTCCGCTTGCTCGTGCGTCCACTTGGGCTTCTCTCTTCAAGTCTATTGCAGACTCACCCTGATGTACATTTGCAAATGTTTGAGCTGAACCAAAAAGACCCAAATTTCCGGCCTGAAATTCAAGAAATCTCTTCAATGAATGTGTCCTAGACATGTGCAGAAGCAGAGATACTCTACCCGGACAAAAGGCCCTTTTCCAATACATTGATATCTATGATTGATGCCACATGCTTGGCCATGCTCCCGGAATGCTTTTGGGCTTCGATTGAGCTCACTTTTGGTCAGTCTTGATTGTCATTTTACTATTGTACATATAGTGGACAGCAATACTTTTAACAGGGATAGTCTATGCCTAATGCTCTTTCATGCTATTAGGGCATTCTATAGGATGTATTGGTGCATGACATTCAAGCTCTATGCTTGATTATGCTATTGAACGCATTTGAGCTTTGATTTGAGCTTACGACATTTGACATCTGTTGTGAGTTACTTCATTGGATGCTTTAGAGGTCTATGATCTTACGAGCTTGAAGCTTTTATTGGGTCTTATGCTCTCAGCTATGTATACCACTCACATGCGGATTTGAGCTTTGTTTGCTCATTTAGCATCTGACTTTTGTTCTAGTGGGAGCCACTTACTTGACACTTGGATGTTACATTGAGCTTGAGTATATTGTACCTCATTTTCAGCATGCTGTAATTGCAGACTATTGTTCTATGGAAGCATTAACAAGCAATAGGCATATGCTTTCACTAATTAAAAAACCTTCAGCTCTGATTATTACAGTAGTAAAAATGACGGTAAAACTGAGCCAAATATGGGCTCAAATCAGTCCAAAATCTTTCCAATACATTGGCCAAACATTCCCCAAGTGTCCAGCATCCCGGGAGCATCACATAAGCCGAGAGCATGACATTTCCCAAATAAATAGCATTTAGTCCTGTTATGACAATAGTGATATCTATGAGAAAACTGAGCTAAAAGAGTGCTCAAATCAGTCCAATAGCATCTCAAACCAATGACATATGATCACCCAAGTATTCGACAACAAAACATAGGTATATGGGCATCCCAAGAAGCATATATAAGCTCCAAACATTGAAGATATGATTGTCCTTGTTTTATGATAGCATCTTGCCCTGTTTGCACAGTAATTAGCTGAAGCTCAATGACTCAAAACCAATGCTCAATGTTAATGGTCAATGTGGGAGGAGTGGTAAACAATGCCAAAGCCTTTGTCCAATGCTGGGGAGTGGTTGAGCAAGCAAAAGTGCTTGAAAGTGGCCACAACTGAAAAAACGTGTTTATATTTTCGGCCGTGAATATTGAGTTGAATACTCCCTAAAAATTTCTCAATGTATGCTCAAGATTGCCTTGAGATAGCCCCAATAGGTCCTAACAAGTGCTAGAGCAATGAGCGCTCGATATGAACCTTAAGAGGTGGAGCTATGGCTGCGAATGGTGAAACCTTGCTGTTGTAGGTAACTTGAATGAGAGCTGAAGCAATGCCGGATTAAGCTCAAGCTCACGGAGAACGTAGCTCTGATATCAGTTGAAGGGAGAAGCCCAAGTGGAAGCACGAGCAAGCGGAAGCAAGAGAGGTGTGAGCTATGGCAGATGGAGCAAGCGAGCAAGAGAGAGAGATTCAAGACGTGGAAACTCCAACAGTCACAACGTGTGATTGGCCTTCCCTTTATTCAAATGTCACTAAAAGAATAAAGAATGAAGTGACAGTGATGGGCGCCCGTCCCCTGCAGTGTGCAAGTGTGGGTACTATTAGTTTAGTAATATACGGGCAGCTAGGCACAAGCATCTTTATCTCCAACAACAAGACTGACTTTGTGCATTTTGGACAACAAAATTTTTGGGTTTTGTATTTTTTGTGTTGCTAAGAGCTGTTTGTGCATTGGATAGTGTATACGTTGGACAATTTTGACAGAGATTGATCAGATTTACTAATTACACCAAGGTGCTTGTTGCTATAATTTTTGGAAATTCTTAGATTTACAGGTTGGTCCAGCCTCAAGTCTTGCTCTTGTGCTCTTTGATTAGTGACATTTACCATGGCCAATTAGGGACAAGGTGATGTATTCACATATGTATCCGAGGATAGGTTGGATGGCAATAACTACTCTCTATGGTCTTTTATGATGAGAAATTTGCTGATTGCGAAGAATCTTTGAGATTATGTCAATGGTGAAGAAGCTCGTCTTGGAGTTGTGGCTCGTGCTACACCTCCTCCAAGAGGATATGGTCAAAGGCTTGCTTAGCTTGCTCCGGCTTAGCCACTTCCCCAGAGATCAGCAACACAAAAGGCTTGGGACACACGAGATGCTCAAGCATTGTTACTGATTGCAGCGGTAGTTTAACAGTCTATCATTCCACATTATACGGTTTGCAGCTTCTTTACGAGAGGCATGGTTGATACTCGAGTAGATATTTGTTGGAAAAAATGAGGCACGCATCTCTTTCTTAAAGAAAGAGCTTGAGAATGTGAAGCTGGATGAAGGTGATTTCATGCAAGATCATCTTAACAAAATTCACGACTTGCGTAAGCAACTAATGAATGTAGATGAGTATTATTCGGATGCACAATTGATCTGTACTACTTTGTGTACTACTTTGAATTCATTGCCGCTATTAACCTCATGGCGGAAATATGAAGCAAAGAGCGGAAAAAGAACAGAAAAAGAGCAAAGGCGCAGAGACCATCCCTAAAGCTAAGCTGAGGCAAAAATCACAATTTTAAATGGAAGGCGTCTAAAAAAACTCTAAAAACTCTTGTAAAAGAGCGCCACGCTTCCTCGTATGCCATTTGTAAAAGAATAGACGGGTGTGGGCTTAAGGCATGAGGCAAGAAGAGGGAAATAGGAAAAATGGCCTTGCCACAACGGCCGGTCATATAAAAAGGGATGAGTGCCCATGGGATTTTAGGGCTTGTATATAAAGTTCAAAAAGTGAATGGAAGCTCATTTTTTGGTATGTGGCTAACAAGAGTTCTCTCTTCTTCTTTTCTCTCTTCACCTTGCTTGTGTGTATACTCTTGAGAGAGCGAGTGTGAGAGAGTGAGGGAGAGAGTGTGAGGGAGAGAGTGTGTGGGAGTGAGGGAGTGAGTGTGTGGGAGTGAGGGATCAACAGGGTGAAGCTCTTCACCATCTCCTCTTCTCTTCCCTTCTCTTTTCTCGCGCACGCGGCTATGGTGGATGGAGCTCGATGGGGGAGGCTTGAGGATGCTTGAGCTAGCATCTAGGATCGTGGAGCTACCGGTGTGTGCAAGGGAGGAGGCAACTCATTTCGGCATCGAGGTAAGCTCACTACACTCGCAGGTTCGATGGCACATCGGCTAGGTGAGAGATAGCCATTTCATTGGCGATGTCCGCATAGTATTAACCTTAAGCAAGGGCTGCGCGACTTCTACGGGATCCGCGAAGCCACCGATAGAAACACTTGCAGCTAAATCCAAGGAGGGGGATTGTGACTTCTTACAACCCACCAAGTCTCTATGCTAGCAACCTGCTAAGGCCAAATCCAATACCCATGAACCCCAGTTCAGATGGGTGTCTACACAACAGAGCATGCCACCGAGAAGCAATCCGCCACGCCTTCGCAAGCTAAGAACGCAACCTTAAAACCTAGGAGGCCAAGACAAAGCTACAGATAGTTACGTACGGTCAAGCCGCGATGGATTCCTAAGACCCTATTGCAAGTGCAAGGCTATTATGAGGGTAATACTTGGATATGGATCCTTAAGGCTAAAACAGCCAAAGGCACTGATCAAATGCCGTCTTCACGCTTAACCATACCCAGCCATACAACGTGTCAAGGCCTAAAGCCACATAAGCCTCGAGACACCAAGCCCATAGACTCACAACTGATTATGCCCATGAAGACCGACCAAGTCTATTGGTCTGAATCTCAGCCTGCTACTCCCAAACCAGTACCAGGTAACTCTACCAAGACTCAGGAAGCCACATCCGCAAGTAGCAGTGTCCCATTAGCAGTCCAGTCCCAGCCTGTTGTGCAAGGGACCCAACCGCAATCTCAAGAACAACTGAAACCGCAACCATCTGTTGCCAGACTCTCTAGTTCTGTCAAACCCCAACCACCTGCAGGACTTAGACCCTCTTATGAGTGAAAATCATTATTGATACTGGCCGGCCGCAGATCTAGCCGAAGACACAAGGGATGACGCGATTGCTTGCCTTAGACGCTTAGATGCCACATTCATGTTGCTGGCTCTGAGCTACAACCGCTTGGACTTGGATATGTTGCAAGAGCCCTTAGCAACCGAAGTTCGTACAATGCCTTGTTCGTGGGACACATTCGAATTTGCATTCGTCAAAGCACCCACTCAGTTGTGCAGAGTTGCTCAGCACTAAGATATCTAGAGAGTAAGCTATTAAACAATATCTCATTACATAATACGATAAGCTAGCTACTTCTGCTATCACTGACCAAGAAATCGAGGAGTTAAAATAGCTTATTGAAACGGAATCCCTTTTCTTACGGAACTAGTACGCTCTTTGATTGCAATGGGAACTCAAAGGATGCCAAATAGTGACCAACGACGCGTAATCAAGACATCGGAGTATGACCCAATTTATGTTGCTCCAACCTCGTATAGGGTGTTAACAACTATTTGTGGCCGATCTATAGAAGAGCACATCAAAGGACACCCTCACCTTGATCGCCTCCTGACCGAGGAAGAGTTACATATTGCTAGCCATGTCGATTCCGGCGACTTTCTAACGGATGTCCTTACTTACATCATACACATAAGTAGCTAACCCTTCGATCTGGACCGCGAAGCTCAGTTGGAGTACAATCCAGACTTCTACACTTGGCTCATGCGAAGGTAAACACTTGACCCGTACGTTGAATGCCCTTGGCCCGCTAGCCTTCACCAGACCCAATCAAAATCAAGCATCTGGGACAGGCCACTCACATACTTGGTATGCGCATTAGATGCGACACGCATCATGGACTCCTCTACTTGTCATAGAGGGAGTACATTCATAAAGTCCTTGAGTGCTTCCGCATGCAGGACATAAAGCCTATTGGCTGTCCATTTCCTTCTTATGTGAAGGTATCACAGGTTGATTGTCCGCAGACAGATGAGCAGAGGGCCGAGATGCCCAAGATTCCCTATGCATCTGCAGTGGGCAGTCTTATGTATACCATGATAGCCACTTGTCCAGATATTGCCTTTGCAGTTGGTGTTGTGGCACGCTATATGGCTACACCTGGCAAGAAGCATTGGGATGCTGTGAAGGGTATCATGAGGTACCTGAAGGGCACTGCAGATATGTGCATATGCTATGGCAGCCAGGATACAGGAGTCGTGGGGTACACTGACTCTGATTATGCAGGACATGCAGATAGTAGGAAGTCCACTTTTGACTATGTATTCACCTATGTTGGAGGTGCTGTTTCTTGGATGTCCAGGGTGCAGAAATGCACGGCCCTTTCTACTACAGAGGTACACACCACCATGAAAACCTCAGTCTACACTTAAACGCAGAAAGGAAAGAAATATGTTAACTTATGATTGAGGAAAAATGTCACAAAATTTTTGAAATAAAGGGCGAAAAGTCTGAAAAGAAAGTTTATTTTGGAGCTTAAATGTTTTCATTCAACGAACATGAAGTCTTTCTTTTCAGCAAATAATTGTTTTGAAAGCACTAATGGAAATCATGATTCATGACAGGAACGAAAGATGCCACAGTAAGATCATGCTCACTGACTTCCTTTCACGGAGGAGGAGAGGACACAGTATGGCATCAGCGTAGAAAACCATGCTTATAATCAGTTGAAATTCCGCAGTATCCATAACCTTGAGGAGGTGGTAGCCAAGGCGGAGGCTGCTAGGAGAGTAGTGGAACAGTATAACCTCTCGAAGTACCTAGAGAAGTTTGCGCAAGAGCTTACTACATAAAGTGTGTGGAATTTCTGAGAATGTACAACCCCGATCAAGAATGTGGAATAGTGACTGTGGGAGGAGGGGAGAATACTAAACAGATGCAGGTGCCATTGAACCAGGCCTTGGTGGAGAAGGCATTGGGGTTGGAACCTAAGGTGGAGAAGAAACATAAGAGAGATGTGTATGCTATGCTAAAGATGAAGAGGGAGGATGTTTTGATAAACGACGGCATCAGTATACATGATATCCCCGATGCCGAGGCCTGCATGTATGCAAAATTGGTACACTCACTTTTCTCCAACCAACGCTATAACTCCCTCATGCACCGAATCAGTGTGTCTATGCTGAAGAATGTGGTAGCCCACACCTTGGATGAGGTAGACTGGAACGGCTACGTGTGCAAGACTATAGACCAAGCAGCCAAAGCACTAGGACATATTCAAAGAAGAAGTGATTCCACAACCCCCTTCACCCCTCTCTGAAGAACAGCAGCAGTCAGCAGACACATCCGCGGAAAGAAAAACAGTCCTCAGGGGAAAAAAAAAGAAAATGTTGGAAGAAGCTAGATAGAGATTGAGGGCAAAACCTATGGCACATCCGTCCGCACCTCTTCCACCATGCCCAGGTGACCTGCCGGCCAGCTTCCATGCAAAACTCGTAGTCTGGGAGAGACAAGAAAAGAGAAACAACCTTTTAACTTCAACTTCCTCCTTCCTAACGGCCTGCGCAGAGTCCTTCCCCTTAAAGTAGTGGAAGAGGTGATCGGCGTTGGAAGCTGGCTAGGCCAACAATGGCTGGAAGAAAGAGAGAAGAATCCCACTCTTTGGGGCACTGAGGATGCGGAGTATTGGCAAAATAAGGTTTTTGAAGTGCCTTGGTCTGTGCCCGGATAGGAGTGCTAGCCACTGTGGCGGAGATGCATTTGCGACGACAATGTGTTCTCTTGGATGGCTTTTTGTAATACCTTCCCCTTTTAGAGAAACAACCCCACCTTCATTGCGTATCCTCATAGGGTAGGAGTAGATTTTAATGTTGACTTCTTCTCCTGTTCCGATCCCGCCTTCATTACCACATGTAACTACCTTAGGCTATTAGAAATCTTACTTAAGCAGGATCCCACCCCGGCATAACGTGGTCTCCCCCCACTCTTTTTTGATCCTAATGCCCTAGATAGCTGCGCAATGACCCGCCTAATGATGCGAGCTAGCCTTCTACCTTTCTTTTGCCTAGCTATTCTTGAGGATATGAGTGATAACCAATTCATCCGCTGTAACGACCCATTCCTCTCGACCATCTCTCTCCATGTCCGCTTGAACCTTAAGGGTTATATGTAGAGCTGGAAATTTTTGAGTCACTCCGTTGAATCCCCTTCCCCACAACATTCGGATGATGATAACTAGTAATTAGCTATTGCCCGAATCATGTAACTTAGCAAGAAAAAAAAAAAGAAGGCCAAGCACAAAGATAGTAAGCAAATAACAATGAAAGGAGTACAGGACATGTCTAAACACAAGTCGTGGCACATAGCTCATAGTCATTGCACCTAGGGGTCCTCAAGTTAGGCACGTCTGGTGGCCTTGGTTAGCCGGCTCCGTTCCTAAACCCCTAGCAGTTTTCGACTCCACACTTCACGCTTAGGGTATCTCAAGGGCAGGACATACCTAGAGAGGTGACACTCACCTATGGTTAGACCTGTCACCCTAAGCTACATACACCGCACCTCTCTTCGTACGAACGAGATCCTCAAGTGTGGGACATCACCCAGGCTTTGCCTATGGTTAGACCCAGCTCCCCGTTCCACCAGCACAAGCACAGAGCACTACACCGTGAGGTAGACACTCCCCTTAGGTAGAGCACTTTCTCCTTTCATATACAACAAGATGTTGCAAACCACCAACTTCGAAGGCCCCCATCATTCACTCAACATACCTTGGGTTCTCCATCCAAATCATTACCAAAGCTTTCCAATCAACGGAGTCCACATGTGGCCCTATTATTACCCCACCAGTCACTTCCCCAAAGCCCATTGCCAAGAGCCCACCCTTCCACAACAAAGAGCTTGAAGTGCCATGAGACTGGCACTCGTCTCGGAGAGAGGTAATGTTAACCTCAATTTGAGATGGCGAAAATATGAAGCAAAGAGCGGAAAAAGGACAGAAAAAAAAGCAAAGGCGCAAAGGCCGCCCCTAAAGCTAAGCTGAGGCAAAAAGCGCAATTTTAAACGGAAGGCGTCTCAAAAAACTCTAAAAACTTTGTAAAAGAGCACCAAGCTTCCTCCTGTGCCATTTGTAAAAGAATAGACGGATGTGGGCTTAAGGCATGAGGCAAGAAGAGGGAAATAGGAAAAAGGACCTTGCAACAACAGCCGTTCATGTAAAAAGGGATGGGTGCCCATGGGATTTTAGGGCTTGTATATAAAGTTCAAAAAGTGAATGGAAGCTCATTCTTTAGTGTGTGGCTAACAAGAGTCCTCTCTTCTTCTCTTCTCTCTTCACCTTGCTTGTGTGTGTGCTCTTGAGAGAGGGAGTGTGAGGGAGTAAGTATGTGGGAGTGAGGGATCAAGAGGGTGAAGCTCTTCACCATCTCCTCTTCTCTTCTTCTCTTCTCTTCTCTTCTCTTTTCTCGCGCGTGTGGCTATGGTGGATGGAGCTCGATGGGGGAGGCTTGAGGATGCTTGAGCTAGCATCTAGGATCGTGGAGCTACCGGTGTGTGCGAGGGAGGAGGCAACTTATTTCGGCATGGAGGTAAGCTCACTAAACTTGTAGGTTCGAAGGCGTGTCAGCTAGGTGAGAGAGTCATTAGAGCTCGCTTGAAACACTTGAAACAATAAGCGGTCCGTGGGTCTTGGCGGTTGATCGCCTCTACAGCCGTCCTCTTATTTGACCTTTCATACGGCCTTGAATCTCACCATGAGGATTTCCCCGCAACTACTTATTTTCCTTCAATTGGTTAGTTTGCTCTTAGAAGAAGAGCAAACAAGAAAGAACAGTGGGGTGGATGTGATAGCCTCTGAACAGGATTTTATGGCAAGGCAAACAGGCAAGGGCAGCCAATCTAAAAATGCTCCTTAGAGTTTTGGAAGTTCAGGTACTTCCATAGCGCAGCAAGAAATAGGGGGACACATAAGCCAAGAAGGACAAGTGCCACTATTGCAAGAAGCTAAGTCATTACATCACAAAATGTAAGAAGTGTATAGCCAAGGAGGAGTTAGGGATGTTTGTTTCTAATGAACCTTCTATTGCTACTAAGTCCGTGTCTTTTATTGTAGATCATGACTTGTTTCTACACTTACAGTTATGACTCCTCTTAGGCTGATAGAGCACTTAGCTCTACTGAGGATGCTAGCACTTGGTTCTTTGGTAGTGGTACTTCTAGGCATATTATATCTGGCAAGGATTTGTTTTTCTCTATTGTTGCAGCTACTGTTGGCAAGTTTGTGCAGTGTGCCAACAATGCATCTTACCCGGTTAGAGGTATTGGGGAGATTGTGTTGATAGCCATTGATAGCTCTACTCTTCGTTTACAGGATGCATTATTTGTGCCAAGCATAAAGAAGAAATTTTTGTCCATTTCTTCTTTAGCAAAGTGTGATATGCAAGTTACATTTGATGGTCACAAATGTATGGTAAGAGATAAAGAACCAATGACTTTTGGTTTTGATTGGCACATTATGTCATGGACTCTACAGGTTAGATGCTTATTTAGTTGATCAGTCGGTCTATTTAGCGTGTACTCTTACTCCTACTATGTCATCAGCAGAGTTATGGGATGCTTGCATGGGACATGTCAACTATGGCAGTTTGAAACTTATGCAGTGTACATACATGCTAAATGGCTTACCTCTCTTGGAGAGATATATTGAGCATATATGTGAAGGATGCATTTTTGAAAAAATGTATCATTTTTTGTTTCCTCGTGATGTTGCTTTTAAGGCAACTACAAGATTACAGAGTGTGCATTTGGATGTATGTAGCCCTATGTAGACAAAGTCATTGGGTGGCTGTTATTATTTTGTCACTTTCATTGATGACTTTACTCATTTTTACTGGGTCTACTCATTGGTGAAAAAGTTAGAGGTGTATGATGCATTTTTGGCTTTTGTTGCATTTGCTGAAAATCAATTTGTTTGTAGGATTAAGACTCTCTGTTCGGACAGAGGGGGAGAATATATGTTTTTCATGTTGAATAATTTTTTGAAGCAAAAAGGCATTGTCCATCAATACACTATTGCATATACTCCATAGGAGGATGGGGTTGCAGAGAGGAAGAATCGGTCACTCATGGAGATGGCCAAATGTATGCTAAAAGCAAAGAGTTTGCCACATGTTTTTTGGATGGAAGCAGTTGTGTGTGCTTGCCATGATTTGAACAGGTGCCTTACCAAGGCATTAAAGAATGTTACGCCTTCTGAGGCTTCTGTTGGACATTTTCGTACTTCTGGGTGTCTTGCATATAATCACATTTCCAAGTAACTAAGAAAGTAGTTGGACAAGGCTATTAAATGCATTTTTGTAGGGTACAACAATGAGAGCAAAGGATATAGATTGTATGATCCTATTTATAATGAAGTATTTATCCGTAGGGATGTGGTTTTTGATGAGAAATCAAAATTGAGAGCAAAGGATATAGATTGTATGATCCTGTCTCCAATAAAGTATTTGTCAGTAGGGATGTGGTTTTGATAAAAAATCAAAATTATCCCTTGTTGGTTTTGATACATATCAAGTTGCCAATGATGTATTGGAAGGGGTGCTGCCCATTTCTTTTGGTGATACATTTGGAGCTTCAACAAATGAACGTAATGTTCAGCCAACTGCTCCATTGAGCAATGAAGAAATTCAGTCTATGGCTGGTCTGAATATTCAGCAAGATACTGAATTTGAGATTCAACAAGAGCTTATACACAATCAGGAAGCTAGGAAAATGTCCAGATGGTACTTGCAGACTATGAAATATAGTCATTTGGATGCTGCTATTACTGGTCGTACTAGAAGACAAGCTCGTTTGCATGATCATATTAATACAATGGAGTTTGTTATGGCAGCACATACACTTGATGATGAGGAGCTTGAATGTTTTGAGGATGCACAACAAAGTGTGCATTGGATGGCAACAATGCAAGCTGAATTTGATTCTATCATAAAGAATCAAACATGGAATTTAGTGATATTGCCTATTGGGAAGAAAGCCATTGGTGCAAAGTGGGTCTATAAGTTGAAAAGAAATGCGGATAGATCCATTGAAAAGTATAAAGCCAGGCTTGTGGCCAAAGGCTACCCACAAAAGAAAGCCATTGACTATGAGGATACATTTTCTCCTATATCCCGTATGACTACCATTCGGTCTATGGTTGCTTTGGTTGCCCATCATGGTTGGATTGTGCACCAACTTGATATTAAGACTGCATTTTTACTTGGGAAACATCAAGAAGAAGTGTATATACAACGGCCCATTGGTTTTGTAGTTGAGGGATCCAAACACTTCGTATGTAAATTGAAAAAGGCTTTGCATGGTTTGTAGCAAGCTCCTTGAGCTTGGTATGCAAAAATTAATGCCTTTTTACTCAGCCAAGGGTTCATTAACAACTCATCAGAGTCTACTCTTTATGTATGTAAAGAGGGGGGATGCTTGCTAGTAACATGTCTTTATGTAGATGATCTTTTGCTCACAAGGACATATGCTGATCAAATTTCAGCATTCAAACAAAGTTTGCAGCAAACTTTTGGGATGTTAAACTTAGGGCCTTTGCACTACTATTTGGGCATTCAGTACATTCATGATGCTAGAGGCATTGGATTGTCATGGTCCTGATATATTGGTAGACTTCTAGAGAGGTTTGGCTTACAATACTGCAAGCCAATTTGCACACCAATAGAGATTGGGCTTAAGCTGTCCTTACATGATGACAATGATTTGTTTGACATCCATATGTATGTTCCAACCATTGGATGACTCATTTGCTTATGTAACATAAGGCCAAATATTCAGTTTGCAGTTTCAGCCCTGAGTAGATATATGCACAGCCCATGCATGTCACATTGGCAAGCTATGAAGCATGTTTTTCGTTACTTGCAAGGGACTAGGACTCTTGGATTGCTTTATGCCAAGGGGGGACCACTGCAACTACATGCTTACAGTGATTCAAATTGGGCTGGTGATTTTGATTCACGTCACTGTACGAGTGGAAATTGTTTCTTTCTTGGCTCTTCTTGCATCTCTTGGCTTAGTAAGAAACAATCCACTATTGCCACATCATCTTGTGAATCTGAATACAAGGCAGCTTTCACTACCACAATTGAATGTGTATGGTTGAGGTGTTTGTTGGCTGATCTTGATATATCTATTACAGAGCCTACTCCTTTGTTTACCAATAGTCAAAGTGCCATTGCACTGCCACAGAATCGAGTGTTTCATGTACACATGAAGAACACAGAGATCCACTATCATTTTGTTAGAGAGAGGTTATATGCAAGAGATATCCGCCTTGCCTACTGTCCTACTACTAGAAATGTGGTAGATATCTTCACCAAAGCTCTTTCTCATGACACATTTGAAGCATTCTGCAATGCTTTAATTGAATCTCCTTTGGTGGATGATCCTTGTATGTTGATCACTCTTCACTCCAGGGGGGGTTTGTTGGGTTTGACTTACATCTACGCTCATAGAGGAGTGTCGATGATCATTGGTAGAACACTAGGGCACTTTTTACTCTCCTTATAAGAGGGTTTTTTCCCTAGTTTTATTCTCCTTTTTTTATGTGCTTATGTTACATAGTTTGGGCACTTATCATGTTGTATACCTTTCACGTGTGAACACACATTAACAACCCTAAGGTTTAAGGGTTGTTCTCTGTACTTGCACATTACACTCTTTTGATTGTTGCATTGGGAATCGTGTCTTTACTCTTACACTCTCTTCACTGGCAATTGTACTCTTAGCTAAGCTTTGATCTGTGCTTCCTCTCACAGTTGAGGAGCTAAATGAGATTTTAATACGTGAGTAGATTTTGACACATAAAGAGAGAAAACCAGAGGTAAAGCTTCTAGAAGATATTTGGTGACGTTTTGAGAGTTATTCACAATGGTTGTTAAGTGGATGGAAGAGGATGACTTGGCAGACCATCCTCAATTATTGTAGCTTTACCTTGAGGCTATTCTGTTAGAGATAACTTTGAATCGGGCTCAGTTAGGTTCAGCAAAGTAGAGATCCAGAGCATCGCTTGATGCTTAAGGGAGAGGTAGCACTTCCACTCCTCCAATGATGGACACCTCTCATGTATAGTGGATCTTGAATATATTCAGCATCCATCCAGGGTATTATGTTGATAGTATGTCTGCCATGAGGTTAGTATTCAGTGTACTAGTCACTGTAGTGTTGAAAAGCAGAGGGATATAGATTTCATTGCAGCTCTAAAACTATACATTTGCATTAGTATGCATCAGTTTGCATTAGTTTGTGATCATGAAATATATCAATTTTCAGTGGTGTTTGGTTGATTTTATGAACAACATGTTTTATAAATACCATTGATAGTTCGGCCATTGTATGGGTTTTTGGTAGGAGTATTGGATTCTTTATGAGTCTTATATTTTATGTATGCTGGTTGGAAATTTTTACGAAGTATTTGGCATTAGCATGGTTTAACAATAATGGCCAATGTCCTTTTTACTATGATGTCTTTTGGAAAATTCCAGTGCAATATGTTTTACTTTGGCAGTGCAATCAAGGATGATTGCAAGGATTTTAAGGGGATGGTATGTCATGAGGATATGAAATTTTAGTGCTTTGATTAGCATTTGATTGAACGTTACTCAAATGTACAAATGTGACTTGCATATGTGAGGTGTATGTCAATTATTTCATAGTATGGGAGCCAAGACCTCAAGATATCAGTTAGTACCAAAGAAAAAATTTGTAATAAGTTATAACTGACACGTACTAAGTGTAAGATTTGGGTCTAGTCCAATTTATTGGCCACTAATGTCAGTCGTGTCATTAAAATTAGAGACTAGGCATTAATTAGTTAATTTATGTCAGTCTAGGGTTCAACAACTGCTCATGGATACTTGAGAGACAAATTGGACTAGCCAATTTAAATATTGGTTGGTGAAATCAATTTTTGAGCATCATAATAATTATTAAATTAAATTTTAATAATTTAAAAATTAATTTAAAACACTGAATATATCAAAAAATGGGATTAGAACGCTGTTACTTGGTAAAACTTGCCCATGCAAGTGGGAAAAATAATTTTGGGAGTTAGTAAAAGTCTATTCCAACCATTGTGAGAGAGGAGGTTATTTGAGAGAGAGGAGAGATTGCTATATTATTCTACAGCATTGGAAACTTGCCTTGAAGCTGAAAACAGTTGTTTGAAGACCTAGAGCAATAGATGACAATAGTTTGAGGTTGTATTAACCAAGCAACATCATATTTAGGGCATTTGATCAATGGAGAACTTTCAGGGCTATCTAGGCAAGGTAGCAATTGATTTCTTTCATTTTCTCATGATGGAAGTTTGAATTTTCTCTCTCTTCAGCATACTCTCTTATCTTCCAGCCATCCCTCAAGGTATCTTAGCAAAAGCTAGCCATTTGAGTTATCAGAGATGGAGATTTCGGTTAATCCTTGCTGTAAACCCTAATTTACAACAGAAATTAGGGTTTTGACAGTTGCCTCAGGATGCATGCTCAGAATTGAAGGCCTAAGACTTGAATTCTAGTAGCTTAAATTGAAGAATTTTAAGGAGATTTAAGAGGCTAGCTAGCCAATTTCAATTTGGGGCTATATTTGTCTAGCAAAGCGTAAGGTGAAGGCCAATTCCCCAAGTGAACCAAAAGGCAAATTGGTTTGAAGGCTTGTTGGTCATTAATGACAATAAGTAGCATTGGATTAGCGGAGGAGATCAGTGAATCTTAGTTGTACTCCATCCATTTCCAATACAAGATAAAGAAATACCAAAAGGGGCACCGTTGTGGGGTCAACAGGCTGTCCATTGTCCAAGATTAAAGAGGTAAAGTGTGCATTTCAATTTATGTGAATTAATTACTTGCTGACTGTTAGATTAGGTTGCTACCACCCTATCCAAGGAGAAAGGCTGGTTTCAGCTAGGGCTTTCTTTAGCTTTTAGCTCTATAGCTCTTAGCTTTCTTTCGTGTTTATTTACATTTACTGTTTTTTCTAGACAACTAGATCATCACACAGATGGTTGTAACTTGTGGTCTAATAGGTCACTTTGGCCTTTTGCATACATTAATAAAACATTTCATTTCTCTCTCCCCGCACCACAGGAACAGCCATAAGCTGTTTGGAGGCTGTATTCTCAGTTTTGCAGTAGAGTTTGAGAGCTCTGGCCATGGAAGTTGAAGGTGCAGTTGTGCCAATCACTTGTGCATGGCAATCAGCTTGGCAGGCCTGGAACTTCATTTGCAGCATATTGTATTGCTGTTCATCTTCTCATTGTCTACTAATCTGAATTATCTTACTCCTAGAAATGAGACCTCGATTAATTCTCAACATTTTAAGCACTTTTTGGACACTTCAGTTGTGAAGAAAGTGATTTTGGCATAGATTTGTCTTGAGAAACCTCCTTGTTTATGAGATAATTACTCATGTGATTTAGGGAAACAAGACTAGAAGCACATGGATGCAGTTGCTCTGTGAACAATAAAATTGGGTAAAAATTGATGCTGTCATTTTTATGGCTTACAAGCTGAAGTTTACGAATTGACAAATGGTTAATGGGCATTGGTGGATCATTTTTGTCATAAGAAACTGCTGAAATTTCCAATAAGGAGAATATTTGTGTAATCTAATGAAATGCCAAGGGGTGACAAGTTTGGGGCCAATAGGTGGCTTGAGCAGGAGCATTATAGCCCCCATTGTGAGTATTTTTAAGTCACTAAATAAATTATTTTTCTGTTATAGTTAGTGTGTCAGAGTTAAGGTTCATTATTATTTGGGTTCCTGAAAGCTGGGTTCATCTATAGATGCTCCATATAATGTGCTCAAGTGACAAGTGAATGTACCAATGGAACTTTGAGTGTTGGCTGTACACACATCTATGGGCAGGAAGAAAGAAGTTAATGGAGATGTGCAACCTCCTCGTAATGAATAGGTGATGGTACCATGTAAAAGATGCCAGTGGAAGAGGAAACGAACACTTGAGCAAGATTAGAATGAAGGTAAGAAGATGAACTCAACTGAATGATGAAGAAAGCTGATACAAGGCTCAACCCCTTGCATGTGCTTCAATGTATAGCTGCAGCGAGAGCACTAGAAATGAGAAGGTAAGAAGTGATAACGACCAACTAGAATGTGTACCTATATGTAGGCAAGAAATCGTAAACAAACCCTAAAATACTTTCTGGTGGCATGATGACAAAAAAACCCTAAATTACTCTCGAGTGGTGTCTCAAGCCAAAAAGATGGATGAGGCCGAAAAATAGGGATGAAAGATAATATAAAACCAAAAGTGACCAACAAGAGTGGACTCAGATAGAGTTCCTAATGACCCTCACTGACTCAGTATAGGGCTCACAACCAGTATATGACCATGACCACTAACACTAACCACACAGCTCAAGCAAAAGATAAGACAACTAGAAGGTAGAAAAAATCCTCAAGGCTTATATCATAGGAGTTAATCTATTGCACAAGGTGTATATTGTAGGCAGCTCAAGCTCAATTCAACACTCTTCACTTGAATTCGTGGATGGGTGTGTGTGTGTGTGTTTTGTGCACACGCTTGTAGATAGACACCTTATTTTCTTTCGAAGAATTAAAACCATTGTGTAGCAAGAGCAACTTACAAGGGGTGATATCAATGCATGGGATCATCATGTGCACCCTTCTAGTCCCCAATAGTCTCTTTCACAAAGCATCATACGAAAAGATCTATGAACACAGCTATGCTAGCAACCTCAAACTGAGTCTTCCTAGATGTGAGGCCTTGACCCTATTGTTTGTCTAAATTGGGACTTGACATCATGGTTGAACTAAAGCATATTTAAATAGACAAGATTTTGATGAAGCCACTAAGCAAATAGACATTTGACTTCCAACATTGTATATCTACATCAGGTCTTGATGTCATCGTTGAAAAGAAGATGTTGCCTTGTCTTCTCTTTAGGTATCCTAGAAGTCCTACTACAAGTTGACAATGGATTTTAAGATTTTGATAATAGCCACTACAAACTTGATCTCAAAGCACCTCCTTGAATCTCAATGTTTGATTTGATGAAAAGTCCATTGAATGTCCATTGAATATTAGACTGCTAGAGACCACTTGATTCAAGTTCGATATCTTCCACTCTTGAAGGTAAAAGCTTCTTTACCACTCCTCGCTTTAAAAAAGGCCTCTAGCGATGAGCTTGAGAAGTAAACCTCTATTGTGGCAACTTAAGTTGTCATGATTCCAAGTCTATCTTAGAACATTAGTTGTATAAATGACACCCAAGTGATTGATATTACTCTATTGCCACATTGTTTGAGATTGTGATTATATTTTAAAGATTCTCCATTCCTCATTTACATTCATTACCATTTACTCATAGTTTTCTTGTTTGATTGACAATTTTTAAAATCAATATTGGCATATTTATATTCCATGCAACCATCCTATGGAAAAGCATTACTTAGAAAATTTCGCCTTGTAACTATGAAATATTTAGGACCATGGCCTTGAAATATGCATTTTTTTGTGTTGAATGTGATAAAACCATTTCAAAAAGAGGTATCTTACGTTCTAGTTGCAAGAACCATTGCTTCACGTTGAAGAAAGCGTTGTTGCTGATGTTCTTCTCGCCTAATGGTAATCTCTCTTACAAGACTTTGCCATGCCCATAGTGCTCTTTTTTGTAGAGTTTGTAGTAGCATGTAAGTTGCATCTTGTTCCATGCATCTCCAAAAGTCCTTCCATTTTGCATATTTAATCCATGCCTAAAGATAACAAGTCATCATGAGAATGTTGTTAAATGACTAAAGTTATATTTACATTGTACACAATTGTGTGTCTTTGTCTTATGTTGGTAAATGAAAAATGGAATGAGAAGGAAGGAATAAATAAAAAGTGTTATTAACCTATTAATAATTTTTTAAAAATAAACAATTCAACAAAGAATAATTGTTAGTCATTATCCATGACTATAGTATGTAGAGCCTTTTAGACAAGTAAATTGAAGTGAGAAGCATATAAAAAGACCCCAATCAATCCCAATTTGATACAAACATGGGCTTTGTTTTTTACTACTTTGGGTGGCTACTTGATAAATGAAACCCCAAACTTGTCTAGCAACTGGGTAATGAATAAGGAGACGAGTAGGAGTCTCATCACATGTGGTATAGAAGACACGTCTACCACTGGAGATCTTGTAATATCACAACATATCCCGTGTGGGGAGACCCTTGATAAGAAGCCTCCATATAAAAACTTTCCCTTGGTATGGAAGCTTAAATCTCCACTATTGAAGCAATCAATCATGGAGTGTGGAAAGGCTGCCCTTGCTATTGTGTGTAGAGCCTCACTAAACTGTTGGATGAGCTTTTGTAGTGGAATGTTGGCATTTCCATCCTGTAATAGTCTGATGAGCTCTGCCTCATAGATATCCTTTGTCTCTCTAGAGAAGTACCTTAGGTGTTGGTGGGCTGTTTATTGGGTCTGCACATCAGTAAACTAGAGATCCATAGTGAAAGATAGATAAACATGATCTATTGCTACTCTGAGGAGACATGGTGAGACTGAGAGATACTGAATATAGGGTATAAGCGTCGACAAAGCAAGTATATAATCTACTGTGCTAGTGCCATCCTAGTGGGGGTAACATATAAAGGAGCATGATAAGGGGTATCTAGCTAGGCCATTAAGGATGGTTAGTCCATGTGTTGTGCCCATCTCCACAAGATATCTCCCATACTTTGTGAGTTCTCCCATGTTCTAAGAGGTCCTCTTCATGTGTAACTCTACCACATCCTGCCCTTGTAATATCTCTTCCGATGGATCAAAGAAAGACACTTGATGGGAGGCCATCCTAGCATTGAAGTCTCCCAGTAGAATGACATCTTCATCCCTCAAAAACTCCTAGATATCCTCATCCAAAGCTACATATGGTGATTGGCCCTTAGGTGGGGTGTAGTGAGATGTCATGGGGGGAAAATAGCATATGGCGATGTACAAAGTGTGCGCCTTACCTTGCACTCTCACCCATATATGGATCGTCTGCTGGAGTTCCTCTCTGAATAGCATTGCCACTCCTGATCCCTTGCTACTTTGGTTGGTGCGTGCCTCCTTGTATGCTAACTCCCATCTATAGCCTCTCACTCGTGGGAGTGTAGTATGTAGTCCTTGATGTGTCTCCCCCTCTGAATCTCTCCTCAAATCCTTCCACATCTAGTTAAAGAGCTCCATTAGGTCTCGCACAATCATTTGGTGCATCCCTCCATGACTACCACTCTTCTCCTTTGTAGGAGGCTAGCTTGCCTTCCTCCCTAGCTGCCTTGATTTTGGCATGCACCCCCTCATGTGGGCTTGTTGGCAGCAGCTGCAAACACAGATCTGTGTCTGGATCAGGTTGAAAGAGGGGCAGCTCAGAGATAGTGGGCAGCAGGCTAAGAATGATGAGGATGATGCAGGCGACAGAAGGTGCTGCTAAAACACAGCCTTTTGCTGCCCCTGCAAGATTGATGACTGCTGCATAGTGTGCGATCAAACTGAGGAAGGCCGGTCTGCAGCAAAATGCAGCAAATCTGATGCCTAGAAGGTGATGGTGACAGCTGGTGAACTGTGTGGCCAGCAGAAAACACAGCAATCTGAAGAGTTATGGCAGGGCTCTTGAGCTGCACACAAGCTGGCAACACCACAAACTGAGGTATGTGCAGAGGAGGGGTGCACATAACAGTGGGAAGAAGACACTAGCTGATGGAAAACCTGCAATAACAAGATAGGCTGTGTGGAAAGGCAGCCTGCTATTCATAGATGTGGATCCTCCCAAATTTGGTTTGGCTTATGGAACAGACACTCTTTGGTAAGTTTGGTAATTTAATGAAAGATTTGTAAAAAACATGATTTGGGGCTATTTTAAAGAGCTAATCCATTTGTAATGCATATTTAGCTCATCAATGCTGATCTGGTGGATGTGTTTGGAAGAATTGGATATGCTTCTCTAGATCAAGCAGTGGTAGCTTTGGGTTCGGATATGGATGAGGAGGAGATTGTGAACATCCAGAGCCGGCCATCAAAGGTAGCAACCATACAGCACATGATCCCATGTGTGGGGCTGGTGGTTTGTCTTCTGAAATGCCTTAGACGTTATCTCATATCCAAGCTGTCAATCAGTTAGATGGTTCTCATGAGTTGACTTCGTGAATACTTTGCTTGGGGACTATGTGGAACATAATCAAAATAATATTTAGACTTTCAGATTTTGATGAAAGTGATATTCTTGATATCCATGTGGACACAAAGAAGGTGCTGAGATCTTTTCCTCTTTCATGAAAGAGATGTTATCTTATTTTTCACCTCTAGAATTCCCATGTTGTCATTGATAAGGCTGTGGCTGCAAGCCATTTGCATGAGAAATGTGTTGAGTAGGTTTTTGCAAGTCCTAAAGGGTTTTATGAGGTTATGCTTAAATCAACCTAATAATGTGTTGTGCACTTGAGTAAAGCTTCCCTTGTTTTTTGATAGAAAGCTAGTCCATGTTGTTCCTAGGCCAATGGCAAATTTTCAGCAATTACTTGAGCAAAAATGTCATTTTTGGGTGGAGGTTGAAGGGGGCACAATGGTATATTAGTTGCTTCTGACAGATGCCATGGCTGCAATTGGAAAAGTTTTGGTTCCTCCAAGTGTGCGTTTAACAATCAATTGTGTATGCTCTAAGACGCTGCTAGGGAGTATCCTAACTTGCTACACATTAATTCCACAGGCATGCATCATTTAAGGTTTCGTTTGAAATGGGGAACATTTATAGGTCATTTTTTCTCTTGTGGCCAATTGGGTCCTTTTATGGCAGAATTTCCTAATAAGTAGGAGAGTATTGCCAATTTGAATGATCCATCTGACGTGCAGCATGATGGTCTTGCTTTAGGTTTAAAGATGGATACTTGCCTGGAAAAAAGCCTAAATTTGTGTTACATGGCTCAGAGAGTTTAGTTGGTACTCAAGATGCTTTTCACATCTATGCGCGTTGTAAGGATAAAACTCCTCAGTCATTCTTTAGTGATAAAGGGCCATTGGATAGAAATGGGCAAACTTCTTTTGTTGTATTATTGGATTTCTAATCTACGGTGATAACACTTGGGGTCTTCACAAAGGCAAAGCTGGAAATCTTTGGTGATGGTGGGTTGGCTTACCAAACTCCCTTCAAATACAAAGTATTTATTTCAAAAATGTTGGTGGGTGGTCTTCCTCTTGCTTCTACATTACCAAGTTGCAATATTTCCAATGGCTCTTGCTCATTTTGTACTACAACTGAAGACACCTCTCATCATTGGTTTCTTTCTTGCCCTGTGCTGAGAAAGATATGGTCCTTTCTATATTCACTATTTTGCGCCATCTATTTGATGGCCTGATTTTTTGGAAAACCCAAATTGAGAGATTCTATGCAGCCACCAATGAAGGCTGATTTTCAATTTCTGTGTTTCTAGGTTATTGGCATGCTAGACTATCTAGAATTTGTTCATTTTTTAACTATGCTTCTAGAATGGATAGTCACATTTGTCTAAGAGGTTAGTCATATAGTTCACTTGTATTTTTTGTTTTAAGTAATTTATACAATTACCCTTTACGAAGAGAGAGAGAGAAAGAAAGAAAGAAAGAAAGATATATTGAAGTCCACATAAGGTCAATGTGCCCTATGAGACACAATTCAAAGTAAATCCATGTCTAATGTCATCTCATCAGTAAAGTGAAGATAATAGTGAAAGTAACAATAAAATACATGGCCTATGAAACAATGCTAAAATTAATCTGCAATGAGACAATGCTAGAGTAACAAGAATGTATGGTATCATTTTGTGGATAGAATAAAAAAAGAAGCCCTAATTTGACACGACCACTATGCTACAGACTATAGGCTGTAGTGATCTCAACATCCATGCATGACATTAGCTATGGTGTGGTCCCTAGCCACTCGATTGATGTGCTTGGTGGTAAGTCTCTAGTGTCCTAATGATGGTTATGATATGTGTTGAGAATCAGCAATCACACTCACTAAACAGCCTCTTTGTATGGAGCTTCAGGGCCAAGGACATGCAGGCTAACCTATCCCATATGCACAGTGGTGCCTACTGCAGTTTTCTACTTTCCTATAAAGCATTGTACTTGCTTCCTTTTCTTAATGCAATGATAGTACTCTTTTCTTTTTAGTAAAGTGTCAGTGTCATTGTCCACATACACAAGATTGTGTTTATGAGTCCAAGTCTCAATCTTGGAACCTAATTCACTTGTGTAACAAACAGTGTCTTTGTCTTCTCCATCATGAGTCCACACTTCTCCTTCCATCCACCATAACTCACTGCCATGTCCTAGATCCCGTATCTTTAACATGGTATCAGAGCTCAGTCGAGCATGGCCTAGCTCATTTCACTCCTCTCTCAGCTCCTCTTCACTCAAGTCAGCTCAAGTCCAGCTCAGTCCCAGCTAATGAGCTCATTTCTGAACTCTATCTCCACTTGCCCTGTTTGGCAGCCATAGCCAAACCTGCTTCAAGCTCTTATATCCCACTCCACAGGTCAAACCTCCTGGAGCTTTCTTCTGGGAAAGTGTTCTCCTGCTTCCAGAGCTTCTTCTTGACACATCAATCACTGAATTTGGGCAAGCATAGCTCCAGCATTGTGAAAATTCTCAATCTCTGCCCTATGTCTGCCATTGCCAGACAGGACCTAGCTCACTTGGAGCTTCTTGATCTCCCTCCATAGGCAAAATTTCAACACGATTTCTTCTGGAGAAATGTTCCTTGGCTTAGGGCGCTGCTTCCTATCACTTTAAACACCAACATTGGTGATCTACAGCCTTGGCATTGCAGAAATTCGACGTCGCTGCCCAGATCTGCATCGTGTCTGTTCGAGCCCTCTGCGTGCGCCGTGCTGTCCACGATCTGGACGATTTCCATAAGGTTTTGATAGCCCTTGACATAAGCTTCCTAGACATGTAAAAATTTTTGAAAATAATCAACTACAAGTCCTGAAATCTGAAAAAAACCAGGCCCCTGTCTCAGAAACCCTAATTCCACCATAGCCAAAATCTCTCAAGCTTCTTTTTTCCTCATTTTTCTCACTCCTGACACTAAACCAAGATAAAGCCCACTCTAATCCATTGACCCAGCATCAAATCAAGGAGGGGAAGGACTTGAGAAGATTGAAGAACGACCGAACGATCCCGAACAAGAAGAATCAAGCTCAACATCAACACTGACATAGTGTGTTTTCACACTGTCATTACCTGTGTCTCTTGACACATTGTAATCTGCTCTTCTACTGATAAAATCTCAGATTTCTGGTGTTGATTTGTTGCTGATCTTGCAACCTCAACATGGGAAAAGACTCTCCAAATGCTCGATTCAAAGGAGTCGTGTTTCACACTTGGCAAACCCGCATCAAGCTCATCCTGATGAAGAAGGGTCTTTGGGCCATCACAAATGGCAAAGAGAAGAAACCTCGAGATGCGGACCTTGCAGTTACTTGGTAGAAGAATGATGACAAGGCACAAGCCATTATCAAACTGGAATTGGACGATAGCTACATCCATCATGTGGATGCCTGTGACACGTCCCATGATACTTGGGATAAATTGGATACCCTATTTGGTGCACAGTCAAAGTCGTCTAAGTATGATCTATTAATTGAATTTTTTCGACTTGATATGAAGCCTCATACATCCCTGGCATCCCATCTGAACTACATGGAAAGCCTGTTTACTCAACTTGCAGGGATAAAGCTAAAAATGGATGAAGATGTTTGCATTGGTGTCTTATTAAAAAGTTTGCCTCCTGCTTATGATAATGTATCAACCACTCTAACCAACATGCCTGATCCTCAACTTGTTGATATTAAAGCCTCTCTGCTAGAGGAAGAAAAGAAACTTAAAAGCAAAGAAGAGCCTAGCACTTCAAAGGATGAACAAATGTTATATGTAAACAACAGATACAAAGGTAAAAAGGAACCACTCTTCTGTGACTTTTGCAAAAGGACCGGACACACTGAGAAGTTCTGTCATGCTAGAAAGAGGTCCCAAAAGGCCTATCTTGCAGCTGTGAAAGAAGAAGAAGACCATGGACCAAAAGATGAAGATGAAGATGAAGATGAAGACTACCAGGATCGGAAGGACAAGACTCATCAGTCCTTCTACTCTCATTACTCTGATAGACTGTTTTAAAAGCCTTGTATTTCCTTGCCCTAATGCTTCTTCCCATAAGCTTTGTAAACTCCTCATGTAACTTGGCATTACAGTCCCTGTACACTTTGTGAGGCCCCTGTTACAGCCTCTGGATGTCCATCATGTTTTGGTGCCCACACTTAGCCTTTTCTGCGACAGCCTCTGGTGTCTACCATGTCTGTGGTGTGCCCACACTTTGCAGGTGGTTCTCATTACAGCCTCTACACACTTTGTGCCTTTCTAGTTGTGATTGAGGAGGGGTGTTGAGAATCAGCAATCACACTCACTAAACAGTCTCTTTGTATGGAGCTTCAGGGCCAAGGACATGCAGGCTAACCTATCCCATATGCACAGTGGTGCCTGCTGCAGTTTCCTACTTTCCTATAAAGCATTGTACTTGCTTCCTTTTCTTAATGCAATGATAGTACTCTTTTCTTTTTAGTAAAGTGTCAGTGTCATTGTCCACATACACAAGATTGTGTTTATGAGTCCAAGTCTCAATCTTGGAACCTAATTCACTTGTGTAACAAACAGTGTCTTTGTTTTCTCCATCATGAGTCCACACTTCTCCTTCCATCCACCATAACTCACTGCCATGTCCTAGATCCCGTATCTTTAACAATATGGCCTCCTCAATTGCGGTCCTATTAGACGTAGTCATCGTGCTCGGTGAAGTGAAATGGCTCTGCCCAATGTGACTTTGTGACATGGAATGGAAGGTGTTTGGCAAGGTGGCTTTGTCTTTGCTAGGCTAGTAGTGATCTATGAAAAAGTCTATTGTAATATTCCCGCCACAACGCTTCATATCAAGAAATGAATTTGGACTTGAGGCGTTTTAAAAATTACTCGTCGAGCTCTCACATAAGTGATCGCATGTAATTTTCTTGATATCGAGTCTCACATTAAATCAATTCCGCAATCCGACATGAGAAGATGCCTCAATGTTTCTAGCCAACAAAAAGCAAAGACGCCTCGTAAATAATATTACGATGGCTTGATCATATAATTTTTTCCATTTTATATTTGATTTGGCATTCTTGATTCCATTTAATGCGTCGAGGATCGCATTGATTTCGTAACCGCAAGACAATTCGCAAAAGCCTCAATCGATAGACGAAGAACGTGGAAGAACAAGCATGATATTGAGTAAGTTAAGTGTCAAAGAGCATGACATGACTTTATATACTAGATAAGTCATGAAGTAACTAGACCAAAAACCACCAGAAGAAGTCATTTTGAAGAGAAAAAAACGTTTTTGAAAAAATAAGTTAAAATACATGACGTTTTTGACACCTGGAGAGAGAGAAAGTATTAAATAATCATCCCCATGCCACCATCCAACATGTAAGTAATCAAAATGAATATTTAATAAAGCTCAATTGGCTCTTGACAAATAGCCAAATAAATCAATTCTTAATTCAAATGAATCAGTCGACTGCATACCCCTCCTCATACCTATAAATTCACCCCCTCTTCTTCACAAAAAAGCAAGAATGAAGACCTGATGCTAGTAAAATTTCTCTACTTCTCTTATCCATTGAAGCTTTGAGCCTTGAAAGAGAAAAATACAGGACAACAAAAATATGGCATATTCGGGACAACAAAAATAAATGGCAGGATAGATTTCTCCAGCTCTTGAAAAATAAGGTTGCGTATCAAGGAAAAGTGTTTATGTGGAGGCTATTTATTGGGGCTCTTCCTACTGGGAATGTGTTGTGTTCTCGTAAAATCTCTGTTGGGCGATGTATCTTCTGTATAACATGTGATGAGACAGTGCTTCATCTTTTTGTCTCCTGCCCTCTTGCAAGACAAATTTGGAATTTTGTTTCCCGTGTGTGGCTCCTGTTGACCCAGCAATGGATATCACCTCATTCATGGATTATGGGAAAGATGACCTCCATGACCTCTTTGAGTTCAGATTACCCCTGCCTTTTCCATTTCCTTAGATGGACAGCCTTGTGGCATATTTGGCGTACTTAGAATGCCTTCATTTTTTATTCGGTAGCTGGCATTCATGGTCATGTGGCCGGAATCCGAGGTTCAATGTTGTGGCAAATCTCCTCTATAGTGTCTGCTGATCTAGTTCTTCCTGACATTGCTGCTCCCTAGCTGGATACTCTTCGGTCCACTCCAACTGTTCTTTCAGTGTGACATTTCTGTGTTAGAGTCTATGTAGACTTTTCTTCATGGCTTTTATTTTCAATGTTGACTTGATGGCCTGATGTAAATATTTACTTATTAATTCAATTATCTTTACGAAAAAAAGAGAGATTATTAGGCCATCACATTGTGGAAATTGGAGAGTGAGAGAGTGTGGGAGAGAGATAGGCCTTCTTAAACGTCAGGGGCAGAGGCCTTCTCAAATATCGGAAGTGTGTAGGACTTGTTGGACATTGATAAGAATTTGTCGATACAAACTCTAAAGTCTAAACACACTTGGAAAAGCATTTGAAATCCTGCTATGCGCGGGTTAATGCAGGGTAGCGCATGAATTCCTTGCCATAGGCATAAATGTCCATATTATTTTTTAGGGTGGAAATACCAAATTTTTCATAAGGATAAAATGGACTTCTCATAATCGGATCCATGAAATAACTTGCAAATCCTGAAAAAGAGTTGTAAGTAGGAAGTGAAACTCTAAGAATAAGGTGGGACCTTAAAAGAGAAACCCTGGATTTGGGTGGGACTGCTTTCTATGCTAAAAATACTTGCTTGTTTCTTTTCTTCTGCGCAGATAGAAGGGATTTTCCAGTGAACGAAGATTTATCCTCTGCGAAGGCAGAAGGGAAAAATCATTGTAAATAACTTTGTGAAATAATAAATAAATATGTTTTGCCAAAAGAATATTTTCTCCATCTTTGTGTTGTGCTGTAAAATTACGCGAAGGAACTTGTGATAATGGGTTGATTAACGAAGCTGCTTTTATATGCTATAACTTAATGTGATAGGTAATTAGAAAACTAAAGAAAACCATTTGTGGGAAGCGGGTGGACGAGATCCCAGACAGATCCGTTGTATGGATGGGTGGTCTCGGTAAGCTGGGAGCTTCTCTCAAGAGATTGAACGAAACATTAATTGGGAAAAATTAGGCAGAGCCAGGCATTGACTTACCTAGGGTCAGGTCTTAAAACCCTAATAAAAAATTATCTTAGGGGAAAGGTGCGACGGCTGTGCCAAAACTCTGTTAGGGTTTCATGAATCCTAACCACTTATATTGGAAAAAAGCGTTGCACTCCATGAACCAAGGGTAACTATGATTGCTCTAGTCGGATGAGAAGCCCTTGTGGGACACCTCCGATGGAGCTACTTGATGTATAGAGACCTCAATTGTCAAATTAGGACCGCGAGCTTGCAGGTTGATCCTTGTGGGGACGGCCAGTACCTTCCGTTACGGGGTGGACTCACAGAAACCTAGACGATAGACCCCATGCATTCTCGTGAGTGTCGGGCGAAGCCGTCTAGGATAGTTCCCCGATGAACCACTAAAACGTGCTGCCATGGAATTGTTAGGCAGGCATGTGACATCTATACCTGCTCTTTGTGTGGGTTTTCTCTAGGTGAGCTTCCTCCTGTCTTGTAGTAGTGTTATGTAGCACCTTTGGAGCTCCAACATGGTGAAGAGGTCCAAATTCATCACGAAAGAGGCAATTGTATATCATAGTATATTGTACATTTGCATATATAGTGCCCATTTGTAGTAGGTTCTCGGTCACAAAGCTGACAAATCCTATCCTTTGTTGGGGTATCTATCCATCTACCTATCTCCATTTGTAGCATGTGAGGTGCAGATTTGTCTGATAGCAGTCCGTATGACATGGGAGAGATGCATGTCTATATAGAGTGACCACATAGAGAATCCATAATCAGAGAGGCATAAGAAGTATTTCTAATAGAACTCCATGAGAGAGGGTGGAGGATAGATGCACGCATGCACAGGAATATGTATATGCGTGTATGCACACACAGAAAGAAAGATATATTTATGTCTCTAAAAAGCCAAAATGGCCTATGAGATAGAATGAGTATATCTGACCATGTTGTTCTCGACTGGAGAAGAATAATCAAAATGAAAATGACTAACTATGACTACTGCAAGTATAGGCTACCATCATGTATAAAATGATCTCTTGATGATCAACCAACGTGTAGGATCCCACCCTGATCAATATGACTCTAGAAACAATATACCCTCCTCGAGGCATGAATATTTGTCATGGGGTGGTCCAAGACATTGTGTCCACTAAGGGGCAGTACTCGTCTGTGATGGCGAGCGATGACGGCTCAAATTTGGCGGAGGTAAGGATGTTGGGTACGATGATAGGGTATTGGGCATTGTGCTCCACACACACACACACACATACACACACACATACACATAGAGCACAATACTCTGTCACATGGTCCCGCTTGAACCGCATGTATATTATGTACAATGATGCTTCCCTGCCAAAGATTTAAGACATCTGGGTGTTGCAACAATATGTTTTGTTGGATAATTTCCCTTTGTAGTTTGACATGCTTACCCATCCTATCGCCCCTTTTGCGCAATTTTTGGGATGACTCCCATTGCATCTTAATTTATCTTATTTGAAGCATCCAATCTTTAATGGTTATATGGAGCAACTGGTTGATAGGTTTTTATTTGACTTCCTCTCTAGGGTAGTGACTCTTTGAGCAATTGCTCCACAACGAGCAAATGATTGCCAAGCATTATGGTATTCATCATACTTCTCTTTAGAGGCAGTGTGGGCATGCTATTGAAGCAATGTTGGCATTGGTTCGCTCCTTGCTAATTGATTCTCTAGATGATCTGTTCCTACTACCATTGGCCACAAGGCTAACTAATCTCATTCAGCAATTCCAATTGAGATCATACTAGCAAGCCAAGTTGCAAAGCTTAATTGAGAATTGATATGATGCTTCATGTTAGTCAGATATATTTTTCCGAGGCTTGCATGCCTCTCATGCTCGAGAGAATATGGTCTATCTCCAACATGATGGTTACGGCATGCAGTTCATTGTGCATATGTGTAGAGAATACTTAACCTTCTTGATACTGTCTCCTCCTAGCAGACTACCCAGGCCCACTTGGCTTTCAATGCCTTGGTTAGGTATTGGGTGTTGCTAGACATGCATGATGATTTGGACAGAGATATCTCAGAGGTAGAGGTCATGGATGTTTTGCTATATCTACCCAAGCACAAGTTTTTTGAAGCCTATGTTGCGAGCTTTGTGAAACCTTTGACAGCCATGTGCCAAGAGGTTTGGGAGACTAGAATTATGCCCATCTCATGGAAGGTGGGCGTCATTAAGCTAATTCCAAAAGTGTCGTCTTCCTTGATGTTGAAACATTGGCGGCGGCCAATTTCTTTGATGGGATCTATGTATAAAATTTTCTCTAAAGTCATGGCCAATTGTCTCCACAACACCTTCCTGCCCTTGTGCACCCTAATTAGTATGGATTTATCAAGGGCAGGACTATCTTGCACAATTAACTAAATGTTTAGCTAGCAATTGACTATGCAAAGCACTCCAAGTAGGAAGTCATGCTGGTTCAATTGGATCTCGAAAAGGCATTTGATTATTTGGATTGGTCTTTTGTGCCAGAGCTCATGCATGTTATGGGTTTCGGTCCATGCATGTCCCATATAATACACATGGTCAGCACATGTGCTTCGTGGGTCATGCTAAATGATGTTTGGATTGGTCTTTTGTGCCAGAGCTCATGCATGTTATGGGTTTCGGTCCATGCATGTCCCATATAATACACATGGTCAGCACATGTGCTTCGTGGGTCATGCTAAATGATGGGATCACTCAGCCATTCACTCTTGCGTGATTAATCAGATAGGGTTGTGAAAAAATACACAAGCAGAGAGAGGTGAAGAAGTCAAGAGCGCACACACAAAAGCAATGAAGACTTGAGCAAACAAAGAAATAGGGCTGAAATCTTCTTCTTCTTCTTCTTTCTTCTTCCACATAAAAGAACCAAGTCTACAACATGATACAAGACTAATATGAAAATACCACAATGTATGCACACATGGTCACTAAGTGTAAATACGCTAACGAAAGAAGAGCTGGCACAATGAATGTGCCATAACCAAGGATGGACTTCATGGGTGTAGTCCAATTGTAGAATCACTGGCATCTCCTCATGTCAGTCACCTAACATGCTAGGGAATAATATCTTGCCACATCATCAAGGTGCATAGTTTCCCTTTGAGCCCCTTGTTCTTTGCCCTAGCGACCCATTTGGTCCTTTCCATGCTCTCTCTTATTTGGTGGCCATAGGATATTTGGTTGGTCTCTTTCTTCCCTTTAGTTAGCACTTTGTGGGCTAATCGTTAGCGGATGACACGTTCATGATCCTTAAAGTAGAACAAGAGAACCTTCACAAGGTATCAGATGTATTGAAGCTTTTTGGGTAAGCGTCTTGTCTTTGTATCAATGCAGCCCAATTCTCCCTCATTAGTTGTACTGAACGAGATCTAGAGTTATTGCAATGGCAAGGGATGGTGATCCCCTGTGGGAATGTTATGTGGCATCTGGGTTACCCCTTGGCTGTTGATGTTCAATCCAAGCAATTGTTGCAATGGATTTCTTAGAAATTGGAGACAAAGTTTCTATACTAGATATTGTAAGTGTGGCCTTCATTTTTGGCTGCTTTTGCTTGGGACTGTCTTCACCTTGAGGGTTCTTACTTGCCACATTCGCTTTATGCTATGCAAAAAGGACACTTTCCATGCAAGTATCTCGTGGATGTCTTGGTACCATGTTTGCACTCCTAAAAGTATGGTGGTGGGGCTATTTTGGATGTGCATACTCACATGGTTGCTCTTCGATGGTCTCCCTTTCATGCCATGTGCATTGATCAACACCCCTCGATCTTTGTTGCTTCATTCTTTTTGGAAGAGCGGGTGTGGTTCATGGTAACACCACCATTCACATTTCTTGGTGGCAAGTTTTTAATGTAAATGCTCCCTTTTCCTTATTCTCTTCCTTTTTGGTCGCTCAGCTCATTTCCTTGTGGAAGTTGGTCCTTCAAAAGGCCCAATGGCACCTTGCGGAGGATGAGGCTCGTCATAAATTTAACTGCATGGCATGACTAGGCTTATCTTCAGTTTTTTATGCCACTCTGGTGAGTCACCGAGGATTGATGTCTTTTAACATCGCTAGGAGGCTTTCGCATCCCTTAAGATTATAGGGATTTGTGGGACCACCTTTTGACAACATTGCAGTCCAAACAACACTTTGTTGGCCTCATTTCTAATTGTCCATGGCAAGATTGGGACATTGCAGGTCGACCTCATCTGGAAAAGGCTTTAGCTAATCAAGTGTACCATTGTATGATTAAGGATCACCATTGGCTAGTCTCTAAGGTCAATATTGTTTGGGGCTTACACAAATATTGGGATTGATGAAAATGGGCCATCACAGAGAATTGGTTCAATAAGGCACTGTACAAAAGTAAAGTCTTTCTTTGGCGTGTCATGGTTGGTGGGTTGTCTCTCGTCGCAGCACTTGCAAAACACCATATTTTCAATGGCTCTTGTTTTTGGGAATCCCTACCTGCATCATGAAGAACAGGTCTTAGCCACCCTGGGTGTGCATGAAGTGAAAACGAAGCTCTTGACGAGCTCGAGACTCGCCCTGCACCTAGTCTTATCGGCCGCGGAGGGAGTGGATGATGGAGGTCCAGAGCTCTACCAAAGTCGCCTCTACTGAAAGGCTCTCCCCACCAAGAAACCTCCTCATAGCGCGCCTTTCAGATGTGCCATCTAGTAAGACTCCCTACAATCTCCCATACCTCAGAGCGGCCTGCTCTGGGCTTTAGTACCTAGAAGATGGGTAGAGCCTCCAAGCCGACCATTGCGCATGACCCAGCCTCAATGATGAAGATCGTGTCCTGCATCCCGGCCTCATATAAAAGGTGATGGCCCTGGCTGACTGCCTGCTAGCAGAAAGCTCCCCATGAGATACATCCAAGGCTAGGTACTAGATGGCGGAGAATGCGGCATGCTCCTCTCCACATGAGCTACTCCGCCTCACACAACCAAAGACAATGCTTTGGAGTTTCCAGAAGTGGCTGTGTGCAGCGTTTACACCCTCCATCCTTCTGCATCTGGGCTAGCCAACTCCCCACCTCCAGGCCTCCATGTGCCACAAGCCATAAGAAATACGATACCCTTCTCAGCCTCTAATTGTCCCATAGGCAGCACCAAAAAGTCCAACGGAAGGCATCCGTGATGCTGTGCTCCACCCAGTATTTGCTACGCGAAGACGCCTAGTCTATGTCCTCCTGCATCAGTACATGTCTCCCAATCCTAGCTGTGTACTCCAAGAACCTCGATGGCTTCTTAGCGACTGCAGTGGCCGGCCATAGCCACTCTCCAAGGTCCCACTCCAGCTCATCAAGTGGCCTACTCTCCCATATCCAGAGGCGCCACTCCCGGAACTGCTCTCAGAACACATAAGGGTCCAGATGCTAGGTCTTCCCTTGAAGACCAACCACATGAATCCTTCTCCACAGAAGGACAACGATCTCCTCATCCTACTGCCCTTTGTCAAGGACCAAACGCCCCTCCTCCTACACAGTGAAGAAAGTCCCGTATGGGGCGCCGCCCACTCTACCTATCACTTGTAGGGGGAGTTGAAAGGTCTACATTGGCAGTTGAACCTTATTCAGCACACTGATCTCCTTTCTAGGGAGGACTTGGTCCCTTGGCATACGGCAATCTTTGTTGCTTCTTTACTGTGACTTTTGTACTCTTTAGTCACCTAACCTTCTAGAAAAGAGAGTTTATCCACAATGGCTCGGAGCCCTCTTGCATCTTGTAATCTTGTAATCTTATACTTTCTTCTATGATTTCAGCTAGCCTCATAATTGGAGAGGTGGCTGCTCCATTCATGACTATTGTTCGGTCCACCCTTGTGCTGCTGTCTTGATGATCCCCTTCCGTTGTTCATGTGGATTGGTGCTTGATAGCTTTTTAGAGTGTTTTTAATCTTATACTTTTCTTCTATGATTTCAGCTAGCCTTGTAATTGGAGAGGTGGCTGCTCCATGCACAGGTATTGTTCGCTCCACCCCTGTTGTGCTGTCTTGACAAGGATCCCCTTCCATTGTTCACATGGATTAACATATATTGTTTGCTCCACCCCTGTTGTGCTGTGTAGATGAGGATCCCCTTCCATTGTTCACATTGATTGGTTCTTGATAGCTTCTTAGAGGGTGTTTTTGTTACTGTAGAATGCTGTTCTAATAGCCTTTTGGGTTCATGTGAATTGTTGCCATTCAGCTAGGTTGACCTGAAGGGCTGATGTAAATATTTCCATACATTAATTTGCACTTCTTCAAGAAAAAAAATATGGTCATCTAGTAATAAGAACAAAAAGCAAGATCTGGACCTAGCCATGGGTTGATAACTCATTGGTTAGTGTAGCCACTCGATGAAAGATAGATTATATTAACCTCCATATGCATTTCATGTTGTTTTCTAAACTAATCACACTTTGAGTACGAATGGTCCATATATTTTGAGCATAACAATCATCCTTGCTTGGCTACATACATTTTGATGGCATCCAATTCTGTTTGTTAACATTTTGTTTCTTAAACGGTGCTCTTTATGCTTTCTCAACAATGTGCACATTGCATTGGGTCTCTGTTGGCATATGCTTCCTGTGGATTTGGATCTCGTTTTCATCAGTGCAGGATTAGAAAAATACCCTGAATGTCTTGAAGAGCAAGAATTGTTGTTGATATTGAACTTCCTCTGTTCGGAACTGCCACTGCAGCCAGTATTGCTTTTGTAGCACCATCGAGTGGGATAGTGAAAGCTCCTTTTCTAATGCTTGCAACTCAATCCTGATATCAACAAGGATATGAAGATTACAAGTAACCAGATTACAAGGATATCAACAAGGATAAAGTGGGAGTAGGAAGTCTTTTAAAGGTGATTGCAGCAAAAGTTTCTGGAAGGTGGTGATGGCAACAAATGAAACAGTTTTCTGAAAAGAGAACCCTACATATGCTCAATAAATGTTCTCCATTTATGAAAAGCTCGTTGTAAAAAGTTGAATCTGAACATTTTCTCCGTCTGATGCAAAGCAATGTGAAAAGCACACCTCTCACGCCAATGCTGCAAAAGCGAGACCCATCATGTAATAGGCTATTGAAAGTGGTATTTTGAGGATTCAATTCCAGGATTTCGTGGAGTTACCTGGAAAAGAGAACAGAAAAGCCGCCGCCGATGCAAGGACTCCACCTTGTTTAACTTTATTGCTTCTAGATTCATCTTGAATGCTTTCATTGCCTGCATGTTTGTCAGATTGTTATATTTCAAGAAGGAATTTTGTAGGAGATTCCACAGGTCACAAGCATGTGTGTGTACCAAACAAGACAAATGATTTTGCTGTACAACTGTTTTTGTTTTCATTATTATTCATTTAGGTACAGGAACTGCTGACATCTTAGTGTGACTCACATTTCCTCTGAGATGCCAGTTCTCTAAAACAACTTCTTGCATCTGATTTAAAGTTCTTGCCAACAAATTCTTGTTGAATGCCTGCTTAAGCTGGATAAATACAGTTCGTCTTTTGGAATGGATCCCAGCTTGTCTTAGCCATGCATTGAATGCCCTTTTCATACAGACCTGCTGTAATTTTCCACAAGCTAGAAGAGAGAACCCTTCTTTCATTTGACGATCATGCATCCAGCATTTGAGTCGTTTAAATACTCTCAGTACTACACATTGATATCGAAAAATTGAAGCTTGGCTGTTCCCTTCCCTCTCCTGTTTTATCTTAAATGTTTTCTCCTGCCACATGCGAAGAATTTTCCTGGTACACTGATGCTTCCTCATTCTTATAATAGAGTTGTGACTCATTGTTCTTCTTTCATGTTGCTTGACATTCTCAAACCTGCACAAGGCCGATAATGAGATATGGCACTTTGGAAAGGCAAATAACTGTGATACAGGAGACTTGACCTGCAGGCTAGACAAAGCAATACTAACCATGCATGGAAAAACTTGTGTTTGTGCCGTGCTAGATTGACATTGGTAAGCTCTGCAATACATTTAGCATGCTTTACCACTTCCCTCCATTTAAAAAATACAAACGTTATCTGCATTCAAGACAAGTGCTATTACACAGTTGCTCAAATAAACTTCCTCTCACGTGAGAGAGAATGTATGCTTGATTGACTTGAATAGACGTAACATGACTTTCAGATTCCCATCTAACATTTTCAATGTTTTGTTTCCAGATATTATCAATCAGTATGAATTTCAACAAGTAGAATTCTTCCTGTATCATATTAGTAGCAAAGTATTTCCACTAACAACCCTGTATATGTTCATGCATAATCTAAGGAAGGAACAAAATCATTGATAATAACTTTGATTGCTCACTGACAGTAACTATTGATTGCTCAATGCTTTCTTTCAACTTGCATAGAGTGGTTCTCTCTTCTTAACAAACTTGCACTGATAACAAATGACTACAACCAGGGGATAACTTTCATTACCCTTGAATGCTGAATTTTATTCACAGCTAATGTCTCAGTTTTACGAGCATGCCTTGCCTGCAATAGAATGTGATTATCAGTACTCTTGTCATATGTAGCTAGACAAGCTGCAGTTCAGCTAGTGCATTGTCAAATTTTGTTACAAAAGTTTCTGTGAACTGACCATCACAGTCACATCCTGCCACACAAGAAATGCTGTTTGACAGAATTTTTTGAACAAATTATTCATGATCTGCATCAACAGAAAATTATATCAGCCTTTCACAAAATGTAAAAAATGGGCCCCTACATCAGAAACATCTTGTATCAGGAAATTGGCTCTGCAAGGCAAGTCAGCATAGTTTTTAGGATATTATATGATGTCACCTTCTATTCAGGAAAATGCAAAAGCATACTTGCATTAAAATATCCAGATTCTGCTATGTCTTACACCTTGTATGATAGGTCCATTATGGCATTGTGCATGCAGATGAAAGAAAATGGTGTCGATGTGCAATATTATATCCCTTTCTGCATAGCTTGTACCTTGCCAATGATCTCTTAAGAGAAAAGAAAAGTTTGTCAAGAGATAATACAAGTTGTGTTCAGTGGTTTTAGAATTCCAGATCTGCATTTGGGCTTAAGAATTCAGCCAGACGAGATTCATACTTGCATGCAGTTTATGTTCGGCTTGCACAAAACAGGGTGGAGAACCAGCGAAAGGCTTGATTCAGTTGACATTGGTTAGTAATGGTTCCATCACATGTGCATGTCTGCAAGTAATCTAACTCAACAACCACCTTTCACCATCACCTCTCCCCCCTTCATGCCCTATACCCTCTACAGAAGGGTGATTACCAGTAGGAAAACATTAAAAGCTAGCTAATCATACACATTTACCACCTGTCACTGTCGGTTTGAAAGCCTTCAAAAAAGCACGCTAGAAAAGAGAAATAAACTTGGTCATATAAAAAACAAAGAAGAGGTGGCAAAGACATGATTCACTCATATAGATGGGATACAAGTTATCTAAACATTTGTGGCTATCAATGCACATCCAGTTCCAGAAAAATGGTGCATTGAATTTCCTTGATTCTCCTTGTATGCCTACCCATGCATTACATATTCTCACTAAGCTATACCAATTTCTAATTACACTAGCCAGCTCCATCACATCAGTTTGAGGGTATAGAAAAGCTGGGCTGAGTTCTGAAGAAGGAACTGGAGGTGCAACATGTAGAATGGTGAGACAACACTACAAACATAATTGATAGCTTTGAGAAAGAACCATTGTCCCATGAAAGGCTTCAGCATTATTTTAAACTGGTGCACTGCTGTCAATTGGGGCAGCTGAAATTGAAGAACAGACATGCATATGTTGAAGGGATCGTGAAATGCCATGTTGAAAGCTTGTGTGCTCCTGTGATCTGACTTAAATAGATCAACACAACCAGGAAGGGACCCATACACTGGTCGGCTGTGACTAGTCTAGTGTCAATGCAGGCTTATTGGGCCATTCTGTCTCCGTTTCCATTCTTACACCACGGAGTGATGAACAGACAACCAATGACATGCAGAATGAGGTCTGGAAAAGAGATGCCTTATAGGTAGTCAAGCACAAGTACAGTCATTAGAATTTGGCAGCTTGGGAGTTCCACCCTGCCTCATTCTGTTAAGAGCTTGGGTGGATACCTCCAATTTCACACAAGGTAGTTCTTGTGTAGGTGCTAACAAGCACAAGAGGGGTGGTGGCTTGACAGGAGTTTCAATTTACTATTCCTGAGGGATGGCTTGCCCAACAGCTGGGTATTCTAGTTTTGCTTGTGAGGTGTTCATGTGTGTAGGTAGTAGGCCTTCGCTCTTGTGAAGGTGGTAAGCATTGTTCTACAAGCCCCCTATGCATAACATCTTAATAGTTCAGGAGGGTGGCATTTTGGTGCTGGAGAAGAGGCTGGAGGGGATAGTCTTCCTAGATCTCTCTTGAGGTGGATACACTATTGTGGGGCTGAATGCAAGTAACAATTAAACCCCTCTCAAAGGATGTCATTACCACTGACCAGCCTCAGCGATGCTGCCTGTCCTTGCTGCCACAATTCCCTCACCTTCTGCTCCCTCCTCGCTGCTTCGTAGCTGCTGTGTGCAGCTCCAGCCTGCCTTCTCTTCTTCTGCTCCATCACCTTTTTGCTTGCATCACTACTTGCCATCTACGCCCCCTCTACCACAGCTCTGCCTCAACTTGCTGTGCCACAGCCTTGCTACCTCTGCCCTTTTCGTAAACCAATTGCAAATCTTCGTGTAAATGAGAAAATAAGCACTCCAATTTCTTTCACATGCGCCCGAAGAGCAATCTTGGGCAAGGACCCTCATGGCTAAACGTTGAAGGGTCTCCAATGCGTATTCAAAGTTTTGCTATCAAAATAAAGGCTTCACAAGTGACTCTCTCCTCTAACAAGTGGGAGAAGCAAATGCCACATACCCTCTCTAATCCGCATAGCATCCTAGCTCCTACAGCATTACATTGTGGTCATCCACAGGGACCACACAAATCAAATAAGCAAGCTAGTCCAAACGAAGCTCTCTATCATCCATGACCACCGGCAACTTGTAGGCCGGATGTACGAATGTGGCAAAACAATGCATGGGCTTATGCATCCATGCCCATCTCCTCTCTACTATCTCTAGAACATGTGCACCTTGTATCTGTGATCAATGTACAAGCACTCCAATGTTGCTCTAAAGAAGTGAACAAAAGGCCAATGGTGGACCCCTCGCAATCACTCATATGTAACACCCTATAAAGGGAGTCATGACAATGATAATCACACATACTTTTTGCCTGAACTGCTCATTAAGGCACAAGCGCTGCATGACTTTGGCCGCCTTTGTGTCATGCTCATCCCACTCATTCCATAGAGTAGACACTATGGTCTGGACCGCACCTCATAGAGGCGCTCTAGCAATAACCACTTGCAAGCAAACCGAATCGAAGAAGGCTTCTTCAATTGGAGTGTGCTAGGCTCACCATACATCACAAGCACCTTTAGCTTTACCATAAAGAAGGTGACAACCAATGTAGCTTTTGGGGACCACCCTTTTCACCCGCTCGAGCTTCCCAATGTCCTCCATGAGCAAGTCGAAACAATGACTTGCATATGGAGTCCACAGAATTGTGGGAAACTCAGCCTCAAGCAAATGGCCCATGCATCCAAAAATTTGATGCATTGTCAATAACAACTTGCACTACATTCGAGGGGCCCACCTACAACCACAAATTACAAGTAAGAATACTTGGAGGTTAGAGAGAGATAAAGAGAGAGTGTGTGTGTGTGTGTGTGTTAAGTCTTTTAAGTTCTAATGTTCGAGATTCAAGAATGAAGATTGATGGGGGTTGGGTCCTGGGAAAAAGAGAGAATCGAGATAGATATTGGAGAGAATAGGGAGATAGATAGCCATAAATCATAATGAAAGAAAGTGAAACCAATTTAAAAGACAATGTATACCTCAATGATAGCTTGCTGAATGTGGCGGTAGATGAATGTATCGGTCTTTTTTCTCTCCCTCTTGCCGGTACCTACGGCCTGCAAAAAGTGTCAAGTGCACTTGAGACGAGTATGTTGATGATGCCCCATTTCTTACGATCACTCATCCATCAATGAGAATGGAGCACCAATATTTTATCCATGCGGCCTAAATAGGATCAAGGGCTCTATCAATCCAATCCTTCTCTTCATCAATATTTTTTGTCCTTATGTCATTGTATGTGATACCGTTCCATTCTTCACATGGACCCATATTGGCAATGGCTTTTACCATCTTCTTCCATTGCTCTTGCTTTGGGACATTGAATGCAAGATTACACTCAATCACTGTGCATGCAATTTCAATATTTGTAAGTTGTTGTCTTTCTCTAAGAAAGGCAACCGATCCATGCACATGACCAGGAGCTTGAGAGAGAGAGGATTGTCTCTCTGATGCCGCATGAGCCTCCACTCTGTCTTTTATTAGAGCCGGATGTGGATGTGGAGCCTCCACAGACATAGGAGTTGGTGTCAATATGCCACTTTCTCCTCTTGTGGATCCCCCTCTCATCTTGGCGAGAATATCATTTGCGATGTTTCGAGAGATTTCCTTGCATGGAGCAACTTGACCCCCCATCTTGGAAAGATGTTGGAGAAGCTAGGTTGCACCACTTGTATAGCTCTTCCCACAATACTTGCACGTCCAATGGTGGTAGTTGAACTTCTTTGTGTCTCTCTCTACATGGATAAGAGAGAGAGAGAGAGAGAGAGAGAGAGAGAGAGGTCGTCTATCCTTTGCGCTCCCCTTCGTCCACGCCTCGCGCTTGCTCGCTGGACGGCTGCTCCGACCCTTCGTCGACGTCTGGCGTCTGCCCCGCCTGTCAAACGCTGCCCCGCCTGACGTCTGTCGTGCCTGACGGCCGCCCTGCCTGACGACTGCCCCGCCTGACGTCCACCCTGCCTGACGTCTGCTCCGCCAGTGGTAGACTCCTCTGCGTCAGCGTGCAGGGCTGACGCAGCCACGTTTAAGCCTCCCCTGTGTTTCACCCGTTACCCAGCGCCCCGGTTCATCTGCGCGTGTCTGCCCGGTTCTCCGTTGCAGTCCTGATGCTGCAACCGGGTGGTGCACTAATTTTGCAGGTCTGCGGGACCTACAGAGCGAGCAAGAGAGAGAGCCAGAGAGAGCCAGAGAGAGAGAGAGAGAGAGAGAGAGAGAGAGAGAGAGAGAGAGAGAGAGATGCCTAGTTCCAGACCTGCCCCTTTGCCTTTGTCGTAGTCCCGCCTTAGCTCAGAGAGAAGCATGGCTGGCCTGGATATGGCTTTTATTGAACAAACGGTGGCCGCCCTTAGTCCGGATTCTGATGCAAAGGAATCGGAGGATATGGTGCCTTATACAGAGGAGATGCCTCCTGCTCCTGACTTTCAGCCTGTGGGTAAACGCTCCAAACATACGCCCGAAGAGACAATCGGTCATCAGGATCGTTCTTATGCTCAGGTGGCCTCTGATTCCGTGGATTCGCAGGAGATTGATTGGAAGCATCTGTTGGAGTTTGCCAATACGTTGCTTGGCAACTATGTCCAGCATAATCATGAAGCTTTTTTTGACGCGGGAATTGAAGAGGTTCTGGAGGCAACCATGGATCCGAAAACTGTCTTGCGCTCTTTTTCAGTGTTTTATGACCGTGTAGTTATACTCTTCTTCACTGGCAGGATCCCACTGATTTCCCAGATTCGTCAGTGGCTGCACCATTTACTGCAAGGGGAGTGTGTGGAGGAGATTTTTGTTTGGGCCTCGAGGCTTCTATGAGGTGTTGCTGAACTCGGAGAAGCATCGGGGTGAGCTCGTGTCCAAACTACCATTGTTCTTTGATCGCCGTTTGGTCTATGTGGTGCCATGGCTCCCTATGGCAGACTTTCAACACCTGCTTCAACGGGAATGCCCCGTGTGGGTTGAGGTGGAAAATTGCTTGGCTGTCTATTGGCCATTGTTAAAGGATGCCATGGCCGTTGTGGGAACGGTGCTGGTCCCCCCAAGCCTAAGGGCAATGAATAGAAACCGTTTGTGTATGTTATGGGACACTGCCAGGAAGAGGCCTGCGTAGCTGTGCCTTAATTGCTCTGGCATGCATCCTTTGCATTTTCGCTTGAAATGGGCAACTTTGCAAAACACTGCTTTTCGTGTGGTAAATTGGGGCACTTTATGGCCGAATGCCCAGAGAGGCAACCGTCTTCAGATAATGTGCATGTTGTGCCGCCTAGGGATGACATGGTGCTTGATGTTCCGTCACAGGAGGAAACCTAGCCATCCAGTGTTTTGGATAAAGGTAAACAACAGGTTCTGGGTTTGGATTCCCGTACCAATGACTGGATAGAGGCACGTCCCAAAAAAGGTAAAAATTTGGATGCTGGTCTGCCGAATTCTAGGCCTACTGTGTCACAGGATCCCATGAGCACGTATATGCGCAGGAAAGAAATGTTCTCTTCACAGCCTGCTGCGCGTACTATGGTTCCTTCTGCTCCCCGTAATCAGTCTATGAGGAAAGTTTATACAGACGGTCCCAAGGGCCCGCCTGCTAAGTTGGCATTTGATTCTAGAGGTAATGTGATTACACCCTGGGATCGTCGTTATCCCCGTTCAATCCCCAAGACAGTGGATATTCCATCTACCTCTAAAGCTGGCCGGCAGAATTCTTTTGCAGTGTTAGCTGATTTTCTGGATGACGGGGTCCTTGACATTCTAGCAGACAAGGTTAAAGCGAGGCAAGCCGTGCCTCCTTCCTGATTTCCTTTTTACGGATATATGAAGATAGCCACGTGGAATGTGCGAAGCATTTGTTCTCCCCACAAGCAACATGCCATGTGGACTGTCTTGCATGAGAATCAGTGGAATGCCTTGTGTGCGGTGGAGCACAAGAGTCACAGTGAAACTGGAAAAGTTGTGGACTGCCATGGTTTTCGCTTGTTATATGCAGGGACACATGCTGTGCATTATTCTGGTGTGCTTATGATTATCCATGAGAAATATCAGCCTGTTCTTATTAAAAATGATGTGCAGGGCCGCTTTGTGGTAATTGAAATTTTATTTGAGGGAGAGATCTTATGGTTGCTGGGCCTCTATGCTCCGAATGACCCTTTATCTCGCCGAGATCTTTGGAAGACTTTGCTGAGCTACATGTCACTTGGCAGAAGGGGTTTCTTGATGGGAGATTTCAATATGTGTGTTGACTCTTCACAGTCCACTTCAGGGCATTCGGTGATGGATGCTCCGAAAAGGCGGGCGTGGAATGCCTTTGCTCTTGCGGCACTTAAGCAAGATCTATGGTCTTGGTTGCAAACTTCATCTCCAGGGTTTACTTTCCATTCTGCACAGTATGCATCTACATGGTCGCGGTTGGACAGAATGTACATCATGCAGGATGATGACTTTCTTCCAGAGATGCTGGAAATGAAAGTCTTGCAGCAATATGCCTTGTCGGACCATTTCTCTCTCTAGCTTGAGATACTGGCTCAACCCATTGCACCTTTTATGCAGTTGTTGGATAGACTCCCTTTACGTTTCAACTTCTCTTATTTGAAGCATTCAATCTTTCAAGGCTATATGCAGCAATTGATTGAGAGATTCTTATTGGACTTTGCCTCTGAGGGCACAGTTTCTTTTGAACGACTGCACTCTAATGTGCAACGGGTTGCTCGCCAGTATGAGATATATCATGCCTCTCTTTGTCGGCGGCATCGACATGCAGCAGAAGGCTTACTGGCTTTGGTTCGTTCGTTACTGGTAGATAACCCAAAGGATGAATTTCTGTTGTCACTGGCGCAGCGTTTGGCTGAGCTTATTAAAGAATTTTAGTTGAAATCCTATCAGCAGGCCAAATTGCACACTTTGACTAAAAATTTGCAAGATAGTGCTTGTCAGACTCATAAGTTCTTTTGCGCCTTGCATGCTTCTCCTGCTCGAGAAAATATGACCAGACTCCAGGATTCAGAAGGTCGCATGGTCACTGATCCGCTCACCATTGTCAATATGTGCAGGAATTATTTTCGGGATCTTCTTGGTTCCTCTCCGTCACCTTCGGACCAGGTTACGTATGCATGTTCAGCCTTCTATGATCTGGTCCGCCAGCAGGTTCCACTTGATATGCAAGCTACCTTGGAGGCAGATATTTGTGAGGAGGAGGTTATGGATGTTTTGTTATATCTACCTAAGGATAAAAGCCCTGGCTGGAATGGTCTCACCAATGAATTCTTTGAGAGCTCGGCTACCCAACTGGTGAAGCCATTGGCAGCTATGTTTCAGCAAGTCTGGGAAACAGGGGTCATGCCTTCCTCATGGAAAGAAGGCCTTATCAAACTGCTTCCCAAGGTTCCTTTGCCGTCAATGTTGCAACAGTGGAGACCAATTTCATTGATGGGCTCGATGTATAAAATCTTTTCCAAAGTCCTGGCGAATCGGCTCCACAAGCACCTTCCAACTATTGTGCATCCGCTTCAATATGGTTTCATTAAGGGCTGCAACATTCTGCATAATATCTTAAATGTGCAAATGGCCATTGACTATGCAAGGCACTCTAGTCAGCAAGTGGTATTGATTCAATTGGATCTAGAAAAGGCCTTTGACTATTTAGACTGGTCTTTCATTGCTGAACTTATGTCCGCTATGGGTTTTGGTACTCGGATGTCCCGATTGATCTACACCATTAGTGTTGCGGCTTCTTCGCATGTTATGCTCAATGGTGGGGTTACAAAGCCATTTGTCCTTGCACGCTCGGTGAAACAGGGTTGCCCTTTGAGTCCTCTCTTCTTTGCCTTGGCGACCCACCCGGTTCTTTCGATGTTATCTTCAATGGCAGCTTCTGATCAGCTGGCCAGATTGTCTCTTCCTTTGGGACAGCACTTCATTAGCCAATCTTGGGCTGATAATACCTTTATGATTTTGCGTGCAGACAAGGACAACATTCGCAAGGCATTAGATGTTTAGACACTCTTAAGTCATGCTTCGGGTCTTCGCATCAATGCCTTCAAATCAGCCATTCTCAGCTGCACGGAGTCGGATTTACAGTCATTGGGCTGGCAGGGTCAGGTTGTTCCCCGTGGCTCTATTGTCAGGCATCTTGGGTACTTGTTGGGTGTTGATGTTCGGCCAAAGCAACTACTGGAGTGGATTTCACAGAAACTGGCAGCTAAGTTTATGTATTGGAAGTCGCAAGCGTGGCCCTTCCATGTCCGCCTCAAAGTGGCTCAGACAATTATGCTCTCAATGCTCACATATTTCTTGCCATTGCTGCTGTGGATTCCTACTACTTTGAAGGCTCTCACTCGCCCCGTTCGTTTCATGTTATGGAAGAAGGATGCATTGCACGCAGGTATTTCGTGGATTTCGTGGTCCCATGCATGTACCCCCAAACGCCTGGGTGGTGGAGCTATTTTGGATGTTGAAACTCATTTGTTGGCTCTTCGTTGGTCTCTTTTTCGCGCTATGTGTGTGGATCATCACCTATGGACCATTATAGCCCGTTATTTTCTTGAGGACAACAGGCTTCGGCATGGCAATACACAAATTCGGGGCTCGTGGTGGCATGTCCTTAATGTAGACTCTCCGTTTTCCAGCCCCTCCTCTTCTCTGTTACTGCATTTGGTCGGCTCCTAGAAGTGGTGCTCCAAAAGGCGCGTTGGCATCCAGCGGAGGACCACGTGCATACTAACTCCTTTCAATTGGAATTGTTGGCAGTCTCGAGATTACTTTCTCGGGAAGACAAACATGAGCTCAGACCAAAATTTAACCGCATGGCCCGTCTGGGTGTGACTTCAGTTGCGGATGCCACCCTTGCCAGTCGTAATGTCTTCGCATCGTTTCGTACGGCGAGGAGACTTTTCAAAAATCCCGCGTGGATACCATGACTTATGGGAGCAGCTTTTGTTGGTGCTTCAGGGCAGGCAACCCTTTCCTGCCCTTGTTGTGGATAGTCCTTGGCAAGACTGGGACCTTGCAGGTCGGTTGCGTCTAGAAAAGGCCTCTGCTAATCAGGTGTATCATCTTCTGATTAAAGACCATCAATGGCTGGGTGTTAAAGCTAATACTATATGGGGATTGTGGAAATCTCTGTCATGGTGGAACTGTGATGGAGGGCTAGTTGAATAAGACTCTCTTCAAATGTAAGGTCTTTCTTTGGGGGATGATGATTGGTGGTCTTCCTCTTGCCTCGACCCTTTCCAAGCGTCGAATTTCGAATGGCAATTGTTTCTTTTGTATCACTACTATGGAATCGGCCGGACATCGATTTATTTCTTGCCCGCTCACCAAGAAGATCTGGTCGCTCTTATCACAGGTTTGGCGTACAGTGGTGGGGTCCTCTCTAACCCCTTTCGATTGAATTTTTGTGAGGCCAAAATACCCCACACCGCCACAATTGTATATGAAGATCTTATTCCACTTTTTCAGATATTGGGGATGCTGGCACAATTGGACCACTCGGAATGCCTTCCTTTTTGATTCGGCCTCTAATGTACCAGCACACATTGCCCGGCTCAAAGGCCTCTTGCATTGGTAGATAGATCTCATTCGGCTCTCCGACTTGCTCCCCCGGGAGGACTTGCTTCCCTGGCATATGGCAATTTCCTCTGGGTCTTTGTCATGACTTGTGTACCTTTTTGCTGGTTTAGTCCTGGGATCTTACACACGATTGGCTTAGAGCCCTCGTGTATCTTGTAATCATGTAAACTTGTACCTTTTTTTCGTAATTAATACAATTACCTTTTACGAAAAAAAGAGGAAGAGTGAGAGGCTTCAGACTTGACTCTTGAAACTTGAAAGTAAAAATTGAAAGAGAGAGAGGGGTGAAGTCAACTTTAAAGTTAAAAGAGCAAGAGTGAGAGAGAGAAGATGGAAAATGCTTGAGCCTTGAGCCTTGAGCCTTACTTGAGCCTTGATAGGATGTAGGTCAGAGGAGAGAGTGAGAAGCTAGAGCTTCACGAATCACAAATCAATGCAAGATCCAAGAGAGGTAGATGAGAATGGCAAATGCTTATTGAATTGGTGTGGAAGCATGGAGGAGAGGAGCACCTTTTGTAGATGAGAGAAGGGTCAAACAGTCAAAGAGGGGTCAAGAGTCAAACATAGTTGCTAGCTGGATGGAATTCCCAAGGGGGGCTGCAGGAGGAGTGCATAGCTAGAAAGGGAGGTGAGCTAACCCAAGCACCACCCCCCCCCAAAAAAAAAAGTGCCATGTAGGACATGTCTAGGTGGAATGCGGGGAGATGTGGCAGGCGAAGAAGGGCATTTTTCGATACGGATATGTATAGTACCGTATGGTATGAATTGTATAGTAAGATCAGTACTGTATGATGTACGAAGGCAACTATGAAAATATCTTATTGCAGACCCTAATATCTAATAGGTAACTCGATATGTCATCTTGGTAGCCTTCATTGACCAATGACAAGCTGAAATAAAGATTGCTAGATCTATTATGATAGAATCCGTATAGCCTATATAGGTATGCTTGGCAAGGCAACTGCCCTAGCACTATTTACTGCACAACCTGATATGCCATCTTCATGAGAACTCTCTTGTGATGGTCTCACCACATGTTCCGATGGTCTCACCACATGTTCCCCATAGTTGTCAAGTATGAAAGGTACGATACGGTACGATATGGTATGGTATGATAAAATATGGTACTAAATTGTACCTTATGATTTTATAAGGTACGGTGCGATATTAGTACGAAAAAAATTAAGATGATTTTTTAAATAACAAAAACCATAAATCATTAAATGATAGATCATAGAATACATATTTAAAGTGGAAATAGCCATTTCATTACAGAATAAGATGAATACATGGAGTGACCATCCCAGTCGCATGGGCTGTGCAAAACATGCGATACAACTACAACCTAGATACAAAAAAAAAGAGAGACCTATGTCATATGAATCTATGATGAGGAATCACTATCATTATCATCGTCATCAAAACCATCTGAGTGCTCATCAAGAGAGTCTGAAGATGACTCCTCGGCATTCGATGATGAGACACACTCATACTCATCCTCATTGATGAGGTTACCATCATCATCAACTAATGGCTCCCTAGGTGGTGGCTGTGTAGGCAAGGGGGGGAAGTCATCATGAGGCATAGGATGGGAGCTACTAGAGCTCGCCTTACATATGTTTGCAAGCCACTCGAACCACCCCTCCTCGATGATGGAGGGCGTCGAATGACCATGCCCTTGCCACCACCTACTTGAACTCCTTGCCCACGAGCACGCTGATTGCGAGTGTCATGAGTATCTGCTGCTATAAGCTCTCTATAGAGCTCTGCAAAAATCATCTCCTCCTCCTCGTCCACCTCCTTATGTACTTGAAAGAGTGTCGCCTGTTAACTTGAATGTATCAACATTCACCTACACAATGCAGTAATGCACGTAAGATTGATCATTGTAAATGTTAAAGTCTAAATTGTAAAGTATAAACTTCAAACTTCAAAGTTTAAAAGTTAAAATAACAAATTTAAAAATTTTAAAAATTAAATGTTATGGTTAAGTGTTTAAACTTTACCTGCTTCGGACTACCCATGCTCATCATAGCTCTCATCATGCGTAAGTTAGTGGGGCAAGAGACTAGCTGCTCTAACTATTGTGTGCTAAGTCGATTGCGAATCTTTGTGTGAATGAGAGAATAGGCACTCTAGTTTCTCTCACATGCACCCAAAGAGCAATCTTGGGCAAGGACCTCATGGCTAAGGGCTGAAGGGTCTCCAGTGCGTATCCAAAGTTTAGCCACCAAAATAAAGGCTTCACAAGTGACTCTCTCCTCCAACAAGTGGGAGAAACAAAAGCCACATGCCCTCTCTAATTTGCGTAGCATCCTAGCTCCTCTAGCACTACATTGTGGTTATCCACAAGGAACACGAGTCAAACAAGCAAGCTGATTCGAACGGAACTCTCTATCATCCATGACCGCTGGTGACTTGTAGACCGGATGTACCAATGCGGCAAAACCATGGATGTGCTTATGCATCCATGCCCATCTCCTCTCTACTATCTCTAGAACATATGCACATGGTGTCTGTGTGATCGTTGTACAAGCACGTGCCTCCACCAATGCCGCTCTAAAGAAGTGAACGAGAAGGCCCATGGTGGACCCCTCACAATCACTCATATGTAACACCCTATAAAAGGAAGTCACGACAATGACAATGGTACAGACTTTTGCCAGAACTGCTTATTAAGGCACAAGCGCTGCATGACTTTGGCCTCCTCTGTCTCATGCTCATCCCACTCATTCCATAGAGTGGATACTACTATCTGGCACAAGGCGGACCACACCTCATAAAGGCACTCCATCAATAACCACATGTAAACAAAGTGAGTTGAAGATGGCTTCTTCAACTCCAGTATGCTATGGTCACGATACATCGCAAGCACCTTTACCTTTACCGTGAATAATGCGACAATTGATGTAGCTTTACGGACCACCCTCTTTACCCACTTGAGCTTCCCAATGTCCTTCATGAGCAAGTCCAAACAATGACTTGCACATGGAGTCCACACAATCATAGGGAACTCGAACTCAAGCAAACGGCCCATGTGCCGATAATTCGATGCATTGTCGGTAACAACTTGCACCACATTTGAGGGATCCACCTACAACCACAATTTACAAATTACAAGTAAGCATACTTATGACTTAATACTAACAATACTTGGAAATTGGAGGTTAGAGAGAGAAAGAGTCTAGAGAGAGTTGAAACTTGAGCCTTATAGCTTGGCGGGAAAGAGAGAATCGAGATAGATCATAGATACTAGAGAAAAATTAATTATTAGAATAGGGAGATAGATAGTTATGCATATGCCATTATCCATAAATCAAATTTCAATTATGAATCATGATATTATCATAATGAAAGAAAGTAACAAATTTAAAAGGCAAATTGCAATGTATACCTCAATGATAGCTTGTCGAATGTGGCGGTAGATGAATGTGTCCGTTGTTTTTCTCCCCCTCTTGCCGGTATCTACGGCCCACAAAAAGTAAGTGCTGAGTGGACATGAGACAAGTATGTTGATGATCCTACGTTTTTTAGGATCACTCCATCCATCTCAATGCCTCTCACCCAAAATTGTCACCAAAATGGAGGGGGCGGAATGTTCTATAGGCTACCAATTCGAAATGGTGCCCCTCCCCCAAAATTAATTTTTTAAAGTTTAATTAGGGGGGACCAATTGCCCCCCCCCCCCCCCCCCCCCCCCAAAAAGCCATGCCGAAGAACTTTTAATTTTGACCCTTTTTGGCTTTGTCCTTGCCCAACTTCGTATCTCCACCGTCTGGCTTCCGAATTGACCTCTGAAAATTTCTACTTGTCCAACTCAGGGTCTTGCATTTCTGGACACTTACTTTGACTATATTCGGTGTCTCAAAAAATTATGAAAAATCTGTAAGTGCTCTTCGAAACCGCTTTGAAATCTCGTCTTCCGTGGCTTGTAAAAATTGCCAAATCTGTCTTTTGCTTCCATCGGTGAGCATGGAGCAACCATATTTTATCCATGCGGCCCGAATAGGATTAAGGGCTCTATCAATCCTCTCCTTCTTTTCATTAATCTTTTTCGTCCTCATCATTGTATGTAACACCGGTCCATCCTTCACATGGACCCACATTGGCAATGGCTTTTACCATCTTCTTCCATTGCTCTTGCTTAAGGACATTGAATGCAAGATTGTACTCACTCACCGTGCGTGCAATTTCAATGTCCGCAAGTCGTTGCCTTTCTAAGAGAAAGGCAACCGATCCATGCACATGACTGGGAGCTTGAGAGAGAGAGGATTGTCTCTCCGGCACCGCATGAGCCTCCACTCTTTGTCTTTTACCAGAGCCAGATACGGATGTGGAGTCCCCACCACCAATGGTAGAGGCCTCTCCCACATTGGTTGAAGATATGCCCACATTGAATGCTTCCTCATTAGTAGGCATAGGAGTTGGTGCCAATAAGCCACTTCCTCCTCGTCCTGTGGATCCCCCTCTCATCTTGGCGAGAATCTCCTCCGCAACATTTTGAGGGATCTCCTTGCATGGAGCTACTTGCGTCCCCGTCTTGGAAAGATATTGGAGAAGCTTAGTTGCACCACTTGTATAGCGCTTCCCACAATACTTGCGTGTCCAATGGTGGGAGTTGGACTTCTTTGTGTCCCTCTCTACATGAAATACATGCAAATTGGGCCTCGTGCTTCTCATGAGTCATGGTGCCGATGACAGATAAAGAGGCCAGAGAGAGAGAGAGAAAGTCTCGACTCTTGAAACTTGAAAGTTGAGTCTTGAAAGTTAAAAGGGAGGGAGACTCGAGAGGCGGCAAATGCTTTGATAGGGTGTGTGATAGAGGGGATGGGAGATGAGATTTGAGAATGGCAAATGCTTCGATAGGGTGTGGGAAAGAGGGGATGGGAGGTGAGATTCGAGAATGACAAATCACAAGTCCATTCAAAAATCAAGATCCAAGAGAGGAAGATGAGAATGGTGAGTGCTTGCTGAATTGATGTGGAAGCATGGAGGAGAGGAGCACCTTTTGTAGATGAGAGAAGGGTCAAAGTTCAAACAGTCAAAGAGGGGTCAACGGTCAAATAGAGGGCTGCCAACTAGAAGGAATCCAAAGAGGGCTAGGGAGAGGAGTGCATGGCTGGAAAAGGGGGTGGGGTGGGATGAGGTATCCAAGGCTTCCCACCCCCCAAAAAGTGCCACGCAGGCAGGCGGAGTAAAAGCGGGGGTGTAGGAAACGCGTGATGTCGGACGCAGGACGCGCAGGCGAGGTGGTCGAAATAGGCTTGTTTTAACGTATGAATTCATACGGATAGGTACCGTACGAATCTGTCCGTATGATGTACGAAGGCAACTATGCTCTTTCCATGCCTTGTGATAGCTTGGTACCTTGTCAATTTCCACTTCCCAAGCCTTGCAATAGAATATTGCCAGCTGCTGAATGACTTTGGTCAACTCTTTGGCACCATGCTTCTAACATTTTTCATAGACATGGTGACAAGAGTAGGGTACCAAAGGTATAGGTGGCAATTGCATGTGTCGCTTTAGTGTCTCTGATGCTATGCTTTTGGACATAAGCTAAGACTAATCACCAAACACAGTTACACACTATAGTGGATGATGACAGATACACTAGAGTCAAATGTTGCTAATATGGGCCAAGCACACCCCCCCCCCACCAAAACAAAAAAGATCCAACCAAGAGTGTACACCTCAAGATGGGCCACAATTTGTCAACATGGCCCCCCAGAACCAAATCCCTTAACTTAGTGTGAGTGCCATCACTCTTTGCTCGTACCCCTTCCCAGAACCAAATCCCTTAACTTAGTGTGAGTGCCATCACTCTTTGCTCGTACCCCTTCCCCTCTCCCCTTGCCTCCGCCTCTACCTTAATGTGAGCACCACCCCCACCCCCACCCCCACCCCCTCCCCTTTCCCCCCAGCTCCGCCTCCACCTCCCTTCCCACCCATTCTCATTCCCTCAAATCCAGCCTCATAGTATGATGGCTTGCATCTCACCCTCCAACCCTTACCCCTTCCCCTTTCCCCCCAGCTCCGCCTCCACCTCCCTTCCCACCCATTCTCATTTCCTCAAATCCAGCCTCATAGTATGATGGATTGCATCTCACCCTCCAACCCCCCCATCCCCATCATCCATCCCCCTCCCCCTTTTTTCCAAGAGGTCACAAGTTTCATATGCGATGACCTCTCCCTCACAGCAATAGAGTGGCCCCTGAGGCTTCATGTTTTCATCAGTAGCTTGATTACTCCCTCATCACGCCTAACTCCTTCTACATGAGGTTTACCATTGTGGACCATGGTTTACCTGAGAGTTGCAAATCATGGGTGGTCTAAGGTGAAGCTGATGAAGGTCATCCATGACCAAGTGATAGAGCAAGTGTCCCATTGGCTAGGTGGTGTGGATTTGGAGCAACTCTGGAAGCAGTGGCCTAGGTGCATGATGGACATCAATTGGAGGTCTGGAGCAGAATGCCCTCACCTCAACCTTCTTCTATACAACCAGACAATAGTGACGGCTCACCTAAGATTAGCTCGAAACTACATGTTGACATAGGCCTGTTTGACAAGTTGGTTGATGTGGATGAACATCCTCCTCCCAACTACACCCACAAACTAGTATGGTGGAGTGGAGTTCATCTTCTAAACTAGCCGCCAAAATTCACTGCATGGCAGTCAGCTCCCCCTCTTCCTTGTCTTTGATCATGCCAAATAAAAATATTTTCAGCAAACCTGAAGTTTCCCCATGGGCAGACATCTAGCATCCTAAAAAGTGAATATTTCTTACCTCAATGGGGCGTGGGTTGCTCATTGTTTGGCAGGAGCTGCAACCAGCCCTTGCTGGATGCATTGACATTCTAATACTTCATGAGCACAAGCTCCCATCCTCTTAGGCCAGTACACTCTAGCAGGTGCTTTCAGGAGGCTTGTTCACCTATGGGGAGACTCCATGGTGTCCATGGGTGGAGTGGAGTTTGTAGTTTGATTGGCTTGAGGCTATTGTCTTGTATCTAGTAGCATGGACCATTCTTGCAAGGTGGGCCTTGTGGGTCAGGCTAGATATTGGGGGCTCTTACATTTGGAATCTTCAACATCTATGCATGCATTGATAGGGGTCAAAGCACCAGCTGCTTTTTGGACAAAGGTGAAGGCTCTTTCACCCCAAGTGGACCCTTGGATTGTTGGAGGTGACTTCACCATCTTTGAGACCCTAGAGGGTCAATAGGGCAAAGATGCATATTTCCAAGGCATTGCAAATGATGAGTAGGCAGCATTCTTTTTTGCAGTGGGTGCTAGAGATGCTTGGAGGGACTTGACCTTTTGCAAGCATGATAGGTCATTGGTCATCTCTTGGGGCTACAGGCAACTATTGTTGGGCTAAGAGGGAAGGCTTCGAATTGTATCATTGCATTGCTAACAGCAGTTGTAGGAGTGGCAAGTCGCAACTATGAATGTTAAGGTGGAGCCTTGGATGAGCTAAATAGGAAACTAGGAGAGTGATGTTAGCCGTGTTGGTCTTAGAGGTTTATATTGATGCAACATGATGGGCTCTCCCATGTGGTATTGGTAGTAAGGAGAGCGTAGCATTACCTAGCCTTTTAAAAGTTCCTTTTCAATACGTGGAACTAGTAAAATTGAGGAAGGTGGTCTTCATGTGACTGTTTGCCCATGATGAGCTTGTGCTTGGCTATTGTCCTAGATGCAATTAAGATGGGGAATGCCAAGGCTCTCTACAATAGTTCGTGGAGACATGAAGCATTGCCATTGAACATGCAAGGAGGCACAAGTTGTGTGGAGAGGGACTTGGAGGATCCTTTGACACATAGGACCAAGCTTGAGTTGCATCCCTAGGGAAGCCTTTTGTTGCCAGTTAGTTAGCTAGGAATGACACGTGCTTTACGACGCTGGGTTGCATGAGGCAACTTTGCCACTAAGGCTAGCCAACAAGTTTTAAGAGTACGGTAGGGTAGCTTATGTGGAAGGCTTGTTGCTTTTTCATCTTCAAAGCTTAGACAATTGTTCGATCACTAGAGTTAACAAGCTTGTTTTCTTTGCTTTGAATAATATAATTGACATACATATTTTGCAAAAGCCAAATGGCAAAGGTCAGTAGATGTGGGTTTGGCAAGATTTATTTGTAGATTCACATCCCAATCTCTCCTTTTTTGGTTGTATGACCAGATTAAAGAGGAGTATATATATAAGTATGATTTACTGCTTCTCACTACTAGTTTCTCATCCACCAATCCTTTGTAATGGGCACATGGTTATGCTTTGGTAGACACCCTATTCGATGGAAAGCTCCAAAGGAGGAAAAAAGACATTGTTTATGGTTGCCCTTATGTACCGGAAATCCGGAGGAGAACCTTGAGATTGATGTTCAATGGCACTAGAGGAGAGAAGATAGTAACTTGAGGTACCATATCCTAGCTCATAGATACAGAGGTCCTACTTGTGGCTCAGTAAATGTAGAGAGGAATTTATCCTTTAAATGTCTACCTTATGGATAGAAAGATGAGGTTGATTGAGACACCTGATTTTTCGAAGTCAGCAGGACATTGCCATAAATGGAAGATGATAGTCAACATTATCACTTGGTTCATGTGGACCTTGATGCAGACATGCCACAGACCACCAGGACCTTGATGCTGACATGCCTTACACCAGTAGATCATCCCTGCCTTGAAGACTGTCTCATATTTCACTGGAGGCCTCAATTGATATGGCATCATATCCTGTTATATTGGCTCTTTATTCAACTCATTCTACAAGCACTGTTGGGCCAGCTCGAGGTAAATGTCCCTTTCTTACTTTTTGGTATACAGTGATGATGTATTATTTGCCTACTGTAACCAATAGAAGTGTCTTTTATGGGAGAGGAGAAAAAAGTGCCCAAAGTGTGCAATAGTTTCTTTTTTTTTCAAAAATCTAAAAGAATAAAACTGACCTTGAGAACATTATAATCAGCACCAGCAAGTTATATGTAGGCTATTAATGAGGCAGTGCCTTTCCAAGCTTTGGTAAAACCAAGCTTGAGAAATAAATGATCTCATATCCAGTAATAGGATAGGAGGTGCAGGGAAATAAGTGCTTTTACCTTCCACTTGGGGAGTCAAAATACCCTACATTGGATACATATGACCAATTTGTGAATCAAGAATAAGTAGCTTCATATATTTGTGCTAAAAGTGCAGACTTAGAATGTATTGTTGTCCCAGAAAGAGGCAATTTATGAGAGTAATATACTGTCTACTTCATTGTATGCCTTGCGATTTGTGCTCTTCTTTTTTGTAACTCTGAAAGGAAGACTTGTGTTACGTACTGTTTCCTCAGCTTCTCTCTTGAATTTGAGTCTACCAACTCGAGAAAGCCATGCATATATGCACAACTTAAGACGACGACGCCTGTGCATCTCTTGGGCTGCCCTTAAATACTGCATAAACATTTCAGTATCATAACTTCTTCGAACAAAATATACAGTCAGATTAAGCCAACTAGATAAGAAGAAAATTCTTGCAACAAAAGGACATACCTTCTTTTTATGGACATAAGAAACCCAAATATGAAACTTCTGATATAGGCCAGTCATTCGTCGATGTTGTCTCATGAACTCAACTACATTTTTCAGGAAAGCAATTAGATATTAATTTTCATAAGAAAAAATATTTGGTTTTGCAAGTCAAAGGTTGAGTATAATTGAGAAGCATCATTATTGCTAGAAAGCCAGAAAATTATGTTATCCTTTGTTGAAGTCTCTGTTTAGTCTAGCTGCAAGAAAGCTTCCAATAGGCCGACTTTCAAAACAAACCAATCTCACATGTTTGGTACCAATGTTATTCTTGAATGTAATCATGATTCTTAATACCAATGTTTGAGGACTATTGCACGAGCAAAGGGATTAAGTGTCAATTGACGATGCCTCATATACCTCACTAGAATGGCGTCGTTGAACACCGAAATCGCACCATTGTGAAAATGGCAAGATGTATGCTTAAGGGCAAGGGATTACCTAACCAATTCTTGGAAGAAGCTGTAATACTCTAGTCTACATTCTCAATTGGAGTTACACAAAGGCTTTCAAGAGCAAAACTCCTCATGAGGCCTATTTTGGTAAGAAACCATGTGTCTCACATTTTAAAACTTTTAGATATGAATTTTATACACATATTCCAAAGGATAAAAGAAACAAGTTAAAACCAAAAGACACAAAATGTATCTTATTGGGTTATAGTGATGAGAGAAAGGCTTACAAATTGTATGACCAAGAGGCAAAGAAAATCATAGTGAACCGTGATATAGTGTTCAAGGAGTAGCTACATATAGCGGAAGAGAAGAATATAAGTTCTTCCACTTTATCATCCAGCGAAGTAGTCCATTATGAACTTGTCCCAAGAGCTATCCCTAACCTCAAGGAGGAGGAAGCATCATCTTCAAATGATGAAAAAAAAATTCACCTACTTGCAATCATATCATTGGAAAATCCATTGCCGTAATGTGTAAAGCAATTGTATGATCATAGTAATTCTATGCCTACCACTATTGAAGAAAAGGAAAATGGACCAAGGAGATCTCAAAGAATAGAGGAGCAAAGAAAGGCTTCTGTTCACGTAGTCAATATGGCCTTGATCGTTGAGATTATGAGAGAAGTAAAGAAGTTAGTAGACTTGGAAGAAGCACTTGCCAATCGAGCATGGAGAGCAAACTATGCAAGCTAAGTATGACAACATAATGAAGAATGATACTTGGAAGCCAGTTGATCTACCAAAAACGAGAACGGTTATTAGCACCAAGTGTTGAGCTAAAATACGCTTTTCAACCAATTAGCATTCTTAAACAGTCCCAAAATACACTTAATTAATGAAAAACCCTAAAAAGGGAAGCGGTCCGAGAGAGTTTTAGTAGTCCCCAAATAACCCTAATTCTTTGGGGCACCCTTCAACATCTATAAATAGATAGGCTGCCCCCATTTAGCCTCATTCCCGTCTGTTCAAGTTTCATACCCTTGAGTGCATATTTCAGCCATTAGTCTACCTCTACATGATTGTCTAGCCTTCGAGAGTGTTGCCACCTCTCCATCACCCCTTGCAGTACCCTAGCGCCTTCTTCCATGAGGTTGTCGCCCACTGTTTGGTGCTTTCCTCCAGGCTGCGTTCGGCATCTTCCAGCCATCGCCAACATCTTCATCACCCTCAGCTACTTGTGTTTGGACTCTCTTCCTCCAGGTGATAGGTACCGGTGCTCCTCAACAAGGCGACATCCACAGTTTGCGTTTACACTCATCTGGGGGCCCCCTTCCATCTCCAGAGCTTCTCCTACTTGCGTTTGGTGCTCCAGGCCCTTTTGGCATCATCGTTTTGCAGATTCCTTACTCTAACTGGTAGTCACAGACTTGGGATCTGTCTTCGATGGACGTCACTATCCAACACACTGCTGTGCCCTTGAGTATCTGTATACTCTTACATTCGTTTGCAGTATTCATTCACTTTAGAGTTCTGTTCTTCTCTTCTTTCTTCTATTTGCGTTTAAGTTTCTGTGTCTGAGTTTTGAGTTTTGCATTTAGGGTTTGAGTTTTACTTTCTGTGTCTGTCTCTCTCTTTGTGTTTCTGTCGTGGTCCTACACTCTGTTTCCTTACTGCAAACCCTAACATTTTTCTTCACATGGTATTAGAGTCGGTGCTCTTGTAAAGAGTATCCTGCGGATATTGTGGAGAGCTAATCTTTGTGCAAGGCACCATAGTTACCTGGAACGGGGAACGTGAACGGGTCCCCTGGAACGGGGAAAACGTCCAAGGTCAGGGAACGGGAACGGGGGGAACGTCACATGTCTTAAGTGCCCCAAGTATGCCCTGCATGATCCAAATTGCCCCAAAGAATTTCCCTCTAATTGCCCCAATACCTGTCAATGCTTGAAATTGACCCAAATGTCCCAAAATTGACTCGATTACCCGCATAGCTCCAAATTGCCTTGAATTACCCCAATTATCCCAATTTTCCTTGAAATTAGACAATATAAATGAATGAATACCTTGGAATTGAGGATTGGCTGAGATTTGATTTTGATTTGCAAGAGTTGATAATCCATCAAATTTGAACTTTGTATGGACTCCTAATTAGCTTGTGGGTTGTCTTGACACTTTGAATCTTCAACCCGAGAGAAAGAGAGAGAGATTAGTGTGTGCACATTAGGCAATGGAGATGGGTGAATATGTGCTAGGACTGCGACCCAAGCAAAAAAAAAAAAAACCTTAAATGGGGCACATTTGGTGGACATTGTTTTAGATGTGGCCGGATATGCAAGAGCATCATCCCTAGTAGATGGCTCAATAGCAAGAAGTTGATCCTCTGCCTCTTGTCCTGCATGGACAAGATGATGGAAAGAAGGATGTCTCACAAGTTGGTATTGAGTGTTCATCGCTTTCGGTTGGTCGGAATTTTCCTCCTCAAGATAATTCTTAGGTCACTATGGTAAGACGTAATGCTAGACAAGAATCTCGTTCAACTCCTGCTCACCCATCTCTACACCCTATTACTTAGACTTTTCAACGCAAAAGTAAGGGGTTTTATAAGAAATCTCAATCTTCACGTGTTCTTGCAATTGGTATGGATGATAAAAGGGCTTCTGATTCTCTTTGCACTTTGATGTATGTCGGAGGCTTGTGCCTCCTCTCGAGGTGTTTTCCATTCTCAATAATAGCAGCTCCCTTCTCATGCTTCGATTACTAGTTGGCAGAGGGCGGATCTTGTAGATGTGATCAGTAGTGAGATGGAGAGATTTCAAGCAGCTAAAGCTACTGATGGATAGTGGTGATTCACTAGTTTTCTCTTCTATGATTTATCATGAGATTTGCTTTATGGAATGTTAAAGGCATCATTCAAATGTCTTGCTTCCATGATCATGTGGCCACTACTGATCACATCTACAAGATCCGCCCTCTGCCATCATTCAAATGTGCATTGGCTTTTATAAATCTTTGTGGGGTCCACAGGAGATTCTTTCTGATGCTGTTCAGTCTGCTCGTCAATACATTTGCGATTTGGTTAGTAACCAGGTTAAGCCTGAATGGGTTGATTTGATGGAGGCTGATATTTCAGGGATGAAGTGGAGGATGTGTTGTCCCATTTGCCACGAAGGAAAAGCCCTGGCTGGGATGGGATTCCTAATGAGCTATTTTCAGCCATTATTCAACAACTTAAGGACCCATTAACTCGCCTATGTCAACAAGTGTGGAATTATGGTAGGATGCCTTCAGACTGGAAGATTGCTGTCATTCGGTTATTGCCTAAGGTTCCCTCTCGGACCTCTTTGAAACAATGGAGACACATTTCTATTATGGGTTCTTTGTATAAAATCTTCTCTAAAATCATGGCCAACAGATTGCAAAAAGTATTTCCGCACTTGGTTCATCCACGTCAATATTGTTTCATTAAGGGTTGGAATATAATGCATAACATTTTGAATGTTCAACTGGGGATTGATTATGCCAAAGCCTCAGGCCAGCAAGTTGTTATGCTTCAGCTTGATCTTGAAAAGGCATTTGATCATGTCAGCTAGTCTTTCTTGCGGCACCTATGTCCACCACGGGATTTGGTCCTTGCATGATTTCTCTTATTGATACCATTAGTCAAGGTGTTGCGGCTTGTATTGCACTTAATGAAGGGATCATAGATGGAATATACTTCCCAAGTTCTCTCCTTTGCATGCTTTACAACTATCGTCTCCCTCACGAGATTGGTTGTTTGTGCTTCCTAATGATTTCAAGAAAAGGTCAACGAATCAAATATATCATCAGATGGTTGAGGCTAGAGATGGGTCATTGGAAAGGCTAATAAATTATGGCATATTCGAGATAGCAAAAAGAAGTGGTAGGAAAGATTCATCCAACTCTGGAAGTCTAAGGTTCCTTATCAGGGTAAAGTGTTTATATGGAGGTTGCTTATTGGGGGTCTACTGATTCGGGATGTGTTGCGTGCTCACAAGATCTCTATTGGTCACTGCGTATTTTGCACTACATGTGATGCGACGTTGCTTCATCTCTTTGACTCTTGCCCTGTTGCTCGACAAATTTGGAGTTTTGTTTCACGTGCCTACCTCTTCCATTTCCTTAGATGGACAGCTTTGTGGCATATTTGGTGTACTCGGAATGCCTTTATTTTTTATTTAGCCTTGGGTATCCATGATCATGTGGCCTGTATTCATGGTTTAGTGTTATGGTAGATCTCCTCTATGGTTTCAGTTGATCTGGCTCTTCTTGATATTGTTGCTCCCTAGCTGGATATTGTTCGATCCACACCAGTTGTCCTTTCTGTGTGATATTTGTGTGTTAGTCTTGGTAGCCTTTCATTTTCTTAGCTGACCTAATGGTCTGATGTAAATATTGCCACTTAATTCAATTATCTTCACACACACACACACACACACACACAGAGAGAGAGAGAGAGAGAGAGAGAGAGAGAGAGAGAGAGGTCTAGGCGACGATAGGACGGGATGCACCGGCGGCACCATCACGACTACCAAGACTAACACACAAATATCACACAGAAAGGACAACTGGTGTGGATCGAATAATATCCAGCTAGGGAGCAACAATATCAAGAAGAACCAGATCAAGTGAAACCATAGAGGAGATCTACCATAACACTAAACCATGAATACAGGCCACATGATCATGGATACCCAAGACTAAATAAAAAATAAAGGCATTCCGAGTACACCAAATATGCCACAAAGCTGTCCATCTAAGGAAATGGAAGAGGTAGGAATAATCTAAATGCAAATCTCATAAAGCTACTGATCTTGCTTCCATCATTCAAATGTGCATTGAATTTTATAAATCTTTGTGGGGTCCACAGGAGATTCTTTCTGATGCTATTCAGTCTGCTCATCAATACATTTGCGATTTTCCGTGTTTTATGACCGTGCAGTTATACTCTTCTTCACTGGTAGGATCCCACTGCTTTCCCATATTCGCCAATGGCTGCACCATTTACTACAAGGGGAGTGTGTTGAGGAGATTTTTGCTGGGCCTCGAGGCTTCTATGAGGTGCTGCTGAAATCTGAGAAGCATCGGGTTGAGCTCCTGTCCAAACTACCTTTGTTCTTCGATCGCCGTTTGGTCCATGTTGTGCCATGGCGCCCTATGGCAGACTTTCAGCGCCAGCTTCAACGTGAATGCCCGGTGTGGGTTGAGGTGGAAAATTTCCCGGCTGTTTATTAGCCATTGTTAAAGGATATCATGGCCGTTGTGGGAACGGTGCTGGTCCCCCCAAGCCTAAGGGCAATGAATAGAAATCGTTTGTGTATGTTATGGGACACTGCCAGGAAGAGACCTGCGTGGCTGCGCCTTAATTGCTCTGGCATGCATCCTTTGCCTTTTCGCTTGAAATGGGCAACATTGCAAAACACTGCTTTTCGTGTGGTAAATTGGGGCACTTTATGGCCGAATGCCCAGAGAGGCAACCGTCTTTAGAGAATGTGCATGTTGTGCCACCCATGGATGACATGGTGCTTGATGCTCCGTCACAGGAGGAACCCTAGCCATCCAGTGTTTTGGATAAAGGTAAACAACAGGTTTTGGGTTTTGATTCCCGTAGCAACGACTGGATAGAAGCACGTCCAAAAAAAGGTAAAAAGTTGGATGATGGCCTGCCAGATTCTGGGCCTACTGTATTACAGGATTCCATGCACACGTATATGCGCAGGAAAGAAATGTTACATTTCTCTTCACAGCATGCTGCGCGTACTATGGTTCCTTCTGCTCCCCGTAATCAGTCTACGAGGAAAGCATATACAGACAGTCCCAAGGGCCCGCCTGCTAAGTTGGCATTTGATTCTAGAGGCAATGTGATTACACCCTGGAATCGTCGTTATCCCTGTGCCATCCCCAAGACAATGGATATCCCATCTACATCTAAAGCTGGCCGGCACAATTCTTTTGCAATGTTAGCTGATTTTCTGGATGACAGTGTCCTTGACATTCTAGCAGACAAGGTTAAATCGAGGCAAGCGGTGCCTCGTTCCTGATTTTCTTTTTACAGATATATGAAGATAGCCACGTGGAATGTGCGAGGCATTTGTTCTCGCCATAAGCAACATGCCATGTGGACTGTCTTGCATGAGAATCAGTGGGATGCCTCGTGTGCAGTGGAGCACAAGAGTCACGGTGAAGCAGGAAAAGTTGTGGATTGCCATGGGTTTCACTTGTTTATGCAAGGACACATGCTGTGCATTATTCTGGTGTGCTTATGATTGTCCATGAGAAATATCAGCCTGTTCTTATTAAAAATGATGTACAGGGCCGCTTTGTGATAATTGAAATTTTATTTGAAGGGGAGATCTTATGGTTGCTGGACCTCTATGCTTTGAATGACCCTTTATCTTGCAGGGATCTTTGGAAGACTTTGCAGAGCTTCATGTCACTTGGCAGAAGGGGTTTCTTGATGGGGATTACAATATGTATGTTGACTCTTCACAGTCCACGTCAGGGCATTCAGTGATGGATGCTCCGGAAAGTCGGGCATGGAATGCCTTTGCTCTTGCGGCACTTAAGCAAGATCTATGCTCTTGGTTACAGCCTTCATCTCCAGGGTTTACTTTCCATTCCGCACAGTATTCATCTACATGGTCGCGGTTGGACCGAATGTACATCATGCAAGATGCTGATTTTCTTCCTGAGATGCTGGAAATGCAAGTCTTGCAGCAATATGCCTTGTCGGACCATTTCCCTCTCCAGCTTGAGATATTGGCACAACCCATTGCACCTTTTCTACAGTTGTTGGATAGACTCCCTTTACGTTTCAACTGGTCTTATTTGAAGCATTCAATCTTTCAGGGCTATATGCAGCAATTGATTGAGAGATTTTTATTCGACTTTGCCTCTGAGGGCACAGTTTCTTTTGAATGACTGCTCTCTAATGTGCAACGGGTTGCTCGCCAGTATGGGATCCATCATGCCTCTCTTTGTCGGCGGCGCCGACATGCAGCGGAGGACTTACTGGCTTTGGTTCGTTCGCTATTGGTGGACACCCCAAATGATGAATTTCTGTCGTCCCTGGCGCAGCGTTTTGCTGATCTTATTAAAGAATTTCAGTTGAAATCCTATCAGCAGGCCAAATTGCACAATTTGACTGACAATTTGCAAGATAGTGCTTGTCAGACTCATGTTTTTTCACACCTTGCATGCTTCTCCTGCGCGCGAAAATATGACCAAACTCCAGGATTCAGAAGGTCGCATGGTCACCGATCCGCACGCCATTGTCAATATGTACAGGAACTATTTTCTGGATCTTCTTGGTTCTTCTCCGTCGCCTTCTGACCAGGTCACGCATGCACATTCAATATTCTATGATCTGGTCCGCCATCAGGTTCCACTTGATATGCAAGCTACTTTGGAGACAGATATTTGAGAGGAGGAGGTTATGGATGCTTTGTTACACCTGCCGAAGGATAAGAGCCCTGGCTGGGATGGTTTCACCAATGAATTCTTTGAGAGTTCGGCTACCCAACTGGTGAAGCCATTGGTGGCTATGTTTCAGTAGGTTTGGGAAACAGGGGTCATGCCTTCCTCTTGGAAAGAAGGCCTTATCAAACTGCTTCCAAAGGTTCCTTCGCCGTCAATGTTGCAACAATGGAGAACAATTTCTTTGATGGGCTCGATGTATAAAATCTTTTCCAAAGTGCTGGCGAATCGGCTCCACAAGCACCTTCCAGCTATTGTGCATCCTCTTCAATATGGTTTTATTAAGGGCCGCAACATTCTGCATAATATCTTAAATGTGCAAATGGCCATTGACTATGCAAGGCACTCTAGTCAGGAACTGGTATTGATTCAATTGGATCTGGAAAAGACTTTTGACTATTTAAACTGGTCTTTCATTGTAGAACTTATGTCTGCTATGGGTTTTGGTACTCGAATGTCCCGATTGATCTACACCATTAGTGCTACGGCTTCTTCGCGCGTTATACTCAATGGCGAGGTTACAGAGCCATTTGTCCTTGTACGCTCAGTGAGACAAGGTTTCCCTTTGAGTCCTCTCTTCTTTGCCCTGGCAACCCACCCGGTTCTTTCAATGTTATCTTCAATGGCAGCTTCTGATCAGCTGGCCGGATTGTCTCTTCCTTTGGGACAGCACTTCGTTAGCCAATCTTGGGCTGATGATACCTTTATGATTTTGCGTGCAGACAAGGACAACATTCGCAAGGCATAAGATGTTTGGACACTCTTTGGTCATGCTTCGGGTCTTCGCATCAATGCCTTCAAATCAGCCATTCTCAGCTGCATGGAGTCTGATTTACAGTCATTGGGCTGGCAGGGTCAGGTTGTTCCCCGTGGCTCCATTGTCAGGCATCTTGGATACCCCTTGGGTGTTGATGTTCGGCCAAAGCAACTACTGGAGTGGATTTCACAGAAACTGGCAGCTAAGTTTATGTATTGGAAGTCGCAAGCGTGGCCCTTCCATGTCCGCCTCAAAGTGGCCCAGACAATTATGCTGCCAATGCTCACATATTTCTTGCCATTGTTAACGTGGACTCCTACTACTTTGAAGGCTCTCACTCGCCCCATTCGTTTCATGTTATGAAAGAAGGATTCATTGCACGCAGGTATTTCATGGATTTCGTGGACACATACATGTACCCCCAAACGCTTAGGTGGTGGAGCTATTTTGGATGCTAAAACTCATATGCTGGCTCTTCGTTGGTCTCTTTTTCGCGCTGTGTGCGTGGACTCCTGGTGGCATGTCCTTAATGCAGACTCTCGGTTTTCCAGTCCCTCCTCTCTGTTACTGCATTTGGTCGGCTCCTAGAAAGTGGTGCTCCAAAAGGCGCATTGGCATCCAGCGGACGACCGCTTGTATACTAACTCCTTTCAATTGGAATCGTTGCCAGTCTCGAGATTACTTTCATGGGAAGACAAACATGAGCTCAGACCAAAATTTAACCGCATGGCCCGTTTGGGTGTGACTTCAGTTGCGGATGCCACCCTTGCCAGTCGTAATGTCTTCGCATTGTTTCGTACTGCCAAGAGACTTCTCAGAATCCCGCGTGGATACCATGATTTATGGGCACAACTTTTGTTAATGCTTCAAGGCAGGCAACCCTTTCCTGCCCTTGCTGTGGATCGTCCTTGGCAGGACTGGGATCTTGCAGGCCGGTTGAGTCTGGAAAAGGCCTTTGCTAATCAGGTATATCATCTTCTGATTAAAGATTATCAATGGCTGGGTATTAAAGCTAATACTGTATGGGGATTGCAAAAATCTCTGTCATAGTGGAAGGCAACTGTGATGGAGGGATGGTTGAATAAGACACCTTTCAAATGTAAGGTCTTTCTTTGGCGGGTGATGATTGGTGGTCTTCCTCTTGCCTCGGCCCTTTCCAAGCGTCGAATCTCGAATGGCAATTGTTTCTTCTATACCACTACTGTGGAATCGGCCCAACATCGATTTATTTCTTGCCCGCTCGCCCAGAAGATCTGGTCGCTCTTGTCACAGGTTTGGCGTGCAATGGTGGGGTCCTTTCTAACCCCTTTCGATTGCGTTTTCGTGCGGCCAAAATATCCCACACCGCCACAGTTGCATATGAAGATCTTATTCCACTTTTTCAGATACTGGGGATGCTGGCACAATTGGACTATTCGGAATGCCTTCCTTTTTGATTCGGCCTCTAAGTACCAGCACACATTGCCCGGCTCAAAGGTCTCTTGCATTGGCAGATAGATCTCATTCGACTCTCCGACTTGCTCCCCCGGGAGGACTTGCTTCCCTGGCATATGGCAATTTCCTCTGGGTCTTTGTCATGACTTGTGTACCTTTTTGTTGGTTTAGTCCTGGGATCTTACACACGATTGGCTTAGAGCCCTCGTGTATCTTGTAATCATGTAAACTTGTACCTTTTTTCCGTAATGAATACAATTACCTTTTACGAAAAGAGAGAGAGAGAGAGAGAGAGAGAGAGAGAGGATTGACGTTTTTAAAGTTGTGGATTGCCATGGCTTTCGTTTGTTCTATGCAGGGACACAAGCCATGCATTATTCGGGTGTGCTCATGATTGTACATGCCAAATATCAGCCTGTTCTTGTTAAAAATGATGTTCATGGCCGCTTTTTGGTGGTAGAAATTTTATTCGAAGGGGAAATCTTATGGTTACTTGGCCTCTATGCTCCGAATGATTCGTCATCTCGTCGGGAGCTTTGGCAGACTTTGCAGACCTCCTTGTCACTTGGCAGACGGGGCTTCTTCATGGGGGATTTCAATATGTGTGTTGATTCTTCCCAGTCCACATCGGAGCATTCGGTAATGGATGCGCCGGAAAGTCGTATGTGGCATGAGTTGGCTCTTGCTGTTCTTAAGCAAGATGTCTGGTCCTGGCCCCGTCTTCTACAGGGTTTACTTTCCATTCTGCCCAATATGCAACAACATGGTCGCGATTGGACCGTATATATATCATGCAGAACGATGATTTTCTTCCCGAGATGCTCGAAATAAAAGTGTTGCAGCAATATGCCTTGTCGGACCATTTCCCTCTGCAGCTTGAGCTGCTTGCCCAACCCATTGCACCTTTCAAGCAATTTCTGGGGAAACTCCCTTTGCGTTTCAATTCGTCTTACTTGAAGCATGCCATCTTTCAGGGCTATATGCAGCAATTGATCGACAGATTCCTCTTGGACTTCTCCTCCCAAGGCCCTGCGTCATTTGAACGATTGCTCTCTAATGTGCAGCGGGTTGCTCGGCAGTATGGGATCTATCATGCATCTCTTTGTCGGCGGCGTCGACAGGCCGCCGAGAACCTGCTGGCTTTGGTCCGTTCGCTGCTGGTGGACACTCCGGATGATGCATTTCTGCTTGCACTGGCCATGCGGGTGGCGGATCTTATTAAAGAATTCCAGTTGAGATCATATCAGCAGGCCAAACTGCAACATCTGACGGAGACTTTGCAAGATAGTGCGTGTCAAACCCATAAGTTCTTTCGAGCTCTCCACGCCTCTCCTGCTCGCGAGAATATGACCAGACTCGAGGATGCAGAAGGCCACCTTATCCTGGATCCGCAGACTATTGTGCATATGTGCAGGAATTATTTCCGTGACCTTCTCGGTTCTACTACTCCACCTTCACCCCAAATTACTCAGGCACCTGCGGTTTTTTATGACCTGGTCCGCAATCAGCTTCCGCAGGACATGCAAGCTACTATGGAGTCAGATATTTGTGAGGCCGAGGTTATGGATGTCTTGTTACACTTGCCCAAGGATAAAAGTCCGGGCTGGGATGGTCTCACTAATGAGTTCTTTGAGGCTTTTGCTACCCAACTGGCGAAACCATTGCAGGCTTTGTTTCAGCAGGTGTGGGAAACGGGGATCATGCCTTCCTCATGGAAAGGGGGACTTATTAAGCTGCTTCCAAAAGTTCCTTCGCCATCTAAGTTGTCTCAGTGGCGCCTAATTTCTTTGATGGGTTCAATGTACAAAATCTTTTCCAAAGTAATGGCGAATCGGCTCCATAAGCATCTCCCTACCATTGTGCACCCTCTCCAGTATGGTTTCATTAAGGGCCGCAATATTCTGTACAATGTATTGAATGCTCAACTGGCAATTGATTATGCAAAGCATTCTCATCAGGAGGTAGTACTGATTCAACTGGACCTGGAAAAGGCTTTTGACTATCTGGACTGGTCTTTCGTTGCTGAACTTATGTCTGCTATGGGCTTTGGTGCTCGGATGTCTCGTCTAATCTACACCATTAGCACTGCGGCGTCTTCGAGAGTCATGCTGAACGGAGGTGTTACTCAGCCATTTGTCCTTGCTCGCTCTGTCAGACAGGGGTGCCCTTTGAGTCCTCTATTCTTTGCCCTTGCGACACATCCAGTTCTTTCCATGTTATCTCATATGGCAGCCTCTTCTCAGTTGGCCGGACTGTCGCTTCCTATGGGACAGCACTTCATTAGCCAATCCCTGGCGGATGACCAGTCGCAATGTGCTTATATCATTTCGTACAGCTAAGAGGCTTTTCAGGATCCCTCGTGGATATAGGCCTTTATGGGAACAGCTTTTGAGGGAGCTCCAGTGTAGACAACCCTTTCCTGCCCTTGCTTCGGATCATCCCTGGCAGGATTGGGACCTACAAGGCCGGCTCCATTTAAGCACAGCTTCTGCTAACCAAGTGTACCATCTTCTGATTAAAGATCATCAATGGCTAACTACTACAGCGAATGCTTTATGGGGACTGCGTAAATCCCGGTCATGGTGGAGGGCAACTGTGATGGAGGGCTGGTTGAACAAGACACCCTTCAAATATAAAGTCTTTCTTTGGAGAGTAATGATTGGTGGTCTTCCGCTTGCTTCAGCTCTTTCCAAGCGACGAATCTCCAATGGCAACTGTTTCTTTTGCACCACAACTGTGGAATCCGCCTGCCACCGATTTATTTCTTGCCCCATCGCTAAGAAAGTCTGGTTATTTTTATCAGCTGTTTGGCAAGGAGTGGTTGGTCTCCCCCTGCGTCCCTTTGATTGAGTTTTTGGGCAGCCCAAATACCACACTCCGGCACAGCCCCATATGAAGCTCATGTATCACTTTCTTCGATATTGGGGCTGTTGGCATAACTGGACCATTCGGAATGCTTTTCTTTTTGACTCCGCCTGTAATGTTCAGCGACATATTGTGAGGCTTAAGGGCCTCTTGTATTGGCAGCTAGATCTTCTCCAGCATTCTGATTTGCTCTCTAGGGAGGACTTACGTCCCTGGCACATGGCAATTTCCTCCGCGCCGTTGCCTTGACCTTGTAACTTGTAGTACTTAGAACCTCTTCTCATGATGGCTTAGATTGTCATCATGTATCTTGTAATCAAGTAACCTTGTATTTTTTTTTCGTAATTAATATAATTACCTTTTACGAAAAAAAAAAGAGAGAGGATTGATAATTCACGTGAGCCTAAACGTGCCGATTGGGCAAAGTACGGGTGCTTTGTCTTATCTAATGAACGGAGCGACTGTAGGGAAATGGGGATTATCAGCATCCTCGTCTCTTGCCCACTTAGTACTTCCTACAAGTAGTGGATGCTCAAACAAGGGGAAGGAGAATCAAAACCTCCCTTCTGTATCAGCACATATGGCAAGCCATAATTGAGGTAATTGATTTATTTGCTTGCAATTTTCAAATTTTATTGATTCTAACTTCATTGTGTGCGATCTTATAGGTTGATCCACAAAAGTCATGCAAGTTGTCATAGACAACACCTCTAATTGTGCCTCTATGGGACCGAAACTTAAGGCCGAGTTTTCGTCCACAATATGGACACCATGCACTACACATTGCCTAGAGCTTCTTATGAAAGATATAGGCAAGTTGGAGTGGGTGAAGAGGACTGTGGACAATGCTTGCAAATTTGTTGGTTTCATTAATACCAAGGTCTCAGGTTGTGTGATTTATTGCTCGGTCACGGACTTGGAGTTGAAGAAGCTTTCAAAGACACGCTTTGCATCCATGTGGCTTCTCTTGGAGCATCTCTATGGCATTCACAACAAGCTTCAAAAGACTGTCATTTTTTATAAATTCAAAGAATGGCTTGAAGGAGAGTCCACCTCAAGTCAAGTAGATCAAAGGCTGTTCAACTGCTTTACTTGAAGTAGGTCTTCCAGATGGATGTGAGGGATATTGTCATTGCCTTCGCTCCTATATACAAGGTGCTTTGCATGACTGACATGGAGGGTTCTACTATCAATGTCCTCTATCATCTTTCGGTGGAGGCAATAGCAGACATACAAGCATTGACCATCTTGAATGGTGTGAGGCTTTTTCTTCATGGTAATCTTTTTTTATTTCTTTTTTATCATGATTTATGCTTCTTTTAATTTTTAGAATTCACATTGTCTCACTTTCTCTCGTTCCACCATCCCAAGAATGATCTACCCTCTAAATTTTTCTCTTACACCTTTCTAATAACATCTTGAATACCATGCAAAAGAGAGATGATATTCTCTTTTTAACATAGAAGAGATGGGAGTGTGAGGGGAACTTTGCCCACCTTCCAAAATGATTCAAAGCCAGTGTAGGGAGCCTGTCCCACAGTTTTATCCCTCACATAGATACTAGGCATGGAGGAAGTGACTCATCCATGGGTTTGCAGCACTCTTGCATCTTGCATTCAAGAAACCTTCTCTCTTGATGGATGCCAATATCCTTGCCAATCGTGATGCCTTTTTTCCGAAGTCTTTGGCAGAAGAGCACCATGGTGCCTCTCTCCAAAAGCTCATAAATTATATGTGATCAAAGGGACACCGCTTTCGCTTCCACAATTTGTTGGAAGAGGGATTCATTGTTAGTGATGAAGCCTCTTTTTTGATGCGAGTCATTTAGCTACCCAATTGTCCCACATTCAAAAAGTGACTTTACGCATTCTTGCATAGATTTGGAACAAAATCTCAAATCTTTTAATTCTTTCAAATTGATTTTAGTTGCAAGTTTAATTCTTGAAGTTTCAACTTATTTTCTTTTCCAACATGCTTTAGAATTGCTCATTGGGTGTATGTGAGAGAAATTGATCCTCATATTCCCTCGTGCACACCAAAGGTTCGCAACAAAGCTAGCACGTGGCAATTGGAGTGATTAATTTATTGTCAATCCAATTTAGGCATGCTACGCAATATGCACGAGATGTCTATGGCAAAACAAGTATACCGTATTTATATATTTGTTAGTTTATTTATGAAATTGAATTATGTAAAATGTTTAGAGATGTCTTAATTATTTAGTCTAAGTTATTTATCATTTAAATGTATACATTAATGTAGATGTCTTAATTGTTTAGTCTAAGTTATTTATCATTTAAATGTATACATTAATGTAGATGTGCTCAAGCTCTCTGCTAGCACACTTAAAAATGTGACTCGTAAGAGAGACTTGCAGGAGGAGCAAATCTTTGGAGATCTTTATTTAAAGCTCGTGCATGCTAGCATGTCATTGTTTACCCTTGTGTCACTAGCGATGGAGCTTCTACTTTGACATTGACACCAGTTGCCCGTGGTGATTGTGGAGCCCTTAGGTACTACACCAAATGTGGGAGTGGCTCGAGTGTCGCTCCTAGTGCGGCACATGAGGATATGCCTATTACTACCTCCCAAGTAAAGCTTAAAGAGCTTGAGTATGATGAGGAGGACAATGTAGCTACTAAGGGTGATTTTGTTGAGTGTGATGACTCAAGTGGTGGCAAGAATACCTTTAGCTCCGATGCCAAGAGTGACATGAGTACTTAGAGCCTATGAGATAGATCATCTTTGTCACATTATTCATTTTTGTATACTTTTGGGTATGAGATTGCTGACTTGATTCATAATAAATTTGTTGGTTTCTTACTATACTCTTATTTCAACTCTATTTTGCACTTACTTTTGAGTAAAGTCTCTTAAGCTATGTTTTAAGTCCAAACATTGAGTATGGACTTTAAATTATATGTTAATTTTTTTTTCATCAAACACAGCATAGGACATAGATCCAAGATTTTTTAGTCCAATGAATACTCTATAGTATCAGACGATACTAATCAAACACCATCGAATGTGATAACCATGATATTGATGTACATATGTACATGCTGTATATGGTTTTGGCTCAAGCTTTTATACCATGAACATAATTTACAATTGGGTTTCAACATATATTGGGTTCCTATTGTTTCATACCATCTTCTACGAAATTTCTTCTCTTTGTACTTCGAGCTCTTGTTTCTTGAGTCTCTCTGCAACTTTCGAACATACATGCTAAATACCTCGACGCTGTCATGTGGCACTAGCAAAAAGGCTCAAATTATTGAATATTCACTTAAAGCTTGCACATTGAATAATCAATTGATCACTTGCTCGTTTCCCACTCAACCTTTGGCATTGACCCACCTGCCCATATTAATGTCCAACATGCCCAAAGAGCTAGGAATATTCACATGTAAAATCTATGACCTTAATTTTCCCATCACGTGTAAATTTAGACCTTAAAAATACACCTCCTCATGATACTGATTTCAACTTTCAAGTAAATCCACATGCCTTCATGGAAGCTCAAATAAGGATTATTGTCATTGTTATAGGGAATGGATCATTTTGTGTCCCCAAACCCATGCCCATTCCATGTAATTATTTAGTCAAAGGGAATGACAATTCATGATTGTCATGCATCCCCATTCATTATCCACATTTCTGGTCCCATGTGACTATGATTACTATGAAGTCAAGCAATCATCAATGTTTCCAGCGTATCGTGCAAAATGTCAAGTAGAGATTGCATTTTTACTGCTTTTAAGTCCTTAGGAAATCAATGGTATTCAATCATAACCATCCATTAATGAGAACGAGTTACATCCAATAACCAAAACCTTGTTAAGTCCTTAGGAAATCAGTGGCCTTGGCTCATAACCATACATTAACAAGAATAAGCTATTTTTGGCAGCCAAAAGCTTAGTACTATTATAAACAAGCTCAATTTGGTTTGATCCAGGGAATGGAATGCTTCCAACTAAATTGAAGTGGGAGACATATGCTTTGTCTATATTCTCCAAGGTGTGACAATCCCTTCTCTCTATCCCTTGGTCTCAAGATAATCCAAGAACAACATAGAGACGCAATAGTCCAACTAAGAAGGTCCACTTGTTGCAAATGGCTGGTGAACTTAGGATGGTGGTCATCGACTATTTTCTCAGGTAAATTAAGTAACAAGCATATCTCAACTGTTGGAAGACTAGTTGCCTAAAAACAACAATGGACTTAAGTGATGGCATTGCTAATTTCAGCAGGCGGCAAATTAGTATCAAGCTTGATAAACAAACAAGCCAATTTGTAGCCTTGCACAATTTTGCAAGAGTGAATTGGATATCTACAGAAATTAGTCCATTAGGACTCATATTGCATTATGGCCATGGCTACACAGGGCAATCCCACTGCAAAGATCCATTGATATGCTAGTCTATTACTGATTTTGAATTTCTATTGTTTGTGTTGTTTGGCTTGTTAAGCTGACACTATGGGCACTTATGCACATATTTATCCAGAAAGGATCCGTTGTGCGGCCAATGAAAGTACTAGCTATCTAAGACCAAATTGTGGTGTATGCCAAGGTGTCCAACACTCCAGTGCATCAAGAGATGCGTAGGAAGACAGTAATCAAATGAGATTTCTGAAAAAATAAGGCATAGACTTGAGAGATGATACTAAGAGTATTGGTAACTTCGTTATTTGCATACTTAGGGGAGCATATAGTACAATTGAAATATTGGGTGAATTCCAACAGCCTTGGTTGATGGCTAAAGAGGCTGCGCTGACCACCAATGAGGTACGACCATCAGGCATCTATAGATTGTCCATTTCATGCTTCCTTGCATCAGCTATGCCCTTTGAGAGTATCCACGGGCCACACGTGATATTACCCTATACCCATAGAGATGATCCACCTGGTTGGAGGCACAATCACTTGTGCCGGATCACCTGGCCAAAATGTGGATCACTCCCATTAGACACAGCCACAAGGTTGCCCCATTGTACTCCCAAATGGGATGTTCATCTAATTATATAACCCAAAAATGGGAGTCATGATCCAGATAGCAACAACAAACACCCCCCCCCCCAAAAGAAAAGGAAAGAAAGGCCCCTTTTTCCTTTGACCTGCTGGTCACAGATTCATTGTTGCCTACCGGTCTAGAACATGAATTGATGCAACCAGTCTTGAACACTGGATTATGTGAAGCCATCTGTTTTGTACCTGGGTACCAATGACAGCTTTGACCAAATGTGCTTATAAAAGACATGCTTCAAAGCATCTCTGCACCTTTATATACAACTACAACTACCACATCATTGCTCAGAACTCTCAAATAATTACAAAGGCTATTTTATCACTTAACACAAATGGTGAAAAAATGAAAGGTGCAAATATATGATTTGGTTCCAGGGTTTGAGAAATAAGTATAAAGAACCGGCAACTTTACTATGGTTTTGTTGAGTAATTCTTTGCTGGCTTGCATCTCTCCAGGCACATAGTGCGTTGTGTAGGCAATGGAAATCCATGCGTATCTTTATCCATGTGAAATACTGAAGTTTGGCTTTGTATCTTATAAACTGGCATTCCACAATGTTTGTCTGAGTGATTACTGATGATCACTAGCTTAAATGTTTTCAGTGTGAAATAGTTGGAGACTACAAATAAATTAGTAGGGAAGAAATGCATTTCACATGCAACAGGACAATGAGCACTTATGAGAAGCTTGATTAAGATAGGTCTGGTTAAGTGTACCACTTCTGACCATGCTTTCAAACACTTCTGTAAACACAAACTTCTCCAAAATAGTGCAGCTCTATCTTTTGCAACTGATTCCTTCTGCAAAATGGATTTTAACTTTTTCTAAACAGCAATCTAACAAGAAAATTATCTTTATTCAGAACTCTTGTCACAATGTACCTCATTTCTATATTATTCAGTTAGAAAGCGGGCACAAAAAATCCTTATATTTACACTAAATATACAACATTTTCAATTTTATGCTGCGGTTACAGAAAATTAAGTGGTAAAAAACCTGTGCACTTGCAGTGTAGGTTCTCCAATGTTTCAGTACCAAATACACTGTCCTATTTTTGTAGTACATATAGGCTGAGTGCTTCAAGTGTGTCCTATCAGCATGCTCTTGGTTGAATAACTTCCAAGCCAGCAGAACTTTCACTGGTCACATAAAAATGTTCCTCAAATGTCTTTCTGGACAACTTAATTAGAAGGTTGTTCTTAGGAAAGTTTGAGCTTAAATGAATTCAGATGCTACTTAACATATTAGAAAATAATCAAACATAAGGAAAACAAGATGTACCTTGAGTTCGGACTTCAGAACGTTTTCTGCTTATTCTGACTGTGTGGGCATCTATAAGTGCCTTCTGCAAGGACAAAAATGCCTTTCTGTTCAACACTGTTGCAAGATGTTCCAATGCCATCCTGTTATACTTCCGTTTCAAGACACTTATTCTGCTCCATTCTCTCCAAATCTCAAAACTTTTACAAACTACCCATCTTGGACAGACACTAAGTAGGTTTCCCATTATTTGAGAGCATTTGGGAAGCTTTTTAATATGCTCTTTGATCTGTCACAAAAAACAATATTCAAAGCCCTGTAGATTTGATGCAGCAGTATGAATTATAAATATATTATCAGAGTAAACTCAACATATTATATTGCAAGCATAGTTAAAGGCGGTAGAGTTCTCATTGTGGAGATCATGAGATGAGCTGTTATGGTTGGTGGGTGATTATGCTCCAGATTCTGCAAGGGAGCATGGTCAATTTTGGGCTGATTAGTTGCCTCATTTGGGTTTAGTTGTGCAAGCTTTTAGCTGTAATGCCAAACCATGTGAGAAACTAAATAAAAGGTGCCAGAGTCCCATGTCCCCTCTAAAACATCTCTGAACCTCCTCATCCACTCAGAGTTGCCCTGAAGTCTCTCCTATATCCCACAGAGAGAGTGAATAAGTTTTGTCCAGATCCTAGAGAGACTTTCGCAGTGGAGACATCATGAAGATTAAAGGCCTGGCTACATCTTTCAGTCCAAACATACCAAGAAATTATGCTAGTAATCAACTCCCATCTGTGACAATGCCCCTAAGTTTAGTGAATTTATGAGAATTTGGAGTTGAGATTCTACTCAAATGCTGATCAGCAATCAGAAAAGAGTGCCTACACTGAACATCCTCCCATCTACAAGTTGGGCCTTTGTTGTTGGTCCAAGATACTATCTCCAAAGTCACTAACATAGTCTCTCTGGGTCTCCTCTATCTTGCCACATCTGGCAGATGCCACAGATGATAGGATCCAAAACATATTCGAGCCAGGTGCCGACTGCTAGACTCCTATGAGCAATAGCCACAGGAAAAGAGAGAGATCTTCTTGGGTCAGAAACAATCATTTAAACTGCTCAAGGCATCTGCCAAGAAAGGTGCTAAGATACCCTGTTTGTGCCAATGTTAGAGTGGCTGCTACCTCTGCTCTGATCTCGCTCATTTGAATCCTTGTCCCTAACATTGTTGTGTATCAAAGAAGAGTGCATCACTCAGTCTATCAATGGATCTCTGCAAACCCCGTCACTTGTGTCCCACTATAGCTTCTATGAGGGCCTCCTCTTGTACAGTCCAGTGCCTCCATCCCTCAATCAAAGTAAAGTAGCTAGGTCAAGGTCAATGCATTGTGTGCCACTACTCTGATTATTTGTTGAGAATAGCCTACAAAATATGTCTGATCTAAGTGGGTGTCGAAGTGTGTGGTTCTCGAACAGATCCCAAATAGGCAGCTGCAATCTGAAATCCATCTATGGATAATGATGACCGATATAGGTGACAGTGTACAAATGCCCAACCATCAAAATGCAGGTATGGTTGATGATGTAATCAATCCGATTGAGGGCAGCAATCAAGCTGACTTTGGACGCCCTGTTTGGAACAGATGTATGGCTCCAAAAACTACAAAATGCAGGTGGTGGCAGGTGGTTGATGGGCTAGAGCTGATCAGCAATAGCAGGGCAGCCTAATGCAGCAATTGAGCAATCTGGAAGCACTCACCAATTAAGGAATGGCGTCACCTGGTGTAGATAGCTTCAGAAACAGGTGGTAGCAGGCTGGGCAGCTCTAGGACGTGCATGGCAGCAGCTGGTGAAGGTCATCCACTATCTCGTGATGTCCCCCAAAAGGGGTTGTCAAAATAGTGTCTATGCACTTATACCATATCAAAGAGTCTTCATCAGCAGCTTCCACACCGAATAGATGCATGTTCAGTCAGTCACGGGCTTCCCTATGAGTTTACATCTAGCATCCTGGAATGTGAATAGCCTCCACTACAGTGGGGCACGTGGTTCTAGGAAGTTGATTGTTCGGCAGGAGTTGCAGCCTACCCTTGCCGGACGGATCGACATCCTACTTCCGCAAGAGCACAAGCTCACCCCCGCCCCCACCCTTTGGGTAGGGAAGGTACTTCCAAGCAGCTCACACCCTACTAGGAGTACTCCATTGATGCCCACGGCAAGAGTCGACACGTATGCACCTCTATTAGCCCAAGGCTTACCGCCTATGTGCGTGACCACGGGACGATTGTGGAAGGGAGGGTCCTATGGATCAGACTGGACATGGGGAACTCATGCCTTGGAGTTTTTTAGGTGCATCAGCCTCGCACCTTAGGAGATCAAATTCGCAGCCTCCATGATCAGTATGGGAGGATTTACCTTAGCCCAAATGAGGAAATGAGATTGCCACTGACTACTACAGACACCTTTTTCAGCAGGAGGCAGTCTCGCCAAGGGACAGCGTTGTAGAAACCAAATCTAGGACCGCATTCTGTCCCTCGTCATCACAAAGGAGATGGGACGTTCCCTCCTAGACCACCCCTTCACAAAGAAGGAATTAGCGGAGGCTTTCGATGCACAGGATGGGCAGAAATGCCTGGGAGAGGATGGTCTTTTGAAGGCCTTCTTCACTACCTATTGGGAGGTGGTAAAGGACCCTCTATTGTTGGCCTTTAGGAGATTTTTAGCTCAGGACGGACGCTAGGGAGTCTATCAGTAGGTCTTGTCAGTCTTCTCCCCAAAGGGGGAGACCCGTTTGAGCTATCCCAATGGAGAACGATTACCTTGTTGTCAGTGGCCTATAAGGCACTGGTTAAGATGATCGATAGGTGACTCTACCCTGTGCTTCGAAACATCATTCATGACACACAGACAGGTTTTTTCCACGATAGGAGCATCCTAGACAATGTTTTCACCTTCTTTGAGGCGACCGAGTGGGCCCAGCACAGTGGTCAAGGATTGGTTGTACCACTCTTGGACTTCGAGAAGGCCTATGACAAGGTTGACTGGGACTTCTTAGAGGGCACCATGGTGAGGTTGGGCTTCCCCTAGGCATGGATCTGTGGGGTTTCTGCACTTTATAGATCTGCCACTAGTAGGGTTCTCTTAGGAGGCAGGAGGGGGGAGGAGTTTCGACTGGAGAGATCTATCCGGCAGGGCTGTCCTCTTGCCCTGTATCTGTTCTTACTCTTTGCAGAGGTGATGTCCTACTTCCTCCAATCACGTGTGAGCAGGCTACATGGCCTCCGACTTCTGGTAAGGGAGGAGACAGAGCTACTAGATTCATAGTATACAAATGATGCTGCCCTTTATATAGAGGATGATGAGCTGATGCATGAGAGAGTGAGACTAGCTCTGGAGGTGTTTTGCACTGCAGCTGGAGCGAAAATCAATTGGCGAAAGTCGGTTGGTTTTCTTTGATTCATATTGTTATATCATCATTTGTTTACATGGGCGATCAGGGGGCAAGTGAATGATTCCCCTATTAGCACTACATTGTGCATAACATTTTGTTTGAGCATAATACTTTGCATTATATCTTGCTTTTGCCCACGCATTGGCATTGTGTTAATGTAAAACAAAGTACTTGGGAAAACTTGTCTTGGAAGGTGCCCATCGAGGGATGAAAACTCCTTGCATTCTATGGCATTTTCCCCTTTTATCTCGTCAAAGGAGTGATCCACTTGGATCCACCATATTTGCAGCATCTCACATTGAGGCAACTTATTAAGATATTTATGGTAGCTATTTTCTTGTCTATACCTCATCATCCTAGCCTTAGACTTACATAGATTCTATTATGGAGGATGCTTGATGCTACTTTCGTATTGTCATTGAGAGCCATGGAAAAAAGTCAATAAGACCCTTTAGATATGGCTTTTTGAAAGAAGATAACCATTGCATCTATAGTCTTGGTAGGTTCTTGAGGCAACCAACGTGCACCCATTGACTAATGCCTTGGTTGCTTTGGGGTGGGACCTTTTAGTTATCAAAAGAGGGGCGGAGACATGAATTACACTTCATCTCAAGCAGAGTCCTTTTGGGGCCTAAGAGGGGTATTGAACCACTAATGTCAGGGTTTGCACTCAAAACAATTTTGGTGCATTAACTACTAATTTAGTCTCCTTACAAGAGCCCTAAAAAGCAATTAATGCAAAGTCACCAAAAATAAATGGCTTTATGTTTCACAAAATGATAAATGCTTCAAAGTCCTGTATAAATAGGAGTCTTGTGTTTGTGCATCCTTCATCATGATCACTATTACTCTCAGCCCTTAGAAACCAACCTTCCTCCTTCACACTACTGCCCACACCCCTATTGAGAAACCAAGTCATTTAGTACACTTCTTCTCCTTCATTCCTATTTTGGTTTGCATTTACAACCCCAAAAAGTTAGTGTCTAGGCGCCACTTGAGAAAGCCAATATGCCACTCGAGAGACTTTAGTGGGCACCACTCCAAAGAGTTGGGGCGTGACTCAAGATAGTTTGTACCTATAAATATGGCATTGACTCCACCCATTTGCAATCCCACACATTTCTTTTGACACTCTGTCATTCTCTTCCACATTCTTCTCTCCTTTCTCCATTCTCTCCATTGCCATTCACACCCCATGAGGAGAATATTACAGTTCATGACTTTTGCATCCATCTCCACTTGCAGCCCACATCATCTAGGGTCAGTCTGGTACCTATTTCCTCACCAAGCAATTGGATCTTTACCTAGTGTTAGCATCTGGGTGTGTTTTGCTGTCCAAACACCTCCACTACATTAGCAATAGCTCTGGCAGACACCTATTGTTCCAAGAGGCTGCATTTTGCAGCTCCTACTCCATTTGTGGTTGGATTTCTTCATCTAGCAAGCCGTCTTGTCCTTCTTCACCCTTTGGAGTTTGCGTTTATAGAGAGCTAGTGATCTTTTTTCTCGACTCTAATGGCCTTAAGAGGGCTATGGTTCACTCCCTCGACACTTGTCTTTCATCTTTAGCATTTACTTTGATATCTAACTTTTGGAGGACTATGTTTCACTCCCTTCACTATGCAAATTTCCTTTAGGTGCTGCCACTTGATCAAACATGATTGTGTAGTCATCTTCAGAGCTTTGGCTCCACTATATCAACTTGATTCACTTAGCATGATTCAATGATTTATCATTCTTCTTCTTCTTCTTCTTTGAGTGTTTGCTGTACACTCGCTATTTCTCCTTGCAAACCATATTGTCTCTTTGATATGGTTTTTTTTTTTTTTTTTGGCAAGTAAAATGTGGCTAAATATATTACTCAGAAGGCTAATTACAACGGAGTGCTCATGCTCAACAGATTAGCTGGAGCTGATGCAAATCACAAATACATCATGTATACAAGCCTCTCAAGGCGGTCTAGGGGGATGGGAGCAAGAAGCCATGGAAGGGGGGTGTATTGCTATCTGGGGCTGCTTGCCTGGAACAGAGCTCTTGACGAGCTCGAGAATCTCCTTGCACCTGATCCCACCAGCCGCGGAGGGAGTGGATGATGAAAGTCTGAAGCTCTGCCAAAGTCACCTGTACTGAAAGGCACTCCCCGCCAAAAACCTCTTGACAGCGTCCCTTTGAGAAGTGTCATCCTGTAAGACTCCCTACGATCTCCCATACCTTTGAGCGGTCTGTGTGGCCTCTAGTACTTGGCGGCTAGGTAAAGCCTCCAAGCCAACCACTAGGCAAGATCCAGCCTCAGTGATGAAAATCGTGTCCTGCATCCCGGCCTCATACAAAAGGTGATGGCCCAGGTTGACTGCCAGTCACAGCAAAAAGCCCCCCAAGAGATATATCTTGGGCTGGGTGCCACACAGCGCAAAATACGGCAGGCTCCTCTCCACACGAGCTGTGACACCTTGCAAGACCAAAGGCAATGCTTTGCGGTTTCCAAGTGCTACTGTGGGCAGCGCTTACACCCTCAATCCTGTTGCATCTGGGCCAGCCAACTCCCAATTGCCAGACCTCCATGTGCCAAAAGCCAAAGGAAATACGACACCCTCCTCGGCCTCCAGTTGTCCCAAAGGCGGTACCAAAAAGTTCGACATCTGTGATGTTGTGCTTTCCCCAATATTTGCTACGTGAAGGTGCCCAATCCATGTCCTCCTCCATCAGTACATGTTTGCCAATCCAGGCTATGTACTCCAAGAATCTCAGTGGCTTCTTTGCGACCACAGTGGCCGGCCATAACCACTCTCCAAGGTCCCACTCCAGCTCATCAAGTGGCCTGCTCTCCCATATCCAGAGGCGCCACTCTCGGAACTCCTCCCAAAGCACATAAGGGTCCAAACGCCAGGTCTTCCCTTGGAGTCTGACCGCATGAATCCTCCTCCAAGGAAGGACAACGATCTCCTCATCCTACTACCATCTGTCAAGGACCAAAACCCCCCATCCTACGCGGTGAAGAAAATCCCATAGGGAGTGCCACCCACTCTACCTGTCACCTATAGGGGGATACCTGCCGGTGAGAATCTAGCAGCCCACACCTCAACAAGCTCCACCAGCCCTTGGATCGAGGGGTTAAGCCACTCTTGAGGGATTGTTGAGTCGATCTCCCTTTTCCTCACCTCAGCTCCTCGCTAATAACTTGATGCCCGATGCAACACCTCCTGATCCACCATCTTGTACAACTCCCACCAAGTCCTGATAGTACGAGCAAGGCCAACCTCCCACATCCAGTGGGGAGCAAGGCCAACCTCCCATCCAGCCCACTGAATGTGGGGGTGCTCGCCAATCTGTATCCCATCCTGATCTTTGTCCTGGGAGTTCTAGACCACCAGTTGGTGGTCTATCTCCTCTTGGCATCCTAGGGGCCTGTGAATTAAGGTCTTGTGGAGGCCCTGCTACACACGAAGTAGGTTGCGGAGGAAGGAAGATTTGGGTGGCGTGATCTGGGCACTCATGAAGAGCCACCTCAAGGATGGCCCCCAACCACCACCAAGCCTCGATCTGCACTCCTAAAGACCCTCCTACAAAAGGACCTTCCAAATCTGCCCTCCTGGTGTGAGCCCACAGACTACTAGCTTGCCCAAAAGGGCTATGCTCTGAAAATCTGGATCTATGATCCCAAGCCCTCCCTCGGACCGGTGTTGGATGATGGTCGTCCATGCTACCTTGGCCCAGAATCCTTGGAACCATCTAAGCTAGCCAAGAGAAAATTTTGCACAAGACGGCGAAGCTGAACCACACAAGATGAGGAGAAGCACCAACACGAGGCAATGTATCAAGCCGTCGCTAGAAGGACTTGGTTGACCACTAGGGCTCGGCGCGCTAAGGAAAGGCGGACAGTACTCTAGTAGGTCACTTTCCGCCCGATAGAATCGAGAACTAGAAGAAACTATTGGGCAGGAGTGATGTTGAGTCCCACCTCGAACCCTATGTATTAGACGGTCTTTGTGTCCCCTGCACACCAGTCAGTACTCTGCCAAAGGAAAATAAAGAGGATATTTTCCGTTGCTGTTAACAAAGAATTTTCCTTAGTGGATATTGTTTCCCATAGTGGATGTAAAAACCCTACTAAGATGTAAAGTTTCAAGCCTTAACTTGACTAGACTGCTAAAGAGCTAGTCTCCTGGTCCATGTTCACATGTAGGGGGGGTAAAAGGCAGCAAGGGTAGAGACTGTTGCACATGTGAGGTGTAACTGGGGTTAGAGTAAATTTGCGAGCCCAGGACCCAAGGAAATCACGGGATGTCAAAAGGCAAAAGTTACTATAAGTTATGCGGTATAAGTACTTGGTGGTACTTGGTGCCAGTTGTTGGCCTAGGTCATTCATTTGGCCATAAGTGACAGTGACACTAGAGGAGTGGCATTGAATGGTACCTAATGCCAATTTGATCGTCGAAGATGGCGCAGAGACACTCCAAAATGGAAGTTGCCTAGCCAATTAATTATTTATCAATCAATTATTTTTTTAGGTACCAAAATAATTATTAGATTAATTTTGTGTATTTAAAGACTAAAAATTAATATTTAATTATGGATAAAACCATTTGGGAAACCTGTCACTTGTCAAAAATGCCCATGCAAGACTGAAAAACGTCTTTACAGGCTAGAGAGAGGCATTTTAATGCATTCATCCTACAAGAGAGACGGAGAATATGCTGCTCGTTTGATCAACAACCATTGGAGGACCTTCTGAGGCAGCGAGGCGTAGGAGAAGACCAATCAACAACAGATGACAGCATCTATAGGCTCTTGAGACAAGGCAACAGTAGTAGATGACTGAGTTTCTTCAATTCTTTGCATCTACAAGCTATTGAGACAGGGTAGCAACAGTAAATGACTGATTTTCTTTAGTTCTTCGCAAAGAAAGTCTGAATTTTCTATCTCCTCAACATTCTCTCTCATCTCCCAGCCTTTCTACAGCTTCAATGGAGACCAATTGACTACCTGAATCAAGAGGCAAATCAAATTGAAGACTTGCTAGTCATTTTGGACAGCAAGGGAAGTTGTAATACTGAATGGGATTGGGAGAATCCCATTGTATATCAACTTCTTCTTCAATTAAGTTAAAGAAATACTGAAAGGGGCACCAGTTTTGGGACCAACAAGGTATCCATTGTCCAAGATTGCAAGTTAATTTGCATTTCTCAGTTTTGTAATAAATGTTACTGTTGTAACTAAGTTGTAATTAGGGAATTACCACCCATCCATGGAAGGAAGGTTGGTTTCAAGAACGATGCATGTGTCTAGTAGAAATCCTATGGAATGAAGGGCCTTGATAGTAGTCTCAAGGAAGGCTATAACTCAGCCTTGGGAGAAGAAGCCTCCATGTTGGTCTAGAGTGTGAAGCCCAACAACCAAAGATGGACAACTGAGATAGGAAGTACTGAACTATCCAAGTCTCTGCTCCAATCAAAACGGTAGGTCCTACACAAGTTGCTTCTAATATGAAAACACAAGTAAGAAGCTTAAGTACAACATGAGACCATAGAAAACATGTACCTCCACTTCAATGAAGTGCATTTCGGTGCTTTTATACGGGGGGTGTGATTTGGTTTGGTTTTTAGGTATTCCCATTACTAATAGGGAGGCAAAGATATAGGAAAGATATAGGAAAGTAAAGAGTAGAAATGTGCAGCAAAATAGTAAATACATGCTAGAGCATGCCCTGCTACTCTGGAACAGTATGCATATGGGAAGAGGTGTGATGTCTCAATCAATCTCATGGACATCTGAGTGCAAGGAGAAGGAAGGCTCCATAATTCACTAGATCATAGGGGTCTCTTAGGAAAGTGGCCCAATTGCTTCTAGCTACACACTAGATATAGATACCAACTCAGAGAGAGAAGGTTGTGGGCAAGTCTATCCTCAAGTGAGACCAAGGAGCATTAAGGACCACATTCCATGGTAGGATTGATAGACCAATCAAACAACCCCTTGTGTGTAATGGGAATGGCTAAGGAGGTGGCCTTGCAGCCATGTGATAAGCAAGCCAATATTGTGGGTACCTTGCTCTAGCAGTGTCAAGTTTGGGCAAACTGCCCTTGGTCTTTGAATGACACTTATTGTCCAAATGACCCGACATTCATCAATGTTGACAGTATTTATTTTTCTTGGGGATATTTTGCCAATCTAGTTTCCAATCTTAGAGGGGAGTTACTTTGCTCCTCCTTGGACTATGTCTGGGTCTTGTTCTTTCCACCCCCTTGCTTCCCCTTCTATGTAGTGGAGGTCCAAGCCCTCTCTAAATATGGCAAAAGGGTTTCTTGTGAACATAATTGAGCAACCTTTCGAATTGCAACAATTGAAATTCAAATCCACAGAAAGTGAGTAACTAGGGTTGTGTTCTCACATGAAGTTGAAATATTTAGGTGGCAACTTGCTCATGAACAACATGACTTGATTATCAATAGACTTTGGTTGGCCAATGGTGGTGAATTTTGTGAGTAGACTCTGAGATTTTGCCAACTTGAGAGTCAAACTCTTGGGTATTCCTAGTTGAGGTTAATACATCAAGTACAATTGCAAGCTACATAGCACTTAACTAGATCTACCCAGTACTCAAATGCAACATGGAAGTGCTGAAGTTGTGAGTGAACCTCACGTATAAGACCGTGAATGAGCTTAACTATGGCTAAGGCATTTTTGCTCTTCTAGGAGCCGATTACCTTAGATGAGAACCATCCCAGATCAAGTTGGGGTTCTTCCCCCTAAATAAGTTTCCACAAGCCTTGGGATACAAAGACATGTCACATCAAATTTATCCAAGTGGTAAAGTTGGACCTGTTGAAACGTGTCTTATCCATAATGCAGTCTTGGCTGATGCATAGGTATGGATGGTTGTGTGAGGAGTTGGATAAGTGGGTGGCATAGAAAAAAATTGTGAATCATTAGCTGCCACGTGTGGCATAGAACAGCCTAACATGGTGATTCTAGGTGTTCATTCTAAGTGCAGTGGTTGACTAGTGTGTGGTGCATGTGCTGAAAAAGTGTAGGTTGGCCCACTCGGTATTGCTATCTTGACAAATTGTGTGGCCATGTGCGAGATGGGAGGGATCCGTCACCTTGGTATGCAGTGGTGGGATACCCTTGCATGTGGATCCCTACTGATGCTTGGTTTAGGAGTGGAGCTCCCACCAGCCTTGCATGCAAAGCACCATGCTGAGGGATGGGAATGTGACCTATGGAATATGTGCCTAATGGTGTGGTACCCCCCATATAGCAGTACTTTCTAACAATAGCTACTATACCTTTACTTCCGTCCAAAGCTGCATAGTGTAGTGACTTGTGGAATAGATGAATGTATATATGCAACATTAGAATCATGTGAGCTTGTTCCAACTAGATCTTTCCCATGTCAAATCCTCATGAGCAGCATACATCCCTCATAAGTGAGCTCATACATTTTTCTTCCAAAATACCACCCCTTCAAAGATGAGAGCACCACCTCTAAAGGAGACAATAGAGAATACCACTCCCTTTTAGATGTTGTCATAGGTTGTGAGGGAGAATGCTTTTTTGATGAGTAAGAAGGCCTCTCAAAAGGTATCCTTGTATTCTAGAAAGCCAAACTTAGTTCTTCATGAGGGGTGAGGCTCTTTAGCTCTTTGGGCACCTTTGCGTGGATACTACATAAAGAAATGGTATGGCAAATATAGAAACACAAAAGTGTAAAACACACAGAGAACATAATTTGCAGAATGTTGTGTGCTAATGAAAGATTAATGAACATGAAGATGATACAATCAGTGGTGGGCCTTGAATTTCTGTCTCTCTAGGACCGGAGCAAAGGTGGCTAAGGGAGTGGGTGTCAAATTGTGTTGTACTTGAATGGATCCCAAATAGGCAGCAGCAGTCGAAAATCTATCTATGGCTGATGACGACTGATGAAGGCAGCAATTAAACATAGGTATGGCTGATGATGTAATAAGTTCAACTGAGGGCAGCAATCAAGGTGACTGCTGGGCAGCTTGTCTGGAGCAGAATGGCAGTTGAATGGGTCCAAAATGCAGGTGCTGGTAGGTGGGCGACAGGCTGGAGCTGATCAATAACAGTAGCGCAGCCTAAAAACTGGTCAAATGCTGCAGCTGGAGCAATCTGGAAACACTTGCCAGCTGATGAATGATGTCAGCTGTTGTAGACAGCCTTCATAATGCTGTTTTGTACAAGTTTTAGCATTTCTCCACAAAATCTTTGGCTGCCTGAACCTTCTCCTCTTGCAATCCTACTACATAAGCAGCTCTACGTTGAAACCCTTATATCAACACAAAGGGACTATATTCAAGTGGAAGAGTGCTAAGCAGTGTTATACACACAATGCATTGTAGGAAAGCACTCTTTCCCATTCATTTGCCTTTCACAAACATCTACAAGGACCATATCCTCTAGGATTTGGTTAACCCTCTCACTTTGCCTATCGGTTTTTGCAGATGATCCATCATACTCGTGCTAAGTTTAGTGTCCATCCTCAAAATCACAACTCTCCACTGGGTACTTTCAAGTCTTGCCACCAACATCCATGGTTTGAGAGGGGTTTGCTTTCCTTACTTGGTACATTTAGGTGTTGGTCTATTTTATTTGTCTTCCACACAACATCTCTTTCATGTTGTATTGATCCCTGCATCACATTTTGTTGTTCTAAATGGACACTTAGGTGAGTGAAAAATACCCTTATGAGGGCATTTTCCAAGTGGCACATTGCTGCATGAGACCCTTATTGCATGATCTATTGCATTAACTTCAATGTTCATTGTCTCTGAGTTACCATAACTCTAATTGTGTTCTTTATTCGTAAGTGCTTTGTCATATGATTGTGTTTGTTATCTATGGAGTATATCTCTACATGGTATCAAAGCTAGGTACTCTCTAAAGAAACCTAGACCCTCAATCAGAAAGCTTGTAATAAAAAACAATAACTATCAAAGGGAAGATGACTTCGAACACGCCCAAACCACTTCAATCTCCAATGAAGGTAAACATGATCTTTTCCCTTTAGATGTTGCTCATATATTTGAAGATGTTGCAAGATCGTGGAAGCCTCCATTAGTGATGAGCTCCCCTATTCTAGAAAGGCATTTGGAGTACATTCCATTCTTCCAACCTAATATATCCACTCTAGTGTAAAGTACACAAGTTTCTACTTTTCACCCTTTTTTTTACTTCTACATCCATGCAAAGATTTTGGAACAGGTTAGGAGGAAGATAAATTTCAATTTGTTGGCTATAGAATAAGCCCCAAAGCGGATCGATTTCTGTATATACACACAAGAAAAATTTAGTGAGTCCTTATGTAAGTTTTGTGAAGAAAACTGCTAGGGTTTGCATTGAGGACACACAGAGTGTACGACCACGACAGAAACACAAAGAGACAGACACAAACACAGAGGGCAAAACTCAAAAACTCAAACCCTAAACGCAAAACTCAAAACTCAAACACAAAAACTCAAACACAAACAGAAGAAGGGAGAGAGAGAGCATAACTTTGAAGTAAATGAATGCTGTAAAATGAATGTAAGAGTGTACAGTGTGCTCAAGGGCAAAGCAATGTCGAAGTGTGACGTCCACCGGAGACGGATCCCAAGTCTGTGACCACTAGTCGGAGTGTAGGAGTGCTAAATAGTGAATGGCAGCAAGCTGGTCACCAAAACGCAGCAGTCTGGAGGCTGGAAACTGGTAAACGCAGCAATGTACCACCAATCAGGGGTTGGCGATGACTGGATGATCAAATCGCAGCAGATGATGATGTCGCCAGCAGCTGACGTCAGCATGGATAAAGGCGCTAGTAGCAGGAGCAAACACGGAGGGAGTAGCACTAGTCTTGAGGGCTGGACAGCCACATGGGAGGAGGCTCATGGCTGAAATCTGCACATGGAGTGAGAAACTTGCACAGACGGAATAAGGCTGAATGGGGGCATTCTGTCTATTTATAGATGTGGAAGGGCGGCCCAAAAATTAGGGTTTCCATTGAACTCTCTCGAACCGCTCACCATTTTAGGGTTTCCACTGAACTCTCTCGAACTACTCCCTGTTTTAGAGTTTTACTCTAAAAGAGCATTTTTTAGTGTGCTTTGGGGCTATTTAAGAAGCTAATTAGCAAGTAATGCATGTTTTAGCTCAACACCCCCTCTCACGCACAAAACTAAGCCGAAAGGTTAGGCCAACCATTGTGATGTTCATTTACCCCAAAGCAGCCAGGGCATCGGACAAAGGGTGCACGTTGGCTGCCTAGTAGCCTACCAAGACTACAGAGGCGATGGTTATCTTACCAAGGGAAGCCAAGTAGTCACCTCAAAGAGGACACGGCATCAGACAAAGGGTGAACGTCGGCTGCCCAATGGCCTACGAAGCCCTACAAAGGCAGATGGAACTACATGGAGCTTTTTTTCTTTTTTTGAATTAGTGAGGTAAATTTTATGGGAGACGGCCGATTGAGTAAAAGTGACCCAAAAGACAGGAGTAGGGAGGGTATACCCAACACATCACAAAACAGAACAAGCTAACCCATCCACTCAGGGTGTCGATGACGAGAAAAAATAGGTGATGAGGTATCCATGTGATGAAGAAGGATGGTGGTGTGGTGACAACTGCCACCAGTGGAAACAGCTTAGGATCCGCTCAAGTGGTACTCTGCACAATGAGGTGCAAAGTATGCTACATTGTGAAGAATGCTCATGCAGTAGGTGCCACTTGGACAGTGTCCCTTATGGAGAAGTTGTTCACTTGCCCAAGCGCCCTAGTACAAAGATTGATGAAATTAGAATGCTCATGCAGTAGGTGCCACTTCGACAGTGTCCCTTATGGAGAAGTTGTTCACTTGCCCAAGCGCCCTAGTACAAAGATTGATGAAAGGGTAAGGTACAACAGGCGGAAAAAGCCAATGTCAAAGACAAAGTGCTGAAGCCTGTAGAATACCAAGAAGGGTAGAAATCCCCTCTCAACCTGGATGTAGATGCCGCAGAAGGAAGAGAAGCCTGATGTCGGTCTTCATATGGTGCCGAGAAACATAAGGAATGAAAGAAGAGGATGTGAATGAAGTGGATGAAGCACCCCGCTAGAAGAGCAAGATAGAAGTCACCGCCATGATAGCATCGAGAGAGATGCTGCACGATTTGCCTCGGAAGGGGAAACCACCATGCTGGAAGAAGAGCAAGCACTCTTAGGATGATGAAACCATTAAAAAAACGTGTGCATCCCCATGTCTCTAGCCCAGGTAGGACCAAAGCAATCTGCAAGTTAGCCCTACACTGAAAGACATAACCCTACAAAAGAGATGAGAATCTGCAAATATAGAGGTTAGTGGTGAGATGCTCCAAAGCAAAACATAACAGAAAGGAAATCTAACTCAAAATAAATTCAATGGATGTGTATGTGTGTGAGTAAATGCAGCGGAAGACAAAAGAAGAGAAAAGCTAAGGACAATGAATCCTATGAGCCCGACTCTAAGAGTGCGAAAAAAGAATGAATGCTAGCCTGACCTAGGATATCCGGAAGGACCTAGAGACATGCTAGTCTAAGAAGGTGGCTACCATTGGATACATCTAGTAGCAGGGCTTTGCCAAGGTATGCCTGACGAGGTGGGGAGGAAGGTGAGATAGATGCATGAAGTGCAACGGAATCGGAACCTGCAGGCCAATCAGCCAATCCCTTAGGGGTAGTGAAAGAGATGGGCTACTAAGGCTGTACTCCAGCCACATGCCCAGCAGCAACAATAGGTGCTGAAGGGGCAAATGAAGCAGGAGCTGAAGGCGTAGCCCCATTGGACTGTGCAGTCGCAACGGTCTGCTGAGGCTTTTTAAGTGGAAGACCGTGGGCCTTGGAGCGACACTCCTCGTCCACATGGCCTGCTCTCTAGGAGTGTGTGCAAAACCGGTTTTTCTTAAGGAGTTGCTGCCAGATAGGTCTAGATTCTTTGGTTCCATCTGAGGTAGAGGAGTCACCCTTTGATTGGCTTTCCTTCGCATCTTACGAGTTCTTGCTACTAGTGGTTTTCCCTCCCGAAGAAGAGGCAACCAACCCCCTCTGCTCTCAATAAGGTTGTGATGAGGATTTCTTGTGGACTTGATTATGCAGTCTCGCGTAACGCAAGAACTAGCACTCAAACTCGTAAAAGGTTGGCAATCGAGGTTAGGAGATGATGTGTTGAATAAAATTGAAGTACTTTTCAAGCAACTTATTCAAGAAGAATGTAACCTGATTGTCATCTAACTTTGGAGAGCTAGTAGTGGTGAACTCGGCAAGTAACTATCTATATTCAACCAGCTTGACTTACAAATCATCCCCTTCCTTAATAGAGAACTCTTGAAGCTCAAAGTCGAGATTGATGCGTCGAGTACGATCACAATCTGCATAGCGATCGAGAAGGTGACTCTAATCCTCTAGCGCGAGCGGGAAGTGTTGCAACTGAGAGTGAAACTCAAGAAGCAACCCCTGCATCAGCTCAACATTGGCTGTGGCATTGCGGACTCTGCATTGACGAATGTAGTCAAAGTGAGCTAGTCGAGGGTCCGGCATAGGCTCTAGACCAATGACGAGGTCCCAAAGACCTTGAGACTCAAGCACTTGTTGCATGAAATTAGACCAAGTGGTGAAATTTGACCCGTAGGCATGGGCATGGTAGCCACATGAGGAACCCAAGGAGGTGGAATGGGAATACGAGGAGCAAAAGATGGGAATCCCTGCGTAGAACCCAAGGAGAGTGTGAAGACGCACCATAAGCTAAGGATGAAAACCCCTGCGTTTGAGTGGTCATGTGAGATGTAAAGTTGGGGATAGTGAGAGGGATGCCCATCACAGTCAACCCAGGAGTTATGGGTGTGCTCATTTGTTGAAAGGTGAGAGGCACTATATTAAAGGGTGGCATTTCCCCTAACGAAGTACCATGATGGAAACAGGTAGAGAATGGCGTGGAGAAGGAAAAGGTGCTAGGAGCGGAGATGGAAGATCCAACCCCTAGGGTGTGTGATGCAGATGTGGAGTGTAATCCAAGGTTTTGGAAAGATGATGAGAGGTGATCAAGGTGTGATATAGAAGAGGGTGGGATGGAAGGAAAGTGAGAAATATGTGTGACATGCTCAAATGAAACAAAAGCTATAGATGTACCTGAATTTTGTTTGCTTCGTGAGCCCCCTCTATTGAAGTTCACATACGTAAAGCCATCCACATCCTGTACTTCAAAAGAAGAAACAAGCAAGGGTTTTGATTCATGCAACACAAAAGAATTGTACAAACCTGACATTGGACCTAGATGAGATGATAAAGATGGATCGCCAAACGTTCCGAATGTCGTATGTCCTCCATGATCAGAGAGGTGGCCAGCCTCACCAACTGGTCCGAATGTGATAGCAAAACTGGTAGGACGGGTATACACATCACCGTACTTGTTGCGATAGTACTCCTCAAAGTCCTCCTCTGTCATGTTAGTGAAATCTGGTGAAGGTGGAGTGTCGTCCTTCTCACCGAGTCCATAATGTTGTCTTAGGGCCTCGAATGATGGAGAAGCCTAATAAGACATCGTAGGAACTGAAGAAGAAGGTTTCTGGGACATTGTGATTTGGTTATGAGTCGTATTGTGTGCCTCGCACAAAGACTAGCTCTCCATAATATCCACAGGATACTCTTTACAAGAGCATCGGCTCTGATACCATGTGAAGAAAACTGCTAGGGTTTGCACTGAGGACACACAGAGTGTACGACCATTACAAAAACACAAAGAGACAGACGCAGACACAGAGGGAAAAACTCAAACCCTAAACGCAAAACTCAAAACTCAAACACAAACAGAAGAAGGGAGAGAGAGAACACAACTCTAAAGTGAATGAATGTTGTAAGTGAATGTAAGAGTATACAGTGTGCTCAAGGGCAGAGCAATGCCGGAGTGTGATGTCCACCGGAGACGGATCCCAAGTCTATGACCACCAATCGGAGTGTAGGAGTGCTGAATAGTGAATGACAGCAAGCTGGTCACCAAAATGTAGCAGTCTGGAGACTAGAAACTGGTAAACGCAGTAGTGTATCACCGATCAGGGGCTAGAAACTGTGCACAGTTTGCTGTAAACAGCAAGTTAAAACAATGTCTGATATGGCTGGCTATGACTGGATGATCAGATCGCAGCAAATGATGTTATCACCAGCAACTGATGTCAGCATGGATGAAGGCGCCAACAGCAGGAGCAAACACGGATGGAGTGGCAGCAGTCTCAAGGGCTAGACAACGACGTGGGAGGAGGCTGATGGCTGAAATCTGCACGTGGAGTGAGAAACCTACACAAACAGAATAAGGTTGAATGGGGGCAGCCTATCTATTTATAGATGTGGAAGGGCGTCCCAAAAATTAGGGTTTCCACTGAACTCTCTGGAACTGCTCCCCGTTTTAGGGTTTTACTCTAAAAGAGCATTTTTTAGTGTGATTTGGGGCTATTTAAGAGGCTAATCAGCAAGTAATGCATGTTTTAGCTCAACAAGTTTTCCTTCTCTCTCTTCTTTTTCAAGTTTTTCTTCTCATGATCATTAACATCATTTCAATTTCCACCATTAAATTCTCACAATCAATTTAGTGCATTCCTTTACTTTACATCTTCACCACAATTTCCAATCCCACTGTTTTCTTCCACTACACCCACATGTACATTTACACCATTTTCCACATCACCATTCACCATTCCACCTCTCTAACCATGCCACACTAGGAGGGATCTTCAAATATAGGCACATCATATCCCTTCATATCCTTTGTTTTTGCATATCCAAGTGGTCAAGGTGCATCAATGGTGGGGGATTATCCCCCAACCCACGCACCTATACATCCATAGGGTTACACACAGGAATCCCACCCATAGCTTGTCAACATGGCAATACTACTAAGCCTATCTATACCTTTTCGGCATGTGGATCATCCACAAACAGTCACCTCCTTTAGGACACACATCTTAAGTTACCATACCAAGTACTTTGATACCTCATGTAGCACCTACTTACCCTCCTTTCTATCGTATGCCACCTATCTATCCCCCTCCTTAAGCCATCCCTCCATCTGCATCAGCCAAGTATGTGTGAGGAACTAAGTAACTCCCCTCCAGGATTGAAATAGGGTTGGAAAAATATTTCCAAAAAGAATAGGTATTGTCAATGTCTTGGTAGGCCATTGGGCAGTTGACGAGCATCCTTTATCACATGCCTTAGCCTCTTTGGGGTGACCTTTGGGCTCCCTTGTTAAGATAACCATCACCTTTGTAGTCTTGGTAGGTCACTAGGTAGCCAATGAGCACCGTTTGCTCGACGTCCTAGCTACTTTGAGTTGGATGCCTTGGGATTTTCTTTAAAAATTAAAAAGGGCTTGAGATATCTTAACAGTCCCTTTCGGGTTCTACTTTTGTGCCTAAGAGGGGGTGTTGAGCTAAAAAATGCATTATAGACTGATTAGCTCTTTATTACAGCTCCAAAAATCAATTATTACCAAAAGTTTCATTAAACAGTGCACATTTGTAGAGAGCGTTTGTGTCCCTTAAGCCAAACCCTAATTTGCAAGGATCCATACTTGTATAAATAGACAAGCTGCCCACCACCACTTAGCCCACTCCTATTTTGCAAATTGTCGACACCTGTCTTTGCTGTCCACACCGCATCTACAGAGGATATCTCAGTTTGAGCTGCTGTCTACTGCCGTTTTTCAACTGGCACATGCTGTTAGACACTCCCTACGTTTTGGCAACAGCTGATCAGCCATCTTCTTTAACAGATCAAAGCACCTACGTTTACTATCCAACCTGCCATGTTAGATGTTGCAATCTGCACTTTGCAATTCACTATTGCCACCTAGCTGCCACATCATCATCCTTGGCTGCATTTACAGATTTGCTGATGTCTTGCTCAGTCCAACACTGATCTAGCCTATTTAGAGCTGTGTTTGCTGCTGCCAAACATCTTCAGAGGGTGTCTACTGCATTTCAAGATCCATCAGAGTATGACACACTCTCCAACTCATACTCTTTGCCCTGGTCTTGGAGATGGAAGAGTTCAAGGTTTAGTATTCACCTTTGCATAGTGTGTTTACAACATTGAGTATTGTATTTATTCATTATCATTCATTCGTCTTCAATGTTCATTCTCTCTAAGTTACCCCAACCCTAGTTGTGTTCTTTATCAGTCTTTGCTTTATCATAGGATTGTGTTTATTACCTATAGACAAGTATTTATTTACACCCTTGAGTGTCATTTTAAACTTTGGATCTCCCTTTTAGATGAACTATTGAGCTAGGTCTAACAAACCAAAAAAAGATCCCACAAGAGTGTTCGCCTTTGTCATCATTGCACACCCTTGGGCAGTCCATCGCAACACCCTTGGTCCAATCTCTTGATTTCACTAGGGGTGACCTCTTGATCTATTCAAAGGAATGGCCTAATGTCTTGGTCTCTTTGGGGCACGACCTTTCAGGTTTGGGCTAAAATTTTCCTTGTACTCTGATTGATCACCCTTATGGAGCATGAGAGGGGGTGTTAAGATACCTGAAATTGTCATATTTTTCTTGACAATTTTTTGGCTCTTAAATCAGCCCCAAGAAAATTTTGTATTTTGGAGGACATACCAGACATTTCAGTAGGACAATTCCCTGAGAACGTTCTATAAAACGGGACTCAATGTACACTCCCACTATCATCCCCGTTTCTTGACCTACAATGCCAACTCTCCATCATCATCTTCTCCTTCCATTACCTGCTGCCCCTCACCTGGTTGCTGCTGCCTGCTCAACCAACTGCTAGCTGCCACCTAGTTGCCACCACCACCCTGCTGGAGGTTACACCCTACTGCCCAGCAACTTAGACAAGCTGTGTTTTACATGGCAGGTTGTTGATCAGCCACATCTTCCTGCTGCCTGCATCTCCAGCATCCTCATACAGCTGCATGTTCATTCCAGCCTATTGCCTTTAGTTGCATCTTGGTTCCTGTTATCGTGTCCTCCAAGAGGTTGTTGTCAGGCAATACACTACTGTTGTTCATTATTCCCAGTCTCAGACATCCCTATGTTTTGACATTCAACTTGCTGCCCAGCTGTCTTCAGCCCTCTACATCATATTTCTTCATTCGACATCAGTGGTTTGTTGCACTCAAGATCCATTCTTAGAGGACAACACTCTCCCTCAACCTACTTCCACAAGAGACAGTGGCTGTTGGACAGCCTCTGCTCCTTGAGCACAGTCAGTTGTATCTCATCCCTTCATCATTCATGCAATATAGCATTCGTTCATTCTTCATCATCATTATCTTCTTCTTTGCATTCTTGGATGAGTTCACTGTGTGTTAGTTGGATTCATACACTCTCCCTGTTTTCTCTACAAGCCCTAGTGTATCCTGACACCAATTGCATGGTGTGAGATAGTTAATGGAAGTCAAAAACCTTCCTCATCTCCTTGTCAATATTGTTATCCCATCTCTTAATTTCTTGATAGTATAAAATTCGGGCAAGCTAATTCTTTATTGATATTACACTTATCGTGTTCCTTCATAGTTGTGGTGTGAACGCTCACTTATCCATGGGCATTTTTTACCTTCTATCTAGAGAAGGGTTTTTTCCCTGTGTGAACACCTCACTAGGTGTGGTACATTGGTACCTGAGGGGTTGTGCTTCCATAATCATTCTCACATAGTGGATGTGACCCTCCCAACAACTCTCCTCTCTCTTGTTGTTCATTTGTGTGTGTGCATGTTGTTGCTGCTGAATCCTAACCTAACAGTGGTATCAGAGCCATACCTCTTTTCAACAGTCGCCATCGAGCCTCAAACCCAGTGTCTGCTGCTCCTCATGCACCTATTGTCTTTTGCGTGTCTGCTGAAATGATCACTTCAACCTTCTTGAAATCTGTCCTTTGAAATCTGTCTGACAGACACATTGTGATCTGCAGCCGATTCAAATCTGTACCCAACAACCAGCATCACTTATCTTGCTGATTCCCCGCTGCCCAGATTTGCTCAACTCTGTCCAATGTCAATTGTCCTGCAGTTTGCATCTGTTTCAGCCAACAGCCTGCACACGTTCAAATTAGTTGACAGCCGCCTAAGTTGCACCTACTTCAGCTCAACAGCCTGACATGATGAATCTGCCCCAATAGACTATCACATCTATCCTGCCTACCACATTTCATCAAATCTGACTTAGATGACAGTCCTGTTTCAGCCTGATAGTCCTGTTTCATCCAGCATCAGATCACCGTGTATCTTCAAAAACCAGCACGACACTTTCCAAGCTAAAAATACCATTAGTTATTAACCTTTAATCAGTCTCTGAGTCCCACAAACCCCTGTTTGCATGCAACCTCTCCATATGCACAAAATTTGGGGGATTTGCACAGCAAACATCAATTTCAACTCAATTTCTTCAAAAAGATTGGGCCTTTTGTCCAAAACCCCCAAATTTTACCAAAATTTTGGGCATTTTGTGTTCCATGGGCACTATTTCCCAATTTCACATAAAAAATTTGCAGCTTCTCACATTTGACCCCAACTTTCACTAGATTCCATCAAATAAATTTGGGGCTTTTGTGAAATTGGTCCAAATCCATGGACATTGAGGCGAATTTCATCATGATGAAGCATGTTTTGATTGCCAAACTACTTTGGGGCTATGTATCTAGTTCTGAGACTAGGTCTGGAGCCCCTGTTGCACAAATTGTTGTCCATTTATCCGATTCATCCATTGTCACAAGTGGATCTTCTACTTCTACTCTTGATACACCTCCCACCGCTGATCAATCAAGATGGGATGGGAGAGATGCACAAGCATATGCTCGTGCAAGAGACAAGTTATTCCACACATTTAGTCGTGCACAATGCCCAAGGATGCTTGGGGTAAAGTTACTTTTTTGTATCAAGTGCAAAATGAGGCCCATGTAGCCTACTTGCGTAAACAACTCGAGATGGAGCACATGATTGAGGGTGATTCGGTGGATGCCTATATCACACATGTAAAGGATATAATAGAGTAGCTTGCAAATATTGATTAGATTATTCTTGACACTTCTCTTGTCTCTATACACTTGGTTAGCCTACCTAAGTCCTATCAAAGTTTCATCACTACACTACACTTGCATACCAAAGGAGAGGCTGATGGATATGCATTGCAAGAAGAGTTTGAAGGAGAAAGAGAGAAAACAAGTTGCAGCAAGTTCTAGATAGTACTAATGTCCTCAGGGTCTTTATACATTGTTTCTTGCTTAAGGCTTCTACTTGCCTACTATTGGTGGATGCTTTGGGCTATCAAAGAGACATTGTTTCTCATTGTACTACTATAGTACCATTCTTTTGGGTTGCATAGGGTGTCCAAGTTATCTTCTTGGAAGAGTTTAATCTGAGCAATCGACTTAGATGCAGTGTTTGTAACCCAAGGATATAGCTGCAATTGTGCAAAATCTTTCAACAGCAATACACAGATTCTATTGGTATCTTCTTTTCCGATCCAAACAACCTAGGCCTCCACATAGACATTGGCGACACCTTCATAGGCGGATACAAGGGATTATTGCTCGGGCTAGAGCTAGGCCCTCCATACCCACATGAGATTGTACCATTTGGAGCTCATTGTTACTAGATAGAGATCTATGTTTTACACATAGCCATAGTTAGTTTCCTTTCTTATTTTGCTTTGTGCTACATATTTTGCCCAGACAGTTGTACCATCATACACATGATTGTAGCTCATGGTCTCATTGGTCATTTTGGCCTTTTGTAGACAGTTGTATATCATTTCATCTCTCTCTCTCTCTCTCTCTCTCTCTCTCTCTCTCTCTACGGAGTAGGAGGCCCCCACAACTTGGCTCACGTAGACAGAGAGCAGTCACTAACTTTTTCACTGATACACGACAAAGTATGGCAGATACCACTACTACTGCCACACAACCTACAGGAGTACATCATCATTGGACCTCAGCTTCTGTAGGTGTCCCTTTGGATAGAGCAGTGGCACTTAGCCGGTCTAGGCGCCCACGTCCACCCGGACGAAGGCCCAGACATCCACACCATGGACAAAGTAAAGCCATCATTGAGTGCCACAGGAGACAGAAGCCGAGACGCCTCAGCCATGCAGAGATACACCTCCTTAGAGGACAAAGGGAAGCGACAATCCAGCCAACTGAGTAGAAGCTGCCATACGAGATAACATCGAAAGAACCGGATGAGTCGCAAGGGCAAAGAAGAGAGGACTCAAAGGGCACCCCTGTCTGACAGAGCGGGCAAGGACAATTGGCTTGGTAACGCCTCCATTCAGCATGACTCGCGAAGGCGCTGCAACACTCATAGTGTAGATCAGACGAGACATCCGAGCACCAAAGCCCATAGTAGACATAAGTTCTGCGATGAAAGACCAGTCCAGATAATCAAAAGCCTTTTCCAAGTCCAATTGAACCAATACGACCACCTGATTTGAATGCTTGCATAATAAATCACCAGTTGCGCATTTAATACATTGTGCAAAATGTTTCTGCCCTTAATGAAACCATATTGGAGAGGATGCACAATGGCAGGAAGATGCTTATGGAGGCGATTCACCATTACTTTGGAAAAGATTTTATACATAGAACCCATCAAAGAAATTGGGCACCACTGTTTCAACATAGATGGCGAAGGAACTTTTGGAAGCAGTTTAATAAGACCTTCTTTCCATGAGGAAGGCATGATCCCCGTTTCCCACACCCGCTGAAACAAAGCCGTCAATGGTTTCGCAAGCTAGGTGGCAAAAAACTCAAAGAACTCATTGGTGAGACCATCCGAGCCAGGACTTTTATCCTTGGGCAAGTGTAACAGAACATCCATAACCTCCGCCTCACAAATATCTGCCTCCAGAGTAGATTGCATGTCTTGAGGAACCTGATTGCGGACCAAATCATAAAAAACTGAACGAGCATGAGCAATTTGGCCTGAAGGAGAAGAAGTAGAACCAAGAAGGTCGAGGAAATAATTCCTACACATATTCACAATAGTCTGCGGATCAAGGACCATTTGACCTTCTGCATCCTGGAGTCTAGTCATATTCTCTCGAGCAGGAGACGCATGGAGAGCTCGAAAGAACTTATGAGTCTAACAAGCACTATCTTGCAAAGTCTCCGTCAGATGTTGCAATTTGACCTGCTGATAAGATTTCAACTGAAACTCTTTAATAAGATCAGCCAGACGCATTGCCAATGACAGCAGAAATACATCATCTGGAGTGTCCAACAGCAAAGAACGAACCAAAGAGCCAGCAGGTCCTCCGCTGCCTGTCGGCGCCGTCGACAAAGAGAGGCATGATGGATCCCATACTGCCGAGCAACCCGCTGTACATTAGAGAGCAATCGTTCAAACGAAGCAGTGCCCTGAGATGAGAAATCCAATAAGAATCGATCAATCAATTGCTGCATATAGCCCTAAAAGATTGCATGCTTCAAATAAGACGAGTTGAAACGCAAAGGGAGTCTATCCAGAAATTTCTCTCCTCTCTCTCTCTCCCTCCCTCCCTCTCTCTCTCTCTCTCTCTCTCTCTCTCTCTCTCTCTCTCTCTCGACCCAATTACATCACCCGACCCAATTACATGGACACACAGCTGCCTCATGGACTACGCACAGCTATTGGTCAGATCCGCACCTCATCCCACCACCTGAGGATTGAGACAGGCAGATGGGAGGGTATACAGACAGAAGAACGCATATGCCCACTATGCGACAGAGAGCCAGAGACAGAGGAACACTACATCTGCCGATGCACTGTATATTACGACATACGAGGTAGATACCACTGTCTGTTTCGAGAGGGTTTTGGACCCCTGAGACGGATCATGCAGTATGAGGATCAGAGATGCTTGGGATTTTTCCTCTTGGAGCTCCAGAGGCGCAGAGCAACAATTCTACGGAGTAGGAGGCCCCCACAGCTCGGCTCACATAGACAGAGAGCAGTCACTGACTTTTTCATGGATACACGACAGAATATGGCAGATACCACTACTACTGCCACACAGCCTACAGGAATACATCATCATTGGACCTCATCTTCTGTAGGTGTCCCTTTGGATAGAGCAGTGGCACTTAGCCGGTCTAGGCGCCCACGTCCACCCGGACGAAGGCCTAGACATCCACATTACAGACAAATTAAAGCCATCATTGAGCGCCACAGGAGACAGATGCCAAGATGCCTTAGCTATGCAGAGATACACTTCCCTAGAGAACAGACATATCATTGATGGAGGGTTTTCCTTTCTCTACTCTCACTTTCAGATCACTGACATGTTTCCCTTTATGGGACACTATTTCATTTCATTTCATTTCCTTTTCAGTCTTATAGGCATGTTCTTCATCTTTCTTCTCGTTCTAGATGAGAAACACATCATCATCATTGTATGTACTGTTTTGGTCTCATAGGCCACATTGGCCTTTTAGAGACGTTAATATACTCTCTCTCTCTCTCTCTCTCTCTCTCTCTCTCTCTCTCTCTCTCTCTCTCTCTCTCTCTCTCTCTCTCTCTCTCTCTCTCTCCGTAAAAGGTAATTGTATTAATTACGAAAAAAAGGTACAAGTTTACATGATTACAAGATACACGAGGGCTCTAAGCCAACGTGTGTAAGATCCCAGGACTAAACCACCAAAAAGGTACACAAGTCATGGCAAAGACCCACAGGAAATTGCCATATGCCAGGGAAGCAAGTCCTCCCGAGAGAGCAAGTCGAAGAGCCGAATGAGATCTATCTGCCAATGCAAGAGACCTTGAGCCGGGCAATGTGTGTCGGTACATTAGAGGCCGAATCAAAAAGGAAGGCATTCCGAGTGGTCCAATTGTGCCAGCATCCCCAGTATCTGAGAAAGAGGAAAAAAAGAAGAAAAGAAAAGAAAAGGAAAAAAAAAAAGAGAGAAGAAGGAAAAAAGGAAAGAAAGGGAAAAAAAGAAGGGAAAAAAAAAACCAAAAAGTGGAACTCTCTCTTTTTTTTCGTAAAAGGTAATTGTATTAATTACGAAAAAAGTACAAGATTACTTGATTACAAGATACATGACGACAATCTAAGTCATCATGTGAAGAGGTTCTAAGTACTACAAGTTACAACGTCATGGCAATGATGCAGAGGAAATTGCCATATGCCAGGGACGTAAGTCCTCCCTAGAGAGCAAATCAGAATGCCGGAGAAGATCCAACTGCCAATACAAGAGGCCCTTAAGCCTCACAATATGCCGCTGAATATTATAGGCGGAGTCAAAAAGAAAAGCATTCCGAATGGTCTAGTTATGCCAGCAGCCCCAATATCGAAGAAAATGAAACACGAGCTTCATATGTGGCTATGCAGGAGCGGGGTATTTGGGCTGCCCGAAAACCCAATCAAAGGGGCGCAGGGGGAGACCAACCACTCCTTGCCAAACAGCCGACAAAAATAACCAGAGTTTCTTTGCGATGGGGCAAGAAATAAATCGGTGGCGGGCGGATTCCACAGCAGTGGTGCAAAAGAAACAGTGGCCATTGGAGATTCATCGCTTGGAAAGGGCCGAAGCAAGCAGAAGACCACCAATCATCATTCTCCAAAGAAAGACTTTACATTTGAAGGGTGTCTTGTTCAACCAGCCCACCATCACAGTTTCCCTCCACCATGACCGGGATTTACGTAATCCCCATAAAGCATTCGCTTTGGTGACGAGCCATTGACGATCTTTAATCATTATATGATACACTTGGTTAGCAGAAGCTTTGCTTAAAGTCAGCCGGCCTTGTAGGTCCCAATCCTGCCAGGGATGATCCAAAGCAAGGGCAGGAAAGGGTTGTCTGCTCTGGAGCACCCTCAAAAGCTGTTCCCATAAAGGCCGGTATCCACGAGGGATCCTGAAAAGCCTCCTAGCTGTACGAAAAGATATAAGCACATTGCGACTGGCAAGGGTGGCATCCGCAACTGAAGACAAACCCAAACGGGCCATCCGGTTGAATCGGGGTCTGAGGTCGTGTTTTCCTTCCCATGCAAGTAAACGCGACACTGCCAGCAACTCCAATTGAAAAGAGTTAGTAGCTAAACGATCCTCCGCTGGATGCCATTGAGCCTTCTGAAGGACCTGTTGCCAGGAACTCACCAAATGAGTAAGCAGCGACGAAGAAGGACTAGAGAACCGCGAATCAGCATTAAGAACATGCCACCAAGAACTCCGGATTTGGGTATTGCCATGTAGAAGCCCATGGCCCTCAAGGAAATAACGGGCTATATCAACCCATGGATGATGATCTGAGCACATGGCGCGGAAAAGCGACCAACGGAGTGCCTGCATGTGAGTTTGGGCATCTAAAATAGCTCCGCCACCCATGCGTTTGGGGGTGCACGCATGCGACCAAGAGATCCAGGAAATACCTGCATGCAATGAGTCTTTCTTCCATAGCATGAAACGAATAGACTGAGTAAGAGCATTGAGAGTCGTAGTAGTCCAGGGCAACAATGGCAAGAAATATGTGAGCATTGGCAACATAATAGTCTGGGCCACTTTGAGGCGAACATGGAAAGGCCATGCTTGAGATTTCCAATACATAAACTTAGCCACCATTTTCTGAGAAATCCACTGCAGAAGCTGCTTTGGGGGAACATCAACACCCAAAGGGTACCCAAGGTGCCTGACAATGGAGCCACGAGGAACAACCAGACCCTGCCAGTCCAAGGACTGCATATCCGACTCCGTGCAACTGAGAATGGCTGATTTGAGGGCATTGATACGAAGGCCGGACGCCTGACCAAAGAGGCTCCAAACATCCAATGTGCTTCGAAGGTTATCCCTGTCCGCACGCAAAATCATAAAAGTATCATCTGCCAGGGATTGGCTAATGAAGTGCTGTCCTGTAGGAAGCGACAGTCCTGCCAACTGAGAAGAGGCTGCCATATGAGATAACATCGAAAGAACTGGATGTGTTGCAAGGGCAAAAAATAGAGGGCTCAAAGGGCACCCTTGTCTGACAGAGCGGGCAAGGACAAATGGCTCAGTAACACCTCCGTTCAGCATGACCCGCGAAGATGCTGCAGCGCTAATGGTGTATATTAGACGAGACATCCGCGGACCAAAGCCCATAGCAGACATAAGTTCAGCAACGAAAGACCAGTCCAGATAGTCAAAAGCCTTTTCCAGGTCCAGTTGAATCAGTACGACCTCCTGATTGGAATGCCTGGCATAATCAATTGCCAGTTGAGCATTCAAGACATTGTGTAGGATATTTCGGCCCTTGATGAAACCATACTGGAGAGGGTGCACAATGGTCGGGAGATGCTTATGGAGTCGATTCGCCATTACTTTGGAAAAGATTTTGTACATTGAACCCATCAAAGAAATTGGGCGCCACTGTGTCAACTTAGATGGCGATGGAGCTTTAGGAAGCAATTTAATAAGGCCTTCTTTCCATGAGGAAGGCATGATCCCCGTTTCCCACACCTGCTGAAACAAAGCTTGCAAAGGTTTCACCAGTTGGGTAGCAAAAGCTTCAAAGAACTCATTAGTGAGACCATCCCAACCCGGGCTTTTATCCTTAGGCAAGTGTAGCAAGACGTCCATAACCTCTGCCTCACAAATATCGGACTCCATAGTAGCTTGCATATCTTGCGGAAGCTGATTGCGGACCAGGTCATAAAAAGTCGAACGGGCCTGAGTAATTTGGGCCGAAGGTGGAGAAGTGGAACCGAGAAGGTCACTGAAATAGTTTCTGCACATATGCACAATAGTCTGCGGATCCAGGATAAGGTGGCCTTCTGCATCCTCGAGTCTGGTCATATTTTCTCGAGCAGGAGAGGCATGGAGAGCTCGAAAGAACTTATGGGTCTGACATGCACTATCTTGCAAAGTTTCCGTCAGATGTTGCAGTTTGGCCTGCTGATATGATTTCAACTGGAATGCTTTAATAAGATCAGCCACCCGCATGTCCAGTGCGAGCAGGAATGCATCATCCGGAGTGTCCACCAGCAGAGAACGAACCAAAGCCAGCAGATCCTCTGCTGCCTTGCGACGCTGCCGACAAAGAGAGGCATGATAAATCCCATACTGCCGAGCGACCCGCTGCACATTAGAGAGCAATCTTTCAAAAGACGCAGTGCCCTGTGAAGAGAAGTCCAAGACGAATCTGTCAATCAATTGCTGCATATAGCCCTGAAAGAGTGCATGCTTCAGGTAAGATGAGTTGAAGCGCAAAGGGAGTCGGTCCAGAAATCGCTTGAAAGGTGCAATGGGTTGTGCAAGCAGCTCAAGCTGCAGAGGGAAATGATCTGACAAGGCATATTGCTGCAACACTTTGATGTCGAGCATCTCGGGAAGAAAATCATCATTCTGCATGATATATATACGATCCAGTCGCGACCATGTTGTTGCATACTGGGCAGAATGGAAAGTAAACCCTGTAGAAGACGGGTGTAGCCAGGACCAGAGATCTTGCTTAAGAACAGCAAGAGCCAACTCATGCCACATACGGCTTTCCGGCGCGTCCATTACTAAATGCTCCGATGTGGACTAGAAAGAATCCACACACATATTGAAATCCCCCATGAAGAAGCCCCGTCTGCCAAGTGACAAGGAGGTTGGAACTCTCTCTCTCTCTCTCTCTCTCTCTCTCTCTCTCTCTCTCTCTCTCTCTCTCTCTTTTTCGTAAAACGTAATTATATTAATTACGAAAAAAATACAAGATTACAGGATTACAAGATACATGATGACACAAAGCCAACATGTGAAGAGGTTTTCTCTTTCTCTCTCTCTCTCTTTTTTCTGATTACAAGATACACGAGGGCCCTAGGCCAACGTGTGGGGAAGCCCCGTAGTAATGCACTGAAAAGGATACACCAATCATGGCAACGACCCAGAGGCAATTGCCAAATGCCACGGATGCAAGTCCTCCCGAGGGAGCAAGTCGGAGTGTCGGATGATATCTAGCTGCCAATGCAAGAGCCCTTTAAGCCTGGCAATATGTCGGGGTACATTAGAGGCCGAATCAAAAAGAAAAGCATTGCGTGTGGTCCAAATGTGCCAACATCCCCAATATCTGAAAAAGTGAAATAAGATCTTCTCATGCAACTGTGGCGGTGCGGGATACTTCGGGCGCACAAAAACCCAGTCGAAAGGAGTCAGCGAGGGCCCCACCACCGCGCGCCAAATGTGCGACAAGAGCGACCAGATATTCTTGGCGGGCGGGCAAGAGAGAAAACGATGTCGGGCCGATTCCGGCGGTGTGGTACAGAAGAAACAATTGCCATTCGAGATGCGACGCTTGGCAAGGGCCGAGGCCAGAGGAAGTCCACCAATCATCACCCGCCAAAGAAAAACCTTGCATTTGAAAGGTGTCTTATTTAGCCAGCCCTCCATCAGCGTTTTCTGCCACCATGACAGCCATTTCCGCAGTCTCCAAACAGTATTAGCTTTCTCTCCCAGCCATTGGTGATCTTGAACAAGAAGATGATACACCTGATTAGTAGAGGCCTTTTCCAGACTCAGGCGGCCTGCAAGGTCCCAATCCTGCCAAGGGCAATCCACAGTCAAGGCCGGAAAGGGTTGCCGACCCTGAAGTTCCAACGAAAGCTGCTCCCATAAAGCACGGTATCCACGCGGGATCTTGAAGAGTCGCCGAGCAGTCCGAAATGATAGCAGGACATTGCGAGTGGTAAGGGTGGCATCCGCAACCGACGTCACACTTAAACGGGCCATGCGATTAAGTCTTGTTCTGAGTTGCTGTTTATCTTCCCATGAAAGGAGTCTCGATACTGCCAACAATTCCAGCTGAAAGGAGTTAGTCTGCAAGCGGTCCCCTACTGGGTGCCAACGGGCCTTTTGGAGCACCGCTTTCCAAGAGCCGACCAAGTGCAGTAACAAAGAGGAAGAGGGACAGGAAATACGAGAGTCGGCATTAAGGACATGCCACCAGGAGGCCCGAAGCCGTGTGTTGCCATGGCGGAGCCCACTGTCCTCAAGAAAATAACGGGCTATGATGGTCCATGGATGATGGTCCACACACATGGCACGGAAAAGGGACCAACGGAGAGCTAACATATGAGTGTGTGCATCCAAAATAGCTCCTCCACCCATGCGCTTAGGGGTACATGCGTGTGACCAGGAAATCCAGGAAATGCTGGCCTGCAGTGAGTCCTTCTTCCACAGCATGAAACGGATGGGATGAGTGAGGGCCTTCAAAGTAGTAGGCGTCCATGGCAACAAAGGCAGGAAATATGTTAGCATTGGAAGCATGATTGTCTGGGCCACTTTGAGGCGGACATGGAATGGCCACGCTTGCGACTTCCAATACATAAACTTCGCGGCCAGTTTGTGTGAAATCCACTCCAGTAGGTCTTTTGGCCGTACATCCACCCCCAACGGGTATCCAAGGTGCCTGACAATGGAGCCACGGGAAACCACCTGGCCTTGCTAGCCTAAGGACTGTAGATCAGGCTCCGTACAACTGAGAATGGCTGACTTAAGGGCATTGATGCGAAGCCCAGAGGCCTGACCAAAGAGTGTCCAAACATCTAATGCCCTGCGAATATTGTCCCTGTCCGCCTGCAAAATCATAAAGGTGTCATCAGCCAAAGATTGGCTAACGAAATGCTAACCCAATGGAAGAGACAGGCCGGCCAGCTGAGTAGATGCTGCCATGGAGGATAACATTGAAAGGACCGGGTGAGTGGCCAGGGCGAAGAAGAGAGGGCTCAGAGGACAACCCTGTCTGACCGAACGTGCAAGGGCAAATGGCTCTGTAACTCCACCATTAAGCATAACTCTGGAAGAAGCCTCAGCGCTAATGGTGTAGATCAATCGGGACATGCGGGTACCAAAGCCCATAGCCGACATGAGGTCTGCAATGAAAGACCAGTCCACATAATCAAACGCCTTTTCCAGGTCCAATTGGATCAATACCACTTCCTGACCGGAGTGCCGTGCATAGTCAATAGCCATTTGCACATTTAAGATATTATGCAGAATGTTGCGGCCCTTAATGAAACCATATTGGAGAGGATGCACAATAGCTGGAAGGTGCTTGTGAAGCCGATTCGCCAGCACTTTGGAGTAGATTTTATACATGGAGCCCATCAAAGAGATTGGTCTCCAGTGTTGCAACTTTGACGGCGAAGGGACCTTTGGAATTAGCTTGATAAGGCCTTCTTTCCATGAGGAGGGCATGACGCGCGTTTCCCATACTTGCTGAAACATGGCCACCAATGGCTTCACCAACTGCGTGGCCGAGGTCTGAAAGAATTCATTAGTGAGACCATCCCAGCCAGGACTTTTATCATTCGACAGGTGCAACAAAACGTCCATAACCTCGTCCTCGCAAATATCCGTCTCCAAAGCGGCTTGCATATCAACTGGAACCTGCTGGCGGACCAGATGATAGAAGACCGAGCGGGCATGCGTAACCTGGCTAGAGGGCGAGGAAGAGGAACCAAGAAGTTCCATAAAATAGTTTCTGCACATAGTGACAATGGTCTGCGGATCCGTTACCATGCGACCTTCCGAATCCTGGAGTCTGGTCATATTCTCGCGGGCCGGAGACGCATGCAAGGCGCGAAAGAACTTATGAGACTGGCAGGCGCTATCTTGCATTGTGTCCGTCAAGTTGTGCAGCTTAGCCTGTTGATAAGACTTCAACTGAAACACTTGAATAAGATGGGCCAACCGCCTCTCCAGAGACAGCAGAAAATCATCATCAGGGGAATCCAGGAGCAAGGAACGGACCAAAGCCAGTAAGTCTTCTGCTGCATGTCGACGCCGGCGGCAAAGCGAGGCATGATGGATCCCATACTGGCGAGCAACTCGCTGCACATTAGAGAGCAACCGTGCAAATGAAGGCAAGCCCTCAGAGGCGAAGTCCAATAAGAACCTCTCAATCAGCTGCTGCATATAGCCCTGGAAAATTGAATGCTTCAAATAAGAGGAGTTGAAACGTAAAGGGAGCCTCTCCAGGAATTGCACAAAAGGGGCAATAGAGTGTGCCCGCATCTCAAGCTGGAGGGGGAAATGGTCCGACAACGCATATTGCCGCAAGACCTTCATTTCCAACATCTCGGGAAGAAAATCATCGCTCTGCATGATATACATTCTGTCCAGTCGCGACCAGGTAGTTGCATATTGTGCGGAATGAAAAGTAAATCCTGGAAAAGAAGGGTGAAGCCACGACCAAAGATCTTGCTTGAGCACGTGCAAAGCAAAGGAACTCCACACCTGGCTTTCCGGCGTATCCATTACCGAATGCCCTGAAGTGGACTGAGAAGAGTCAACACACATATTGAAATCTCCCATCAAGAACCCCCTTCGGCCACGTGACATGGAGCCCTGCAAAGTGGACCAAAGATCCCGTCGCGATGCGGGATCATTCGGAGCATAGAGACCCAACAGCCATAAAATCTCTCCTTCAAATAAGACTTCGATCACCAGAAAACGGCCCTGCACATCATTTTTAACAAGGACAGGCTGATATTTCTCATGGACAATCATCAGCACGCCCGAATAGTGCGTAGCATGGGTCCCTGCATAAAAGAGACGGAATCCATGACAATGTATCACTTTCCCTGCTTCACCGTGACTTTTGTGCTCAACTGCACACAATACATCCCATTGGTTCTCGTGCAAGACGGTCCACATGGCATGTTGCTTATGGCGAGAGCAAATGCCTCGCACATTCCACGTGGCTATCTTCATGTATCCTCAAAGAAGGAAGTCAGGAACGAGGCGCCTGCTGCCTCGATTTCACCTTTTCCGCAAGAGCATCCAGGACACCCTCATCCAGAAAATCAGCCAATACTGCGAAAGAATTCTGGCGACCTGCTTTGGAGGTAGAAGGGAAATCCACTGCCTTGGGAGAGGGGCGGGGATAACGCCGATCCCAGGGTGTAATAACATTTCCTTTGGCATCGAACGCCAGCTTGGCAGGTGGGCCTCTGGGGCCGTCGGTATAGGCTCTCCTTGGAGACTGATTGCGGGGGCCCGACGGGGCCGTAGGATGCGCAGCCTCCTGTGGAGTGGCCATTTCTTTCCGGCGCGTATACGTGCGCACGGAATCCTGGGAAGCGGAAGGCCCAGGATCCGCCAGGCCTGCATCCAACTTTTTACCTTTTTTAGGACGTGCCTCAATCCAGTCAGTGCGACGGGAATCCACACTCAGGACCTGTTGTTTGCCTTTATCCATGACCTGAGGAGACTGAAAGGCTTCCGGGGGCGTGGCATCAAGCACCATGTCGTCCTTGGGCAGCACAACCTGCGCATCCTCCGAAGACGTTTGCTTTTCAGGGCATTCGGCCATGAAATGCCCCAGTTTACCACATGAAAAGCAGTGGCCCGCAAAGTTGCCCCATTTTAAGCGAAAATACAAAGGATGCATGCCCGAGCAATTGAGGCGAAGCTCTCTCTCTCTCTCTCTCTCAGCCTTTACTAGCAATTGTGCAGTGAAACCATCAAGGTGATCCACATTTGTGCAACATTCCTCGTCTCAACCAATCACAAGCCTCATAAGAACGAGCACACTCTGTAGTCAAACCATAGAAGTGATCCTCACCCATACAACATTTCCTCATTTCAACCAATCACACACCTTAAAATGAGCACGCTTGATGATAAAACCATAGATGTGGTCCTCACCCATACAACATTTCCTCATCTAAACCAATCACAAGCCTTAGAATGATTGCATTCCATAGAGAAACCCTAGAGATGGTCCTCACCCTTGCAAGATTCCCTCCTCAAACCTCAAAATGAGCACATATCCTCCCCTTCACTATAATAAATAGCAATCCCATCATAAAGTAGAATTTTCCAACCATAATTACAATCCTTTCCCATCAATAAACAAATTTAACTAGAGCAATTCTTTTAATTTGAATAAGAGAACTAATTATGAAAGAACACCTCAAACCGAATTATCGTGACAAGTTTTGGTACAATCTGCATCCTAGATGACATCTTTTGAGTTCATCAAAGGAGAAGCTCGGTGGATTTTGATAGAGCTCCGCGCAAGTATGGAGAAGAGGGGAGAAAAGCTAAGAGAGAGAGGCTCCCTCTAACTTCGCCCACGTCTACAAAGTGGAGTCTCCTCGAAGAGAGTTGTCTCCCTTAGGCTACTTGTGAACTATTTATATAGATAGAGAGAGGGGCTTGCCTTAAGCTTGAAGCAATCTATTTATAACACTTGAGACTTCTTAATCCTAATCATTAAAAAAGTGGAAAGCTATTGCAGTTATTGAGTTCCCTTGTTTGTAGACTACGATGTTGAACTCTCCATCTTTCCACTCAATTCACCTCCATAGTTTTAGTATATGCTACCACATTTTTGTGCATGTAAGAGCAACTTATTTACTTAACCATTTACACAAGATTTATTACGTGATCACTTAGTCACATCACATCAAGTGCTTTTTTAGTGGTGTTAGTGACCGTCCACGTTTTTACGAATTTAAGGGTCCAAAAAAAGTAAAAATGTAACCTTTTTGCACTCCCATGTAGCTTGCGGATAAAAATTCTTGCACAATAGACAGAAGTTAAAATAGCCATAACTTTTGATCCAAAACTCTGAATTTGGATCCATTTGAACCACAACAATCATGGTGATCAGCTATAGGATTTATCACTTCAATTTACATGTTTGTCAATGTTTAAAAATGCCAAACTCAACTTTGGTGTTTTCCTACAAGGAATTCCTACCAATATCTCAAAAAGTCAACAACAAAGAAGTCTACTCATAGATTCCCTCGGGACAAAATAGTCCAATGCAAAATACAAAGTACAAACAGTCCTATAGGGGACCTGCATAACAAAAAATATGTAACAAAATTCTCATTCTTAATTTAGTTAAAATAACCAAAAAGAAAATATATTTGGGTACCTCCTAAGAAGGATCTTTCCATGCCTACTCTTGTGGGCCACTTGAATCTCTCAAGAAATGTCGTATCCTACAGTAGCCCCAAATTCTTCATTTTGGCTAAGCGATAAAACAAGAATCTGGATCTATACACCACTTTCTACCTTCTAAGCCACCACCTAAATCCTCTGGTCTCTCAAGTTTTGTTGAACTTGTGAGAAGGACAGATCGAAGCTCAGCTGAGAGTACACTTGACAGTGAAGAGAGTGTGATAGCACCACACCCAATGCAATAATCAAAGAGTGTAAGACGCAAGTACAAAGTACAAACCTTAAACCTTAGGGTTGCTAGTATGTGTTCACATCCGAAAGGTGTAAAACACGATAAGTGCCCAAACTATGTAACATAGGCACATAAAATAAAAGAGAATAAATCTGGGAAAAAAGACCTCTCGTAAAGGAGAGTAAAATGTGTCCCAGTGTCCTGCCGAGGATCACTGACACTTCTCTGTGAGCATACGCGTGAGTCAAACCCAACAAACCCCCTTGGAGTAAAGAGTGATCAATATACAAGGGTCATCCATCAAAGGAGATCAATATTTAAAGCATTGCGGAAGACTTCAAATTTGTCATAAGGAAGAGCTTTGGTTAAGATATCTGCTACATTATTGGTGGTAGGACAGTAGACAAGACTGATATCACATGCATGTAAGCTCTCTCTGAGAAAGTGATAGTGAATCTTGATGTGTTTCGTGCATGCATGAAACACTGGGTTTCATGACACTGCAATGGCACTCTGACTGTTAGTGAACAAAGGAGTAGGCTCCGTGACAAATACATCCAAATCAACCAACAAGCGTCTAAGCCATACGCATTCAACTGTGGTAGTGATTGCTGCCTTGTATTCAACTTCACATGACGATGTGGCAACAGTGGATTGTTTCTTGCTAAGCTAAGAGATGCAAGATGAGCCAAGAAAGAAACAATTACCGCTAGTGGAGTGATGAGAATCATAATCACCAGCCCAATCAAAATCACTGTAAGCATGTAAGTGTAGTGATCTCCACTTGGCATAAAGCAATCCAAGAGTCCTAGTACCCTGCAAGTAATGGAAAACACGCTTGACAGCTTGCCAATGTGACATGCATGACTGATGCATATATCTACTCAGGCTTGAAAATGTAAATTGTATGTCTGGCCTTATGTTGCATAAGTAAATGAGACATCCAACTGTTGGAGCATACATATGGATATCAAACAAGTCACTGTCATCATGCAAGGACAGCTTTAGTCCAGGTTCCATTGGTGTACAAATTGGCTTGCAATCCTGTAAGCCAAACTTGTCAAAAAGTCTACCAATGTATCTAATGGCTTTCTTCCCAACAGGCAAAGACACTAAATCCCATGTTTGATTCTTTATGATAGAATCAAACTCAGCTTGCATTGTTGCCATCCAATGCACACTATGTTATGCATCCTCAAAAACATTCAAGCTCCTCATCATGAAGTGTATGGTATGTGCATCATCATGCATACAAGCTTGCCATCGAGTATGACCAGTCAAGTATGACCAACAATAGGAGCATCCAAATGACTATCTTTCATAGTTTGCAAATACCATCTAGACACCTACCTAGCTTGCTGATTGTGTACAAGCTCTTGCCGAATTTCAAATTCAGCATCTTGCTGAATATTGAGATCAGCCATAGGCTGATTTTCTGCAATATTCAATGAAGCAGCTGACTGAACTTTAAGTTCACTTGTTGAAGCTCCACCTATATCACCGAAAGAAATGGGCAGCAGCCCTTCACATACATCATTGGCAGCCTGATATGTATCAAAACCCGCAAGGGAGAATTCTGATTTTTCATCAAAAACCACATCCCTACTAACAAATACCTTCTTAGAGACAAGATCATATAGTATATATCCTTTGCTCTCATTGCTGTATCCCAAAAGAATGCATTTAACAACCTTGTTATCCAACTTCTTTCTGAGTACCTTGGGAATGTGTGCATACGCAATACACCCAAAAGTATGAAAATGTCCAGTAGAAGGTTTCCGGCTATTCCAAGCACACATAACTGCTTCCATCTAAAAACTGTGTGGCGAGCTCTTTGCTTTCAACATACATCTGGCCATCTCCATGAGTGACTAATTCTTCCTCTCTGCAACCCCATTCTGTTATGGAGTATAAACAATAGTATACTATGGACAATGTCTTTCTGTTTTAAAAAAGAATTCAACATAGAGGACATGTATTCCCCCCCCTCAGTCCGAACGGAGAGTCTTAACCCTATAGCCAGATTGATTTTCAGCAAGTGCTACAAAAGCCAAAAAATGCATTATACACTTCTGACTTTTTCACCAAAGAGTAGACCCAATAAAAGCAAGTAAAGTCATCAATTAAAGTGACAAAATAGTAACAGTCACCCAATGACTTTGTCTACATAGGGCCACATATATCCGAGTACACAATCTATAATCTAGCAATTGCTCTAAAAGCAACATCACGAGGAAAGGAAAAACACATTTTTCCCAAAATACATCCCTTACATATATGCCTAGGAGGTCTCTCCGAGAAAGGTAAATCATCAAGTATCTGTGTATGCTATATAAGCATCAAGCTACCCTTACATATATGCCTAGGAGGTCTCTCCAAGAGAGGTAAACCATCAAGTATCTGTGTATGCTGCATAAGCATCAAGCTACCATAGTTTACATACCCCATGCAAGCATTCCATAACTCCGTCTATGACACAGCAAGAGAGAGAGTAGATGCTAGATAGACTGACTAATCAAGTGAAAAAGCATCCAACTCATACAGCCCATGACATAAAGTGCCACTCAAAACCAAGGTCATGTGTTCCTTATCTCTAACCATACATCTGTCATCATCAAAGGTGACTTGCAAACCACACCTTGCCAAAGAAGAAATAGACAAAAAGTTCTTCTTTATGCCTGGCACAAATAAGGCATCCTACGAACAGAAAAAAGAGCCATCAATGGCTGTCAACACAATCTCCCCAATGCCTTTAACAGGGTATGATGCATTGTTGGCACACTGTGCAGACTTGCCAATAAGGGCTACAATAATGGGAAAAAACAAATCCCTGCGGGATGTGGTATCCCTAGAAGCACCATTGTCAAAAAACCATGTGCTCGTATCCTCCGTAGAGCTAAATGCTCTATCAGCTCAAGAAGAGTTATAAGTGCATGAGTTATAAGTGCATGTGTAAAAACAATAGTCGCTATCTGCAACAAAAGACGCAGACTCAATAGTAGTAGAAGGTGCATCAAAAACAAACATCCCTGACTCCTCCTCCTTGGCTATGTGCTTTCTACATTCTATGATGTAGTGTCCTGGCTTCTTGCAATAGTGGCACTTATCCTTCTTGGCTTACGTGCCCCTCCAATTTCTTGTTGCTCTATGAAGTACCTAAATACCCAAACCTCTACGGAGCATTTTTAGCTTGGTTGCCCTTACTCTTATGCCTTGTCATAAAAGCTTGCTCATAGGCTATAACATCCACACCACTATTCTTTCTTTTCTGCTCTTCCTCTAAGAGAAAACTGGCCAATTGAAGGAAAGTAAGTGGCTGTGGGAAAATCCTCATTGTGAGGTTCAAGGCCGTATGAAAGGCTAAATACGAGGGCAACAATAAATTCAAAGTAGTAGATATCAACTATGCATTTGAGTAATACTCATCTACATTCATAAGCTACTTGTGCAAATCCTAAATTTTATCTTCATCGCTGACATAATCCAAAAGATTCTTGGCAATCAACACATTTTTCATCATAGAAGACCATAGAGAATAGTTGTTGCCATCCAACCTACCTCCTTGGACACATATGTAAATGCATCACCTCCTTGATTGGCCATGATAAATGTCACTAATCAAGGAGCAAAAGAGCAATACTTCAAGCTGGACCAACCTAGAAATCTTAGAATTGCCATAAATTACAATGAGCACTTTGCTGTAATTAGCAAATTTAATCACACACTATCAAAAATTGTCTGAAGTACACACTGTCCAAGCTGTAAACAGTACTCAGCAGCGCTAAAAATGCAAAAACCCCAAAATTTCTTGTCCCAAAATGCACGAGAGTAGTCTATTTGAGACTGTCACTGATGTACATTTTCCAATCTATGAGCTAACAACAAAAGACTCAAATTTTTGACCTAAAATTTCACAAAATCTCTGCAAGAAATGTGTCCTAGACACTTGCAAAAGTAGAGGGATATTGCCTAGGCACAAGCCCCTTCCACGAGATGAAAACTGAATTAAAAAACTTGAAAAAATGAATGATTTTTTCATGTTTACCTTTGATAATGTAGATCTGAGCAGATCTGGTGGTCCTGGCGAGCCTGGGGCAGGGATAGGGAGTGCAAAGCTGGGGGGCGCCTGTAGCACTGACGGTGCCTCCAAAATAGGGCAGCGCTGAGCTGCAGAGGTTGGAGTAGACAGGTGCTACCTGCTCAGGTGATGGAACAAACTGCAAGTGGTGCAATTGGCACAGGCAGCGAGCCTACTTGGAGGCAAGGCTGGAGGTTGGTGGGCGGTGGTGCTGATGGCGTTGGCAGGGCAGCCCAGGAGGCGGACCAAGCACTGCTGGTGGCAGTGGAGCTATAGACAGCTGGGGGCTGTTCTGCAGGGTGAAGCAAACCAGTCTGAAATTGGAGGAGGGCACTCAGATCCTACTGGTTGCACAGAGAGAGAGAGAGAGAGAGGACTGAGCTGAACCTGGTTCTGATACCAAATGTGAGAAGGAGGACAGATTGCTTAGCTGAGAGTACAGTTAACAGTGAAGAGAGTGTGAGAGTATGATAGCACGACACCCAATGCAATAATCAAAGGGTGTAAGATGCAAGTACAAAGTATGACCCTTAAACCTTAGGGTTGCTGGAGTGTGTTCACACCTGAAAGGTGTAAAACTCAAAGTGCCCTGTTATGAAAAGCATACAAATTGGGAGACGCATTAGATGAATACAGTTTATGCAGTAAGGACATAAATCCATACAAATTTAAAAAGCTATGAAGAGCTTAAATTTCGGCTGAATGGAATTATAGAAATGCCTTTGAACAAGCAAAGCAGGTGTAGTGGTGTCCACCCTGTAAGAACCATCATATATGGCAATAGAAATAAGCCTGAAATAAAAAGCATGCTAAAACACAGCCAATGCAAACAAGAGCCTGAAATTAAAAAGCATGATAAAACACAAACAGAGATTTAATGGATTTTTTCACATAGGAGGTGGTTTAATTTACCATTAAGAGAGATGGCTGCTCACTTTTCAGCTCTCGAGTTCTCTGCCTCCATTTATTAAGATAAGAGATTACACATCCAGGCCTTCTCCTTGCTAGGAAGCCCTGGACCACTTTTTGCTGATGACCATAATCCTTCAACACTCTAAGAACTTGATATTGACACTTGAATGTTGCTGATCTGGGGGCTGTGTTTGCACTGAGAAAAGAATGGCAGATGCAAGTTAGGAGGCCAAGATGCAAGTTACGAGGCCCTATCCCTGCAGTGAAATGTAGTTCAAAAGATCGCACACTTAAAACAAAAGAGAAACCCTCTGTTTACAGTCTGACAATTGTTCTGAATTCCTACCTTTTAATGGCATTAAGTTTTGTTATTTGATGCTTATCATCAGATTCATTGTCAAATACTAACCAATCATTCTGATACAAGTTTTCCTGTTCTCTGCTGTATCTGTATGCTAATGTTTTCCACAGTGAAAGCATTGTTGTAAGCCACCAATTCTTAAGCTTTTGTAGTGCAAATAATTCTTGCTTTACTTGCTCCCGTTGGATAGCATATATATGGGCCCAAGTGGAAAAGGACAGCTTCTCAAGCACCAGCCCTCTCCACCTTGCTGCTACAAGGGCTCTTTTCCCATCTGTTCTTCTACCATGTAAAGTTTTTGCTTGTAGACATGCAAGTTTTTTAGATGCCCATGGGTGCCTCTCTTTGGCCCAAAGTTGCTTTAGTGATTCAGATAGCTTCTTCTCACATTTTCTTTTTTGTACAACAATCTTCCAGCCCTCAATTGCAGTTTTAAGCCAAAACCTTGACCACAGCTTTACAGCCAGGTCCCTTTTTAAGCCCTTAATGTTTATGTGCCTGATCTCAATGAGGTATTTCCATTTTCGAATTGCTCCTCTGGTTGAATGCAGCAACTCATGCACAAGCCTCCTTGAAATGAAAAGAAAAACAAAACAAGAATAGCAATGAATTATCATTGCACTCCCCCCCCCCCCCCCCTTCCCAAAAAAAAAAAAAAGGAACTTCCATTAATGAGTCCCCTTGGGAGAAAGTATCCGAAGGCACAATACAAAAATGGCCATGTGAGGGAAGTTTTCTTTTTACAATACAAAATATGAAGTGAAAGTCTATTACAAGGCACGAGTGAATAGCCAATTAGGAGGCCCGTAGTCCCAAACCATGGGTGGCTGACATTGAAAGAAAGTGTTATTGAGCTAAACATACGTTAGCTTCTTTAAAACAGCACCAAAACATGCTTAGCTAATGAAATAAACCTCTTTATTAAAAAGAAATGTGTTCCTAGAGAGTGTATGTTTCCCATAAGCACAAACCTATGGGGAGGATTCAAACATTCTATAAGTAGGCATGTTGCCCTCCATCTAGCCCCCATCTAATTTTTGCAGCTTGCAAGTGCCTTCTCATTGTTGTCCACACCCTATTTGCGGCACACTCCATTGGTGAATCCATCATTGTTTTCTACCATTTGTCACCTGCTACCAAGCCTTCCACTGCAGTTGGCAACTGTTCTCAGCCTGGTGGCTGTTGTACCAGCCTGCACTTTGCTGTCATCTCACCTTGTGGAGCTGCCGTACTACTGTCCCTACTGTCAACCCGAGCTGATGTCAACATTTTCAATGCATTTGCACCTATCTACTATGGTATTGCTGAAAACCCAGCCCCAGACTGCTGTGTTTTGATCTAGATGCTGCCGCCTTGACTGCTGCTGCCCAGACACACCTCATTTGCAAATTTTCACTATACATTGTCGTCTAACCGAGCCTACACAAGTTGCATTTGCTCCTACAAGATGCCTTCTTGGAGCCTACCTGCTAGATTTCAAGATTTGTCAAAGTACAACACACTCTTCTGCTCATACTCTCTACCTTGGTCCTCTTAAGTACAAGATTTTGGGGGTCAATCTCACCTTGCATAGTGTGCTTGCTGCATTGAGCATTGTATCTATTCATTCATTATTTAGTTTAATTATCTTCTGTGTTCATTGTCTTTGTGTTAACCCTAACCCTAACTATGTTTCTTTATGAGTCAGTGCGTTTGTCGTATGATTGTGTTTGTATATGTAGATGAGCATTTCTTTACATGTTATCAGAGCTAGGCTCACTGAAGAAACCAAGGCCCTTGATCGGAAAGCTCCATCTTTAGAAACACAAACTACCGAGGAAAGATGACATCAAATACTTCCATACCTACTCAATCCCAAAAGGAGCCTATGCCGAGAACTGAGCAAGAGTGGTAGCCACTACCAACTCCACAAGATTCAAACACGACTCGAGATCCTTCTAACTACATTGGAGATACATGTCATTATCCTATCATAGACGAGGAGCTGCAGCTGATCATGGCCAAGTTACCAACCTTGCGCATTGTTCTTTCTGAAGAGAAAATTCGGATAGTATGGCAATGCACCACAATCTTCTGTGATGTCTTCGAGACATTGTGGGACAGTCGATCTCCCATGTCCAACTTCATAACTAGCTTTACTTCCTGCTCTTCATTGGTACCTTGTGCACTGCCGAGGCCACACTTATGGACTCCAGTGTTTTCATGGTCAAACTCACTTGCACAAAAGGCAGCCAAGAGCTAGTTCACAAGCAGAGTTTGCTTGGCTTCATGGTTTCAAAGTTCCAGCTCATCAATTTTCTGAGCACTTGGTCACCTCCCTCTTCTAGGGGGTTGGCAGAAGGCATTTCACCACTCAGTAGAGCACTCTGGCCTCCTTTCCAACACAATGTTTCTGCTCTTATTCCTAGATGCAATGACAAGCGCCAATTGTGCAAAAGGTCCTGGTTGTAGTTAGACATACTTTGAAGATTCTTAAGTCTATTGAGATCATGGGCAAGAGACAATATACTAGTAGAAGATCATGGTCACTAATAGGCAGTGCAACCAATGCCTATGTTGCCACAAATCTGGCCATCAACAAATGAAGTGCACCTGGTTTGGGCAGAAGCCCACCCAACATAAGGAGCCTACCAGCAATGTGGGAGAATAACCTTGCCTGATACATTAGAGCTTAGAGGGACATTTAACAGATAGCAGATGGAGCAGTCTAAAAAGACACATATGCAAGGAGCCACTTCTCTTGGGTAGTGACTTGGACTTCTGAATGGTGGATAGAGGACAATAGGATCCCACTTTCCCTAATCTGTCACAGAGGATCCATGTCATTAGGCTGTACGGGAAGTCTTGGAAGCTAGACTTGTGCCTTGCTTGGGATAATATCCATGAGTGGGGGCTTTGGATATGGGAAGCCCAGAACCTTAGAGAAGAGAGAGAGGGATCTAGGAGAGTGGAGCTGGCTGACCTCTTTGGCTGCTTTTACGATTCCGAATCCCATGAGATGCTGAAGGCATTCACTTACATATTACATCAGAGCAAATTTCTTGATCCTCCTCTAGCTCCCAAACCAAGAAAGGCTCATTTTTCGACAGTGAATGGCAGTGCTAGAGTGAGTGAAGCTCTCACACCTCAAGGAACCGTTCTGGCTTCTCCCTTAAGCTAAAAGGATGTATGCCATGGGTCATTACTATAGGCCTCTTTGGAGCTTGATCCAGAATATGATTCAGCCATTTGAACTGGTTCCTCCTTTGAAACATAAGGATATATTGCACGATTGGAGCATCTCATACAATGCAACAAACTATTAACTTCATGATATGACAGGCAAGATAATCTATATTACCTGCAGCAAGAACTTGGATGATGGAACAAGCTAATTCCCTTTGGCATCACATTGATTTCTCTTATTAAATGGTATTCTAGAGTTTAAAAAACTGGGTCCAAAAAGTTGCAAATTAAGGAAAGGTTCTTTCTATGAAGATGCATGTTTGATGCTATTCTGTTAGGTTCTATGCTTATGGTGAAGCGGATTGCCTTTAATCCTTGTCATAGATGCGGTGCTCTAAATGAGAACACTCTACACTTTTTTTTTGGAGTTCTCCTCCTTTGCAATAGCTTATTCATCAGGTACCTTCCTCTTTAGAATCAATTTTCCTTCTTATGTTCAACTTTTTGAATCCTTCTCAATCACATTGAAACATTATGCCACTTCCCTTTCTTGGATGCACTTCTAGACACTGTGCACAATACAGAAATGTCACAATTTGGCTATCTCAGGCTAAGTTTCTGATGGCTATACTTTAGATGGCTTCTTGGCATGTCCTACTCCTAGCTTTGATACTACTGTGCCAAAGTTGTATTGGAGAGCTGCTTCGCCTGTGGCCAATTTCTTATTCAGGCTCTCAACATCCTCCTCTTCTGTGATGGCAGCCTGTATAGCCTTGTAAGTACATTGAGTGTTCAGACACTTTGTACAAAATTTGTCCATCCAAAACAAATAGAAAATTAATGGCTACCTGGGGACAAAAAAGCATACATTCTATTGACTTCTGCCAGGTTTCCACTCCACCTGCTCAACTCCATTTCATAGTGTCTTGCTTGACACATAATAGAAATGTGTTTTATTGTCGCTCTGAATTGCAGGCATTGTGCATTGGATATTACAGATGGTCATTGTAATTGTGACCGTATTTCCCCCCAAAAGATTATCATGCTGTGCTCTTTATATATTACAAAATGACACCATTATACTTGTAAAAATATCCAGTCTCTTCTAAAGTTTGTGGCTTAAATGCACAATTGTTAACTTTAAGAAAAAAGCTTTATTGATATGAGCATGTCAAAATGTTCGATGTTTCAAAATGAAGAGCTTTTCTTACACTCAGATAAAACACCGACAACACATTTTCCTTACCTATTCGGACAACTATGGCTGATGGCAACACCTTCAGAATGGATATGATAATCCTCAACTTGACCACATAAAAGAGGTTTTCTAAAAATATTTCTTCTTTCTCGTGATTCCTGTCAAGTAAAATTGACATAGCAACCATCACAATAAATTCATTGCTTGCACTCTGTAGGATTATTGAAACTATGTCATGTGGATGATATGTTACTAACCTTTGCTAATATTCTGAAAGCTCTAAATATTGCAGACACAGTTTTGTGGTCTCTATGTGAATGCCATCGTGTGACTGCTGCCTAAAACTCAGTACAACATAGATGAATTAAGTTCCATTCAATGATTAAAACAGACAATAATTTTTTCTTAAAGTACTTCATATTCAAATTTTGAAAGCACGATCAAGCACCTGATATCCATACTGCTCACACCATCGATGCCAGGATTGGATTTTTCTGCGGTTTTGTGAAAACCTTGTTATACCTAGAAGTGTCTAGAAGTCACAATGCCAATAATTACTGAGCATTAATACTAGGTGCCATATTGTTGACCACAAATGGTCATTGCAGCTAGAGACACAATCTTTACTTTAGCAAAGAATACCTCAGCAAAAAGACCATGATAATCATACATGCTAGGGCCCACCCAATTCATCAGCACTAAGGATTGTCTGCTAAATGTTTATGAAACTATCTGTCACATGGTACATCTTGCAGGCATAAAATCTTTCACATTATCAAAAACTAAAGAGCAAAACTTGTGATTTGGGAATTGGCCAACCACATGTACAACTGGCAACTTAATTTATATAAACTCTAGTTCCTGACTGATTTAGGACTTCATGCTTGGATGGGACTTAATTGTTGTATAATAGAAACACGAGCTGTCCACTGGGCAATGTGTGAACAAGAATCCATGTTAAATCATGGATACTGCAGCTATGATTGATGCTGGCACAATTGTTTGCTCTCCTCCCATTTCTACTGCCAACCAGCCTTCAGCCCACCTTCTCCTCACCCCTTTGTACCTCCATCTCCCCCCTGCTGTGCTGCTCCCCATCGTGGCTGAGCACACTGTTATGTTAGCACCTCTCACCACCACCTCCTCATCTTTCACCCATGCCACTGTCTCCTAGCTTCAACACTGCATCAACAGGCAGCACACTCATTCTAGCTCTCCTCTTCCCTCTTCTTCCTATCCACCTCCTCTCTTCAGCTGGTCCTACTGCTTCTCCCTTTCCCTTAAAGCAGCTTTTCACCATCTCTCAGCACATGTTCAAGTGCACACAATGGAAATCTTTGCATGCATCCAGCGCAACCAGTCATTGTACCCAAGTCTACCACTTCAATCAATAATGACAACAGTAACATCAGACAACCAGCCATTGTACCCAAATCTTTCACCTTGCACATTGTTCCTTCCAAGAAGAAACTTCTGTCAACACAGGCAACAGAGGAGTATAAGATACCACAGACTCAACACAGGTAATTCAACACTCCCAGATTTCATTCCATCCTCCGCATTGGTACCTCACACATTTCCAAGGCCACTGCTAGGGCAAGGCATTTTCATGGTGAGGCTCATTTTTGCAAACACTGCACAAGAGCTAGTCAATAGCTCTCCAATGGTTTCTTGAAAGGTAGTCATTTACATGGTTCCCTAGCATAGATGCTTCACTATCTCAAACTTCCAGCATTATCACTGACCATTCTATTTGAATGCTGAAATCTGATCAGCATGTGTACTTGTAAGCAAAAGATCATCAACATATAGACAAATGATCAACACCCCCTGTTTACATACGTAAAGGGTAGACTCAGATGAACTGTTTATAGACCCTTGGCTGAGTAAAGAGGCATCAATCTTTGCATACCAAGCTCTAGGAGCTTGTTTCAAACCATATAAAGCCTTTTTCAGCTTGCAAACCGGTTGTTGTACATATACTTCCTCATGAAGTTCCCCATGTAAAAATGCAGTTTTAATATCTAACTGATGCACAGTCCATCCATAACGGGCAGCCAAAGCACCATAGCACCATAGACCTGATGGTAGTCATTTCGGAGGTAAGAGCAAATGTCTCCTCATAGTCAATGCCTTTCTTCTATACACAGCCTTTAGCTACAAGCCTTACCTTATATTTGTCAATGGATCCATCTGCATTCCGTTTCAGCTTGTAGACCCATTTTCTTCCATTGGCTTTCTTCCCAAAGGGCAAAGACACTAAATCCCATGTTTGGTTCTTAATGATAGAATCAAATTCACCTTGCATTGCTGCCATCCAATACACACTTTGTTGTGCATCCTCAAAACATTCAGTCTCCTCATCATCAACTATACTTGCTACCATAACAAACTCCATGGTATGTGCAGTATCATGCATACGAGCTTGCCTTCTAGTTCGATCGACCATGGGTGCATCCAGATGACTATCTTTCATAGTCTGTAAATACCATCTAGGCATTTTTCTTGCCTCCTGACTATGCATAAGCTCTTGCTGAATTTCAGTTTCAGCACTTTGCTGAATATTCAGATCAGCCAATGGCACTTGCTGAAACACTTGCTGAAACTCCACCTGAATAACCAAATGAAATGGGCAGCAGCCCTTCAAATACAGCGCGGGCAGTCTGATATGTGTTAAAACCAGCAAGGGACAATTTTGATTTTTCATCAAATAGTACGTCCCTACAGACAAACACCTTTTTAGAGACAGGATCATAGAGTCTATAGCCTTCGCTCTCACTACTATATCCCACAAAAATGCATTTGAAAACCTTGTTACCCAACTTTTTTTTGAGTACTTGGGGAATGTGTGCATATGCAAGATACCCAAAGGTACGAAAATGTCCAACAGAAGGTTTCCGGCTGTTCCAAGCCTCAAAAGGTGTAATTTTCTTTAATTCTTTGGTCGGGCATTTGTTTAAAACATGGCAAGCACACATTACAGCTTCCATCCAAAAACTATGTGGCAAGCTCTTTGCTTTCACCATACATCTGGCCATCTCCATGAGTGACTGATTCTTCCTCTTTGCAACCCCCTTTTGCTTCAAAAAAAATTTCAGCATAGAGGACATATATTCCCTCCCTCAGTACAAACGGAGAGTCTTTATTTTACAGCCAGATTGGTTCTCAACAAGTGCTACAAAAGCCAAGAATGCATCATACACTTCTGACTTCTTCACCAAAGAATAGACCCAACAAAATCGAGTAAAGTCGTCAATAAAAGTCACAAACTAGTAACATCCTCCCAATGACTTTGTCTGCATAGACCCACATACATCTGAATGCACTAACTGTAACCTGGTTGTGGCTCTAAAAGCAGCATCACGGGGAAACGAAAACCGATGCATTTTTCCCAAAATACATCATTCGCACAAGTGCTCAGGAGGTCTCTCCAGAAGAGGTAATCCATCTAACATTTGTGTACGTTGTAAGAGCATCAAGCTACCATAGTTTACATGCCCCATCGGACACTAAGTATCATAGCAGGAGTAAGAGCGGATGCCATGTACACTGACAGATCAACTGAAAGAGCATCCAACTCATATAACCCATGACATAAAGTGCCAGTCGAGACCAAAGTCATGTGTTCCTTGTCTCTCACCATGCATCTGTCATCATCAAAGGTGACCTACAATCCACAATGTGCCAATTCTTCTTTATGCTTGGCACAAACAAAGCATCCTGTAGGCGGAGAATAGAGTCATCAATGGCTGTGAGGACAATCTCCCTAATACCTCTAACAGGGTATGATGCATTGTTGGCACACTGTAGAGACTTGCCAACTAGAGCTGCACCAACAGAAGAAAATAGATCTCTGCGAGATGTGATGTGCCTAGAAGCACCACTGTCAAAAAACCAAGTGCCAGCATCCTCACTAGAGCTAAATGCTTGATTAGCCCAAGAAGAGTCATAATTGCATGTGTAAAAGCAATACTCCTTGTCTGCAACAAAGGACGCTAACTCAGTAGCAGTGGAAGGAGTATCAGAAACAGACATCCCTGACTCCTTTTTCTTCTCCTTGGTGATGCACTTTCTACACTCAGTAATGTAGAGGCATGGCTTCTTGCAATAATGGCATTTGCCTTTCTTGGCTTATATGCTCTCTTCTTTTTTATTACCCTGTGAAGTGCCTAAAGTTCCAGAGCTCTACGGAGCATTCTTGACTTGACTACCTTTGCCCTTCTGTCGAGCCATAAAAGCCTGCTTAGAGGCTATGACATCCACACCACTATTTCTTCTTGTTTGCTCCTCCTCTAGAAGCAAACTGACTAATTGAAAAAAGGAAATAGACTATGGGGCAATCCTCATTGTGAGGTTTAGGATAGTATGAAAAGCCAAGTATGAAGGAGGTAATGTGTTCAATGTAGTAGATATCAGCTGTGCATCTGAATAGTACTCATCGACATTTATAAGTTGCTCACGCAAGTCCTAAATTTTGTTCAAGTGATCCTGCATGGAATCACCCTCATCCATTTTCAATGTCTCGAGCTCTATCTTTAAGAAAGAGATGTGGGTCTCATTCTTACCAACAAACATCTGCTCCAAAGTTAACCAAGTTTCTCCGCTGAACTGCCAATGCAATCAGCGACAAAGCCTGTGCATCCCGTGTGTCCCATACTTTTTGAGCTGCTGATCTTTGGGGAAGTGGCTGAAGTGGAGCAAGCTGAACAAGCTGAGGTGCCCATTGTCCACGTCCTCCTAGAGGAAGAGTAGCAGGAGCCACAACTCCGAGCCTAACTTCTTCTCCACTGACATGTGAGAGAGGACAGCAAGATCGAAGCTCAGCATAGAAAATAGTAGACAGTGTGAGAGTAAAGCACGACACCCAATGCAAATGGACTGAAAGAGAGTGTAAACTGAAAGTACAAGGTACAATCCTTAAACCTTAGGGTTGTAGCGGGGTGTTCACACCCGAACATGATAAGTGCCCGTAAGTGTGTGTCACAAGCACATACAAAATAATACCATAAGTCTGGGGGAAAAAACCTCTCCTACCGAGAGTAAAAAGTACCCCAGTGTCCTACTGATCACCGACACTCCGATGTGAGCGTAGGCGTAAGTGAGGCGTGAGTGAAATACCCAACAAACCCCCCTGGAGTGAAGAGTAATCCAAGGGTACAAGGATCATCTGCCACCAAAGAAGATCAAATTTAAAGCATAGCGAAATGCTTCAAATTTGTCACGAGGAAGAGCTTTGGTAAAGATGTCTGCCACATTACTGGTGGTAGGACAATAGACAAGGCTGATATCACCTGCATGTAGCCTCTCTCTGACAAAGTGATAATGTATCTCAATGTGTTTCGTGCGTGCATGAAACACTGGGTTCCGTGTCACTACATGGCACTCTGACTATTAGTGAACAAAGGAGTAGGCTCCGTAACAGATACATCCAGATCAGCAAGCAAGTGTCTAATCCATACACATTCAACTGTGGTAGTGAAAGTTGCCTTGTATTCAGCTTTACATGATGATGTGGCAACAGTGGACTGTTTCTTGCTAAGCCAAGATATGCAAGACGAGCCAAGAAAGAAACAATTGCTACTAGTGGAGTGACGTGAATCATAATCACCAGCCCAATCAGAATCACTGTAAGCATGTAACTGCAGTGGTCCCCCCTTGGCATAAATCAATCCAAGAGATCTAGTACCCTGCAAATAACGGAAGACACGCTTAACAGCTTGCCAATGTGACATGCGTGGCTGATGCATATATCTGCTCAGGGCTGAAACTGCAAACTGTATGTCTGGCCTAGTGTTGCATAAGTAAATAAGACATGCAACTGTTGGAGCATATGTGTGTATGCCAAACAAATCATTGTCATCATGTAATGACAGTTTAAGTCCAAGTTCCATTGGTGAACAAACTGGCTTGCAATCCTGTAAGCCAAACTTCTCAAAAAGTTTACCAATGTATCTTGACTGTGATAACCCAATACCTCTAGCATCATGTATGAACTGAATGCCCAAGTAATAATGCAAAGACCCCAAGTCTGACATGTCAAAAGTTTGCTACAAATTTTGTTTAAATGCTAAAACCTAATCAGCGAAGTGTTCTTACTGCACCGGGAGCGAAAATCAACTGGCGAAAGTCAGTTGGTTTTCTTACAGACCCAGACTCTAGCACAGAGTGGGGCGTCCACCTAGGATTTAGATGGGTGTGCAGAGGGCAAACCATCCGTTACCTAGGGTTCCAAGTGGGACTCGACATCACTCCCGCCCAGTAGTTTCTTCCAGTCTTTGACTCTATTCGGAGGAAGCTGACCTACTGGAGTATTGCTCGCCTTTCCCTAGCAGGTCGAGCCCTGGTGGTTAACCAGGTCCTCTTAGCAACGTCTTGGTACATCACCTCGTGTTGGTGCTTCTCCTCATCCTGTGTAGTTCAACTTTGCCATCTAGTGTAGAACTTCCTTTGGGCCGGTTTAGACGATTCCAAGGATTCCCAAGTGACCAAGGTAGCATGGGTGACCATCATCCGACATCGGTCAGAGGGAGAGCTTGGAATCTTAGACCCAGAGTATCAGAGTATGGCCCTCTTGCACAAGCTAGTAGTCCGCGGCCTCACACCAAGAGGGCAGACCTGGAAGGTCCTACTGCAGGAGGGTCTCCAAGATTGTAGACCGAGGCTTGGTAGTGATTGGAGACCGTCTCCAAGATGGATCTTCACGACGGCCCAAATCACCCCCCGCCCCCAGATCCCCCTTTCTACGCAGCCTACTTCGTGTGTGGCAGGGCCTCCATAAGGCCCTAATTCAGAGCCCCCAGGTTGCCAAGAGGAGATAGACCACTAGCTGGTGATCTGGAATCCCCAGGTCAGAGATCGGGATGGGATACAGATTGGCGAGCGCCCCCACATCCAATGGGTTGGTTAGGAGGCCGGCCCAGCTCATACCATCAAGACATTGCGGAAGGTGTACAAGATGGTGGACGAGGAGGTGCTGTAGCGAGCATTAGACTGCCAGAGAAGAGTTAAGTTGAGAAGAAGGGAGATAGACGTAGCAATACCTCAGGAGTGCCTTGCCCTCCCGATACGAGAGCCGGTAGAGCCCGGGGAGGTATGGGCCACTAGGTTTTCATCAACAGGTATCCCCCTACAAGTGGCAAGTAGAGTGAGCAGCACTCCACATGGGACTTTCTTCACTGTGCAAGAGGGGGGGCGTCTGGCCCTTGACACAGGGTAGTAGGATGAGGGGATAGTTGTCCTTTCATGGAAGAGGATTCGGATGGTTGGCCTTCACGGGAAGACATGGTGGCTGGACCCTTATGTCTTCTGGGAGGAGCTCACGGAGTGGCGCCTATAGCCACCGCGGTCCCCAAGAAGCCAGCAAGGTTCCTGGAGTACACATCCAGTATTGGCAAATACGTACTGATGCAGGAGGACATGGATTGGGCGCCGTCACATAGCAGGCATTAGGCGGCGGAGCACAGCATCACGAAGGCTTTCTAACGGACCTTTTGGCGTCCCCTATGGGATAGCTGGAAGCCGAGGAGGGTATTGTATTTATTATGGCTGGTGGCACATGGAGGCCTGGCGGTGGGAAGTTAGTTAGTCCAGATGTAGAAGGAGGGAGGTTGTAAACGCTGCACACAGCAGCCTTTGGAAACTCCAAAGCACTGCCTCTGGTCGTGTGAGGCAACGCAGCTCGTGTGGAGAGGAGCATGCCACATCCTCTGCCGTATAGCACCCAGCCTTGGATGTATCTCATGGGGAGCTTTCTGCTGGTAGGCAGTCAACCAGGGTCGTCACCTTCTATATGAGTCTGGGATGCAGGACACAATATTCATTATTGAGGCAGGGTGGTGCGCAGTGGTCGGTTTGGAGGCTCTACCCATACGCCAGGTATTGGAGCCCACAACAGACCGCTCTGAGATATGGGAGATCATAGGGAGTCTTACTGGATGGCATGTCTAGAAGGCATGGTGTCAAGAGGTTTTTGGCGGGGAGAGACTTTCAATATAGGCGACCTTAGCAGAGCTCTAGACCTCCATCATCCACTCCCTCCGCGGATGACGGGACCAGGTGCAGGGCGAGTCTCGAGCTCGTCAAGAGCTCCGTTTTCATTTCATGCGCACTTGGGGCGGCCAGGACCTGTTTTTCGTGATGCAGGCAGGTAGCCCCAGATGGCGATACAACCCCCCCCCCCCCCCCCCCCCCTCCATGGCTTCTTGTCCCGCCTCCCACCTAGACCGCCCTAAGAAGCTTGTACACTTGATATATCTGTGACTCTGCATCACCTCCAGCTAGTCTGTTGAGTATGAGCACTTCCCTGTCTTCGGGGTTTATTTCTGAAGTAATATAACTAGCCACATTTTATTTGCAAAAAAAGGAAGGATAATATACAGAGAGTAATGGCTGCACAGGATTTGTTCCTTCAGCTTTTGGATTGTCTATTAATAAAAAGAAATGAGCAAGTTGGAATTATTTCACTTATGATAAGCACATACTTGTCTGGCAGATCCAGCAATTCCATGGGATTGTATCTGACAGTAGTCTCAGAAAGTAATTACTTGAAACAGAAACATGATGTTCTAAAACAGCACATAGAGTTTCTCACTGGTTCATGACATCATCTTGCTATCTATCTTTGTCACTGCTATGTTCTATTTATCCTAATATGCAGTAAGATATTCCAACTGTCAGCAGTAAAGTTTTACCTTTCTCTCATGTTTCTTTTTGGATGCCCACTTTCTCCAGCATATAAGTGTCTTTTGGCACTGTTTGGTTGACATATAGCTCAGTCTGTTTTGAAAGCATAACATAACAGAGTTAAAATACGAGATGAAAGTGTACTCAGGAATAATCTGCAACAAGACTAAGCATGTTATCCTGATAAACATTTGAGCTTTCAACAAGTATAACCATACATAGTCACAGAATAATTCAACTTGCAGGCATGGTCTATCTGCCAAAGCCTCCATCCAAAAAATGATCTGCATCAAAATACATGAAAGAAAAATATAGTACATTCTTTCTGCATGAAAATTCAACCTTTAATACTCAGCCAAAACAGGTTACCGTACTTCCTGCACTTTTGTGAAGCATTGAACTCAAGGGCTTTCACCATGCATTTGTGTGTGAATTTCCTTCTAAGTGTAATCTCTCTCCAAGTATGAATTATTTCGAGTAATATCCTGCCAATCTTATTTTTCTTACTAACTGTTTATTGGACACCAGAAAAGCAATCCACATGCTCAAACAACAGCATAGAGTAACCAAAGATCCTATACAGTGTAGATTTTGACAACATTCTGTTCCCTAGCATCTGAAAAAAGTATAATTCCATCTCTTATGTAGCCATAAGGCAAACAAAGGGGGCACCTTCTTTGAACAGAAAGAACAATTTTTGAGAAACAAATTTCCAACAATTGTTTCTTTTGCCACCATTGCAACCAAGCATTGAATGCCTCTCTCTGAATAAATCTTTTACGCCAAGAAACACCAAAGGAGAGGACTTGTTCAAGGGAGTGCTTATAGTGAATCCACACCTATGTTTACGACCGAATAACAAAAATTAAATTCCAAACTGGAAGAACATATTGGTGCTACTGGGACACAACAAATACCATACGCCAAATCACTACAAGCAATAGAATTGAAGTTCTGCCACTTTGTAATATCTGACCAAACTTGGAAGCCTCAGAAACAGATATATTCTGATTAACTCCATCTACAAGATGGATAACATAATATTTATACAGAAATATTTGAGAAGAGAAAGTTTCATACCCTCCATTTCTGCAGAAGAGACAACTGGACTCTGTGAGATCTTACTTCACGGCAAATACCTGCTTGTGTGCGGTATTTCACAGTTGCATTGCAGTATGCATGCCAACCTTCCAAAACATTTCAAAGTTACAAGAAAAGCAGTAACCTCTCCCCTTTTACCCTCCCTCCCTTTTTGTTAGTAAAGATGTTAGAATATCAAAAAAGAAAGACATGGTACATCATACAACAGTGACATTCAAGAGTATATCAATCAAATAATGCAACCATACATCATACCTTGTAGTCATCCAAGTTTATTGAGAAAAGCCTATAAAGTGCTTGATGTATCTACTACAAAGAATGACTCTCCTATTGGACAAAGATCATGCAAACATGCACATGTAAATGGTAGAGAGTACATGGAGATTCAAAGACCGTTAGCTGGAAGAAAGAGGGTTTTGCTGCTAATAGGAACAAAGATCATGCAAACAGGCACATGTAGATGGGAGAGAGTACATGGAGATTTGAAGACCATTAGCTGGAAGAAAGAGATGGAATGATTGGGTATTTCAAAAATTTTACATGGCTTGTCACTGAAGATGCCATGATCGAGACTTCAAGTACTTTATAAACCCTTCTACTAGACATTCTCTTCTGTTTTTATTTTTAATTTGACTTAGTGAAAAGAACTAAACAAACATATGCCCATCTAGCCAACATGCAAGTCCCATGCAGCCATAGTTGCCACAAGTTTTGGAAATCGGAAAACAGAAACGTGTTTGGAAGTCACAAAACTGAGTTTCAGCCTCAATTGAAAGCAGTGAAATGGGAACCCAAAAAATGTGTGGGCGTGCGTACATCCACATGTGTATGCACGCACATGTGCATGTGCGCATATGTGTGTGTGTGTGTGTTGCATCAAGGTCATGGAGCAGGCTAATCTGTTCTCGTGTTTGGCTGCACTGACCCCATCAAGGCTTAAAATCTCATCGTCATCACATGCTCTCACTGGGTCAACTACGCAATTATCCTTTTCTGACTAGACTTCCCTTGGTTACGTGTTGCCATAGGAGGAAACCTTATGTATGTGAAACAAAACCGGCTCAAATTGAGCCCCAGCAGCTACCCTTGGGGGAGCACAAACTACTCAACCCTACCCATCATCTAGGCATAAGTAAAAGATCTTATAAATTTCTGGATGAATTTTGCAAACAAATTGCAAACCCAAGGTAGTGACTAATCAGTCCTTCTCAAATAATATTTTAATGGTTTAATGCGAAAGGAGCTTTATGGTTTTTATACGACTCCCTTTTTCTAATTTTAGCAATTGCATAAGGCAAGCAAGATTTTCACCATTTAATTCTTCGATAAAATCACAACATACCACCAAGTAGAATTACATGCTTTTACCATTGTATACACTTTATCATGTGCAAATCATCTCGACATTTTGTTAGTTTTTCCCATTATTTGGATTGGATAATAATTGTAGGATGTTTAGGCCTCAACTTAATTAACTAGCAAATGGTCAAAACCATTTGGATTTCTCTCTACGCTCACAATTCCATTAATTACGAGGAAAAGTACAAGACTACAAGATGCAAGGTGGCTCTAGGCCATCGTGCATAGACCAAATACAACAAATTCAGCAGATCCAAAATGACAGAAGCAAAGACCAAATACAACAAATTCAACAGATACAAAATGATAGAAGTGCAAGATGCACGCCGGAGCTAGATCAAGAGTTCTGATGAGCTTTTCTTGCCGAAGAGGAAGAAGGCATGTCTATAGGGTGGGCACTGGAACCTGGATACTTGTGATCCTGTGGAACAATGACTCTACTAGTAGCATCAAAGGCTAGCTGAGCTCAAGGGCCACAGGTGCGCAGGGAGGATTAGCTCAATTGCTATTGTTGCGTTGTTGTTTGGGGGCCAGTGGATCCTCGCAAGGGTGGAACTCAAGCAGTAGGCGCATCAAAAGATTTATCCCAATGACAAAAATAAATGTGAAGAAGGTCTTGCGAAGGCAAAGAAGGATAAACAAGTGTTGTGGACATGAAAGTGTCCTTCGGTTTTTCCTTATTGCGTCGGTGTCCATCCCTGTGTTTCAAAGTCTAAAGAAGGAACTGGGGACTGCTTGCCTTCAGACTAGCTGGGCTGAATAATCGGTTGTAGGGCAGAAATTGGAGCCATGTTTTTGGCCTTGGTCCTTGTCCATGGGCTGATCCACCAAGGTACTATTTTGGTTTGGGCATTCAGCCATGAAATGACCCAATTGACCACACAAAAAACAATAACCAGCAAAAGTACCCCACTTGAGCCGGAACCAAAGAGGCTGCATGCCATTACAATTGAGGTGCAACCAGTTGGGTCTCTTCTTGGCAGTATCCCACAGCAAGCACAATCTATTTCTATTGGCTACCTTCAAACTTAGGGGTACCAACACATGGCCTATGGCAATCAGTTGTAGGGCAGAAATTGGAGCCATGTTTTTGGCCTTGGTCCTTGTCCATGGGCTGATCCACCAAGGTACTCTTTTGGTTTGGACATTCAGCCATGAAATGACCCAATTGACCACACAAAAAACAATAACCAGTAAAAGTACCCCACTTGAGCCGGAACCAAAGAGGCTGCATGCCATCACAGTTGAGGTGCAACCAGTTGGTTCTCTTCTTGGCAGTATCCCACAGCATGCACAATCTGTTTCTATTGGCTACCTTCAAACTTAGGGGTACCAACACATGGCCTATGCCAGCCATTGCATAATTGAGAAGGGTCCAATAAACAGCTAGGCAACTCTCCACTTCTACCCATACAGGACATTCCTGCTTCAGTACACATTGGAAATTTGCCAATGGATGCCATGAGCCAATATGCCAATTCTTTATCCAAGAAAAGGTGGTGCTTGTCAAAAAATAACAAAGAGAAAAAATGACAAAGAGACCAGAGAGATAGTAGGGTTTGCAGAGAGAAACATAGTGTGTACGACAAACACTGAGAGAGAAGAGAAACTCAAAAACACAAGAACATGGTGATGATGCAGTGAATCATGCTATGAGAAAAGCTAATATAGCCGAGCTGAAGCTTAGAAGATAACTGCACTGTCCTATCTGAATCAAGCGGCAAGATCTATGGGAATTTGCACAGTGAAGAGAGCAAAACACAGTCCTCCAAGCAGTGGGCTATCGAAGTAATCATTGGAAGGTGAAGGACAGCTATTGAGGGAGCGAACCGTAGTCCTCTAATGCTGTTGGAGATAAAGAAGGTGATCACCGACTATCGAGGGAGTGAACCACAGTCCTCAAATATCCCAGCAAGTGAAGACTGACATCCGTGTAGAAAACCTAACGCCAAGCTAGAGAATGATAACACCAAGATGTGTGAAGCCCTCTAAACTACCAATTGCAGATACCAAGGTGACGCCATATGGGAAGAAGATGATGCGTGCTAGTAGAGATGCTCCAGAGATGCAAAATGCAAGAGGAACCTGTCGCCAAATTTAGGAGAAATGATGCCAAGCAAGAGATGGTGGAAGAAAGCCATGAATTGCAATATCCTCCAACAGGTGTCTAGGCAACAACAGCGTGAGGAAAGAAGAGTGTCGAAGTGATGGAAGAAGAGGAGTGGAGAATGACTAAAGTGGTGGTGGTGATCGAAGACGGTAGTGGTGAACGAATGAAGTGACTACCTATTTATAGGCATAAGTTGTCTAGGGTGGTGCACCACTATGTGGTCGGCCATTGAAAAAGTAGCCAAAATGTGGACACCAACCCTTTTTGGGGCTGTCAATGTGAAACCCTAAATGAAGTGTGTAAATTAATGAAGTGCTTTCTCAACAGTGCTTATTGAGGAGAAGATCCCATACCAAAGCAAGAATAAGCACAACCTTGTAGAAGCCACACAAACCAGTGAAAATCTCCTCCACACAATCAATCTAAAGGACAGAAGTCAACCACTAATAGATCTTGGTAAGCACAGGAATTGAGTCGGTGAACAAGAGAATAATGCCTCGCTTGTAAAAAGCAAAAAAGAAGCGAACTTGAGTATACATGTGTATCCAAAATCTCCTCCTCCGCATAGGCATGAATAGCTCGATGGTTATGTTTGATGTATTCCTCCAAAAGAGCATTCACAAACTCAAGCAACCGTTTCAAATTTGGTACTTGCAAATCCTACGAAGTGTTCAGATTTATACAATCGCATTCCTAAGACAGCATCTTTGTATGGAGCAATAGGGCAAGGAACATGCAACTTTGAGAGTGCGCAACGGAAGAAACACGAACACAAAGAGAGAAAGCAGAGAATGAAGGAAGAAATGCTGCACTGACTGAAGTATATGCTGAATACAAAGATGTGGACTAATCAGTCTCTGCACACAAGCCCGAAGCATCAGTGAGAGCACCAGATCAGGCTGAAATGAGTGGCAGCACCAATATCGGAGAGGAACAAGAGCAAGATGTGTTATGACCTGTCGAAGAGTGTGAAAAGAATGACTAAGGGTCAACTATATATAGCCCCATCTCCCCAAAGCTGGTCGACCTGCTGGCGGCCAGCAAAACTAGTCAACTAGGCCCCAAAAATGGGCTGACCTACACAAAAACGTCCTAAAACGGCTACTAGCCACTCCAGAAAGAAATGCAGCCAAAACACATCCTAAATAAACTGACAGAGCTCCTCTGTCTCCTGCCAAACTCTAATACACCGACATGTTAAATAAGGCACACTAACACCCCCTCTCAAATCTTTGGAGGCTCTAAAGACCTAACAATCTCATGTGATGAAGCAAAGAAGCTTGGGGCAAAGGCTCCGTGAAGAGATCAACCGCATTGTCCGTCGTGGGACAGTAGGCCAGTGCCAGCTCCGAATCCACGATCCACTCTCGAACATAGTGGTATTGAACCTCAATGTGCTTCTTGCAAGCATGAAATGTAGGGTTTTTAGCCAAAGCAAGGGCACTCTAGTTGTCAACGCGAAGCTCCATAGGTCTTGTCTATGGAAAGCCAATCTCCTCCAACATGCAACGGAGCCAAACTACCTCCATAGTAGTCGAACATAAAGCTCGATACTCAGCCTCTGTAGAAGAAAGAGCCACAATAGGCAACATCTTGCTGCTCCAAGAGATAGCTCCCGAGCCAAGGGAGAAAGCGTAACTTGGAGGGGATCGTCTCTCGTGAATCCACATCACTTGCCCATTCCAAGTCACTCCATCCAGAAAGAGTGACCCCTCTCCATACATGATCCCGTAGGATCGAGTCCCCTGCAAATACCAAAGAACACGCATGGCAATCCGCCAATGATCCTCTATAGGAGTTGTCATGAAAGAAGACAAAAAAGCCACCACAAAAGAAATATCCGGTGGAGTGTGGATAAGCCTAATTAGAGAGCCAACAAGGCACCTGTAACGGGTAGCATCTAGAAGGGGAACTACATCGGCCACAATCTTGGACTCACGGTCCATGGGGCAAGAAATAAGCCAATACTCGGCCATATGAACTCCGAAAGAAGCTCCGAGATATACCTATGCTAGGAAATAAAAATGCATGGTGCCATTTGATAAATCTCCAATCCAAGAAAGAAGTGAAGGATCCCAAGATTCGTCATGTCAAACTCCTACCGCAAAAGAGCATGAGTGTGATCCACCTCCTGAGTGTCGCTCCCGGTAATGATAAGATCATCAACATACAAAATCACCAAAACACATCCGCTACCCTCAACCTTGAAGTATAGGTTGGGGTCATGATTGGAGTGATGGAAACCACTCTGTACAAAGAAGCGGCCAATCCTTTGGTACCAAGCGCGAGGAGCTTACTTCAGACCGTACAGAGCCTTCTACAATCGGTAGACATGGTCCTCCTTCCCCTCCACAAGAAAACTGGGAGGTTATGAAACATAGATCTCCTCCGCAAGGACACCATTCAAGAAGGCTCACTCAACATTCATCTGATAAACAGGCCAATGGTGGTGGGCTACAAGAGCCAGAATAACCCAAATAGTAGACATCCAAGCCGTAGGTGCAAAAGTCTCAAAATAATCCAAACCTGCCCTCTATGCAAAACCCTTGGCAACAAGCCTAGCTTTGTGCTTGTCCAAAAACCCTTTGCAAGGTACTTGGTCTTGCAGACCCACTTCACACCAACCACCTTCCGCCGCTTGGGATGCGGTACAAGCTCCCAAGTCTGATTTCACTCAATGGAATCGATCTCATCCTGCATAGCCTATCTCCAAACATCCTGTGCAAGAGCCTCCTCAACCGTAGAAGGCTCGGAATCCTGAAGAATCTGTGACATAAGAGCATAGTTCACACAGAGTGAACTATCCCGTTGGGCCTGTAAGCGGACTGATCTGCGTGGACCGGTAGGAGAAGCAGGAAAGTGAGTGACACCTGAATCCTACATAAGCTGCCTGTACCACCAAGGAATCTAAATAGACTCCTCCTGCTGCAAGAGAGACGGAGTAGCCTCTGGAACCTGCAAAGCACTTGTCTGTGTAAGGGACTCCCCCTCACCAAGGGAGGGGAAATCCTCCTCATCTGTAGAAGGCTCGCCCTTTGTCAACTAAGTGTCCCTAGAAAACTCCTAAAGAGAGGCGGAAGGGACAGAAGAACTCGAAGAAGAAGTAGTCGCATTCGCCAAAGGTGGAAGGAAAGCCAGAGTAGAGGGAAGGAAGAAGAGGAATAGAAGGCAAGGGAGGGTCAGTCGATGACGAAGTATCACCTATAAGAGAACCATCAATCAGATCCTTGAAAGCCACAACCTCATTGAAGATCACATCCTTTCTCACCTCAATCTTTCGTGTCGTCAGGTCATAGAGCGGATATCCCTTTGTGATCGTGCTATAGCCCACGAAGATAAGCTTTCTCGACTTCGAGTTGAGCTTCATCTTTCTCTTCTTCTTGTCCACATGGACAAATGCATCACATCTGAAGATGCAAAAATGAGACACAGAAGGCTTTGTCCCATAGAGAACCTCATAGGGAGTCATGTCCTATAATGCCGAAGTCAGAGAGCGGTTGCGGCTATGAACCGCAATAGCCACCACCTCACCCAAAGGAAATGAGGAAGTCTCCTATACTCTAGCATCGATCGGGCCATCTCTAGCATGGTCTGATTCGCACGCTCCACCACACCATTCTCTAATGGTGTGTTCGGATGGGTATACTCCACCCGAATGCCGTGATCCATACAAAACTAAGAAAAGAGGTGAGAAGTAAACTCGCCACCGTGGTCCGCTCATACACCAGGGACTTTGGAGGCAGTCTGCGTTTCCACAAACACCTTCCACTTGCAAATCGGGAGTACACCTCACTCTTGTACTCCAAAAAGTAAGGCCACACGTAGTGACTGAAGTCATCCACAATCAACATCAAATACTTGGCCTTCCCAAGGAAGGCCGTGCCCATAGGTCTGCAAATATCAGTATATATCAACTCCACTGGCATAGAAGCCCTCCTAGTGGCAACCTAGGAATGAGGCTGCTTACGTTGCGTGCCCCACAAGTAGCTAGGGCCCAAAGTGTGAATAGAAGGGAAATCTGGAAGTGCCTCCACCACCTTCTTCCGAGAAGCTTGCCGTAATGCATCAAGGTTAAGATACCCATAACAAGCATGCCCAAGCTCGTGAGAAGACCATGTAGCTAAGGATGTGAGCGTATAAAGCCCACCTTCTTGTGTACTTGTCCAAAGAGCTGCACCTAAGGAAGCATCCTCCATGGTAACTACATCCTGTGTAAAGACAATGCGGGTACCTATCTTGGTCAAACCATGAACAAACAAGATGTTAAAACCCAAATCCGGTACATAGAGGACCATGGCACAAGAAGAATGCCCATCTAGCAATAAGGGAATAGTCCCCACTCCACAAACGGGAACAGTAGAGTTGTCACCAATGGTGATTGTGCCCCCTCGGGAACACATATCCTAAAGCCAATCTTGTCAGTAGGTCATGTGAGAAGAAGCCCCATTGTCCACAAGCCAAGGCTTCGCTAATGTAGAAGAAACAAGAGTTGTATCCTCCACCTGAAACAAATGTACAAAGATGAATTCTATGGTAGCGGGGATACCCTTCGAATCCTTCTCCTTCGACTTCAAATGGAGTACTTTTGCCAACACTTCTCCTTGGGGTGAGTGACCTTCCTACAGTGTGGGCACTTGGGCTTCTTCTCCTCTGAAACCTTCTTGTCCTTGGCCTTTTCCTGCTACTTCTTCTTCTTCTTCCCGCCACCTGTACCTGCAATAAAAGCCTTCATGGAGCCATACCCACTAGCCCCTACCTCTCTGAGTCGTTTGTCATGCTCTAAGACAAGCGGTAAAAGCTCCTCCCATAAGAGTTTCTGGCAAGTCCTCGCGGTAATAAGGGGCTGACGAATACACAAGAAAGAATAAAGATGGGGCTGCCAAGGAATGACACCATCAAGCACTGCCTACAACCCCAAACAAGCCATCCGATTAAACTTGTCTCCCTGCAAATATTTATCAAGCCAATCCAACAACCTGGAGGTAGCCAGTACTTCTCCTTGCAGCCAATTCTCCTCTGTATGAAAATTAGGGGGGCGCCAAACTGCAAAACATAACATCTCCTGCCAAGATGCAATCAAATGAGAAAGGAGAAAAGACTGGGAGACCTTAATAGGCCTCGTGGAATTAAGCACATGCCACCAAGAAGCGTGAATAACCATGCTACCATGAGAGATGCCAATCCTTTTTATGAAAAATTTTGCAATATCTGACCAGGGATGACTCTACACATTCTTTTTTTTTTTCGTAATGGATGTTATATTTATAAAGTACTAAACGACAAAAGAGTTACAAAAGTCATGGCAAAGACACTGAGGAAATTGCCATATGCCAGAGAAGTAACTCCTCCCTGTAACGTGTCCACTTATATCTTCAGGACACATCTTAGCAGTCCATCAGAAAGGATGTCTAGAAAGCTCCGCCTGGCACTCCCATGGAATGTTACGGGTCTAGGGCTTTCCGTATCTGCCACGTAGCGGAAGTATTTTCCGGCCGTTCCCACTTAGGATCGACCTAAATTAGGGTTTTCCTTATTGGTCATTTTCTAATGGCAACTAGGGTCGGATCCAAGCGAACTACTTTACGCAGAATCGCCAGGTCCGAAGCGAATTCACGCTGCACTTGGTTCAAAGAGAATGGGAAACGAGAGGGATGCAAAGCTCAACCTCTCTGCCATAAGGCATAGTCCCATTCCGTTCCCCTAAAACAGCGTAAATTGGGTTCAGTCATAACTCTAGGTCAACACTTTTGTTGTTCGTGTTCTTTGACAATCTTCTTGCTGTCCATCGTGATTTGAGAAAAGTTCCCGGCCAACCGGGACCACCCATCCATAGAACGGACCTATGGCCCATCCTCCGCACTTTCCTCGGGTTGTTTTAGTTATTTAATTACCTAACACATTAGTTGGACATGTAACAACCAGCTTCTTTAATTAACTCGTTAGGCACTGGTTCCTTCACGTAATCTTATCACTTGACATAGAAAAACAATATCAGACAAGTTCCTTATTAACAGGTTATCATATTTATCTTTGAAATACAAAGAGTCCAACATGTAGGCTTATCCACAATCCGCCCGAAGGCTATCCAGCAATCCACGGGGATCACTAATCCAAGTTTCCGCCCGTAGACTAGTATTTGGGCCTCAAGATCCAATCCCGAGTCATGTTAGCCTCTTGTGCAAGGCCCGGAAGGTGAGGGATCTATGGCCAGAGCCCCCCCTGGCACCCAAGGGTCCTCCTGCTCCAAGTAGCGCTCAACGGAGAGACCTCCCGCGGCGGGTTCGGTCAACGTACCCGACGCGGTTAACAACCCCCTTGGTTAGGGTCAGGCAAGCAGTCGGGGGTAACTAAAGCTGCCTCTCCCTTCAGGCCTTCAACCTGAAGTATAGATATCCATTTATCTTTTAATTCATTGATCAAACAAAGCCAAACAGTGCTCTAAAATCTGTAGCAAGCACAAACATTTCCATTGATCGTTTTTTTTTTGGTTGGCAAACTGCTAAGTAATGAATCCTTTCTTTCGAATGCGTCCAGTACTCGATCCGGGATGACTTGCAACTTGACAAGATCCCCTATATCCTGGGTTAGGGCGTACCCTATTAACCTGACTTGGTCAAACCTTAAGTTCATTGGTTACTTCCGTTTATCGGCTAGTCTTTAGTTTCCAATCAATCTTCTTTACTCAAGAAAGACCACTAAATTAGGATGATTATTCATGCCAACTTCATTGTGAGAACTTGGCCATTCCCTTGTGATCCAATCACAAGATCATATGACTCCGCACTTGTTACGCAAGTGTCGCATCGAACTATGAGACAATGGAGTCACGAAACAATCTGTTTCAGGTTACTAGGCTGGCATCATTAGACCTAGGGTTTCCAAGTTTCATCTTGTAAGATTCTTAGGGACAAACCCTAGCTCACTTTCCAATTATATTGCACTATCCCCTCATTTCAGCGAAAGTGGCCAGGTATTTAAGGTATAGGAGTTTCAAATTTAGCAACACGTAGCGATTAGGTTACGTGTTAATTCCTAGTGAATTTATTGGAATTTAACCCATTCTAAATGAGTACTCCACAGTTTTTAGATTTATGCCAATTTGTTTAACTCTAGAAGATAGCTACGCTATCATTTCATAAACGCATGACTCGTTGTCCACGCGTAAATTGCTCTTTCAACCTTAACTTGTCGATTTAAGGTCAGGCATAGATAAGGTTAACTCGAACTAATCTTCCTATAATTTGCAAATAAAATTCATGCTAAACAAGCAACCTTTTTCTTGATAGTTTATGCAGTTGACAACGATAATTTTCCTAGAGTTATGCATCGTAAGAATCATTTCATGCTTTGCACTTTCCATGATGATTCATTGCGAAGAGGATATGGGTTAAAATGTGATATGCAGTTTATACTTCTAGGCTTAAACGAAGTATACTATTTTAATGGGCAATAATCTAGTTTATAATTCATTTCAATGCATAAAGCTATTTGCTAAAAATGCATTTATGCTTCCTTTGGTTTCGAATGTTCTATTGAAAGTATTAACGACTAAGTTTCTTCGTCGTGAGTATTTAGGACAAAAATTATATCCTATTTAACCTTGCATGATTAAATTATAACAATATCAAAAACCTGGGCTTGGGGTGAGATATCCACGTGGATGCTGGGAGATGACCCTCTCGCGGTTGCGCCTTGGACTTTCTTAGAAGGCATTGCAATTGTAGTCTTTCGAACGTGGAAGCAGCTTTACCACTTCTCTTTGTAATTCCACCGTCGCTCCCTTGCACCGTCCGTCGAAAGTAGTTTTAGAAGGCTCCCTCCTTGAAGTAGGGATTTCGGAAAGGGGTGCTTCAAATTTTCTCACGACTAAGACCCATTGAAGCCATGGGGAAGGCTTAATGGCCTTTCTAAACTCGCACGAATGGGGAATAGAAAGGTGTGGAAAAGAAACAAGGTGCGGGAGAGCTCAAGGGTTATTTTTGCATGGCCTAAGGGGGATTTTTAACAAAACATGGGGGAAAAAGGAAAGGTTATTTGGAGTAACCTTTTATGGGGGAAAACCCTAAGGGGGAAACTCCAAGGGAAAATAGTAACCGTAAAGGTTATAAGTAAGGGTCTAAGGACCCTTGGGTCAAACTTGGAGAAAAGGGGTTTCAATACGCCACAAGGGGAGGGAGATAAGGTTGGGGGGGGGGGGGCGCGGTGGGGGTAATCCCCAAGCCCACAGGAAGGAGGGCTTGGAGGAGACCCTTGGAAGCTTCTTAGAAGCTTCTGGGGGGAAAGTGTATGGGATTACGTGGCACCACGTGGAGGGAGATGGCTCCCTTACGCAGCGTGGCGGCGTGCAGAATCTCTTCCTCTCCCTCTGGCAGTCTGGCAGCGACTCCCATTGGCTGCACGGCAGCCCAGCCCCTCGTCCACAGCACGGTGATGAGGCAGCCTCACTCCCTCCTTTTTCTATTGCAGGGCGGCAGCACGGTTATTGGCAGCACCTCCTTCCATCTATTATTTCAGGTGGGCGCACGGATATTGGCAGCCCTCATTCCTTTCTCCTCCCTCTTCATGGCAGCGGCCCCCTTCTGGTTAAATAAGGAGGAGGGGGATCCTCCCTCTCCTTCGTGTCAGCGCGCATGGCCGTATCACTCTGCGAGCTCCACCGAGGAGCTTCTGCGTCCTTTCTATTCCCCTCCCCTTCTAGCACAACAGCCGGCTGGGGAGGGGAATAATAAAAAAATTTGCATTATCCTTAGGAAATTATCAAAATGGCTATATCATTATCCCCATTACTTAAAAGGGGGTTCATGCGGGCAGTGTTTTGGTATATATTACACTTCGGAGGGAGTAAGTCAGAGTGCCGAATGAGATCTATCCGCCAATGCAAGAGACCTTTAAGCCTAGCAATATATCTCTGAACATTAGAGGCTGAATCAAAAAGAAAAGCATTCCGAATGGTCCAATCATGCCAACAGCCCCAGTATCTAAGAAAGTGAAACAAGATCTTCATATGCGACTGTGCCGGTGTGGGGTATTTGGGTCGCACAAAAACCCAATCAAAAGGGCTTAGCGAGAAACCAACCACTGCTCGCCAAACTGCTGACAAGAGTGACCAAATTTTCTTAGCGAGAGGGCAAGAAATAAATCAATGACGGGCCGATTCCACACTGGTGGTGCAAAAGAAACAATTGCCATTGGAGATTCGACACTTGGAAAGGGCTAAAGCAAGAGAAAGACCACCAATCATCACCCTCCAAAGAAAGACCTTGCATTTGAGAGGTGTCTTGTTCAACCAGCCCTCCATCACAGTTACCTTCCACCATGACTAAGATTTACGCAATCCCCATACAGTATTAACTTTAGTAACCAGCCATTGATGATCTTTAATCAGAAGATGATACACCTGGTTAGCTGAGGCCTTTTCCAAATTCAGCCGGTCTACAAGGTCCCAATCCTGCCAGGGACGATCCGAAGCAAGGGCAGGAAAGGGTTGTCTGCTCTGGAGCACCATCAAAAGCTGTCGCCATAAATCACAGTATCCACGAGGGATCCTGAAAAGCCTCCTCGTTGTACGAAACGATATCAACACATTGCGACTGGCAAGGGTGGCATCTGCAAACTGAAGTCAAGCCCAAACGTGCAATGCGGTTAAATTTTGGTCTGAGCTCATGTTTGCCTTCCCAAGAAAGTAATCGCGAGGCTGCCAACAATTCCAATTGAAAAGAGTTAGTAGCTAAGCGGTCCTCCACTAGATGCCACTGAGCCTTCTGGAGAACCAATTTCCAGGAACATACCAAATGAGCAAGCAGGGATGATGAAGGACTAGAAAACCGAGAGTCTGCATTAAGAACATGCCACCAAGAGCTCCGAATTTGGGTATTACCATGCACAAGCCGTGATTCTCAAGAAAATAACGGGCTATAAACACCCACGGGTGATGATCCAAGCACATGGCACGAAAAAGAGACCAACAGAGTGCCAGCATATGACTCTACACATTCTCTCTCTCTCTCTCTCTCTCTCTCTCTCTCTCTCTCTCTCTCTCTCTCTCTCTCTCTCTCTCTCTCCATAAAAGGTAATTGTATTAATTACGAAAAAAGGTACAAGTTTACATGATTACAAGATACACGATGGCTCTAAGGCATCGTGTGTAACATCTCAGTACTAAACCACAAAGGAGTTACAAAAGTCATGGCAAAGACGCAGAGGAAATTGCCATATGCCACGGAAGTAAGTCCTCCCGAGGGAGTAAGTCAGAGTGCCGAATGAGATCTATCTGCCAATGCAAGAGACCTTTAAGCCTCGCAATATGTCCTGGAACATTAGAGGCCGAATCAAAAAGAAAGGCATTGCGAGTGGTCCAATTGTGCCAGCATCCCCAGTATCTAAAAAAGTGAAACAAGATCTTCATATGCGACTGAGCCGGTGTGGGGTATTTTGGCCATACAAAAACCCAATCAAAAGGGCTTAGCGAGAAACCAACCACTGCTCTCCAAACCGCTGACAAGAGCGACCAGATATTCGTAGCGAGAGAGCAAGAAATAAATCGATGACGGGCCGATTCCACGGTAGTAGTGCAAAAGAAACAATTGCCATCAGAGATTCGACGCTTGGAAAGGGCTGAAGCAAGCGGAAGACCACCAATCATCACCCTCCAAAGAAAGACCTTTAAGCCTCGCAATATGTCCTGGAACATTAGAGGCCGAATCAAAAAGAAAGGCATTCCGAGTGGTCCAATTGTGCCAGCATCCCCAGTATCTAAAAAAGTGAAACAAGATCTTCATATGCGACTGAGCCGGTGTGGGGTATTTTGGCCATACAAAAACCCAATCAAAAGGGCTTACCGAGAAACCAACCACTGCTCTCCAAACCGCTGACAAGAGCGACCAGATATTCGTAGCGAGAGGGCAAGAAATAAATCGATGACGGGCCGATTCCACGGTAGTGGTGCAAAAGAAACAATTGCCATTAGAGATTCGACGCTTGGAAAGGGCTGAAGCAAGCGGAAGACCACCAATCATCACCCTCCAAAATGACCAAACGGCGATCAAAGAACAATGGCAGTTTAGATAGAAAAACAGCAGGGTGCTTCTCAAATTTCAACAGCACCTCATAGAAGCCTCGCGGCCCAACAAAAATCTCCTCAACACACTCTCCTTGTAGTAGATTGTGCAACCACTAGCGAATATGGGAAAGCACTGGGATCCTGCCAGTAAAGAAGAGTATAATAGCATGGTCATAAAATACCAAAAATGAACGCAAGACATTTTTCGGATCCACCATGGCTTTCAGAACATCTTCAGTTCCAGAGTCAGAAAAAGCTTCATGATTATGTTGGACATAATCGCCAAGCAAAGTGTTGGCAAACTCCAGCAAATGCTCCCTGTCAACATCCTGAGAATCCACAGAATCAGAGGCAACCTGGGCATAAGAACGTTCCTGATGATCCATTGTCTCTTCCGAAGTATGCTTGGTACGTTTGCCCGCAAGCTGGAAGTCAGGACCAGGAGGCATCTCCTCTGTGCAAGGAACCATATCCTCTGGTTCCTCTGTATCAGAATCCGGACCAAGGGCTACCACCGTTTGGTCGATAAAAGCCATATCCAAACCAGCCATGTTGTATCACCACTTATGCAGATCAGATGCAGAGCCAGGAGCTCGCGGGCGGTAGAAACGAACACAGGCCTCTCTCTCTCTCTCTCTCTCTCTCTTTTTTGTCGTAAAAGGTAATTGTATTAATTACGAAGAAGGTACAAGTTTTCATGATTACAAGATGCACGATGGGTCTACCCCATTGTGTGTAAAGAGGAGACACACACTCTCTCTCTCTCTCTCTCTCTCTCTCTCTCTCTCTCTCTCTCTCTCTCTCTCTCTCTCTCTCTCTTTTTTTCGTAAAAGGTAATTGTATTAATTACGAAAAAAGTACAAGATTACATGATTACACGAGTACAAGAGGCACGAGGGCCGTAGGCCAACGTGTGGGAAATCCCCGGACTAGGGTACTAAAAAGTTACACCAATCATGACAAGGACCCAGAGGCAATTGCCAAATGCCAGGAATACAAATCCTCCCGAGGGAGCAAGTCAGAGTGCCTGATGAGATCTAGCTGCCAATGCAAGAGCCCTTTAAGCCTTGCAATATGTCGCGGTACATTAGAAGCCGAGTCAAAGAGAAAAGCATTTCGGGTGGTCCAAATGTGCCAACATCCCCAGTATCTGAAAAAATGGAATAAGATCTTCATATGTAACGGTGGCGGTGTGGGATACTTCGGGCGCACAAAAACCCAAGCGAAGGGAGTCAGTGAAGACCCCACCACCGCGTGCCAGATTTGTGACAAGAGTGACCAGATATTCTTGGCGAGCAGGCAAGAAAGAAAACAATGTCGGGCCGATTCCGCCGAAGTGGTGCAGAAGAAGCAAGTGCCATTCGAGATTCGACGCTTGGAAAGGGCCGAGGCAAGAGGAAGACCACCAATCATTACCCGCCACAGAAAGACCTTGCATTTGAAAGGTGTCTTATTCTGCCATCCCTCCATCAGCGTTGCCTGCCACCATGACAGTGATTTCCGCAGGCCCCAAACAGCATTAACTTTCACACCCAACCATTGGTGATCTTTAATGAGAAGATGATACACCTGATTAGTAGAGGCCTTTTCCAGACTCAACCGGCCTGCAAGGTCCCAATCCTGCCAAGGGCGATCCATAGCCAGGGCAGGAAATTGTTGCCTACCCTGAAGTTCCGAGGAAAGCTTCCCCCATAAGTCACGGTATCCGCGCGGGATCCTGAAAAGTCTCCTAGCAGTCCGAAATGATGCAAGGACATTGCGAGTGGCAAGGGTAGCATCCGCAATCGAAGTCACACCCAAACGGGCCATGCGATTAAATCTTGGTCTGAGCTGATGTTTATCTTCCCATGAAAGTAATGTGGATACCGCCAACAATTCCAGCTGAAAAGAATTTGTCTGCACGCGGTCCCCTACAGGATGCCAACGGGCCTTTTGGAGCACCACTTTCCAAGAGCCGACCAAATGCACTAACAAAGAGGAAGAGGGACTGGAGAATCGAGCGTCAGCATTAAGGACATGCCACCATGAGGCTCGAAGCCGTGTGTTACCCTGGCGGAGGCCGCTGTCCTCAAGAAAATAACGGGCTATGATGGTCCACGGGTGATGATCCACACACATGGCACGAAACAGAGACCAACGAAGAGCCAGCATATGAGTTTCTGCCTCCAAAATAGCTCCACCACCCATGTGCTTAGGGGTACATGCATGTGACCATGAAATCCAGGAAATGCCTGCCTGCAGTGAATCTTTCTTCCATAGCATGAAACGAATGGGATGAGTAAGAGCCTTAGAAGTACTGGGCGTCCATGGCAGTAATGGCAGGAAATACGTCAGCATTGGTAGCATAATTGTCTGAGCCACTTTGAGGCGGACATGGAACGGCCAGGCTTGCGACTTCCAATACATAAACTTCGCGGCCAGTTTGTGTGAAATCCACTCCAGCAGGGCCTTTGGCCGTACATCCACCCCCAATGGGCATCCAAGATGCCTGACAATCGAGCCACGAGAAACCACCTGGCCCTGCCAGCCTAATGACTCTAAATCAGGCTCCGTGCAACTGAGAATGGCTGACTTGAAGGCATTGATGCGAAGACCAGAAGCTTGACCAAAGAGCGTCCAAACATCTAATGCCTTGCGAATGTTATCCCTGTCCGCCTGCAAAATCATAAAGGAGTCATCAGCCAAAGATTGGCTAATGAAGTGCTGCCCCAAAGAAAGAGATAACCCTGCCAGCTGGGCAGAAGCCGCCATGGAGGATAACATTGAAAGGACCGGGTGAGTCGCCAAGGCAAAGAAGAGAGGACTCAAAGGGCAGCCCTGTCTGAGCGAGCGTGCAAGGGGAAATGGCTCTGTGACCCCACCATTAAGCATAACTCTTGAAGAAGCCTCAGTACTAATGGTGTAGATCAATCGAGACATGCGGATACCAAAGCCCATAGCAGACATAAGATCTGCAAGGAAAGACCAGTCCACACAGTCAAACGCCTTTTCCAGGTCCAATTGAATCAAGACCACTTGCTGATTGGAGTGCCGCGCATAATCAATAGCCATTTGCACATTTAGGATATTATGCAAAATGTTGCGTCCCTTAATGAAACCATATTGGAGAGGATGCACAAGAGCTGGAAGGTGCTTGTGAAGCCGATTTGCCAGCACTTTGGAAAAGATTTTATACATCACGCCCATCAACGAAATTGGTCTCCAGTGTTGCAGCTTTGACGGCGAAGGGACCTTGGGGATCAGTTTGATAAGGCCTTCTTTCCATGAAGAAGGCATGACCCCTGTTTCCCAAATCTGCTGGAACATGACCACTAAAGGCTTTACCAACTGCGTGGCTGAGTGCTCAAAAAATTCATTAGTGAGACCATCCCAACCAGGACTTTTATCCTTAGGCAGGTGCAACAAAACATCCATAACCTCCTCTTCGCAAATATCCGCCTCCAAAGAGGCTTGCATATCAAACGGAACCTGCTGGTGGACCAGCTGATAGAAGACCGAGCGGGCATGCGTAACCTGGCTAGACGGCAAGGAAGAAGAACCAAAAAGATCCATAAAATAATTTCTGCACATATTGATAATGGTCTGCGGATCAGTGACCATGCGACCTTCCGAGTCCTGAAGTCGAGTCATATTTTCGCGAGCCGGAGAAGCATGCAAGGCACGAAAGAACTTATGAGACTGGCAGGCATTATCTTGCAATGTGTCAGTCAAGTTATGCAGCTTGGCCTGCTGATAAGATTTCAAGCTAAAGACTTGAATAAGATGGGCCAAACGCCGCTCCAGTGACAGCAGAAAATCATCATCTGGGGAATCCAGGAGCAAGGAACGGACCAAGGCCAATAAGTCCTCTGCTGCAAGTCGACGTCGGCGACAAAGAGAGGCAGTGTGAATCCCATACTGCCGAGCAACCCGCTGCACATTAGAGAGCAGACGTGCAAACGAAGCCAAGCCCTCAGAGGCGAAGTCCAATAAGAACCTCTCAATCAGTTGCTGCATATAATCCTGAAAAATTGGATGCTTCAAATAAGAGGAGTTGAAGCGTAAAGGGAGCTTATCCAGTAACTGCATAAAAGGTGCAACAGATTGTGCCCGCACCTCAAGCTGGAGGGGAAAATGATCCGACAACGCATATTGCTGCAAGACCTTCATCTCCAGCATCTCGGGAAGAAAATCATCCCCCTGCATGATATACATTCTGTCCAACCGCGACCAAGTGGTTGCATATTGTGCAGAATGAAAAGTAAAACCTGAAACAGAAGGGTGAAGCCACGACCAAAGATCTTGCTTAAGTATGTGCAAAGCAAAGGAGTTCCACACCCGGCTTTCTGGCGTATCCATTACCGAATGCCCTGAGGTGGACTGAGAAGAGTCAACACACATATTGAAATCTCCCATCAAAAACCCTCTGCGGCCAAGTGCCATGGAGCCCTGCAAAGTCGACCATAGATCCCGTCGGGATGCGGGATCATTGGGAGCATAAAGTCCCAGCAACCATAAAATCTCGCCTTCAAATAGGACTTCAATTACCAGAAAGCGGCCGTGCACATCATTTTTAACAAGAACAGGCTGGTATTTCTCATGAACAATCATCAGCACGCCCGAATAATGCTTAGCATGTGTCCCTGCATAAAACAGACGAAATCCACGACAATCCACAACCTTTCCTGCCTCACCATGACTTTTGTGCTCCACTGCACATAATACATCCCACTGATTCTCATGCAAGACAGACCACATGGTATGTTGCTTATGGCGAGAGCAAATGCCTCGCACGTTCCACGTGGCAATCTTCATATATTTTCAAAAAAAGGAAGTCAGGAACGAGGCGCCTGTTGCCTCGATTGCATCTTTTCCGCGAGGGCATCCAGGACACCCTCATCCAGAAAATCAGCCAATACTGCAAATGAATTCGGGCGACCTGCTTTAGAGGTAGAAGGGAAATCCACTACCTTGGGAGCAGGGCGGGGGTAACGCCTATCCCAAGGAGTAATCACATTGCCTTTCGCATCAAACGCCAGCTTAGCAGGTGGGCCCTTGGGGCCCTCGGAATAGACTTTCCTTGAAGACGGATGACGGGGGGCTGACGGGGCCATGGTACGCGCAACCTGCTGTGAGGTGACCATGTCTTTCCTGCACGTGTACGTGCGCACGGAATCTGGGGAAACATGAGGCACAGGATCTACCAGGCCTGCGTCCAACTTTTTACCTTTTTTTTGTCGTGCCTCAATCCAATCAGAGCTAGGAGAATCCAAAGCTCGGACCTGTTGTTTACCTTTATCCATGACAGTAGGTGGCTGAAGGGTCTCCTGTGTCTGGGCATCAAGCACCATGTCATCCTTAGGCTGCACAACCTGCGCCTCCTCAAAAGACAGTTGCCGTTCCGGGCATTCAGCTACAAAATGCCCTAATTTACCACATGAAAAGCAGTGTCCGGCAAAATTGCCCCATTTCAAGCGAAAATGCAAAGGATGCATGCCAGAGCAATTGAGGCGAAGTCACGCAGGCCTTTTCCTAGCCGTATCCCATAACATGCATAAACGGTTTCGGTTCATAGCCCTGAGGCTTGGGGGAACCAGCACTGTGCCCACAACCGCCATTGCGTCCTTCAACAATGGCCAATATACCGCTGGACAATTTTCCACTTCCACCCACACCGGGCATTCGTGTTGAAGCAGACGCTGGAAGTCAGCCATAGGGCGCCATGGTACCACATGGACCAAGCGACGGTCAAAGAATAGTGGCAACTTGGACAGTAGCTCAGCTCGATGCGATTCCGATTTCAACAGCACCTCATAAAAGCCGCGAGGTCCAAGGAAGATCTCCTCAACATACTCCCCTTGTAATAAATGGTGCATCCACTGGCGAATATGTGAGAGCACTGGGATCCTGCCGGTGAAAAAAAGTATAACTGCACGGTCATAGAACACCGAGAAGGACCGCAAGACTGATTTTGGGTCCACTGTCGCTTCCAGCACATCATCCGCAGCCGCAGCAGAGAAGGTTTCATTATTATCCTGGACATAATCGCCAAGCAGAGTATTGGCAAAGTCCAGCAAATGCTCCCAGTCTATTTCCTGCGAATCCACAGGTTCGGAGGCAACCTGCGCATAGGAACGGTCCTGAGGACCCATTGGCTCATCTGAAGTGTGCTTAGAGCGTTTGCCTGCCGGCGGCAATTCAGAACCCGGAGGCGGCTCCTCCGTGCATGGCACCATATCCTCCGGCTTCTCTGTATCGGAATCAGGGCCAAGGGCTGCCACCGTCCGGTCGAGAAAATCCATATCCAGGCCAGCCATACTGCTGTCTTCTCTCTTTCGCTCACGCCCTCACTGCAGCAGCAGGATGTACTGTCTACAGTCTCTGCTCTTCAATAATCTGCTGCCTCCTAGGCACAGATCTGTCCTTGTAAAATGTCTATCTGCCTGTCCCTAAACTGTCGTGTCCCGGCCTGTGCAGGGACGTATTCTGCAAGCACACCCTTTGATCCTGGCGATTCTCTGGTCAGGGCTTCCACGATGCAGCGCAGCACGGATACAGGTAGACAGTGTGCAGGTCGCGTTGGCGGGCCAGGTAGGCAGTGTGCAGGTCACGTTGACGGGAACACTGGCTGTCTGAGTGGCGTTGGTCCTCTGTCTATCTCTGCACCTTAGTGCAGAAGAACAGGAGCAGCAGGGCAAATCTGTTCTTCAGCGAGTAACAGGTCTGGTTGTCAGACAGGGTAGCGGGCTGCCACAGGAGGCGCCCGCAAGCAGAGTGACAGGGCCTGAGCAGGAAACCGCTGCGGGACAGGCCTATTCTTCAGCGGGCAACAGGTCCGGTTGTCAGACCGGGCAGCGGGCTGCCACAGGAGGCGCCGCCTGAGCAGGAAACCGCAGCGGGACAGGTCTGCTCTTCAGCGGGGAACAGGTCTGCTTGTCGGACAGGGCAGCGGGCTGCTACAGGAAACCCACAGGCAGGGCCACAGGGCATGAACAAGAAGCGGCGGGGCAGGAGGCCTAGGGCTGGGCAGCCGCCATCGTTTCCTGCATCGCTCCTCTCTCTCTCTCCTCGCGCTCGCCCGTCCCCTCCCTCTCTCTCTCTCTCTCTCTCTCTCTCTCTCTCTCTCTCTCTCTCTCTCTCTGTGTGTGTGTGTGTGTGTGTATAGAGCAGTGGGCACTCTGGCCGAGAGAGTGCCTCTCTGACGACTGTCGGGTTTAGGGTTTACACCAGTCGGGCGCCTCTGCAGAAAAGAACAAATATGAGCAGGCGGACCCGCGAACAGCAAAACAGTCGAAGCAATATGGGCATCTCCAGGCGTGGCAATGCGACTGGGCACGCAATAGAAAGGCGCGACAGAAGGCGGGACGAACCAAAATGGCGCTCAGGACCGGGACGCAAGAAACGAAGCCCAACGGGACTAAAGGGCGACGGCAGGGACCCCGGCCCCCAGGACCGACGGACAGCTTATTCCGTCTACACACCGGTGGAAGCAACCGAAGGATGACAAAACGGAGCCTCTCTCTCTCTCTCTCTCTCTCTCTCTCTCTCTCTCTCTCTCTCTCTCTCTCTCTCTCTCTCTCTCTCTCTCTCTCTCTCTCTCTCCGTAAAAGGTAATTGTATTAATTACGAAAAAAGTACAAGATTACATGATTACACGAGTACAAGAGACACGAGGGCCGTAAGCCAACGTGTGGGAAATCCCCGGACTAGGGTACTAAAAGGTTACACCAATCATGGGAAGGACCCAGAGGCAATTGCCAAATGCCAGGAATGCAAATCCTCCCGAGGGAGCAAGTCAGAGTGCCTGATGAGATCTAGCTGCCAATGCAAGCGCCCTTTAAGCCTTGCAATATGTCACGGTACATTAGAAGCCGAATCAAAGAGAAAAGCATTTCGGGTGGTCCAAATGTGCCAGCATCCCCAGTATCTGAAAAAATGGAATAAGATCTTCATGTGTAACGGTGGCGGTGTGGGATACTTCGGGCGCACAAAAACCCAGTCGAAAGGAGTCAATGAGGACCCCACCACCGCGTGCCAGATTTGCGACAAAAGTGTCCAGATATTCTTGGCGAGCGGGCAAGAAAGAAAACGATGTCGGGCCGATTCCGCCGAAGTGGTGCAGAAGAAGCAATTGCCATTCGAGATTCGACGCTTGGAAAGGGCCGAGGCAAGAGGAAGACCACCAATCATTACCCGCCACAGAAAGACCTTGCATTTGAAAGGTGTCTTATTTTGCCATCCCTCCATCAGCGTTGCTTGCCACCATGACAGTGATTTCCGCAGGCCCCAAACTTTATTAACTTTCACACCCAGCCATTGGTGATCTTTAATGAGAAGATGATACACCTGATTAGTAGAGGCCTTTTCCAGACTCAACCGGCCTGCAAGGTCCCAGTCCTGCCAGGGGCGATCCATAGCCAGGGCAGGAAATGGTTGCCTACCCTGAAGTTCCGAGGAAAGCTTCCCCCATAAATCACGGTATCCGCGCGGGATCCTGAAAAGTCTCCTAGCAGTCTAAAACGATGCAAAGACATTGCGAGAAGAAAGGGTAGCATCCGCAATCGAAGTCGCACCCAAACGGGCCATGCGGTTAAATCTTGGTCTAAGCTGATGTTTATCTTCCCATGGAAGTAATCTGGACACTGCCAACAATTCCAGCTGAAAAGAATTAGTCTGCACGCGGTCCCCCAGAGGATGCCAACGGGCCTTTTGGAGCACCACTTTCCAAGAGCCGACCAAGTGCAGTAACAAAGAGGAAGAGGGACTGGAAAATCGAGAGTCAGCATTAAGGACATGCCACCATGAGGCCCGAAGCCGTGTGTTACCCTGGCGGAGGCCGCTGTCCTCAAGAAAATAACGGGCTATGATGGTCCACGGGTGATGATCCACACACATGGCACGAAACAGAGACCAACGGAGAACCAGCATATGAGTTTCTGCATCCAAAATAGCTCCACCACCCATGCGCTTAGGGGTACATGCGTGCGACCATGAAATCCAGGAAATACCTGCCTGCAGTGAATCTTTCTTCCATAGCATGAAACGAATGGGATGAGTGAGAGCCTTCAAAGTAGTGGGCGTCCATGGCAGTAATGGCAGGAAATACGCCAGCATTGGTAGCATAATTGTCTAAGCCACTTTGAGGCGGACATGGAACGGCCAGGCTTGCGACTTCCAATACATAAACTTCGCGGCCAGTTTGTGTGAAATCCACTCCAGCAGGTCCTTTGGCCGTACATCCACCCCCAATGGGTATCCAAGATGCCTGACAATTGAGCCACGGAAAACCACCTAGCCCTGCCAGCCTAATGACTCTAAATCAGGCTCCGTGCAACTGAGCATGGCTGACTTGAAGGCATTGATGCGAAGACCAGAAGCTTGACCAAAGAGCGTCCAAACATCTAATGCCTTGCGAATGTTATCCCTGTCCGCCTGCAAAATCATAAAGGAGTCATCAGCCAAAGATTGGCTAATGAAGTGCTGCCCCAAAGAAAGAGATAACCCTGCCAGCTGGGCAGAAGCCGCCATGGAGGATAACATTGAAAGGACCGGGTGAGTCGCCAAGGCAAAGAAGAGAGGACTCAAAGGGCAGCCCTGTCTGAGCGAGCGTGCAAGGGGAAATGGCTCTGTGACCCCACCATTAAGCATAACTCTTGAAGAAGCCTCAGTACTAATGGTGTAGATCAATCGAGACATGCGGATACCAAAGCCCATAGCAGACATAAGATCTGCAAGGAAAGACCAGTCCACACAGTCAAACGCCTTTTCCAGGTCCAATTGAATCAAGACCACTTGCTGATTGGAGTGCCGCGCATAATCAATAGCCATTTGCACATTTAGGATATTATGCAAAATGTTGCGTCCCTTAATGAAACCATATTGGAGAGGATGCACAAGAGCTGGAAGGTGCTTGTGAAGCCGATTTGCCAGCACTTTGGAAAAGATTTTATACATCACGCCCATCAACGAAATCGGTCTCCAGTGTTGCAGCTTTGACGGCGAAGGGACCTTGGGGATCAGTTTGATAAGGCCTTCTTTCCATGAAGAAGGCATGACCCCTGTTTCCCAAACCTGCTGGAACATGACCACCAATGGCTTTACCAACTGCGTGGCCGAGTGCTCAAAAAATTCATTAGTGAGACCATCCCAACCAGGACTTTTATCCTTAGGCAGGTGCAACAAGACATCCATAACCTCCTCTTCGCAAATATCCGCCTCCAAAGAGGCTTGCATATCCAACGGAACCTGCTGGTGGACCAGCTGATAGAAGACCAAGCGGGCATGCGTAACCTGGCTAGACGGCAAGGAAGAAGAACCAAAAAGATCCATAAAATAATTTCTGCACATATCGATAATGGTCGGCGGATCAGTGACCATGTGACCTTCCGAATCCTGAAGTCGAGTCATATTTTCGCGAGCCGGAGAAGCATGCAAGGCACGAAAAAACTTATGAGACTGGCAGGCACTATCTTGCAATGTGTCAGTCAAGTTATGCAGCTTGGCCTGCTGATAAGATTTCAAGCTAAATACTTGAATAAGATGGGCCAAACGCTGTTCCAGTGACAGCAGAAAATCATCATCTGGGGAATCCAGGAGCAAGGAACGGACCAAGGCCAATAAGTCCTCTGCTGCAAGTCGACGTCGGCGACAAAGAGAAGCATTGTGAATCCCATACTGCCGAGCAACCCGCTGCACATTAGAGAGCAGGCGTGCAAACGAAGCCAAGCCCTCAGAGGCGAAGTCCAATAAGAACCTCTCAATCAGTTGTTGCATATAACCCTGAAAAACTGGATGCTTCAAATAAGAGGAGTTGAAGCGTAAAGGGAGCTTATCCAGCAACTGCATAAAAGGTGCAATAGATTGTGCCCGCATCTCAAGCTGGAGGGGAAAATGATCCGACAACGCATATTGCTGCAAGACCTTCATCTCCAGCATCTCGGGAAGAAAATCACCCCCCTGCATGATATACATTCTGTCCAACCGCGACCAAGTGGTTGGATATTGTGCAGAATGAAAAGTAAAACCTGAAACAGAAGGATGAAGCCACGACCAAAGATCTTGCTTAAGTACGTGCAAAGCAAAGGAGTTCCACACCCGGCTTTCTGGCGTATCCATTACCGAATGCCCTGAGGTGGACTGAGAAGAGTCAACACACATATTGAAATCTCCCATCAAAAACCCTCTGCGGCTAAGTGCCATGGAGCCCTGCAAAGTCGACCATAGATCCCGTCGGGATGCGGGATCATTCGGAGCATAAAGTCCCAGCAACCATAAGATCTCGCCTTGAAATAGGACTTCGATTACCAGAAAGCGGCCCTGCACATCATTTTTAACAAGCACAGGCTGGTATTTCTCATGAACAATCATCAGCACGCCCGAATAATGCTTAGCATGTGTCCCTGCATAAAACAGACGGAATCCACGACAATCCACAACTTTTCCTGCCTCACCGTGACTTTTATGCTCCACTGCACACAATACATCCCACTGATTCTCATGCAAAACAGACCACATGGTATGTTGCTTATGGCGAGAGCAAATGCCTCGCACGTTCCACGTGGCAATCTTCATATGTTTTCAAAAAAAGGAAGTCAGGAACGAGGCGCCTATTGCCTCGATTGCACCTTTTCCGCGAGGGCATCCAGGACACCCTCATCCAGAAAATCAGCCAATACTGCAAATGAATTCGGGCGACCTGCTTTAGAGGTAGAAGGGAAATCCACTACCTTGGGAGTAGGGTGGGGATAACGCCTATCCCAAGGTGTAATCACATTGCCTTTTGCATCAAACGCCAGCTTAGCAGGTGGGCCCTTGGGGCCCTCGGAATAGACTTTCCTTGAATACGGATTACGGGGGGCGGACGGGGCCATGGTACGCGCAACCTGCTGTGAGGTGACCATGTCTTTCCTGCGCGTGTACGTGCGCACGGAATCTGGGGAAGCATTAGGCCCAGGATCTGCCAGGCCCGCGTCCAACTTTTTACCTTTTTTTTTTCTTGCCTCAATCCAGTCAGAGCTAGGAGAATCCAAACCCCGGACCTGTTGTTTACCTTTATCCATGACAGTAGGTGGCTGAAGTGTCTCCTGTGTCTGGGCATCAAGCACCATGTCATCCTTGGGCTGCACAACCTGCGCCTCCTCAGAAGACAGTTGCCGTTCTGGGCATTCAGCTACAAAATGCCCTAATTTACCACATGAAAAGCAGTGCCAGGCAAAATTGCCCCATTTCAGGCGAAAATGCAAAGGATGCATGCCAGAACAGTTGAGGCGAAGCCACGCAGGCCTTTTCCTGGCCGTATCCCATAACATGCATAAACGGTTGCGGTTCATAGCCCTGAGGCTTGGGGGAACCAGCACTGTGCCCACAACCGCCATCGCGTCCTTCAACAATGGCCAATATACCGCTGGACAATTTTCCACTTCCACCCACACCGGGCATTCTCGTTGAAGCAGACGCTGGAAGTCAGCCGTAGGGCGCCATGGTACCACATGGACCAAGCGGCGGTCAAAGAATAGTGGCAACTTGGACAGGAGCTCAGCTCGATGAGATTCCGATTTCAACAGCACCTCATAAAAGCCGCGAGGTCCAAGGAAGATCTCCTCAACATACTCCCCTTGCAATAAATGGTGCATCCAATGGCGAATATGTGAGAGCACTGGGATCCTGCCGGTGAAAAAAAGTATAACTGCACGGTCATAGAACACCGAGAAGGACCGCAAGACTGATTTTGGGTCCACCGTCGCTTCCAGCACATCATCCGCAGCCTCAGCAGAGAAGGTTTCATTATTATGCTGGACATAATCGCCAAGCAGAGTATTGGCAAAGTCCAGCAAATGCTCCCAGTCTATTTCCTGTGAATCCACAGGTTCAGAGGCAACCTGCGCATAGGAACGGTCCGGAGGACCCATTGGCTCGTCTGAAGTGTGCTTAGAGCGTTTGCCTGCAGGCGGCAGTTCAGAACCCGGAGGCGGCTCCTCCGTGCATGGCACCATATCCTCCGGCTCCTCTGTATCGGAATCAGGGCCAAGGGCTGCCACCGTCCGGTCGAGAAAGTCCATATCCAGGCCAGCCATACTGCTGTCTTCTCTCTTTCGCTCGCTCCCTCACTGCAACAGCAGGATGTACTGTCTACAGTCTCTGCTTGTCAATAATCTGCTGCCTCCTGCTGCTGCTGCCGCGAAGAAGCGTTCTCTTCCACTGAGACTGCGCCCGCGGCCTCCTCCAGTACGCTCTCTTCGGCTCGATCCGATGACTTGTCCATGTCCGCGCAACCACGAGCCTACGTCTGCACGCACGCACTAACAGGAGTGCCCTGGAAAGAGAACAAGTGAGCAGGAGAGTGCAGACTGCAGGATCGAGAGGAAAAAACACAGGGTTTAAGAGGAGATCGGTCTCTCTCTCTCTCTCTCTCTCTCTCTCTCTCTCTCTCTCTCTCTCTCTTTTCGTAAAAGGTAATTGTATTAATTACGAAAAAAATACAAGATTACTGGATTACAAGATACATGATGACACAAAGCCATCATGTGAAGAGGTTTTCTTTTTTTTTTCGTAAAAGGTAATTATATTAATTACGAAAAAAATACAAGATTACTGGAGTACAAGATACATGATGACCCAAAGCCATCATGTGAAGAGGTTTTCTCTTTCTCTCTCTCTCTCTCTTTTTCTGATTACAAGATACACGAGGGCCGTAGGCCAACGTGTGGGGAAGCCCCGTAGTAATGCACTGAAAAGGTTACACCAATCATGGCAACGACCCAGAGGCAATCGCCATATGCCACGGGTGCAAATCCTCCCGAGGGAGCAAGTCGGAGTGTCGGATAATATCTAGCTGCCAATGCAAGAGCCCTTTAAGCCTGGCAATATGTCGGGGTACATTAGAGGCCGAATCAAAGAGAAAAGCATTGCGCGTGGTCCAAATGTGCTAGCATCCCCAATATCTGAAAAAGTGAAATAAGATATTCTCATGCGACTGTGGCGGTGCGGGATACTTCGGGCGCACAAAAACCCAGTCGAAAGGAGTTAGCGAGGATCCCACCATCGCGCGCCAAATGTGCGACAAGAGTGACCAGATATTCTTGGCGAGGGGGCAGGAGAGAAAACGATGTCGGGCCGATTCCGGCGGTGTGGTACAGAAGAAACAATTGCCATTCGAGATGCAACGCTTGGCAAGGGCCGAGGCCAGAGGAAGACCACCAATCATCACCCGCCAAAGAAAAACCTTGCATTTGAAAGGTGTCTTATTTAGCCAGCCCTCCATCAGCGTTTTCTGCCACCATGACAGCGATTTCCGCAGTCCCCAAACAGTGTTAGCTTTCTCGCCCAGCCATTGGTGATCTTGAACAAGAAGATGATACACCTGATTAGTAGAGGCCTTTTCCAGACTCAGGCGGCCTGCAAGGTCCCAGTCCTGCCAAGGGCGATCCACAGTCAAGGCCGGAAAGGGTTGCTGACCCTGAAGCATCGACGAAAGCTGCTCCCATAAAGCACGGTATCCACGCGGGATCTTAAAGAGACGCCGAGCAGTCCGAAATGATACAAGGACATTGCGAGTGGCAAGGGTAGCATCCGCAACCGACGTCACACCTAAACGGGCCATGCGATTAAATCTTGGTCTGAGTTGATGTTTATCTTCCCATGAAAGGAGTCTCGATACTGCCAACAATTCCAGCTGAAAGGAGTTAGTCTGCAAGCGGTCCCCTACTGGGTGCCAACAGGCCTTTTGGAGCACCACTTTCCAAGAGCCGACCAAGTGCAGTAACAAAGAGGAAGAGGGACTGGAAACACGAGAGTCAGCATTAAGGACATGCCACCAGGAGGCCCGAAGCCGCGTGTTGCCATGGCGGAGCCCGCTGTCCTCAAGAAAATAACGAGCTATGATGGTCCATGGGTGATGATCCACACACATGGCACGAAAAAGGGACCAACGGAGAGCTAACATATGAGTGTGTGCATCCAAAATAGCTCCTCCACCCATGCGCTTAGGGGTACATGCGTGTGACCATGAAATCCAGGAAATCCGGCCTGCAGTGAATCCTTCTTCCATAGCATGAAACGGATGGGATGAGTGAGGGCCTTCAAAGTAGTAGGCGTCCATGGCAACAAAGGCAGGAAATATGTCAGCATGGGAAGCATGATTGTCTGGGCCACTTTGAGGCGGACATGGAATGGCCACGCTTGCGACTTCCAATACATAAATTTCGCCGCCAATTTTTGTGAAATCCACTCCAGCAGGGCTTTTGGCCGTACATCCACCCCCAATGGGTATCCAAGATGCCTGACAATGGAGCCACGGGAAACCACCTGGCCTTGCCAGCCTAAGGACTGCAAATCAGGCTCCGTACAACTGAGAATGGCTGACTTAAGGGCATTGATGCGAAGCCCAGAGGCCTGACCAAAGAGTGTCCAGACATCTAAGGACCTTCGAATGTTGTCCCTGTCCGCCTGCAAAATCATAAAGGTGTCATCAGCCAAAGATTGGCTAACTAAGTGCTGACCCAACGGAAGAGACAGCCCGGCCAGCTGAGCAGAGGCTGCCATGGAGGATAACATTGAAAGGACCGGGTGAGTCACCAGGGCAAAGAGGAGAGGGCTCAAAGGACAACCCTGTCTGACCGAGCGTGCAAGGACAAATGGCTCTGTAACTCCACCATTAAGCATAACTCTGGAGGAAGCCTCAGCACTAATGGTGTAGATCAATCGGGACATTCGGGTACCAAAGCCCATAGCCGACATGAGGTCTGCAATGAAAGACCAGTCCACATAATCAAACGCCTTTTCCAAGTCCAATTGGATCAATACCACTTCCTGACCGGAGTGCCGCGCATAGTCAATAGCCATTTGTACATTTAAGATATTATGCAGAATGTTGCGGCCCTTAATGAAACCATATTGGAGAGGATGCACAATAGCTGGAAGGTGCTTGTGGAGCCGATTCGCCAGCACTTTGGAGTAGATTTTATACATGGAGCCCATCAAAGAGATTGGTCTCCAGTGTTGCAACTTTGACGGCGAAGGGACCTTTGGAATTAGTTTGATAAGGCCTTCTTTCCATGAGGAGGGCATGACCCCCGTTTCCCACACCTGCTGAAACATGGCCACCAATGGCTTCACCAACTGCGTGGCCGAGGTCTGAAAGAATTCATTAGTGAGGCCATCCCAGCCAGGACTTTTATCATTCGGCAGGTGCAACAAAACGTCCATAACCTCTTCCTCGCAAATATCCGTCTCCAAAGCGGCTTGCATATCGACCGGAACCTGCTGGCGGACCAGATGATAGAAGGCCGAGCGGGCATGCATAACCTGGGTAGAAGGCGAGGAAGAGGAACCAAGAAGTTCCATAAAATAGTTTCTGCACATAGTGACAATGGTCTGCGGATCCGTGACCATGCGACCTTCCGAATCCTGGAGTCTGGTCATATTTTCGCGAGCCGGAGACGCATGCAAGGCGCGAAAGAACTTATGAGACTGGCAGGAGCTATCTTGCATTGTGTCCGTCAAGTTGTGCAGCTTGGCCTGTTGATAAGATTTCAACTGAAATACTTGAATAAGATGGGCCAACCGCCTCTCCAGAGACAGCAGAAAATCATCATCAGGGGAATCCAGGAGCAAGGAACGGACCAAAGCCAGTAAGTCTTCTACTGCATGTCGACGTCGGCGGCAAAGCGAGGCATGATGGATCCCATACTGGCGAGCAACCCGCTGCACATTAGCGAGCAGGCGTGCAAATGAAGGCCAACCCTCAGAGGCGAAGTCCAATAAGAACCTCTCAATCAGCTGCTGCATATAGCCCTGGAAAATTGAATGCTTCAAATAAGAGGAGTTGAAACGTAAAGGGAGCCTATCCAGGAATTGCACAAAAGGTGCAATAGAGTGTGCCCGCATCTCAAGCTGGAGGGGGAAATGGTCCGGCAACGCATATTGCCGCAAGACCTTCATTTCCAGCATCTCGGGAAGAAAATCATCGCCCTGCATGATATACATTCTATCCAGTCGCGACCAGGTAGTTGCATATTGTGCGGAATGAAAAGTAAACCCTGAAAAAGAAGGGTGAAGCCAGGACCAAAGATCTTGCTTGAGCACGTGTAAAGCAAAGGAACTCCACACCCGGCTTTCCGGCGTATCCATTACCGAATGCCCTGAAGTGGACTGAGAAGAGTCAACACACATATTGAAATCGCCCATCAAGAACCCCCTTCGGCCACGTGACATGGAGCCCTGCAAAGTGGACCAAAGATCCCGTCTGGATGCGGGATCATTCGGAGCATAGAGGCCCAACAGCCATAAAATCTCTTCTTCGAATAAGACTTCGATCACCAGAAAGCGGCCCTGCACATCATTTTTAACAAGGACAGGCTGATATTTCTCATGGACAATCATCAGCACGCCCGAATAGTGCGTAGCATGGGTCCCCGCATAAAACAGACGGAATCCATGACAATCCATCACTTTTCCTGCTTCACCGTGACTTTTGTGCTCAAATGCACACAATACATCCCACTGGTTCTCGTGCAAGACGGTCCACATGGCATGTTGCTTATGGCGAGAGCAAATGCCTCGCACATTCCACGTGGCTATCTTCATGTATCCTCAAAGAAGGAAGTCAGGAACGAGGCACCTGCTGCCTCGATTTCACCTTTTCCGCGAGAGCATCCAAGACACCCTCATCCAGAAAATCAGCCAGTACTGCAAAAGAATTCTGGCGACCTGCTTTGGAGGTAGAAGGGAAATCCACTGCCTTGGGAGAGGGGCGGGGATAACGCCGATCCCAGGGTGTAATAACATTTCCTTTGGCATCGAACGCCAGCTTGGCAGGTGGCAGGTGGGCCTCTGGGGCCGTCGGTATAGGCTCTCCTTGGAGACTGATTGCGGGGGCCCGACGGGGCCGTAGGACGCGCCGCCTGCTGTGAAGTGGCCATGTCTTTCCGGCGCGTATATGTGCGCACGGAATCCTGTGAAGCGGGAGGCCCAGGATCATCCAGGCCTGCATTCAACTTGTTACCTTTTTTAGGACGTGCCTCAATCCAGTCAGTGCGACGGGAATCCACACTCAGGACCGGTTGTTTGCCTTTATCCATGACATGAGGAGACTGAAGGGCTTCCTGGGGCGTGGCATCAAGCACCATGTCGTCCTTGGGCAGCACAACCTGCGCATCCTCCGAAGATGATTGCTTTTCAGGGCATTCGGCCATGAAATGCCCCAATTTACCACATGAAAAGCAGTGGCCCGCAAAGTTGCCCCATTTTAAGCGAAAATACAAAGGATGCATGCCCGAACAATTGAGGCGAAGCCACGCGGGCCTTTTCCTAGCCGTGTCCCATAGCATGCATAAACGGTTGCGGTTCATCGCCCTGAGGCTTGGGGGAACCAGCACTGTGCCCACAACTGCCATTGCATCCTTCAACATGGGCCAATAGACCGCCGGACAGTTTTCCACCTCCACCCACACCGGGCATTCGCGTTGAAGCAGACGTTGGAAGTCGGCCATGGGGCGCCATGGCACAACATGAACCAAGCGGCGATCAAAGAATAGCGGCAACTGGGACAGGAGCTCAGCGCGATGCGTTTCCGATTTCAGCAGGACCTCATAAAACCCGCGAGGTCCAAGGAAGATCTCCTCAACAGACTCCCCTTGCAATAGATGGTGCAGCCACTGGCGAATATGCGAAAGCACCGGGATCCTGCCAGTGAAGAAAAGTATAACTGCACGGTCATAGAACACCGAGAAGGATCGCAAGACTGATTTGGGGTCCACCGTGGCTTCCAGCACATCATCCGTTCCCGCAACTGAAAAAGATTCGGTATTATGCTGGACATAATCGCCGAGCAGAGTATTGGCGAAGTCCAGCAAATGCTCCCAGTCAATTTCCTGCGAATCCACCGGATCAAAGGCCACTTGCGCATAGGAGCGTTCCGGAGGACTCATTGGCTCATCAGGCGTATGCTTGGAGCGTTTGCCGGCAGGCGGCTGTTCAGAACTCGGCGGCAACTCCTCCGTGCATGGCACCATATCTTCCGGCTCCTCTGCATCGGAATCAGGGCCAAGGGCTGCCACCGTCCGGTCAAGAAAATCCAAATCCAGGCCAGCCATACTGCTGTCTTCACACAGAGGGCGAGCTTCTCTCTCTCTCTCTCTCTCTCTCTCTCTCTCTCTCTCTCTCTCTCTCTCTCTCTCTCTCTCTCTCTCTCTCTCTCTCTCTCTCTCTCTCAAGGCAGAGGTGCACGTCTGTCTGCCTCAGTCGTGACCTGTCCAGGGATAGTGTAGGTGACGCAGAGGGCAGGGCGCAACCGAAGGATGCAGGTTTACCCACCGGCACCCACCAGCAACAGACCGAGTAGGGTGGGCAGACGGGGCAACAGCTAGGGCGTACTAGGTATCGGAATGGGTGGCATAGCCTGTCGAGGCGACCTGATGTGCAGCAGGTGACCAGGGGCGACGCAACAGCGTGGCGGACTCAGTCGGGCCCAGAGCCAGCCATCGACAGCGCGCAGTGAACCGACGAAGAGGCGGGCGGGATGCAGCAAACAGGCGACGGGCGTAGATGCAAGCGTCAACGGAGAAGGGGGCGTAGGTCCAGGCGTCCACGCGGCAGTGGAACCACGACGACAAGGTTCGACGGCAGGGCTCAACGATAGGGCAGAAGCCAGAAACCCGTCGCTAGGTCACGGGGGCATTGGGTCCGCCATCGCGCCAAAGAGAATCTCCTCTCTCTCTCTCTCTCTCTCTCTCTCTCTCTCTCTCTCTCTCTCTCTCTCTCTCTCTCTCTCTCTCTCTCTCTCTCTCTCTCTCTCTCTCTCTCTCTCTCTCTCTCTCTCTCTCTCTCTCTCTCTCTCTCTCTCTCTCTCTCTCTCTCTCGTGAATGCTCTCTGTGTCTAGATCCTTGACACACTCTCTAGAGTAGAAATGTGAAGAGGTTTTCTCTTTCTCTCTCTCTCTCTCTCTCTCTCTCTCTCTCTCTCTCTCTCTCTCTCTCTCTCTCTCTCTCTCTCTCTCTCTCTCTCTCTCTCTCTCTCTCATATAGGTAATTGTAATAATTACGAGAAAAGTACAAGATTACATGATTACAAGATGTTGGATGGCTCTATGCCATCGTGCACAAACTCACTTTGTAGAAGATAAAATAACTAAAACAATACAAAAGTCACGACAAATAAGCACCACAAATTGCCGTATACCAAGGGACCAAGCCCTCCTAGGAAAGGAGATCAACGTGCTGAATAAGATCAAGATGCCAATTAGAACAATTGGAAAGACCTTTCAACTTGGTGAGGTGAGTTTGCAGCCTAGATGCGGAATCAAAAATAAAGCATTCCAAGCTGTCTGATTTCGCCAACAACCCCAGAGATGGGTATTTGGACTGAGCAAAGACCCAATCAAAGGGACATAGTTACGTGCCAACCACATCCTACGAAATAGCGCATAACAAGAACCAAATTGTCCATGCCAAAGGGCAGGAAAGAAAACCGTAGTGAGAAGTTTCCAAAGAAAAAACAAGCACCATATGAGATGCAGTGTTTTGCAAGTGCTATGCCAAGAGGCAGCCCACCAACCATGACATACCAAAGGAAAACTTTACTTTTGTACATTGTCTTATTGAACCAACCCTCTATGATAGTCATTTTCCACCAATTCCGAGATTTTTGCACCCCCCAAATAGTATTGGCCTTAGTGGCCAGTTAATGGTGGTTCTTACGATATGGTTCTTAATCATACGATGGTATACTTGATTAGCTAAAGCCTTTTCCAACTGGAGTTGAATTGCAAGTCCTAAACCTATCAAGGTCGATCAGGAATGAGGGTAGAGAAAGGCTCTCTAGGATGCAATGTTGTCGAAACATGGTCCCACAAGTACCTATAACCTCAAGGGATGCAAAAAAGCCTTCTTGTGGTGCAAAAAGACATCGACCCGATGACTCAACAGAATGGTATTAGAAACCAAAGATAAGCCTAGTCGTGCCATGCAATTAAATTTGCAGTGAGCCTCTTGCTTTCCATCCCACAAAATCAGCTTGGACATTGCCAACAATTCCATCTAAAAAGAGTTAGTGGCCAAACGATCCTCCACAAGGTGCCACTCGGCCAACTTCCACAAGCAGACGAGAGCTAGGCAAAACATGGCCCCACAAGTACCTATAACCTCAAGGGGATGCGAAAAAGCCTTCTTGCAATGCAAAAGACATCGACCTCCGACGAGTCGACAGAATGGTATTAGAAACCAAAGATAAGCCTAGTCGTGCCATGCGCTTACATTTGCAGCGAGCCTCTTGCTTCCCATCCCACAAAATCAGCTTGGATATTGCCAACAATTCCATCTAAAAAGAGTTAGTGGCCAAACGATCTTCCACAAGGTGCCACTTGGCCTTTGAAGGACCAACTTCCACAAGCAAACGAGCTAGGTGAAACATAGTCCCACAAGTACCTATAACCTCAAGGGATGAGAAAAAGCCTTCTTGCGGTGCAAAAAGACATCGACCCCCGACAAGTCAACAGAATGGTATGAGAAACGAAAGATAAGCCTAGTTGTGCCATGCGATTAAATGTGCAGTGAGCCTCTTGCTTCCCATCCCACAAAATCAGCTTCGATATTGCCAACAATTCCATCTAAAAAGAGTTAGTGGCCAAACAAACCTCCGCAAGGTGCCACTTGGCCTTTGAAGGACCAACTTCCACAAGCAGACGAGCTAGGCAAGCAGGAAGGAAGAGGATAAGGAAAAGGGGGCATCAGTATTAAGAACTTGCCACCACAAGCTACAAATGGTCATGTTACCATGAACCATGCCCCACTCTTCTAAAAAGAATCAGATGGGCGTTAAAGATCTAGGGATGTCGATCAATGCCCATGACATGAAAGAGAGACCACCAAAGAGCAACCATGTGAGTGTGCACATCCAAAATAGCCCCACCGCCCATACTTTTAGGAGTACAAGCATGGCTCCAAGAGATCCTGAGATACTTGCATGTAAAGTGTCCTTTTTCCATAGCATAAAGCGAATGTGGCCAATATAACCCTCAAGGTGGAGGAAGTCCAAGGCAGAAGCGAAAAAAATATGCGAGTGTAGGAAGTATAATGAACTGTGCCACTTTTAAGGGGAACATGGAAAGGCCTCCCAATCCGGAGGAGGGTGCCAAGAAAATTTAGCAAGGACCAATCTCCAAGAGTGGACCAAATGATTCAACCGCATAGAAGACTTAAGATGAATAGGCTGCTCAGCATTAAGCACATGCTAACATGAGGTAGAAATCCTGATGTTCCCATGCTTTATACCCTGAGTCTCAAGGTAAAATCCGGCAATCAAGGACTAGGGTTGCCTACCCTCACACAAGGCCTAGAACAATGGCCAACAAAGAGCGATCATATGTGCCTCCAAATCCAAAACCGCCCCACCACCCATTCATTTGGGAGTGCAAACATGGTGCCAGGAGATGTAGAAGATACCCATCCAAGTAGAATCTTTTTTCCAAAGCAAAAACCAGACGGGTTGAATAATTTGTTGTAAATGAGACTTTGTCCAAGGGAGCAAGGGAAGGTAATATGAAATCATCGATATCATGATTGTCTGTGCTATTTTAAATCTCAGGTGAAAAGGCCAATGATTTCCAATACACGAACTTGAGGAGATCTAGTTTATTAGCACTTTAGGTGAAACCTACACTCCCAAAGGATAGCCCAAGTACCTAAAAATAGAGCCTTTAAGTACCACCTTGCCTTGCTAGGCCCAGAGATCAATCTTAGTGCAACTGATAAGGGCCGACTTAGATGCATTAATGTGTAGTCTCGAGGCAAGGGCAAATAAGTCATGTGTGGCCATCCCTCTTTGTATATTAACTAGATTGGCCTTAGGAAACATGAATGTGTCATCCACCAAGGCCTAGCCAACCAATTGGTCGTGAGAAGAGAAAGTGAATCCAACCACCTCACCATTGGCCACTAGATGAGACAGCATCTTCGGAATGGGGTGAGTGGCCAAGGCAAAGAACAAAGGACACCCTCTAATAGTGCAGCAAGTTGGCCTGTTGGTATGATCTCTTTTGAAAAGTATCAATAAGCTATCCCAATCTTGTGGAGATGGAAAACAAAAGGGGATCTTGTGGTGAATCCATCAAAATAGAGTGTGTTAGAGCTAAGATGTATTCCATATTGTCTAGATTATGTATCAACTGATCAAGGGAGGTTGCCCCTTGGGATGGAACGTCTAATGAAAATTGATGTACCAATTGTTGCATATAGCCATCAAATATTTCATGCCGGAGGAAGGAGGAGTTGAAACGCAATGGGAGCTTGCTCAAAAGGACTCAAAAAGGACCCACAGGATGCATATACATCTCAAATACCACGGGGAAGGGATCAAAGAGAACATAGCCTTGCAAAACCCTAATTTCCAAAACCTCCGGTAAAAAGGAATCATCATGCATAATGTAGAGCCAGTCCAAGTGGCTCTAGGGTTCCAGGTGTTGCTTTGAATGGAAAGTGTAGCCATGGTTTAGGGGGAGACAACCAAGACCAAAGATACTGTTTCAAAAGTGTTGAAGCAAAAGTGTTCCAGTCTTGGCATTCTAGGTCATCCATGATTCTATGTCTGGAAGTCGAATGCAATGGGTCAACACACACATTGAAATCTCCCATGATAAATCTAGGCCTTCCAAGGGAGAGGCATGCTCTCAATTGGTGCCATAACTCGTGACAACCAGGAATATCATTAGGAGCATAGAGACCCACCAACCATAGCACTTCCCCTTCATACATGATTCCCACAACTATAAATGTGCCCAACACATCTCTCTTGATCACTATTGGTTGAAATTTCGGTCTGACAATTAGCAACACATCAGAATGAAATTCTTGTTGAAACACCAACATAAAAAAGCTTGAAGCCATGATAGTGTAGGATTCTCCCTACTTCATGAGATAGGATATCAAGGGTGGGGTTGCTACTACCTCGCTATAGCTTTCTTTGCCAAAACAACAAGAACATCCTCATCCAAGAAATCTTCCAACATAGCAAAGGCATTTGTTCCATTACCACATGCTTTTGAAGTCAAGGGCTGATCCACATCCACTATGTTGGATGTAAAGTCACTTCATCTCTATGTATAAATTTATACGGGTTTGAACACACCCTTATTGTACCATAGCATATAAATACATTCTTTATTGTTTGTGTACCATCACAATCTAGTACACCTATCTCTCTACGTTCACTACCTCTCACTCTAAACACTGTTGCTCTTGCTTCTATCTCGCACTTCCATTGCACATTCTCCCCTTCAAACTGGTATCAGAGCATAAGAATATGGGACATTTCATCCGTACCTAAAACAAAGGACCAGTAACAGCAATGCGTCTTTTCATTCATTCATCCATTGAGTTAGCAGCCCACCATCATTTCTCCCTAAAGAGGAGAGAACCTGAATCACTTCATTCTACATGCCTTGGATGATGGTCTTGTCACACTGACTAATATCAAAACCCAAGATACCCTGCAGATGTTCTCACTAAGAGTCTTGAAAAGGCTCAACATGAGCATTGCATCCAATTAGTGGGAGTTGGTTAGCTTCAAGGTACCACTTCGGGCCTTTAAGTGGGAGGTTGTTGGGTGTAAAGTCCCTTTGTCTCCATGTATAAAGTTACACAGGTGTGAACACACCCTTATTGTACCCTAATATATAAATACATTCTTTATTCTTCATGTACCATCACAATCTGGTACACCTATCTCTCTATTGACCAAGAGCTTGAGACGGAGGAGCACTATATATGCAAATGTACAGTATATTATGACATACAAGGATGATACCACTACCTCTTTCACGATCGTTTTGGACCCCTTCATCGTCTCATAGAGTGTGAGGACCACAAATGCCTAGGCCTCTTCCTCCTAGAGCTCTAGAGACACCCCACAACACTATTGCAAGCGGCAGGAGGCCATGTCACCTAGCGGGACCCACACAAAGAATAGTTACAAACTTTTTTCATAGATTAGACCGTACTGGAACTACTAGCCTAGTAGAGACAGAGCCACCCCATCAAACACCTTCAATTCCATGCCACGAAGTCACATTAGACAGAGCCATTTCACTTCGTCGAGCACCTACCAATACCACATCCAAGGAGGCCACACCACAATCGGATCAAAGCCATCATTGCCTAGGTTTCTTCCTCCTAGAGCTCTAGAGACACCCCACAACACTATTGCAAGTGGCAGGAGGCCATGTCACCTAGAGGGACCCACACAAAGAATAGTGACAAACTTTTTTCATAGATTAGACCGTGCTGGAACTACTAGCCTAGTAGAGACAGAGCCACCCCACCAAACACCTTCAATTCCATGCCACGGAGTCGCATTAGACAGAGCCATTTCACTTCGCTGAGCACCTACCAATACCACATCCAAGGAGGCCACACCACAATCGGATCAAAGCCACCATCACAAGACACTGGAGACTCACCACCACGCACACAGCTAAAAAGAGAACCCAAACACCACCCATAGCTACTTGTAAAAAATATGGAATTTTCTGAAGCCCCTGGAAGTGTTCTATACCATCAAGCACAAATAGTGACCAAAGTCATGCAAATAACCTCAAGCAATGATCAGGTATAACAACCCCTACCAAATCAAAGAAGTTACATGCCATAGTAATAAGCCTTCAATGCAACCAATATGACCATGAATCCCAAAGGCCAAGCCAAAGATTAAACAGTTTCTAGTGCTCCAGATGTGCCAAAGCCCCCATGCAGTGTGAGAAATGAAAGAAATGCGAATTTTGCAGCGGCAGTGTGTCAATCTAAGGGGATCTTCCCACAACCTATGCTTTATTAGTGATCCTTTGCAGCATCACTGAAATTGTTACAACCAGTTGACGTAGCCTCATTGGAAACTTGTAATCAGCTACAAAAAATCCCCTTTTGTTATCTCTTGTTTGTGAATCAGTCTGAAAATCACAACTTCCTACTCACATAAATAACTACACATACTACATTTATTTGTAACGAACCTGAAGAATACCTTGAAAGCCTGAAGACAAGACATGTATCTGATGGATCTTTTGGCATTGGAAAAGCACAGCTTTTTGTTGAGTTGAACAGCTTAGCCTGGGACATTGAAATGTGCAAAGTCATGTGCATCTGAGAGAAAATCGTTAAGCAGTTACTCCAACAGGATCATGATTGATAGACAGCTGAGAGCAGAGCTTGAATTACCTTGATCTCCAAACAGACAGGAACCTTCTACTCCTGAATAATGCTCTATGGCTCATCTACATGTCAAGATATGGCACAGCAGCAATTAGACCAGATGCACAGGGGTAAACTTCAGAAATGTCAGTACATGACTCCTAGAACATATAAGAATCCAGTTGAAGCTCATCTACATGTCAAGATATGGCACAGCGCCAATCAGACCAGATACACAGAGGTACACTTCAGAAATGTCAGTGCATGACTCCTAGAACATATAAGAATCCAGTCAAGAAAACTAACAACTTGAGCAGCATGTTTGCTAAGACTGATGGTTGCTTTCCAAGCCTGAAAAGTGCATCCTTTACGTATCTCATTACTAAGACCCTAGAATCAAGACATAAGAACAAGCAAACAAAAGTTTTCATGTCATTTTTGCAGAAAGATATGCATTTTTCTTGCTAAAGACAGACATGCTGCTGCAGGACCTTTCTGCTTATTCCTTTTCTCAAAGATGCACAGATACTTGCAGCCTTTTGTTATATCTTATGAAAAAACTTACTTTCATGAAAGAAGTGTAGTCCTTCCATTCTGCAAACACCAGCAGGCAAAAACGTCTTTTGTACAAGTTTTCACCAGCTTTACATAGTTCTCGCAGCAGAACACAATGATTGCTCCAGAGAGAGATGCACTTGTGCATAAGTGAACTATAATCAAAGTACCAGAGAAATCAAATTATATATTCCACCACTGTGTCTAAATTAACATAATGACAAGAGTCAGAGAGAAGAATTGTCCATAGCAAATGAGCTACACATACGTTTTGTACCACTGATTTGCCTCAATTAGCCTTTTAGAAGATAGATGCTGCCAAAGCTCCCAAGCTTCTGAAATAACCCTCTTGCTATTGAAGGACAAAGCAAGTCTCCTGCCAAAACTCAAACTGAGTGTTCAGGTAACAAATCCATTAACACCCATTGTTCCGCCAACATATCCTGAAGCAATATCCTATGTGCATGGCTCACCATTGACGAGCACTCTTGTCTTTTGTACTCCGCTTCTTCCTTCTCTGTCGAGCAACCCTGGAGGCAGGCACTTATTTCAAGACAATTGTGCATTAAATGTAAAAGCGACATTGTCTTACAAAAATGAACATGTTTGTGCATGTGGGCATGCATGCGTGCATGTGAAGTCGTACGCATATGAGCACCTTTGTGTAGGTGTGAGCACGCCCATGCACATGTGCTTGTGTGTGTGTGGGAGAGTGTGTGTCCATAAACACAACAAAAAGAGACAAGTCATAATATTTGGTTCTTTGATCAGGTGTAGGCCTAGCCAGCATAATTCAACTATCCAAGCAAAATGCAATTAATCAGAACCCATGCTGAACCTGTTATTGATGTCTAGGCTTTCAACAAAACAAAGAAAATCAGAAAGAGCATTCCTTAAATTACAATACATTTAAAATTAGGAAGAAAATATGAATGATAAAGCTGTAGTTTGTGAAGCAGCATCCCCTACATGTATAGAAAATACATGTTTTATCAAAGGTTAAGAAAGGACCTTCATTTGCTGTAGAGTTGACAGGATGGATGGCTTCTAAACCTTGTGGAATTCAACATGTTATAAGTTTGAGAACAGAAAACTTGTGTTCCTCTAAAGGTTAACTGCAAGCCTTTATTTGATATGGAGCTGAAAAGACAGACAGAGTGTGACCCTTGAGACTTGACCAGGTCACAAGCTTGATGGTGCAGACTATAAAGCAGCCTCAGGGGTACATTAAAAAGGCAAAGGGATGGGCAAGGTGTGAACCTTGAGGACCCAAGCATGTACCAAGATCGATGCAGTATGTGATTGTTATCACCAAGCAACGGGTTCAGATACATCCACTCATTTGAGGAAGTGTTAGGGGGGGTTAATTGAAGTTTCAGTGATGGCAAGTATCTTGTGCACCTGTGGGTCAGCACTGCATTGTAGCAACAGAGCATTTTTTTCCCCTTGAATATAAAAGTTGATAACATAAAAACAACTAATTCTTTGGGGTTAATTGCCCAACCCAACCCCCACAAAATATCATTTGGGTTTCATGGGTTTGATCTTACCATTGACCAGCACATAAGGGGTTTGTCTTCATACTATGCTTTTGAATTAATCCAAAATTGGTTTGATCAACCTCTGATTACACCTCTCACATCCAAGGTCTCTAGAATCAGATACCAAAACACAAAAATGAAGGGTGGAGCCCAGGACTGCATGTTGAACAAAACTCAAATGAGCATCCCATGAGAAGAAACAAAAGTAGTCCACCAATAGAGTGAACATATGAGGTCCAAAATAACTGCTATTATGATTTGTGTAACTTGACTATATCCATTGCTGCATTTCTGCTAACATTTCAAGAAAATGAAAATAACAAATACTTGAAACTGAATATGGCAATCATTCAGAAAATCACCGCCATGGGCACATGGAAAAAGATGGAGTCTAGTTGAGGATTGAAGATGGGCAAAGGAATGGATTTCTTCTCAACCCAAATTCCTTGGAGATAGTTCAATTTAGAATCAACTTGAGAGTGAGGAGAAGTACTTCTCACCCTCATAAGATCATGTAAAGGACGCAGCACATGCATTTACTTATTATGCAATAAAGCAACTAATTCATTTGCAATCTGAGAGTAGAAAAAGAGGAAAAATCAATTTTCTTCCATGGTTGATCAGCAGTACATTGCCATGGCTTCTTTCTTGATCCTAGAGTGGAAGAAGAGCTTCAGAAGAGGTGTTGTAGTGAATTTATAGGTCTACTGACTTGTTAAACAACAGTCAGAGAAGAGGACATAGAAGTAGACTGCACCACAATGGTGAACTGAAACGCCCCAAAGGGATTACCTTAACATGTCACCATACTTGATCACCATAATGAAAATTCAGTGTTATGTAGTGCCCAATTCTGAATTTCCTTTCAACAATCTCTAGAGCCACTATAATGCTTTATTTCCTCACTTGGATTGGCCCATGTGGACAAATTGCAGGAATAGCATATGGGCGATGAAGACCTCCTCCTTCCAAAGAGATACTCCCATAGCATTTTAAAGTATTTGCATGGTGAACAAATTATTTTTGTGAGGGCAGGTTAAGGATGGACCTACGATTTATTACCTTTAATAAAAGCTTCTTTAACATGTAAATTTTCAACATTCTATTGGAAGTCTTACTCGTGGAATATACCTCTGCCACACTTGGAATGCTGCAGCAATTTGTTTGATATGAATTCTGCTAAAGCTTTCTTTGTTATCTACAGGTAGCTCAACCAGATCCATGACAAGAAGAGTATCCTGGTGCACATTAACACATTCTCTATAGTGTAGATGTAGAAAGACAGCTTTTCAACTTAGTCTATAAGTTAGACATAGAATGTGCAACGTACTTTCATTGGGAACATTTCAGAGTGAATGGGCACCATTGAAAGATCTGCCATAGTATCTACTCCATCTTCCATTTTCTGCGAGTGTGATGTGGTCATAGGAGTGACAAGTGAGTTATCAGCATGAGCTATCAACATGTTGAAGCCCCTAAGATTTTCCACTTTAGAACCCTGTCCCTTCTTTAAACCTCGAAGAATCCCCTTCTCATGATGACAGCGCCATTGGAGCCAGTAGCACAAAAGAAGCTTGTGACTACGGAAGGAATTAACTTTCATCAAGATATCATTTTTCTGCAAGAAAAGAAACAAAACAAACAACTTTCACAGATATACTGAAACTGAGCACTAAAACACGTTAGTTTGCCAAACCTAAAAAGAACTTACTAGTATTTCCTTATTTAGCCTATCCCACCAACTCTTTTCAGACCTCAGACTCAACTTCAGAAGCATCCTGTAATAAAAGGTGTCTTCTGCATCCTGGGAAAGTGTATGGGTTAGTTAGAAAGGGAGACATGTCCTAAAATATTGACATCATAGTGAGAGATTGTTTCAAACAAAATTGTTGCATTTGTTTTGTAAACTGATTCACTAACAAGTTATCCAGTATTCTACCATCCCATGATTCTGGAGAACAATATCATATGCCCGAAGAACATCCGTCAGTTTGACCTGTGTCACCAAAGAAGTAGCATTTATATGGTGAAGATTGAAATTCAAGAAAGAACTTTACAACAACAACTTGACAGCATCAGAACAGTTACTAAATGGTGAGGGTGCACGCATCAACAAATGATCTTATAAGAAACCCATTTTATAAGGTTAGGAAACTCATTTCATACCTAGGTGTTTCATAAACGCATAAAACACATATTTTACACTTTCACAAATGCCATACCCTAAATGTATTGGGACTTTCGTAATCATTGTTTATCATAGATTTATTTAACACGTTGATATGTATATTGGCATTGATTGCTAGAGTTTTGCTTTGAGTTGTTATCCATGATGATTGCATATACTGATGGCTCCTTTTATGGCTAAAGTTGATGTTGGGTATGGATATTGAATGTTCATTTGCATTGTATAGAACAATAAATAATGTCAATGTGTGTTTTCCACATCACATGAGTCATATAGTATATGTATATAGAACTTTCTTACTTTTTCAAATCTTGAATGAAACCCATTTCTAGCATTTTACAAAACTTGTATGAAACCTATGAAACCCATTTCATACTTAGAGGAGTAGATGACATTCATCGTTGTTGTGTAGTACTTGATGAGGTATCATTCATTCTTGAGGAGTGCCATGATTCAGCGTGTGGGGGACATTTTGCTGGATGGCTTACCACAAAGCTCTCCGTGCTGGCTATTGGTGGCCATTGATTTTCCAAGATGCTTTCAGTTATGTTAAGTGTTGTGATGTCTATCAAAGACATAATGCAAGGAAGAATCGTAAGCAGCCTTTAAACCCTATTTTGGTTATGTTACCCTTTGAAAAATGGGGTATTGATTTTGTGGGACCAATATACCCTTCATCAACTATGCGAAAGCGGTATATTATTGTAGCAGTGGACTACTTTACAAAGTGGTCTGAAGCTCGAGCCACGGTGAAGAGTAATGCTAAGGAGACGGCCAGTTTCAGGATGGAACAAATTGTTTGCTATTTTGGTCCACTGAAGGAGATTGTGTTTGATCAAGGGACACACTTCTTAAACAAGTTTATAGTAGCTTTGATTGAAGCTTTGAATATTAAGCACAACAAAGCTACCCCATATAATCCTCAAGTGAACGGTCAGGTTGAGAGTACAAATAAACAGTTGGTGGGAATCCTATCCAAGATAATATCGAAGAGGAAGGGGCACTTGATGTAGATTTCATTTGCTTCTTTCTTGAAGTGCATCTCAAAAAAAGCACACAAAGAAAAGTCTCAAGCATGCTCCATATTTGCATATGCATGAATGTGTAATGCATGTTCAGAATTGCATCTTTAAAATCGTTGGTCTTGGCCTATGAAAGAATGCCGAAAATATGTGTATAATGAGACAATGCTAGAGTACAAGCATGCTTGGTCTCATCTCATCGCTATAATGGAAAAGAAAAAGAAGTCCTAGCACTCCTATGTATGGAATAGTGGTGGAGACCATGGGCCTCTTTATGATAATCAAAAAATGAAAGAGAGAGAGAGACAGAGAGAGAGAGAGAGAGAGAGAGAGAGAGAATTGAACTCTTTCAAGGCTATATGCAACAATTGATTGATAGATTCTTCTTGGACTTCTCCTCTCAGGGCACTGCTTCATTTGAAAGATTGCTCTCTAATGTGCAGCGGGTTGCTCGGCAGTATGGGATCTATCATGCCTCTCTTTGTCGGCGGCGTCGACAAGCAGCGGAGGATCTGCTGGCTTTGGTTCGTTCTCTGCTGGTGGACACTCCGGATGATGCATTTCTGCTAGCACTGGCAATGCGGGTGGCTGATCTTATTAAAGAGTTTCAGTTGAAATCGTATCAGCAGGCCAAATTGCAACATCTGACGGAGACCTTGCAAGATAGTGCGTGTCAGACTCATAAGTTCTTTCGAGCTCTCCATGCCTCTCCTGCTCGAGAGAATATGACCAAACTCGAGGATGCAGAAGGCCACCTTATCCTGGATCCACAGACTATTGTGCATATGTGCAGGAATTATTTCCGCGACCTTCTTGGTTCCACTTCTCCACCTTCAGCCCAAATTACTCAAGCCCGTTCGGTTTTTTATGACCTGGTCCGCAATCAGGTTCCGCAGGACATGCAAGCTACTATGGAGTCAGATATTTGTGAGGCAGAGGTTATGGACGTTTTGTTACACTTGCCCAAGGATAAAAGCCCGGGTTGGGATGGTCTCACCAATGAGATCTTTGAGGCTTTTGCTACCCAACTGGCGAAACCATTGAAGGCTTTGTTTCAGCAGGTGTGGGAAACAGGGATCATGCCTTCCTCATGGAAAGAAGGACTTATTAAACTGCTTCCAAAGGTTCCTTCGCCGTCTATGTTGAAACAATGGCGCCCAATTTCTTTGATGGGTTCTATGTACAAAATCTTTTCCAAAGTAATGGCGAATCGGCTCCATAAGCATCTCCCTGCCATTGTGCACCCTCTCTAGTATGGTTTCATTAAGGGCCGAAACATTCTGCACAATGTATTAAATGCACAACTGGCAATTGATTATGCAAGGCATTCTAATCAGGAGGTCGTACTGATTCAACTGGACCTGGAAAAGGCTTTTGACTATCTGGACTGGTCTTTCGTTGCTGAACTTATGTCTGCTATGGGCTTTGGTGCTCGGATGTCTCGTCTAATCTACACCATCAGTGCTGCGGCGTCTTCGCGAGTCATGCTGAATGGAGGTGTTACTGAGCCATTTGTCCTTGCCCGCTCTGTCAAACACGGGTGCCCTTTGAGCCCTCTCTTCTTTGCCCTTGCGACTCATCCAGTTCTTTCGATGTTATCTCATATGGTAGCTTCTACTCAGTTGACCGGATTGTCGCTTCCTACTGGACAGCAATTCATTAGTCAATCCTTGGCTGATGATAGCTTTATGATTTTGCGTGCGGACAAGGATAACCTTTGAAAAGCATTGGATGTTTGGGCTTTCTTTGGTTAGGCGTCCGGCCTTCGCATCAATGCGTTCAAATCAGCCATTCTCAGCTGCACGGAGTCGGATTTGCAGTCCTTGGACTGGCAGGGTATGGTTGTTCCTCGTGGCTCCATTGTCAGGCATCTTGGGTACCCTTTGGGTGTTGATGTTCCCCCATAGCAGCTTCTGCAGTGGATTTCTCAGAAAATGGTGGCTAAGTTTCTGTATTGGAAGTCTCATGCCTGGCCCTTCCATGTTCGCCTCAAAGTAGCCCAAACAATTATGTTGCCAATGCTCACATATTTCTTGCCATTGCTGCCCTGGACTACTACGACTATGAATGCTCTTACTCAGTCTATTCGTTTTATGCTATGGAAGGAGGACTCATTGCATGCAGGTATTTCCTGGATTTCTTGGTCGCATGCGTGCATCCCCAAACGCATGGGTAGAGGAGCTATTTTAGATGCCCAAACTCACATGCTGGCACTCCGTTGGTCTCTTTTCCGCGCCATGTGCTCGGATCATCATCCGTGGGTCGTTATAGCCCGTTATTTCCTTGAGGACCATGGGCTTCTGCATGGCAATACCCAAATCCAGAGTTCTTGGTGGCATGTTCTTAATGCTGATTCGCGGTTCTCCAGTTCTTCTTCATCGCTGCTTACTCATTTGGTATGTTCCTGGAAACTGGTCCTCCAGAAGGCTCAGTGGCATCCAACGGAGGATCGCTTAGCTACTAACTCTTTTCAATTGGAATTGCTGGCAGTCTCGCGTTTACTTTCATGGGAAGGTAAACACGAGCTTAGACCACAATTCAACCGGATGGCACGTTTGGGCTTATCTTCAGTCGCGGATGCCACCCTTGCCAGTCGCAATGTGCTAATATCGTTTCATATAGCTAGGAGGCTTTTCAGGATCCCTCGTGGATATAGGCATTTATGGGAACAGCTTTTGACGGTGCTCCAGAGCAGACAACCCTTTCCTGCCCTTGCTTCGGATCATCCCTGGCAGGATTGGGACTTAGAAGGCCGGCTGAATTTAAGCAAAGCTTCTGCTAACCAGGTGTATCATCTTCTGATTAAAGATCGTCAATGGCTGGTTACTAAAGCGAATGCTTTATGGGGATTGCGTAAATCCCGGTCATGGTGGAGGGCAACTGTGATGGAGGGTTGGTTGAACAAGACACCCTTCAAATATAAGGTCTTTCTTTGGAGAGTGATGATTGGTGGTCTTCTGCTTGCTTCAGCTCTTTCCAAGCGACGAATCTCCAATGGCAACTGTTTCTTTTGCACCACTACTGTGGAATCCGCCCAGCACCGATTTATTTCTTGCCCCATCGCTAAGAAAGTCTGGTTATTTTTGTCAGCTGTTTGGCGAGGGGTGGTTGGTTTCACCCTACGCCCCTTTGATTGGGTTTTTGGGCAGCCCAAATACCCCACTCCGGCACAGCCACATATGAAGCTCATGTATCACTTTCTTCGATATTAGGGCTGTTGGCATAACTGGACCATTCGGAATGCTTTTCTTTTTGATTCCGCCTATAATGTTCAGCGGCATTTTGCTAGGCTTAAGGGCCTCTTGTATTGGCAGTTAGATCTTCTCCAGCATTCTGACATGCTCTCTAGGGAGGACTTACGTCCCTGGCATATGGCAATTTCCTCCGCGTCTTTGCCATGACTTTGTAACTTGTAGTACTGGAACCTCTTCACATGATGGCTTAGATTGTCATCATGTATCTTGTAATCAAGTAATCTTGTATTTTTTTCGTAATTAATACAATTACCTTTTACGAAAAAAAAAAGAGAGAATTGAACTCATTACGAAAAAAAAAAGAGAGAGAATTAAAGTGAGATGAGATGAGAAGATGAGAAGAGAAGGGACGATAAGAGAACAGAACAAAACAAAACAAAACAAAACTTAAACAAAATAGAACAAGATGTTGCTCTGCATGCACTTGTGTCTGGTGCCCCCATCTGTGCTGCCTCTGAGGTTGTGTGACCTAGGGCTTTGGGCCCGAAGAAGACAACCTACAGTAGAGAGAGAAAGAGATAGATAGAGAGCTCCAACAGGTGGAAGAGGTACAGTAGACAGTAGCTAAATAAACTGAGGCCTCACACCATGCCAAAGCTCAGCACAATCTTCATAGATCAAGTGGCAGATGCCTTGGGGCTTGATTCAAACAATAAACCACAGAATGAAATGGCCCCTTGTACAAAGATGGCTGCCCCTTGTTCTGATGTCCATCCTGGCACTAATGTGCAACCCCCTGTTAAACGCAGTAAACATGTCTCCAATGCAGTGATGGAATGTAGTGAGCATACCCCTAATGATGTTATGGCTGATTCTCAAGCCCCTCAACAATCTGAGCATGGTGCTCATTCCTACGCGCAGGTGACTTCCATGGTTGACGAGTTCCAGGAGTTGGATTGGGAACATCTCTTGGAATTTGCCAATATGCTGTTGGATGAATATGTTCAACACAGCCACAAATCCTTTCCAACCCAAGATAAAGAGGATGTTTTGGATGCTATCGTGGATACCAAGATTGTACTGCGCTCTTTTTCAGCCTTCTATGAAAGAGCGCAGTACAATCTTGGTATGCTGTTGGATGAATATGTTCAACACAGCCACAAATCCTTTCCAACCCAAGATAAAGAGGATGTTTTGGATGCTATCGTGGATACCAAGATTGTACTGCGCTCTTTTTCAGCCTTCTATGAAAGAGGGGTGTCCTCTTCTTCACCGGCACGATTCTGATCCTCTCCTAGATCCATCAATGGTTAAACTCCATTTTGTAGGGCGACTGTGTTTAGGGAATTTTTGTTGGCCCACAAGGCTTCTATAAGATATTGCTCAAATTGACAAGTGCTCGAGATGGTCTTTTGGCCAAAGTCCCACTATTCTTTGACAAACACCTAGTGCATGTAGTGGCTTCAAGACCGTTGGTGGACTTCCAACGGTTGTTATAGCAACAACACCCAATATGTGTTGAAGTTGAATGTTGTCCCACAATCTACTAGTCATTGCTTAAGGATACTATAGAAGCAATTGCCACGATACTAGTTCCCCCTAGCTTGCAGGCTGCCAATCGCAACCGCCTATGCATGCTATGGGATATTGTGCGAAAAGGCCTAGCTGGTTGCGCTTGAATTGTCCTTGAATACCTTCGTTGCACTATCGTTTGCAGTGGGGAACCTTTGCAGGGCATCATTTTTCATGTGGATAACTAGTGCATTTCATGGCCAAATATCCAAAATAGACTACTGCTGTGGAGGGGGATTTGGCTTCACTACTCCATGATGCTCCTATGATCAACAGTCCTCAAGCAAACGAGGCCCCAATGCACCCTATTTGGATAAAGGGAAACAACTTATGCAACCTTTGGATTCCCCTAACCAAGATTGGTTTTATGGCCGTGCCAAATGAGAGAAATACACTCACACTCTCAACAAAAGTTTGCAAAGCATACACTCAACCAAATTCAAGAACTTCCCCAATATCAAGGATTTCATCACTGTCCACCTACCAAAAGATTTATTATAGGCGACACTTGATCATAGTTCATGTTCAATAAATATCATCACCAATGAAAGGACGCTTAATCTATCTCAAAGGCATTATAACCAAGAAAATATCATTTTTACTAGCCAAGTGATGTTGATTATTCTCTTTCAACCATCATGCCTTGCAGTTCAAGAATGTAATCTGCATTCAAAACCATATATCTTTCTGGCATAAGCATCATGTGTTTTGTGTGGTGTATACGAGGCACAAGATAAGATTAAACACCCTACATGGACTCAAGCTAACTACCTCCCTCCTCTATAGTGTCAACATCATTCACATTGTCTGCATCTTGATCAAATTCTTCATCATTTCGTCTACTTTATGAGTATTGCCCACACTTTAACAACCCTTGTGGGATCATCTTGCTTATTCTTTGTAGCATGTTGTATAGGTGGAGGAGGGGGCTGATAAAGAATTCTGTAATTCTGATTGCATGGTATTCAAATTTAGACAATAAATGCATGCTTTTACAAAACTTCCCTAGTCAGGACACCAGGACCCCATAACAAATGCAAAAACATTTAAGATGTCCCATGGGCATGACCAAGGAATAGTTTTAAGCAATCACCAGTAATTGTCTCCTCCATGCTCTCGGGAAATCAACAATCTCCACACCATAGCATGATTATGTTCATAAGCCCCTCATAATCTCACCGCAAAGAAGACACTTCTCCATAGATTGCCTTGCAATAAGGCCTTAAGCCAGTGATGATATCCACTTCTAAGGTTATTTTGGTAGCCTGTCCTGATCCAAACAAGCTTCAGCAAAATGACTTTTGCAGAACTGAAAGCACTTCACCACTGAGGAAGATCAAACAGCTTTTTTGTTTTATGCCTCTTGTAGCTTACAGAGTAGCCTTGAAAACAATGTCTACTGTGAAGAAACTTGTTCAAGAAAAATAAACGCTGCCCCCTCCCCCATGCACACAGAAATTTAGAGCGGTAGAAGTAGGGAGAAGAGAGAGCTGTGCATGACGATAGAAACAAAAGGAGAGATGGATTGGATGCAGACATGACCCAGCAAGTTTGCATGTAAGGAATACAGGCTCTGTGTGAAGCACGCGTGGATTGAAGTCCACCTTTCTACCAAATAGACTGTTTGATCTCACCCCACTTTTCTCAAAGACTGTGTGCACATCTCCTCAAATTGCATGGAAGCCAGACTCAGTCATGATTGTTTACTTGTTAACATGAGTCCATGAGTGATGCTCAGTTGGACCCATGTTTCAGGTCTAACACTGGTCAAATGAAGGCTTCAAATTTTAGGCCCATATATGAAAGGCAGATCTACTTACAAGTGCACAAGTGCTGATTTTTTTAAGTCCACATGACTGATTACCATTAAAAGCTAAAGATACCTTAGATTTATAAAAGATGGCAAGATGATTTCACGATACCTCCGCCCCAGGTTGTGCTAGTGTTTCTGCCAGCGCAAAAATCTCCCTCAATAAAGCAAAATCTGCATTGTTGATGAGACTAGTGAGAAGTTTCTGAAGCATCTTTTCAAGTATTCACTTGACAATGAATTAGAACTTTCAAAATGAAGGACTCAGTAATTATGGTTGGTTGGAGTTACGCTGTGCACCAGCATCCGTTTCAATGTCAGACCTTGGAGACCGAATGGCCTGCTGCTCCGCGGAAGAGCCTTGTAAGTCCGATATGTTGTGTCATGAATGGTCCGGTTCCATTCTGCAAAGTCTGGCGAGGGGGTAGGACCAGGCTGGCAGCACCTGCGGGGTTGGGGGCTCTGTCTCTGTAGCTTGCGGCCCGGAGAGCAGTGACGGCGACCTGTGTAAGCCACTAACTGTCCCGAAGAAACTCTTGTGGGAGTAGGAGATGTTCGGTAGGGTTTCATGACGTTGCCTGAGGTCGAAGATGAAGAAGAAGACGATAATTTCTTGGTCTCTGACGATGAAAAAAGTGCAGTCGCAGCCGAAGCAGCCGCAGAGGAAGCCGCAGTGGAGGCTAGGGTTGGGGGAATGGGGGAAGCCGGGCCACTGCTCTGATGCTTGGTGTTGGTAAACTGCATTCTCTGGCGATGCATCCAGTCAGTAGGCCAGAAAACCGCATTTTGAGGAGGCTGCTGCTGGTGAAATGATGAAACGTCCATGCAGAGCTCGGACGATTAAGCGACGGCCATGCGAAGAAATGTAAAATTGTTCCTCGTCTTTATTTCTCCTGGTCGTCGTCTTCTTGCTTCTTCGGGATTGAAACTGTGTAATATTCTTCTTCTTCTTCTTCCTTCTCTTGGCTGGTCTTCTTACTGCTTCTTCGGGATTGCTCTTCAAGCGAGGCTTTCAGCTCGTCGAGCGAATGCTCTCTCTGCTGAGCTCCTGGCTGTGCTGGCTTTCCTTTCTTGGTGAAACTCTGGCCGTTGGAGCCACCGTTGGATGTCCGGCATCCTCCATTTTGACATTGGTGTCCGGGGGAGATATGTGCCCATCGCTGTCCAATGATAAGGCCCGGTTCACACCTCTCTCGACAATCGACTCGTGCAATAACAAGTTGTCAGGCAAATATTAGGGTAAGAGGACCAAAAAAGTCACGACCCCCTTTTAGTGATGATACTTTGTGGCAGCAGGTCGCCACTAATGGAGCATGGCTCAACTTATTCTAGGTCAAAAAATGCAACGTGGATTGTAATCATTGGTGGGAAAAGGGTTGAAGACCGTCACATTTTAGGCCCAATGTTATGTTCCTTTGCATGCTCTCTATTGTTACAATTCTTTCAGAGAATTTTGCAACAAAGGAAAGTCCTCCAACAACCATCACAAAGGCCAAATCAAGATGAGAGCATTCGGTTTTTTTTTCTGCCACTCATTTCACCTTTGCAAAGCCTTTTAGGAAGGCGGGACTCTCATGCACATGAAATCTGAGAAGATTAACAGAGGGACCAATAGCTATCATTAAATCGGCCCCTGTATCCTAACACGACGAGGTGTCCACTTGTCCAACCTAAATTAGGGTGGACTCAAACATGTCCGAACATACACTTCACACAAGAGTGTGTGTCCAACATGTCAAAAGAAGATTGGCATTACAAAAAGTGGATCAATATAAAATTTGTCCACCACTTCTATGGTGAAAAGTAGGCAAACAGAGATGTGTGAGAGCTTGCAAGTTTTGCCCAAGGTAAAAGTAACTAGTTGGAGATGATTCGTTGTGAAGGTGATATGCAACCAAGTTATTTAAATGTGTCTGCCGATGTGCAAACTCAAGTGCAATGGATATGCATTGTAGGGAGTCTATTCATCCGCCCTATGGTGAACCTGCTCTAATTAGGCCACCTAGCTACCATGCGGACCAAAAACAGTGGCTCTAAAGAATTAAGCCAATCACCTTAATTGTGCTCCCTTTTCCCATTTTCCAAACAAGCGCAAGCAAAGTAATATTCAATGACTTGGATCACATGTGAAAACTATGCGTCCTCATCAAATTCACAAACAAAGATAACATGCTTTAAGACGCCACAAAATAGCCCTTGAAAATAGCAAATCATGGCATAAATACAAATGTCAATGATCCAACTTCACACTTAACAATTTGAAGTAACACATTATGTCATTGAAGCATCAATCCCATTTTTCACCAAGATTTTGGTGCTCCCATTATGTCATTGAGAAATCATGGTGTGTTTCACATAATTCGTACTAGTCCAATCCATCATGTTGTCAATAGAAAAGATATATTATCATTGTCTACTATCATGCAAGGTTTCGATTATCTTTGGTTAGCAACTTCCAAACTTCGCTCACCAAGTACTCATTGCCTTCAATGCGCCTATGGAGCCAATCCTCCATATCTACCTCTACCTTTGGTTGGCACCTTGCAAATGCATGAGAAAGGGAGAGATCCCTAGGAAGCAAATGAGGGGAGGATCAAATTACTCCCTAAATTCCTCAAAGCTCAATTGAGCTTGGAGGGAACATAGATCATTGTCTTCTAATGGATTGGGGAAGGGCAAGAAGCCACCTTTCCTAGGCAACCTTAATTTCTTGTTCCACATAGGCCGCTTATTCCACCCCTAGATTTTTTTACCTCCACCACCACCACCACCAGAGCTTCCTTTACCACCACCATCGTCATTGTTGGCCACCACTACTGCCACCACCACCACAGCTACCTCCACCACCACTACCACCATCTCTGCCCACCACTCTCGCCACCTCCACCCCCACCACCTCCATGATTGCCGCCACTACCTTCACTCTCTCTCTCTCTCTCTCTCTCTCTCTCTCTCTCTCTCTCTCTCTCTCTCTCTCTCTCGCATTCTTAGATTCTCTCTCTATGTGTATATTCTCTTTTTCTCTTTCTAGCACACTTGATCAAATAGCACTCCATCTCATGTAAACGATTTCTCTCTCTCTAGCATGTAATGTGGATTCATTCATGCCATCACCCCAAAATGCAACACCATGGCCCGCACCTCTCTCTCTCTCTCATATATATATATATATATATATATATATATATATATATATATATATATATATGTATGTATGTATATAAATCTCAAACACTCAGTCACTCTCCTTGTTTATCTCTCTCTCTATCTCTCACTTTCTCTCTCTCATGCATCCGGTCAATCCACATTGTATAATAATGCCTCACATCAGATTATGGCACATGTTGTAAGAAACACTTCTCTTAAATCCTTATATATATATATATAACATGAATGCTTGGGTGGCCACTCTGTGTTTTTAGAGCTTTAATTGCAATGGATTGATAGCTCCCCCCTCTCTCCCTTCCCCCCCATCCCTCCCCCCCCCCCCCCCAAGAAATTTGATACAAGACAATTCATACAAGTAATCCAAATGTACATTTATATTATGTTAACTTTGGAAAAAGTGATTTTGCTTTGACAAATCAAGAGAGACAAGGTCACTAAAGGCTTGTCACAATTTTGACACGAGCCATCCAACTGGATTGTATAATAGTACTTTCTCGGCAAAATAAATTGTGGTTGTGCTAAGAGGTAGTTGTTGGTTGCATTGCATTGTTAGTCACAACATAGGTGATGTTGGAAAAGTTCTCCTGCTTCCAAATATAATGTGCAAGTTTTCTTCAGTGAGTGTGGGTTGGTGTATAAACATGTTGGTATTTGCATCCATCCCAAACACTCAGAGGTGCATATAGTATAGGTGCTTGCATGCCAAATACGCTTTTCCTTCTACGACATGGTCCATGAAATCCCGGCAATTACATGTTGGATTCTTTGCAATGTGCACATCATAACTCTCTTGTATGACACTTGAGTTAGTTGTCTCGAGTTTGAAAACCTCATGCTTTAAGGGCTTTAGCACTCTGTGGCTCTTCACAGTTGCATCTAGAGCCAATGTTGAGTCTATCCTTTTCCTTACAGCCTGTGAAACACCTCTTCAATATCTACACAAGCCGTCGTTAGCATCCACCTCTTGTGCCACCTTTTGTAAAACAAACCCACCACTCTCCAACATGTGGATTTCTTTTACGGTCACAAATTTGTACCTCATGCCAGTGGCCATACTTGTGGAACCTTGGGTTGTGCGTGATGAATGGAAGAACAAATGTTCCATGTATGGTCCACACTATCATTACAAAACTACATGAAATGGTGACTGATTCCATGTTGATTGCTAGCTTCTCCCCTTGAGTTGTTGGACCACTCCATGATGCCCCAAAATGAAGGTGCAGGGGCACCCCATGTGTCATATTTTTTATAGGTTTTTTTCATTTTCATTCTCTAGCTCCCAACCATCCTTGATATTATATACGACTGTGAGCCGAAATCCTTCTTATAGCCCAAACGATGTCATGAAGGATTGTCTCCGCCACCATTTCCTCCAAATGATTTGGTGGTACTGCCCTTGATTGGTCGAAAGGCAAAGGTTCTTCAAAGCTTAGTTTTCTTATACCCTTTCTTCTAGGTATGTTTTTGGTCACATACTTAGGCTTGTGAGAGGCATTGGCTTCCTTGGACCCCACTTTCCCATCAACCTTGCATTTTCTTGCTATAGTCACATTGTCCCCTCGAAAATCAGGGCATTGATGCAATTCAGTTTCTCTTGTCACCTCCTTAATCATCCTTATCGTTGCCTAAGGTGTGGGACCAATTCCTTGTTATAGTCGACTCAAAAGCTTCTCTGCACTGGGTCTTGCACCACGGAACTTTCCACCAATGAATGCATGTTGTTTTGTGCTCTGTAGTAGAGCATTGGCCAAATCATTGACACATGCATCATACAAGTGGATAGATCCCTTGAATCCCTCCCTTGCCAAACAACTTGCATGCATTGGCTCTACTAGGTTCATGGTTTGCATATGAGCAATGTCCTCCACCACTTGGATAAAAATACAATACAAGAAGGTATGGAGCGTGAGAAAGCAAATGCACCACACATCACATCCTACTATTATGAACTAGTCTTACCACGACAAAGTGTCGCCTCCAACATGGATATTTGATATGCCACCAACTAATCCAACAATCCATTACTAGTATATTGCAATATGTAACTTTCCCACCAAGCCCAAATGAACTGATATTGCATTGTTGTATCATCTTCCGTGGCTGCGCACCTCCACATGCGACACAAGCGCTTATGCTCATCTTGGAAACTCTTGTGCACATATTGTGATGTGTGTATCTAGAGACTTTGTTCCCAATGAAATAAGCAAGATCTCTCCCTTCCTTTCATTACGTTGTCTAGACCACTATTGAATAATGAGCGGATGGCCCTCCAATTCGGCGGCTACCTCATCTACCATGAATCCTCGAAAATCAATGCTTGGGTGTCCACACTTCTTCATCACTTCATTCATCTTTGCCCAAAAAAGAGCTTGTGCATCTGTATCCTCTTCCTTCATCTCACATATTGCCAGTGTCATCAACTCTTATACACTACAGAAATACAAGACAAGAATGGAAGAGTAAGGGGAACTATGTTAGTTAAGTTTGTGTTATGAAGATAGATTTGTGTAAGAGAAACTACCTTGGGTCATACACATGTACTGCCATGGTGGAAAGCATATCCAGCTATTGTGTAGGTCTCCAATGCCATTCCTTCGCATACGATTCACTAAGTCAACCCTTGAGACTGGCCCAGTAGTTGACATTTTGAATATAAAGCACCTACTATCATTGTCAACGGCTTGCCTAGGAAATAGGCTGCCATGGAAAAATCTATATGCACATTATTGCTTGAACTGTAGAAGATGAGATTCCATTCCCTGAAGCTCTCAGCATGTGCTGCATGGACCATATGTTTGAACTTGCTTGCATAGAATATTGATCTTCATATGCATAGCTTTTTAATTATATTTTGGAATGTGTTGTGAATGGAATAATATGTTACATGGTTCCTTTGAATGAGTAGTTGGAGTTCCTCGAGCATCATCAAGAATTCACTGTCAGACATGGGGACACCTTGCTCACAAACCAAGGCACTCATCACTAGCCTTCTAGCCATAGCCATTTGTAGGTGTTGAGATCCAGCTGCACTAAAGTCTCTTACCATTTCCTCTACGGTCTTTTGCACCTCTTTGACATTAGCTTTGCAAGTGCCTCTTTGCACCTCATGGTTATGTGTGCATTGATGGATGAACAGTCTTGACATTGGCCTCGTTGACATCACATAATACACAATACACTCGCCTTGAAAATAAGCACGGGTTACGACTCAAAGCTCTTCGTACAAACAATGGAGGAGAATATACTTCAAATGAGTTTGAAGATTATTGCAAAGCCTTTGGCATTCAACATGAGCTTACCATACCACATCATCCACATCAAAATGGAGTTGCTAAACGCAAGAATCGTACTCTACTAAATGCCGCAAGAGCTATGCTATCACTAGCTCGTCTTGGAAAACAATATTGGGAGGAAGTAATTTCTACAGCAACATATCTTCAAAGCAGGTTGTACTCAGACTGTTTATACAATAACACTCCTTACGGATTTTGGTTTGGTCACCCTCCTGACCTATCACATCTAAAGGTCTTTGGATGCATTGCCTTTCTTGTCAACAAGGATCACAAATCCAAATTCTCTCCCAGAGCCACACAATTAATTTTTATGGGATAAGGTGAGCCCCATGGTCACAAAGCTTATTGATTTCATGATCCACACAAAAAGGTATTTGTTTATGGCAGAAAATCCATAGTTCATGAAATTAATCTTCTTCCCGCAGGCTCTACCACCACACAACCTCAATCTCTAACACTTTATCCCATTGTCCCATATGCTAGCACATTATCCAATCCGACATTTGACACGACTCAATCCGAGCCTACTATATCTTCTATAAAATCTTCTCTTCATGTTTCTCTCCATTCATGTTCTTCACCATTGTCATCTCCCTTATCTCATTCAAACCAGCCCACATCATGTGCCACATATGGACAAGTCCCAAATCTTTTGAAATCTAACCTTAATGGTTTAGTTTCCAAATCATTAAAATCCAAGGATTGCAAATTGGCACCTTATTCAACAGCGTCAATCATGCTAGTCTTAAAGACAATGTCAGCAGGAAACACGCCTTCTTCCCATGCCACGAAGCATTTTAGCCATCACCTGTTGCAACTAGGTTGCCTGATCAGTAGCCATGTCAGCAAACAACGTCATTCAAAGTAGCCGCCCTGCTGATACTCTAGCTCAACAATACACTAGGAATGATACTCTCTCTCTCCCTGCAATTTCTAGCTCACTCTCTAGAGCTGAAGAACTACTTAAATAGCAACAAACTCATGTCCTTCCACTCCCACAAGTCCACTATCCTCCAACAAATTCAGACCCTCTCAACAATTCCTCTTCTCAAAAATTAGCTCCATCATTTTCCATTGAAGGTCACAAACTTTGAAGGTTTGCTCGCATAGCAACAATTGTTGAAAGATAAGTATAGGAACTTTCCTTACACTAGAGAGGATAAGGGTAGCTAGGTGTAAATGGACTGGAGGATAGGGAAAACCCTAACCCTAACTCCTTTAGTGGCTATATAGATAGCTTAAAGTACACACTCAATGGGTGAGTGTACTAGTTGTACTTTGAGCAACTGACTAAACAAGATCTTGTTCTTGTACTTGAGCTCTCTCTCTCCTTCTTGTGCACACTCTCTCATGCCTTCAACTCTGATTTGCAACATGGTATCAGAGCCATCTCTAATCTTTCAGCTTCCCTCAGCCTCTTTACACATCTAAGTGCACAAGAAGAACTCTTGCCATCTCAATTACCTTCCTTTCCACCATAGCCAGCCAGACCCCTTGACATTGGAGGAGTTGGTGTGTGCAATAGAAGCAGTCTCAACTCCTGATTTCTTCTAGAGATCTTCTCCTAGCCCAGGGAAATTTAGCCTGGCACATTAAAGGCTCGGATTAGGCGACCTGATGGGCAACATTGTCAAAAACGCAAAAACAGACGCAAATTTGCAGGTGTGACATTACGAGCTATTGTGTGTGCTGATGAGGGCACAATCACTAGAGCCATCATAGGGCTTTCATAGCCCCCCTAGTGGGCCATCTCCCCCTAAGAGGGTTTGGAGAAATTCCATCTCTACTAGCTGCTATAAGCCAAACCCTAACTGTAGGTCTTTGGCAGCCATAGTTAGGAAGCTTCAAGCTTCTTCAATTTTCAAAATTTTTCAATGTTCGATCATTAACAGTGATTTTAATCACTGAGTCAACTCTTCCAGAGTCAGTTACTAATCTAGGAACTTCATTTTAGAGGTTCTTTTACTTGGAAGGTCATCATCAAGCTCATCAAGACTGACATCTACCATCTCTAGCAACATAAACTACATATGAGTGCTTGTAAGCACTAAGGCACATTGCACAATCATTATTGTTGTTGGTACTTACAAAATTTGAATGTTTTCATCAGAAAATTAAAACAATTGAGTGCTTTACTTCATGTTGTAAGGCTATGTGTACAATTATAAACACATAGACCATCCTAACCTAAACTTGTATTGCATATCATGTGTGACTTTTTCAAGTACATTGGTCAATGAAATTAGAGGGATGAGTGTCATTGTACTCTCCTCGGAGTCATTAGCAACAAGCATTGAAATCATAGACCATCCTTGTCCAACACAAGGTTCATCCACTAAGCCATATCACAAGGAGGAGCCCGAAGTCCAATCTAGGTTCACATCATTGAAGCCTAAAAAGACCATTAAACCTCGGAAGAAGATTACACATAAGAAAGGACCACCAAAGTTATATTTTGAAATATTACATATGTATGATTTTCGGCCTTTCTCCTCATTACAACTCTGATATCAATTGGTTGATTTGTTTCCGCATTCAGTGGCAAGGTTGTAAGGGACTAGACACTGCCCTTGTTCTAACAAGTGGTAAGACCTTCCCAACGGCCACAACATATGCTGATGTCCGTCCTCAAATTCGAAAATTTAATGGAAAAGATTTCCATCCTTGGCAAGTTTTGGTCAAATACAAAATGATGGAAAGAGGATACTGGCCCTTCATAAAAGGGACCAAAGTAATTGACCCATCCAATCCCCTTGATGTAGAAGATGATGAACGGGCTCAAGCCATCATCATGCTTCATTTAAATGAATCTTTTATTCATCACATTGACCAACTCTCAACTGCAAAAGAAAAGTGGAATGACATGAACTCATGTGTTTTTTAATTGTATTACGACATGGTACATGTCACAATAGTTAAATCTCTCTTGTACCAAAGGCTTTACGGTGCTACAGGGAAGAACTCCAAGATATTTCTCAAGATTGAGTTTTTTAGCTTGGAATACAAACATGGAGAAGATCTAAGTAAGTTCATTTCACATATGAAGGGGCTTATAGCACAGCTTGCCTTTGTTCAAGCACCTATCCATGATGAAGATGCCATTGCCATCCTACTAAAGTCTGTGAACAAGGTCTTTCCAACCCTTGTGACTACCCTAACTAATATCCCGAATCCAACTTTAGCAAGTACCATCTAGTCATTCATGGATGAAGAGAAGGGAAACAATACTGAAGGGTCTGTAGCATTTCTTTCCCGTGAGCAAGTGTTAGTCCATATAGCTTCTACTAAGTGCTCCTTTTGTCACAAAAAGGGGCATATTATGAGCAGCTGCTGGAAGAAATATCCTAACAAAATGAAGTGCAATAAATTCAAAAAGACCGGGCATATCATCAATAAGTGTCCCAATGTTCCAGATGTACCTAAGGAATTGGAGGTCAACTTTGCCTCCCAATCCATAGGTGACCTACTCTTTTGAGTCTTGTAATACTCTCTACCTATAACCTTTTCTTGTAGCTTGATTTATAAAGGCATCTCATTGAGAATTAAGGAGAGGCATCCTATTATGTTTTATCCAATGACACCTGGCATTGAGGGGGGGTGTTAAAAGATAAGCATAGGAACTCTCCTTAAACTAGAGAGGATAAGGGTAGCTAGGTGTAAATGGACTAGAGGACAGGGGAAACCCTAACCCTAACTCCTGTAGTGGCTATATAAATAGCCTGAAGTACACACTCAATGTAGAGGAGAGTGTACTAGTTGTACTTTGAGCAATTGACTAAACAAGATCTTATTCTTGTACTTGAGCTCTCTCTCTCCCTCTTGTGCACACTCTCTCATGCCTTCAACTTTGATTTGCAATAGCAATGTCATCCACTTTAAGTAATTCTTCCCCTACTACTCTTATTGTTACCACTCTTAGGCCTCCATCTCCAACTTCCCCTTCAATGCCCATTACTGTATTTAGCTCTTCCGACTTCGACACTGATGAAGTACACTCCCAACCAACTCCTTGCTTCAAAATTTTACATGACCTTCATCTCCAAGCCAACATTGCCCTTGGACAAGCTCAAGATTTACCTCCAACCACTATTCTTGAGCCATCCATCTGCCCTTCTCTCAATCAAGCAGTTTGGAGTCATGAAGCCTCTCAATGGCAAGTTGCAATGCTCAAAGAATACAAGGCTTTTCTTTAGAACAACACTTGGACATTCGTTCCCCTTTCGCTCTTGGAGAATCTGCAATCAGCTACAAATAGGTACTTTGCAAAAAGTTGAACTGCACAGGAAGTTGGCAGACAAGTGCAGGGGATGATGTGAGTGTGAGCTCAAGTATGGTCGCCCCAACAAGGGGGCACTGGCACCCCCTTCCGAGGGTAAAATATATCCACTCCTTGTCCCTCCCCCCACCCCCCCACAAAACCCACTTCTTGCCCCTTCCCCCCTAAGAAGGGGACATCGATGTCCCCTTCTAGGGCCAAAATGCCCCCGCCTCCCCCTCCCCCAGGCGAGCGGGGGAGACGAGCACGGGGCAGACGAGCACAGGGCGATCGGACTATGGTAGATGTGGCGTAGGTGGGTGGATAGCCAGACAAGCACAGGGGATGATGTGAGTGCGAGTTTAGGTATGGTCGCCCCAATAGGGGGGCACCGGCATTGACTTTTGAGACTAAAATACCCACTCCTTGCCCCCCCCCCTTCCCCCACAAAACCCACTTCTTGCCCCCTCCTCCCTAAGAAGGGGGCACCGGTGTGCCCTTCTAGGGCCAAAATTCCCCTCGCCTCCCCCTCCCCCCCTTTGGCTAAGGAAGCATGAGGACTTTGAGGCAGAAATAAGCAATACCGATTGGGCCTTTTTGTCAAATTGCATGTTTTATATTTGGGATGGTAACCCTTGACTCATAACATGGATGAATGAGATACGCACATGTGAGTGGCCCTAAATCGTAGGACCTTAACATTTTGCATCGTGTTTGTTGCTTATGTCATTGTCAACATAATTGATTGTTAGCAACAACCTTTTCAGATAACGTAAGGCAGCATGTGTGAGTTGATTGTCACCTTGTGAAAGTGAGAAGTGTGCTAGAGAGGGAGATTTTGTTAGCTATTTCTCGTACAAAGAGGTATGCAATGGACCGTATTCTCATATGCTTGGATTACCTTTGTGCGCTAAAGGTCACGTGGATGATGAAATATGCATGAGACCCTAATATAGGGTGTTTGTACATAGGCTGGCACAAAAGGGGGTTGTCCACACCTCGTATATAGACCTTGTTTGCAAATCAAGGATGCTAGGGCAGGCTGACCATGCCACTATTTTTGACAAGAGCGCACAGAGAAAGCCGGCACCCATTCCCACATGGTACAAGGCACCATTGATTACACTTGCCCATGTTATGTGGAAGGTAGATAGTTCTTCTGGCTAACTTAACAATGTTTTTCCTCATGCATTTTTTCCTAATGCAATGACATTGTCCTTAATTACCAAGTGCAAGATGAGTATGATATGGTAGTGCGACCAATCGAATAGAAATGGACACAACTCTTCGACTCTGAGTTTAGAACCAAGTGGGACGAGGCGTACTATAGTATTAATGAAAAGCTCATCAAGAAAACTCGATGTTTGCTAAGAGTTGCAGACCCTAGTCTCTCGGAGAGAAGTGGTATCTATAAGTTGCTACCTCTTTGTACCTTCCATTTATATGTAGTCAAACTACATTGGTCCATAGTAACAATGTTTTTGTTAATGCAGAACTGGCTCATGCTTGGAGTGGGGCTCCACAATGGGGGGTGTATTGAACGAGGAGAGAATATACACATTGGCATCCTCAAAGCTAAATGAGGTAGAATGCATAAACACCAACAAATGGAGTCAGGGCAGAAGTGTTGGGCCTTACGCATGGCACAGGTCGTTCATTGCGAGATGCTTGTCTGTGTCATTGTAGTGTTATTTTTCATCATAGCAATACATAGGTGCTCACCCTTCCATGTGCACATGTAAAATTACCTCTCACAACCCAAAAATTAATCGTGTTCAATATGAATGGGTGCTTTTACATAGGCGACCAAAGTAAAAGGAATCGTTATCGGTGAAGCCCTAGAAGTGGGCAGGTAGTATTGGGTGATTTTGCAGCCAGGGCTCGCAAGGTTTTTGAAGGAAATATCTACATGGTTTAACATTGCCATTTGGAGCTCCATGAAGGAAGACAACTTAAGTGAGCTACTCCAATTTGTTAGAAGTGAATGTGTGAAGTCGTCAAGCACTGACCTTTGTATTTCAATATGGACAAGGGAAGTGTAGAGCAACTCCCACAACAACTTCTGTCGGAAGGAGTTACACAAAGCCCCTTTTCATGAAATGTTTTGATGACATTTATTGGCCACACTTCAGCCCAACAACGATGCTATTTGTGGATGGTAGCATGGAGAAGATGTAGATGAAACCACCCAATGCCTTTATATGCCCACCCCCATTTGAGGAAAACCCCATGGACACTGTCCTTTTGGAGCATATGCTTCCCTACTCGACTGGGCTAGCGTGCTTCTATGGTTTAGTCCTAGACTTTGTTAGGGATCACCAATTCCACCCCCTACCAATGGAACTCAATTGATATTTTATGTGCATGATGAATATGTACTTTCAAAATTATTAGATTGTGTTTATTTACAAGCGCAATGAAATGAGGATGAGAGGGAAGAGGAGAAAGAGAGAGGAATGTGCAAGTGAAGGAGATTGTGTATAGGCATTCGCTCAATCGCAATACTAAAAGATGTGTAAATAAAGCACGTGTAAAATATCTAGGGAAGGGTGGAGTGTAGAAACATGCATACATGTGAATGTATATGTACACAGCGTGGATTGAGTAACAATGAGGTAATATTGTTGTCCTAATATTAACTATTCGAACAAAGCGAAAAACAATAGATATTGCACGTTATTGCAGTGAATGTAACAAATTGTTTGATACCTATCCTCTTGTAGTAGTTCCACACAATAATGCTCAATTGAAAGTAGTGAAAACATGTGCAATGTAGTTTCACTTATGTGTGCACAATGGAAGTGATATATCAGGATATAAGATCAAATCATGGACATTAAAAGTGGGAGGTACATGAATGTATATAATATGCATGTGGGAGTAACAATGTGATATTAACAACTAAATGTGTCTAAGACAATGGACCTCATGCAAACCCTTGACCCTTGCAAAACTAAGAGGGTTGTGAAAAACAAATGGATGCCCTTGCAAAATGTGAGAGAGAGAGAGAGAGAGAGAGAGAGAGAGAGAGAGAGAGAGAGAGAGAGAGAGAGAGAGAGAGAGAAGTTGCTAATTTAGAGAGAGAGAGAGAGAGAGAGAGAGAGAGAGAGAGAGAAGTTGCTAATTTAGAGAGAGAGAGGGGGAGAAAGAGAGGAGTTGCTATTTGAGAGAGAGAGAGAGAGAGAGAGAGAGAGAGAGAGAGAGAGAGAGAGAGAGAGAGAGAGGGTGAGTGTAGGAGAGGGAGAAAGAGAAAAGTTACTAATTGAGAGAGAGAGAGAGTGTGTGTGTGTGTGTGTAAGAGAGGGAGAAAGAGAGGAGTGGCTATTTGAGAGAGAGAGAGAGTGTGTGTGTGTGTATGTATTTGAGAGAGAGAGAGAGAGAGAGAGAGAGAGAGAGAGAGAGAGAGTTGCACTTGAGGTAATTAACATGGGGGGAGAAACATGGAAGGGGATGGTTGTGGTGGAAGTGGTGGAGATGGTAGTGACAATGGTGGTGGAGGCAATGGTAGAGGTGTTGGCGATGATGGTGGTGGTGGTAGTAGTAGTGGTGCTTGATATGTGCACGAGAGAAGAGGAGAAATAAGTAGACTATGTGGAACAAGAAATGGAGGTTGCCCAAAAAAGCTCACTCAAATGCTTGCTTCTCTCACACACTCTAATGGATTCATGTCATAGTCTTCCATTGCCTTCATGTGGGGATGGACACCACACCTAGAAATGAAATGGATTGAAGATTGATAAGATGCCTTGGAACATGATCAAGATGGCTAGTTGAAGATGAGGATATTGAGCTTGAAGAATCACCTCAAAGTATTGACTCTAGGTTCTTGCCAACTAAGTAAGAATTACACAACATGTGGAGAGGTAAACCTTAGATATTTGTACTATTTAGACAAATATGAATCACTAGAACCTTTTTTGTGGAGAGACGTCATTGTGCATTCGAATAGTTGTGAATTCGGCCTTGCAAAATTGCCTATGTGAGTGTGAGAGAGTGAATGTGATCTGCATATTGTATGCACCATACAATATACGGGCCTCTCTCTCTCTCTCTGTCTCTCTCTCTCTCTCTCTCTCTCTCTCTCTCTCTCTCTCTCTCTCTCTCTCTCTTAGAGGCAATGTTGCAAGGCGCACATTGCACCATATAGTGTATGGACATCATTTCCAGGGATGATTTGGCTTCTTGGCATGTTGTAGTCTCTTCGATCTCTTTGCCATACATATTGTTCTTTTATCACTCATATTTAACATTCATAGTAATTAATATGATTATCCATTATGTAGAGAGAGAGAGAGAGAGAGAGAGAGAGAGAGAGAGAGAGAGAGAGAGAGAGAGAGAGAGAGAGAGAGAGAGAGAGTGTGTGTGTGTGTGTGTGTGAAAATTAGAAGAGAGAATGAACTAATTGCACCACTCTAATTATCATATGAGAATAAATCACTTATTATAGTCAATGCTAAAAATGGAAATTTATAACCCAATGGTTACTTTAGAGGGGTTCTCATCCACTCATGAGTATTTGTACTAAACCATTTTGAAAATAAATTTGCTAATTTTCATAAATCTACATGGTTTCTATTGACAACAGCTAAAGAATGTAACAAATTTGACCAATTTTCTTTGTATCTAAGTAGTCAATGTATTCATCACCCAATTTGCATTGTAATCCTATAATTTAATGCTTACTTTTCACCTAAGACTCAAATCCATGTCACCACACAAGCATAGCCTTCAATGGACTCAATTTTCCTCGTTAGGGTTTTTGAACATGTGCATAGCACATTAATTGTGTCAACTATCATGTCACTTTTTCCTTGGATGTTTCATATTAGTGCTTTCCATGTGTCTAAATTCAAGAGAACATGCACATGCGAACAGTTTTAGGCATTAATGTAAACTAGAATCCATAGCTTCATATTATATACCCACTTGTCAACCCTATTCTAAGCCAAGTTTAGGATTATCAAAATGTAATTTTCAACCAAGCTTGTTTTCCTTGGTCACTAAATTGGGGTGAAGTACACAATGGATTTTGTTGCTTCAAGGGTTTGATCTTTTGACTAATGGATTATCAAAATGTGATTTTCAACCAAGCTTGTTTTCCCTGTCACTAAATTGGGGTGAAGTACACAATGGATTTTGTTGCTTCAAGCGTTTGATCTGTTGACCATTTATACAATTGATAAACTTATTCAACATAGCAAACTACTTATATGGATCAAACATTAGAATCTTGGCCGGGTTTGTTGACCATCTATTGTGAAGGATCATTAAGCCAAGGTTGTTGACAACCTACTTTAGAGGGTCAATAAGCCTTTTTGTACATTTTATAGAGTTATTTTACTTCCACTCAAAAAATGTGGCATTATATGTCCACCATGTTGCACTTAAGTAGTTGGACTATCATTTGGGCTAGAATGTTTTTGAACCTAGTGCCACTAGTCAAGTGTGAGAAAGACTCTCTTGTAATATTTTGGAATATTTGAGATCATTGACATGGATAGAATACATGAGACAAAATAGTTCAATCCATCTTGGTAGCACACATATAATTTTCCCATGCCACTATTATCTTAGTAAAATCACATTTGATGCCTTTGTATTTGACTATAAAAGCATCTAGAAGTGCATAATAAACCATACTCTATTTAAAGAGGATTGAGAGAACGTGTTCTTTCACAAGATATCATTGTTGAATATTCTCAACATACAATGCCAATTTCATAGGTGCAATAAAAATTAAATTCACCAACAACCTTGGCTGTTGTGGTAGCACGTGCATATTCATTTTCTAAATTTTTCTTAATTTTCCAATTTTTATGGCAAAGTCATCATTGCAAAACCCAATGCATTGAGCCTCTTTTCCTCCATAATTAGGGTGCATCCTAGTGTTGTAAAAAGAAGGATCTAGAGTACATATAGTACTACTTACAATGTACTCTTACAATTCTTAAGCTTTGAATTTTTTGTTAGACCATCCCAAGCATTCACCCTTCTATTCTTTGAGGTTCTTCTTATTGTCCATCCAATGAAGGAGACTTGTTGTTGCTACACCTTTCTTCCAAGACTAGTTTTGGAAGCTCCTTATGAAAATTTCATGGTCACCTTTCAACACGCGCTTCCTCAAACATAATAGTGTACATATCACAACACTCTTAGCTAGTTATGCTGCCTTTGATTGACTGGGAGCTTGCCTTTAATGCACTCTATCTATAAGGTTCATGACACTTTTAGTGAGTTATGACATCTTTGATTTTCTTGGTTAAAAACTTTTTCTCTCCTTGTATTGTTTAGCCAAAGGCTAAGCATGAGACACATTGGACCACCAATAAACAAGCCACAAAGAATATGTTTGCAATTGTTTGTTAGCTCCAAGAGCAATCCAACTAGGTGACAAAACTCAAATGGTGGTGGGGGGGACTTGTTTGAATCAATGCATCAGAACATACTCAATACATGCAAGGAGAAGCTCACTCAAAAACATAAAAAGAGAGTTGCAGACTAAATGACTTTCTTTTTTCCCTTTCTCACACAATACAATGTACATTAAGGGTTGATAAATACAACATAAAGAAAAGTGGGCTACCAAGTCAAATAGTGTACAAATGACTACAATAATTGGCTAGCACTATAACTATGCTAGTTTAACTATATATAACTAATTGAATTCAATAAATGGTGAATCAATGTCCCTATGGAGATCATGATGACCACTGATGTGCTAAGTATAGATGTATAAATCCATCTGACCAAGTGGTCCAATATCAATATTTGCACACATGTTGAGCTTGCCATATTAACACAAGATAGCATGCATATCATAGAAAAATATTGTACCCTCTTAGAAGTATATCCTTGTGAGCTTATGTCTTGTTTACAAGTCATGAAATATTTGAAATGTTTGAATGTGAAAAAAGAAATTCTTCAAATACTTGTATCACCAGTTTATGTTCACGAGATGATACATATCCTTTCATGCCATTACCTGATCTAATAAATTTGATTTAGGCCTTGGTAGCTAGGTAGGAGTTGAACATAATGTCATGAATAGCATGGTGGAAGAAGTGCTTGAGTTGCTATGTTGAATACCAATTAGTATATACATTGAGAAGCTCACTCAAGAATGCAAGAAGAGATGTGGAGGCCAAAAGAATTTCTTATCGGCTTTTCTTTCTTTTTCCTCACATTGTACAACTATGCTAGTTGTAGGTAGGTGTAACTAACCAAAGATTGTAAGTGATGAGTTAGTGGTCATGTAAGGATCATAAGGACCACTCATATGCTAAGTGTAGACATGCATTCATATCTAGCCAAGAGATCATGTCATCAATTTCAACACGTGTTAAGCTTGCTATCTCAACACTCCCACTCAAGCCACATCTCTACAACTCTAAGTAAGCTTCAAAGTCTTCAAATATTTGAGAAAGGAATTTCCTAACACATTGAATGCCTTTTATGAGAGTATGCCAAGCACTTGCATTGTGCAAAGTCATACAAGGAACTAGAGAGTGCCATGAAGAATGCAAAAAAGCCAAAGAAGTAGCCCAAGCTTAAGTGGTCAACTATGGGTCTACTCTATAGATATATTTGAGAAGTGCAACTGATTACTAAGGATTGCATGTTCATTGTTGTTAGTTCTCCTTAATGATATGCTTCTTGTTGCCAAATTTTCTAAATGCCTGGATATCATGTATACGACAATGAATAAATGCACACTTTATTGGAAATTAGTGCAATTTTAGCTCCACCATCTTTCTTTGAAGATCAAGCTGCTTTAGAAAGGCCAATTTGTATGTTTTTACAGAGATTAAAGGATCATATGCTGTCATCATGGGAAAAACAATGACTATCCATGGTGGATAAATACTTTGTCAATATAGATCAACACTTTAGTGAAAAGGTACTATAATGAGAGTGTTATCTTTGAGTCTTAGAATTGCTCTTAAGTTTTGAAAATATGTTGGTTGTCATGCATTTTCTTAGTAATTTTTGGTTTTATTACTTTTTAAAACTCTCATAGGATACTCCTTCACAAGAGATGGGAGGCTTTGTGGTCCATGATACACATGTAGTGATGACCAAGAAGGGCAAAAACCTTGTTTGGTGTAGAAAGTTGAGGAGAGGCAAGGGTTGTTGGAGGGGCATGTACTAATGAAGGAGTAGGGATCAATGGAGATGCAAAGAATACATAGAATTAGGAGAAAGGGCTCCTATCACTATTCAAGACACATGGTACAACATTGAGACCTATAGTAGATGATCATGAGGGGAGAAATCAAGCTAAGAATGCTATTGAAATTGTGAATAAACATGGTGTATGCAAACATATGCACTAGAAAGTAATCGATGGTTTTGGTTTTGATGGTCCTTGTTGTTCTATCTTATATTCAAGACAAGGGGAGATGTTAGGACCATGGTGGACACATCGATACTCAAATAGCAAGTAATTACTAAATGTCGATACAAAATCCCTACTTAATGATTAGCTTTCTTTGTCCTTTCTTCCTTTTTGTGCATTTGCTCTAAGCCTTTCCATAAATAGGTAAAATTCTTGAACTATCATATGAGTGATGGTTGATCATAAAGGGTAACAGAAGTGACAATTGTTATAAGTTGGGTGTCTTCTCTTCATGCATCTTGCATCAGGTATTTTGATTAGCAAGGTAACACTACTGTTAGGCAAGCTTCTTTATAGCAATAACCATAGTTAACTTACCATATTTGAGGAATTTTATTTCTAGATCTCCCAACATCATTCGTCTCTACAAGGGTAAAGGATGCAAGTACAAGTTCTATGGTGAAATGTGGGCTTGAAGAAGATCATAAAGGCTATTATAAGTATAGCCAACTTAGTTCTACCAGACCTGGGATGGATGTTGGCCACATCCATTCCAGTCTATTATAAGTATAGCCAACTTAGTTCTACTAGACCAAGGATGGCTATTGGCTACATCCATTATATAGGCAACTTAATTCTACCAGGCCAGGGATGGCTGTTGGCTACATCCATTCTAGAGCATGCAGGGAATTGGGATGTTTTGAGTTTTGTAAAGAAAGTATGTTTTGTGCTTTGCCATGTAGTGTAAATAGGTCTAAGATGAGATCAAATAAACCTTAATGTGAAGGTACAACGTGGATTAATTGAAGGTGCTACTTACCATTGTGATTTGTTGAATTGTAAATGATCATGTTGTTGTACTATTACTTGCAAGTTTGTGCACTCCTTCATGCCATTTCATCAAGAAGGTATGACCATAATTTTTTTTCATATGTTAAGAGGAGACGATAGCTTATGGTACCTTCATAGTAACAAACAATACGTTGGAGATCCCTATATACATCTAAACTACGTATAGTATGATGGATGCGCATGTGGACATAGAAGTATTGAATGCTCATTGTATTTTTAAAGCAATTGGTTGCTTAATTTAGTGTCTCCTATTTGAAATTATCTCTCAAAAGAGTTTTTTTCTTTGAATTAATCAAGGAAAAATTATTTTTTTATGTAATGCATTTCATTCTCATTTCATTAGACATCATTGTTGGCTCCTTGCAACCTATAGTAGGAAGAATATGTAATTCTTGACCCTTTGATTAGTCATGGTTGCATGGATGTTGCTTCCATGCCAACGATTTTCATCGTGTCCTTGTAGAGAAGGATAAAGGGATAACATTTTTCAAAAGTGTTTGAAATCTAGGTTCTCAACAAAAAATTCCTACTTAGAGATAAACCGTACATTAAAAAACTTGTTTTGCGGGGCATATTGTTCTTTTTCTAGAGAATACTTGTTTGAGTACAAAATATGGTGCTTGTTGCATTATATGAGACATTTGATGTTTTCATTTGTAGGCTCTAAAACTAATGATTCAAAGAAATATATTTCAAGTATTGTAGCCTCTAAACTCTCTACTATTTTTTATTTTGATTCTTTCAACAAATGATACATTAAAAAAACCCTAACATATATGCATATCTTTATGTCTTTATTTACGATGCAAAATGAGTAGTTAGATAGCTTTGTCACATTTTTTGTAGGTGTATGCATGTGACGGGGTTGAATGGTTCCTTTATTTTTGAATGTTCCCTTTGATATTTCAAGTAAATTTCTCTTTTTTATAGGTCACATGGCATGTGTAGATGGTATCATCCCAATTTTCCTCCATTCAATTCATTGGTTGTTTGTGATCATAGTGGCAATATATGTGTTTGGATGGGCAAAAGCTAACTATTTGCCCTAAAGCTTAGCAAAGAACATATCCCATCAACTGTACCATCGCCCATCAAATCTCCTTTCATTCTTCAACCATAATTTCAAAATTTTTACTCAATTCCTCGGATCTTTTGTTCAAAAGTTACCTTAAATCCCATGCTTCAAATTGACCAACAAAATCTTAGTCCTATTCATAAGATTATCCATCTTTTTAATCTTCTAAGTCAAAATAAAGATATGATAGCCATAACCAGCTAACTACCACCTTTAATAATTTAGTCAAACTATTCTATACACTACATAATTTACTAAGCTTTCTTGCTTATTTAGAAGAGCACATTAGACATTGCCCTAACATGTAGGTGATAAATTGCACCTTCAAAAGGGTGGTTTTAGGAAAGAATCTAGTTGTACTACCAATGTGATGACTATGCCAAAACTCCAAAAATCATAGCAATCAAGAAAGTGTATTGACCAAGATGACTAATTATAGGAATCACAAGGGTTGAAAGTAACTATAAAAGCTAAAAGGTGAGAAGGATCTAAGCTTGCTTGGAAGAGCTATGGTGGGAGAGCAAGAGCAAGAAAGAGAGAGACACACAATGGGAACTCCAACAGTCACAATGTGTGTTCAGGCCTTCCTTTAGTCAAACTGTCACTAAAAGAATAAAGAATAAAGTGACGGTGATGGGTGCCCGCCACCTGCAGTGTGTAGTGGTAGGTACTGTCAGTGTAGTAATACACAGGTGGCCAGGTAGAGGCGCCTTCACCTCCAACAACCTCCCACTTAAAGGTGAAAAGAAAAAGAAAAAGATAGTACAATGTACACATGTACAACAGGATGAGGAAAAACATCATCTCATCCAATGCCCATCAATCTCCTGAGGAAGGCAAAGCGCTCAATAGTGAGGCTTTTCGTGAGCAGATCTGTAGGATTTTTGTTAGTGGAGATCTTGACAAGGTCAATAGACTTGTCCTCCACGGCCCCACCTATGAAGTGATACCTCACCTCAATGTGTTTCGTGTTCGCATGGAAGACCGAATTCTTGGCTAGCTGAATAGCACTCATAGAATTTGAATACAGCCTACGTATATCATCAATCCCGAGGTCATGAACCAAACGACCCAATCATTTGGCCTCCTTGCAAGCCTTAGTGGTTGCAACATACTTGGCCTCGGTGGTAGAGAGAGCCGTACACTTTTAAACCCTAGACATCCAAGATACAACACCTCCAGCATAGGTGAATACATAGCAAGAAGTGGACTTTCTACTATCTGCATGTCCTTCATAATTGGAGTCTATTTACCCCACAACTCCAGTATCGTGGTTGCCATAGCAAATACACATATTTTTTGTGCCTTTCAGGTATTTCATGATACCCTTTATGACATCCCAATGTTTCTTGCCAGGTGTAGCCATATAGCATGCCACAACACCAACTGCAAAGGCAATAACTAGATGATGGCTATCGTGGCATACATCAAACTTCCCACAATCGATGCATAAGGGACCTTGGCTATCTTGGCCCTCTGCTCATCTGTCTGTGGAAAATCGGCCTGCGAGACCTTCACATAAGAATGTAATGGACAGCCAATAGGCTTTACATCTTGCATGGGAAAACGCTGAAGGAATTTATGAATGTACTCCCTCTGTGAGAGGTAGAGTAGTCCCTGATGCCTGTCGCGCTTAATGCGCATACCAAGAATGTGAGAGGCATGTCCCAAATCCTTCATCCCAAAGCTCTTCTTTAGCTGAGATTTAAGAGCATCAAGCTCATCATGAGCTTTCCTGCTATCAGCATATCATCCACATAAAGTACTAAAATAAGCAATGAGCCATCACGGACTTTCTTCTGTAAAGACATGGTTCAATAGCACTCCTACTATAGCATTGTATTTGCATAAATGCATCAAACTTATGATACCACTCCCTAGGTGCCTGCTTCAAGCCATAAATAATTTTCTTCAACTTGCACACAGGTGCTCCCTACTAGGTTCTGCAAAGCCCTTAGGCTGCTCATAGCCTCATCATAGGTGAGAGGCTCTCCTACATCTGTAACCAAGACATAATGTATCGAGGGCTCAAATTGATCAGGTGGACATCTAGCTCTAGTAGATTGTCTCACTGCACACTCTGCTACATGTCTAGCATCTTGTCCAACACCTTGACCATGTATACCAACTGCTGTTGCAGGCTGTCCAACTGGCTATGCAAGAGCATGTGGCTCCTCTTGGAATATAACCCTACGTATCTCTACCCCCTTCTCAAGCTGCTTATGTATCTTATCTTCATGGAAGACTACATCATGGCTGTGGATGACTTTCTGCACCTGTAGATCCCATAGACTGTAACCCATCTCTCCTGCATCTCCATAGCCAATGAAAATGCATTTGACACTCTTAGGATCCAGCTTACAACACTTGTCTTTAGGCACATGGCAGAATGCCTCACATCCAAAGACACTTAAATGCGCATAAGACAGAGGTTTCCAAGTCCATACCTCCTCTGCAACTTGGAAATCCAAACCACTAGAAGGTGATCTATTTATGATATGCACAACTGTACTGACTGCCTCAGCCCAAAATCTCTGTGGTAGGCTTTCATGGCTAAGCATACTATGTACACACTCTGGGATGGTTCTATTCATCCACTCAGCCAAACCATTCTAGGGTGGGGTATAGGGGGCAGTCAACTGACGCTTAATACCCCTCTTGTCACATAGTTGCTCAAAGACACATGACACATATTCTCCCTCCATTGTCAGTCCTAAGGCATTTCAACCTATGCCTAGTTTGGTTCTCAACCAATGCAAGCCATCTCTGAAACACAACCAAGACATTTGATTTAAGCTTAATGGGATAAGCCCAGACTTTACATGAAAAATCGTCAATAAACGTCACGAAATACTTTGCACCACCCATAGACTGACAAGGCATGGGCCCACAGATATCTGAATGTACCAATGCCAAGGGCTCACTCATGCGTGTCCTACAGGACTTCTTATGCGTATTCCTAATCTGTCTGCCATAAAGACAATACTCATATGAATTAAAACATGCATAGCCAAGGGGTGGTAAGTAGTGCAAAAACCAGAAAGAATTATAATTTCCTTTAAGGACATATGGCCCAAGTAGACATGCCAAAGAGATACGTGTGGGATGGAGCCCACTAACAAAACATGATCAATAGAGGATCCATCAACTACAAGTGAATAGAGGCTACCAGCCTTGGAACCTCTAGCTAGCACAAGTCTGCCACGGGTGATCTTCCAGGTAGGATCCCCAAAAGATACATAAAACCCAGCATCATCAAGCTGCCCCTATAGACGTAAGACTACGTGTAAGCGCAGGTAAATGACATACATCCTGTAACAGAAGACAAGGTGAGGAATCATGACATCTCACCCAATGCCGAGTCGAAAAGCGAGCTGTGCAAGAAGTGTCAGGAACCTCTGCAGAAGAAGAGTCGAGCATCCCCGAGTCCATGACATATAGGAGATAAGCGATCCCGCAGCTCCATACAATGGAGCAATCCAAGAATGCTTCTCATGAAGCAAGCATAACTCATCAGTGCACAACTGTAAAGCATCAGAGTCACGCATAGCATCACCGTGGCGCATACAAGACAGCGGAGAGTAGTCAAACACTCCAGAGTCAATCACTGAAAGAGACCCAACATCCCAGACACTCATCCAATGGGGTCTCAAGTCTACATGTGGCCTGAGCGAAGTGGAAGACTGACATATGGCTGGCTGTCCAGCCTGCAAAACTACAAAAAAACAACGCTCATGAGCCTGCAAGGGGTCTAGCAACTGACCACCAACATCTTGACCCTGATTGCTATGCATAACTAGGTAATCTGGGCCAATAAGTGCCTCATTTTCAGCATAAACAACATGTTGTAATGGCACTGTAGCTGCTATAAAATCAGTAATAAAGCGTACTAAGCGCTCATCAAGAGGCCTAAGAGGTGTCTGCATCTCATAGAAGACAACATGATGGTTGCGTATGACCTACTGGGCATCCAAATCCCATAATCTTTAGTCCTTAAAGTCACCATCTCCATAACCAAGGAGGATACATCTACGTGACATAGACTCATGTGGCCTACGTACAAATGCCTGGCAGTCAAACATCCTCAAGTAATCATAGGAGGGCTGCATGCCACTCCATGCCTCATGGGGTGTAATACCATCCAAGGTCAAGCACGGCGTCCTATTAACCAAATAGACTGCTGTCATAAGGGCCTCAGCCCAAAAGCCATAATACAACCCATCTCTGGTAGGCATAGAAGTAACCTTTGCATGTAAGGTCAAGCTCATGCCATGAGCAATCCCATAATATTGTGAGCACAAGAAATCAATGCCATACTACTGACAAAAGGTCTGAAAACTGAGAGAGAGAGCATGACTCTCATAATCCATTTGCAAGCACCTAGGCCTGCTACCAGAAGAATCCATAAACCTATTAAGCATGACTACAACATCCTCAATCTGCACCAAGGGAAAATCCTAAACACGATGGATAGCATGATCAATAAAGCTCACAAAGTAAGACGCTCCACCAAGTGATTGGGAAGGCATAGGTCCATATAGTGCACAATGGACAAGATCTAGAGGAGCATGCCTTGTACGATTGCCATAAGCCAAGCGGGCTCTGCAAGGACCAAGAGTACAATCAGGGAAAGTATCAAGATCTGTAAGTGACATAGGAGACAACAATGAGTCTAAATGAGACAAGATCTCCATTTCTTTGTGGTGCATATGGCCTAGGCGATAATTCCATAACAATGCATGTGGTATTCGGATAACTGTAACCATAGAATGTCCCACATGAGAGACATGCACTGGGTAATGAGAATCAAATCTAGAACCTCTGGCCAAAACCAAGCAACCACGACAGATCTTCCATGACCTATATCCTGCATTATGCAACTGACTAACAAAAATCAAGCTCTTATTGAGCATGGGAACATGTAAAACATCCCTGAGTATAAGATAAGTCCCATTAGGCAAAGCTAGGTATATAACCCATGTACCAACAATAGCATAAGACTGCTCAAGGCCCAAATCAATACATCGGTTCAACCTCTGTGGAAGAAGAGAACCATGCTCTATGAGGGGTAACATGACAAGATGCCATAGAGTCCAAAAGCCAATCAAATGCATAGGCCTGATCACTGAGCAAGTAAGCTGTAGGGAAACAAGATGACATGAGTATATGCTCAATTGCATTATCATGGGTAATTGCATGCACCTCACCACTAGTAAGAGTTGTAACACCTGCTACATTTGCTGTATCTTTGACTTTCTGCTCATGTCGAGTCCGTCTTTGTCTCTGCTGCTCTCTAATCCATCTAAAGCATTTTCTTTGAACATGCCCAAGCTTTCCACAATGGAAGCAAACAACATCTGAAGTAGAAGAACATGTAGAAGACGACAAGGAATCCAAGTCATCATGAATAGGGCTATCCATAGCATCCAAGGAGCTCAAGCAGTCGAGGGATATCCCAATGGAGGGAACCTGCTCATAAAGACAATCATCTGCAAGTAAATCAGTGGTAGAAGCATGCTGCAAAGGCTCATGAAACCTCAACACATGGAAGGACATAAAGGCATCAACCAAGGATGCAAAAGCTCCCACATGAAGAAGAGTCGTAGCCAAGTGCATGACATAACCAACCATAGTACGGTAAAGCATAAGACATCTGTTATAAGAGCATATGGTATTCAACCATGAAATCAGTCCATAACCATAATGGCAAACATGACTCTGCAGTACATCAGACCATATAGTAGCATCCAAGTCAATGCAAGACCGGTAAGTGGCATAAGATCCTGTAATGGTCAAGCTCTAGGAGAAGCCCAAGTATGTGTATAACAACATCCAAATAAGTGGCTCTGTAAAGTACATGATAGTAGACAAAGTGCATAGCCGGGTAAGCATCAAGAGCAACTGCTCTCTAACATGTATATGTGCAAAAGCAACCCAACTAGCATAGAAGCTAGGCAACACAGAAGCAACAAAGCCATAATTGCTAAACCCAAGCACTGTCAAGAAGTCTAGTGATCAAGACGTAACCCACAAAGAACCAAGCATCAATGAGCAATGAAATCTCAATAACCAACTTCCAAGACAATGGAGTAAGCACTACTCAAAACATGTATCTACATCCAAGTAAATCCAAGATTCATAATCGGGGCATTAAGGGTCAAATAGCATCCAAGGTGCATAAGTGATAAGCCAACCAAATGCAAACTACTCCACAAAATTCTCAAATGCAAGTCGATTCAAGCCCAAACATCTACTATACTACAGCCAAACCCAAAAGCATCCACATCAGACATCAGTCCCGTAATGGGTAGCACGGGGCATAAAGCTTGTCAAGTGGAATGCCAGCTGTAAAGAAAATGATAGTGAACCAAGAATTGAGCTCTACTCTTTGCTCAAGAAGCATCAGGGAGTATAAACATCAAAGTGGCATCATCCAAATACATCAGCATATCATCCTGAGTAGTCGGGAGCACCCATAGACCATAGGCACAACCAAGTTGCAGGTAAAATAACCTGTCAACCAAGGTAGCATAAATCCCAACCAACAACGAAGTGTCCGCATCCAAATCAAGGCTCAATAGCTCTCAAATAGCATATCCAGGCATAAACCATGATGACCAAGCATCAATACATCCAATAGGACACCCGAATGTCAGCAAAGAGCATTATGCATAAGCTGTCCCTGATAAAACCTTGCTGCCTAAACAATGTACATCAATAAATCCCTACATAAATCGAGCTATGGAAGCTCAAACAAAGTCCCAAAGCATCTCAAAACATTGGGCAAACATCCCCAAAGCATTTGGGCATCAAATACCAAGCCTCGGGAGCATCACATAAGCTAAGAGCATGACATTTTTTTGCTGTAAATCAACTCAGATCTATTACGGAAAATTCTATGATCAAAATTTGGTAGATCTGACATCACCATTACATTTGGAGCATGCCATAACCCCAAGGTTAGACTCTTATCTTGCCTAAATCGGGTTCCAGATACTCGAGATATGAGAAAAATGGGATTTTTTAGCCAGATTTTGAAATAGGCACAAAAAAACGTGAGTTGCTACTGTGGGGCCTGTTGGTTATGCTGAGGATAAGGGGGCAAATGGGGGCATACAAGGTACCCAATGAAGCCAAGGAACACCTGCAAAGAGCCTATGAGAGCCGGGGAGAGGCAAGAGATCAAATCTTACCTCGGGGGGAAGAGGCCATGGCTGGCATTGAAGCTCCAAGCTCTAGGTCTTCAATCCAGGCTGAAGTAATGCCGGGCCAAGCTCCACGATCAAGCTCTGATCCAAAGCTCTAATACCAATTGAAGGGGATGCAATGGTAGTGGAGAAGGAGAAGAGGAAGATGTGGGAGAGAAGAGTACACACAATGTAGGTGTTGTCTAACTAAACTGATAGCCTGATTGCACTATCATATTATATATGAATAAAGAATGGGTAGTCACAGTGTACACGTGCAGGTCCAAAGGCCTTTTACCCCAACAAAAGCCAGCACTGTGCATACATAGAGTGAACCTCGGTCATGGTGTAGCATCACAAGAATTAGCTACAAGTATGTACTCCCCATCGAAGTCATTAGTCTGCATGACATTTATCTCCTGTATTTTTACACTAGATTTCGCGGGTACTATGCTGCGATCAGAGAAATTTTCCTGTACTTTGATTTTCCCCTTATCTTTGCGCTTCTCATTGCGCAACTCATGACACTGTGGGCGTATATGTCCCTTCTTGCCGCAATGATGACATGTCACATTAGCATTTCTCCCACGAGACTTGCTGCGCGACTTACCACATGACTTAGACCTAGACTTTTGCGAGTCTCTGCCACGTCCATACCCACAGTCATTCTTACTATCTCTGCCTCTAACAATCAAAGCATGCGGCACACGAGAGGCATCCAAGTTCTTACGGTTGGTCTCTTCTTGCAGAAGAGCACTCTCTACATCAGGCAAGTTCAAAATAGTAGTAGGAGTAAATAAGGCATTGCGGAATATATCCCATGACTCACTCACAGTCCCAAGCAAAAACAATGGAGTAACCTCATCATTGGAGGCAATGCCCTGTGAAGTCAAGTTCTTGAGAATAGCATGGAACTAGCTCAAATGAGCAGACATTGATTGCGCATGTCCACAAGTTGCTTCAACCAGTACATCTAACTTGCTAGACTTTTCTTATCATAGAGATTCTTGATTTTATCCCAAAGCTACCAAGCACTCTGTGCTTTCTCAACCACATTGTAATGCACCTGTTCAGTGAGAGACAAGATGATGGTGGACTTGCATAACTCATCAAGCTCATCCCATTCGTCATCAGTCATAGTTTTAGGTTGCTCGCCATGCATCCTTAGTGGCTTTATCTACGATTTCTGCACCAATACTACCTGCCAAACTTGGCTCTTCCAATATGTATAATTCATACAATCAAGCTTAGTGATGTTGAAGATAGCACTATTAGTGGCCAATATTCAAAGTCAATCACTAATTGTCAATGAAAAACCAGCATCAAGCAGGTATCAACAAGCATGTAACAGTCAAACTGACATGAGCCAACACCCAAACGTGTCAGAGAAAGTCCGTCAGTAAAGTCAGTACACCCCCAATAGGGTAAAATGTACATACCACTGCCAAGACCTAACACAAGTTGGTGTCTGCTCAGTGAATACAAAGCCAAATTAGCCCAATTACATCTACATGGACCAAGGTATATCAAACATACATCATCCACAAGGAGATCCTAGTCTCAAGTATCCAAAATCTCAATATGCATAACCCGCACTGCTGCTCAATGTCTGATAAGCATACAAAGACACTCCCACTGGCACAAAAGCTATAAGTGTCATGCAAATATGCTCAAACAAAGCATGTAAGAGCACCAGTGACAGAGTATCCAAGATCATACATCAGTAAGACATCTAGAGCATATGAGTGGTCAAGTATCCAATGATAGCATCCAATGTCATGAAGACAATCCCAATCAATCTCTGCGACGAGCCAAAGCAAGACCAAAATAAGCTTTAGAATATCCAAATTCAAGCCCAAACGAAGTTCCAGAAGCTTCAAGTCCAAACAATGTAACTAGCATGTGTAGGTAACATACGCATCAAACATGTACCAACAGGTCATACATAGACCATAGGTATAACCTTTGTCACAAAGCATGCCAATGTAGACCAATGTCAAGTAAATGCCAACCAATATGGAGCTCAAACAAGGCTCAAAATACATTTTGGAACCATCCAAAGCATTTTCCAACCTTCATTTGCATCCCAATAGTCATATGAAAACACCCGGGAAGCATCTATGACCAATAGGTAGAGCATAAAGTGACTAAATAAGCTTCAGCCCTGGAATGCACATCAATGATTAAATGTGTAAAACTGAGTATTTCAGGCCACTAAATCAGCTCCAAATGATGGCCAATCAATAGGCATACATTCCCTAAACATTCGGGGACCACTTTTGGGACCAATCGGGCATAATCGGGCATCTAAAGACCATGTAGCATAAGTATACAATGTAATGACAGGGGGGTGCCCTATTTTGGGCTGCCTATGGACTATGTAAAAAAAGTCAATGGTTGAGAAAATTCAGCCCCAAAAGCATCTCACATCATAGGCATACATTCCCCTAGCATTCAGGGAGCATTCGGGACCAACCAGGCATCAAATGTCAATGCCAAAGTGATCCAGACATAAAATGCTAATGTAGCACTACTATGGGCTGCCTGTAAATTGTGTATAACAGTCCCAAACCTGAAGTAAATCACATCAATGCTCAATGCCAAGGTTCGGTATCAAATGCCAAGCATAAACCAATTGTATAGTGCCCAAATGAGGCTGCCAATGAGTGCCAAGGGAGGGTTGAAATAAAAAACAAAATTTTTTGCAGTCCCTTCATGATGTACCCTGCAAAATGAAATAAACACTCAAAAAAATGCTTCAATACCTCTGAAGGAATGCCATGGGGGTTCCCAAATGGGCCAAGAAGTCGGGGAGTGATGAGAGCTGGAGAGAGTCGGCTATGGTTGCTAGGAAGGAAACCCAATGAGTGAAGGTAATGAATAGGAAGCTAAAGGAGTCACAGACCAAGCTTGAATGCTCAAGCAACCACACTCTGATACTAGTGAAAGGTGGGAAGGATCAAAGCTTGCTTGCAAGAGCTATGGCGGGAGAACAAGAGCAAGAAAGAGAGAGACACAAAGTGGGAACTCTAACAGTCACAATGTGTGACCGGGCCTCCCTTTATTCAAACCATCACTAAAAGAATAAAGAATAAAGTGACAGGCGCCCGCCACCTACAGTGTGCAGTGGCGGGTACTGTTAGTGTAGTAATACACGAGCGGCTAGGCAGAGGTGCCTTTACCCCCAACAAAAGCCACCAATAGTTCTCCATTTTCAGGTGGTTAGGAAGAGCAAGAGGAAGCCATAGTTGGAGCTTGTAAAAGATTCATCTTTCTACTCTAAGCTAAATTTACCCAATAGAATGTGCCAAAGTCACTTTGTGAAAGTTAAAAGGGCTTCTTCATTGATCATAACTCATCAAGAAAAATCCTTAGTCACTCTTTATAAGGTTAAAATGCCAATTTCCATATTAGAAATGGGCATACTCTACATATTCATGATATTCGAGTATAATAATGCTATTGTAAGTCCAAATGATAAGCTTTATATGAGGTCCAAAATCAAGCATTGCAATGAGGCCAAATATCATTATCAATTATATGGGCCATATCTTGGGCATCCTACTACACTCTTGAATTCTGAATGGTGACTTTGAAGGACCACATGCAATGTCCCAAAACATCATGATACTATGTTATGTCTACTAACAATAAGGCTATGTGATGCATTTTTCAACAATAAGGCTACGCGATGTCTACTAACAATCCAAGGTGCAAATGAAGAACAAGAATATAAAAAATAAGTCCACAAAGAAAAAATGCACAAAGTTCAAATGTTAAGCCAAAGTCAAAGCCAAATAAGAGGGCTAGAGCTAAATATGAAAGTCAATGTCAAAGATAATTCCACAGCCACAAGAAGATAAGAAGACCCAAGAGTTAAGTACCATCATGAAGCAAACCAAAGAAATCAAAGATTATAGGAATAAGAAGTAAAGAGAGAAAGAGTCCAAAGTTCCAAGATAAAAAGAAGAGCATCAATTATTCACTAAATCCATCCCCTCTTTTAAAAAAACCCTCATAATCCATCCAAAGAAGCATAACTTGATTAATTTGTCAACCACCTAGCAATTGGGGCACTCTGATCTACCATCCATTGCTTTGTAAAAGCTTATTAAGCTGCAAGTCTAGTTTTGCAACTAAGGGGGATCCCCCCCCCCCCCCCCCCCCCCCCGGGAATAGGATGTTTTATGATGCAACGTAAAGAATCACAAGCTACTCTTGAGGGGGGAATGATGAATACAAGGATGGATTAGGGTGAGCAAAATGGAAGTTTGTTGACCGAGATCCTTAAAGGAAAAAATTGAGTAAAACCCACAAAAATGGACTAAGTAGTTTGATATCCCTTTCTAAAGATCAGAGCTTTTAAAATGCAAGCATTCCAAGCCATGTAGCCATCTATGTATGTATAGCTTGGAATGGATGCACAATTTCATAACAATTGGAAAGGAATTCACTAGAATGTTATTCACAAAATGAAACTTTCCAAGCGAATTACAAATTAAGTGACATGAGAGAAACATTTCAAGGTTTTCTACTATATGTTTCATTGTTACATTCCTTGGTCCTTCCTTTATGTTTAGATCCTCTTTAGTGGATAACAAGTTCCCTTAGATCTTACAAAGCCCTCTCCATAAGGACACCTTCTCCTTTTGCCTTCACCCCTTCTCTTTGGGTGCCCTCCTCTCTTGAGTCAACACCAATATTAAAGGCCTACTACCCCTTTTCTTTGATTCCCCCTATCTTGTTTCAATACTCAATGCTCATATTCAAGACCTATTGCCATTTTCTTTAGGTCTCCCCCTCTTCGGGTCAACATTGTCTCATGGTCTTTGTCCATGTACCATGTAGGCTAGGGCCATCCAACTCCCATTACTCATTTCTTTCAAGGCATAGTCATTTTTGGATCCCCTATTTTTAAAATGACCCCCACCCTTCTAAATAATGATGCTTACCCAATCAACCAAACCACTTTTTCCTTTCCTAGAAAATAGCCTAAAATGTCTCCCTCCCTCCCTTCCTCCCACTCATCTATGTGTGTGTGTGTGTGTGTGTGTGTGTGTGTGTGTGTGTGTGTGTGTGTGTGTGTGTGTGTGTGTGTGTGTGTGTGTGTGTGTGTGTGTGTGTGTGTGTGTGTGTGTGTGCGCGCGCGCGTGCGTGAGTGTGTGTGTGTGTGTGTGTGTGTGCGCGCGCGCGTGCGTGAGCATGTGTGCAATCTTAAAAGAGATTACAAAACCACGATATATTTTGAGGATTTGCTATAAAATAGAGAGAGAAGCCGACTTTTTTTTGGGGATTTAGAGAGAGAGAGAGAAAGAAAGAAAGAAAGAAAGTTATATTAACGTCTTCTAAAGACCAAAACTGGCCTATGAGACAAACTGTGATACAACTGATGAGGTCCAGCTATCCAAAATAAAAGTGCTGAATGAAAAGCTAAAAGTTGGAAACTGAAAATACGGTGCTGTGAGTGTGATAAGTGTCGTGTATGTGTATGTGCGTATGTAGCTCTGGTACTCCAGATAATGGCTACAAAAGGGGAACAAATGTCGGCTGTGATAGGGGAACAACTGTCGGCTGTGATAAAGTGGTGCAATGTGTATATGTAACAGATGCAGGGAGATATACTATCCTGGGATGTAGTATATGTAACAGATGCAGGGAGATATACTATCTTGGTGCGATGTGTATATGTAACAGATGCAAGGAGATATACTATCCTGAGAGAGAGAGAGAGAGAGAGAGAGAGAGAGAGAGAGAGAGAGAGAGAGAGAGAGAGAGAGAGAGAGAGAGAGAGAGAGAGAGAGAGAGAGAGAGAGAGAGAGAGAGAGAGATGGTGGGGATGTGTATGTATGTGCATGCATGTGTGTGTGTGTGTGTGTGTGTGTGTGTGTGTGTGTGTGTGTAGCGAAAAAAGCCCTCCTCCCCAATGTAGTAGTGGAATAAGCCCCAACCCCCCCTGCCGAGACACACACGAACACACACATACACATAGAGAAACAAATTCTCATCAATAGAGAATGTGTAACATCCGAGGAATTCCATCTAACAAGATTCCATCTCATACTGTTGTACTCAACTTTTTTAATTAGCCCATAAACTTTCCATAGGCATAGAAGCCACATACTTCAATGTTGAACTAGTGAACATGCACACATACCATATATGCATATATTTGATCCCATTGTAAGAATATAACTTCAAATTGTACACAATCTATGCTATAATGCAATGTGTTTCCCAAGAACGAGATCTATGCATACTTGTGCCCCAAAGCTATTATAGGAGCAACACAACCAATGCTTTAAAAGTAATTTTAGACCCTCATCACAATCATAAGCATCTATATACCAAATAACTTTCACCCATTACTAGTCCCCAAAAGCTCATGTTATAAGAACAAGTATATCCTTGAGAATTCTAAGACATGTTGACACCATCATGCACTTTAGGTCTTCATGCATGTGCTTATCTTTCACTCAAAAGTCTTGTTTGGAGTTTTTACTTCACTCAATTTGGGTTAGCTAGATGAATAAATGGTTCAATAGAACCTTAAGATCAAAGCATGGCTATACAATAATCCAATGGTGCAAGCATTAATGCAAATCATAGAGTTTTAAAATGAACATGACTTTAAGAAGAAGCCACCAAAAAGTGGAAAAAATCAAACAGCGAAACTTAATTTAGGAAGGTGGAATAAGATTTTGGGTTAACTTTTACATTTGTCAAATAGAGACCTAAACTATCATACTCTTGACTACCTAAAGGGCTCTAGATCAATGAAGAATACTTGTGGGTGGATTTATTTATCCCTCTTTGCTTGCTCCATTCTTTCATGTCACCCTCTTATTAGTTAGATATTGATCTTGCACTTGCATGATGGACAAAATCATACATAGGAATTGAGCATTTACAATTACTTTCAACTCTTAAAATCCTCTATAAACTTATTGTTTATCCAAAAAGGGAGCTACTAAAAGTGTATGATGTTGTTTTAGTCCTAGGGACTATTTTGACTTTCCACAAGCTTAGAGAAGTTAAATAGTATTGACAAGCATAACATTTAAATGCCCTTCATTTTGAACCATTGAAAATGGTTCTAAATTATCAGCAAGTGCTTTTACCTAAAATATAATTAGGTACTACTTAATATGTGATTTATTTTCAAATCTTGGATAGCTAGGCTCATTGATCAAGTTGTCTAAGATGTGCCAAACTTGAATCATACCTTGAAAATTTTGTAGAGGCCAAATAAAGCTCTGTCTCAAGCTACAATGTTGACTTTCTTAAGATGCATTGCAGGAGTGGTCCCAATTGGGATGATTACTAAAATATATATTAGCAAGTTACACATTATGTATTTTCTCAATGGAAGAACCACATTGGTTGAAGTTATTGTGACACGTAGTCCATATTCCTAAAAGGAGGAGAAGGAGGTTAGATCCAAAAGTTTAAAAATGCATATTTATTGGATATGCAGATAATTATAAATCATGTAGATCATACAATCTAGTTTCTTGAAAGTTACATATGAGTGTTGTCTTCTATGAGTTGAATACGTGGTTACTAGTTAAGACATGTTACCATCACTAATTGTGGCTAAAATAGATAATGTAGAGTTAGCCCTCAAAATGTGCCATCTATTGATTCAATAAGAGCCAATTCAAACGAATAAAAATCTATGGATGGGCAAGTCAAGGCAACAAATCAGAGAGCTGCAAACATGTTTTTACCCCGAGGGTGCACATTATAGAATATGTAAGATACCACATGAGCTCAAAAGAAAGGGTATTTTATTTACTAAAATTTACAAGTTTACATTTAAAAAATGGGATTTTTTATTAAAATTAAAAAAATTGAAAGTCTAGTAAAGTAAATTGGGTCATTTTATAGCCTTATAGCATGTAAAGAAAGGGATTCAACATAAGGTTGACGATCATGGCACTTTTGTAAGATCTCAAAATAACAAGTGATTCTATTTTCATAAATCATTGTAAGCATTCTCACACATTTCTTCATATTGCAAGAGATGGATCAATGCAATGTAGATTTTTTTTTCACTAGCCTTTTGTTTTGTAAATAGCACAATTTATTACTTAGAAATCAACACACATTGGGGTTGTGTAGTATGGTTGGTTTCATATCCATTTATAAGGATTAAGTAATTTTAGGGATTATTGGAGATGTTATTACATGTGTAACTTAATAAGACTTTTTGGGTAGCTACAATATAAATTTTGAATTTTAGAATTTTCTAATTACGATATTTCACAAATAGTTTTTGTAAACTTTCTAATACTATTGTAGGAATAAGTAGGCCATTTATATACCATACAATACTTCTTTCCATCTTCATCGTCTAAAATTCTCTGTTATATTTAGAAAGTTGAGGTCATGTTGAAACTATCAACGGGATGTAGCCATGTACAAGGCTTGAGTAAAAATGCAATTTGATCATTGTGCATCATCATCATCTAGCAAACACTCTATATGATGGCATATGCTCAATTAATGTCCAAACATGAACTTGAGCTAATGCTAATGTATCATTGTAATCATGTCGACAACAACTCTAGTAAGAAGAAACACACTTCACCTTTGGAAGGTTTCCCTTTAGATCCATTCATGTTGATATTTACGATTTATAGATTTTTGCTTGGTCAACTTCATAGACCAATCGCCTTGACATCCTTGTACTCTAGAACAAGCCAAGCTCATAAACATCACAAGGTATATCCTACCTTAATTCTTTGGTGGGAATGCACATGGCCTCACTATTGATTACGATTTGAAATACTAATGGAGAGAGAGAGAGAGAGAGAGAGAGAGAGAGAGAGAGAGAGAGAGAGAGAGAGAGAGAGAGAGAGAGAGAGAGAGAGAGAGAGAGAGAGAGAGAGAGAGAGAGAGAGAGAGAGAGAGAGAGAGAGAGAGAGAGAGAGAGAGAGAGAGAGAGAGAGAGAGAGAGAGAGAGAGAGAGGTTATGAAAGTAAGATTGATTAGTAAATTTGGATAATGAAAGGGGCCAATTAAATATACTTGTATTTTATTTATTAGGTATTTAAAAATGTGAGCTTAGGGGTGAAAATGGTGAGCTTTTGTAAGGCGTATGCCATCCGCACATACTATGAGACCTACAAAGAAGAGGTGATCATTTAAGTGTACTAAGCATTACTCAAAATGAGATATAGAGATGCCATATCAACACACTTATCTTGGAGGAGGGAGGAGTATAGTGCCTCGGAATACTTATCATTTTTTTCTCTACAAAGTCTAAAAGAAGGCACTAGCATAATATATGTACTTTAATGAAGCCGCCTCCATGGCCAATATGTGCACTTGCTATATGCACAACCTATCATTTCAGTCTTGGCCTCTTCTTTGTCAAAATAATTGTATTTGTGCTCTCTACCTCTCTTCTAAGAAAATACCCTCTCTTGATGGCTCACATGAAGGGAAAAATATGGGTATCCAAATCTTGTTCTATGTGTTTTTTCCAAACAATATAGAGCTTCAAAAATGTGAGATAGGAAATCTAAGATTATCATCATGGTATAAGTGGTTTAGTATCTTGTTGGACACTTTTGCCTAATAGGCATTGCATCCCTCTTGGTGTGATGTCACAACCTAGTTATTTGCCTTGACTTGTGTGCTAAAAACCTTTGTGCAAAAGCAGCAAGTTGTTGTATACTAGTCAACACTATCGCACAATTAGATAAACAGGTAATAGAAACAAAAACAATTGCAAAAAATAGTATAGAATGCTGAAGCTATCAAGAAGAGCCCCAATTAGGTTGCACCGAGGCTCTTCTTCAAGTTCTGAAACCTAATTTCAACCCATCATCACCTTCTTCAGAGTCCTTAAAGTACAACTTATTGCACGTGCTTATGTTAGAAAAATTCAACTTACGTGTTGGTTATCCTTACCAGGTTTAAACTACTTTAGATAACTTAACAAAATATCTTGAAACAACACACTCACAATAAAGAACATTTATATTCACAATATTCAAAAACACTAAAAATATTAAGTAGCTTAAGAAACATATCCAAAAACAAAACCAATGTTGGGGTAAAGGCCAATGGTTAATAGTTGGTGGGCACCCCATATATAAGTACACATTGTATAGCTATATGTAAGTGAAGATAACGAAGAATACAAGTACTAGTCATTGTATCCACAAAAACCCTCTTGTGTGCTTCTCTCTCTCAACCCTCTTGCACTCCATAGCTTCTATCTCACATCCACCATTGCTTCACTCTCAATTGGTGTCAAAGCCACATACATGAGAGCTTGTTCTTGGAGCGAGGAGTGTGAGGAGTAATGCTTTGTCATGAAAATTGAGGATTTGAGATTTTTCTACGACACTTGTGCTTACTTTCTGAATCTTGATAGAGGCATTATTCTCATCAATGAGATGTATATCTAAGTCAAATAGTGTTTTGATTTGAGTAGTCATTGAGGTTCCGATTTGGGAGCTTCCATAGCCCAATTTGGTTGCATTTGGATAGCCATTAGTGGTGGCTGAAATTAAAGTAGAACAACTTGGTTTTGGATGCTCAAAAAGAGGTTTTTGTATATGCTTTTGATGTATTCAAGCATAGGGGCTACTTAAGTAGGGGGCAACTTATTACTTGGAAGCAAGGGGCTTACTTCCCACAAGTAGAGGGCTTGCTTAAGTAAGGGTCTACTTACAAGCAAAGGCTTGACAGAGAAAAGGAAGAGAGAGAAAGACTTGATGGTTTGTTGAGATAGTGATGTTTATGGGATGTGCTACTACTTACTCAAATGCTCCAAGAGAGTGTTTATGATGAAAACAATCTACTTTGATAAATTTTTGAGGCGTCAACTATTCTCCCATTTCTATCACACTTTTTAGTCTTCTAGAAGCTACAGTGTATGTATTTTATCACATGAATACATTTTCACAACTTTTGTATTAAGATTAATTAAGGTAACACTAGTTTTACACAAAAAAATTGATATACATGTGTTTTAGAGGTTGTTTTTCTTGAGATTAATAGTCATGAAATTCCAAAAAAGAATTGCAAAAAGATTGTATGCATTGAAGAGTGCTTGGGCTATTTTTGTTTTGTATTTACCATTGCATGGAGCATTTAATTTTATAGTATTTTGGTCTTTTAGTTGACCATATCTTAATTACTTGGTGTGCATTTATCTTAGTTTTGGGATATTGATAATATTTGGGCCATTGTTTAACTTTGCAAGGCACTTGTGTTGTAGATAATTAGTCTTCTTTAGACTTAAATTTGGGATATATCTTGGTGTTTTCATGTGAGGATATATTGCAACTATAATGACTTCTTCATATACTTTTGAAAAAGTGTTACTAAATATTGAAAAATTAGATGGCACCAATTTTTCTTACTGGAAAGAAAAAATATACACTATATTGGTTTAGAAAAAGCAGGTAAAGCCAATCAAATATAATAGTGTTAAGCATGAGGGTTCATGTATGGAAAGAAATGGATGAGTTGACCTATTCCACCTTCATGTTTATACTTTCAAAGTGTGTATATTTCAATGTAAAAGACACAATAGGTGGTACATATGACATATGAAAAAAGTTTTGTGACTTATATGAGAAAGAAAGTGTTGCCTCACAAGTATAAAATTTAAAGAAACTCATTAAACTCTACAAAAAGGAGAGGACTTCCATGTCTAGCCATCTTATTGAGTTTAATACCATTTTAGCTAGTTCATATTGTAGAAGATCATTTTACATGATTCAATTGAGGCTATGTTTTTGTTGGTCACCTTGCTTGAGAGTTGGGACACTTTCAAGATAGACATTAATAACTTTTGCACTTGCATGCAGTCTTATGAGTGTTAATATTGAGAGTAGTTTGCTTACTAAGGAGGTGAATAGAAAGAACAATGCATGGTCAAAGAGTTCTAGCGCACTCATTGTGAGAGAAAAGTCAAATGCTAGGGGAAACTCTTGTGAGAAAGGCCCATCAAGGAGTACATCTCATATAGCAAGAAGGATATGTAATGTTTCTTTTGTGATAAGAAGGGATATACAAAGAAAGATTGATATATAATAGAAGAACAAGTAAAAGGGCAAAAATCATAATAAGGATCATAGCAAAAAGAAAGAGAATGACAAGGCAAAGATAGTAGCGATGATGGAAATGTCTTGTATGTTTGATATTTCAGTGATGCATTCTTGTTGCCCTGGATAATAGTACTCAAGAGAATCATTCCATGTCATTCTGCATAAAGTGCAGTTTATTACTTATGATGCTAAGAGATGAGAATGTGTCCATCTAGGTAATAACTATGCATGTGGCATAGTTAGTATAGTGGATATACATTAGTCACATTACCTAATGGATCTTCTTTTTGTCTTGCAAAATTTATGACATGTTCTAGACACGACTAAGAGATATACATCAATCATAGCCCAATAGATATTCTTTTGCCTTGAAAAATATATGGCATATGTTTGAGACTTGACTAGGATTTGGATTAGTACAAGATAGCCTGATGACTATGGTTACAGAATAATATTTAGAGATCATATATGGAAAATTTGCAAAGGGTCTCTTGTTATTGTTGCCAAAGGGCCTAAATCTAGTACTTTGTATCCTTTATATATTTTTGGGATTGAAGAACATATTGTAGCCATCACTTGTGAATAGACATCGATTTCTTTATTGCATCACCATTTGGAACACATGTTAGTTACTAGAATAAAAGCATTATGCCATTTCAATCATCTTTTCTATTTAAAATTTTCTAACCTTGATTTTTGTGAGCATTTTCTTTTTAGTAAACAAACTATATTGTTGCATAAGAGAGATGATAATATTAGAAAATCAAAGTGCTTAGATTTGAGTCATAGTGATTTATGTAGGCCTATACCCACAGTCTCATTGAGTGAAGCCTTTTATTTTGTTACTTTTACAAATGATGCCATTAGGAAGATTTGGGCTTACTCTCTTCATAAGAAGAGTGAAGTGCTTAGGCACCTCAAAAGTTCTTGGTATCCACAAAAAATCAATTAGATAGCAGTTTAAAATTATGCAAAATGCCATGTTAAAGACACGTACTATTTCCTTTGTTGCTACAAATGTTGAAGTCAAAAAGCTTTCAAAGGTGTTGGATGTTCCAAAGATTAAGAGAAATATGTTATCGATTGCTTCCATGATTGATCTTAATCATGGCGTGAAGTTTACCAAGATAGGTGCAAAAATCCTTGATAGTGCTAGCAAAGTTATTGGTAAAGGAGAAATAAGAAACAAATTATTTTGAACTAAGTGCTGGGCAAAAGTAAACTTTGGTATCAAAGATTTGGTCACATTGGATTTGCAATGTTAAAGGAGATACATAAGTAAGATATAGTTGCTCATCTACTTGCAAAATTCAAGTCAAGGAATCATATGAAGCTTGTATAATAGGCAAGAAATAGAGAAAGTCATTTCCACAAGAAAGTAAGAATAGATCAAAGACTCCTCTGGAGTTGGTGCATGTTGACTTGTGTAGTAAAATGCCTATACAAGCCTCTGGGGGGTCTTCTTATTTTATGTTGATTGTTGACAACTATAGTAGGAATATGTGGATATACTTTCTTTGTGATAAGGCTCAAGCCTATGGTAAGTATAAAGAATGGCTAAAACTAGTTAAGGATGAAAGAGGGAAATGTGTCAAGAAATCTAGAACACATGGTAGGGGTGAGTTTAACTCAAAGGACTTTGAAGGATTTCAAAAGAGCAAATGGATTTAACATCAATTGATGATGCCTCATGCACTGCAGTAAAATGGCATTGTTAACGCCAAAATGGCACCTCAATAAAATGGCATTGTTAACACCAAAATTGCACTATTGTGGAAATGATAAAATAATGCTTAAGGGCAAGAGATCACTAACTAGTTTTGGGCTGAAGTTGTTAATATTGTAGTTTGCATTCTTAATTAGAGTTACAAAAAGACTCTCAAGGAAAAAACTCCTCATGAGACCTATATTGGTAAGAAACCATTTTTCTCACGTTTTAAAACTTTTGGATTATGCACATGTTCCAAAGGACAAGAGGAATGAGTTAAAACCAAAAATCATCAAATTTATCTTCTTATGTTATAGTGATAAGATAAAGGCTTACAAATTGTATGACCAAGAGGCAAAGAAGATCATAGCAGTTCACAATATGGTGTTTAAGGACCAAGCATATATAATGGAAGAGTAAAAGGCAAGGTCATCCTACTTTACTACGTAGAGCCATTCCTATCCATAAGGAGGAGGAAATATCATCTTTGGATGATGAGGAGAAAGTTTACCAACTTGTAATTAGAGTATCCATTACCACAATGGGTGAAGTAGCTCTATGATCACAATAATCCTATGCCAACAACTATTGAAGAAAAGTCAAATGGACCAAGGAGGTGTCGAAGAATAGAGAAGCAAAGAAAGTTTTCTGCTCATATAGTCAATATGACCTTGATGGTTGAGATTATCAAAGAAGTAAAGGAGTCACCAAACTTGGAAGAAACACTTATCAATCTTGCATGGAGAGTAGCTATATAAGGTGAGTATAACAACATAATGAAGAATGACATGTTGGGAGCTAGTAGAGTAGCAAGCACTACAAGATATGGGCCTTATATCGACGTTAAAAGTGATGAAAATGTTAATAAAGAAATTTGCCTCCGTCGTCGCAAAAAGCGTCCTTATTGGCGATGCCATAGAACAATTGGTATTAGTGTCGTCATCAGCATCGCTATTTACGTCGGCAAATAACGACGCCGATACCGACGCTTTTTGCGACACTAGTAATGATGCTAATAACGACACGTGCAGTAAATTTGCGACGCTAATAGTGACGGTAACAGGGATTTTTTTTTTTGTGGCATAGCACTATGTGATTTATTTGGGCCATACAAAATAGTTTCTGCAATGTGTACAATGCTTATGTAAATAAAGACAAAGTATACTTAAATCATAACATTGATACATGAAATAAATACATGATCGCATAATGAAAGTGACTGATACAATCATGGCAAGATATCACTACTATATAGAAAAGGTCTACACAGATCACATGACCAAAAAAGAAGGGTGTGTGAGCTCCAGGGATCCAAGGGTGAGCTATAGATCATCACCATGCGAAACCTCATCCCGCCGCAAATGATATGTATTATTGTCCTATGGCCACCACTCCCAAGATGATGGACCACCCCAACATCTAGTCATGCCCTCGCCGCCTCGCGCTGCTATCTCCAACGTCCTGGAGAATCTGTAGCCTCCTCTCTGAGTCAGTGCCAGTCATCCACATCTAGCCACTCGGGCTTTGTAACCCCACTCTTGAGTGCCTTGCGTACGTCTCATCATCTGTGTGACATATATGCACGCATGCAATCCATCATCTAGCCCGTAGAAAACCTATCTGCTATGGCTGGTACTGGAAACTCCTCATGCAAGGATGCTACTATGTAGTCATTTCTCCCCTCCGGTATGTTTTTCCAATGATCCAAGACATTGTGCCGAAAAACTTGTTGGCACAACTCTCTCATGTGAGTCATCACCCTCCTCCCCTCATCATTCATGATGATGGCTCATAACCTATCATCTACAAGGTAGGCATACCCCTCTAGGGTATGCCTAAGATGGGTCCTCTCCCACCTGCGACCCTGATCCTGGGCATATCTAGGAGACCCCTATACATCTCTGTACCGACTGGGATAGTATCTATTGGAGTAGCACCCATAGGGGTGCCACATGCGGACGACTGAGCAAAAGCCAGAGTGATTGGAGTAGAGGTCCCCACAGGTGTGACAAATCCCGAGGTGATGCAACTCCAGCAGAACGACGAGATGGAGATACCGCGTCCGTACCTCCACAGCAGCCACCTTTGGAACCGCCATCAGAGTGAGGAGTAGCACTTGTATCTCGAGCCGACCGTGGGCTCATTGCATCTAGATCTTTGCAGCATCCCCCTGGAGCACTCTCTCCGTCAGGCCCAAGTCTAGAGCGTTGACCTCGTCTACTCGAAATTGAAGCATCAGATCGCACCGAAGTAGATCTAATAGAGCGGCCTGACGGTGTCCGAGATAGCTCCTGGTTTGCCATGTCTCTGAATCTTACCATCTAATCTGGAGACATGCGCATGAAGATCTCTTGCAGCTCCTCATCGCTCATCCCTTGACTCATCCTGATGATCTAAGTATCCACAAAGGTCACCTGCACAGATAAAAAATGATGTTAGTATAATCAATTTAAATCATACAAAGCACGGTAATATAAATCTTAAGAAAATGATCTTACTTAAAATGCATATCTTATGTACCCTTATAAGCAATTCATCAACGAATTGAGTAGGTGGATGCTCCAAGTATGAAGTATCCTATGGTCCCATGTCAATCTCCTAACACAACTCGACATACATTGGAAGGTCGATAGACATGTCACCACAAAAGGACGAGTCCACCTCATTCTCAAAGAATTCTTGGACTCTTGCATTTCCATCATTGTTAACTGATGCTGGCTCCTCTACATGCTCCAAGCTTTCGATGGCCTTCACCCCTTGCAATATCGACCCCTCTATTTGCATATTGTCCTCATCTATGCTCAGAACATTGCTTTGATCATATACTCTTGTACTTCGGGGAGCTGAAGGTATAACATACCACCATCAAGGTTGTTGGGGGTTTGGATAGAAGATTACCAATTCACAAACACGTACAAGAGAGATTTAACTATTGTGACATGTACCATGTCGTAATACAATTAAAAAACAAATGAGTTCATGCACCTATTCACAATGGGCCGGCAACACAAACGTGTCGCGCAAATCCGTCCATTTTTTCGGTATCTATTTCGAGAAATCCAGATGGACCTTGTTGAATTGTTGCTCCAGCTCCTTCAAGTACCACTTTGAGCCACTGCACATCGAATAGTATAATGGAGAAGCTACGGTAATCCACAGTAACAATAATTTGCAAGTTCCCAAAATACTCCATCTCATCTATAACCGTGTTTGGATCTATTGCTCATCGTCGGTTCTCTTGCTTGAACCTTACCATGATACCACAGTCTGTTGTGGAGTGCATTTTGTCAATACGCTTCATGCGAAAATGCCATCCACATGACCATGCTGCACTATATATTTTGTACTGTACATTGAAACACTCAATTAGTTGTCGCATATAAAATATAGATACGACAAACCCTAAACACATCATCACCTTTGGACTACATCCCCTCGAGAATTCCCACTCCTCGGTTGAGGACTCCGCTCCATACAACCATCGTGTTGACATAAACCGTGGCATCTCCTCCATGCCCTCAGGATATCGAATTGGTCGATGATGCGTATGTCAAAATTCAGATTGTGCTTCCTCTCGATCTTGCCTAGCTTGCTGGTACCTAGTGAGCCACGTCTCCATAGAGGCATGGTGCAACATACAAAAGAGATTCACTTTCTCCTCCATTGTAGCATCCATTCTGTTTTCTACCCCATTTCCAACCACCACATCTCCGATCAGTTTATCATCGTCCTTCAGCGACCATAGCATACTGTTGTCTGGATCTACCGTTGTTAGCCATTGTGAAATATGCACTAGTGCCTTAGACACCAACCAACCTTCAGCCATGCTACCTTCTGGCCGAGCTTGTTGTCACACAAAGCCTTTCAAGGTTTTCATGAAGTGCTCCAAGAAGAACATCCATCGCGTATGGACATGTCCAACAATCTCCACTTTATCTACAAGATGCATAAGAAGGTGGATTTGTATCGTGAGCATGCTGGTAGGTAGGTATTTCTCAAAGAGATAGACCGTCTCCACTGCTCCCCGCCTTGCGGATTCAATAGAGGATGTCTTAATCTCCTTCTGTGAGATCCATTGCATTAAAGTTGACAACTTGTAAATTGCCCCTCATATTTCTGGAGTAAGGCATCCTGTGATCGCGAACGGTAGTACAAACTGCCACAAATGAGAAAGCATTATGAACAGTGACTACACTCCAAATAGCAAAATACACAGGCCACTTACAATCCATTCGTAGTATAAACCTGACATATCTTATGCCAATCATAGGATTTTAGGCCTAATAATTGGTCGTCTTTAGAAAACGCAAACCTAAGAGAATACATTATACCCGTCGGAGTGGGGATAGACTTGACTATTTGCTTCACAATGCGCTCTTCTTTAGTGGATAAAACCCAAAGAGCGCGAGGTAGTTGCAAGCGACCACCAGCACTCGACTGCGGCCAAAGTGCCTCCATCTTGCCTACCTCCTCAAATCCATTCGTGCCCCTATAGTGTCTCTCTTTCCTATAATGTGGTCCCATAGCAAGCTGCCCATGTTCTTGAAAATATGCATGGGATCCAACAAGTGGTTGATATGTAAGTGGGTCCAATATGGCAACTCATAGAAAATTGAGAAGCGTCGCATTCCGTTTGGATATGACTCCTGTAGACCATTTTCGTACTAGCTTTGGGCATTCATATGTGTTGGAGGTTGTCCAAGAAAACCTTCCCTGAGTTCATGACCCTCTGGCAAGAAAGCAGCGTGTCCTTAATATACCATCTTCTTTATGGTTCATGACCTTCGGGAGTCTAACTGTGGCCCGCACAATGGACATGCATGATAACCTAAGGTGACCAGACCTATCCCAACATCTCTATCCAGTGAATATAAACTTGAACAAGCTATGATAGATATTACCAACGAGAACGGAAGCCTAGTTACTGGCACTCTCCGAATCCTAGAAAGTCATGCATCGTCCACATGAGAATGACTCAAATATTGGCGGACTGTTGACCATTGTGCTTGCTCATATCTTACACGGTGACCCCCTCCTCCCACAAAATCTTAATCTCATCGACTAATGGACAAGGACACATGCCCATAATTTTGACTTTGTAGCGGCCGGAGACGAGTAAGCTAAGGATGAGATGTCCTTTCTTCATAGAAAGTCATGGAGGGATATTGTAGTTGACAAGGACTATAGGCCACACACTGTAAGAAGCTGAGCACAGATCGAATGGGTTCACGCCATCCATTGCAAGACCGAGCCGAAGATTCCTTGGCTCTCGGGCAAAGCCTGGGAAGGTAGAGTCAATGTGGCTCCATGCGCATGAATCCGCTGATATTCGTTGAACTCCATCTGTGGACCTATTCTGTGCATGCCACGTTGTCAAGCTTGCCATGCCGGACATACGAAACATGTGGTTTATGCAGGGGATAAGCAGAAAGTGTCTAAGAACTTTTTGAGGAATGGTTTGTCCTTGCAAGTCCTGTCGATACCTGTGACAATCACACTTTGGACATGTCTCCATAGTCTCGTATTCTCCTTGAAATAGTATGCAATCGTTGATACATGCATGGATGCTGTTGTAGTGCTGCCAAGCTTTCATAAAACATGTCGTGCATCATCACGAGACTCAGGCATATTTGCAAGTGGTAATATATGATACTTCAATAACCTGAAAAAAATCATAAAACAACTTGAAAAAGCACAAATGTTTTTAATGATAGTGCCGAAAAAAATCAACGAAGTGTAAGTACAAGATACATAATTAACTTGGTCACACTCGCATCGCTCCACCCATATTTTGCTTGCACACTTAGGAGTGCAAGCAGTGGATTCAGGCGAGATACTCGGCACCCATCATATAATGGTATTGATGCTTCCTCTCTAAGCGGATCAGAAGTCTCGACATCCATGGGAATCAATGCATCGATCACTACCTCCATCTCAGGTTCCAAGATTGTAGGTAAGTCTCAAAGGCTGTCTGTCTCCTCTGGTATTGACGGAATAGATTGGGTAGTACCTTCCAAGTGGTGGATTGGGTCAGGCACTCCATTCATCGCACGCCTACAAAGTCTTCTAATTGGCCGCAAAGGGTACACTCCTCCTTGGGACGAGACGTCATCTCCCTGGATAGAAAATTTGCTAGCCACATCCAATCTTTTTATATATGGTATTCAATTAGCTTGTGAGTACAATGCATGATTGATATTAACTTTTCTTACCATTTGCTCAAAATCCAAGATCGCCTGATCTCAATGATCTCAGATTGAAACTCGCCGAAGCGTTGTATATGTTCTATAGACAACCGACATTTTCATCTAATTGCCTTACATTGAGAGCAAGGATATGGGACACGCTGATTAAGATACGCCTCGCGATCTTGAACATCAGGACCTTCATCATTTTCTATTTTGTCTACGTTACGACAAACAATTTGTTTTTGTTATCATTCTTTTTTTCTTTCTTAAATTGTTTGAGAAGGGATTTCTTCTCTTGTAACTCAACAAACATTAATGTATGTAAAGTCTCCACCCACCCACCCACAAATTAACGTATGTTGGATTGTTTCCCGTCTCATGGTATTGCACTGGACCTCACCGGACCTCGCCACCACTCTCTCTTTGTTTTTTATCCATTCATTATCTCCTCTCCTTCCATCTCTCTCTCTTTTTCTCTTTCTTTATTATGCTGTATGTTTATTCCCTCTCTCGTTCCTTCTTCCTTCTTCTCTTCCTCCCCCTCTCTCATTTCTTTTAACAAAACATATATATATCTCTACTACTACTACTACTACTACTACTACTACTACTACTACTACTACTACTACTACTACTACTACTACTACTACTACTACTACTACTACTACTACTACTACTACTACTACTACTACTACTACTACTACTACTACTACTACTACTACTACTACTACTACTACTACTACTACTACTACTACTACTACGAACAAGAAAAGAAGAAAAAACTACTACTACCACCACTACTATAACAACAACAACAAATAAGAAAACTAGACAACAATAAATAAGAAAACAAAAAAACTATTACTACAACAACAACAAACAAGAAAACCACCACCACTACTACTACGACTACGACTACGACTACGATTACGACTACGACTACCACTCTAATAAACAAGAAAAAAAGAAAAAAAAAAAACAACTACTACAATAACAATAAACAAGAAAAGAAGAAAAAACTACTACTACTACTACTACTACAAAAAATAAGAAAACTAAACAATAATAAACAAGAAAAGAAAAGAAAATATTACTTTTACAACAACAATAAACAAGAAAACTAATATTACTACTACTAGTACTAGTACTACAATCACGACTACGATGACTAAGACCACCACAACAACTCTCTCTCTCTACTACCACTACCACTACCACTACAATAAACAAGAATAGAAGAAAAATCAACAACAACAACAACAACAACAACAAATACTACTACAATAACAATAAACAAGAAAAGAAGAAAAAACTACTACTACTACACAAACAAGAAAAGAAAAGAAAAACTACTACTACCACTACTACAACAACAACAAACAAGAAAACTAAACAAGAAAAGAAACAAAACTACTACTACTACAGCAACAACAACAACAACAACAAACAAGAAAACCACTACTACTACTACGACTACGACTACGACTACGACTACCACAATAACAAACCTCTACCACTACAATAAACGAGAAAAGAAGAAAAAACAATAACAATAACAACAACAACAACTGCTACTACTACAATAACAACAAACAAGAAAAGAAGAAAAACAACAACAACAACAAACAAGAAAACTAAACAACAATAAATAAGAAAAGAAAAAAAACTACTACTACTATAACAACAACAAACAAGAAAACTACTATTACTACTATTAGTACTACTACTACAATCACGACTACGACGACTACGACTATCACAACAACAACAAACTAGAAGAGAAGAAATTAAACAACAACTACTACTATCACTACCAGTATCACTACTACTACTATGACTACCACAACAACAAGAAGAAAATAAGAAATTAAATAACAACTACCACTACCATTACCGCTACAACTACCATTACCACTACACTACCACTATCACTACCGCTACCGCTACTACTACCACTACCACTACCACTACTATGACTACCACAACAACAACAAATAATAAAAAAAGAAAAGAAGAAATAAAACAATAACAACAATAACAACAACCTCTCCCTCCTTCTCTCTATCCCTCCCTCTCCCTCTCCCTCTCTTTCTCTCTTTCTCTCTTTCCCTACTATGTTTATTTTTTTCTCCCTCTCTTTCTCGTTCATTCTTTCCTTTTCTCTCTTCCTCTCCCTCTCTCATTTTCTCTCCCTCCCTCACCCTCACCCTCTCTTTCTCTCTTTTCCTATTATGTTTAATGTTTTTTCCCTCTCTCTCTCTCGTTCCTTCTTTCCTTTTCTCTATGTCTCTCCCTCACCCTCCCTCACCCTCACCCTCTCTCTCTCTTTCTCTCTTTCCCTATTATGTTTAATGTTCCCCCCCCCTCTCTCTCTCTCTCGTTCCTTATTTCCTTTTCTCTCTTCCTCTCACTCTCTCCCTCCCTCACCCTCACCCTCTCTTTCTCTCTTTCCCTATTATGTTTAATGTTTTTTTCCTCTCTCTCTCTCTCTCTCTCTCTCTCTCTCTCTCTCTCGTTCCTTCTTTTCTTTTCTCTCTTCCTCTCCCTCTCTCATTTCCTCTCCCTCCCTCTCCCTCTCCCTCTCCCTCTCTTTCTCTCTTTCCCTATTATGTTTAATGTTTTTTTCCTCTCCCTCTCTCGTTCCTTCTTTCCTTTTCTCTCTTCCTCTCCCTCCCTCTCCCTCTCTCTCTCCCTCTCTTTCCCTATTATGTTTAATGTTTTCTCCCTCTCTCTCTCTTGTTCCTTCTTTCCTTTTCTCTCTTCCTCTCCCTCTCTCATTTCCTCTCCCTCTCTCAATACACATGAATTTTAATAAAAACAAGTAAAAGAGAAAGAGAAAACACAAAAACAAAGCAAGAAGGAACAATGCACTCACCGTAAAGGCTCGAGGATAGATTCGGCAGCTCCTCTTTACGACGGCGGCTCCTCTTCGCCATCGGTACACTTCCTCCTCTTCTTCGTGAATGGCAGGCGACGGTGAGAAGCTTTACTTCTCCCTCTTTCTATGTTTCTCTCTCTCCCCCTCTTAAATGCAAGATGGAGTTCTCTCTCCCTTTCGCTCGCTCTTTCATGTACTCGCGCAAAATAGCGCGCTCGGGTTTCGGCCTGCGTTTTTTTTGTCTGAGCACCGTCACATTTGCGATGCTAATAGCGACACAAATAGCGACGACGCTATTTCACATCAGAAAGTGCTGTCGCTATACCTCCATATCCTTGTAGTGAAGAAAAGGGAAAGGTTATTGATACCAATTGCATTTGGAAGGTAAAATACAAGGTTGATGGTAGCAGCTTAGAATGCTACAAAACTACACTAGTTCCATTGGAATTTTCACAAGTTGAAGGGTTTGATTTTCAAGAATCATTCACTTCCAACATGGCCACTATTTACATAGTACTTATAGTGGTCACTTTTGCAAAAAGTGGCCAATTTACCAAATGGATATTAAATCTCCATTCTCAAATAGTGACCAAGGAGAAGATGTATGTGATTCAGTCTCATTGGGTAAGCTAAAAAGAGCATGGTATGGGTTAGAACAAGCCCCTAGAGCATACTATCGACAGATAGATAAGTTCTTTCTAAGCTTAAACTTCAATAGGTATGCTTAATAAGATAACTTGTATGCTTATAGGGATGGTAAAAAGACTGTAGTGATTGTTTTATATGTGGATGACATTCTTATTACATGTGACTATGAAGATATTATCTATTAGACTTAATAGGATTTGATCTCCAAGTTTGAAATGATAGACTTGGGCTTGCTACACTATTGTTTAGAGATTGAAGTCTAGAAAAAGCTTAGCAAAATATTTATCTCTTAAAAGAAGTACACATGGGAGATATTGAAATCATTTGGTAGGATTAAGTATAAGGAGATAGCTATAATTATGGAGGTCAATGAGAAGTTATTTATTAATAGTACATCAATACTTAGTAGACATAAGGAGATACAAGAGCTGGGTTAGTGGCCTCATCTACTTCTGCAACATTAGGTCAAATAAGTTTTGTTGTTGGTATTTTTTGTAGATTCTCAAATAAACCATGAGAAAGTCATTGGAAAGGTTGGGATGTGGATGCTCAAATACTTGAAGAAAACTCTTGACTATGGTATCACATAAAGTTTTGAATGTTCTCTTGTGGAGAATTGTGACTCAAACTAGGTAGGTGATAGTGATTCCATGATGTTAGTTTTTTGAGTGGGTGAATATTAAGGGACAATATTCGATATACTCAATGCCCACCCTCATAAAGTACCATCAATGTTCCTTGTGGTGCTCATAATTGTAAGGGCCCCATCATGAGGAGAAGCCATGTGTGAGCCTAGACGTTGGTTGGGTTTTGACTTGAATGTCCAATGAGTTCTATATGACTAAATGGCAAGGTTACCTTTGTGGGTCTAGCCTTTGGGTTAGATAGATAAGTTAAGCTCTTAGAAATTTGAGACACATTGTATTGAGTTGCAAGATATAGGAGTTATCACTACCTCCAATTTTGGGATTCGAGGGCCATAGATGTTGCTCTTGGCTGGGGTGGCTCCCTTGAGAGGATCCATGCTACCCTCAGTCCAATGATAAAATAATATTCCTTGTTCAACTAGGGAAGATTCAAACATGGTAATCAGACTACCTTCTTGGGCTATAAAAGGAAGATCCCTTCAAAGCCATCATCAATCTGTCTTTCACTATTCAGAGTTCTTTCAACTAGCCTTAAGCTATTTAGCTGTCATCTATCTAGATCACCATCTACGCTTCATAGTGGAAGTACACAGGTGAATAGAGCCATCTTTATACCAGCTTGTTTGGAATTAAGTAAGTTTCTATTCTTATATTTGTTGTGTACTATCTACTCCTTGCTCATATTTTGTTACTGCACCATGTAATTTTTATAATGTTTATTCAAAGAAATCCTTATATTGGTAAAATTCCTTCACTTTTCAAAGTTCATTACGACGAGATATTTTGGAGATGGTTTTGATATGTTATGTATGGATATTGTATGAGGTTATGTTTTGCATCTTATGCATATACAACACAAATGCATGACATGAAACAAGGTTTGTTGATACAACATAAAGAATTATTTCTGATCTTATTATCAACAAGGCTTGTACTTTAGAACCAACTACTTAAGTATTGATAGAGAAATTAGTATACATAAAAGAAAAATCTGTAGGATTAAGAGAGAGGAAATGATATATAAAAAATATGACGGAGCTTTTTAGAAATGATGGGGTGAAAAAGAGGAAACTCGATCTTGCAAAGAAATATGTCTCTAGAACTTGAGTAACATTAATATCCATAAAAAATAAGATAGAATCAAGCTTCTTGAAGAAACCATGACAAAATGGTACATGGTTTTGATGCATGTAAGCAAAGGGGTTGGTTAAGTAGAAGGGTAGCTTGTTTATTGGAAGTAAGGGGTTTAAGAAAGGGGTCTACTTGGATCTATTAGGGGGCTTGCTTGAGCTCAATCTCTACTTGTTTTGAAGTAGGGGGTTTGCCTATGTATACAGGAGAGAGAGAGAGAGAGAGAGAGAGAGAGAGAGAGAGAGAGAGAGAGAGAGAGAGAGAGAGAGAGAGAGAGAGAGAGAGAGAGAGAGAGAGAGAGAGAGAGAGAGAGAGAGAGAGAGAGAGAGAGAGAGAGAGAGAGAGAGAGAGAGAGAGAGAGAGAGAGAGAGAGAGAGAGAGAGACTTGAAGATTTGTCGAGATAGTGATGTCTAGATTGTGTTTTTGATCCAGATGCTCCAAGGGGTGGTTTATATTAAAGACAACCTATATTGATGCATTTTCATCATTTGGGATATGTCCCGCATTTTTTCATTATTTAGAAGCTACAAGGCATTCATTTTATCATAGAAACCTTTTTATAAGGTTTAAACATTAGTCAATTAATGACTAATTTGCATTGGGAGGCTTTTGGATCACTACTAGCTTTGGATTACATGCACCTTTTGATGAATATGTCAAGCTGGAGGATTTTCCATGTTGGTTTATGGTACTTTTATAGAGGTTATGTGGACTAAATTTGATTTGTGAAGGCAATTTATATGTATTTGGTCTCCATTGGAATTTTAGAGGCCCAACTCTGAAAGAGTTGGTAAGAGACTCAAGGGGCATGATAAAACCAAATAAAATAGTAGAGACATGTTTTTAGAGAGTATATTCATGTTAAAGGGTTGTGCTTTATGAAACATGTTAAAAAAATTGCTATCCTAAATACAACACATTAGTAACATTTGATGGATATTAAGAAGGTACAAATCTGTGCAACATAGATACAATTTGCGAAATATGAATACATTTACTATAAACTAAATGTTGTTTCTTTTATATGTAGCACATTGTTCATATTTTTGGGGTTTATTTTATGGAAGAAAAAGGGCCCCTAGCAATGGTTAGTAGCCAAATGTATGGAAAAATCATACTACGAAGCATGTACATCATTCATTTGAAAGCACAAGACATGGTGTGGGGTTATAAAAAGCAATGCTCTTATGGAGTTCAATTGGTTTTTTTGTTGCCATTAAATTAAACCCCTAAGTAGCCAATAAGCCTACTAGGAGCTTTTTTACACATCACAGGTCAAGCGACCTCTTCTAAGAAGTTGTTGTGGAATACAAGTAATATTGGACAAGTAATATCCAAGAGCATTGTCTTTGGAACCACTACCACTTCCTCCTTGATCCTTTGACCCTTCCCAAGAAGTTGTAATCATCTGTTGTTTTTGAATATGAAAACTATATTATGTAAGAAAACTATAGATGCAATGGTAGACATGACTATGTATTTTCACTTAATCTAATATCACCTTTTGGTTTTCATTACCTTGAAGTATTCTTGATCTCCAGAAGTTAAGTTTATCTTATTGATATATTTGAGTTATAAACAACCACTTTGTTCTCTCTAAAGTTGAAAATTCCAAGCGTCTCTTGAAGCTAGTCTCGATATGATATCAATAGCTCTTTTTGTATCCCTTTAGCTTTTTTCATATAAAGAGACAAGGCATCAATTGCATCAACAAAGTTATCATTGAAAGTTTGAGTTTCTAGGTTAAGTAATTTCTCCTTAGACTCATTTTTGACATCAATGACTCCATCAACATTAGCACAACCCTTTGTAATTATTACCAACCAACAGACTTCTCATAAATTGAAGAGCTTCTAAATATTTGATACTAGAAAATACTCCTTGTCTGTGATGGGAAATATTGGCAAAGCAAGCAAAATGTAGTTCATTGAGGACTCTTCAAGCTCCTTGGAATAGCTTTCTTCAATTAGGGTTCGGGCTTTAAAGTTTGCCATATCTAGTGGCTCCATTGCCATAGCTATCTCCTCTTTAGGATCAACCACTTCCTCTATGTACTTGACCTTCTCCACATATTTAAGTAGGCATATCTTTGATAGATAATATACAAAAATACAAAAAAGGTATTTGGTATTGCATCTTTTCTAGATAATATAATCTATCTCATGGATCTTCTTTGATCAAATTCACACTACAAGTTTTATACTCCATAGTATAAGTATGCCATTGCGTTAACTGCATGAAGGTGAAGAACATGAAGTAAAGGGAGTACATTTTGTTGAACACTAAAGGAGTGGGCAAAGAAACATTATTGAGACGAGCCTTCAAAAGGTAGCCCGAATACAATGTCGACTATGCAACCTAATGCATTCACTTGGTCCTAGGAAAAGCACATATGCTCAATTCCCTAAATGTGGAAGCTTATCACAAGTCTTTTAGGATTTAGAGTAGTAAGGGGAGAAATATGACATTGAAGCCCAAGAAAGTATGGCCAAGACTATTGGAATGGTGATACCCTCTTCTAGAAGGCAATAGGATGGCATGGGAAGCCTTCATCTATTCCCAAAGGAAGAGCAGATAGATGCACTCTTTTATCACCATCCAAGAAGGCATGGTTGAGATTATCAAGAAAAGAAATATGGGAGGTACAAATTTCCAAAGATCTCAAACATTAGAGCAACCCATGCTGATAGAACGTACATGTTCTAGCTTATTGACCTAATCCCCTCCTTTACGCATTTTGCGAGAGAGTTTACCAACTACCCAAATCCCTAATTTATAATCACCTGCAGCTATCTCCACCTCCTCATCAAGTTCCTCTATCAACTAGTAACTCCTTATGAAGATCGGCTACCCCTACTCTTCTTTGATGTCAACACTAAAATTGATTGAGTAGCAATGGTTGACTTCACATCTGTGCTTTGTTATTGCAAATTGATTGTGTTTTGTTACTAGAGGATGTGGTGGACACACATCAGATTCACCATGTGTTCACACCCATTCTCTCTAGAGACTTCATTGTTGCTACTACGGGAGTATGTCAAGGAGTACCTTCTTAGTAAGGGCTATCTCAAGCACATAGATCTATATTAAGTGATCTATTCCTCTTTGGTATCTTGTCATTTGTTGGTGTATTCATTTATTTTTTTAAAAAGCATATATATACTCAATGTACCTAAGGCAACACCCTAGCTTGTTTCCCATGTCACAACCCTAGGGCACACCATCAAGGGTGGGACATTCTAGGCTTTCTTGGATGACCAACCCACCTAAGGAAACAAACACACCATACTCTTCTACCAACTGGGTCCTTAAGTGTGGCACAATGTTTTAAGTATACTTTCAGAACTCAACCCATCTCCTAGTTGTGTAGCACGAGCATATCACTACAGTAGACATGTAAACATATTATTTAAGGAGAGTACAATAATATGATGCATACAATGGATCTCTAAAATAGACATTGGTGGCCCACAAGTACCTTCCTCTTCCACCAAGACCTCCTTATTGACCATCCAAGCACCTCTTGCCAACCACTTGACTAGTTCTAGCATAAGTATCATGGGATTGACACTAGTTTAGGAGAGAGACAAAAAATAATTGCATGAGGGTGAAGAACATGAAGGAAAATAAGACTTGGGAGGCCCAGAAAATTTTGACCAAAATTACTATGATTATGAAGAAATCATTTCATGGAATGATATAATGAGAGCTGCACTCCCTCTTATGCAAATTGTATTTATGATTGAGAGACTCCAAAGACTAGGCATGCACCACTCATTTGTAATCAACTAGTCTAAGTTGCATACAAAAGAAAAAATGGGTTGCAAAAGGAGACTGAATACACAATGGGGATGGGGAAACCCTAACCCTAAGTTGCATACAACAGAAAAAAGACTAGTCACAATGTCCAAAAAGGAGAAGGGATTCCCAATGGGAAAATCCTAACCCTAAGTTTTTATATAAGACTGAAAGAGATTGGAAAAGGCTATTCATGTGTGTGCACACTTCTTGTGAAAGGTAAGAAGGATCGAAGCTTGCTTGGAAGAGCTATGGTAGGAGAGTAAGAGCAAGAAAGAGAGAGAGACACAAAATGGGAACTCCAATAGTCACAATGTGTGACCAGGCCTTCCTTTATTCAAACTATCACTAAAAGAATAAAGAATAAAGTGGCGGTGATGGGCACCTACCACTAGCAATGTGCAGTGGCGGGTATTGTCATTGTAGTAATACACGGGCAGCTAGGCGGAGGTGCCTTTAACCCCAACAACCTCCCACTTAAAGGCGAATCTGCCCCAGTGAGGAGTGAAAAGAAAAAGAAAAGATAGTACAATATACACATGTACAACAAGATGAGGAAAAACATCATCTCATCCAATTCCCATCAATCTCCTTAGGAAGGCAAAGCACTCAGTAGTGAGGCTTTTCGTGATCAGATCTGCAGGATTTTTGTTAGTGGAGATCTTGATAAGGTCAACAGACTTGTCCTCCATGACCCCACATATGAAGTGATACCTCACCTCAATGTGTTTTGTCTTCACATGGAAGAACAAATTCTTGGCTAGCTGAATAGAACTCATAGAATCCAAATGTAGTGTAGGTATAGAATCAATCCCAAGGTCATGAACCAAATGGCCCAACCATATGGCCTCCTTGCAGGCCTCAATGGCTATAACATACTTGGCCTCAGTGGTGGTAGAGAGACCGTACACTTCTGAACCCTAGACATCCAAACACCAAATGCAAAGGCAATACCTGGATGAGTGGCTATCATGGCATACATCAAACTGTCCACAATTGATGCATAAGGGAACTTGGCCCTCTGCTCATCTCTATCTGCGAACAATCGGCCTATGAGACCTTCACATAAGAAGGTAATGGACAACCAATAGACTTCACATCCTGCATGCAGAAATGCTCAAGGATTTTATAAATGTACTCCCTATGGGAGAGGTAGAGTAGTCCCTGATGCCTGCTCGCTTAATGCACATACCAAGAATGTGAGAGGCCTGTCCCAAATCCTTCATCTCAAATCTCTTCTTCAGCTAAGATTTGAGAGCATCCATCTCATCATGATCTTTCCCTACTATCAGCATATCATCTACATAAAGTACCAAAATAAGCAATGAGCCATCATGGGCTGCCTTCGCGTAAAGATACAGATCCATAACACTCCTGTTGTAGCCATATGACTGCATAAAGGCATCAAAATTGTGATACCACTCCCTAGGTGTCTGTTTCAAGCCATAAAGACTTTTCTTCAATTTGCACACTAGGTTCTCCCTGTCAGGTTCTACAAAGCCCTTATATGGCTGTTCCATGTATATCTCATCATGCAAATCCCCATGCAAGAATGCAATCTTGATATCCATATGATACATGTCCAAGTCAAGTTGCGTGATGAAAGGCCAAAACCAAGCGTAGGGTGGTCATCTTGACCATAGGAGAAAAGACTTCATCAAAGTCAACTCCATGCTCTTGTTTAAAACCCTTAGCAACAAGTCTTACCTTATAAGCCGGCTTAGGGTTTCCAAGGGTACTTTTCAGCTTGTACACCCATTTGCATGGCAAAGCCTTCTTGCCCTTAGGCAATGCAACCAAATCCCAAGTCATATTCTTATGCAAGGAGTCCATCTCAGATTGTAATAGCCCTCTCACTGCTGTGGGCTACCTGTAAACTGTGTATAGCAATCCCAAACTTGAAGTAAATCACATCAATGCTCAATGCTAAGGGTCAGGATCAAATGCCAAGCATAAATGAAGTGTATAGTATCCAAATGAGGCTACCAATGACTGGGATGAGCTATCCAGGGGCTGCCACAAATTGGAGCAAATTCACATTGACTATATGGGGTCTCTGCTCATGTTTTTGTGTTGGTCAGGGTGGTAGGAAGCTCAAGGGGGTGCTAAAGAAGGCACAAAACAAGCCTAAGGTGCCCCACAACGGCCTATGCCAAGATATGGAGCCAGTAAGATACAATGGTGCTATCCCCTTCTTCTTAGACCTGTAGACATGTAAACAACATGAAATCTTGAAGAAGATGAATGAATACCTTTGTTGGAATGCCCTGAGGGTGCCCAAAGGAGCTGGGTAGGTGTTCAAGAAGCTGGGGAGTGAAAGAGCTCGAGAGAGTCGGCTATGGCTACCGGGAAGGAGAACCAATGAGTGTAGGTAATCAATAGGAAGTTAAAGATGCAATGAACCAAGTTGGAATGCTCAAGCAACCATGGTTTGATACCAGTTGAAAGGTGAGAATGATCGATGCTTACTTGGAAGAGCTATGGTAGGAGAGCAAGAGCAAGAAAGAGAGAGAGACACAAAATGGAAACTCCAATAGTCACAATGTGTGATGGGGCCTTCCTTTATTTAAACTATCACAAAAAAGAATAAAGAGTAAAGTGACGGTGATGGGCACTCGCCACCTATAGTGTGCAGTGGCGAGTACTGTCAGTGTAGTAATACACGGGCGGCTAGGTGGAGGCGCCTTTAACCCCAACATCTTACTCTTGCTTTCTTGCTTTTGCCATTGAGAGTGAGTGAGGGAGGGAGAGGTTGAGATTGATGGCAAGGGAATGAGAGTGTGAATATGAGGACCAAGTAGTGAAGCATCCTTTCTTCTCTCTAAAACTTTCTTTCCAATACCCATGCTTCTCTCTTGCATGTGAAGGCCATATAGGGTTTGAGAACTAAGGGAGTGCATCATGGATCATGGATCTTGCAAAGCGCATCCTTCCAACTCAAGGGAAGGCCATGCATGCTTCCTACAAATGGATCATAACATTCATGACATGCGAGATGCTAGGTGAGAGATAGCCATTATGCTTTCAAGATTAGACACAAAGATGACCTAAGATTGGGTAAGGTATGTTATATGAAAAACAAGAATACATAAAAAGAAATAGACAACCAAAACATAGGGTTAAGAAGAGAAAAAATTTGGGAGAGAAAAAAAAAAACAACGTCCAACAAAAAATAAATGCAAAATCCAAGAAAAGTGGCATCTAACATGAGTGATATGTGAATTTTCAAAACATTTGAGATTAACTTCATACCATCTTTTTCATATATTTTGATAGATTTTATCAATAAGCAAGATAATCAAGATCAAGACCGCTACAACATTCATAATCACAAAATGGATTTTGCTATCTCCAAAGTATATGACCAAAGTAGAGAGATAATAATATCATATTCTCATATACATGGCAAAGCATTTTTTTGACTCTATTTTGAATCTAGGGATTAGTGAAGTACCCTTTTTCTTTTGAGGTTTTTGACCCTCATGCACTCTAGAGGCTCCTTAATCCATATATGTCTTGGCAAGGGTTCACAAACCAAGGTAATACCACTTACACAAGTGATTCTAATAGCTCTATTAGAAATTCCTTATGCACGCACACACACACACACACACACACACACACACACACACACACACACACACACACACACACACACACACACACACACACACACACACACACACACACACACACACACACACACACACACACACACACACACACACACACACACACACACACACACACACACACACACACACACACACACACACACACATGCTAGCATTAGTATTGCAATGCTTATTCTATTCCATGTCTCTAGTATTTGTCTTACCCTTAATGCATTTTTTTGTATAATAGGCATGACTCCTCAAGTTCTCCTCCCCTCTTAGCTGGTACATGAAGCCAAACTCCATATTGCTTTACCTAGCTAGTGTACAAGTGAGAGATACATGCAACACATTGCACAGCCACCGAGTCACTTGGCATCATGGTGTAGCAATGGCCGTTGTTGAGGCTGAAGTTGGGCATGCTAATATTCTATCAAATCACTTGGTAGAAGTTTGGGCATGGCATCATTAGCCTAACATTCCCATCCATATAGTATACCATCGATCTTTTTCTCCCCTCCCTATATTCCTTCATCCAACAATTGTAAAAGGCAAGTGCATGGTAGCAATGTGGCCACACCCATCATGGTTGTAAGTCACTTACTATTGCATAATATATGCTCATGAATGTGGTATAAGGTATTTACTATTGCATAATTAGGGTTTTTTCAATAGGCTGATAGGCTATTTGAAATATTTGGTGGGCCCATTGATCTAATCCAAAAGCTTGGTGAGCTCTTTAGCAAGTTATTAAGTCATTATTAACCCACTTGTGGTCAAGCCTTGGTAATGTGGCTACATGAAAAATGATTAATGTAAGTTTGTAATATGATAAAATCCTTGAGATCATATCATATTAAGACCACTAGTCACATGATGCGAGTCTATATTATGTGCTCACTATTCGATGTGATTCCCAAGCTTTGTATGACCGGATTCTACAATCCAAACATTTTTTTGACTCTGTCATGAGGACATGAACCCCCTCACCCCTCCCAAGTGCACTTTCTCACTTTTTTTGTAAGAGAAAAATGTGACACAACTAGAGTTGATACTCACATGTGTAAGTGCAAGAAAGTGCGTCTCACAAGGGTGTCATTGTATTGGAGTCTTGATGCAATTTCCTTGGGGACATGCTATGTGATTGGAGTGCTCTAGTGGTTGTGCAATGTGAGTATCATTTGCATAATTGTAGGTGAAGATGGGGCCTTTAATGTGAGTTAGCTTGTCATTGTTATGAAAGTGATGCAAAATAATTCTTGTAGCTAACCTAACTTTATGCTACTTAAAGTACAAAAAAAAACCATGTGGCTCCAACTAATCCATCGTGAGTTTTCTAACCCAATTGCTAGGTATTTCAACTTCACATCGTCACCCAAATGACATTGTGTTAACATGTTATTAAGATTGGATTGTGATTAGCCATTGATTTCAAGCCAATCAATTCTCTAAAGTGACCCCCATGACTCTTACATGAGTTTCATAATTCTTGATGGGAAACTTGGGAATCAACCAAATTTTTTCAAAACCCTATGGTATGTTTGGTTAATATATGTCAACAATGGGTTTCTTGCTTCCCTAATAGTGTTATCTTCTACCATAATTATTAAATGAGGACGTAGGCACACGGTAGTATCATCCTAACTTTCCTCTTTACTTAAGTTTAAGGTGTGGAGAAAGGGAAAGTGCAAGGTGGATTTTCAAACAAGATAAGAAGAAATGTACGCTCTTACAAGTTTGCATTATTTTTTTTTCAAGTTATGCTCCTACAAATCTCTTACTTTATCAACAATCATCTCTCTCTCTCTCTCTCTCTCTCTCTCTCTCTCTCTCTCTCTATGGATTCTCATTCGTATAACCAAAGCTAATTACAAAAAGATCCATGGAGATACTTCTACTCAATTTCCTGTATTTTTATCTTTTTCAACTTTTACATTAGCATCCAACCAATTGAGCAAGATTGACGGGAAAGAGAGTTGAGTGGGAGTCTATAGTTAGATCATTCCCTCACCTTAATGTTAAATTTTCTCAATGCTTCTCTTTGAAATTAACATAAACATTGAGGAATAGATATGAATCTAGATCTTCTAAAAAATAAATTCTTAGGCTTGCAATTTTTTTTGACAAATGTAATATTCTTTATTTTTACAAGGACAATGAGAGGATCATGTGCATGATCCTTCATGTAAGGCATGGATGGACTGTCAAGATTGTGGGAGAGAAGGAAGGAGTCTCACTTGTAGCTTTCTTGCTTGCACAATGGGGGAATACACACAGAGGTGGAGGCTGAAAACAGTTTTCCTCTTCTTAGTTGTGTAAGCCAAAAGAACTCTCATACAAAGAAATAGAAGAACCCTATATATGGGTCTCAAACCAAACTCAAATAACTAAAGTGGCATACTAACTGAGCCACGAACTAGAGTAGATAAGGATAGCTATCATGTAGCTATTATTCATGGGCGGTGTACCAACCGCGTCTGCAACTGACAAGTCGGTGACATAAATACACAACGGTCACCCTGGCGTATCACGAGTGGAGCTCGATATCTCAACACTCCCCCTCGAGCTCAATCCCAATTCCTGCACACCAAGCAGGTCTCTGAACTTGCGCAGCTTCTCTGCGCCCAATGCCTTCGTGAATATGTCAGCTACCTGATCCTCTGTGCTGACATAAACTAGATCAATAAGACCTAATAAAACCCTCTCTCGCACATAGTGATAATGCACCTCAATGTGCTTTGTTCTAGCATGATAGACTGGGTTATTTGCCAAGTGTATACTACTCATGTTGTCACAATAAATGACAACTGGCCCATCTGTAAACTGATGCATATCATAAAGTAGCTTATGCAACCAAGCTACCTCACATGCAGCCATTGCTACACCCCTGTACTCAGCCTCTGTACTCGACAAGGCAACTGTAGGCTGTTTCTTGCTGCTCCAAGTGACTGCAGCACTCCCAAAAGAGAACACATATCCACTGGTAGATCGTCTATCAGAAATGCTACCAGCCCAATCAGCATCAGTGTATCCATGTAACTGTATCTGAACCCCAGTCTCATAAAATAGTCCATACTGCAATGTGGACTTCACATACCTGAGTATGCGTCTAGCCGCATCCAAATGCGGTTTCCTTGGAGCCTGCATAAACTGACTTACCAATCCAACAGCATAGCTCAAATCTAGCCTGGTAATAGTCATATAAATCAAACTTCCTACTATGCATCTGTACATAGTAGGGTCTTCCAGAAGCTCACCTGCATCTGTGCTCAGCTTCACATTCTGCTCCAAAGGAACTGAAATAGGCTTACAGCCTGTCATCCCATATTTGGACAGCATGTCCAATCCATACTGCCTTTGCAAGAGCTGTATCCCACTTGGTGATCTAATCACCTCAATGCCCAAGAAATAACGTAGCTCTCCCAAATCCTTCATCTCAAACTTCTGCTTCAATAGCATTTTCACATGAAGGATATCTTCATCACTATCACCTGTCATAATCAAATCATCAACATAAATGACAAGTAGCATAATACATTTCTCTGTTTTTCTCACATAAAGTGAGAAATCTGCCTTGGAAATCTGAAAGCCAATAGTGACAAGATACTGTCCTATCTTGTCAGACCATGCTCTAGGTGCTTGCTTCAAGCCATACAAGGCTTTCTTCAACCTGCAAACAAACTCAGGATGAACAGCATGCATATAACCTGGTGGCTGCTCCATATATACCTCTTCTTGCAAATCACCATGCAAGAAGGCATTCTTTACATCCATCTGATGTAAAGACCATCCCTTTGATGCAGCCATAGCAATGACTGCTCTTACGGTTGCCATCCTTGCAACCGGACTGAATGTTTCTTCATAGTCAATGCCATATGTTTGTGCATACCCCTTGACTACTAATCTTACCTTGTATCTGTTCCCAGAGCCATCTGCATTGTGCTTCACCTTATAAACCCACTTACAGCCAATTGCATTCTTACCTTTAGGCAAAGGTACCAATTCCCATGTAGCATTTTCTTCCAAGGCATCCATTTCTTCATCCATGGCTTTCTCCCATTTTTCTTTTCCCATGGCTTGCTCAAAAGAAGTGGGTTCTGGTTCCTGTATCACCTTGACCATATATGCATAGTGAATGGCTGTAAATCCATCATATTTCAGCCTATCCACAGGATACCTAACTCTGGTAGACCTGCGCAAAGTGGGTTCACTCCTAGGTGCTCTCAAAACATCCCTGGTCTTCCTTACTCCAGGTGTAACAATAGAAGGAATATCCAACTCATCATCAATGCTCTGTTCTGAGCCACTGGATTCACCATCCACATAAGAGTGACCTGCATTCACATCAAACATGGGCTGATCAACCTTCTCTTTTCCTTTTCGTGATACCTACATACCACTAACTGCATTACTTTGAGAAGATTCTCCTGATCTCAATCTGCCTGTCCATGGTGAAGAATGTGAACCACTGCTAGAGGACGCTCCAGGTCCACTAATATTTTGTGACTGCTGCTGTGAATTCTGTGCAGCATTACCATTTTGTGCATCTACATCATCAATCACATTTAATGGTTTATACCAGCTACTCATCTCATAAAAAACAACATCTCTGCTCACTGTAAACTTACGAGTAGAAGGGTTATAGCATCTATACCCTTTTTGCTGCAGAGAGTAACCAATAAAGATGCACTTCTCAGCTTTTGGATCCAACTTGGATCTCAACTCATCTGGCACATGTACATAGGCAATGCAACAAAAAATTTTCAAATGAGAAATATCTGGTTTCCTACCAGTATACCTCTCCTCTGGAGTCATTCCATGTATTGCTGCAGTGGGAGTCCTGTTCATTATGTAGACTGCTGTAGCAACTGCTTCAGCCCAATAAAAATCTGGCAGGTCTTTTTCATTGAGCATGGCACGAGACACCTCTCCAATATGTCTGTTTTTTCTTTCTGCAATTCCACTTTGCTGTGGGGTATGACTGCATGAATATTGCTGCTTTATGCCATGCTCCTGCAAGAACCTTGCAAACTCATTTGAGAGGTACTCTCCCCCTCCATCTGACCTTAGGCATTTTATTTGCAGGCATGTTTCTTTTTCAACCATAGCTTTAAGAGTTTTGAAATGCCCAAAAACTTCACTTTTCTTTTTCATAAAATACACCCAAACTTTTCTGCTATAGTCATCAATAAAAGTAACAAAATAATGACAGCCTCCAAGAGATGCAGCTTTAGTAATCCACACATCAGAGTGGATTAATTCCAATGGCTTCTTACTCTCTTGAACATGTCTAGGAAATGGTTTCCTTGCCTGTTTTCCAAATTGACAGGCTTCACATATCTTATGCATTTCTGCAACCTTGAATTTGGGCAATCCTGCAACAATATTTTGGGCCTGCATTGATTTAAGTCGCTGTACACTAACATGACCAATGCGTTTATGCTAGATATCAATATCTGCAACTACACCGGTTCCATGTGCAAACATTACTGCACTCAATTCAGACATGTCTGCATCCAACGTAAACATTCTGCCCTTCTTCTTTCCTTTTGCTATCAAGTGACCTTTATTTTTCATATCGTCAACAAAGCATCCATGAGGATTAAATCTGACCTGCAAGCCCTGTTCAACCATTTGACCAACAGAAACCAGATTCTTGGTGATATTCGGGACATGAAATACATCAGACAGGTATTTCTTTTTCCCATCCTGCATAGACAAAGGAATTTTTCCAATCTGCATAATAGGATGTGCAGTATCATCACCAGTCTCCACAAATCCTGGTTTTTCCATTTTCCTTGCATCCTCCATCCATTCTGCATGACCTGTCATGTGGTTTGATGCACCTGAGTCAACATACCATATATCATTGCTTTCTTCTGCACTTGTCACAGAATTGTTCATGTGCTACACCATGAACAAATGCTCATTTCTATCATCACCCTGTCTACTAGAAGATGCATAATTCCCTTGTTGCAGTTTTCCATTCATAATGTCATTCTGCTTTTTATAGCAATCTTTAGCCATATGACCCATTTTACCACAGTAGTAGCATTCAACATTACTGTTTGCATTTTGACCTCTTTGCCATCCACCACGACCTCTTTGGCTCCCCCTGCCTCTAGAGTTACCACGTCCTCCTCCATAGGACTGGTTTTCTTGAGTTTGCTACATATTCTGATTTCTACCACGGCCTCCAAATCGGCCTCCTCTACCTCTGCCTCTACCTTTTCCAGCATTTGAGTAGAAGACAACTTCTTTTGAAGTTCCTCCTGAAGAAGATGCACCACCATTTCTCTGCTCCTCAGAAATTAGAAGAGCAATCAACTCCTCAAAATCAGGAAATCTTTCACGAACTGAAATGGATGTCCGAAACTGTGCATAATCCTTTCCTAGACCATTCAAGGTCACAGAAACTAAATCATCATCTTCCACTGGCGACCCAATGGAAGCAAGTGCATCTGCAATCTTCTTCACCTTCATGTGGTAGTCATTGATGCTCATATTTTCTCTTTGCACATTGTGCAACTCTTGCTTGAGCTGCATTTTCCTGGCTTGCGTATTTGTGCTATACATCTTTGACAGAGTATCCCATGCCTCCTTTGGCGTACTTGCATCCTGAATATGCACAATCATAGAGTCTGAAATGCTGATAGATAGCCAGTACATAACTTTCATGGCTCTCTCATGCCATGCTTTGAATGCCTGCATTTGCTGTTGATTGGGAACATCAGGAAGAACTGGTTCTTCTTCATTTCCTGCAACAAATTCCCAATATCCTTTTCCCATAAGGAAATTCGTCATTCTAAACTTCCATGCCTGGAAGTTGTTCTTGTTAAGCTTTTCAGCGACAATCTGTGAAAGAGAATCAGACGCCATTACAGAATACTGCAAAAAATTCTGTCACTGCAAAAAACACAGCTTCACCCTCACAAGGGCAAATGTGCAAAACTGGCGAAAGTGGTATTTGACCACACAGTCACTTCCTAGTGACAATTTTGCATAAACAGGAACCAAGGATGATTCTGAAACTCCCAAAGTCTCTGCGCACAAGCATACGATGCAATTTCTACAGTAACTTTTCACTGACCTGTAGAACAGTGGCTGCACAGCATAAAACTGAGCCTTTTCTTGAGTGCGTGCAGAAAACTTCCGCCTCCAAAATAGGCCCCGAAATGGCCTCAAATAAAAAAAACAAGGTCGCCAAGGGCTAAAGCCCCGTCCCGCAATATATACTGCCCTCTTGCTTCACCGCGAAGGGTGTCTCAACCTGAGACAATGCACTCTTGCAATTTCCGGCTGTGCTACCTACAGAGATCTGCTCCCAAAACAGAAAATGAAAGCAACATTGCTCCTCTTACCAGAACACTGCGAGCTTGGCTTGCTTTCTTGAGCTCCTTACCACGAACAAGGCTCTGATACCATGTCAAGATTGTGGGAGAGAAGGAAGGAGTCTCACTTGTAGCTTTCTTGCTTGCACAATGGGGGAATACACACAGAGGTGGAGGCTGAAAACAGTTTTCCTCTTCTTAGTTGTGTAAGCCAAAAGAACTCTCATACAAAGAAATAGAAGAACCCTATATATGGGTCTCAAACCAAACTCAAATAACTAAAGTGGCATACTAACTGAGCCACGAACTAGAGTAGATAAGGATAGCTATCATGTAGCTATTATTCATGGGCGGTGTACCAACTGCGTCTGCAACTGACAAATCGGTGACATAAATACACAACGGTCACCCTGGCGTATCACGAGTGGAGCTCGATATCTCAACATGGACGATATACATGATCCTCTCATTATTCAAACCTTAAACATAGCTTAAACTTAGTAGGGCTGACATAATGTCTTTTTGAAAAGGGGCTCTTTTGTGGTGCTAAAAAAGTATTTTCAAGGTTGAGAAAATTATTATGGGCAATTAAAATCAATCAAAAGATACCAACAACCCAAGATAATCTTCTTAGTCTTGTAAAGTGTATGTTCTAAACATTATAGACCAATACAATCACTATAATGGCATTTATGTTTTACAAGGAGAAGACCTTATCTAAGTCTAAAATGATGTTGGAATCAATGAAGTGCATCAACAATATAGTTTACATAAGAGGAGAGTAAAGAATTTATGGTGTAAAACACATTAGTACTTTGACAACATTGAAGGTTGGATGTAAACCAATATCTTCTACAAACCATGTTTTCACTGCAAAAAAAACTATTAATTAATATATGATTTATTATCTTTATTCATCATTGGTCATTGTAGTTAAGTTTATTTTGTATATGAACTATTTAAATAAAATGAGTTCACAAATATTATAGTGCCAAAAATACCTTTAACAAAAGAAAGACAAATGTTTTTAAAAATTTAGTAGTTGTTACACAATCATTGAAATTTGAAATTATCTGTATATCTAAGTTTTTTACATTTCCATATGAGACTCAACAAGCCTTTAAGATGATGCCATCTCCAACAAAGTAGCGTATGCAATAATGACATGAAGTTTTAACCTAACAATATATGACATTATGGAGAAGTGTAATTTATAATTTACTAATGTAAAATTAAAAATTAAAAATGTAAATATTCCATTTTACAACATTAAAATATAAATAAACAACGGCATATGACACATGTAGCTAAAACATTTGAGTCATTTCAAATATTGTTGCTCATTGCTATCCGCATTTAATCATTTAATACAAGCATTGATAGATGAAGGATCCAACCAAATAAATGGAATCGATATTAAGAGACACACAACATTTGTATCAAACACGTGTATGCTATCTAGAAGAAGATGATACTTGGGTAGATAACACATGTGTATGCTATCAAACACATGTGTATGCTATCTAGAAGAAGATGATACTTGGGTAGATAAGCTACTTTTAAAAAGAATACTCTTAGTTTCACTTGAGATGAGAACATCTTGATTTTCTCTAAGGGAGAGAGGATGGCATGCCTCATTATATGATTATTTACTAATGAAATAATGTGAAATTTCTAAAAAATTAAATTAATGTTCAAAAAAGTGTAAATTAGGTGGTTTTCTTAAAGAAAGGTGAATTACTAGTTCATTTACACATTTAGACATTCCTAAAATTGGTGCAATCCTTATATTTGAAACAAAAAATATAAAAAATTAAAACAACTCATATAACATTGAACCTTGAAAAGAATGTGTGTAGATGAATTCCTCTCAAAAAATTAGTTACTCTATAATTTTACGGTACTTAATTTGATACCAAGAGCACCTTAGGCTAAACTTGCAAAAGAAACTGGGTCGTACACGCTTTTCATACAATAAAAATAATGAAAATAGAAGAAAAAATTTAGAGGAAAAAAGTTGAAATTAAGCTTTTGGAAGAAAATAGAAAGGTGAAAAAGAATTAGCTTTTTTAATAGGAGACACAGATAACAAAGGTAAACTCAAAACAAGCCTATTGTTTGGGGTAAGTAGAGATATAGAGAGAGAGAGAGAGAGAGAGAGAGAGAGAGAGAGAGAGAGAGAGAGAGAGAGAGAGAGAGAGAGAGAGAGAGAGAGAGAGAGAGAGAGAGAGAGAGAGAGAGAGAGAGAGAGAGAGAGAGCGCATTCGGTTGTCCCCTCCCCCTCCCCCTCCCCCTCCCCCTCCCCCTCCCCCCTAAACCACCCTTTTCCTTTTAAGTAAAAAAATCCATATATATCTATGTTGTGGGTTGGATAAGTCCCTAGATGTGTGAGTTTGGGAGATTATGAGGATTCTAGCATTGCAAATCTTGATGAAGCAAAGGAGGGCAATTGCAACATCTCATGACCTTTGGAAAACATTATATTACTCAAATATCTAATGCTACAACCCCTTTAAGCTTGTTTACAGACACATTATCTCCCCAACCACTTATCTAACCCTTGGGAAACATCATATCACTCAAATATCTAATGCTACAACCCCTTTAAGCTTGTTTACAAACAAATGATCTCCCCAACCACTTATTCTAACCCTTGTTTCTACCTATAACTTTCGAGAGGAGGTTCAAATAAATAAACAATATCATATGGAAATTTAAGGATTTGAGTATGTTGCTATAGCTTGCTTTGCTTTGAGCAAGAATAGTTTGGTGTTTGGAGGTCATTCATGCATATACAAGCAAATAGCATCCCAAAGACTATTTCCATAGCTCCAAAGTAATGCAAAAGAGAATGAGTGTACATCCATTATCAACAAACCCATGGTCAAAGTTGAGGTGCAACTGAAGTGGAAATGCAACCTAAGGAAGGGGACATCCAACACAGAAGAGAGAATATGTTGGTAAAGATTGTTGGGATCCGCTTTGAGATCATAAATTTCATGTGATTGTAGCTGCTTGACCTTACATGATTGGAAAGTCCCAATTTAGGCACGATAGATTTTGACCATTCTTGTGAGAGTAATGATTTTGTATAAAGTTATTGAATTGATATGAAATACTATTTTCCCAAGTGTTTGTTATGTGCTTAAAGGATGTATTAAATAGACCTTGTGCAATTGATTAATCAAAACAAGCTACTTTATATGTTCACATAGTGTAATAGCATGCCTTAAACACTAGATAGAGTTGCTTGACACTACTTTAAGGGATGTGAGTTTAGTTGAGTACTAGTCCTAATGGCTATGGAAGCTTAAACGATAGCTCCAATATCACCTTTGATTGGTCAGAAGTGACCCTTCTTAGGTAGGTATTAGGATACTTTTAGGGGTCACTGTCCCACACTTCCCCTATGAAGTAGAATCAAAATTTTTGTATCCAACTAAGTTTAACATTTCTTGAGGGAAGACTAGATGGTGTTGCACATTGGATTTTCTTTGTAGTAGTCTAGCTAAGAAACTAAATGGGGTTCTAAGGCATAGATCATTGCATATACTTTGTTTGTGAAAATAAGAATATCATTTGCATGGAGGACTCATCAAATTAATTTGTAATAAATTTATAGCACAATTTGGTTGGGAAACTATTAACATAGACTACGTGTAGGATAAATATAGGTGTAGCATAGGTGTAACCATGTGTAGACTAGGCTAGGCATAGGCATAGGATATACATATGTATGGGCTAGGTGAAGGCAATAATAGGCTAGTTGTACGCATAGGCTAGGCTAGGCATGGCATATGCTAAGGGCAAGTGTAGACTTATGCATAGCACACATTTATGCCTAGCCTACACTTATAAGTATGCCTATGAATATGCATATACCTATGCCTAGGTTCTAGCATTTGGCCTATTCTATGCATAGCCTATATGGCATACCTATGCATAGCTTATGCCATGCATATGCTATCCTAGGGTCAAAAGAAGGCTTGCTACATAGGTTATGCATAGGGCATGTATAGGCTAGGCTTAAGAGTAGACATGGCATAGGCTAAGGGTAAGGGCCAAGCCTTTGCCTATGCCTATGCATACATCTATGCATATATATAGCCTAGCCTAGCCTATGCCTATGCCTATGTATGACCTATACCATGTCTATCTGTAGTTTATGCCATGCCTAACCTATACCATGCATATGTGTAGTTTATACCATACATAACCTATGCCATGCCTATTTGTAGCTTATGCCATATGTAACCTATGCCATGTGTAGATTAGCCTAAGCATCAACGTAGGCATAGGCCATAGGTGTGGGATATGTGAAGCTTGTGTAGGCTAGGTGTATGCCTAAGCTAGCCTATTCATATGCTTATGTGTAGCCTACATGTATGCCTAGGCTAGCCTAGTCTAGCTTATGCATATGCCTATGGCTATGCCTATGCCTCACTTAGCGTATAGATGCTCTATGACATACCTATGTGTAGCCTAGCCCCAACTTATGTGTATGTATTTACATATGTGTATGTGTATGCCATATGTATGTGCATACATATGGGTGAGTATATCATATGTTATACTATGCCTTGGGGGTTCATGATATCTTGGGCACCCAATATTATGGGCTTGGACACTTTATTACTAGTTGTGGTCCCAATTTGCCTATTTGGGCCTAATTTAAATACCCCTTATCTACTCTGTACATTTATCATCACAAATAAAGCACACCCTTTTCTAATTCAACCTATAAATATTCCCATTAAATGATACTCTTTTATATGTAGAAAAGGTCCAAAAAAGGTTCTAAAAATCCTTTATGTTGAATCCACATGATAGAATTGTATTTGTGTGTAGCCTAGCCTATGTGTATACGTATGATATACATATGCATATATGTTTGTGTATATGTATGCATATGCACATGTATATGCTACGTCACATTATTCACTCCGAATAATGATTACTAAAAATAATTTCCTTTATTATTCAACATTCACCTAGAGAATCAATGAATACTTGAATAAAATTTATTTCGATAAAATACATTTTGATAGAAATGCTTTTTATAAAAAAACAAGATATGTAAGAAAAATGTGAAAGCCTTTCAATCATTTGAAAAGTATTTGCTTGCATTTTCTCCTCTTCTTTTGCCTTCTCGTATACATGTCAACTTTCAACAATAGTATTTTTTTCATTTAGTCCCCCCTTTTTGTGTGTGTTAAAGGCTTTCCTAGCACTTCAGAACTAGGATATTAACACTAGCCTTGTAATTTGCCACAAAAGTAGCCACTATAGTGGCTTAGGTCCTATTTCATTATATGATACTAAATTGGATGGGACTTTACCAACATTGTAAGATAGTAGAGTTAAAAATTTGGAACAAGTTTCAAGTGAAAATTCATTTTCTATATAATTTGCACATTCAAAAGTGCATGAAAATTGGTCAAAACAGCACTTATTAATGTTGTTTGGAGCTCTTAATTATCTAATTCCAAATCTCTTAATGGGAATACATACTATACATATCAAATTTCTTTTCACGAGAGTTTTAGCTTGATAAAAAAATCTTTTGAGATGATTTTGATTAGAAACACTAATTTTTTTTGATTATTTGCAAAAATTGTCTTAAAGATAGACATAAAGATCTACACTTCTTGGCTTGTTTTGACTCTCTCTATTTTTTTCAACTACTATCTTATGTTGACCACATTTTCCTAGAGATATTTCTTCTTAATGAATTTTTTTGTAGAGGGACTAAATTGCCACAAAAGTGGCTTTTTTGCTGCAAGACAAGTGTTAAGAGTAATTGCTTGAGTTGTGTTATGTTAGAGGCTTGTACTCACATTCACAACACAAGCAAAAGACTTGTTTTGGATTTGTTGTTGCTAGTATTCAAGGCTCACACTTGTACTTCGATAATAAGTCTAAGTAAGCAATAAAAAAATTATATTTGTATGTATTAAAAGCTTGTCTCATACTATAAGAATGGATATCAAGTGTGATACTTGCACTTGTATTGTGTTATAATACAAGAAAAAGATTTACTTTGATTTGATATTGCTAGTGTTCAAGGCTTATAGTCAAACTTCAATAGTTGTCAACAATAAGGCCTTTGTTTCTACGAGTCTTAAAGGCTTGCCTCACACTACATATTGAATTTAGGGTTTAGGATTCTTGTACTTGTGTTGTGTTAGAGGATGGTACTCACACTCATAATACAAGCATAGAATTTTCTTAGTATATTTGGGCAATAAAAAATCTGTCGATGTGTCTGTTGAGACTTATCTCACACATCGTCGCTCGATAGATTAAGGGTTTAGGGTGCTTGCACTTATTTTGTGTTAAAGGTTCACAACTAAACCTTTTGATTATAGGATGCTTATAATTTTTCAATTTAAACTCAAAATGATTTATTAATTTTTAAATCTTATTCAATTAAGTTAATGATTTTACCTTAATATACTCACATAGGGATTATTGTTGCTTTCTTTAGGTCATGGCTAGAGTTACTGAAGTTGCAATGACACCTAAGGTACAAATTGTCGACTTGGATCAGAAGCCAAAATAATTGTTGTGGAAGAAAAGAATGATTTGTGGATTATTGTCAAGTTGAAAAGGAGGATGACATAGAGGGGAAGCCATTCTCTCTTAAAGATATTTAAAAAAATATTTTGCTCTAAATTTTCTATAATCTTATATTGGTGTGTATTAAAGTCTCTAGCATAACAAAATAAACTATTAACTATCTCCATAATTTTAAAGTGTTTGAAATTCTCTAACATGATAGAAAACTTTAAATTTATTTAAATATTACTAATTTATATCCTAATTTAAATATGTAAGATAAGTTATACATTTACAAAACTTAGCTATATTAATTTTTCTAATATCATCTTTAAATATAAGAAAAACTTAAACATAATAAGATTATATTGAAAAATCAAAATTAGCTTGAAATATTAAATAACCTCTAACACAATAACATGACAACACTAAAAATTTAATTACAATTTTCAAATTTCAATTCACCATGCAAGTTTCATATTCATTCAAGATAGATGCTAGAACACATGTGCTTGCAACTTGTAGATCATTTGAGACATCACAATATTTCTTAGCTATATTAAATAAAGCATTTTGACGAATTTTTTTTGAATCAAAATGGAAGATATTTGATCATATCTGAAATATTAATGAATCACCAAATTATACACTTGAATTTTGGTGACTAATATAGAATTTGACCATTATTCACATTTAAAAACACTTTTCAAATGACATAGAATGCAACATAGTGTATATGTGTATCCAATGTGTATATGTATGTAAATGCATATGCCATGCATATATGCATGTGTATCTCACACCTCTAGCATACCCTTGTTGACATCTAAGATTCCAAGCTTTTTGAACCTTTTGAAGGGGAGACAAAGTGCATATACAAGTGACTAGGCAAGTGAAAGGAAGCATTAGTGTTGTCAATTGGCACAATATGACTTGATTCCTACATAAGTGACTAGGTTGACTACACAAACACGGTTGACTACCCATCTCAAGGAATGGAGAGAAGTAATAAGAAGGGTGGAAACTAGAATCATAGTCCAACAAATAGAGAAAGGTGCAAGAATCCATATGGAGAAATATGCATCATCATTCATAGCTTGTATCAAGTCTTAGAGGCATGGGCACTTGGGAGGCTAAGTTTTTAAGTATTTAAACCTCATCTTAAGTTTATATGTGCTTAATATTGTGATTGATTTTTCCTAGTATTCATGGTGTTTTCCTTCCAAAGTTTAATATTGTGGGCTGACCTCCCATAAATGGCAAGATAAATTATAAGTGTCATCATAGCAAACATGATACATTGATGCACTTTTATGAGGAGGGACACATCATGGAGTAGATCTTGCATAATAAAATAGTACTTAATTTTTTAGGTAATTTATTTTGATTTAATTTGCTTTAAAACTTCTTTATTGCTGCTAATAGTTTTCCATATCTCTATGGACAAGGCAATGAGGCATGAGAAGAGGAGGGGGTGAAGGAGCGAATGTAGAGGAGGAAGATGAGAAGGATAATAAGGAGAGAAGCGATGATGATTATACATCCTTAGAGTAGTTATAATCTAGATAGCTTTTTCAATACTACGAGCCACAATAGGTGGCTTGCAACTAATGTAGCATCTTTGTTATAGTACACACATATTGGTTTATTGTAATACAAGCCGAAATTGGTAGCTTCAAGTTTGTGTACAATATTATACAAAATATCTCTCCATGGTATCCTTTTATAATCTATTATGTAATACAAATTTGTACTAGTAAAAAGAAAACACCAAGGAATTACTCATTTGCAAAAATCCATATTGTTGTGTGCATAGTTTTGCAAGTAGCACCCTAATTCTTTTAAATAGGATTAGTTGCATTTGTTATTGCATTTATATGAGTAGCTAGATTTTTAAAAATTTCATGTATAAGCACATTTGCATTTAGGCTTGTTGTGTGCAAAATAAAAAAACATTTAGATACAGATCATTTAATAAGTGGATAAGTAGGCCTATAGCATGCACGCAAGACTCATCTAATAGCATGTTTCCTTGTCGTGTGTTTAGAATGTCTCTGACTAAGTGAAATGTTTAAATAGTGTTTATGATAGTACCATTATCAATAACTTACAAATTTTCATATTATTTTCTCCTCATTGCTACGAGGGAGCTCTTTGTTCTATTTGTATTTGTATACTTATTAAAATCTGTTATAAGATCCGAGATACATGCTTGACTTTCTTATATACTTAAAATATATATGGCGAATATTATGGTGGCACAAAGGGAGAATAGATGAGAGAAAAGAAAGATGTAGAGAGAGAGAGAGAGGTAGTGAAATTGGCAACACACTAGGGACTGGAAAATGGGCCAATCCCCCCCCCCTCCCCCTTGTGGAGTTATATTATTGACAAGGAGCAAGCTCCTCTGTTACACATAAGCCAGTTCTTACTTGTAGATCTTGGAAACAAGATCACGATTCCTTGCACGATATACAACCGGCTAACACTTGCACAACTTGGAAGTTGGCACCTTTTGATCATTTTTGAGTCTCCTTCTCTCCTACACAATGTGTGTAGGGCTCTCCTCTTGGCTCTTGATTTCAGCAGAGCTTCTACAACACTTGCACCTTCTCTTCTCCTCTTGGAACTTGATTTCAGCAGAGCTTTCGTAGCACTTGATTTCAGCAAAGCTTCCGCAGCACTTGATTTCAGCAAAGCTTTCACAACACTTGCACCTTCTCTTCTTCTCTTGGATGCATGCAAAGGGATGCTTCCTTTTTCCTCTCCCACACCCAAGGAGAGCCTCCTCTTTTATAGGCTTTCAAGAGCTTCTCTTCTTGGAGAGAGACTTGAGTTTATCTTCATGCAAGATGTGGTTGTTCCAGGACCTACTCTGAAGCACTAATTTCAAGATATCTCTCTGTGCATTGTTTAGATGAAAAAACATCCAACATGAAACTTGTAGATCTCATTGTTTCTGATAACGTACGTGGCCCGTTTTTAGAGATCATCTTTCTATCGCAAGATATTTTAAAAATGGATTCACCATGTCTTTTTTTAAAAGAATAGCTTCTCAAACTGTACTCTTTACTTGTGGTCCATGCAACCACCTTAAGCAAAGTTCATTAAATAACCTTGGGCCTCAACCTTAAGATTGACTTCCACACAAAAGCTTGTGTCTTTTTAGACCTTAGAAAGAGAAAATCACTTCTCTCCTCACTTCGAGAGGATCACGTCTCTTGTCTTTCTTAGCGAGAGAATTACCTCTCTTGTCTTTCTTAATGAAAGAAAAGACCTTAAACCTTGACTTGTAAGGGAGAGGATGACCCCAAATGAATGCAATGCTCATTACACACAAGTAAACATTCCCAGGCGTCCTCGGATGCACACATAAATACATATACACAAAGCTAATGCACTTCCTCTTCTTAGAACTTAATCCATCTTCATTTATGTGTAACTCCTTGGTTCTTGTGTACACTCTTACACTTTGCAAACACTTCTTTCCCCCTTCATAACTTGTATTGCCTGTATCAGATATCCTCGTCACAGTGCTCTAATCAGCCCATTAAGTAATGCACTAGGAATATTGGTCTCTAAATGGTCTCATGGCCATGCTAGATCATCATCAACACTTAAAGAAAAGTGAGTTGTTAACTTATTGACATGAATTTATTAAATAGAGAATGCGTAATAAGCAATCAATTTAGTGACAAAATCCTTCTATTTAGTGACAATAAAATATAAGAAATGAGACACAACTCCATCTAGTTGATCGCTCTCTAGAGCCCAAGGGGATACTCCAAATATGTTAGCATCCCATATGTCACCAAGAGGTATGACTCCATAGCAATTGCACTCATCTATAAGGAGAACGTGAGAGAGCTAGACCTTAAGAAGGAATGGATTTGAAAGCAAATCACATGCTATGCATATAGGATTTCCAAGGGAGGAACTCTTTCACTTCAACCTCCTAGATACCCTTGTTGCACTTCCACTAAATTTTAGTTAAGGGTTTAGGGTCTTCATACATGTAAGGTGTTAGATATTCACTCTAGGAATGAAAGGAGGGAAATTCGCAATTGAAAATTCTCATTTTTCTCCAAATCAAATCCTTAAAGTCGTATCCTTCCCTAGGATTTCCAAGGGAGGAACTCTTTCACTTCAACCTCCTAGATACCCTTGTTGCACTTCCACTAAATTTTAGTTAAGGGTTTAGGGTCTTCATACATGTAAGGTGTTAGATATTCACTCTAGGAATGAAAGGAGGGAAATTCGCAATTGAAAATTCTCATTTTTCTCCAAATCAAATCCTTAAAGTCGTATCCTTCCCCTTGATCTTAATTTCATGAATGAAATGGCTATGAATATTTCTTTCCTGGATGTGCCATGTAGGTTCTATCATCAACCCTGTCTTACAATTATATTCACATTGTGTAACCATATAGATGCATATATCACAAGGTTTCACTATTTTTATTAGGTAAATGTTTCACTAGCTCGAAGTCTTACATATCTATATTTAATAAGGTTGCAAATGGCATAAGGTCATCTATCTATATAGGTTCAACCTACATTCATAATGGAGAGAGAGAGAGAGAGAGAGAGAGAGAGAGAGAGAGAGAGAGAGAGAGAGAGAGAGAGAGAGAGAGAGAGAGAGAGAGAGAGAGAGAGAGAGAGAGAGGGTTGCATGCATCATGTGAACTTTATCATTGTGTAAGCATCGTAGAGATGCATATATAACAAGCTTTTTGTGTCTTTATTATATGGAGCTTTCATTAACTTAAAGGCTTAAAATGTAAATCTAGTGGAGTTGTACAAGATCACCAACCATATAAATTCAACCTACACCCACAATGGAGAAATACATAGAGACCCTTAAAATATTTGGAACCATGAGTTAAAGGTTTGTGGAATAATAAATCCTTCTTTATAAGTTTTGATATGAGTTGTAGATTTAGTTAGAGAACACTTATTAAGAATGACTAGGCTTGATTTTAATGAAAAGAACACATTGGTGTTGTTAAATGTCATAATAATGAGCTAACGTTGTGATGAAAATAAGTTGTGGGTTAGTTGGTGTCTCAATGGGTATGAAGCAACAACAAACTTTCTTTGGATGAGAAAAAGGGAAAAGGTTGTTGTTGAAAGGACATGTTAGGTAAGAAGGAGGCTATGAAGACTATAGTACTTTGTTAGGGGTATACTTTAAGAAGTGGTAACTAATGAATATGATGGAAAGTCGAGTGCAAGACATGGCAAGGTCTTGGGGAAATGTATTGTAGATTAACATAGTAAAGAAAAAGAAGAGAGAGAAAAAATAAGTAACTCAAGTCTCACAAGTTGTAAAAGTATATGACCACCGTGATCTTATTTAAAGGAACAAAATTGTTTGTACAAACTATGATTTTGTCTAAAGTTGGAAAGAAGAAGTACCCCCTCTTGTTTCAAGGGGACAAGTTGTTCAAACATAACATTGATATAGAGTGGCAATTTTGTCGAAAATCTTGAATACGTGCTTGGTTAAGATATGTGTATCTTTTGCAAAATTTTAGTTAATATTTCAAAGCTAATAAGAAAATATTGTAATCAATGTGAGAATCAATGCTTGGAATTGGTATAAGCTAGTTGGGCTTAAAGGTTGAATCATTCTTTTAAAGTGTTATAACCTTGTAAGGGTTAATTAAGTATGTGTCAAGCATAATGATGGGCAATATTTTAGGTTTGGTAAGGGTGATGTTGAGTTAATTTTAATTTTGAAGAAAAAGAAGCAAGGTGTACTAGGTCACACACACACACACACACACACACACACACACACTCTCTCTCTCTCTCTCTCTCTCTCTCTCTCTCTCTCTCTCTCTCAACCTAAACGTTGCTCAACTTTTAGGGCAAGCTACAAAGTGAAAAGAAACTATGTGGATAAATGGAAAGAGGTACCTTTGAGATAGAGATTATGTGGATAAATGGTAGGAGCTCTCTCAACCTAAATAATACTCAACTTTTCGAGCAACCTGTGAAGTGAAAAGAACTATGTGGATAAATGGCAGGGGATACATTTGAGAGAGAGACTAGGTAGATAAATGGCAGGAGATACATGAGAGAGAGAGAGAGAGAGAGGGGTTTTTTTTTTTGCTTTGAGTGTGTGTGCTTTTTGTGGAGGAGCTGGGTTGGGGTTGTTTACCGATCACCAACCGGCTGAAGTGCTTCGGTTGGACGGGGTAGCTATCGTGGACGTGCCAAGAAAGTCATACGACTAGACAGCTTCACCGATCACTCAAATTCATTGCTTTAATAGACGTAAGTCAGACAGACCGTCGTCCAATCTCCTTGTCCTCTCTCTCTCTCTCTCTCTCTCTCTCTCTCTCTCTCTCTCTCATAATATGCAGCGACAGCCTGCAGAAATGCCTCATCGTGAATATCATGTGCAGGCAAGAATCCATCCTCTCTTCGATTGGGACGAAGGGCGCCCCGATCTCCACGATTTGCACGGCAGCGACGGGGCATCAAGCAGCACATCTTCGACCTCCTACCATAAAAATCATAGCAATGATGATCACGAGGTCGAAATGCACGAGGACGACGACGACGCAGAGGACGATCGACAGCGACCACAGAAATCAAAGACGAGCCTCATAATCAATGCTCTAAGTAGTCCTGCAGAGCCCGGTCCTTTCTCCGTCGATAATGATGGTCGTCGTAACGAAACGAATGAAGGGCGTCAATATAATTACGCGGGTCATTATATCGATCGAAGCCGTCGTCGATCGAATCGAAAGTACCGTCGTTCTTGCGGCGCAGCGCTTTGCGTGTGCTACGCCATAGCCGTCTTCCTCCTCGTCCTCTTCGTCCTGCTGGTCATCGCAGCTGCCGTCCTGTATCTAATCCTGCTGCCGAAAGCCCCCACATTCTCTGTCGCCGACGCGCACGTCTCCAAATTCAACCTCACTGCCGGTCCACTCAATCATGATCGTTTGTCGATGCCGTCGCCGATGTTAGCAGCTGGTGCACCAGATGATCAGCAACGTCTCCAGCCGGCTCCAAAAATATCATACCTTCAAACGGACGTCACCTTCGCCGTCCGCGCGGGGAACCCCAACAAGAAGATCGCCATCGACTACCAGCACATACTCGTGACGTTGCTCTATCAGCAATTGGTGATCGGCTCCGGCTCTCTGCCCGCCTTCTACCTGGCTTCTGGGGATGCGAAGCAGCTGCAGCTAGAGATGAAGGGGGAAGACACTCCCTTGACTCCTCGAACCATTGGAGGAGACATCCTGCGCAAGGCATTAGTGATGAAGGACCATGGCAGACGTTATAGTACAGCTGCATCTAGCAGTATAGAGCTGAAGGTGCAAACTGTCACCCATGCTCGCATTCAAGTATGGAAATGGATGTCTCATGCTGCAAAATTCAGAGTGGACTGTGATGTGGAGCTCACCAACCCTTCCTCCCCAGAGGCCACACGGCTTCTCTCCAAAGCCTGCAAACTCAAAGTGGTCAACTTATGGACTTAGATAGTGTCACACCCAAAGCCTTCACTAGACCTTCGAACTGAATTGACCCATCTTGTTTTTTTGTAAGGAGGCAAAAAAAACATGTCCCACCATGTTTGTTCACTTTGCTTGTAAGGCTCTCACAAAGTCTACTTCGAGCAACTTTGACAAGACCTCTAGCATAGCTTTACCATTCTCCCAAGTCTTGGCTTTCATTTTCATTAATGAGCTCCCATAACCCATGTCGCAACTACATCCTCATATACATTACCATCATGGTATACTCATGCTTAGGTCAACTCCATGACCCCATCTAGTGTATCTTACAACCCCTCCAAATCATATTATTCCAAAATATTTTGCATGCCATTTTTATGGAATGTTTCATGTACACTCGCTTCTAAGATATATGGGAGCCATTGGCCACTCATGATTTTTCAATTGGTTTCTCAATGGAGGCGATAATCATGTGAAATCTCTTAAGTTGTCTATATCTAGCTGTATAAGGAGCTACACACCTTTGAACAACATGATAATATCCTTATTTCTTTTAGTTACAATGGATTCACACTTATAAAACAAAGAGATTGCTGACCAATCATGCTTACCACATGATCTAATGATTGAGCTCCAATCGGCCAGACTGCTAATAAGGTATGTATTGATCAACACTAGGTTACTTAAGATTATTAAGACTTCTTTTTTAATACCAATATTTTAGTGTGCCACAAATGTTGCCATTACAAAAGTTGGATTTTCAAATGTGCATAAAAATAGCTCAAATGATATTAGAGTTAATGAAAAGGTTGTCAACTTTTATCAATAGTAATGACCTTAATGCAAATGTAGTGTATCTATTAGAGTATTGCTCATGAAGTTTTAACTTGTCAAAAAGAATCTTTGAGATGATTTGAATGACAGTACTACACATGGAGGTGCAACCTGCCAATTTTTTGCCATAGTCCACCTTTTGAAAAAAAACACTACTATATATTCCTCAATATCTCCTCCATGGACAAGATACGGATCTCATATTGATATTCAAAGTGACGAAAATGTTCATTTAAAAAATTACATTCATCATCGCTAAATGCGTCAGTCTTAGTGTCTCCATAAAACCGTCGCGATTTGCATTGCTATTAGCATCACAATTTTTGTCAGTTTTGCGACGCAAATAGCGATGCAAATCGTGATGGTTTGCAACACGTATTGCGATACCAATAGCGACATGTGCAGGTAAATTTGCGACGCTAATAGTATCGTTTACAAAGAAAAAATTTGGCAGGGCAACAAGCTTTCCTGCCACATATAGCACTATGTGTTGTATTTATATTCTAGAAATGGATTACATGTTAAGTGTGCAATGGTCGTCAAGATGAGCGCAAAATGTACTTGAACCCGCAAGACTGATACATAGAATAAATACAAATCCCTAATGAAAACTCATGGAATTATGGCAAGATACAAAGGATGATAACAACATAGTACATAGAAGATGCCTGCATAAATCACAGGACTAAAAAGAAAGAGGATGTGCGCTCCAAGAATCGCTACAGATCATTGCCATATCCAAAAGCTCGTCCCGACACAAAGGAGTATCGAACGAACTCTACAAAATGAACAACTACACATCAATCCACCATAGATAATGTATTTTAATAAAAATAGTGGCTACGGACAAGAAAGATGATTGACTTACTGGGCTTCCGCATGCATTCAGTCTATCGATCTCAATGCAGTGAGATCGTGTCTCTCTGCATATCAAGTCTCCAAGATGGTGGGTTCGTGGTTTGTAATGGAGTGCTACAAAGAAAACAGAATACAACTGTTAGAAACACGATTATTAGGACAAGTGATACTGTAAATAAGAAAGTGAGAAGAACAAAAGAAAAACTTACAAGGTCCTCCAGATAAGTCTTGTGGCCACCACTCCCAAGATGATGGACCACTCTTGCCTCCAATCGTGCCCTCGTTGCCACCCGCTCTGGTGTCACCAATGTCCTAGAGAATTTGTAGCCTCCTCCCTGAGTCTCCGCTAGTCATCTGCGTCTAGCCACTCAGGCTTTGAGACACCAGTACTCTTGAGTGCCTTGTGTGCGTCTAATTATCTGTGTGACATGTACGTATGCATGCACTCCATCATCCACCCAGTGGAAAACCTCTCTGCCACAGTAGGCATCGGAAACTCCTTGTGCAAGGATACTACTATATAATCCTTGCTCCCCGCGGGTATATTCTTCCAATGGTCCAAGACGTTGTGCCGAAAAACTTACTGGCACAACTCTCTCATATGAGACATCACCCTCCTCCCCTCATCATTCATGATGATGGCTCCTGCCTTGTCATCCTACGAGATATCCATATCCCTCTGGGGTATGTCTAAGGTGTGTTCTCTCCCACCTATGACCACGCTCCTGGGTATAACCAGGAGACCCTTGTATATCTAGTGTATCCACAGGTGGTATCTCTCAGAGTAGTACCCATATGGGCACCACCTATGGATGACTGTGAGCAAAAGCTGGAGTCACCGGAGTAGATGTCTCCAGATGTATGACAAACCCTATAAGTGACACATCTCAGCTAGAATGATGAGATGGAGACACTGCATGGGTATCTCCACAACACCCACCTAAGCCACCCTCTCTCGAACTTGCACGATAGCAAGGAGTAGCACCTGTATCTTGAACCGACTGCGGGCTCACAACGGCATCTCCAAAACCACTCCCTCCATCTAGGCCCAATCTAGAGTGTCAATCTCATCTACTAGAAATCAAAGCATAAGAGCATGCCGAAGTAGATCTAATGGAACGAGTTGATGGTATCCGAGACGGCATATCAAACAATCATGCCATCTGATCTGGAGACATATGTGTAAATATCTCTTGCAACTCCTCATCGCTCATCCCTTGACTCATCCTACTCTCCAAATATTGTCAAAGGTCACCTTCACAGATAAAAAATAATGTTAGCATAATCAATAGAAAGATTCAAGCAAAGCACGGTAATATAACTTTGAAAAAATGATGTTACTTAAGCATATTCTAGAGTACCTTTATAAGCGATTCATCAATGAATTGAGTAGGTGGATGCTGCAAGTATGACGTAGCCTATGGTTCCATGTCAATCTCTTGGCACAACTCTGCATACATTGGAAGGTCGATAGATAGATCACCACAAAAGGATGAGTCTACCTCATTTTCAAAGAATTCTTGGCCTCCTATCTTTCCATCATCGTTACCCAAATCTGCCTCCTCTACATGCTCCAAGCCATCTTCGACCTCCACCCCTTGCAATATCAATCTCTCCACCTGCATACTCTCCTAATCTACGTACTAGGAACATTGCTTTTATCATACACTCTCGCACTCCGAGGAGTTGAAGGCACAACATATCACCATCGAGGTTGTCGAGGGTTTGGATAGAAAATTACATGTTCAAAATCATGTACAAGAGAGATTTAACTTTTGTGACATGTGCCATGTTGTAATAAAATTTAAAAAAATCTGAGTTCATGTACCTGTTCACAATGGGCTGGAAATACAAACATGTCATGAAAATCCGTCCATCTTTTTTCGGAATCTATTTTGAGAAATCCAGATGGACCTCATCGAACTATTGCTCCAACTCCTTCAAGTACCACTTTGAACCACTGCACATCGAATAGGATCATGGAGAAGCTACGGTAATCCACCATGATAATACTTTGCAAGTTCCCAAAATACTCCATCTTATCTATAATAGTGTTTGGATCAATTGCTCGTCGTCGACTCTCTTGCTTGCTTGAACTTTACCATGATACCACAATCTGTTGTGGAGCGCATTTTGTCGATACGCTCCACACAAAAATACCATCTGTGCAACCATGTCGCAATGTATATTTTGTACTGTACATTGAAACAGTCAATTAGTTATCGCATATAAAATCTAGATATAACAAACTCTAAACATGTCATCACCTTTGGACTATATCCCCTCAAGAATTCTCACTCCTCAGTTGAGACCTCCGCCCCTTCGCGAGACGCTACGGTCAAAGCTCCATGCAACCATCGCATTGACATAAAACATGGCATCTCCTCCATGCCCTTGGGATATCGAATCGGTCGATGGCGCGTATTACGTAGAAATTCAGATCACGCTTCTTCCTAATCTTTCCTAGCTTGCTCGTACCTAGCGAGCCACGTCTCCATGGAGGCATGGCGCAACATACAAAAACGATTCACTTTCTCCTCCATTGCAGCATCCATTCTTTTTTTTACCCCATTTTCAACTACCACATCTCCGGTCAATCTATCATCGTCCATTAGCGACCATAGCATACTGTTATGTGAATCCACCATTGGTAGTCACTATGAAATATGCACTAATGCCTTCGACATGAACCAACCTTCATCCATGCTACCTTCTGGCCAAGCTCGTTGTTGCACAAAGCCGTTCAAGGTTTTCATAAAGCACTTCAAGAAGAACATTCATCGTGTATGGATAGGTCTAGCAATCTCTACTTCATCTACAAGATACACCAAAAGGTGGGTTTGTATCGTGAGCATGCTGGTGGGCAGGTATTTCTTAAAGAGACACACTATCTCCACTACTCCCCGCTTGCGGATTCAATAGAGGATGTCTTGATCTCCTTCTGTGAGATCCATTGCACTAAATTTGACAACCTGTAAATCGCCCCGCGTATTTCTAGAGTAAGGGATCATGCGATCGCGATCGGTAGTATAAACTATCACAAATGAAAAAGCATTACGAACAACGACTACAATCCAAATAGCAAAATACGCAGGCCACTTACAATCCATTTGTAGTACAAACCTGACATATCTTATGCCAATCATGGGATTTTAGCCATGATAATTGGTCATCTTTAGAAAATGCAGACTTGAGAGAATGCATCATACTCGTCGGAGTGCGGATAGACATGAAAATTTTATTCACAATGCGCTCTTCTTTAGTGGACAAAACCCAAGGAACGCAAGGTAGCTGCAAACAACCATCAGCACTTAATTGTGGCCAAAGTGCCTCTATCTTGCCTACCTCCTTCAAATCCATTCGTGCCCCTACAATGTCTCTCTTTCCTATGATGTGGTCCCATAGTACGCTGCCCATATTCTTGAAAATATGCATGGGATCCAAGTGGTTGATTTGTAAGTGGGTCCAATATGGCAACTCATAGAAAACTGAGAATTGTCGCATTCCATTTGGATGTGACTTCGTGTGGACCATTTTTAGCTCTCGTACCAGCTTTGGGTGTTCATTCGTACTGGAGGTCGTCCAAGAAAACCTTCCCTCAATTCATGACCCTCTGACAAGAAAGGGACGTATCCTTGATATACCATCTTCTTCATGGTTCGTGACCTTCATAAGTCTAACTATAGCCCACACAATGGACATGCATGATAACCTGAGGTAACCAGACATGTCCCAACACCTCTATCCAGTGAATACAAACTTGAACGAGCTATGATAGATATTACCAACGAGAACAGAAGCCTACTTACCTGAGCACTCCTTGAATCTCGAAAAGTTATGCATGGTCCACATGAGAATGGCTCAAATATTGGTGGACCATCGACCATTGCGCTTGCTCATATCTTCCATGGTGACCCTCTCCTCCCACAAAATCTTAAGCTAATAGACTAATGGATGAAGATACACATCCATATTCTTGACTTTGTAGCTGTCGAGAATGAGTAAGCTAAGGATGATGTGTCCTTTCTTCGTAGAAAGCCATGGAGAGATGTTGTAGTTAACAAGGGCTACATGCCACACACTCTAAGAAGTTGAGCGCAGAACGAATGGGTTCACGCCATTCATAGCAAGACCGAGCAGAAGAAAGGTAGAGTTAATGTGGCTCCATGCACGTGAATCCGCTGATATTCGTTGGAGCCCTTTTGTGGATTTATTCTGTGCATGCCACGTTGTCAAGCTTGCCATGCTGAACGTACGAAACATGTGATGTATATGGGGGATAAGCGAAAAGTGTCTAAGAAAATTTTGAGGGATGGTTTAGCCTTGCAAGTCCTGCTGATACCTGTGAGCACCACATTTTGGACATGTCTCCATAGTCTCGTATTCTCCTCGAATTAGTACGCAATCGCTGATACATGCATGGATACTGTTGTAGTCCATGCAAAGCTTTCGCAAAACATGTCGCACATCATCACGAGACTCATGCATGGTATTTACAAGTGATAATATATGATACTTTAGTAACCTGAAAAAAAATAACACCATATTGGGAAATATGGGAATTTCCCATAAGTTTGGGACGCGCGGTCAAATCTTTGGATTTTTCATAACTTGAACACTATAACTCCAAATTAAGCGTTCTATAGCTCAATAGATTCCATTTTTCGAGCACTTTCCAATGATAGGTCACATCATATGGTTTTGAGAAACTTATGGGCATATTTTCCGGGTGCCACCTTTTTAGTATTCAAAAAACGGGAATTGGGAGATTCCCAAACTCACTAATATTGTGTTAAATCATAGAACACCTTGAAAAAGCATAATTGTTTTTTATGATGGTGCTGAAAAGAAATCAATGAAGCGTATGTAGAAGGTATCTAAACAACTCAGTTACACTCACATTGCTCCACCCGTATTTTGCTTGCACACTTAGGAGTGTAAGCAATGTCTTCAGGCGAGATACTCAGCACCCATCATATAATGGTATGGCTGCTTCCCCTCTAAGTGGATCAGATGTCTCGACATCCATGGGCATCAATGCATCGATCATTGCCTCCATCTCAGGCTTCAAGATTGTAGGAAAGTCTGGAAGGCTATCTGTCTCCTCTGGTATTGACGGTATAGATTGGGTAGTACCTTCTAGGTGGTGGATTGGCTCATGTACTCCATCCCTTGCATGCCCAAGAACTCTTCTAACTGGCCGCAAAGGGGCACTTCCCCTTGGGATGAGACATCATCTCCCTGTAATAAATTTTACGGCCACATCCAATGTTTTTGTATATGATATTCATTTAGTTTGAAAATACAATGCATGATTGATATACACTTTTCTTACAGTTTGCTCAAAATTTGAGATTGCCTGATCAATGATCTCTTATTGAAACTCATTGAAGCATCGTACGTGTTCTATAGACAATAGACATTTTCGTCTCATTTCCAACTTACATTGAGAGCAAGGACATGGGACATGCTGATTAAGATACACCTCACGATCTTGAACATCATGGCCTTCATCGTTTTCCATTTGGTCTATGTTACAAGAAATAATTTGTTTTTGTTATCGTTCTTTTTTTTTCTTAAATTGTTTGAGAAGGGATTTCTTCTCTTGTAACTCAACAAAATTAACATATATAAAGCCTCCACTCATCTAAGGGGAACGGGCCTACAGTATGTAAAATCTAAAATGCTACGCATGGGGACGAGGGAGTAGCTACCCTACATCGGAGTGTTTCCCGTCTCGTGGTATTGCATCGGACCTCGCCATCTTTTTTCCTTTGTGTGTGACTCGATATGTAGAGTGTAGGAGGAGGTACCGCAAAGCATGTCAATAAAACCATCCGTTTACCTCCAAGTCCAATCTCTCTTTCGCTTTACCGGGCTTGGATACTCAAGCCTTCTGTGCCTTTCTAAAGTGTCAAACACACCTAAGGTACACCCTTAACTATATATATATATATATATCTACTACAACTACTACCACTACTACTACTAGTACTTGCCTTCTCAAATACACCAAAGGTGCACCTTTAATAAAACCTCTCTCCATCTCTCTCTCTCTCTCTACTACCACCACCACTACCACTACTACTACTACTACTACTACTACTACCAAGAAAAGAAGAAATTAAAGAACAAGATCTTACCCTCTCTTTGTTTTTTATTCATTCATTCTCCTCTCTCCCTCCCTCTCTCTCTTTCTCTCTTTCTTTATTATGTTTTATGTTTATTCTCTCTCTCTCTCAATCATTCTTTCTTTTTCTCTCTTCCTCTCCCTCTCTCATTTCCTCTCTTTCTCTCTCAGTACACATCATTTTTAACAAAACAAGCAAAAAAAAAAGAGAAATAACAAAAACAAACCAAGAGGGAGTAATGCACTCACCGCAAAGGCCCGAGGATGGATTCAGCGGCTCCTCTTTGTGACGGCGGCTCCTCTTTGCCCTTCATGCACTTCCTCCTCTTCTTTGCAAACAGCAACGGCGGCAATGAGAAGCTCTCATTCTCCCTTTCTCTCCCTCTCCCTCTCAAACGCACAATGCAATTCACTCTCTCTTTTGCTCCCTTTTTCGCTCTTTTGCACAAAATGCTGCACTCGGGTTTCAGTCCGCTTTTTTCATCTAAGTACCATCTCTATTTGCGTCACAAATGTGATGCAAATAGCAACATTGCTAATTTGCATTGGAAATGGCCGTCGCTATTCTCCTATATCCTTGTAGTGTCCCCTCTATATAATCATATCTCATCTATTTAGTTGACACAAACCATCACTTATGATGTTGTCTTTGTGTTGTTATAACATTATTATAATGTTCTTATTTAATTTTTTGAAATTACAAACTATGCCATCTATATCCAAAGATATATCAATTATCTATACTTCTTGCAGGTTTATATACACTTTCATGAATGCTTTCATACAAGCTATTGCAAATTCAAGAGTGAAGCCGCTTCTTTAATATCTTCACATAAGCTATTGTAAATTCAAGAGTGCTATAGCTCCTTTAACATCTTCATACAAGTATGTCCATACAAGCTATTGTAAATTCAAGAGTGACAACATGCAATATATTCTAACCCGTTGGACATGTATCAACTCCAGCATAGAGTGGCAACTGAATGAGATGTTTTGGGGCTGTTTTGAGGTCTGAATACTCTTGTTTTAATAGAGAAAATACTACTGGTTATAGCAGTGGGCTAGCTGTATTTGGTACTACTATTTGCATACAATACAAACATTGATACTTGTATGGATATAGTTTGTTGCTAGGATGTTTTGCCACTACCATATAATATTTTGAACTGATTTGAGCTTGGTTTATGCTTAGTTGACTATGTTTTTTCATTGTTGGAATATAGCTTATAGCAAGCAGGTTGTCAGGAAAACTGTCCTGAATTGCAAGAAACTGTCCTGAGTAGGAAATTGGTCCTGAACTCTAGGAAAAGGAGTCAGATACTTACAGGTTGTATACATCACTGAATACCTAAGCTGCAACTATGGAAAATGCTCAAGGCACTGACAATATCACTCAAGTTGTGGGAGAAAATCTCGACAATAAAAAGTTTGCTTTATCGAAGTTCCGTATGAAGAATTTTTTGGTTGGCAGAGGTTATTGGGACTGATGTACAGGTGATGAGACTAAACTTGAAATACATGAAAGGAATCCGACAAATGGCAAGAAAAGGACTCATAAGCTATGGACTGAGAGAGCATGCAAGGTGTTACATTGGTTTTCCTTATGTATATTAGATGCTATGGTTATACATATTACTAGATGCATTTTCCCAAAGGATGCATGGGACATACTCATGAAGAATTATGGAAATGTAACATATGCAAGAAAGATTCAACTAAAGAAACAATTCAATAACATGTCTAGGAATAGCAGAAGCATTTAGGCCTACACTATAGAGATCAAGAACATAGCGGATCAGCTTGCCACCATTGGATCTTCAGTGTCTGAGGATGATATGATTGCAGTGACATTGAATGGACTTGGCAAATAGTATAAAGCATTTGATACATCTATTTCTGTGAGAGATAAATCCCCTAATTGGGATGAACAGATTGCTTTACTGCTGCATGAGGAAGTTAAGCTTGGGCTGAATACAGGTTCTAGTATATCTCAAAGCAGAGACATTGTTCTTTACTCTATCCAACGTGATAGAGGCGAGAGAGGTTGCAGCTCTTTTTGAGGTCGAGGAGACACTCAAAATGCTTATGGACAGCATCAACAGAATGCCTGGAATGGCACAAATACACAGGGCCAGTGTGGATCTAGTGGCTTTAGAGGCAGGGGGAGATCACCCCATGGTAGAGGTGGTGGATCTCGTTCATGGCAGTCAAATGATCAGTCAAATAGAGATAAGGACTGTCATTACTGTGGCAAATATGGACACATTGCAAAGGATTGTTATAAGAAGCATGGAGATATGAAGGCAAAGGGCAAACAACATGGTCACTATGCATCTTCTAGCGGTGTTCATGATGAGCAGGTTGACAGATTGTTTGCCATCCAGCATGTGTCTAAGAATGCATCTAGGTAGAACAGAGATGAGAGATGGTACATTGATTCAAGGGCTTCAAATCATATGACACCCCATGGAGAATGGTTTGATGAGATGGTTGTAGGTTCACATGGTTACGTGTGTACTGGGGATGACACCCAACATGACATTCGACACACATGAATTGTTCCTTTGTTGATGCCTGATGGCAAGAAAAAGAGCCTGCATGATGTACTACATGTACCTACAATAACCAAGAATCTTTTTTCGGTTGCACAAATGGCAAAACAGAATCTGCAAGTGAGATTTAATAGAGATGGATGCTTTGTTGAAGAATATGGTAATGGTTGCAAATTGATTGCTAGAGGCCGAAGAGATGACATAATGTTTACTCTTGATGCGTCAATTCCAAAATTGAAAGCAACCATGTTTGCAAATGATGATGGTGCTTACGGGATGTTGAGATATGGCATAAGTGGATTGGCCATGTGAATGTACAAAAGCTGAAATCTATGCAACAGAAGGAGATTGCACTTGGATTGCCTAAGTTCAAGTATTGTGACTTTGGACATGTATGTGATGCATGTCAATTTGGAAATCAAGCACGGTTTTCATTTATGAGACATGTACGGAATAGCTCACGACCCTTGTAGTTGGTACATTCATATGTATGCGGTCCGTCTCATAATGCTTCTTTGGTGGTGCTCGTTACTATGGATCCTTCATTGATGATTTCAGTAGCTATACTTGGCTTTACATACTGAAACATAAGGATGATGTGTTTGATGCATTCAAGGACTTCAAGAAGTATGCTGAAAATGAGATGAGTTGTAAAATTTCATGTCTTAGATCAGATGGAGGTGGAGAATATGTCTCTAATTACTTTGACATGTACCTTGCTAAATATGGGATTGGAAGATAGTTAACTTGCAACTATACACCGCAACAAAATGGTATAGCAGAAAGGAAAAATAGGGTACTAGTGGAATCGGCAAGAGCTATGCTGAATGAGAAGACTTTGCCAAATGGTTATTGGGCTGAAGGAGTAGTGACTGTTGTCTATGTGTTGAATAGAACCCCTACATCAGGGATTCATGATGTAACTTGAAGGTATTTGGCATAAGCCTGACATTTCACACTTGAAGGTATTTGGCAACATTGCATATGTTCATGTTCCTGATGAAAAGAGGAAGAAATTGGATCCTAAGCTGTCAAGAGTATGTTCCTTGGTTATGCACAAGAGCAGAAAGCTTACAAGTGTTATGTACCGTCTACACATGAGACATTAATTAGAAGAGATGTTTTTGATGAGCTGGCATCGTGGTATGGTAATCCTATTGCACTGGCTACTGATGGATCAGCCAGTGCTAGTAATGCTGAAAATACACCTACAGTGAGTACATCTATGAGTGGTCCTACAAGTGATGGGTCACCTACAGTAAATCCTTGGTCAGGACTCTTGTGGAGTCGTACTCCTACGTCCACTGACATGGATATGTCAATGAGGGGGAGATTGGATAAGGGAAAAGAAAAGATACTTGAGGATGTAACAGGTCCACTTACAGCAGGTTATGAGTCATCTAACAAATACAATTTGGATAGTGAGTTGGGTATTTTGTCTATTATGACGCCTGGAGCAAGGCAGAATCATTATGTACCGCCGCATGAGAGGCAAGCTTAGAGTGAGCCACAGTTACGGGGATCTAAGAGAGTCAAAAAAACAATTGACAGGTTTACATACAGTGGTTATTCAGCCCGTCATTATGCATATATGGCTAGTGTGACAGGTTACAAAGAACCTACAAAGTTTGATGATGCAATTTTTACAGATGATAACTGGTATGCTGCCATGGATGATGAGTATGCAGCCCTGGCTGAAAATGAGACATGGGAATTGGTTGAGTTGCCTGAAGGCAAAGTCTCCATTTGCTACAAATGGGTGTACAAGGTTAAGTGCAAGTCAGATGGTTCATTAGAACTCTATAAGGCCACGCTGGTTGCAAAAGGGTATGCACAGCAATATGGCCTTGACTATGAGGAGACTTTCAGTTCGGTGGCTAAAATGGCAATAGTCAAAACTGTCATTGCTTTAACAACATGCAAAGGCTAGAAATCATGGCAAATGGATGTCAAGAATGCTTTCTTGAACGGTGATTTGGTTGAGGAAGTATATATGGAGCAGCCTGAAGGCTATGTTCACCCAAACTTTCCGACACATGTATGTAAGCTAAAAAAGGCTTTATATGGATTGAAACAGGCACCTAGAGCATGGAATACTCGGATCGGCAGTTAATTACAAAAATATGGATTTAGATTGGGTGATGCATATCACAGTCTGTTCACGAAGAAGACAGATCATGGATATGTGTTTCTAGTGGTTTATGTAGATTATCTTATCATCATTGGAGATAATGAAGATGGCATTGCTAAATTAAATCATGTTTATAGGCTAAATTCAGAGTCAAAGACCTTGGTGAACTAAAGTATTTTCTTGGAATTGAGGTAGTCTCTATGCCTTAATGTTACAGAAGTATGGTATGGCTGAATGCAAGCCTATGGAGACACCTCTTGATTAGAATGTCAAGATGTAGATTGATGTTGGGAATGGCATAGAGAATGTGACCATGTATTGACAGATGGTGGGCAACTTGATATACTTGACTATTACATGTCCTGACTTATGCTATGTAGTGGGGATAGTTAGCCAGCTCATGCAGAAGCCTCGCAAACCACATTTAGATGTAGTCAAGAGGATCATGAGATATGTAAAGGGTACTAAAAATCATGGGTTGTTTTATGCATATGGAAAATCCCTTGACTTGATAGGGTTTACTGATGCTAAGAGGTCAACTAGTGGTTATGCATTTTGGATTGGGCAATAGTATGATTAGTTGGCAGAGTAAGAAACAGCCTAGTGTTGCATTGTCTAGTATAGAAGCTGAGTACATAGGAGGTGCATTAGCGGCTTGTGAAGCAATTTGGTTGATGAAACTGCTGAAAGACTTGGGAATACAGCTGGAAAGCAGAGTGAGATTGCATTGTGATAACCTCAACAGTGTTATGTTGGCTAGCAATCCTGTCTACCATGCTAGGTCCAAACATATTGAGATTCACTACCATTTCATCAGAGAAATGGTTCTTATAGGGCAGATTGACTTAATTCATGTGAAGACTGAAGACTAGGTAGCAGCCATATTTACCAAGTCTCTTGGTAAAGAAAAGTGATGCAAGGTGATGCCGAGGTACTTGAAAGCATTATATGTGTGATCCTTATTCTCATCCAAGGATAAGGCAATGATGATATCCTTTCTCTGTGAACTTATGCACAAGTTCTTACTCGTACCAATGATGGCACTGCCTCGCATGCATAATTAGGGTTAATGCATGAGATGAATTACAGCCAGCCACATTGATCTTTACCCCAACAAAATAAATACCCTATTTCTAGGATTGGTGAACTCTTAGACTATCTCTAGGATACTAAAGTCATTTTCAAGATTAACTTAAAATACTATCAAATCCAAATCAAAGAAGATCAACACATCCTGAAAATGACATTCAACACTAGATATATATACTATGAATTCAATATTATGTTGTTTGGTCTAGAAAATGCTCCATCCACCTTCAATACTTAGTGTAGTGACATATTCATACTATACCTTAAAGAGGTTATGCTCATCTTCTTCGATGACATTGTGATATACTCTAAGAAGAATAAAGAATACATGACCCATTTTTTCCTGGATACTTTCACGGCCAATAACCTCTATGCCAAGAACAGTGTGTACCTTTCTAAAGGAATATTGAATATGTGGGCTCCATAGTCTCTAAAGAAGGGATAGCATTAGATCTAGACAAAGATCAAGGATGTACAAATTGGCCACCACCTCAAATAGTTTAGAAAATTTGTGGATTCCTTAGTATAACACAAATTTCCATCAATAAGTCCTAATCAAATATGCTCTCAAAGGGAAAGATAGCTTTGACAAGTTGAAGGAGTGCTTAACTATTATCCACCATCTTGAATCTACCAAATCTTTTTAAGGAGTTTGAGATCATAACTAATTCTAGTATACTTGCAATTAAATGTTTTCTCACTCAAGAAGGATATCCTATAGTACCTTTTTGTCTATTATTCATTGATGTGACGAACTTCAAAGGTGTTGCATGCACTTGTCACTTTCAATGCTTTGCCACCGCCTAAAAACTTCCCTTCAAGCTTCAATTACTCTCTCAAAATATTTCCTCTTCATTTTTCTTAAAAGGAATTGTAAACCACATACATATGCAAGCTTGGATCACTTCTTAGTAACTCAATTGCAAGCATGGATAATCGTAAATACCATACCATCTCCATATTGATCTAGATGATGAGTATGAGCATATTCACAAAAAAAAAAAGAAGTATTTGGTAAAACACTTAGTGCATTGAAATAAATGAGATTAAAGGGTAGAAAGAATATCAATTTATGGATTGATGGAAGGTTGTATCCTATGGATCCTACAACAAGAAGAACCTCTCCATTCTCTTCATGATTCTCATTATTTGTTGAGATTTGTTAGACATGTTCATCAAGGGCTTCTAACTTATATTCAAAATCTAGTAGGCCATTCAAAAATTTTGAAGCTCAAGAACCAATTGTTACACTAGGGAATAAATACAATGAGAAAACAATTAGAGGAGAGCCAAGAAAAAATAAAGAGTCTTGGAACCTACTGACTATGTGTAGCTAGATGGAAGGAAATGACACATGGGTTGTGTGAAAGGTAGAGAAGTTTGAAGAATATCAAGACACTCAAGCTTGGAAGTGGAATTTGTAGGATAAGAATAACAACAATATAGTAATAGTTGATCACTCACCCTAAACTACTTGCATTCTTCTGAGTATTAGTGTTGTTATTGTAACTCATACGGCCATTCTCCATCCAGACAAAGCAACGAGGAATGTGGAGAGAGCATCTCAAGCCTACAACAACATCATTGCTTCCAAAACTATAGGGAACATCACTAGAGAGACTTGGAAGTCCTTGGTGAGTACTTTCACATCATAGATAGATATCCTATAAAGAAGAGATTGCTAAAGTACAATAACCATAACAATATATTATTTGACCTAAGAACTTTCCAAAGAGGGTTTTATAGACTAAAGCATACAATGGAAAATGGGATTGCCATTTTTGTTATGAAGCTAGATGAAACTAAGATGTGAAGGGTAAGAAAATGGAGATAATTTCTATGACCCTAATGAATAGGATTCTTCACCAGATAGCAAGGATGATAAATGCATAGAGGGCTTAGTGCACTTGAGCATGCAAGTAGAGTAAGACATTTGATGCTTGGGAGTGTTTTAGATTGAGACTGAAGATTTTGATGTGTTACATTGGGTGTTTCAATGAACTTCTATACCTAAGGTGGTAAGTGCTCAAGAAGAAAGGGAGGAACTAAGTGTTGAAGGGTTTCGACAATATCAAGTGGTGTGGCATATGGCCACAAATTTAAAGATACTAAAGTGCATGTATAATATGTCAAGAGATGCTAACACCATATTAGAGAATTCGGAAAAATTTCAAGCTCCAATTTTAAATAAATTGTAAATATTTAACCACGTGGCTAAATCTTAATCCATATTTGAAAGTGGGGTTTGGAAAGGTAGCTTATATAACATTTAGGCTAGAATCCACCTTTAAGTAAGACAATAAGATTTGACCATGTGGTCAAATAATAAAGGTATTGGGGGTTCCCAAAGTGCATGGAAATTCCCAAATTCCCTAATATAGTGTCTGCTACTACTAAGAATCTTTGCATTTAGCCTTGGCAAATGAGTGCAATGCTATTAGTTGGAATAAGGTGCCTAATAGACATTTCCAAAAATCCAAACTTTCAAACCATTCTAAGTATCCCTTTAACAAACATCCACATATGCACATTGCATATTTTGTGTAGAATAGTTGAGAAAATTATGTATCTTTACAGTGGATTTACATGGAAATTGCAACGCCAAGAGGACCAAGATGATGTTATTAAGGCTATTGAGAAGTTTTGTTAGATATTGATCTCCATAGTAGGGACAATCTTGTGATCATGGTAGATCCTTAGAGGTCCAAAAATGGAAATAGTGTTCACAAGAAACCATCAATAGATGGAGTTAAGGCTAGAAGATTTTCGGGCTTCCATGGCAATCTTGGAAAAAGAAACTCCACAAAAGGTTTCTCTCATATTCATTACAACCAATGGAAAGCACTGTACAATGCAATTCAAAGACACAAGGATGATAGAAGAGCAAGGAGCAAGAAGACCGAAGATTGGGAGGCATTGGATACAATATTCATGTATTGCTCGGTGAAGTTACTATATGTATATCATCTACATCACATGCGTTCAAGGATTATTTATAAATATCCTTATCTGTGAATTTTTCTTGAATAAAACATAACCCTTTTCTATTCAATCTATAAATAACCCCTTTATATTACACCCTTTTGTATGTAAAAAATATATAAAAAATGTATTTTAAAAATACCTTATTTTGAACCCACGTGATGCACACATATATTCATGAGTAACTTACCTGAGATATATTGTGATAAAATACCTTGGTCGAAGGAGGATCTCCCTAGCATGTAAGAAGGCCCTTGAAAAATTTAAAACCTCCATGAAGAATGCTTGGGGATTAGATTATCTCACATACTATAGCAAGAAACTTCATAGTTGGTTTATATACCCTTGAACTTACTATTTAAACATATTATTTTTTCTTATAAACAACATATTATTTATAGTCATGGTCCTTGGTTTGTGCAATAGCATGGGAGTTTATTGATTTGGTCCACCCAAGGAATGGAGAAGTCTCATTACAAAGCAAGGACTAGGTAGTTCAAACATACAAGACATGATGGTGGTGCACAAAAGGCAAACAATAATCAGAAGTTTTCCCATTGGTTTACATAATAATTTAGCATAGAACAACTTGGTCAAAAGAAACAAAGAAGATGTTCCAAAACTCAAACACAGCTCTTGCATTACAAAAATTGAAATGAAAGAGACAAGAAGCATACAATAACTCAGGACAAGAGATTTGAGGTGGACCAATGGGAGAGGGGGACATTCTATATTCATTTACAAAGGTATAGGTGAAGCATTCTTTACATCTAATTTTTGAGAATGTTGGGATAAAGTGGATGGTGTGCATAGAGGTGATGTGTACTCATATAAGATGCCTACTAGTAGCACTATATTTTAATACTTGATTACATGTTCTTCATTATATATATGCTTCTATGATCAATGGTGGATGAAAAGACCATGCGATTGGATCCCTTTAGAGTCCAACAAAGATGGGGGACCCACCTTCAATATTGAAATTTGTATGCCAAAGAGGTTGGTAAAGAAAGTCTCCATGAACAAGTATTGGAACTTATGAAATGTGCATGAACACCTAACTCTCATGGAGATTATGGATACTAATCATTGTAGCTTTTGAATCAGATGTGAAAAAGATGTATTTGTTTGAGTTTTTTTATTATCTCCTACATTTTGATGCTTAAATAATAATTCTAAAATTTTTAAAGGTGGGAAAAGGAATAGAGAAAACTCTCATGCTATCTATGGCTTTGAATGGAGTTGAGATCCATGCATAATTTGACGATAGAATTCATATCAAAGAATGATATATTATGTTTTTTTATTAAAATATTTTTTATTTTATTTATAAATATTTTTTCTTTTAGAATTTTATTTTTAGCAGTTGTATTTTATTTTTTAATACTTTTTAATGGTCTTATCTCCCTATATATATATATATATATATATATATATATATATATATATATATATATATATATATGTGTGTGTGTGTGTGTGTGTGTGTGTGTGTGTGTGTGTGTGTGTGTGTGTGTGTGTGTGTGTGTCTATGAGTCTCTCATTCTCAGTTTTCACATGTAATGTGCCTAGGTCACAACACATTTTAGTAGTCCATCAGGATCCAAAAGATGCCACCTAGCACTTCCATGGAATGTCATAGGGTTTATCGGTTAGTGACTCCCGAGTCTACTCCGCAACGAAACGTATCGGCCAACCCTGTTAGGATCGACCTAAATCTTCATGGGTTTCTAATGGTCAAGTCATTATACAACCTTCTAGCATCAATCTACTTTGCGCAGAGCATCTAAACCAAAGCAGACTCATATCACACTTGGTTCAAAGAGAATAGGAAATGAGAGGGATGCATCGCTCAACCTCTCTACCCATAGGGTAAAGTCCCATTCCGGTCCCCTAAAACAATATGAGTCAAGGTTCTACCCTACATTATCTAAGGTCAATACTTCATCGCAATTTGAATGTTGAGAAGCCTCCCAATTCCCCGGGACCACCCTGACCCTTCGGGGATTCCACCCACCCGCTTCCCTTGATAGCTTTAGTTTTCTACTTACCTAAGGGCACATTAGTGGTAACATATACAAGCAGATTCCTTAATTAACCCATTAGTCATATGTTTCTTTACGTAAATTTATGCATTGACATGAAAACAGATCAGACAAATTCTTTGAAAGTAAACTTTATATTAAAATTTCAACTTGGATACAAATCCCATCCATGGGACGATTCTTGCAATTTGTAAGGATGTGTCTTATTTTCCTCCAAGTTTCCGCCCTTGCACTAGTAACAAGGCCTCAAGATTCCTTCTCGAGTCACGTAGACCATCTGAGTAGGATCTGGGGGCAAGGTATTTACAGCTAGAGCCCCTCTTGACACCTGAGCATCCTCCTATGAACAGACGTTTCTACGAAGAGACCTCTCACAACGGGTTCGATCCACATTCCCAACGTGGTTATAAGAAAAAAAAACCCTTGGATAGGGTTGGCGGCTAGTGAGGGTGCTCAACACGCCTTTCCCAGGTGTTTCAACCTGAATCCAATTTGAAAGATTTTCTTCTTATCAATTCCTTTGTTAGATGATTCCTTTTCCAAATAGGTGTTCCTAAGTACAAACACAAGCAAAAGTGCACAATATGTACTAGACAATTCTTTGTTTTCTCTGCCGAAGGAAATTTCGATTCGATGCGATAACATCTAGTCTTGAATTTATCCCTGTTATCGTGCGAGATTTCCAGAGATAACTTAATTTAATTTCCTCATTCTTTTGAATGAAGGAATATCCTTGCAATGTTGATTCCAATTTGGAACATTGGCTTCCCTACAATGAAACCCTACATATTCATTTGAACTAGGATTTGTCACATAATTCATATAGTTACTTAAGGACATCGAATTCCTTTCGGCTTCAAGCAAGATAGGCCTTGAAAAGAATCCTTCAACTCTTTAGGATTTGAAATTCTTTCAACTTCCTAGGGACCCTACGTATTCTATCACATGTTCAATTTATGTTTTGTGAGATGTGATAGTATTTCCTATTATTTCAACCAAGCAAACGGATGTAGATGCATAAAATCTATCTGGCTTAATTGCAGTTTAATGCGTATTCTTAAAACTTTTCATATATATATTAGCATGAAATTTCCATGCAATTTATGTGCAATTTAACAACTTCTAAGTGTAATTTTAATTGATCACCTAAGATGAATGCCATGAACAAAATTTTCTTAATACACTCATTATCTTGAAACATGCTCAATTAAGTTGCGATAATTAATGTAAACGTTCTTTTCTCCCAATTTCTTTTCCCTAGTACAAAAATGGGGTGCACCTGATTCATAAGAGATGTGTTTTTCATAGTTGTGATGCCTTGGTTCGTGGTCCTGTTGGTTGTGGTGGGAGTTTTAGCATTTGGAGAGATCTTTTGCTTGGGGGCAATCGTCCGCAAGTGAATTCGAGATATAAAGGAGGAATGGATTTGAGATGGGAGAGCATAAGAGAATATGGGTTAGTCAAAGGCCGAGATAGGGGGAATTGAGCTCTCTCTCTCTCTCTCTCTCTCTCTCTCTCTCTCTCTCTCTCTCTCTCTCTCTCTCTCTCTCTCTCTCTCTCTCTCTCTCTCTCTCTCAAGCTCCTTCTCGCAATCTCTTGGAAGGGTATCCTTCTACCTCCCTCTCTCTACCTCTCTCTTGCATCCTCTCGGGGTCTCCTTGTGCTTCTCTAACTGCTCCCCATGCCTCATATTTATAACTAAACAAGAGAAGAAGGGTTGTGACTGAGAATAAGAGCTCTTTATGAAGGGGATCTTGAAAAAATTAGCAATCTGATGCTCAAATCATAATTTTGATAGTTCCGCTGGCTCCGAAAGAGGGGTAAAATTCCAAGACACTTGATTAGAAATCTTCTAGATCAATCCTTCTTCTCCTTATTTGAAGTGTTGTTTACTGCTTGTAAACTACAATTGTAACGTGTGTGATTTCGCCAATCCTTTTTTTTTGTGTTAAATCTCCAAAAAAAGCTTTAGAAAATCACTCGCTTTTTTTACATGACATCCTATTCTAGAAATATCCATAGCTTTTCATTATATTTATAATAAGTAATATCTAAAATATGCTAGTTTTTGCCAAAAATCTAATATTTTTGGACCATCCATACTATAGACATTAACACTAGTGATTAAAATGGCTCATAACTCTCGTTCACATTGTAACTTCCGTGAAGGGTGGCTACAATCCTTGTGAATTCAAAAAAAATGTCAGTTTACGATTCTCGATTTTTTTATATTTTTTATTAAATAAATTTTTTAGTTATTAATGTTTTTACTTTAGTTAGTCTTTAGTTAGTAACCTTACTAACTTATTAATTGACTAACTAACTTTCAATCTAACCAACTAATTTTTAATTGCGTGGAGGTATTACATCCTCCTCCCCTTAGAGAAATCGAGATGTCCTTATCTCGAGAGAAACCATGGGTATTGTTGATGAAGAGCATTCTTATCTATCCATGTAGCATCTTCTTCAGGATAATCCTTCCACTGGACAAGGTATTCTCTAACGGTTCTACTCCTCAATTGCCTCTCCCTAGTATATAGGATTTTATTTGGCTCCACCTCAAGGACTCCTTGGCTAGGCATTACAATTTGTTGATCACTCAATAAATGGCTAGGATTAGGCACATATTTCTTTAGTAGACTAACGTGAAATATGTTGTGAACTTTTACATTTTCAAGGAGTTGAAGTTTGTAAGCATTAGGTCCTAGGCTTTTGAGGATCCTATAAGGCCCGTAATACCTTGGGCTAAGCCTTTTAAATTCTCCCAAGGATAAGGAACTCTTCTTGGGTCGTACATGAATGAAAACCATATCCCCCTCCTTGAATAGCCGCTCTTACCTGTTCAAATCTGCATAAGCCTTCTGTCTATCCTTGGCGGCTTTGATGTCTTACCTAATGGACTTAACTTGTTCATCCATTTCTTCTAGCATCTTCTTGGAAGCCTCTACCCTTAAAGTATGGTTTGAGAAATTTAATGGAGATTGGCAATCATGCCCATACAATGCTTGGAAAGGTGTCATTTGAATGCTTTGCTGGAAGGAAGCATTGTAGGCGAACTCCACCAAGGGTAGATATTGGATCCAATTCTTTGGTTCATGACAACAATATGCTCTAAGCATATCTTCAATCACTTGATTGACCCTTTCTGTTTGGTCATCAATTTGAGGATGATATAATGTACTAAAACAGAACTAAGTCCCAATAGCTTCAAATACCCCACTCCAAAAATGAGTTGTGAAAAGGGATTCTCGATCACTGTTGATCCTTTTTGGTAGACCATGGAGTCTGAATATCTCCTTAATGAATAGTCTGGCAATATTTGAAGCCTTATAATTTGGGATGAGATTGTTAGAATATCAAGCTCCTGTTACTCTTCAGTCAGTCTATCTTTATGTGTATGATCAACATTAGCTGGATACAGTTGTACACATGTGTGACATTCAATAAGTCGGTGTAGTCAGTGACTTAACCACAGTTAGTCTTGGTTAGTCATACATATGTGTGTAAGTCTCTTTCAGTTAGTATGATGGAAGAATAATGGAAGAAGAACAAAAATGAGCTGAGGCTCATCTTCCGCTCCACTCTGTCTCTCTCCCTCTCTTCCAACATGGTATCAGAGCTTGCACGCTTGAAGCCTGAAGGCTTGGCGGTGGCCATTTGACATCAAGACATCAGATCTGAAGAAAACGTCATCAAAGGAGACTATGCTTGTAGAGCCCGTTTTTTTACAGAAGTTATATCTTGCTATAGAAATTGTTTTTAGAGAAATGGCTCGATATTCTTGACCGTTTCGACGTGGTCTACAACTTTGCAGAAGAATGTTTTTTCAAATTCCTCATAGATTTTGAGATATTCAGCATAGACCAGTGCAGACTGGTTGTTTAATGTAGTAAACAACAAGTGATTCCAGGGCACTGGTGGCTTTCATCCTAACAATGTATATGCCCTTATTATCATGCATTTGAGAATGATATTAGAGTGTTAAATGCTCAGTTTTGGAGCTTATTTGCATACTGGAAACAATGAACTAGTTGCTGTCTTGAATTTGGAAACAATATACCTACAGGGTTGAAGTATATGTGATGCTTATTTGCAACTGACAAATTCTTGGATCATACCACTTGAGTGGTAGATGCTTTTTGGGATATTGTGAGTGCTGAAATTTCAAAGTTTGGACTGATTTGTTGCTAATTATACCAGGGTATTGCTTGGTTATTGTCTGCATGAAGGATACCTATCATCTTCACTTGACATGCATGCAATATATTCTGACTGGTTTGACGTGTATCAACTCCTGCATAGAGTAGAAATTGAATGAGATGTTTTAGGGCTATTTTGAGGTCTAAATACTCTTGTTTTAACAGAGAAAATACTGCTAGTTATAGCACTAGGCTGGGTGTATTTGGTAGCACTACTAGTTGCATACAGTACAAACATTAATGCTTGTATGGACATAGTTTGTTGCTGGGATGTTTTGCCACTACCATAGAATGTTTTGAACTGATTTGAGCTTGGTTTATGCTCAGTTGACTGTATTTTCTCATTATTGGAATACAATTTACAGTAAGCAGGTTGTCAAGAAAACTGTCATGAATTGCAAAAAACTGTCCTAAAAAGCAAAAAATTGGTCCTGAACTGTAGGAAAAGGAGTCAGATACTTATAGGTTGTATACATCACTGAATACCTAAGCTACAACTATGGCAAATGCTCAAGGCACTAACAATATCACTCAAATTGTGAGAGAAAAGCTCGACAAAAAAAAAAAATTTACTTTATGGAAGTTCCATATGAAGAATTTTTTGGTTGGCAGAGGTTATTGGGACTTATGTATAGGTGGCTAAACCTGAAATGCACGAAAGGAATCTGACAAATGATCAAAAAAGGGCTCATAAGCTATGGACTGAGAGAGCATGCAAGGTGTTACATTGGTTTTTCTTATGTATATCATATGCTATGGTTATATAGATTACTGGATGCAGTTCTCCAAAGGATGCATGGGACATACTCATGAATAATTATGGACATGTAACACATGCAAGAAAGATTTAGCTAAAGTAATAGTTCAATAACATGTCTAGGAATGACAGAAGCATTCAGGCCTACACTACAGAGATCAAGAACATAGCGGATCAGCTTGCAACCATTGGATCTTTAGTATCTGAGGATGATATGATTGCAGTGACATTGAATGGACTTGGCAAAGAGTATAAAGCATTTGATATGTCTATTTCTGTGAGAGTTGAATCCCCTGATTGGGATGAGCTGATTGCTTTGCTGCTGCATGAGGAAGTTAAGCTTGGGGGGCTTAATTTAGGTTTTAGTACGTCTCAAAGCAGAGATATTGTTCTTTACTCTAGTCAGCATGGTAGAGGCGGCAGAGGCAGAGCCTCTTTTTGAGGTCAAGGAGACACTCGAAATGCTTATGGATAGCATTAGTAGAATGCCTTGCATGGCACAAATACACAAACTTGGTGGCTTTAGAGGTAGGGGGAGATCACCCCATGGTAGAGGTGGTGGATCTGGTTCATAGCAGTCAAATGATCAGTCAAACAAAGATAAGGGCTATCATTACTGTGGCAGATATGGACACATTGCAAAGGATTGTTACAAGAAGCAGGGAGATATGAAGGCAAAAGGAAAAAAGCATGGGCACCATGCATCTTCTAGCGATGCTCATGATAAGCAGGTTGACAGATTGTTTGCCATCCAACATGTGTCTAAGAATGTATCTAGGCATAACAAAGATGACAGATGGTACATTGATTCAGGGGCTTCAAATAATATGACACCACATGGAGAATGGTTTGATGAGATGGTTGCAGGTTCACATGGTTATGTGTGTACTGGGGATGACACCCAACATGACGTTCAGCACACATGAATTGTTTCGTTGTTGTTGATGCCTGATGGCAAGAAAAAGAGCCTGCATGATGTACTACATGTGTCTACAATAACCAAGAATCTTTTGTCAGTTGGACAGATGCAAAAATAGAATCTGCAAGTGAGATTTAATAAAGATGGATGCTTTGTTGAAGAATATGCTAATGGCTGCCAATTGATTGCTAGAGACCAAAGAGATGGCAAAATGTTTACTCTTGATGCGTCAATTCTATAATTGAAAGCATCCATGTTTTCACATGATGATGGTGCTATATGGGATGTTGAGATATGGCATAAGCAAATTGGCCGTGTGAACATACAAAAGCTGAAATCTATGCAGCAGAAGGAGATTGTGCTTGGACTGCCTAAGTTCAAGTATCATGACTTTGGATAGGTATGTGATGCATGTCAGTTTGGAAAGCAAGCATGATTTCCATTTATGAGACATGTATGGAATAGCTCACAACCCTTGCAGTTGGTACATTCATATGTATGGGGTCTGTCTCATAATGCTTCGTTTGGTGGTGCTCATTACTATGTATCCTTCATTGATGATTTTAGTAGCTATACTTGGCTTTACATACTGAAACATAAGGATGATGTGTTTGATGAATTCAAGGACTTTAAGAAGTATGCTGAAAATGAGTTGAGTTGTAAAATTTCATGTCTTAGATCAGATGGAGGTGGAGAATATGTCTCTAATTACTTCAACAAATACCTTGCTAAACATGGGATCACAAGACAGTTAACTTGCAACTATACACCACAGCAAAATGGTGTACCAGAAATGAAATATAGGGTATTGATGGAATCAGCAAGAGCTATGCTGAATGAGAAGACTTTGCCAAATGGTTATTGGGCTGAAGCAATAGTGACTGCTATCTATGTGTAGAATAGAGCCCCTACAAAAGGGATTTATGATGTAACTCCATATGAGAAGTTGTATGGTCATAAGCCTGACATTTCACACTTGAAGGTATTTGGCAGCATTGCATATGTGCATGTTCTTGATGAAAAGAGGAAGAAATTGGATCCTAAAGCTGTCAAGAGTGTGTTCCTTAATTATGCACAAGAGCGAAAAGCTTACAAGTGTTATATACTGTCTACACATGAGATATTGATTAGGAGAGATGTTTTTTATGAGCTGGCATCATGGTATGGTAATCTGGTTGCAATGGCTAGTGATGGATCAGTCAACACTAGTAATGCTAAAAATACACCTACACTGAGTACACCTATGGGTGGTCCTATAGGTGATGGGCCAAGTACAGTAAATCCTTGGTCAGGACACTTGCAGAGTCGTACTCCTGCGTCCACTGACACAGATATGTCAATTAGGGGGAGATTGGATAAGGGAAAAGAAAAGATTCTTGAGGATGTAATAGGTCCACTTATAGCAAGTTATAAGTCATCCAACAGTGATAGTTTGGATAACGAGTTGGGCATTCCATCTGTTATGATGCTTGGAGCAAGGCAGAGTCATTATGTACCACCTCATGAGAGGAAAGCTCAGAGTGAGCCACAATTACGAAGATCTGAGAGATTCAGAAAACCAATTGATAGGTTTACATACAATGGTTATTCAGCCTGCCATTATGCATATATGGATAGTGTGATAGGTTACAAAGAACCTACAAAGTTTGATGATGCAGTTACAGATGATAAATGATGTGCTGCCATGGATGAGGAGTATGTAGCCTTGGTTGAAAATGAGACATGGGAATTGATTGAGTTGCCTAAAGGCAAAGTCCCCATTGACTGCAAATGGGTGTACAAGGTTAAGTGCAAGTCAAATGGTTCGTTAGAATGCGATAAGGCCACACTCGTTTCAAAAGGGTATGTGCAGCAGTATGGCCTTGACTATGAGGAGACTTTCAGTCCATGGCTAAAATGGCAACAGGCAAAACTATCATTGCTTTGGTAGCATGCAAAGGCTAGAAATTTTGGCAAATGGACGTCAAGAATGCTTTCTTGAATGGTGATTTGGTTGAGGAAGTATATATGGAGCAGCCTAAAGGCTATGTTCACCCAAACTTTCCTACACATGTATGTAAGATGAAAAAGGCTTTATATGGACTGAAACATGCACCTAGAGTATGGAATGCTCAGATTAACAGTTATTTATAGCAACATGGATTTAGATTGGGTGATGCAGATCACAGTCTGTTCACGAAGAAGGTAGATCATGGATATGTGTTTTTAGTGGTTTATGTAGATGATCTTATCATCATTGGAGATGATGAATAGGGCATTGCTTAAATTAAATCATGTTTATAGGCTGAATTCAGAGTCAAAGGCCTTGGTGAACTAAAGTGTTTTCTTGGGATTGAGGTAGTCTCTACGCCTCAAGGTATATGGCTGCTACAAAAGCAGTATACTCATGACATGTTACAGAAGTATGGTATCGTTGAATGCAAGCCTTTGGAGACACCTCTTGATCAGAATGTCAAGTTGCAGATTGATGTTGGGAATGACATAGAGAATGTGACCATGTATTTACAGATGGTGGGCAACTTAATATACTTTACTATTACTCGTCCTGACTTATGTTATGTAGTGGGGCTGATTAGCCAGTTCATGCAGAAGCCTCGCAAACCACATTTAGATGTAGTCAGGAGGATCATGAGATATGCAAAGGGTACTATAGATTATGGGCTGTTTTATGCATATGAAAAATCTCTTGACTTGACAGGGTTTACTAAAGCTGATTGGGTTGGTTGTGCCTATGACAGGAGGTCAACTAGTGGTTATGCATTTGGATTGGGCAGCAATATGATTAGTTGGCAGAGTAAGAAACAATCTACTATTGCATTGTCTATTACAAATGCTGAGTACATAGGAGCTGCCTTAGCAGCTTGCGAAGCAATTTGGTTGATGAAACTGCTGAAAGACTTGGGAATACAACTGGAAAGTAGAGTGAGATTGCATTATGATAGCCTCAGCAGTGTTATGTTGGCTAGCAATCCTGTCTACCATGCTAGCTCCAAAAATATTGAGGTTCACTACCATTTCATCATCAGAGAAACAGTTCTTACAAGGAAAATTGACTTAAGTCTGTTGGTAAAGAAAAGATCATATACTTCTGATAGCTACTTGGAGTTTATCAGATGGTTTGAGCTTGAGGGGGAGTGTTAGAATATCAAGCTCCCATTACTCTTTAGTCAGTCTATCTTTATTTGTGTGACTGACATTAGCTGGATATAGCTATACACATGTGTGGCATTCAATAAGTCGGTGTAGTTAGTGACTTAACCACTGTAAGTCTTGGTTAGTCATACCTATGTGTGTAAGTCTCTTTCAATTAGTACGATGGAAGAATAATGGAAGAAGAACAAAGATGAGCTAAGGCTCATCTTCTACTCCACTCTGTCTCTCTCCCTCTCTTCCAACAGAGATGTGCAACCTTCGTGAGCATATCTATTACAACCATAATTGAGTTGTGCCCACCTAGAAATGGAGGTAACCCAACAACAAAGTCCATGCTAATAAATTTCCACTTCATCTAAGGGATGTCGAGGGGTTGTAGCTTTCCAAGCATCTTGACATGCTCTGCCTTGATGCATTGGCAAGACAAACATTCCGTGATATATTTGAGTACATCTCCCTTAAGTCTTTCCTAATGATAACTCTTCCTGACCATTTTGAGGGTCTTGGCATATCTTGGATGACCAAAGAAAGGGGAATCATGTGCTTTCCAAAGTATCCATTGTTTAAGTCTTTGGCTCAAAGGAATACATAGTCTTGTCTTGAAGTAGACTAGGCCTTCATAGACAAAGTACTCTTGGTATTTAACTTTGAGTTTGGGACTTTGGTCCTTTTGTAGGATCTCCTTTGGGTGGAGATCACAGCAGGACTCTTAGCGATGAACTCTTGGATTGCTGGAGGAGTCTTCAACAACCTGGAGGCCTTAGATGACTAGTAGGGTAGGCAGAGACAGAGATTACCAAGGTATGGCAGCGGAGGAGCAAGAGGCATGGGAGGTCTTCCTCCTCGCAGTAGTAGGAGCACATGATGCTTGGCAAGACCTAGCTTTCCACAGGAGGGAGAGGTCACTCGACTTCTCTTGGGGATATAGGTGGCTGGGTAGAGCTCTTTTGGAGCAGCTGGATAGGTTCTATGTGGGAGAGTGGGGGTGCTCTCACGGAGGCTAGGTAGGGCAGTTGGTTGGTACCACTTTGTGTGATCTTGTCAAGTCCCAGACTCAATCTACAGGAGGGAGGAGGTGAGGAGGCAGATTGAGTAGCTCTAGACTAGGGAGTGGGCCAGGGGGACCAGATCGCAGAGGAGATTGTAGAGGCCTTAGCCGAGTTGAGCAAGATTATCCACCAAGAGGCAGCCCTGTAGGCCAAGCAGCAGAGTTGGGAGGAGGAGAGAGCACTCCAGTGAGACCTAGTAGCCACGTAGAGACTACTCCAGGAGGCACTAGGGGATCCCACTCTCCATATGTAGGAGCTGCGCACACAGGCAGCCCTTGTCGGCCTTGACGATAGGCACTCTGAGTTCTCCTTCCATACCTCAGCAACTTTTTGGGCACAAAAGGGGGACACAATGTGCAGGGAATTTTTGCAAGTGCATTACCCTCGCACCTCAGGAGACCGAATTCATAGCCTCCATGATCAACATGGGAGGATTTGGTCTAGCCTAGATGAGATGTTGGAGATTGCCACTAACTTCTAATACATATTTTTTAGCAAGAGGCAGTCTCAACAAGATTACAACGATGTAGATAGTAGGTCTGGGATCGCATTTTGCCCATGGTCACATAGGAGATGGGACACTTCCTCCTAGACCCCTTCAAAGAGAAGGAGCTAGCTGAGGCCTTCAATGCACAAGACGAGAAGAAATGCCAAGGAGAGGATGGTCTTTCTAAGGCCTTCTTAACCACCTATTGGGAGGTGGTGAAGGACCCCCTACTATTGGCCTTTCAAGATATTTTTGGCTCAGGACGGATGCCAGGGAGTTTATTTGCAGGTCTTGTTAATCTCCTCCCCAAAGGGCGAGATTGGTTGGAGCTATCCCAGTGGAGACCGATCACCTTGTTGTCAGTGGCCTATAAGGCCCTCACCAAGATGATCAGGAGTTAACTCTGCCCTATGCTTGCAAACATCATTCATGATACCTAGACAGGTTTTGTCTAGGATAGGAGCATCCTAGACAATGTCTTCACTTTTTTCGAGGCGACCGAGTGGGCTTAGCACAGTGGTCAGGGATCTGCAGTACTCCTCTTGGAATTCGAGAAAGCCTATGAGACAGGGTTGACTGGGACTTCTTAAAGGTCACCATGGTGAGGCTAGGTTTCCCCCAGGCATGGTTCTATGGGGTTTTGGCACTTTACTGATCAGCAACTAGCAGGGTTCTCATTGGTGGTAGGAGGGGGGAGGAGTTTCAGCTAGAGAGATCTGTCCAACAAGGTTTCCCTCTTTCCCTATATCTATTCCTAGTCTTTGCATAGGCGATGTCCTATTTCCTCCACTCGGAGTGAGCGGGCTACATGGCCTACAACTTTCGGTGAGGACGGAGACTGAGTTGTTGGACTTAGAGTATACATATGATACCGCTCTTTATGTAGAGGATGATGAGTTGATGTTGCAGAGAGTGAGACTAGCTCTAGAGGTATTTTGCATTGTAGTTGGAGCGAAAATCAATTGGAAAAAGTCGGTTGGTTTTCTTACAAATCCGGACTTCAGCACAGAGTGAGGTGTCCACCTAGGGTTCAATTGGTAAGCAAGGGACAGACTGACCGATATCTGGGGTTCCAAGTGGGGCTCGACATCACTCCTGCCCAGCAGTTTCTTCCAATTCTCAACTCTATTAGGCAAAAGCTGACCTACTAGAGCATTGTCTACCTTTCTTTAGCAGGCTTGAGCTCTGGTGGTCAACCAGGTCCTCCTAGCGACGGCTTGGTACATCACCTCGTGTTGGTGTTTCTACTCATCTTGTGTGGTTCATCTTTTCCGTCTAGTGCAAAATTTTCTTTGGGCTAGCTCAGATGGTTCTAGGGACTCCCGAGCCAAGGTGGCGTGGGCAACCATCATCTAGCATCGGTCATTTGAGGGAGGGCTTGGGATCATTTACCTAGAGTTCCAGAGCTTGGCCCTTTTGCGCAAGCTAGTGGTCCATGGTCTCACACCAAGTGGGCAAACCTGGAAGTCCTTTTCCAAGAGGGTCTCCAAGAGTGTAGACTGAGGCTTGGCGGGCCATCCTTGAGATGGATCTTCAAGACTGGCCAAATCACGCCAGCCAGATCTTCCTTCCTCCACAGTTTACTTTGAGTGTGGAAGGTCCTTCACAAGGCCCTAGTTCAAAGGCCTCCGGGATGCCAAGAGGAGATAGACCACCAGCCGATGGTCTAAAATCACTAGGTCATAGGTCAGGATGATGGGATACAGATAGGTGAGTGAGCCCACATCCAGTGGGCTAGTTGGGAGGTTGGCCTTTCTCGTACTATCAGCACGTGGAGGGAGGTGTACAGGATGGAGGATTAGGAGGTGTTGCAATGGGCATTGAGATGTTAGTGAGGTGCTGAGCTAAGGAGGGAGATTGACTCAGTGATCCCTCAGAAGTGGCTACATCCCCCAATCTGAGAGCTTGTGGATCTTGGGGAGGTGTGGGATGCTAGATTCTCACCGGTAGGTATCCCTTTATAGGTGGCATGTAGAGTGGGTGGTGCCCCTTGCGAGACTTTCTTTATAGTGTAGGATGGGGGGCATCTGGCTCTTGATAGAGGATAGCAGGATGAGGAGATTGCTGTCCTCTCCTCCTGGAGGAGAATCCGTGTGGTCAAGGACTCCAGGGGAAGACCTAGCCACTGGATCCTTGTGTGCCCCGGGAGGATTTTTGGGAGTGACACCTTTGGATATGGGAGAGCAGGCCACTTGATGAGTTGGAGTGGGATCTTGGAGAGTGGCTATGGCTGGTCATTGCGGTCACCAAGAACTCTTTGAGGTTCTTGGAGTACAGAGCAAGGATTGGTAGATATGTATTGATGCGAGAGACATGGATTGGGCACCTTTTCACATCAGATATTGGGCATAGCATAGCATCACAGATGCCTTCTGTCGAACCTTCTGGCATCGCTTGTGGGACAATAGGAGGCCAAGGATGGTGTTGTATTTCCTTTGGCTTTTGGCACATGGGGATTTGTCTATTGGGATTTGATTGGTCTAGATGCAACAGGATGGAGGTTGTAAGCACTACCCACAGCAGCACTTGGAAACTCCAAAGCACTGCCTATGGTTTTGCAAGATAGCACAGCTCATGTGGAGAGAAGCTTGCCGTATTCTCCGCTGTAAGGCACCTAGCCTTGGATGTATCTCGTGGGGGGCCTTTTACTGGCAGGCAATTAGACAAGGCTGCCACCTCTTGTATGAGGCTGAGATGCAAGACATGGTTTTTCTCATCGAGGCTGGGTCTTATGCAGTGGTCAGCTTGGAAGCTTTACCCATCCGCCAAGTATTGTAGCCCACAGCAGAGCGCTTAGAGGTATGGGAGATCATAGGTAGTCTTACAAGATGGCACATTTGGAAGGCATGCTGTCAAATGGTTTTTGGCAGGGAGTGCCTTTCAGTATATGTGACTTTGGCAGAGCTTTGGACCTCCATCATCCACTCCCTCCATGGCTAGTGGGACCAAGTGCAGGGAGAGTCTCGAGCCCGTTAGGAACTCCATTTTCACTTTTTTCACACTTGGGGCAACCATGACATGTTCTTCATGGTGCACGCAGGTAGCCCCAGATGGCAATACACCCCCTTTCCATGGCTTCTTGCTCCCATCCCCCCCGACTGCCTTGAGAGGCTTGTATACATGATGGATTTGTGATTTCCATCAGCACCAACTAGTCTATTGAGCATGTGCACTTCCTTGTATTCAGCCTTCTGAGTAATATAATTAGCCACACTTTACTTGCAAAAAAAATAAAACTATGACAAGAGGCCTGTAAAATATCATCATGTAAATCTCAATCACTTGCTCTAGTCTCATATGCATCTTATCCTCATGGAAAATAACATCATGGTTGTAGATAATCTTCTAGGCTTGCAGATCCCAAAGATGATAGCCCATCTCACATGCAACCCCATATCCAAGAAAGATGCATTTGATAGACTTCAGATCTAACTTATTATTCTTGTCTTTAAGAATATGGCAGAAATTTTCACATCCAAAGACTCACAAGTGTGCATAGGAGGAAGGTTCATCAAAACATACATCCTTTACAACTCTATCACCAAGAGAAATGCATGGGGATCTATTAATGAGATGCACAACAATAGTAACTATCTCAGTTCAAAAGTGTTGCAGTAAGCCTACGTGAGTCGATATAATATAGACTCTTTTCTCAATATTCATGTTCATGTACTCTACTATTCAGGATGGGGTGTATGGGGCAGTCAACTGATGAGCTTAATGCCCCTCTCATCACATAGTTGCTCAAAAGGCTTCAAGATATATTCACTTCCATTGTAAGATTGTAACCATTTTATTCTATATCTAGAATGATTCTTAACCATGGTGAGAAAGCATTGAGCAAAACATTTAATTTCTATTTAATGTGATAGAGCCAAACCTTATGCAAAAAATCATCTATGAATATTACAAAATACTTTGTGCCATCCAAGGACTAATAGGGCGTGGGGCCACAAACATCAAAATGCATAAGAGCCAAAGGCTTACGTACACATGTAGAACCACACTTCTTATGTGAATTACGAGTCTATCTATCATACAGATAATGATCACATGAATCAAAACAAGAGTAATCCATGGGCAGGAGATACTATAAATGGGTCAATACTTTTATTCTTTTCAAAGACATGTGTCCAAGGTGATGATGTCATAAAGATACATGTAGAATATCAATCACAATCAATATATGGTCAACAGACTCAAAAAAAAGCAAAGGGTAGAGGTTTCCAACCTTGTCATCTCTAGCCAAAAACAAGATTGCCACGAGTGATCTTCCATGAAGAATCACCAAAGGACATATGGTACCTGCCATCATATAATTGTCCAGTTGAAATAAAAAATTTCATCAAAACTAGGATATGACGTACATCATGAAGTACAAATGGAGCACTACTTCCAAACAACATGTGAACATCACATATGCCAATGATATCCAATGCAATGTCATCTCCCAGTCTAACTAAACTTGTAACAATATGGTACCTATGAAACCAATGGCGATGCAAGGTCACATGAAAGAAAGCCCCCCAACTCAAGAAGCCAACACCAAGAGTAAACAGACAGTGCATCTATAAACTAAGTGGCATCAAGAGATGATGTTGTAAGAATGTAGTCATTAGAATTGTACTCCAATGCATTCATCTACTCTATCTTCACACTAGACTTAGGTACAATATCAATGGACTTTGCATTTTCATGTGCTTTTCCCTCGCCTTTCTCATTGTGCCTATCATTATGCATTTTATGACAATATGGCCTGCTATGACCCTATTGCCCACAATATGACATGTTAAAGAAAACTTATGAAAGTGGGACTTACTATGAGATTACCCACCATCTTGAGTCTCTTGCCTCTATTGGGCTATGAGTCTATACCATGGTTATTATTACCATCTTCTCCATTTCTGCCTCTAACAGTCTATATTTGTGAGAAGCGTGGGCTATTAATATTCTTCATGTTTATTTCTTATGTTAGTAGAGCACTCTCTATATCACTACATTTAAAATCAGTCTTAGGGAGATTAGCACGTGATTAGCACTCATAACAATACAAAAAATATCCCATGATTTAGACAATATGACAAGTAAGAACAAAGAATTTATGTTATCCTCAAAATTTATGTCTTGTGAAATGAACTGGCTAAAAATAGAGTGGAACTCATTCAAATGAGTAGACATAGTCATGCCCTCCTTCATGGAAAGGTCCACAAGCTTCTTCAACCAATACAATCAAGACGTAGGACATTTCCTTTCATAAAAATCACAAATATTTTTGCATAATGCATAAGCACCACCCTCAAGCTCTTCCCAATTCTATACATCATAAATCTCTAGCTTGATGCCCTCTAACTTCAATGGCTTTTAAACCTGCTTCTTTGGCACCAATACATGCCATATTTGCATATTCCAATATTGGAAGTTGTTGCCATCAAGCTTTTCAATGTTGAAAATAGCACTATCATTTGATGCATGAGAAGTACTTGCTATAACAATTGTAAAGGACTGCAAATGACAAGAAGTGTGGGCAAATGTAATTACAGCAAAATAGCCCCCAAATTAATTCAAAAGGACAAGCAAAAGGGCATGAAAAAATGAGGGTATAGCTATCCACAAATTGCAATCAAAAGAGTACAAAAACAAAATGTCTCCTCTCCAAAAGAATGCTCAAAATAGTAATACATGTAGTAATGTACATCAATCCAATTATGGGCAAATAGACAATGTAGCAAGCTCCCACTGCCAAGAATATTTAGATAGCAACCATGGTATATAGTATGAGACTAGTAATGAATAGGTTTAGACCACCAATACCAAAGATTATGACAAACTCAAAGTGTCAGTAGACAATACATCCCATAAGCATATCATTGATAAACTACTGACAAAGGTAAGTGATGGTGCTCAAAGCATGTGGAATCAAATCAGCCCACAAGAGAAGTATATATATCAAGTAGCATACATGAGAACATACATGTAAATCAAGATAGTCTCGCTATCTTAAAGAACCATAAGAAAGAAAACACAAGTAACTCCCAATGGAAGAAAATCCAAAATGTAAAGTGAGCAAGCAAAGGTCAATATATAATGCTCATAACATCTTGATGCTTAATGACACGAATCATTACATCCAACAACATATAATTGCAATAATCCTTTAAATCTGTAAGGGAAAACTATGAAAGCAAATAGCCATTGCAAGTATATATCCAATAGAGCTCAAAACCAAGGCATAGAGATTGATATAAGCATATATGGGCATGCTAATCAATGCCAAATACTAGTACAACCATATAGCACCCTCAAAAGTGCATGTAGGTATGTAATACATGAGCTTTTAACCTATAAGCTTGCTATCTATAGGATAAAATAGCAAAGAACCTTCCAAATACTGAGCTAAACAAGCTCTAATCAATCTAAAAGGTTTTTTTGAGTATCAATACATCATCTAGGCATAACAACCTTGCCCCATAAGCATCAATAAGAGCATTAAACTAGTCAAATACTTGCCTTGGCATTATTCAATAGGTCTATCTTGAATAGTAGTGAATAGCAAGTCTATCGTGAATATAATAAATAGCATGTCTATCCTCAACATAATGAACAATATACATGTTTGCAACATAGTGAACAACTATTCTGAATAGAAAATATGCCATGAAAAGAGTAAATAACAAGAGCTGAAGAGGTGAAAAATATCACGAACAAGGGCAACAAATTGGATTCAAATCACGCTAATGGTTGTTAGTTGTCTGATTATTGAGCTCACTTAGCAAAGCTCAAAAGTTTCAAAGCAAGGCCCTAGTCAATGTTGGAAAGGTAAAAGTAATTGGGGAAGCAACGGGAGGGACTGATGCATACCTCAATGAATGGCTGCCATGGAAGCTATGAAAAAATCTTTCTTCTTGGGCTAAAGTGAATGTCGATGAAGCTCCTTGAATGCCTACTTGGATACAAGTTGAAAGGTCAAATAAAAGTGGAACCACAATTGAAAGCAAAAAGAGAGCAAGTCTAGCTATGGAGGTTCAAGCAAGAAGAGAAAGACCGGTGTGTGGGAACTCCAGCAACCACAAAGTGTGACCTGCCTTCCCTCATTCTTTGTCACTAAAAGAATAAAGAATAATGTGATAGTGATAGACGCCCGTCACATGTAGTGTACAAGTGTGTGGGTTTCCACACAAGTAAATGTAGGCAACTAGGCATAAGTGGCCCTTTACCCCCAACACAAGGGGGGGAGGTGAGGAGCTTTTTAAATAGATGCTATTCATGCCCAACCCATAATTCTATGGTCCACATTGACTTCACCTCCTCGAATGCCAATAATATCACCTTGTTGAGAAGGACTTGGTGAGATACATTTTTTCTACATGCTTACATGGAAGACTTGTCATCTCATTGGCTTTGGGGAGTGCTTTTGAGGTTCCAAAAACAAAGATGGTGGCTTGCATGGTGCATGGGTAATTGTCAACAACAATAGCTAAGAGATGCTACAAACAAGCACCAAGTTTGTTGCCATACTTTCTAATGCACTGGATTGAAGTGTAGCTAATTCAACATCATTAGTAATAGTAACCTCCCAACACTAGCCTCTAGCATATTCTCACTAGTCCCCATCTCTCATAGCCCTCCCAAGTCACTATTCTCTAGTAAGATTCCAAAGAAAGTAGGTCCCTCCCTAAATAATTAGGGCTTTCAAAAGGAACTAAAATGTAACGTGTCCACCTGTTCACTCGTAGGACACGTCTTAGCAGCCCATCAGGAAGAGAGCCCAGAAAGCGCTGCCCGGCACTCCCACGGAATGTCATGGAGTTTGCGATCTAGGTCTTCTCGAGTCTACCACGAAGCGAAAGCATTCTGGCTGTTCCCACTTAGGATCGACCTGAATCAAGGTTTCCCCTAATGGTCAAGTTCCTCTCGGAGGTAACTAGCGTCGAGCCCAGACGAACTACTTTACGCAGAAATGTCAGGGTTGAAGCAGATCTATACTGCACTTGGTTCAACGAGAATGGGAAACGAGAGGGATGCGAAGCTTGACCTCTCTACCCATAAGGCATAGTCCCATTCTATTCCCCTAAAATAGCATAAATCAGGACTCTAGCTTCCTAGATTCTAGGTCATCGTTTACCTTGTTGTCAACTTCTTTGAGAAAAGTTCCCGGCTAACCGCGACCACCCTTCCATAGGACAGACCCATGGTCACATCCACCGCACTTTCCTCAGGGTGTTTTAGTTATCTAATTACCTACCACATTTAGTTTGACACGCAAAAACAACTTCCTTAATTAGCTAATTAATCACTGATTCCTTCACGTAATCTTAGCACTGACATAGAAAAACAATGTCAAGCAAGTTCCTTTTCAACAATTGATCTTTATTTATTAGTCTTTGGAATAAATCATATAATCTAGCCCGAAGGCTATTCCATAATCTGCCCAAAGGCAATTCCATAATCCGCTCAAAGGCAATTCTTGCAATCCTCAGGGATCGCTATTCCAAGTTTTCGCCCGTAGACTAGTATGCGGGCCTCGAGATCCAATCTCAAGTCATGTCAACCTCTTGTGCAAGACCCAGAGGCAAGGGATTTACGGCCAGAGCCCCCTGGCACCCAAGCGTCCTCCTGCTTCAAGTAGCACACACGAAGAGACCTCTCGCAATAGGTTCGGTCCATGTACCCGGTGCAGCTAACAAACCCCTTGGATAGGGTTAGGTAGACAGTCGAGTCCTTAAGTCCCGTTGCCCCGTGCCTTCCCCAAGAACTTTAAACCCAAGTCTCCAAGGACCGTGTCCTATGCGGGAGAGAGAGATCGCAGACTGTGAGGCTTCGGGACACGCGAGTAATCGAAGGGGGAGTTGCTGCGATAAAATACACTGCATAGATGGCTCCGAAGCTAAAGACACGAGGCACACATGTGGGAGCTTCCACACCGAGTTCACGCGTGGACAACGCTACAAGTCCTCATGCCCAGGTTCCAATTGTATTCTCACATGGAAGGGATGCATTAAGCATGATGGTTTTTAGGAAAATTTAAATGCATTTATTCATTCGTTTACGAAGTTAGTGCATGTCATGCATTTAAAATTGCTTGCACTTCCAAGTTGCAATCCTGAATGCATATTGCATAAGTTAAAAAGATGGATTTGTCGAAATGCATCCTTGTTGCCTCGCAAAAAGAACAAGCACATATAACCCATAACGCACCTAGGTAATAATCTCCTAATTGTGTCTTAATCATAGATGTCCATTAAATGTTATCCGATAGTTGCAATGCATGAAAGGGATTATGTACCTTGCAAATTGCATGCGTTGGTAATTACATCCTAGGTTGGGTTAAGTGCTGAAGGATGGATTAAGTCAATAAATGGTCTCACGATATTCGTTCATGCATGGAGTCTTTCCATCAAAGATTGTATTTAGGAAGAATGCAATTTCATGTTAAAGCTTGAATTCGATGCATTAAACGAAGGGTTTATGGGCATAGCTTTGAAGTGTCAATCATTATAGTTTAGGCAAGGAAAAGTAACAATCATTGTAGAACTTTTAGCTGCAAAGAAGGTAAAAGTCTATGATTTGCATATTTGCATGGAATGTTGTATCTTGAATTTATTTACATCTCTTAGGAAAAGTGTTTGCATCTCTTCTAAGGAAAGATCACCTCTTGTCGCAAGACAATTAGATCAATTAGATAGATCACTTGTAGTGGTGTAACTCAAATGATGATCACCTCAATGTGTTGGGTAGAGCTAAGCTGCGATAAAATTATTCCTAGTATCGCACTCGGGAAACCGACTTAATATTTCCAACCTCAAAGGTCCTACCCACATTCACGGAATGTTAGGGTTAGCTAAACGCCCATGCAACAACGATCTAGGGTTTTACCCTAAGGATCAATTGACCAAATACTAGACTTCCATTTGTATTTAGAAACCCTAGGGCCAAACGTTGTCGGCCTAGTAAGGTTAGAGTTGGATTAGGTCAAGAGGACTCCCAAACCCTACATCTTGACCAAAGGTATTCTTGACCAAGTAATACCGTGTGATGGGAAAAATAATCCCCCCAAGATAGGTGTGACACCTATGCAACAAGTTGCAACGTCGCATGGTTTTGTGTTAAATCACAAAATAGAATTGCCATTCCTTAGAACAAGGTTGGCGAGTTCTACATACAAGTCTAATTTGCAAGAGGATGAGTAGTCATCCTGCTATATCACCCTTCCTTGAGGCTGATTTGCCAAGTTAGGGAAGTTGTGTATCGTCTAGCTAGAAATTGACCAATTAAGATAGGACAACGATGCTGTCCAGGAATTATTGACCTTAATGCAAGGAAACCTAAGGTATTGTTAATTTGGGTTAATAGGGTATAAACCCTAACCCAAGGAAAGAGGATAAATAAGCAACTTAGCTTACGAAAACCTTGGGATCTCGCCAAGTCGCAATTGATCCCGGATCGAATATGCTGGATGCATTCGGAGAGAAGGATTCACACCTTAGCAGTTGGCCAAACAAAAGACCACTGGATTGATTGTGACTTGGCAAGATCCCAAGGGTTTCGTAAGCTAAGTTGCTTGTTTACCCTCTTTCCTTGGGTTAGGGTTTATACCATGTTAACCCAAATTAACAATACCTTAGGTTTCCTTGCATTAAGGTCAATAATTCCTGGACAACCTCATTATCCTATCTTGATTGGTCAATTTCTTGCTAGACGATACACAACTTCCCTAAATTGGAAAATCAGCCTCAAGGAAGGGTGATGTAGCAGGATGACTACTCATCCTCTTGCAAATTAGACTTGTACGTAGAACTCGCCAACCTTATTCTAAGGAGTGGCAATTCTATTTTGTGATTTAACACAAAACCATGCGATGTTGCAACTTGTTGCATAAGTGTCACACCTATCTTGGGGGGACTATTTTTCCCATCACATGGTATTACTTGGTCAAGAATACCTTTGGTCAAGATGTAGGGTTTGGGAGTCCTCTTGACCCAATCCAACCCTAACCTTACTAGGCCGACAACGTTTGGCCTAGTAAGGTCAAGAATACCTTTGGTCAAGATGTAGGGTTTGGGAGTCCTCTTGACCCAATCCAACCCGAAGCTTACTAGGCCGATAACATTTGGCCCTAGGGTTTCTAAATACAAACGGAAGTCTAATATTTGGTCAATTGATCCTTAGGGTAAAACCCTAGATCATTGTTGCACATGGGCATTTAGCTAACCCTAACATTCCATGAATGTGGGTAGGACCTTTGAGGTTGGAAATATTAAGTCGGTTTCCGAGTGCGATACTAGGCAGAATTTTATCACAGCTTAGCTCTACCTAATGCATTGAGGTGATCATCATTTGAGTTATACCACTACAAGCAATTTACCTAATTGATCTAATTATCTTGTGACAAGAGGTGATCTTTCCTTAGAAGAGATGCAAACACTTTTCCTAAAAGATGTAAATAAATTCAAAATACAACATTCCATGCAAATATGCGAATCATAGAATTTTACCTTCTTTGTAACTAAAAGTTCTACAATGATCGTTTCTTTTCCTTGCCTAAACTATAATGATTGACACTTCAAAGCTATGCCCATAAACCCTTCGTTTAATGCATCGAATTCAAGCTTTAACATGAAATTGCATTCTTCCTAAATACAATCTTTGATGGAAAGACTCCATGCATGAACGAATACCATGAGACCATTTATTGACTTAATCCGTCCTTCAGCACTTAACCCAACCTAGGATGTAATTACCAACGCATGCAATTTGCAAGGTACATAATCCCTTTCATACATTGCAACTACTCAGGTAACATTTAATGGACATCTATGATTAAGACACAATTAGGAGATTATTATCTAGGTGCGTTATGGGTTATATGCGCTTGTTCTTTTTGCGAGGCAACAAGGATGCATTTCGACAAATCCATCTTTTTAACTTATGCAATATGCATTCGGGATTGCAACTTGGAAGTGCAAGCAATTTCAAATGCACGACATGCACTAACTTCGTAAATGAATGAATAAATGCATTTAAATTTTCCTAAAAACCATCATGCTTAATGCATCCCTTCCATGCAAGAATACAATTGGAACCTGGGCATGAGGACTCATAGCCTTGTCCACGCGTGACCTCGGTGTGGAAGCTCCCGCATGTGTGCCTCATGTCTTTAGCTTCGGAGCCATCTATGCAGTGTATTTTGTCGCAGCAACTCCCCCTTTGATTACTCACGTGTCCCGAAGCCTCACAGTCTGTGATCTCCCTCTCCCGCATAGGACATTTTCCTTGGAGACGAGTTTAAAGTTCCCGGGGAAGGCACAGGGGAACAGGACTTAAGGAAGCTTAAATTTAGAAGCTTCTAAAGAAGCTTCTAAGCTTCTGTACAGTCTGATGGAAGTCGTGAAAAAAAAACGTGATGATGGAGAGGATGAAGAGGATGACGATGAAGGGAATGAGGAGGGTAATGATTATGATGATGACGATGATGATGGTGGAGGTGGCGTGGCGGCAGCGGCCTAGCGGACAGCATGGCGGCGATGGCGGGCAGCACGGCAACTTCACAACCTTCTCTCTCTCCTCTCTTCCCCCCTCAAGCCTAAGGGGGGTTCTTATAGGAGGAAGGGGAAGGGATAGCCATATACATGGCTAATTGTATGCTTTCTCCTCTCCTCGTGCTCTCCTACTCTTGTCACACTCCCTCTCCCTGCCATGCATCGGCTGGGGGAAGGAGGTTAATAATTAAAAAAATTTGCCTCAATTTTAACTATTATCCCCTTTTTCCCTTTGAAGAAATGTTCCCGTGCGGCCTACGGGTTTTTAGCCTCGGCCTCTTTTGCATAACGTGGCTGGAGTTTATTAACGTGCCAGGGTGGAACATTTAGCCCATGGTTCTTCTAGTCGCGGGGAGATTATTTTAAACTGCTCTTATGCAGGGCATGTAGGATCAAAAATCATTAATATTTCGTGTGAAAATATTACATTCTCTCCTCCTTAGAGGAATCGAGATGTCCTCATCTCGAGAGGAATTGGGGGTATTGTTGGTTGAGAGTACTTTCATCCATCCAAGTGGCATCCTCTTCGGAATAATCTTTCCACTCGACGAGGTATTCTCTCAGGATTCTGGATCTCAAATGCCTCTCCCTAACATCTAAGATATTGTCAGGCCGTAGCTCAAGGACTCCTTGGCTAGGCATGACAACTTGTTGATCATCAAGAATATGACTAGGGTTAGGTACATACTTTTTCAATAGTGAACTTTTAGGTTTTCGGGGAGTTGAAGTCTGTAAGCATTAGGCCCTAGGCACTTGAGAATCTTGTAGGGTCCACAATACCTTAGACTTAGCTTTTTGCATTCACCCAAGGATAGGGAACTCTTCTTTGGACGTACGCGAATGAAAACCATATCACCTTCAACGAAGGATCTATCTTGCCCTTTCAAGCCCGCATAAGCCTTCTGTCTGTCCTTGATGGCTTGGATGTCCTGTCTTATTGACTTGATTTGGTTGTCCATGTCTTCCAGCATCTGCTTTGAAGCTTCAACCCTCAAGGTTGGGTCCAAAAAATTTAAAGGACTACGATAGTCGTACCCATACAATGCTTGAAAAGGGGTCATCTGAATGCTTTGTTGGTAGGAAGCATTGTAGGCAAACTCAACCAGTGGCAAATATTGAATCCACTTTTTGGGCTCGCGGCAACAGTGTGCCCTTAGCATATTCTCAATGACTTGGTTGACTCGCTCCGTTTGATCATCGGTTTGGGGATGGTAAGCTGTACTAAAACAGAGTTGAGTCCCAATGGCCTCGAAGATAGCCCTCCAGAAAGGTGCTGTGAAGAGAGAGTCACGATCACTGATGATTCTTCTGGATAACCCATGCAGTTTGAATATTTCCTTGATGAATAACCTTGCGATGTCAGAGGCTTTATAGTTTGTCTTAACAGGGATAAGATATGCGACCTTGGTGAGCATATCCACCACAACCATAATGGAGTTGTATCCTCCCTGAACTTGGGGTAGGCCAACAACAAAATCCGTGCTAATGAATTCCCATTTCATTTGGGGAATGTCCAATGGTTGCAATTTCCCTGGCATTTTGACATGTTCAGCCTTAATGCGCTGACAAGACAAACATTCCGTGATATATTTGAGAACGTCACCTTCAAGCCTCTCCCAATAATAGCTCTTTCTGACTGCATTGAGGGTCTTGGCATAGCCAGGATGTCCTGAAAAAGGGGAGTCATTGGCTTCCCAAAGTATCTTCTGCTTAAGTGACTGGCTTGCCGGTATACACAATCTCGTTCTATAGTAGACAAGTCCACTATTGATAGAGAATTCTAGATACTTTGTTTGTAGCTTCGGGTCTTGATCCTTGATAGGAATCTCCCTTAGCAATTTCTAATAGGTTGGATCATGGCATGCCTCTTCTCTAGCTAGCTCAAGAATTGGGTTGTTTGGCATGGATACCTTTGTGGCTAGAGATCTGACTGTTGAGATCTTGCAAAATTAGAGAATTTAGAAATACCTTGTGACTGAGTGCATCGGCAACTACATTCTCCTTTCCAGGACGGTATTTGATTTCAAAATCATATTCCTCCAGCACTTCAATCCATCGACATTGCCTCATATTAAGCTCATTCTGGGTAAAAATCCATTTGAGACTTTTATGATCCGTCACTAAGGTAAACTTGTTACCCAGTAAGTAGTGTCTCCAAAGCTTGAGAGCATGGATGACAGCTAACAGCTCCAGATCGTGGGTAGCATAGTTCCTTTCATGGCTCTTCAGTTTCCTTGAAGAGTATGCTACAGGATGACCTTCCTACATAAGCACACATCCTAAGGCAAGTGTGCTAGCATCAGTTATCACTTCAAACTCCTTACTAAGGTCTGGAATTTTCAAGATGGGTGCTGATACCAAGCTCTGCTTTAGCTTGTCAAAGCTGGATTGTTCAGCAGTTGACCATATAATTGATGTTTGCTTCTTCAGTAGATCCGTCAACGGTGCTGCAATCAAAGTATAGTTTTTAATAAAGACCCTGTACCATCCTGTCAATCCAAGAGAACTGTGTATTTCTTTGATAGTTGTTGGTATTGGCCATTCTAGAACGTCTCTGACCTTGGCCGGATCTACTGAAATTCCTTCTGTTGATACAATGAATCCCAGATATTCCATCTGTCGCTTGAAAAATGCACACTTCTTCTTTTTGGCATAAAGCTTGTGTGCCCTCATTGTTTCAAGAACAATGCAAAGCTGGGGTTCATGATCTTCTTCCTGCTTGGAGTAGACTAGGATATCGTCAAAGAAGACGAGTACGAAGTCATCAAGATAAGGCCTAAATATATCCTGCATTAGCCTATTGAAGGTAGCATGAGCATTTGTTAGCCCAAATGACATGACCAGAAACTCAAAGTGTCCATATCTTGTGCTAAATGCCGTCTTTGGGATATCCTCTTCCTTGATTCTTATCTGGTAATATCCAGACTTGAGATCTATCTCGAAGAAGATCTTCGCACCTTGAAGACGGTCAAGAAGTTCATCTATTCTTGGAATGGGATATTTGTTATTAATGGTTGATTGATTCAACCCTCTGTAGTCAATACATAGCCGAAGTGTTCCATCTTTCTTCTTTTGGAACAGCACTGGAGCTCCCCATGGTGAATTGCTAGGACGGATGTAGCCTTGATCTAACAGTTGCTTGAGTTGCTTCTTCAGCTCAATCGCTTCCGGGATGGACATCCTATATGGTCTCTTTGCAATTGGTGCAGCTCCTGGCGCTAGCTTGATTTCATAATCAACTTCCCTTTGAGAAGGAAGTTCTGTTAGCTCTTCAGGAAATATGTCTACATATTCCTTTAGCCATGAAGGTTCTTCTCTAGACTCCTAATTCTGATCTAGCTTATTTAGCTTAATCAAATAGACAAGTAGCCCCTTTCTAACTCCTTTTATTATCCGAAATGCTTTGGCCAGTTGAATTTTTTGCTTCCTAGCCTCTCCTTGAGTTGTGACCAATTCCCTTTCAGAATTTCGAAAGGAGACTTGGCCCTTTCCACAGTGAATGTGGGCATCATTAGGTTTAAACCAATCCATTCCGAGCAAACACTCGTGGACACCTAGGTTCATAACCCTGAATCTGACCGAAGTCGACTTTCCACCCAGTAGGAATTTCACCTTAGCAGTTTCCCTGGTACAAGTGACCTCACGACCATTTGCTAATTCCAAAAGTAAGGTAGGTGCATCTATTTTGGCTATTCCTAGTCTTCTTGCACAAGCTGGTGAAATAAAGGAATATGTACTGCCACAATCAATCAAGGATTTGAAGCTTTTACCTTGATAATCCGATGGAGTTTGAATCACCAAGAATTGGCAATTCGGGCCTTTCTTGTGAAGAGCAGTGTGAACTGTTGCCCTCTTAAAGTCGACTTCCATGGTTGGGTCTTCTTCATCGCACAGCTCCCTGTTGGCAACACTGGTGGTTCTCCCTCTAGCCCTAGCGGTGGCTCCTTGTCCACGGACGGTTCCTTGGGATGGCCCTTGACATTGTTCTTCGCTAAGCTTGGGACACTGCCTTTTAAAATGACCGGGCTTGTTGCAATGGAAGTAACGGAGATTGCGGCCATTACCTTGGGTAGGAACGAAATTATTGACAGTGTTGGTCCTAGCTTTCTTCCTTTGTCCCTGACTTTGTCCCTGCATTCTCTTGGCCTGGGACCTATACACTCCCTTGTTTTGATCCTTGTATGACCAAGTCCTATTATTCCTTGGCTTGGTCTACACCTCCAGTATTATCAGTGTAGCTCGAATGAGCGCATCCTGAAGATCTGTCAGGTGCATTGATTCCAGATGGGTGTTTATGGGTGGGTTTAATCCATCACAAAACTTTGACACATGTTGTGTCATATCCATTTCTGGCGCATACTTCAAAAGTGAGACGAACTTTGAATAGTAAGCATTAAGAGATAGTCCAAGCTGCTTCAGTTCATAGAACTCATTCATCTTCTGCATGCGGTAGGCAGGTGGTAAATATCTTCCTCGCACAGCTCTTTTTAGCTTCTCCCAAGTAACTGACCCTTCCGAGATCCCTTGGTCTCTACACCATTGCTTCCACCAAAGCCTTGCTTCCCCGGTAAGCTTCAGTTTGGCGAGCATAGCCTGGTTAGCAGGTGCAGTACCTACTGCTTCGAAGTAATCCTCCATAGATTCAATCCAGATCTCGTCATCAGTTTGGACGGTCCTCCCCTTATCATCGAATTCAGGTGGTTTGATTTGCTTGAGAAGGAACTTCTTCTCCTGAATTACTGCCGTACTTGGTGTAGGGGTCGGACTAGGAATCTGCACTTGAGGTTGTGCCTGGGCATTGAAATTCTTTACGTTAAAAACTTGCTAAGTGTTTCTCACATTACATTACATGCCCAGTTCAGTTTTTGGCCAAGTGACCTAATCACTTAACTCCATTACCAACACTTACAGCCAAGACAGTCATTGACAATAAAAAAAGGTCTAGTTCATTCATATGGGCATAGCCCTTTCGAGTACATTTATTTGGGAAGGTAGGGCAAGCTGATACATTAATTTGGGGAGAATAAGATTGTGTTACATTCAACTACGGGAACTGAGTAATAGTATGGATTGGGGTCATGGATTTTTAGGAATCGATAGGTCATAGGAAGATTAGGGTATCATTTCCTTTGATACCCATTCTTTTCATAATGTCCCAACACCTTGATTCTGTCGGCAAGGATTATTCGAGTCACTTCCTCGTACACATATGTGTTCTGCTTGACCTTTCGACCGCCGACATGTAGGGTTATGTTTGCATGAGCTTCAACAAAGATGAACAGCTTCACGATCTTTAAGTCTTCCATCCACTTGATTCTCTTCAAGTTGGTCCAAAGGTATGCAAGTCGGTGGGCAGCTATGTAATAAATTACTGAATCACCCATCCATCTCCGTTCCACATACAGGGGTGAAGGATTATAGATGTGGTCTAAGATATTCATCATGTCTAGCCTTCATTATAATCCGAGGCACGCATCGCAGTCATAAATATAACCTGGAATACCAAGAATTTTTTCCATGCTTCGCGATTCTGAAGGCCAGCATCGATAAGTAAGTAAGAAAATGTTCTGAACGGCAACATTTACTCTACTTCCCCTCATTAAGTTTTCTTGTAAGTATTAGATCCTCGTTGGTTCACTTTGATACCAACTGTAACGTGTCCACCTGTTCACTCATAGGACACATCTTAGCAGCCCATCGGGAAGAGAGCCCAGAAAGTGCCGCCCCACACTCCCACAAAATGTCATGGGGTTTGCGATCTAGGTCTTCTCGAGTCTGCCATGAAGCGGAAGCATTCTGGACATTCCCACTTAGGATCGAACTAAATCAGGGTTTCCCTAATGGTCAAGTTTCTCGGAGGTAACTAGCGTCTAGCCCAGACGAACTACTTTACGCAGAAACGTCAGGGTCGAAGTGGATCTATACTACACTTAGTTCAAGGAGAATGGGAAACGAGAGGGATGCGAAGCTCGACCTAGGAAGCTTAAAATTAGAAGCTTCTAAGCTTATGTACAATCTGACAGAAGTCGTGAAAAAAAAACGTGATGATGGAGAGGATGAAGAGGATGACAACAAAGGGAATGAGGAGGGTAATGATTATGATGATGACGATGATGATGGTGGTGGTGGCGTGGCAGTAACGGCCTGGCGGACAGCACGACGGCAATGGTGGGCAGCACAGCAGCTTCACAACTTGCTCTCTCTCCTCTCTTCCCCCCCTCAAGCCTAAGGGGGGTTCTTATAGGAGGAAGGGGGAGGGATAACCATACACATGGCTAATTAAATGCTTCCTCCTCCCCCCGTGCTCTCCTATTCTTGTCACACTCCCTCTCCCTGCCATGCATCGGCTGGGGAGACGGGGTTAATAATAATAAAAATTTTCCTCAATTTTAACCATGATCCCCTTTTTCCCCTTTGAAGAGATGTTCCCGTGCGACCTACGGGTTTTTAGCCTCTGCCTCTTTTGCATAATGCGGCTGGAGTTTATTAACGTGCGAGGGTGGAGCTTTTAGCCCAGGTTTCTTCTAGTCGCAATTAGATTATTTTAAACTGCTCTTGTGCGGGGCGTGTAGGATCAAAAATCATTAATATTTCGTGCAGAAATATTACATAAAATTGAAAGAGCATAGGGTTAATATCTTGGAGCTAAGTAAACATGACTTGGTTCAATGTATGCATCTAAATCTTCTCAAGAAAACAATTATGTCAATTTTAAAGAGGTGATATTCTAGTCCATGTATGTGATTTGCTACTAGATGCAACTTTTTGTGAAGGGTGGATGAAGTAATGCAAGACAAAAAGTAGGCAGTTAATCTTGTATTAGTTGAGTAGGCAAGCTAGCCTAACAATGGTCCCTTTCTCAAGGGAAATTTTTCAACCAAAGATTTTTTATCATATTAGTAAACACCGTTTGAGAGCATGCTTCACTTCAACAACAACCCTAGATATAATCCCACCTAGAGTACTAGCGAAAGAAATTGCCCTAAGTCCAATGGAAACCCAAAGAGAGTTCCAATGCCAAACCACACAGAGATGCTATTGATAATTCAATGAATCTATAGGCATTTGTGACCCACTCTTGAGCCTTACATACATATGCCTAACAATGCCAAGTTGATAAAACCAACATAGCAAAATCTGCAAAAACAAATAGTCAATGGTAGTCAATGTCAAAGATCAAATGAATCAAGAGAGGTTGGCTACATGAAGAGAAGAAAACTTGAAGATAAAAGAATAAAGGACAACTAATGTGCCAAAAAAGAGCATTTTTTGGAATTAATATTAGGCACTTAATTCTTTTGGATGTGATATCATGGTCATTTATTTATATTCTATTTATGATTTTTGTAAAGAAGTGAGAGTTGGGCCTATTTCCTTTCACATTGTAATATTTTCCAAAGTCAAATTTAAATTCATATATGTATAGAAAGTCTCACAAGTAGTGTGGATTCACATGCAAGCCAGGTCATATAAATGTCAATGCCATATCATTTATCTACTTTTGGAAAGCCACAAGGACCAATGGATATTGTAATGGAATGGATGGTTGGCTTGAGAGAGGAGAAAGATTAAGGTCATCCTCCTATCCTATATACATAATGTGTAAAATGATATGTGTCCCTCACTATTTTGCATGAGAACTTAAGAGCTCTTACTTTGTTCTTCTCACTTCTCCTTCAGATCTCATTCTCAACATTAATTCAAGTAACTCTAAAAAGAGAGTTGTATAGCTCCATCGATATTACATTTTGTGGCTAAAGGACCTTCTATGACTATTTGAGGACAAGTTTGGAATTATGTTGAGCAACATTATTCAAAAGTGGAAGACAATTGACAAGTTTATTAGGTTATGACCCAATTTTGGCAATTTTTTGTAGTCATGTTGGAGAACGAAAGTCATGTGGACTTGGAAGAGGCTTTAGCTTTCACTACTTTAAACTATGTGTTCTAATTTATGCTTTCAAGCATCCATGGAGATTCTTGAGGTCATTTCTCTCCCCACTTTTGTCTTCTCCAAGATATAACTACAAAGAGGCTTTTCCTATATGTTAAGCAACAAAGAAAATAGCATTTTGAAGAGATTGAAGTGGATGTGAGGATATCAAACCGAAAATTTGCACTACATGTTGGAGTGGGCAACATCACATTTTTTCTAATAATCTTCATGAGGAGCTTGTAAAAATCACCCTCAAGCTTTGTGATAAGCTTTAGCAAGATTAAATGATTTCTTCCTTTCTGTTTCACTCCTTCATGAAACCTTAACTTACTGTAGGGCAGCAATCAAAGCTTGAGCAAAGCTTTCAAGAATCTTCAAGATTTGGGAAATTTCCTCATCGATGGCCCTATTTCATCATGATCCTAGAATATATAAGCAAGATATGAAGGATTGAAGGCTTTCTTGACCAACATTGAAGCCTACACCAAGATTAGGGAGATATTCATTGATTTCATCAAATAATGTTACTGAGCAACAAAGATTGAAGCCAAAGCATCCTACAAGTATAAGGAAGCTACCTACCAAGTATCATAGGGATTTGATTATTTACATCAACAATTGCTTAAATGAAGCTGTCTTGTGAGGAGAAATAGAGAATTTCTTCATTTTTGAGTGGAAATAAGTAGAATCCTATCTTTAAATGCTTCATTGGTTTCAAGAAACATTGCTTATCTCATATTCATCAAGCTTCAATTTTTATTCTAATCTCTTAAGCTTGTATCTTTCTTTTGTTCATCAATTCTTCACCTAACACCTTGTAATGATCAAAAGGAAATGAGAAATTATGAAAATGAGGGCATGACTAGGTATAGAGGAGTATGATTTGTTAATCCATTTCCCTCATGGCTTAACTGATCGATAGTTAAATCCATTATCGTATGACTCAAGAATGGATTTATGCCCCCTTCCTTTAGCTAACAAACAATAGTTTCCCAAACAAAGCTAGCCTTCCTTGAGCTACAAACAATGGTTTCCTAAACAAAGCCAACCTTCCTTGAGCTATATCCCTATAAATTCTATAAAAACTATAATAGTTCCTCTACTATTTCCTTTCAATATTTCAAGCATGTATCCAATCTTGTTGGCATCTACTATTATGTATTCTCTTTCAAGCATTACATGTGTTGTATCAAATGTATGCTTGACATGAGCCATTGAAGAGATTAAAAGTATCCAAAATTGACAAAAAGTATTAGGATCTAACTACCTCTCCAAAGTAAATGGAAAGCATTCTATCCACCATTACATGATTTGACTTCAATCAAGCTATTAAATGCCTCATTTGGTTTACCCGATCAAAAGTTATATCAAATTTTGTGTAGTAATGTGTACAAGGGACTACATAGTTAACCAATTTTTCATGGGCCTATATTTGAAAAGTCCATCAAGATACCACCTTTAAGCTTTCAAGAAAGTGGAAAAAAGAAACTTTTGCAAAAATAGTCTTTAATCTTCAAAGAAGATGTTTGAATAAGTTGAGATTCTTGTGCTCTTCATTGTTTCATTAACGACTTCCATTAACCTTCAAAAGATGGAAATAGAAATCAAATCCTAGAGGATATATGGAAATGCATATGCAAACATAGTCTCTTTCTTCAATTTCCTTTAAGTCACAAAAATTTTAATATACTAATGTAATCATGGCATGAGATTCTTTTCTCTTCTAGTCATGGTTAAAGCATCCCTATAGCACCCTACTATGGCTAGCCATAATCATCAACTATGCTTCATCAAAATTTTGCAATCTCCTTGTATTTAACAATGGTTCTTCTTTAATATGGTTCATGAGGATGCTTCACCATTTGAATGGGGGTAGGGGGGATCATGAAACTCAACATGTGCACAAACATTACATGAAATTCACCATTTCAGTGGGGGGGAATTATGATACCTTTCCATCAATGATACTTTCTAACCATGTGTACTACAACACCATTAAAAAAATATGTGAATTTAGTTGGATTTGCATTAGAGGAGATTTGGACTCTAGTTTGGGCCTTTTAGTTTTACAGAGAGAAAGGCTCTGACAACCAATAGGATGAGAGCTATTGTTATAGTAAAATAGGGTTTTTTCAATTTTGAAGTCTTTTATCTCGTTTTTATAGATTTTTGAAAATAAGCATTTTTAGGTATTTTGGAGCATAAATTCATGGAGGGACACCAAACGAGGTATTGGCACAATTAAATATAGTAGATGCAGATATTTCTTGCTAGCCCTGCACAACATTGCACTATCCTGGTCATTTTCTTGAAATTCTTGAATAATACACCCAAATGTTTTCCCTACAGTGTAGTATCCCTCCCTTTTTTCCACATTGGGATGGGGGTATGGCATTCCAACTTGGGGTTCTCGGCATGGAGCTGGAGGGTCATACATAAGTGGTATTGAGAGATTTTGATGAGATTCACATTTCTTCAATAAAAGCACTTAATTTATAAATTTTCATATTAATTTAATTACTTATAAATTTTCCTTTATTTTATTAGTAATAGTCATATAATGAGGTATTACATCCTCTCTCCTTAGAGAAATCAAGATGTTCTCATCTCAAGCAAAACTAGGGGTGTTCTTTTTGAAGATAGCCTTATCTACCCAAGCAGCATCTTCTTCTAGATAGCGTACACACATGCTTGATACAAATTTCCAAAAAATTTTGTGGATTTCCAAGTTTCACATTGGGAATTATGAAACTCATGTGAGATTCATGGGGGTCACTTTAGAGAATTAATTGTCTTGAAATCAATGGCTAATCACAATCCAAACTTAATAACATGTCAATACTTAGCTATAAGAATTAGTTTGCATCACTTACATAACATTGACATGATGAATCACATTAAAGGCCCCATCTTCACTACAATTATGCAAATGATTCTCACATTGCACAACCACTAGAGCACCCCAATCACATAGCGTATGTCTCCAAGAAAATTGCATCTAGACTCCAATATGGTAGCATATGTCTTCAAGGAAATTGCATCAAGACTCCAATACGATAGCATATGTCCCCAAGGAAATTGCATCAAGGATCCTATATAATAGCACCATTATGAGACCCACTTTCTTGCACTCCAATCACATAGCACATTAAAGGCCCCATCTTCACTACAATTATGCAAATGATGCTCAAATTGCACAACCACTAGAGCACTCCAAGCACATGGCATATCTCCCCAAGAAATTTGCATCTAGACTCCAATATTATAACATATTTCCCCAAGGAAATCGCATAAAATTTCCAATATGATAGCACACGTCCCCAAGGAAATTGTTTCTAGACACCTATATAATAGCACCCTTGTGAGACCCACTTTCTTGCACTTGCATGTGTGAGTATCAAACTCTAGTTGCATCACATTTTTCTATTGCAAAAGAGAGAGAAATTGCACTTGTGAGGAGGTTTATATCCTCATGACACAATCAAAGTCTATGATTGTAGTGTAAAATCTAGTCATACAAATCCTTGGAAATCACATCAAATAGTGAGCACAAAATATAGACTCACATGATGAATAGTGATCTTAATATGATGTGATCTCAAGGATTTTATAATATAACAAACTTACATTAATAAATTTTCATGTAGTCAAGTTACCAATGCTTAATCACAAGTAGGTTAATAATGGATTAATAACTTGCTAAAAAGCTAGCCAAGATTTTGAAATAGATAAATGGGCCCACCAAATATTTTAAATGGATGATCAATGTATTGAGAAAACCCTAATTATGCAATAGTAAATACATTATACCACATTCATGATCATATATTATGCAACAATAAGTAACTTAAAACCATGATCAGTGTATCCACATTGCTGCCATGCACCTTGCCTTTGTACATTATGTGGACAAAGAAGTATGGGAGGGGGGCAAAATATCAATCATATACTATACGGATTGCCATGTCAGGCTGGTGATGCCATGCCCAAACCAAATGATTGGATAGCATATTAGCACACCAAACTTCACCCTCAATAACCATTGCTACTCCATGATGCCAAATGACTTGATGGGTGCGCAACATGTTGCCATGTACCTCACCCTTGTACACTAGCTTGAGGGGTCTTGCCTATTATACAAAAAAATGCATTAAGAGTAAGGAAAATACTAGGCATTGAATGGAATAAGCATCACAATACTAATGCTAACATGAGTACGTGTGTGTGTGTGTGTGTGTGTGTGTGTGTGTGTGTGTGTGTGTGTGTGTGTGTGTGTGTGTGTGTGTGTGTGTGTGTGTGTGTGTGTGTGTGTGTGTGTGTGTGTGTGTGTGTGTGTGTGTGTGTGTGTGTGTGTGTGTGTGTGTGTGTGTGTGTGTGTGTGTGTGTGTGTGTGTGCGTGTGTGCGTGTGTGCGTGTGTGCGTGTGTGCGTGTGTGCGTGTGTGCGTGTGTGCGTGTGTGCGTGTGTGCGTGTGTGCGTGTGTGCGTGTGTAGATACATATTATGTGTGTGTACATGCTTGTTTGTATATATATATATATATATATATATATATATATATATATATATATATATATATATATATGTATGGTTGATTGAGTGCATAAGGAATTTCTAATAGAGCTACTAGAACCAATTGTGTAAATGGTATTACCTTAGTCTGTGAATCCTTGCCAAGACCTATATGGATTCAAGAGCTTCTTTGAGAGCATGTGGATCAAAAACCTCAAAAGAAAAAGGGTAATCCTTGGATTCAAAAAAGATTTAAACATTGTTTTCCATGTATATAAGAATATGGTATTCTTATCTCTCTAGTTTCCCCTCTAATTTGAAGATAGTAGTCTCCAGTTTGTGATTCTAAATGTTATAGTTGTCTTGGCGGTCTTGTTTATTGATATAAGCTATCAAAAGATATGAAAAAAATGGTGTGAAGTTGATGTCAAATGTTTTGACAATGCACATACCACTCATGTTTCTTGGATTTTTAATCTACTTTTCTTGGATTTTGAATCTACTTTTTCTCTTCTTAATCCTATGTTTTGGTTTTCTATTGCTCTTTACATATTCTTTTTTCATGCAATATACCTTACCCAATCTTAGTTCATATTTGTGTCAATGCTTGTTTATCATAAACTCTTATTAACACAAGGATGCTACTTTAGAAGGGTAACAAACTAGGGCTTTGACAAACATAGAAAGAAGTTAGTTAGACATAATCTATTGGAATGTTAAAATAGATTAATCTAGCACTAGATAAAAATATCAGCAATATTGTGCATCATACCCACTTTAGGGCTAAGAAGTTCTCGTGCGTTCAAGATGCTTCAGAGAATATTAAAGATCTAATTTCTTACATGAATATTAGCTCTCAATAAAAGGGATTATTCTTGTAAACGTCCTCACAAGCATATTTATTGAACTAAGAAAAAATTTTATGCGACTAGCATAATGTAAGACTTTGTGTCAAAATACCTGCATATATGTATGCATGTAGTTTACGAACAAGAGGTTGCCTTTACAATTTTCACAATTATTTAAATGTGAATATACACATGCCTCAACTGCAATTTTTGTGCATTCTTTCATCTGATTATAAAGGCACTCTGCACAAAGAAAAAAAACTAGGGAGCTATTGATTAGAGAACTTGTTGGACGCATAATTTGCAAACCAACAACTCCTTGGGTTTTCCTTGCATAGGCATTATTTTCATGAATCAAATCCACACATTATGAAAGAGTACACATAATAACATAGTTAAGACAACAAAATATTGAAAGCCAAATAGCATTATTCTTTGTATTGAATATGTACATGTACATAGATAAAGTTTTGGAAGCCTTTGGCTTACATATAATATATGGGAACTCAAAACTTCGAAAGCCTAACTTGGATTACAAAGTACAAGTTCTCTGACCTTGGTGTCTCCTCCCCCCATTCCACATATTTGAGTTTGGATCTATCGATAGCCATTAGGGCTTCCTAATCAAAAGTCCTTTTAAGGCTTCCTATTTGTTACATATGAAAACTTTGAGAAAGTATTTCATGGACTTTTGGATGGAATACTCCAAGACTTTATCATGAAGAATCCAATAGCAATTCCTCTTAAGAATAATCCTATCATATTTTTTTAAAGTGAGAGAGAGCCTAATCCATAATTATGGCTAGATCACATGTTAACTATTTTACATCTATGTCAATCACATGCAATGATATATTGCATTGATGCAAGTATTCTTGGCTTTAAAAACTTTAATATTGCACTATAAACTCACTTACTAGGTGAAAATTGAAAGTTATTACTAAAGTATACTCCCCATTGCTATAGTCTTCCAATGAATAAATAGTTAGTCATTCATGCTTTGATGAGCCTCATACTAAGGGTAATTACACAATCCCTTAACCTTCAAACAGTGGCATTCCCACCATTCACATAAAAAATAAACATTGAAGCCACACTAAGCCACATCATGTATATAATGTATGAAAAGACAAAAAAAGATGTGCCTTCGAACCTTCATACAAGAATGGTGCAAAGCACCAAGGGAACATCAGCACCAAGTGCTGGGAGAATTTAGACACAAAGTGCCTGGTGAATACCATTCTTGCTAGTTATGTCAATTTTTAAAATTTCCAATTGCTTTGCTAATATCCTTTCTTAATGATGTCTAGACTAATATTACAATACTCTAATATTAGGTCCAATTGACAGATTAATGAATGCATGTTTTTTATCTATTACTCGTCACATTGCTCAAGAAATATAAAGGTATGTTACCCTTGATATTTATGATAGTTTTTTCTAATCACTTCTTTAATATTCTTCCTTGTCTCTCTCCTATTGAAAAATTCTCGCCCTAGACAAAAACTGAAACTAGGTCTCCTTATATATTCATCCTAAGCTCTTGTATATATAAGTAATTAGTCTTGAACTTGTGCACTATGCATTATGATAGCCACGATTACTTTGACATACAGTGAGATGGACTCAAGCAATGATGATGCCTCTCCGTATGAACATTCACATGGGAATGAACAAAATGCAATGCCTGACCTTGGACAAGGCTTAGATGATGGCCTTCACAGCATAAGGAGGCTGATAACCAACAAAGTGAAGAGGAATTTAATGACCAGTTGAAGAATCGGATGAAGATAGCAACAAATCTCTTTGTTGAATTGGCAAAGAATCCTCAATTTACCCGATTTTGGAATGCTCCAAAGAAGGACAGCAAAGGCAAGAAGAAGAAGATGTCTTCTACACCTTCGGGACCCCCATTTTTTAGAATAATAAACCTAGAAGTATAAACAGCTAGCCCTCCTTCACAATCATCATGTCTCTTTCTACTTCATTTAAAATATCTACATTATGACTATTTAAATTGGCTATAATCATTGGACATAGGGGCTAAACCTAAGCCACTACTACGATAAACTTGTAAAGACATTATTATGATGACCTTGAATTCTATATGTGGTTTCCCTATAAATATGGAAGCCATAGAGGACTCTTACTCTCCCAAGGTGCTATTCACTCCACATTTTTCCTACTACAATTTGTTGCAATATCTCGGCTTGTATTCAACAATCTACACATTACAGGCGCCAATAAGGTATAATGCCATAAGAGTTGATATGGATAACAACTAGGTGGGTGTTTGACATGTATAAAACACACTAGAAGCCATTTCTTTTTTATGGACACACATACTCTTCACCTCTACTCATATTGTGATAGACTATTTGGTTCTACAGATGTGGTAAACTATTACAAGAGATTCAGTTTTTTTCTCTCTTGTCTTGTGTTGAGATTATTGTTGTTTCTTGATGAAAAAATCGTTATTATCCCCCTCCCTTTCTTTTTTCCTCATTTTTCTTTTGATTACAACAAAATCTTGATTATAATTTTCTTACGTAAATGCTCTCTTATAACACATACATACATATGTACGCACATACATATGTGTATGTATGTATGCACGCATGCACACACACACACACACACAAACATATTCTAAGGCCAAATCAACCCATGAGATAAAACCATGTATAATGTTGATCGTCACTAGACATTAAAGTGTGATGTGTTGAAAGTGATTAGTGATATACTATGAAAAGAAGTTAAGGTGATGCACAACACAAAATAATCACCATGTAGGGATACAATAGGAGAATGAAGCAATACATGTTTTAGTTGTGTGGCTTCTAGCTAAAACTGTACTACAGGCTTTGCATTTGCAGATGTAGTGCTCTTGGCTCTCTACCTCCTCTTGGCATAGTCCAGAAATTTACACATGATTGAGCCATGACTCTCAAAACTTGCAAATTTTTATTAGCGCACGTAGTGCACATGCACAGATATCCATGCACATATACACACATTAATGAATTAAAAGATCATCATTGTCATAACATTATCATCATCCATTGTTTTTTCCATTGGAAAATATAAAAGAGAGAAAACCAAAGAGAAATTCTCACAAGAAAAGAGGTGTGCATTGAGACACAAACACACACAGAGACAAAGAGAGAGAGAGAGAGAGAGAGAGAGAGAGAGAGAGAGAGAGAGAGAGAGAGAGAGAGAGAGAGAGAGAGAGAGAGAGAGAGAGAGAGAGAGAGAGAGAGAGAGAGAGAGAGAGAGAGAGAGAGAGAGAGAGAGATCCATAACTATTTGTGCATTTCTCCCCACCTTTTTTCCAAAAGACATACACCCCTCCAAATCTTATCAAAGGTTTGATACATTAAAATTTTACCATTCTTTTGGCCCTTATATTTTGATATTTTTGAGCACTTTTCAAATACATATACACACACTTGTATACATAGCATGGACGTGGCCTCACTAGTGATACATAACAACCAAGGCCAATACCAAGCAAAGGGTAGTCATCTTGAACCAATCTAGCCTAAAATGCTAGCTTAAGGTGACCAAGGGTACTCTTCAACTTGTACACCCACTTACATGGCAATACACACTTTCTATTAGGTAAGGAAACTAAGTCCCATTATGGTTCTTCTACAGAGAATCAAAGCAAAACTACATATCCCTCACCTAAGAATGATGAGAATCACATGTGCACATAGCCTCCTCATAGGTAAGTCACTTAGCAAAGTATGTCACCATGACATAGTCCATAGAGGTCTCATAAAGGTTAGGAGAACGTGAAGCTCTAGCATAGCATCTCAACTCTAGTTGTGGGGCTTGTATGGCATGTTCTCTCTATCCAACATCATAATCCTACACAAGGCATGTCGTGGGCTAGTACATCATCGACAACTACAACAGGTTGTCTCATTGGAGCTTGCTATATTGTGATAGGAGACTTCTCCTAAAAGATCACCCTGCATATCTCAATCACTTGTTGTGGTCTCATATGCATCTTATCCTCATGGAACATAACATTATGGTTGTAGATAACCTCCTAAGCTTGGGAATCACAAAGACAATAGCCCATCTCAGCTGCATCCCCATATTCAAGAAAAATGCATTTGGAATACTTCAAATCCAACTTATTGCACTTGTCTTTGAAAATATGGCAGAAAGTCTCACATCTAAAGACTCACAAGTGTGCATATCAAGGAGGTTTACCAAACCATACATTCTCTATAACTCTACCACCAAGAGTAATGCATGAGGATCTATTAATGAGATGTATAGCAATAGTAACTACCTCAGTCCAACAGTGCTATGATAAGCCAACTTGACTAAGCATACTACATACTCATTTCTAAATACTCTCATTCATGTGTTCTACAATACCATTCTAGGGTGGGGTGTATGTTGTAGTCAAGTGATGTTTATTTCAAAATTGGAAGTTGTTGCCATCAAGCTTTTAAATGTTGAAAATAGCGCTATCATTTTATGCATTAGAAGTACCTACCATAATGACTATAAAGGACTACAAATGACAAGCTGTATGGATAGACGTAATTACACAAAAATAGCCCCAAAACTGATCCAAAAGGGAAGGCAAAAGGGTACGAACAAATGAGGGTATAGTTACCCACAAATTCAAATCAAAAGAGGGCCAAAGCAAAGTATCTTCTCTCCAAAAGAATGCTCAAAATAGTAATTACATCATTGCTATAATAAGTGCAATAGTGTATATCAATCCAAAAGGTTGGGCAAATAGACAAGATAACAAGCTCCCACTTTTAGGGTTATCTAGATTGCAACCATGATAAATAATGCAACTAGCAATGATGAATAGGTGTAGACCACTCGTACCAAAGACTGTTAATAAGAAAAAGTGTTTGTAGACAACACATCCCATAAGCATATCAATAACAAACTATTGATGAAAATAAGTGCAGGTGTCCAAAGCATATGGAATCACATTACTCCACAAGCAGAAGTATCTATATCAAGTAGCATACATGAGAGCATAGATACAAATCAAGATAGTTCCATTATCTTAAAGAACCAAATTTTGCAAGAAGAAAAACACAAGTATCTCCAACTGGAAGTGAATCCAAAATGTATAGTGAGCAAGAAAATATCAATATGTAATGCTCGTAGCATCTGGGTGCCCTAATGACATAAATCAATAAATCTGGTATCATACTCTCGCAATAATCCTTCAAATCTGTAAATGAAAAACTACAAAAGAAAATAACCATTGCAAGTATATATCCAATGGAGCTCAAACCAAGGCTTTGAACTCAATATAAGCATTATTGGGCACAATAATCAATGCCAAGTAGCAATACATTCATGTAGCATCCCAAAAGTGCATGTAGGCATGGAATACATAAGCTTTTAACTAGTAAGCTTACTGTCCATAAGATACAACAGCAAAGAACCTTCCATATACTCAACTAAACAAGCTCTAACTGATCCAAAAGTCTTTTTTGAGCATTAATATATCATCCATTTCTAATATACTTATCCGATAAGACACAATGGAGTATTAAAAAAGTCCAAAACTTATCTTAATATTATACTATAGGTCTATCTTGAACAATAATGAGCAAAGGGTCTGTCTCCAATATAATAAATAGTAGGTCTATCCTCAACATAATGAACAACATTTATGTTTGCAACACTGTGAATAGCAAGTCTAATCAACAGATTTTGTGCTACGTAGAGTGAATAGGAGAGCTGGAAGAGGTAAAAAATATCAAGAACAAGGGTAGCAAATTAGGTGCCAATCATGCCAGTGGATGATGGTTGTCTACTACTACCATTAAACTCAATGCTCACTTGGTACAGCTCAAGAGTTTCAAAGAAAGGCCCTGTGGAAAGGGTGAAAGTGCTTAGGGAAGCTATGGGACTAATGCATATCTCAATGAATGGTTGCCATGGAACTGTGAACGAAGCTTTCTTCCCAAGTTGAAGTGAATGTCGGTAAAGTTCCTTGAAGGCCTACTCTAATACTAGTTGAAAGGTGAGTTGAAAGTGGAAACACAAGCAAAAAAAAGAAGAGAATGAAAGCTATGGAGGTTCAAGTAAGAAGAGAGAGACCCACGTGTGGGAACTCCAACAATTAAAATGTGTGACTTACCTTCCCTTATTCTATTTGTCACTAAAAGAATAAAGAATAAAGTGACAGTGATGGGCGGTCACCACCTGCACTATACACATGTATTTCTATGGTCCACAGTATTTTCACCCCCGCCACTCATGCCCAACCCATAATTCTCAAAGTGCTTTCAAAGGTGCTCTATGTCTCAAGTATCACCCCAAATGCCAACAAGATCATCCTTAATGAGAAGGAGTTGGTGAGATACATTTTTTGCATGTGCTTATGTGGAAGAATTGTCATCTTAGTGGCTTTGGGGAGTACTTTTGAGGCTCCAAAAGCAGAGATGGTGGCTAGCATGGTGCAAGGGTAATTTCTGACATCAGCTAAGCAAAGCAATGCTACAAACAAGTATCAAGTTCATTGCCATACTTTCAAATGCATTGGATTGAAGTGTAGCTAATTCAACATCATTAGTAATAGTAACCTCCCAACACTAGCCTCTAACATATTCTCACTAGTCCCCATATCTCATGGCCCTCCCCTAAGCCATCATTCTCTAGTAGGATACCAAAGGGATTAGGTCCCTTCCTAAATAATTAGGTCTTTCAAAAGGAGCTAAAATTGAAAGAGCATAGTGTTAATATTTTTTAGCTAAGTAAACATGGCTTGGTTCAATGTAGGCATCTGAATCTTCTCAAGAAAAAAATCATGTCAATTTTCAAGAGGTGATATTCTAGTCCATGTATGTGATTTGCTATTGGATGCAACTTTTTGTGAAGGGTGGATGGAGTAATGTAAGAAAAAAAGAAAACAATTAATATTGTATTAGTTGAGTAGGCAGGCTAGTCTAACAATGGTCCCTTGCTCGAGGGAAATTTGTCAACCAAAGATTTTCTATCATATTAGTAAACACCTTTTGAGATCATGCTTCCCTTCAACACAACAACCCTAACTATAATCCCACTTAGAACACTAGCAAAAGCAATTGCCCTAAGTCCAATGAAAACCCTAAAAAGAGCTCCAATCCCAAGGAGTCCATGTTATAGAACATGTAAGATACCACATGAGTTCAAAAGAAATGGTATTATATTTAGTAAAATTTATGATATTATATTTATTTAAAAATTAATTACAATTTTTAAAAAATTAAGTTTAGTAAAGTAAAAGGGGCTACTTTAAGGCCTTATAGCATGTAAAGAAAGGGTGTTTCTTAATATCCTTTGAACACACCTTATATAGATTATTTCTTATATAAGTGGATCCCTTGACATTCCAATGCCAAGCCCCACAAAGATACTATTGAGAATTCAATGAATCTGCATGCATTTGTGACCCACTCTTGAGCCTTACTACATACATTATGCCTAATGATGCCAAGTTGATAAACCCAAAATAGCAAAGTTTGCAAAAAAAAAAGTCAATGGTAGTCAAAGTCAAAGATAAAATGAATCAAGAGAGGTTGGCTAGACAAAGAGAAGAAAACTTGAAGATAAAAGAAGCAACGACAAGTAATGTACCAAAAAAAGAGCATTTTTTGAATATATTAGACACTTAAATCTTTTGGATGTGATATCATTGTCATTTATTTATATTCTATTGATGATTTTTGTAAAAAGTGAGAGTTGGGCCTATTTCTTTGAGAAGAAAACTTGAAGATAAAAGAACCAAGCATAAGTGATGTGCCAAAAAAAGAGTATTTTTTAAAATTAATATAAGGCACTTAAATATTTTGGATGTGATATCGTGGTCATTTATTTATATTCTATTGATGATTTTTGTAAAGAAGTGAGAGTTGGGCCTATTTCCTTACACATTGTAACATCTTCACAAGTCAAATTTAAATTCATATATGTATAGAAAGTCTCACAAGTAGTGTGGTTTCACATGCAAGCTAGGTCATATTAATGTCAATGCCATATCATTTATCTACTTTGGAAAGGCATGAGGACCAATGGATATTGTAATGAAATGGATGGCCAAACTTGAGAGAGGAGAAAGATTAAGGCCATCATCCTATGAAATTCTCTGTAGATGATGTGTAAAATGATATGTGTCTCTCATTATTTTGCATGCAAACTTAAGAGCTCTTACTTCATTCTTCTCACTTCTTTCTTTCACCATAGTCAATGCACAAGACAATGAATGTGTGTGTGAGTGAGTGAGTGAGAGAGAGAGAGAGAGAGAGAGAGAGAGAGAGAGAGAGAGAGAGAGAGAGAGAGAGAGAGAGAGAGAGAGAGAGAGAGAGAGAGAGAGAGAGTGTGTGTGTGTGTGTGTGTGTGTGTGTGTGTGTGCGCGCGCGCGCGCGCGCACGCGCGCAAGAAAGTGAGAGAGAGATTAAGGGATCATAGGAAGCTTTACAATCCTTCTCCTTGCATTTTCTTATTATTCTTCTCTTGCCAAAATTACATGGCCTTTCTGAGGACGATTTATTCTTTGTTCTTGAATAAAGAGGTAGCTTGAGTCTCTAAGAACACATCACTTGCCTCTTGAGGACATTTGAGTTGCTCTCAATAGATCAAACCACAAGTATTGTTAGGTTAGACTACTACACCATTGAACTTTCTAATATTCTTTCACATTCATGGGATTGATTGGAGAAAGCATTGTTGGTTGGAATGTAATGTTCCCATTAGTTAGTTTATTTTAATAAACAATGTGTGTATACATTCTAAAATTTGATTTATGTTGAAAATAAAATGGTAAAGATTGTACATTTTTAAAAGTAGCTCTAACTATGAAGATAATTGATGAGGTATTATATGCCAGTTCATGGAAGGAAGGCTTGGAAAACCCTCCCAAGACAAGCTTATTAAAACTATGTTTGTAGTATAGAACAACAAAAAGAATTAGCCTATTGGATAGTCACTTGATAGTTAAGTGCACTTGGGTGATGACGCTACCAGGATGGGTGACCTCTCGGGAAGCTTTTCCTACAAGCTAGTGGGAGCTTCTCACACATAGCCAACAGCACCAATGAAGCCTTCATATGCCAAGGTCAAGATGCCAAGGTTTATGCCTTGGCCCCCGCCTTGGTCATCGGCCGCCCGACAACGCGATGCATCTCCACGCTACGTTCCAAAAACAAAGCCCCCTCTTTAACATCATTGATTATGTCATTGAAAACACTAAAAGCAAGCCTTCTCTCTTTATCCCCCCCCCCCCCCCCTCCCCGATTACTATATAAATAGGGATAGAGTGTCACGTCAAAAAAAAAAAAACCAACCCATACAGAAGTCTCTCTGCTATTGACGCGACGAAGCTCTACTGCAATTAGTCGAGTCTCTCTCTCTCCACACCTATGTGGAAGCACTGCTCAAATCCCATCAAGCTTCTTCCATGGCTCCCAAGAGATGTTGACATGCTGAGGGAGGTCATGCTGGGAAAGCTCCCCAACATGAGGAAGTAGTCACGTTGAGGGAACTCAACACGAAGCTGAAGCACAAGCGGAAGTTACCCCCGAATCCATTCAACCTCAAGGACCGGTTATTCCACAACAAACTTAGGCTGCGGTCATACCCCGTAATCACGATGAATGGCCAAACAGAGATAATCAGGTTTAGTACATAAGAAAAGGATTACTTTTAAGCTATTAACTCTACAACTTCTTAATTTTTCAATTTATGTTATTGCTTTTTGCATCTTACAATAAAATGAGGGATAAGTTAGTAATGTTAGAAAAGCCCATAGATATGTCTGTGTTGCAAAGATTATGATTAGTTAGAATGTACTTAAACTTACAAAAACATGTTAGTATTATCCATTGATTTTTAGGAAAGAATACGAGAATTGATGAGGGGGATAGATTCTATGCATCACATACATTGAGAAGTGTGTTAAAAATGTTTTATGGTTATGTTTGCTTTTGGATTTGTGAATGATGAATTGTGTCTCTTATGATTATGTGCGTGTAACAGCTAGACAAGTTGTGGATTGTGGTGGTTCAGGATGTTGGGGTCCCCAAACCAATGCTCCCTAACACTCTGTGGAGTATGAAAAAACTCACATGCGGGTGGGGGTCCTATGCTCCTGAGGGGGATAGGTGTTTTTGGTTTTTGATCACTCGAGCACCTGAGAGGGCAAAGGGCCGAGTGATAAATGCCCCTGCTATATAGGACGGCTCCTGAGGCGGCTCAAGGAAGCTTAGAGGGGCTCTAAGCTAGTAAATTCCCTGTTGGCTGCAAACAGAGTGCAATCACATACATCCCAATCCTATGAGATTGAAAGGTCCTATCCTAGACTGGACAATGTCTTTTTGCATAAAGATAGTTTTTTACCACTCTATGGAGTGATGGTTATGCTTGTTATTATGAAATAAAGTATTAGATTTCCAAATTGTTTGTTATGTGCGAAAGATTGAGTTTAACAAATCTAGTTTAACTGAGTAATAAAAGAAAGTTTTTTTTTTAATATGTCCAAACAGCATGGTAGTATGCTTTGTTAATTAGAAAACTAAAGCAAACCCAATCGAGGAAATTGGGAGACTTCGATCTTGATGACGATTGAACACTTATGGCGGGGTGGATCCAATAAGTCAGGTAACTTTCCAACACTAGATAGAGCTTATTAAATCGTGACCCTCCCAATATCAATAGGATTAGTTACCAGGTTTAACACCATTTTAGGGGGCCGGAGCAAAGATTTTACCTTGTGGGTAGGGGGATCGAGTTACACTCTCCCTCATCTCTCACTCTCTTTGAACCAAGTGCAGTGTTAACCTCACTCCTGCCTTCAATTGATTACAAAGTGGTCTTTCTTAGGGGTGGGTGTTAGATTGTTGTTAGGGGTGACTTGTCCACTCTTCCCCTATGAAGTAGAACTGAGATTCCCATGTTCAACTAAGTCCTAGGTTTCCCATGGGGAGACTGGATGGTGATGTGCATGGATATGAATTTCAATCGACTACTAAGAGGACTCCTCCTGGTCTATTGGAGGAGGCACTTCACATGGAACAAGAGAACAAGTCTGCTATGTGATTGATAGATAATATTGTGATGTTTTCTACTTTGTTTATGCCTTGATTAGCTCAGTGTTTGTATCTTATGGTATCACGTAAGTGCAGGGAAGGGGGGTTTTTTTAAAAAGAGCATAAGTGTATACATGAGGGTTAGGGCCCCATTAATTTTTCCATCCAAAAGTAAGGAAGGGGGGAGGGAGGGAAAGGAGAGGAAAGAGGGAGCGGGGGGGGAAGGTTGCAATACTTAATGTAGCCCTTTATTTCAATGTTTAGGAGCTTATATATTGACAAATTCATAAGCATCACCATTTGTTATACATTGTATCACCATCAACCTACACTTAGCCACTATGATTCATATCAAAGAAGGCACAAGATCATGTCTCATTAACATTACAATGTATAATTCTTGTGCTAGAAATATTCTAGTATTTTAAGCTTAGTCAATATGAGAAATGTAACAGAATGCAAAATCTAATATCTAAAAAGGTGGGTATGTATTAAATTTTTTTAATATATTATATAAGGATAAAAAGTGGAGTCATATGACTCTTACACAAGTAGTAGATAGGGGGTTTTCTAAGATTCATTGCTTGCAAGTGATGTGTATCCTTTACAAAGAGTGAACTCACTGGGGCTCATGAACATATTAAGGTGTCATATGAGAGAGAGAGAGAGAGAGAGAGAGAGAGAGAGAGAGAGAGAGAGAGAGAGAGAGAGAGAGAGAGAGAGAGAGAGAGAGAGAGAGAGAGAGAGAGAGAGAGAGAGAGAGAGAGAGAGAATGACCTATCAAAACATACTTTATAATGCATCAAACATTTAGAAAAATATGATGAAAATTGAATAGGTGTGTCTCTTTTGGGGAAAAGATGGGTGCAATGCACCAATGGTTATTGTACCTCATTTTCTCTTTTCTTTCAACACACATTATTTCCCCCTTGTGGTGCAAATTTATGTTCCTTTTTCTCTTGTTTCCTATTGTGCAAGCAATAGTAAAAGCTATGGATGATCATTTCTCCTACTTTCTTTCTTTCTTCCTATCATGCAATTGTAGAAGTTATCGATTATCATGATGATAAGGTTTTTTCTATGTGAGAGAGAGAGAGAGAGAGAGAGAGAGAGACATACACACACAGAGAGAGTGTGTGTGTGTGTGTGCGCGCGCGCTGAGGTGAGGGGAATAACTTCTCCCCCTAAAGATACCACGAAGATTAGAAGAAGATTTTAAAAACAAAAGTAGATTTAGATTTTGTGCTAAGAAACTACTATAGCTTTTGGAGCCTTTACATATTTGGATCATAGGGGACAAAGAAGCACTAGAGGAAAATGTGAAGATTTGAAATAAAGTGCCAAATAAGTATATAGACATGTAATTTTTACATATATTTTATATATAAATTGGTGTTACTATGGCTCCAATATAAAAGGATGTAAGAGACTTATTTTGCAATGATATGAATATGGTGCTACTATGGCTCAAATACAAAAGGATGTATTGACATTTTAATTAAACCACATGGATATGATGCTACTATATATAAATACTTAGCTACTATTGTGGCTCAAGTATAAAAGGATGTAAAAGACTCATTTTCATTACGACCACATGAATACATTAAGCACTCTCTTCATCTTCCACCTTCTCCATAGCTTTTATGTGTTCCATGTCTATGTCTCTCTTCTCTCCTTCTATTCTCTCTCCTCCTCTTTACTCTCTTACTCAAATTCTATCTCTTTATTGTCTCTAATCTCACAATGGTATAAGACTAGGCCTTTGATCCATTTCTTCTATATTCCTTTCATCTTCATATCTCATTCTCAACATTAATTCAAGTAAATATAAAAAGAGAGTTGAGGAGGTATAGGGCCAAAAGCACTAAATCTGCAGTCGATGTAGAGCCTATGGTACACCTTGAGCTAGATACCCCATGTTCTCTTAGACTATCATGGAGTTCCTAGACCAATGTTGCTTGGGCTAGTTCCCTAATTAAGATTCAAAGGCTTTGCACATCACTACTACATGCATGCACTATGCATAGAGGGATACATTAGCCACAGCTTAGCAATTTATTCTAGAGAGTGACTACACATACAACACCTACATAGAGGGGTGATAGTCCAAAGATATCTAAGGAGATCAAAGCAACACAATGACTACAATTATAGGGGCACTAGACAAATGCTACACAAGAGAGAGATGAGAAAGATCCACTAGCAACACGAGAAGTACTTGACAAAGGTGAGGGATCAGTCCAAATGCCATCCACATACTATTTCATTATGGATGTATGACATACTCTATCCAATCCTAACTAGGTGGAATAGATATATGTATATCATATTCATATTCAACCACATAGATAAAACATGTATAGCTTCATCCTCTTATTGTATCCCTACATGGGCATTATTTTGTGCTGTACATCACTTTAACTTCTTTTTATAGTATATCACCAATCGTCTTTTAGCACATCACACTCTAATATCTAGTGATGATCAGCATTGTACATGGTTTTGTCACATGGGTAGATTTTGGCCTCAGAATGTGTGAGTGCACGTGTGCATGTGCATGTGCATATGTGTGCACATACACACACATATATGTGTGTGTACATACATATGTATGTATGTATGTGCTATAAAAGAGCATTTAATTAAGAATATTACAATCAAGATTAATTAGACCAAAAGTGAGGAAAAAAAAGGGGGGAGAGGGAGGGGGAGGGGTGATTTTCCATTAAGAAACAACAATAATCTCAACACAAGAGGGGGGTGGGGGGGGGACTTAATAGCTTGCAATAGTTTATAGTATTTGTAGAACCAAATAGTCTATCACAATAGAGTAGAGGTGAAGTCTAGTATGTGCATCCATAAAAAAGAAGTGAGTGAGAATCGTAGCTTCTAGTGCATTTTATACATGTCAAAGACCCACCTAGTTGTTATCCATATCAACTCTTATGGCATTGTACCGTACTGGCATCTGTAATGTGTAGATCGTTGAATATGAGCTAAGAGACTACAACACATTGTACTAGATGGAAAGTGGAGTGAACAGCACCTTGGGAGGGCAAGATGTCTTGTATGGCTTCCATATTCATAGGGGAACCAAGTATAGAACTCAAGGCCATCATAATTATGGCTTTACAAGGCTTTTCTTGGTGGTAGTATGGGCTTAAGTCTAGCCCCTACGTCCAATGATTATGGCCATGTTAAATACTTATAATGAAGATCTTCTTAATGAAGTAGAAAGAGACATGATGGTTGTGAAGGAGGGCTAGCTGTTTATACTCCCAGGGTTATCATTCTAGAAAAATGGGATTTTTGTACGTCAAAATAATCATGGTTATCATAATGCATAATGCAAAAGTTTAATAATAATTAGTTATTACATATATAAGAGCTTAGGATGCATGTAGAAGGAGACCTAGTTTTAGTTTTTATATGGGATGATAATTTTGAAACAAGAGAGAGATAAGCAAGAATATTAGAGAAGCGATTGGAAAAAACTATCATAAATAAGAAGGGTAACATGCATTTATGTTTCTTGAGTAACATGACAAGTAATAGATTGAAAACATGCATTCATTAGTCTATCAATTGGACCTAATATTAGTCTAGACACCATTAAGGAAGAATATTATAGCAAAGCAATTGGAACTTTTAAAAAACCTCATGTGTGCCATTGAGTTCGTTGCACCCTATGGGAGAGTACACATCTGTACTAACCCCAAGGGAGTCTTCATGGTTGTGATATCCCTCCTCTCAACTGCAAGCTGAAACTGATCATACCTGAGCAAAGATCACCCAAAGAATAGATCGCTCTACCTGCAAAAGCCTTTATAAATTCATCAACCACAAGACCTGCACCCACATTTCTTATGGTCACCTTATTTTTGCATGTCTTGAATAAACCTCAAAGCCCAGTTCTTTTTGGGCATAGTAAACCAATAATTTGGGTATGGGACTGAAGAGGGCTTCAAGATCTTCATGGGTATCTTTTCATTTAGTAAATCCATTAGCTTTGCCAAGTAAGCTTTAGGGAGTTGAATAGGCCTCAAGTTCCATGGTACATGTGGCACAATAAATATTACCATAGAAGTGACAACATTCGAATCCACACAACCTACTTTAGCTGGCTGAAATGCAAATACTTTCCCATTCCTAGCCAACATCTTAATAAAATAGTCTCTTTCAACACGAAAAAGAAATCGTTTTGCACCAACCTTCAATTCATGTAATATTTCAACTCTAAATTGATTGCCTATATCTTTAGGATCCTGTAAACTTGGTTGCCTTGATACTTTCTCATACAGATCCTCATCACTATTTGGTGGAAGTGACAAAGCAATTGGTTTCACCTTTTTTTCAACCGTCTTATATTTTGCCTCCACAACTACTTTAGCCCATTGTAATCCTTCCTGCTGAGCAAACAATGCTATAACATCATACATGTCCAAAGAACATATTGACAACACTCTATTTTCAGCCTCATTTTTTGCATGTATGGTTACTGAAATTTTAGCCACGGTGTCTATAATATTCAATCCATAAAAGAGGCTTGAAATGCTTTCATTTTCAGCTAACAATCACAATGCTCTCAGTTCCTTAGCAACTTGTTTCATAGATATGCGTTTAGTGCACATAGTTTCCATAGGCTTAAACCAACATGAACTCTTTGATGTTGTAAACTGAGAATAACCAACAACAAATACATGCTTCTTTCCATCAAGAGGTGAGTACATCCTTTGAATAACACTATTGTAGCCCCGCATTACAACAATGCTCAGAGTGAAAATCCGGTTCTTTGAATTCCCTTGCATTTGGAGGCAAAGGAGACTCAAAGCATATCCCAATTCCTAAGATGATTAACACAAAACATACTCAAGGACATTAATTTCGGTGGACCCATGCTCAAGCAAAGTAACACAAGTAGTTTCATGCTCTCCTATTTTCACTACCGTTTCAACGGTAGCCCTTGCCCAATGATTCCTTGTATAATGACTCTGAGGAATAAATCTTGGAGTCTCTTCCTCATATTGTTGCATTTGCCTTACTCCACCATGCATATTGCTACAAGACAATGCATTTTCAATCACTTTCTTCTATTTTCCACATACTACCCACTAATTAGCAACATCCTCCATTGATGAACCAGCACTTACATCATGCTCATATTCAGCCTGAATGCCCAACAAACTAGTTTTCTCTTCAAATTGTAGCAATGGTATCTCCAAGAAATTGACGCTTCCTCTATTATGTCAATGATTTCATTATGAAATTCCCTCTTGGCGATGCCAAGCACCTCTCCCAAGGTGAATTCCACCCGACTATTTAAAATTCATTCTTTAAGAACCTTGTTGAGATCCATGGATATCTCAATGTCAGACTACTGCAGCTTATATCCCGATTGCTTGCCCTTCTTTTTGTCCTCTTGTTTGCTATCATGTTTCTGCTCCTGCCCAACCTCTTCCATAACATGCTTAGGAGGTGGTTGATTCACACCTTGGGCTGATCCGCACTTCTTATTGTCACTCTCTTAGATATCCACGCATTATCTTCATCTCTCTTATGTTTCTCTTCCACAAGTACATCCGTGTTTTATGCTTTTTCTAAATATGCATACATTGAATATGCATCTACCGGTGATTCCCAACTAGTTATATCACGAATGTATTGCCTTGCATGACACATTTCACTATTAGTAGCTTTGCTCTTTTCAGTTGTATGCGAAGCATGTGTCCATATTGTAGCTTTCAGACTTGGCTAGGCATTCTATCCAGCTATAGACTAAAAGTAGCAGCATGTACAGCCGCATAAGCATTTCTAGCAGCCAAGTCTTCCAACAAATTTTGCATACCTCCCTTTCTAAAATTCAAAGCAAGAGGAAATCCCATTTATTGTGCATGGATCTTGCCATCTTTCCAAAAGATGAGTTGTCATGCCAAGGTCTCCTAATAAGCAGCAGAGTCCTTCCTATCATGCTACAAACTATTATACCACATACATCTTTTCCTTGATTTAGGGGCTATTGCCCGTCCCCTTTCCTCTTGTCTTTTCTCATCCAATTTTGCAACCTTCAACTAAATATCCCACATGCCTTTAACCAATTCATCTAATTTATCTTCCCTAACAGTGGGAACAGGAGGTGCAACCATAGGTTTACCCACAGAAGTAGGTGGCTTACTGGATACATCAACTATTTTTCGTGTAACAGTAGGCAAGCTAGATACATCTCCGAAAGGGGGGTAAAATTGGAGAACTGTGACCGCGCATCTCGCATGAATTCGGGAGCCCTTCCTTTTTCATGACATCTCCAAAATCGGCTAAAAAGAAACTTTCTTTTTTATATGTCACCCTATTCTAGAAACTTTATACACCTTTTTAGAATATTTACAATAAAAAATATCCAAAATATCCAAAATAGGCTAAACTTGTCCAAAAATCTTGTATTTTTGAACCATCCATACTATGGACACTAACATTAATGACTAATATGACATTAACTCTCTAGATTAATAAGAAATCCAAATGATGATGCACTCAAAGGTTTTTCACACTATGTCCGTGTAGCGGCACGACATCGTACTTCACACCCAATTAACACAACATGGCTAAGAGTCTTTGTTTCTCAATCTTGAAAGGATTCTTTAGTAATTGCCATAGCAATAAGTTGTTGAAGATGTGTTCTGATAAAGTCATTATTTGTAAAGTTCTTAACAAGTAATCATAGAGAATATGCCCAATGTGGGGGATGATAACCTTATGTGACCAACCAAAAGAATGGTTGCTTGTACAATGTAGATATTAGTTACTATTAAATAAGAGTTTCCTCATTTTATCATGGGTTGTTATGAGGGTGTCCATTTGAACAAGATAGTTCTAAATAGAAGGTAGTAGATCATGAGATAAAGTGGCATGTTTCCAAGAAAACGAAGGAATTTTTTGAGTAGTGAAACTCAAGAGGGACTCCTTTATAGAGAGTGAAAATGGAACTTGGATTGCTTCCAAGAAATATGGTGGGGTTGAGTACATTGACCAGAAGTAGATCAGCGGAAAGAAGTGGGTAAAATGTTTGACAATGTCATATATATTTTGAGCATCCAAATCTTTACAAAAATTGTACTAAGGAATTTTTTGAGTAGTGAAACTCAAGAAGGACTCCTTTACAGATAGTAAAAATGGAACTTGGGTTGATTCCAAGAAATATGGTGGGGTTGGGTACATTGACCAAAAGTAGATCAACATAGTGGCGAAAGAAGTGGGTAAAATGTTTGAGAATGTCATATCTGTTTTGAGCATCCAAGTCTTTACAAAAATTGTACTCAAAGAAGGCCAAAAAGATATTACACCATAGTGGTGAATAGCTAAATCCCATAGGGATACCTTTATTTTGTCCTTTTATTTTGTCATCCAAAGTAATGAAGGTATTGTTGATGATCCAACAGTTTAGACGTGTGCAATCATCCAAGGAGAAAGCGAGATCTTAAGAAGATAGTTTGCTTGTCTACACACCTTCATTTTTCTTGATAGAGAGGAAACTTTTCGTCTTGCACTTGAATGACCATTTGATGATAGTGTCGATAACCATAATAATGGTGAATTCTCCTTCATCATGTGGTATGGTTTGATAACATTTTGTTATGTGAGTTAAAAATGCATTGAATATATTGTTAGGTAGGTTAATGAAAGCATGTTGACTAGAGTCTGAAATCCAAAAGGATTGTATGCTAGTGCCAATTACAAGGGCTATTTTTTTATTCAACTCAACACCAAAACCCATTAGTTCATCCTTGCAAGAGGAGAAGACTTTGGCAAGGACAGAGGTGCATCGTGAATAAACACAATTAGATGCATTTGTAAGCCATCTAAAATCATTTTTGTGTGATTTATAGATACCCATTAGGAAGGATAGTTTTTCTTGAGAGTGAATCCTTTCTAAATTTAGATATATAAGGGAATCATAGATCATATCACAAATGGAAGAAGCCTTTATATCACACAAGTCAAAGTTTCCTCCATTGTATCTTTCTTTTGCAAGGGACATAATCAGTTGTTTATAAGAAAAAGGGGTTATTGGGGGATTTTTCTATTCCCACAATAAAGAAGTCATCAAGTAACTTAGAGAAATATCTTGGATTGAGTTCATATGGAAAATAACAACCAAAGATACTGGTAACTTTTATTTTCAGGTTATATAAGGAGAATGTATTGAGGTATCCACTTGAGTTCAAATTGAGGATGTTCAAGAATTCCTCAAGTCCAATGAGGAGAGAGTTGTGTGTCTCTTTAACATTGAAGCTTCTAGATGGGATGTGATTTAATCCCTTGGAAATTTGAAGCATAAGATTTTTATCTACTATAATGTTAGTGTCAATAGTACCAACATGTCCAATGCCCTTGAAGTGGAATTTTTCATCATAGGATTTGTAATTACAAGGAGAACAAGGGGCACTACAAAAAGTATCCATTGGCTAGTAGAGGGAGTCTCTTAAGTATGGTAGAAAGCTCCATCCAAGGATGATATCATCAAAATGATTAGGAGGTAGTGTCTAATTAAGTAAGTAGAAAAACTCTTTGAAGCACGTTTTTGGATTTACTAGATCTAGTAATCAATTACAAAAAGAGATATAAATGGTCTTAGCATATAGTTTAATAGTAACAATGCCCTTTTAGTCATGCGATTAAGTATAAGGAATCTGCAACCATTAGTCAAACAGCAACGGTTTAGCTATGGAACTACAACCTTCAAGGGGCACTCATTTTCTTTTTAGATTGTGAGAAGTGTTGAGGCTATTGTTAGAACCTTGGGGTGAAGTAGTGAAGCTTCTAGATCCAAAGTTTTGGGTCTATAATGTCCTTATGAACATCGACTATCATAGGAGGAAACTTGTGTGTTCCTCTACATGGTGAAATTGCTTATCAAATTAAAGGATTTCTTGTTGGAAAAGCATCTTCCAATAAGTCTAGCTCCTACATACATACATGCATATGTGGGTGGGTGTATGTATGTGTATGTACGTATATATATACTCTCTCTTATTTTGAGATCTATCAAATCTATGGCCAAACTTGACACAAGTTTATATGGCACCCATTCCAATAACCCCAAAGAGAGAGAATGTGTGTGTGTGTGTGTGTGTGTGTGTGTGTGTGTGTGTGTGTGTGTGTTCTCTCTTATTTTGAGATCTATCAAACTTATGGCCAAACTTGACACAAGTTTATATGGCACCCATTCCAATAACCCCAAAGAGAGAAAATTTGAATGGTTTGTGTGTATGTGTGGTTTGGGGGGGGGGGGGGGGGGGGGGGGGGGGGGGTGGGGGCGGGGGGGTGTAAGGGCTTTGTAGCTATACCATGCCGTTGCTACCGATTGCACCTACATAGGGAGTAGTAGTGACTCAAAGCCCTGCCTTGTTTCCACTCTACGTGTGATTCCCTATACCCAGTGGTGAACCCTCTTATGTGCGGCGTCACAAGGGTGTAGTCCTGGGATGTGTCTATGTTGTCCCGCTTTTGGATTGAATAATACAAGAGTATACCTTGAGCTCATATCGTGTTACCTTTCTGTGCCGTGTTGAGTGCGTAACGAGTGCAGGTTTATCACACTTGGTATCAGAGCAACTCTTGCTCGGAGTGAAGGAGTGCTCACGGAAGCAGGAGGAAAGATCCAGTGCCCCGAAGAGATCGAAGTCGTAACGACCCACAGCGCGACGCCCCACGTCGTGTCGCCCCACGTCGCGACGCCCCGCGTCGTAACGCCCCACGTCGCGTCGACCCACGTCGCGTCGCCCCCCCGACGCGTTGCCCCGGCGTGACGCCCCAACCTCAACGTCCCACCGTCTGAAGACGTGACGCGGCTTCCCCGCGGCACGACCCACACCACCACCAGCAAAACGCGGCTTCCCCACGTCGACACCACCACCAACCACATGGAGGAAGAAAGGGAGAACGTCACCCTCCCGACATTAGAGGAGAGGAAGAAGAGTAGGGGACAAGAATGGAGAGTGGCCCAAGAGGAGAAGGTGGCCAGACTAGAAAGACAAATAGATGGTATGTCAGGCATGCTAGAATCAATATGGAGGAACATGCAGATGAAAGAGGAAGAGGAAGAAAGGAGAAAGAAACTAGAAGTAGAGCAGGGCTATAGAGAATGGGTGAGTCAACAACAAGAAGAGGAGAGGAGACACCGAATGCAAGAGGAGATGGATAGAACAGGTAGAGAGGAGTCATCTAGGAGGGCGCAAGATACAAGGAAGGAGAAGGAGAAAGTAGTAGAATTAGGAAGCAAAAAGAAAGACAAGAAGAAGGAGAAGAAGCACCATCGCAAAGAAGAGGAAGATAGCAGTAGTTCAGAAGATGACTATGGAAAATTCAAGATGCCCCAACCCGCCAAGTACAAGGGAGAGAGAGATGGGTTAGTTCTGAAGAAATGGATCGCAGAAGTGGATAGGTACTTAAAGTATTCAAGAATCACCAAAGACAAGAAGGCGGAAGTGGCAGCCATTTACTTGGAGGAGGACGCTGCCAGTTGGTACCTGTTGGAACAGGAGCAGGGCCACACAATCTGTTCATGGGAAGAACTCCAAGAAGAACTGAGGGACTACTTTATTCCAAAGCTGGAGAAATTCAAAGTAAGAGATGAATGGAGGAACCTCAAGCAAGCACAGGGGAAGATGAAAGAGTATGTCAGCAAATATAGGCAAATCATGATGCAACTACCAAACATGGATACCGACACTAAGCTACATGGATTTTTGTTTGGAATGCAAGAATGGGCTAGAAGAGATGTGGAGAGGCAGGAGCCAACAAGCTTAGCAGAAGCCATGAGAATGGCCGAACGACTGGTGGACCTGGAAGGCAGAAGAACAGCACAAGGAAATCAAAACAGGTTCAACAACAACTTTAACAACACCTTCAACAACAGCAACTCCTGGAACCAAAGGCCCAATGCTCCTAGAGGGGCATTCACAGATACGAGGAGTCAAAACACCACTAACACCACGGCCGTATCCCAAACAGCATTAGTACCAAGAGGAGCAGCAGGGAGATGGGAAAACAATCACTACAGGCCAACCCCCAGCACATCATATGGACCCGCAGGATCAAACACATCATGGTGGAGACCCCCAGGCCCTTCCACTGGCATCAGATGCTTCAAATGCGGGGGCCCACACTACCAAAACAGATGCCCAATAGAAGACACAGCTTCATCAAGTGGATCAAGGGTGAATGCAGCTTGTGCATATGGAGGAGAAGAACCACAACCACCACGTATCCAGGAAATTCTAAATGGGAGTGAAGAGAGCATGGACCACCCAAGGGTAGGGTCAGTTAGTGCCCGACCCCAATGCATGGCAGCCAGAGTAGCGGCAGTCCACCATCTATACATCAAAGGTCGAATGGGCGAAGGAAACCAACCAATCATGGTGGACACAGGAGCAACCCACAACTTCATGACACCACAGTGTGCAGCCAAGCATGGATTGAAACTATCCAAAGCCCCAGAAGGATTAACAGTAACATTCGCACAAGGAGAAGCCAAGGAAGTAAAACAAGTCTTTGCAGTCCAAGTGGAAGCCGACAAGTGGAAAGCAAAACTCAACTTCTTAGTAATCCCCATGGATGATTTTGAAGTGATATTAGGCTTAGAATTCTATGACAAGTATGTCATTGCAATGTTTGGAAAGGGGGTGAATGAAATGATGCTAGATATGCAAGGAGAAGGCGTCAGAGTACCATGCGAAAGAATGCAGCTACCTGGTAGGACCCCAATCAAGGTACAAATGAAGGAGAACAAGCCAGGAGTATCATGCCAAACAGTAAAACCAGCTGCAAACCAACCAAAGGGCCAGACCCAAAAAGCACCGGTCCAAGGGACCGTCATCAGGCCACGTATTATGACATGCAGTGCAAAGCAAGTTGAGAAATCAGTCAAACAAGGAGATATGGTCTATCTGTGTATGATCCGGCCAATAGAAGAAGAAGATGGCAAGAAACCCAAACAACAGAAGAAGAACACAGAAGTGGCAGAAATACTTGAAGAATTCAAAGATGTAATGCCAGCCGAACTACCCAAAGGTCTGCCACCCAAACGAGATGTGGATCACAAGATTGAGTTAATTCTAGGGTCGTCTCCACCGGCCCGAGCTCCCTATCGCATGAACCACACTGAGCTCATGGAACTGAAGAAGCAACTACATGAACTAGAAGAACAAGGATTCATCCGCCCTAGCAAATCCCCCTTTGGTGCCCCAGTGTTGTTTGTAAAGAAGAAGGATGGGGGACTTAGACTCTGTGTAGATTATAGGGCTCTTAACAAAATCACCATAAAAAACAAATACCCTATGCCCCTAGTGGAAGACCTATTAGATAGACTGCATGGGGCCAAGCACTTTAGTCGGATTGACCTTAGATCAGGATACCACCAAATCCGCATAGCCGAAGAAGATATCCCAAAGACAGCCTTCCGCACCCGATATGGGAGTTTTGAATGGTTAGTATTAGGATTCGGCCTAAGCAATGGGCCAGGCACATTTTGTGGCCTCATGGATGGAATTTTTAGACCGGAGATAGATATCTTTGTCATTATCTACATAGATGACCTCCTAGTCTACAGCAAGACCTTAGAAGAGCACAAGCAACACTTACGCCAAGTTTTTGAGAAACTGAGGCAACATCAGTTATACGCCAAGCCGGAAAAGTGTGAATTCGCAGTGAAAGAATTGGAGTTCCTAGGCTTTATTGTAGGAGCAGATGGAATCAAAGTGGACCCTAAGAAAGTGGAAGCTGTCCAAAAATGGCCTGTACTGAAAACTGTAAGAGAAGTGCGGGAGTTTCTAGGCTTCACAGTATTTTGTCGAAGATTCATCAAAGATTACAGCCTCATCACTGCCCCCCTCTCCCACCTCACCAAAGAAGACCACTCGTTTACATGGGGGAACGCGCAACAGGAAGCCTTTGAGCAGATGAAGAAGTGCATGAGCCAAACTCCCGTCCTAAGGGTACCGAACTTCACCAAACCCTTTGAAATCTCTACAGATGCATCTGACTATGGCATAGGGGGTGTACTAGTCCAAGAGGGGCACCCCATCGCATATGAGTCAAAGAAATTTACTGATGCTGAAACAAGGTGGAGCACACATGAGAAGGAAATGTTGGCAGTCATCCACTGCCTTAGAAAATGGAAGCACTATGTTTAAGACAAGCATACAATAGTCTTCACCGACAATATCTCCCTCAAATACTTCCAATCCCAACCCAAGTTATCAGCAAAGCAAGCCCGTTGGCTAGACTTCCTAGCCGAATTTGACCTGGAAATTAAGCACAAGCCTGGCTCGACCAACAAAATAGCAGATGCCTTGAGCCGGAAAGCAGACTTAAAAGCTGTCAGTGTGGTCAGCAGCAACTTCATAGAACTCGTCAAAGAGGCCCTAGAGCAAGACAAAGAAATGCACAAGATAATCAAAGATGTGGAAGCAGAGAAGACCCCACACGGAATGTACACCTTAGAGGAAGGTATCCTCTTTTTAGGCAAGAGATTGTATATCCCCAACAATGTGGAATTGAAGAAACTCATACTACATAAAATACATGATGGCAAGATTGGAGGCCACAAAGGGCAAAGCAAAACCTTGGAGGCCCTCAGGAAGCAGTTCTTCTGGCCAAACATGAAGGAAGAAGTAATAGACTACATCAAAACTTGCCCCACTTGCCAGATGGTCAAAGCACCGCGATCAAAACCAGCAGGTCTACTACAGCCATTACCAGTACCCAGCCGCCCGTGGGACGTCATCAGCATGGACTTCATTGTGGAACTACCTGAGTCCCATGGGTACACAATCATCTTTGTAGTGGTGGACTATTTTTCCAAACAAGCCCACTTCATCCCAGCCAAACCACCACTAAACGCCAAGGAGGTAGTACGCCTCTTCTTCACACATATATTCAAACTTCATGGCTTACCGCTGGCGATTGTATCAGATAGAGATGGAAGATTCATGAGCGACATGTGGAAGGAACTCTTCAAGACTCTGGAAACACAATTGAGATTCTCATCATCCTTCCACCCAGAGACAGATGGACAGACAGAACGAGTCAACCAAGGCATCGAAGATTATCTCCGAAGCTATGCCCGAGTAGACCAGAAAGATTGGGCATTGTACCTTGATGTTTTGGAGTTCCACTATAATAGCTCCATACACTCGGCAACCGGGTATACTCCCTTCGAGTTAGCAACAGGAAAAGAAGTCATAACACCATTGGCCTTAGCATTCGGAGCGGCCAAAGCAGAAGATCAAGATGCCGAAGAATTTTTGAAGAAGTGGAGAGACCGCAATGCAGCAGCTAAACAAAGCCTAGAGCAGAGCAAGATCACCATGACAGAGCAAGCAAACAAAAAGAGAAAGGCTGTACTATTCGCCAAAGGAGACATGGTCCTAGTGAGCTCTAAGAATATGTCACTTCCCAAAAACTTCCACTCTACGTGTGATTCCCTATACCCAGTGGTGAACCCTCTTATGTGCGGCGTCACGAGGGTGTAGTCCTAGGATGTGTCTATGTTGTCCCGCTTTTGGATTGAATAATACAAGAGTATACCTTGAGCTCATATCGTGTTACCTTTCTGTGCCGTGTTGAGTGCGTAACGAGTGCAGGTTTATCATAGGGGGGGGTACCCTTTTTATTAAAAAAAGTTATACTTATCGCCTTTCTTGTTGGGTGGACTATTAAAATTATTGCAAAACTATTCCCCTAAAGATTTGGCCTCCCGTTTTTCGAGTGCAAAATATTTTGTGATAGGAATTGATTTAATGGTTTTGAAAATCTATCTATTGAACTTTTGAATAATGTAATACATATTAATGATAATCTTTTGCACTTGTCATCCATAAAACATGTCAATAGTACACGCGCGCGCACGCACACACACACACACTCTCTCTCTCTCTCTCTCTCTCTCTCTCTCTCTCTCTCTCTCTCTCTCTCTCTCTCTCTCTCTCTCCAGTTTATGCTCGCCACTGCAAACAATCTTATGTTAGATTATGTTCATGCTAATGAGGGTAAAGCGAGCTCCTTACCAAAAGGGGATCACGTGGCTGTTGTCATGGAAACTGACTTGGTTTTATAGCAGATTGTTGCTTTCCATGAGAGGGTAGCCATCTTTTATTTTACGGGAAGGATTCCTTTGATTACTAAGATCTGTGCTTGGTTGCAGCCCATGCTTGTCAATGTTGATGTGCATCAAGTTGATGTTTCAGGGCAACTGCAAGTCCCTCTCGTTGAAGAGATTTATGATGGACCAAGAGGGTTTTTTGAAGTTCTTTTCATACCCCTGATGTGTGTGCTCACATTATGCACCGTACATCTTTGTTCATGGATTCTTCAAGATAGCTTGCAACAAAGGGAGATAGACAGTGTTGGTCTGCACATATGAGTACGTGGTTGATCTTACATGGCATGAGTACAAAGACTGCCACCATTCGATTACAGCCTTGACTACCCTACTTTGAGTCTCAATCGTGCAGAGCTGAATAATGTGATCAAAGCAGACATCACTAAAGTGGAGACAAAAAGGACTTAGTCCAAGCCCCCTTTCCCATTAGGCATGAAAATAGCACAATACCAATGTCACTTCTTGATGCATTCTCATGATGGTTTCATAGTGAGGCCGAGATACATGGATACTCAACTTTCTCATGGCCTCCAAGTTTCAATTGGTCAGATTCGCACCTCATTGCATCAGCTATTGAGTCAGGTCGATGGAGGCATATCGCAGCAAATGAGAGGATGTGCCAGCTTTGTGGACGGGTAAATGAGAGAATATGCCAGCTTTGTGGATGGGAGCAAGAATCGGAGGAGCACTACATTTGTAGATGTACTATATACTATGATATCCGAGGCCGCTATCATTGCCTCTTTAAGAAGGGCTTTGGACGACTTTGGACCACTAAGACGGGTAATGGACTATAAGGATCAAAGATGTTTGGGCCTTTCTTATTGGAGCTCTAGCGGCGCAAAGCAGTATGGTTACAAGACAGGAGGCGACCCCAACCTTATCCACCCCTCTAGAGAGCAGCTACAAACTTTTTCGATGTAACCAAACCCCTAATCACTACCACCTCGAACACTATATCTTCTGATAGAGGTCATCAAGGGATATCATCAAGCGGCATCACAATTGATAGAGCTACAGCATTACGCAAAGCATGATGTCCTAGAGTACCTACTTGGCAACATAAGCATACGCATAAGCATCACATTCGCATCATGATTGCTTTTTACAGATGCAGATTGGCGCACTGACTCAATTGAAGGTAACTTGCAAAGTCTTGGTGGATTCCATAGACTGAGAGGGAGATACTCTACACTCTTTTTTATCTTTTAAACTTGGTTTTTTTAGCTTTTTCAAATTTCCATATTTCTCATTCCAATCTACCATGTAGACCTACACATAAATTTCTCTATTTTTCTCTGATGAGAGATGATGATACCAATTGTATTGGTTATGGTCTCATAGGCCATTCTGGCCTTTTATAGATGCTAATAGATCTTATATCTCTCTCTCTCTCTCTCTCTCTCTCTCTCTCTCTCTCTCTCTCTCCACACATTTGTCTTTTGCAATGACATGGAGACTTACTTCATGTCATCATTTTTCCATTGAGATAATGCCAAACTGACTCTCTCTCTCTCTCTCTCTCTCTCTCTCTCTCTCTCTCAACATTTGTCTCTTGGACTCATATGGAGCCTCACTTCATGTCATCATGCATGCATGTGCACACACATGTTTATATATATCTACCTTGCCTCCATGCATGATGGTCAGATTTAGCTGTACACATGTACACACAAATAGCTTCAAATAATAGATGCGCCTTTCTTCTTTTGGTGGTTCCTTGAGACCATTGCAAAACTCTTCATGTGGTCTGTTCGTGTAAATCCAAGCTCCCATTTGAAACTCTCAGTAGATCCTTCTTGGTAGGGTCACCGAGGAGGGTCCCAATGTGATCCAGGTCCGTTGTTCATACAGCTTTGCAAGCTATCCTATATGCGCGCATTAAGAAATCCCACTCCAATTCCGAGAATCACAATCCATAGCTCATCGTTGAAAGATCGCAATAGCATATTTTCCTTAAATACGAAAGACCCACACCATCCAAGTCCCAGAATTTTAATCTCAAATTAGCCTTTCAGAAGGCAAGTCGATAACTTTTTACCAGCGAACTCCCCCAATAAGATCCTTACAATGACCACAAATGGTTTTTAAAAAGTACAAAAAGATCAATGAAGAAACCCGCATTATGTGTCTTCCATGTAGACTAAGATGAACAAAAGACCTAATGTAGCTCGAGAGATTCAAGCAGGTTGCTGAATTCCTCTATAGACTGCCTATTTTCAAGCAAAAGTGATCGATAATAAAGAGGAATCTATCAGTGAAGCGGCTGCTTTTCTTTAGAATCTGACCACCACCACTCCATCTCCTTTTTGGGAGGACAAGATACTGTCTTTATCGTACATAGTCTCCTCCAAAAGATCTGATCGAAGGTTAGCTACTTTTCCAATAATAGCATCCATATCAACTCCCTTTCAATCATCTTTATCCTCCCCTTCTGAATCTGCAGAGATCATAAATTTTATTTCAGTATATGACTTGCATAAATTTTCTGCATACACTTCTTACTAGTTATGCATACCTGATCGCACATCTTCTCCAAGCTTACCCCTTGCTTGTATCTGTTTGACAAGCATTCTGAAAATAAGTACCCACCAATAAATGTGAAGAACAAGGAGACTGATGAGGAGAGAGTTGAAGACATAGTAATAAATAGGCCCTTCTTTTTCATGTTTCTTTCTGTCCAATGTCTGAAGGACTTCATAACTGCAGAACATTAAACATAGTGAGCACTTAAAAATTGCCAGCTGATAACAGTTACTGCCTTGCAAATGTTAAGTAACCTAGCACATAAGAGTATTTGTTTCAACTACATACCTTGTGCTCCATATAACCCAAAATGGAAAGTAGATTAGTCGTAACAGCACCCACGAGACAGCAAAAAGAATGAAGGCTAAACTAGGTATCAAGTTAGAGCCTCCATATTTAGTCATCTTGCCAATTTCCAAAAAAACGTCACTTGCATCATGAAGAGACAATACAACAGAGCCAACTCGAGCAAACCTGGCTATCAAGAAAGTGTGATTTTAAATAAATACACAGTTCAGGCTTATCAAACAGACTGCTAATATACAGCACAAAAAAATAGGCAAGTCTTAGACTAAGACATCTATTAAAGGTCAAGGTCTTATACATCTCAAAATATAAAACATGTCTTGATATCAACTTAGCTATTTTCAGTCCTCTATAATGATTGCCAAAGTGAAAAATCCAAATCTCCACCCTAATCTCTCAGCTGTTAATTCTTCGAGCCAGCAAAGCAGAGGGAAGGCAACAGGATACACAGATCCGGGATTTTAGTGTGGCTGGGAGAGAGCCCACAGTCCAGAGAACAACAATGCACAACTCGTATTAGAATATTGAAGTCCAAGACTCTGAGCCAATATAGGAGGAACTGACATCAAGTCAACAACCTACAAGACAAACATAGACACTAGAGGCATGCTGACTAAATACTAGCCTGAAAACTCAAAAGAAACAACCAAAAGTGAACTATGCGAGTTGTGACTAGTCTGTAACAAGGCTATAGGCTATAGTCTATGGATACTAGACATCATTGACGAGCTAGCAACAACTAGTCACTGTCAACTGATCTACTTATCATTTTCATCATTCACAAGAGTGCAGTCCTCCTCCTCATCCTCATTATCATCATCCTCCCTCTAATGAAAACCAAGAGAACTCATGCTAGGAACATCATTAGTGCTTGCCCCCCTCTGTGACAATGAGGCTACAATGTCCTCTTTCTCCTCTCATATCTACTGCAATGCAAGCAATCTATCATCATTCTTCTTCTTATTGAGTACATCCAATGTAGCCTCCATCTTTTCATAGCCTTTTTCCTTAATTTTGTTGATGAGACGGAGGTTTGTATGAATGTATACAAGCTTCTCTATACATTTTAGAAGCAACTTATTCCTTCTCTTTGTTTCAAGAAGTGAAATTTGCTCCAATTTCTCTCACAAGGGAAAGCACATGACCCTTGTGAAACTATCATTAATGCGGCCAAAAAAATGCACGTGATTCCAACTTATACACGTTAACTTTCATCACATAATGTTGGGAATAAAGGCTCACCATGCCTTTTACAGTGTTCGGGTGTGAACGCACCCCTACACTCTTGCACTTTATATATTATCTAAACCTGAAGTGGTATGTCTTGTCATTGTACCAAATACTTTGTGTGTCATGCTCTCACTCCTTTTGCTCACTCTTCCTACTCTGAACTCTGCACTCAGTTTGTCCTGTACTTTATCTCGATCCTAGCAAGTTAGCCATCAAACTAGTATCAAAGCTAGTTCGAGAGTGCACGCTTCTCAAGGCACAATGAATAGGTGTGAGCTAGACAGTTGCAGGTTGAGCAAGTAGTGAACTCTGCAATCATCCATTATCTAGAATAGGATCTTCCAACGCCACAAACGTTGGACTCACAATAGTCTACAACCCCGTTCCGAACTCTGCAAGGGGTGTCTAGAGCTCCACTGACCCCAAGCGACCTAGGAGTGAGACACAACTTTCCGTGGTTGGCCTTTTCACCACTCGACCTTCGGCCCGTGAATCGAGCAGTGCCCTCTCGGGGTAATCCGCGGTGCGATCTTGGAGATGATCCACCCATGCAAAATATCCTTCCTTAATTAATCCATTTAAAAATCAAGGCAATCAGCCTAATATCATTTTCCAAGTAGACATTCCTTTATTTTCCATGGCAATTTGTCATCACTGACCCTTGCCATGCATTTACCATCAAACACAAGCACTTGGAATAATCATCCAGATCACATCCCCACAATCAGTTTAATGCAAAACTGAAGCATTTAGAATGTTATTCGATCAATCAACAAAAACAATGGTATCCTTTTCCAGACATTGCAAGAATAGTCGCGATAACCTTTCTATCGTGTATTTGCTTTTTTCCCTTGGGATCTAAGCGATTCCATGAAAAATTTACTTAACACTTCCTCCATTCGGCTAGGACATATGTTGAAGCTTCAACATTGCTCAAGACATGAGTTCTAATAATCCCTTACTTTGATTGACAACCGAGCCTTCTTCCTAACGAGTACAAAAGCATCCGTCTTTCCTTTGACTTAGGGTTTCCTAACCCTTGAGCTCTTAATTTGCCTTTGAGGCCTAGAGTTGTTTGTATCTATTCCAATCCCTGAATAGGATTGATAACATCGTAACTATCGGACGGATCTCAAGGCATTTCACTTTTAGCCCTTATGACCGCCGTTTGTGTTAATTGCGCACAACATCAAGACTCGCAATCTATCAAACATAAGCTATTTAACGAGAGCTTGGACAAAGGTCTAGAGCTTCGATAACGATTCTTTTCTAGACTAAGCTGCTTGCCATGCAATCCTTCAGGCATGCAACTTGCAACATATACCTTCAAAGCGGGGAAACCGCACCTACTATTGCGAGGACATGCTTGAAGCCTTAAATGTTGTTTATGAATTCATCGCATAGCATCTAAATAGAATTAACTTCTCTTGATACATGCATTTGGGAAATTCAATCCTTTGAATACTTACGATGCAGTTTATCATTTTCAATGTTTTATTCTCGCACGGCATAATACAGGACTAATGCTCCTCATGCGGGAAATCAAAGTAAGCATCTATTAATTTGAAAATACATTACTTACGACCAGTATCACATATGGATTGCCAGTGTTGCCCTCGCCCGAGGCTTCGTTGTGGATTATGGGATTTCCATCGACACACGACAATTTTCACTTGGGGGCCATTCTCGACCTTCGTCTCCTTTAGATGCGAATTACACAAGGCGTCCGCACCTTGTACTCCATTAGCGGGGCAAATTTGGGGGAGAGAATTAAGCTGCGGGGTGGAGAGCAATCTTGCAAAAAGAGTGTAGGCTTGCGGGCAACGAGAAAAAAAGATACGTGTGTCCATCCTCTTAGGAGGGGGGGAAAGGTAGGAGAATCTTTTTTTTTTTTGGGGGGGGGGGGGGGGGGGGATTGGTTCTCTCTATCACTTCCCCTCTCTCTCCCTCTTCTTCTTCTTCTCCCTCTCTCTCTGCCTCTTCTTCTTCTTCTTCTTATTCTTACCTCTCTCTTCTTCTCCCTCTCTCTCTCCCTCTTCCAACATTCAAGCCGTTAAGCCTTCTCCCTAAGGCCTCATATGCCCCTTCAGTGATGGGTTGGGCGGGGGGGTGGAGGCCCTCCCCTCCACGTGGCGGCCAATTTGGCTTGCCATTTTCTGCATGGTGGCAGGGACTTGCAGACTGGCCAAGTGAGGCATGTGGCCTCCCCTTCTTCGGCATTATCGTCACCATCTCCTTCGCTATCGTCCACATCGCCATCCACCTCGTCCTTCCCCCCCTTGGCATCATTCCATTCTTTCCCCGTCATCGTCACCTTTGCCATTGTCTTTTTCCTCCCTCCCCGCTAGCAACAGGGGGGAGGATAATAATAATAATAATTCGATTTTTAAGGGGGGTTCTCACGACGGGATATTACACTGACAAGGTCGCGAGCTGATGGCACACCTGGGCAGGCGACAGAGGCAACAAGATAGGTCAACGCATCAAGCCCCAGATTCGACTAACTTTTTTTTTCATCATTTTTTAATCTATTCTTGGAATTTTTATTCTCCCCTTTTCCGAACATTCATATGGCAAAAACAGTGCTTCAATATCTTGGTGTAGAAGAACTAGGTAAAGCCCATCAAAAGGAAGGGAATAAAACCAAAAAAATATGGAACAAGAAGAGTGGGATGATTTGGATAAGCTTGCACGCTCTACCATTGAGCTCTCAATGTCAGATAACTTGCTCTCTAACATTGAGAAGCTGAATTCAGCATATGCAATGTGGTAAAGACTCGAAGAATTGTATGCTCAGAAAAGTGTAGCCAACAAGGTCTATTGGCTGAAAAAGTTAATGGACTTTCGCATGAAGGAAGGTACAACCATGTCTGTATATTTGAACGAGTTCAACTCAATTTTCAGTTAGCTGATTGCTTTGAATTTTCATATTGATTATGAATTCAAGGCTACTTTCTTGCTATGCACTTTGCCAGAAAGTTGGGATACTTTCAGGACAACTTTGAGTAACTCAAATGCTCAGCTGTTATATTCTGATGTGGAGAGTTATTTGCTGATGGAAGAACTCAACAAGAAAAATAATTCGGCAAACAAGTCTTCTAATGCATTGCACACTAGAGACACATTTTAGCAAAAGGGCAATTCTGAAAATAGAGCACGCAACAAGTCTCTTGGCAAAAATGTGGAGTGCCATCATTGTGGCAAGAAAGGGCGCAACAAATGGAATTGTTTTCAATTGAAGAAAGAGAAAGGCAAAAACAAAAACACTGAAGACAACAAGGCTAAGAAAAAGGACAGTCAACCTGCAAAGAAGAGTAGTGTGAAAACATAAGAGGTAAATGTAGTCACTCATGAGAATGACAATAACAATGATGTACTTCTTGCTTCTTCTTTGAGTGCACATGCATTCATTGCAGATTCTGAGGATGACATGCACACTTGGACACTTGATTCAAATGCATTAGCTTCACTTAAACAGCCCCAAAACATGCTTAATTAAGGAAGAAACCATGTTTATTTAAAAAGAAATGCATTCCTAGAGAGTGTTTGTATCCCATATGTAGTGACCGAGAGGCACGAAGATCGAGACAGTCGGTGTTCCTTACGCACGGAGAGATAGAGAGAGTGAGAGAGAGCAGAGTAGAGTGTACACAATTTGTGGGTACAATAACGAGTATACCTCTTTAGATTTTTTAGATAGATATATATGTATAAGTGCACCGTAAATCATTGTTATGACGCTGAATTCTCTTAATGCCATCGGCCAAAACGCCTCTTCCGTAGCTCAAGCCTTCCACCTAAACGCAATGTGCCTTAAGAGGAGAAAAGAATCAGCTAAGTCTAGGTATGTACAAAGCTGAAATACATATATCTATCCGACTCCCATCATCTGTCGGCAACGAGCAAACCGCTCTGTTGGAAGACCCTTCATGAGAAGGTCTGCAAATTTTTCATTTGTATGCACTTTGACAAGCTCAATGCTCTTGCTATCAAGTACATCTCTAATGAAGTGGTACTTCACCTATCTGTGCTTCGTATTTGCATGAAAGAGAGGATTCCGTGCTAGCATGATAGCACTCTGACTATCACAATGAAGAATAGGTAACTCTGTGATGCCAAGATCTCCCACCAGACGTGAAAGCCATAAAGCCTCCCTGCATGCCTCAATGGCAGCCACATACTCTGCCTCTATAGTAGACAGAGCAGCACACTTTTGTAGCCTGGAGCTCCAAAAGGCTACTCCTCCTGTGAAAGTAAACACATACCCAAAAGTGGACTTTTTACAATCCGCATGACTAGCATAGTCTGCATCCATAAAGCCAACAACAAATGCCTTCTACTTTCCAAAGCAAATGCACAACTCCTTTGTGCCTTTAAGATATCTCATAATATCTTTCACTGCATCCCAATACTTTTTGCCAAGGTTTGCCATGTATATGCTAACCACTCCCACTAAAAAGGAAATGTCAAGACGTGTAGCAACCATAGCATACATCAAACTGCCAACAGCTAAAGCATATGGTATCTTGGCCATTTTAGCCTTCTCATCATCAGATGTAGGGATATCCTCTGCACTGAGTTTCACATATGGAGATAATGGAACCCCAATTGTTTTCCCCCCCTCCATATTGAAACGCTGCAAAACCTTGGAGATATACTCCTGCTGAGATAAATAGAGCAATCCTTTTGACCTATCTCTGAGTATTCGCATACCAAGAATATGATTTGCATCACCAAGATCCTTCATGTCAAAGCTGCCATGAAGACTTAGCTTTAGTGAATCCAAGGCATGAGTATCCCTGCCAGCAATCAACATATCATCAACATACCGAACCAAGATAATCAGGCTATCATCTGCTGCCTTCTTAGTGTACAAGTAGTGATCCACTTGACTTCTATGAAAACCTTGAGATTGCATAAATGTATCAAATTTATGATACCATTCTCTTAGTGCTTGTTTCAGCCCATACAAACTCCTTTTGAGTTTGCATACCATCTTCTCTTTCCCTTTTTCCACAAACCCTTCAAGCTGCTGTATATATACGTCTTCATGTAGATCACCATGTAAGAATGCAATCTTTACATCCATCTGTATGAGCTCCATATCTTCAGCTGCAACCAAGCCTAAAATGGTTCTCAATGTAGTCATCTTGACTACAGGAGAGAAAATCTCATCAAAGTCAATTCCATGCTCCTGCTTGTACCCCTCCAATCTTGCTTTGTACTTTAGTGAGAAACCAGAAGTGGCATTCATCTTGTAAACCCATTTGCATGGAAGTGTTTTCTGCCCTTTAGGCAGCTGCACCAAGTCCCAAGTGCCATTTTTCTCAAGAAATTCCATCTCTGACAATATGGCTTTATACCATTTCTTGCTGTCATGTCTGTCCATTGCTTCCTTCAAGCAAGATGGTTCACCACAGTCAATCAACATGACATAATCAGCCACATTATTTGTACCAAGAATGAATCTATCAGGTTGTCTAGTAGCCCTAGACGATCTTCTAACCCAATGATCATTGTTTGCTGGCTATTGAGCATTTTCAACTTGTTGTCCTCGCATTTCAGCCTGCAAATCAGCATTAACAGCTTGTTGTCCTAGCTATTCCTGCACATGAAGTGGCTCATTAACATGGGCAATAGCTGGCTGATCATTTCCAGCATTATTTTCTCCATCTACAGGTTCATTTACAGCAGGTATTTGCTGTTGTACAGCGGGCACATTGTGCTGTCCCAAAGGTATTTCTTCCCAGAATACAACCCTACGGACCTCCTCAGTCCTTTCGGCCTGTTTATGCATGCAATCTTCCCGGAAGATAACATCATTGCTGCGTACTACTTTCCTTTTCTCAAGATCCCACAATCTATAACCCATTTCACCCTCATCACCATATCCTAGAAAAATGCATTTACAGGACTTTGGCTCAAGTTTGCTGTGTTTTTCTTTACGAATGTGCACAAAAGACTCGCAATCAAACACTTTCAGGTGAGCATATGAGGGTGGCTTGCCCGACCACGCTTCTTGGGCAACTCCCCTCCCCAAAGACCTATTTTGTGACCGATTAATTAAGTTACAACTGTCATAACAGCCTCTGCCCAACAACCATGGGGTAATGTAGCATGAGATAGCATCGTACCGACCTTATCTTGTATGGCCCGATTCATACGCTCTGCAACTCCATTTTGGGGTAGATTATGAGGAACAGTGAGCTCCCTCTTTATCCCTTTGCTGTCACAAAATGCCTGAAAGGCCTTGGACACATATTCCCCACCATTATCAGAGCGAAGACACTTGAGTGTCTTATCAATTTGATTTTCAACCAATGCCAAGAATTTTTTGAACTTGTCGAATACTTCATCCTTGCTACGAATAGGATAAACCCATACCTTTCGTGTAGCATCATCGACAAAGGTGACAAAATATTTATTTCCCCCTAAAGATAATCCTGGCATCTAACATACATCTGAATGTACTAACTCTAGAGGAGAAGATTTCAAAGAAAGAGATTTTTTGTGGACGTCTGTGCATGTTAACCATAAATACAATGATCACAATGCTCAAAATCAGCATAACGAAGACAAGGCAAGTAACCCAAATGAGAAAGCACTTTCATTCATGTTTGACTCATGTGTCCCAACCAGCCATGCCACAAAGAAACGCTTGGTTGATCGGTCACGGCAACAACATGATCATTCACACTAGATACATGGAGAGGATACAAAGTATCACTTTTACAACCTCTAGCAATCACTCTAGATCCCTTACAGATCTTCCACTTTCCATCACCAAAGGTGGTATGAAACCATCATCATCAAGTTGCCCTGTGCTAATCAAGCTCTTCTTGAATTGACATAAATGCCGTACATGCTGAAGTGTGAAGAGACAGCCATGCTAAATTTGCAACTACACACTGCCAACACCTGCAATGTCACATGCATAGTTGTCCCCAAGATGGACAACACCATGTCGACCCCCTGTGTAGGCAGAGAAACACTCTCGATGAGGAGTGACATGAAAGGAAGCACCTGAATCGAGAATCCAGGTATGTATATCCTCATCTGTATCTGCAAGTAAAGTATGTGCACCGAAGTGTGAAGAGACCAAAAGTATGTCATTCCCACTGTCCTCACTGTCATGAGTGACTACATTCACCTCTTCAATTTTGACACTGCTCTTCTTGGGTTGACCCTCTTTCTTCTCTTCTTTGCTATTATCTGTCTTCTTACCCTTTCATTTCTCTTTCTTCCATTTGTAGCAATCACGTTTAAAGTGACCCTTCTTACCACAATGGTGGCATTCAACATCTTTGCCACGTGATTTACTGCATCCCTTGCTATCAGATTTGCCTTTCTGCTGTAATCTGCCCCTAGTATGCAAAGTACTAGAAGACTTACTGGATGCATTGTTCTGCCGATTCATTTCTTCCATAAGTAGAGCACTCTCTACATCAGTATACAAAAGGATCGCATTCGAATTGCTCATAGCAATCCTGAATGTATCCCAACTCTTCAAGGCAACCAGTTGGCTGAAAATAGAGTTAAACTCACTCAAGTGAGTAGACATTGCTATACCCTCTTTCATACACAAATCCATAAGCTTTTTCAGCCAATACACTTTGCTTGCAGCACTCTTTTGTACATACAGTTCTTCCACTCTAGTCCATATAGCATATGCAAAATCCAAACCTTCAATGTTAAACAACAAGGCATCAGAAATCGATAGCTCGATGGTTGAGCGTGCAAGCTCATTTAACTCATCCCAATCTTCCAGTTCCATGTCCGCGGGCTTTACCCCTTTGGTTTTAATTGGCTTTGCCTGCTTCTTTTGCAACAGGATATTGTAGCACTGATTTTGCCAAACTGCAAAGTTATGTGCTCCTTCAAGCTTCTTTATCTCCATGAGATTACTACTATCACTACTGCCAGCCATGATTTTCAGCCCAAATGTGACCAAAAAATCAGCAAATGCAGACCCAAACTGTCACCCAAGTGACCAAGGTACAAACAAGCAATAAATGACCACGTAGAAGCAGAGATTTCAGATCTGTAAATAAATTTTACAAACCATGTGCTACAGCATTCCACAACTGATTACAGCTGTTCCAAGGGCATATACATCACATTACATGAGGAATCCCAAATTTTAGCTACAATTTCTGTTGTACATGTACCCACGGGCATAAAATTTGGCACGCACGGTCAAAAGCTCCAAAATTTTGTGCTCAAGCATCAACCACACATCTGCATTTTCTCTGTCATGCATAGAACATGCCAATTTTGCTAAAATAGAGCAATTTCGGCAAAACCCCCAAATTTTCCAAGTGTTGGATGTCCAAATTACATGGAATTGAACCTACATGTACATAAAATGACCAAATGGTGCACAAATTTTGGCCCAAACTGCAAAAGCCCCAAATTGCACTAGGTCCAATTTGCATCAATGTCGAGAAATTGGGTAAATTTCAGCCCAATCTGTGCATGTACATGAAAAACCCCAAATGCCGGAGGCAAAATGTCACAAATTCTTGCAATTTTTAAGAAAATGTCTTGTCTTGCATCACAATCCCCAAATCCGGGAAAAGCCCCAAATTTTTGGGCCAAGAATGCACAAATGTCAGTGAAATTGGCTCATCCAAGAAAAAATCTCACTTGCATTTGAGAATCCCCAAAAAATTTATGAGGCCTGCGCATTCGCTATTTGCAATTTTTGGTCCAAAGAACACTACAATGTGTGTCGGGAATAAATTTGGGAAAACCCCCAATTTTAAGACACAGATTTTTATATATGCTTGTAGGTGTGAACACCCAGCAAAAAAGGGGTAAAAAAAAGAAGTAAACAAAAAAATGGTCCGTTGACCTTAGCCAGACACACGTTACGCCAAGGATTTGTAGTCAGGTCACGTGTGTAGGACGCCCGTCAGTCCTGTCGCGTGTGGAGGCTTGTCGCGTGTGCAGCTCGTCAGTTGCTGAGCTCATCAGCGTGTGTGCAGCTCGGCACCCTGTCCCGTCGTGCAGCTTGCTCATCGCCTATCAGTTGCTTTGCAGGCACCATCCGTCAACTCGCCTCCAGTCCTGTTGCAAAAACAAGTGCCGCCTGATTCACGCCTACAACTCCCGCCAATCGCCTGTCCGACTGGCAACACGTCAACTGCCTGACGACTGACTGCCTCACGCCTACTTATCAAGTCAGAAAATGACCTCACGACCTGCTCGCCTGTGACAACTCTTGCTCGAACTCCGAGAAGTACGAACGCCTCAACCGCAGCTCTGATACCAATTTGTAGTGACCAAAAGGCACGAGGATTGAGATAGTTGGTGTTCCTTACACATGGAGAGAAAAAGAGAGTGAGAGAGAGCAGAGTAGAGAGTGTGCACGATTTATGGGTACAATAACGAGTGTACCTCTTTAGGTTTTTTAGATAGAGATATATGTGTAAGTACAAGTGCTAAGGGTGTGTTCACACCCGAGTACATTAAAAGGCACGAGGGCCTTTATTCCCAACACCATAAGCACAAACCCACTTGCAAGGGCCCAAACTTTTTGTAAATAGGTATGTTGCCCTCCATTCAGTCTTAATCTCGGTTTTGCAGATTTCAGGTATTTCAACTTGTTGCCTACACCTCGGACGCAGAGGACATCGCAGTCCAAGCTACCCTCCTCTGTATGGTTCTTCCTTAAACAATACGAGCAGAAGGCTCCAGGGATGGTTGGTTTTTGGGTATATTCAGTGGCTAAATGTCCCACTTAATGACACTTTCCACACCATGTATTAGATTGCAGTACATCTCCTCTACCTCCTGCAGGAGTGGATATGTTTGTGGTATTCACCTTCAGCGTTTGTAGCTATTCGGTAGTCACATCCATCAACTCCTTCTTGATGCTTGCAATTGAATTGGACAGGTAGTCCTTCAAATTTTCACCTCCTGGAGTACTTGCAGTAGGGTTTTGGGAAGCTTCTGTAATTACTGCATAAGCTGGTTGAGTTGATTTAGAGGGTCATCTATTCTGGTTTTGATATAGAGCTCCTATTGAGTTTGGGGGTTGTTGGTTCCAATTGGTAGGATTCCACTCCTGTTTTTGGGTCGCCACTGGGGGTAGTGTGTTTGTTGCATGAGCATTGTATATTCAATAGTTATATCACTTCATTCATTCTCTATGTTCATTGTCTCTAAGTTATCTTAACCCTAATTGTGTTCTTTTATCAATCTGTACTTTGTCGTACGGTGTTATTTGTGTTTCTGTGTTAGGGTATTTTTTCACATGGTATGAAAGCCGAGTTCTCTAAGAGAAACCTAGGAATTGATCTGAAAGCTATACACAAGAAGTGAGGAATAACAGAAGGGCAGATAACTTCGAACACTACTGTATCATTTCTCATTTGCGAGCTAAATTCATCGAGAAACGGGTCAAAGTGAGCCTCATAGCTTGCTTCACAAACTCCCAACATGGCCGGACAGACATTGGACTACCATGGAGTTCCATGACCTCACAAATCACTGCAACTGAGTACGATCTCATTTTGATGCATAGAGTGTAGCAGCACATAGAAGGTAAGTTTGAATTTCACCCTTTAGATTCGGTGCACCGATCTACTAACCATGCAGAAAGAGCGGAATCTCCACTTAGGAATGGCCGTCCGCAAGTGAAAACTGGCATAGAGTATACTCCATTGCCTTCATACTTATTCTCTCCGGTGCTAAGTATATCTACCATTTCAGATTCTGTTAATGATGATTCCCCTTTTCCTATTGGTATGGATGGTTTTCATGATGAAAAATGTATGCAAAACAATTCCTGGTGTACGAGTAATAAGGAAGACAAATATTTATTTATGAACTCAAGACTAGGTAAGCAATTGAAACAAAAAACTGTGAGTATTCCTTCCTCTTTTTTTCCTTCAAACAATTTTGTTTTCAAAGGTGAAAATGAAGTAGGTGCATCTTCATCATCATTATTTCAATTTAATGCATTTAATGGACAAAAGGAATCCACATTATTTTCCACATCTACATCTATCACAAATCCATTTAATCTCCCTCTCATCACACCCTCTTACTCCGTTGCTACATCCTTTCAGCCTCCATTAAGTGCACCGCATCATGTAGGATTAAATGTGTTTTCATTTACCAAAACGAGGGATCCTTCAACCTTAGGCACAACCATTAGGACCTTATCTCTTCCTTAGCCACGTGGTGTTCCATCTTTTCCTCACACACTTTCGGGATCAATGCAAGCTGGGTATTCCCCCTATCTCTCTCGAGTGTGGACTAGTTGGTGCCACAATTTGCGTCCATGGCATTACCTAGTGGACCCTCTAGTCATTACGTTGTGTCCCAACCAACATTTGGACAAGGCTTGTGTGTCCCAGTGCCTCCATCTCCACTGGCATCTTATGAAAACATTCATGTTCCAGTGCCTCCGCATCAATTGACACTAATTAGACACTCGCAACTTATGTCTGCCTACCCACCTCTTCCCCCTCCTCCTTTTTACCCGACACCTCCACCACCATCTTATCCTCCACATCCATCTTACCCCACATTCCCGACACCACATGGTTCTACCTCATCTTCCACCAAGCATGCATTAAATGACAAGACTCGTTTTAACGGGTCAAACTTTACAACTTGGTCGAACTTGATGAGACATATCCTTGACTCACAGAACCTATGGGATCTTGTGCAGGGGTTGGAACCCCAACCCACTACCGCACTTGTTCCATACGAGGTCATCCGCTCATGGAAGGCTAGGAATGCCTCCGCTATTGTCGAGATGATACAAGACTTATTACCTGAGTTTCATTCTCAGCTTCAACATTGTGACTTAGCTTCAAAGCAATGGGCACACTTGACTAACCACTATGCGGCTCGAGATAGGACCCGTCAAATAAATCTTGACCATGAGCTTCAGAACTTCAAAATCTCTAACTGGGATGACTTGAAAGTCAAGTTGGCTGAGTATCCGTGTCTCCTTGCCGAATTCTCCACTAAAGGAACTCCTAAGTCCTTTGACAATCAGGTCACATTGTTTCTTAACAAGCTACCGCTTAAATACTTCAATTTTGTGCAACAAGTGGTTTCTCTACCCAATTTACCCACATTCTATGAATTTGAATGTCAACTATTTCGTTATGTACGGTTGTTCGATCAGTTTAATATAAATAATCCCTCAGAGGGGGCTCTTGTTACTCATCCTCAGAAGGGGCAGCCAAAGAAAAGTAAACAAAATCAAACTTCAAATCAAAATCAAAATCAAAATCAAAATCAAAATCAAAAACAGAATCAGACAAGGGAATCACAAGGAAACTCCCAATCTTAACTCAAACCCAAGTGGCAGAATGTACCTAAGAAGAATAGGTATTGTCAACATTGTCAAAAGACTAGTCATTTTGATGAGGAGTATCGATCAAACGCAAAAGGCACAACACCAAAACCCAAGTCACACACCCCCGCCCCTTGGTCGAGCAACCCCCATTAGGGGAGGCAAGGTGATGGCAAGGGACAATGGAAAGATCAAACCCACACTACCAACGATCAGTCATCTCAGTCGACAACGTTCTTAACTCGAGAGGGCTTGTTTGACTGGCCTGCCGAGGCCCACATGTATCTCCGTAGAGACATCCGATGCAAGTCTCGTCCACATCTGTGAGTTGCCTCCCGACAAGGTTACCGCATAGGCCCATTCATTAGAGTCGAGCACATCAGCACCTGTTTGGATTGTGGACAATGGAGCTACACATCACATGACTCCTATAGAGGACATCTTTTGTACCCAAGCCTTAACACTGACAAGGGTCTGAATCTGGCTTCACTGGACAATGTATACCGTGTCCCTCAACTTGGGGTAAACTTGTTATCTACTCAGTAGCATTGTCGGTTGGGGTGAGTAGTTTTCTTTATAGCGACCACAGTCAAGGTCCTTGACTCTCAGACTGACTTAGTGATTGCTCACAGTGAAGCACAACCTAATGGCCCATATCATATGACCCATTTTCTTACCGAGCTGACAATCGAGGGCTCCATGTTCCATAGCTTCCAAGCATTAGTCACATCTCGAGAGCCTATGAATGAGCGTCTTTGGTATTTCCGCCTAGGGCATCTTGGCTATGACTCTCTTTATGAGTTGTCTCGGCATGAGATGGTTGAGAGCCTTCCTCGCCTAAAGCTAGCTCGAGATGTTTGTAGAGGATGTCAGCTCAGGAAGCAGCACCGTATCCCATTTTCTCAACAGTCTACACATAAAGCTGAGGCGTCTCTTAGATTGATTCACATTGATCTTTGTGGGCCCACATTCACTGTTGCCTTAAACAGCACACTATACTTCTTTTTTATAGTGGATGATCATTCGAGATACATCTGGGTGTACTTTCTCAAGCATAAGTCCGATGCTTTCACACGTTTCTCTACTTGGGTGCTACTGATTCATAACCAGACAGGTCGTCGTGTTGGTTGCATAAGAAGATAGTAGTGGTGAGTTCATCTCCCACAAGTTTTCCGAGTTTCTACAACAACATGGCATCTCTCACTAGCTCACCTCTACCACTCAAAATGGAGTCGTACAGCATCGCAACAGGACAATCATAGAAATGGCATGCTCTATGTTGTTCCCAGCAGAGCTCCTTGAGCGCCTTTGGGTTGAGGCTGCTAACACTGCGGTGTATATCCTTAACCCGTGCCAACTACGGCTCTTCCTCAGAAGACCCCATACAAGGCATTCCTGTTGCGTTTCACTCATGCCTACGCTCACAGAGAAGTGTTGGTGATCAGTAGGACACTGGGGCACTTTTTACTCTCCGTACGATAGGTTTTTTCCCCCACATTTATTCTCTTTATTTTATGTACCTGTGTTACACATATTCGGGCACTTATCGTGTTGCACACACTTTGGGTGTGAACACCCTCTTACAACCCTAAGGTTTAAGGGTTGTACCTTGTACTTTCATTCTACACTTTTTCAGTCTATTGCATTGGGTGTCATGCCTCACTCTCCACATTGTCTACTCCACTCTCCTCTCCATCTCTCAAATTTGGTATCAGAGCTCAACCTCAGCTTAGTTGATCCGAGAGCCATCGTCTCCAGCTTCTCTGTTGTCAACAGCTCCACCATCTCCAGCAGAGCCACAAGCTCGTCTCCCTCGCCAGGCAGCACGATATCAGGCTGAGTGTCCATTTCCTGCAGGTGGAGCCAGTCTGAATGCTGCCCGGACCGCCAGCCAGGACTCCACAGCACCAGCAGCGCCACCAGTCCTCCACCAAGCTGCCTGCTACCTGCGCCACACAGTCCCTCACCCCGCCTGCGTCTCCCTGTGCCCCAGCATCGCCTGCTTGGGCCCTCTATCGCCCGCCTCTGCCCTGCACCTCCAGCCACCTCCAATCTACCTGTGGCCAGCACTGCCAGCCTGCACCACCTTGTGTCCGCTGCTTGCACTCCTGTGCCCAGCGCCGCTAGTCCGCCACCAACTCAACTCGACTGAGACCAGCTGCTCCCACCATTGGTTCCTATCCAAGGTACAAAATTTTTTTCAAGTATAAATTACTTTTTTATTCCAGATTCATCTCTGGAAAAGGGGCTTCTGCCCAGGCAAGCACAACAGTCTGGATACATGTCTGGGACACAATTGATGCAAAAATTTATTAGCAAATAAGTCAAGAATTTTGGGGCTTTCGGATTTTGTGAAGACATTGGTACATGCAAAGCAGTTGCAGTCTGAAATAGACTGTTTTTGAGCATTTTGGGGCAATAAATTTTGGGGCTTTTGCTTCTACATTGTTGCTGAGCATTGAATGCACCTTGGACTGGTGCATTATAGACAGTTTTGACAAAGTGTACTTCAGTTTGCTAATTGCAACAAGCTATTTGCTGTAATTTCTGGAAATTTTTAGATTTCCAGGTTGGTCCAGCTAGGACATTGCTCTTTTGCTCTTTTTGGCACTGTTTATCATGGCAAATCAGGGAGGTGATGTATATTTACCTATGTATCCAAGGAGGATAGGTTGGATGGTAACAACTATTCACTCTGGTCCTTCATGATGAAGAATGTGCTGATTGCGAAGAATCTTTGGGACTACATAAGCGGAGAAGAAGTTAGGCCCGGAGTTGTGGCTCCTGCTACTCCTCCAGCAAGACGTGCACAACAGGCAACTCAGCTTGTTCAGCATGCTCCACTTCAACCACTTCCCCAAAGATCGGCAGCTCAAAAGGCATGGGATACAAGTGATGCACAGGCTCCTGCTACTCCTCCAGCAAGACATGGACAACAGGCAACTCGGCCTATTCAGCATGCTCCACTTCAACCACTTCCCCAAAGATCAGCAGCTCAAAAGGCATGGGATGCACGTGATGCGCAGGCTTTGTCGTTGATTGCATTGGCAGTTCAGCGGTCTATTATCCCTCACATTTAGTCTACAACTTCTTCACGAGAAGCCTAGCTGACTTTGGAGCAAATATTTGCTGGTAAGAATGAGACCCGCATCTCTATCTTAAAGAAAGAGCTTGAGACACTGAAGATGGATGAGGGTGATTCTATACAGGATCACCTAAACAAAATTCAAGACTTGCATGAGCAGCATATGAATGTCAATGAGTATTACTCAGATGCACAGCTGATATCTACTACATTGAATTTATTGCCGCCCTCGTACTTAGCCTTTCATATGGCCTTGAACCTCACCATGAGGATTGCCCCACAACCACTTTTCTTCAACTAGTCAGTTTTGCTCTTAGAGGAGGAGCAAACAAGAAGACACAGTGGTGTTGATGTTATAGCCTTTAAGCAGGCTTTTATGGCACGATAGAAGGGCAAGGGCAACCAAGCAAAGAATGCTTTGTAGAGCTTTCGGACTTCAAGCACTTCACAGGGTAATAGGAAACAAGAGGGCACACAAGCCAAGAAAGGCAAATGCCATTATTGCAAGAAGCTAGGCCACTACATCACTGCGTGTAGAAAGCGCATAGCCAAGGAGAAGGAGTCAGGGATGTCTGTTTCTGATGCTCTTTCCACTCCTACTGAGTCCGTGTCCTTTTGTTGCACACAGGGACTATTGTTTTTATACATGTAGTTATGACTCTTCTTGGGCTGATAGAGCATTTAGTTTTGCTAAGGATACTGGCACATGGTTTTTTGACAGTGGTGCTTCTACGCATATCACATCTCCGCACAGCTTTGTTTGCTTCTGTTGGTGCAGCCCCGGTTGGCAAGTTTGTACAGTGTGCCAACAATGCATCGTACCCTGTTAGAGGTACTGGGGAGATTGTGCTCACAACCATTGATGGCTCTATTCTCTGCCTACACGATGCTTTGTTTGTGCTAGGTATAAAGAAGAATTTGTTATCTATTTCTTCTTTGGCACAGTGTGGTTTGCAGGTCATCTTTGATGATGACAGATCCATGGTGCAAGATAAGGAACACACAACTTTGGTCTTGAATGGTACTCTATGTAATAGGTTATATGAGTCGAATGCTCTCTCAGATGATCAGTTAGCATATTTAGCGTCTACTCTTACTCCTACTATGTTATAGGCGGAGTTATGGCACTCTTGCATTTGCATGGGGCATGTAAACTATGGTAGCTTCATGCTTTTACAACGTATCCAGATACTAAATGAATTACCTCTCGTGGAGAGACCTCCTGAGCACTTGTGCGATGGATGTATTTTGGAAAAATTGCATCGGTTTTCGTTGCCCCATGATGTTGCTTTTAGAGCCACGGCCAGGTTACAGTTAGTGCACTTGGATGTATGTGGCCCTATGCAAACAAAGTCATCGGGTGGATGTTACTATTTTGTGACTTTTATTGATGACTTTACTCACTTCTACTAGGTCTATTCTTTAGGGAAAAAGTCAGAAGTGTATGATGCATTTTTTTACTTTTGTAGCACTTGTTGAGAATCAATCTGCCTGTAGGGTGAAGACTCTCCGTTTGGACCGAGCGGGAGAATATATATCCTCTATGCTGAATTCTTTTTTGAAGCAAAATGGCATTGTTCATCAGTACACTACTGCTTATACTCCACAACAAAATGGGGTTGCAAAGAGAAAGAATCGGTCACATGGAGATGGCCAGATGTATGCTGAAAGCAAAGAGCTTGCCACATAAGTTTTGGATGAAAGCCGTTATGTGTGCTTGGCATGTTTTGAACAAATGCCCCACCAAAGCATTAAAGAATATCACGCCTTTTGAGACTGGGAGCAGCCGAAAACCTTCTGTTGGGCACTTTCGTACTTTTGGATGTCTTGCATATGCACACATTCCCAAGGTACTTAGAATAAAGTTGGATAACGTATCCAGATACTAGATGGATTACCTCTCGTGGAGAGACCTCCTAAGCACTTGTGCGATGGATGTATTTTGGGGAAAATGCATCAGTTTTCATTGCCCCGTGATCTTACTTTTAGAGCCACGGCCAGGTTACAGTTAGTGCACCTGGATGTATGTGGCCCTATGCAAACAAAGTCATCGGGTGGATGTTACTATTTTGTGACTTTTATTGATGACTTTACTCGCTTCTACTAGGTCTATTCTTTAGGGAAAAAGTCAGAAGTGTATGATGCATTTTTGCCATTTGGGCTTTTGTAGCACTCGTTGAGAATCAATCTAGCTATAAGTGAAGACTCTCTGTTTGGACCGAGGGGGAGAATATATATCCTCTATGCTGAATTCTTTTTTGAAGCAAAATGGCATTGTTCATCAGTACACTACTGCTTATACTCCACAACAAAATGGGGTTGCAAAGAGAAAGAATCGGTCACATGGAGATGGCCAAATGTATGCTGAAAGCAAAGAGCTTGCCACACAAGTTTTGGATGAAAGCCGTTATGTGTGCTTGCTATGTTTTGAACAAATGCCCCACCAAAGCATTAAAGAATATCACGCCTTTTGAGGCTAGGAGCAGTCAAAAACCTTCTGTTGGGCACTTACGTACTTTTGGGTGTCTTGCATATGCACACATTCCCAAGGTACTTAGAAAAAAGTTGGATAACGTATCCAGATACTAGATGGATTACCTCTCGTGGAGAGACCTCCTGAGCACTTGTGCGATGGATGTATTTTCGAAAAAATGCATCGGTTTTCGTTTCCCCGTGATGTTGCTTTTAGAGCCACGGCCAAGTTACAGTTAGTGCACTTGGATGTATGTGGCCCTATGCAAACAAAGTCATCGGGTGAATGTTACTATTTTGTGACTTTTATTGATGACTTTACTCGCTTCTACTAGGTCTATTCTTTAGGGAAAAAGTCAGAAGTGTATGATGCATTTTTGGCTTTTGTAGCATTTGTTGAGAATCAATCTGGTTGTAGGGTGAAGACTCTCCGTTTTGACCGAGGAGGAGAATATATATCCTCTATGCTGAATTCTTTTTTGAAGCAAAATGGCATTGTTCATCAGTACACTACTGCTTATACTCCACAACAAAATGGGGTTGCAAAGAGGAAAAATCGGTCACATGGAGATGGCTAGATGTATGCTAAAAGCAAAGAGCTTGCCACACAGGTTTTGAATGAAAGCCGTTATGTGTGCTTGCCATGTTTTGAACAAATGCCCCACCAAATCATTAAAGAATATCACGCAGTTTGAGGCTAGAAGCAGCCGAAAACCTTCTATTGGGCACTTTTGTACTTTTGGGTGTCTTGCATATACACACATTCCCAAGGTACTTAGAAAAAAGTTGGATAACGTATCCAGATACTAGATGGATTACCTCTCGTGGAGAGACCTCCTGAGCACTTGTGCGATGGATGTATTTTTGGAAAAATGCATCGGTTTTCGTTTCCCCGTGATGTTGCTTTTAGAGCCACGGCCAGGTTACAGTTAGTGCACTTGGATGTATGTGGCCCTATGCAAACAAAGTCATCGGGTGAATGTTACTATTTTGTGACTTTTATTGATGACTTTACTCGCTTCTACTAGGTCTATTCTTTAGGGAAAAAGTCAGAAGTGTATGATGCATTTTTGGCTTTTGTAGCATTTGTTGAGAATCAATCTGGCTGTAGGGTGAAGACTCTCCGTTTTGACGGAGGAGGAGAATATATATCCTCTATGCTGAATTCTTTTTTGAAGCATAATGGCATTGTTCATCAGTACACTACTGCTTATACTCCACAACAAAATGGGGTTGCAAAGAGGAAGAATCGGTCACATGGAGATGGCCAGATGTATGCTAAAAGCAAAGAGCTTGCCACACAGGTTTTGAATGAAAGCCGTTATGTGTGCTTGCCATGTTTCGAACAAATGCCCCACCAAATCATTAAAGAATATCACGCAGTTTGAGGCTAGAAGCAGCCGAAATTTCGTACTTTTGGGTGTCTTGCATATGCACACATTCCCAATGTACTTAGAAAAAAGTTGGATAACGTATCCAGATACTAGATGGATTACCTCTCGTGGAGAGACCTCCTGAGCACTTGTGCGATGGATGTATTTTTGGAAAAATACATTGGTTTTCGTTTCCCCATGATGTTGCTTTTAGAGCCACGGCCATGTTACAATTAGTGCACTTGGATGTATACGGCCCTATGCAAACAAAGTCATTGGATGGATGTTACTATTTTGTGACTTTTATTGATGACTTTACTCGCTTCTACTAGGTCTATTCTTAGGGAAAAAGTCAGAAGTGTATGATGCATTTTTGGCTTTTGTAGCACTTGTTGAGAATCAATCTAGCTGTAGGGTGAAGACTCTCTGTTTGGACCGAGGGGAAGAATATATATCCTCTATGCTGAATTCTTTTTTGAAGTAAAATGGCATTGTTCATCAGTACACTACTGCTTATACTCCACAACAAAATGGGGTTGCAAAGAGAAAGAATCGGTCACATGGATATGGCCAGATGTATGCTGAAAGCAAAGAGCTTGCCACACAGGTTTTGGATGAAAGCCGTTATGTGTGCTTGCCATGTTTTGAACAAATGCCCCACCAAAGCATTAAAGAATATCACACCTTTTGAGGCTAGAAGCAACCGAAAACCTTCTGTTGGGCACTTTCGTACTTTTGGGTGTCTTGCATATGCACACATTCCCAAGGTACTTAGAAAAAAGTTGGATAACGTATCCAGATACTAGATGGATTACCTCTCGTGGAGAGACCTCCTGAGCACTTATGCGATGAATGTATTTTAGGGAAAATGCATCCGTTTTCGTTTCCCCATGATACTGCTTTAAAGCCACGGCCATGTTACAGTTAGTGCACTTGGATGTATGTGGCCCTATGCAAACAAAGTCATTGGGTGGATGTTACTATTTTGTGACTTTTATTGATGACTTTACTCGCTTCTACTAGGTCTATTCTTTAGGGAAAAAGTTTGAAGTGGATGATGCATTTTTGGCTTTTGTAGCACTTGTTGAGAATCAATCTGGCTGTAGGGTGAAGGCTCTCCGTTTTGAACGAGGGGGAGAATATATATCCTATATGCTGAATTCTTTTTTGAAGCAAAATGGCATTGTTCATCAGTACACTATTGCTTATACTCCACAACAAAATGGGGTTGCAAAGAGAAAGAATCGGTCACATGGAGATGGCCACATGTATGCTGAAAGCAAAGAGTTGGCCACACAGGTTTTGGATAAAAGCGGTTATGTGTGCTTGGCATGTTTTGAACAAATGCCCCACCAAAGCATTAAAGAATATCACGCCTTTTGAGGCTAGGAGCAGCCGAAAACCTTCTGTTGGGCACTTTCGTACTTTTGGGTGTCTTGCATATGCACACATTCCCAAGCTGTCAAATGCATTTTTGTGGGATACAACAGTGAGAGCAAAGAATACAAACTATATGATCCTATCTCTAAAAAGGTATTTGTCAGTAAGGATGTCTTTTCAATGAAAAATCAGAATTATCCCTTGTTGTTTTTGACACATATCAAGCCGCCAGTGATGTATTTGAAGGGCTACTGCCCATTTCGTTTGGTGATTCAGCCGGAGTTTCAGCAAGTGAACTTAAAGTTCAGCAAGCTGCTCCATTGGAAAATGCAAAAACTCAGCCAATGACTGATCTGAATATTCAGCAAACTACTGAATCTGAAATTCAGTAAGAGCTTCTACACAGTCAGGAGGCAAGACAAATGCCTGGATAGTATTTATAGACTATAAAAGATAGTCATTTGGATGCTCCCATGGCTGGTCGTACTAGAAGGCAAGCTCGTATGGATGATATTGTGCATACCATGGAGTTTATTATGGTAGCAAATACAATTGATGATGAGGAGCCTGAATGCTTTGAGGATGCACAACATAATGTTCATTGGATGGCAGCAATGCAAGCTGAGTTTGATTCCATCATTAAGAATCAAACATGAGATTTGGTGTCTTTGCCAATTGGGAAGAAAGCCATTGGAACAAAATGGGTCTACAAGCTGAAAAGGAATGCAGATGGATCCATTGACAAATATAAAACCAAGCTTGTAGCCAAGGGCTATGCACAGAAGAAAGGCATTGACTATGAGGAGACATTTGCTCCTACCTCCCACATAACTACCATCAGGTCTATGGTTGCTTTGGCTGCCCATTATGGATGGATTGTGCATCAGTTAGATATAAAGATTGCATTTTTACATGGGGAACTTCATGAAGAAATATATGTACAGCATCCCATTGGTTTTGCAATTGAGGGATCCGAACACTTGGTTTGCGAGCTGAAAAAGGCTTTATATGGCTTGAAACAAGCTCCTAGAGCTTGGTACACAAAAACTGATGCCTTTTTACTCAGTCAAGGGTTTATAAACAGCTCATCAGAGTCTACCGTTTACGTATGTAAAGAAGGGGGATCCATGCTGATCATTTGTCTATATGTTGATGACCTTTTGCTTACAAGGACACATGCTGATCAGATCTCAGCATTTAAACAAAATCTGTAGGAAACTTTTGAGATGTCAGACTTGGGATCTTTGCATTATTGCTTGGGCATTCAGTTCATACATGATGCTAAAGGTATCGGTTTATCACAATCAAGATACATTGGTAAACTCCTTGAGAGGTTTGGCTCACAGGATTGCAAGCCACTCTGTACACCAATGGAACATGGACTAAAGCTGTCATTGCATGATGACAGTGATTTGTTTGATATACACACATATGCTCTAGCAGTTGGATGTCTTATCTACCTATGCAATAATAGGTCAGACATATAGTTTGCAGCTTCAGCCCTGAGCAAATATATGCATCAACCACGCATGTCACATTGGCAAGCTGTCAAGCGTGTTTTCCGTTACTTCCAGGATACTAGATCTCTTGGATTGCTTTACGCCAAGGGGGGACCACTACACTTACATGCTTACTATTGGGTATTTGACTCACGCCTCACTTACGCCTACACTCATATGGGAGTGTCAGTGATCAATAGGACACTGGGGCACTTTTTACTCTCGGTAGGAGAGGTTTTTTCCCCCAGACTTATAGTCTTATTTTCGTATGTGCTTATGTGCTTATATTACACATTTATGGGCACTTACCGTGTTCAGGTGTGAACACCCCCTACAACCCTAAGGTTTAAGGGTTGTACTTTGTACTTTCATTTGACACTCTTTCAGTCTATTCTCTTGGGTGTCGTGCTTCACTCTATCTCTCTCACTCTCACACTGTCTACTGCACTCTCAGCTGCACCTCGATCCTCCCACCTCACACTTACAGCGATTTTGATTGGGCTGGTGATTATGATTCACGTCACTCCACTAGTGGCAATTGTTTCTTACTTGGCTCATCTTGCATATCTTGGCTTAGTAAGAAACAGCCCACTATTGCCACATCGTCATGTGAAGCTGAATACAAGGCAGCTTTCACTACCACAGTTGAATGTGTATGGCTTAGACGCTTGCTAACTGATTTGGATGTATCTGTCACGAAGACTACTCCTTTATTCATTGACAGTCAGAGTGCCATTGCAGTGGCATGGAACCCGGTGTTTCATGCACACACGAAACACATTGAGATCCATTATCACTTTGTCGGAGAGAAGCTACATGCAGGAGATATCAACCTTGTCTATTGTCCTACCACCAGTGATGTGCCAGACATCTTCACCAAAGCTCTTCCTTGTGAAAATTTAAAGCATTTCGCAATGCTTTAAATTTGATCTCCTTTGGTGGACGATGACCCTTGTATTTTAATCACTCTTCACTCTAGGGGGGGTTTGTTGGGTTTCACTCACGCCTACGCTCACAAAGGAGTGTCAGTGATCAATAGGACACTGGGGCACTTTTTACTCTCTGTACGAGAGGTTTTCTCCCCCCATATTTATTCTCTTTACTTATACATTTTCAAGCACTTATTGTGTTGCACACACTTTGGGTGTGAACACCCTCTAACAATCCTAAGGTTTAAGGATATTGCATTGGGTGTCGTGCTTCACGCTCCACACTGTCTACTCCACTCTCAGCTGAGCTTTGATCCTCTCTATCTCTCTCAATTCTTTGGCTCTCGAAATGTCATATCTCACTTCAGAGTCTTCCGGTGTCGTGCATACACATATACACCTGATGATAAAATAGGAAAATTTCTTTGGTTAATTTATATCAGCCCAAACTTAGCTTACTCAGTTAGCATTCTCAATCAATATTTCACAATACCTAGGATGTCACATTGGATTGCATGTCTTCATGTGTTACATTATTTACAATGTACCTATTCTCATGGCCTCACTTATGATTCTGGTTTATGTTAGCAGGGATACACTGATTCTAATTGGGCAAATCCTGACACCCGGTGTTCCCATGGCGGCTACTTCTTCACCTTGGATATGGCTCCCATTTCTTGGTCCAATTGTAAGCAAGAGACGGTGGCGGCTTCCATAGTCGAGGCTGAGTATAGGGCTCTCTTCGATAGCACCACCAAGGCCATCTACCTGAGGAGCTTACTGGCGGCACTTCACTTTCCTTGTGACTCTCCCACCATTGTCTACTACGACAACCAAAATGCCATTGCCCTTGCAGGCAATCTGATCATCGCACCACGAATGTCGCATGTGGGAGTCCACTTCCACTTTTCCAAAGAGCAAGTTGAGCTAGGCACTATCCGCCTAGAGTTTGTGCCTTCATCAGACCACTTTGCAGACATTTTGACCAAAGTGGTCAACCAACTGGTTCTTCAGTACCTTTTACCTAGGATTGGCTTGGATACACCCTCCCCTATTTCTTCAGATTGACGGGGAGAGGGTGCTTCCCTCTTACTTTCCCTTTCAAATTGAGAGGCAACTACTTGTCTTGATAGTAACGGTAATAATAATTACAATTTTTATACATTCATTTATTCATTTATTCTTTTGTATTGTACTTATGGACATTTGTAACTTCATCCGCAATATCAAGATGACATGATTATAAAAGGACACTTGGACAAGTGAACAATTCCCCTGCGAGGGCATTGTCCAAGTGGCACCGTTGCATTGCATTTTGCGTGAACATAACATCTTGCGCTCCCTTTGCATTACCCCATGCATTGTCATTTTGTTCACGTAAACATGCATCTATGCGCATTTATCCCTTTTTTATCTTTTGGAGTGGTCGACTCTGGATCCACCATATTTGTGGCATTGCACATGGCAAACTCCAAGGCAGTTCTCCCTAGCTTGCTTGCTTGCTTCACATCTTTACTATATTTGTATCACCTACATCCTAGCCATTTTTCTTTTTCACCCACACCTGGTAATGGTAGGGATAGTCTACTTTTTTTGTGAAGGTCTTAGGTCCTAACCATTCCTTATCACTCTCCCGTTTGGAACACGGATACTCATTAGGACGAAAACTAATTTGAAACCCTCACTTTGAAACCAACCTTCCTCCTAGGATAGGGTGTTAAATCCCTGATTACAACTTAATTACAAAAGCAAACAATAAATGCAAATCTGAAAATACAAATTTATCTATAGATCTTGGACAGTCCACACCCGATTGGCCCCGAAATTGGCGCCCCTTTTGGTATTTCTATAGCTTTATTGAAGAAAAAGTTGATTTAAAATGGGATTCTCCCAATCCCTTTCAGTATTCAAACTCCCCTTGCTATGATGAATTAGCAACAAGTCTTTAATCCGATTTGCCCCTTGATTCGGGCAATCAATTAGCCTTCACCCACTTTGATGGAGATGGAAAATGCCCCAAATTCAATGGTTGGTTAGTCCTCCACCTGAATTCAGATGAAATTCACCTTTAGCCTTGCTGAATCCAAGTCTTGGAGCTTCCAATTTCTGGCATGCTTCCCAAGGTTGTTGCTAAACTCTAATTTCTGCTGTAAATTAGAGTTTGCAACAAAGAAATTTGTAATTTCTCAACCTCCAAGGGTCCAAATGTGAAGATCTTCGAAGAAAGGCTATGAAATGGCTAGGAGATGAGAGGGAAAGCTGTAGAGAGAGAAAATTCAGAGTTTTGTCGCGAAGAATGTCTGAAAATCAGTCAAGTGCAACTCTTGCCCTGCCACAACAGCATGTAGATGCAAAGAACTAAAGAAAATCAGTCATTTACTACTGCTGCCCTGCCTCTAACAGCCTGTAGATGCTGCCTCCTGCTGTTGATTGGCCTTCTTTTGCCCCTGGCTGCCTTAGAAGGTCCTCTAATGGCTGCAAATCAAACCAGCAACCTCCTCTCCCTCTCCCTTGCACGTTGAATTTATAGAAATGCTTCTCTCCAACCTCTAAATACGTTTTTTAGTCTTGCATGGGCATTTTTGAGAAATGGCAACCTTCCAAATGGTTTTTTCAGCATTTTTCATAATTAAATATTAATTTTCAATCTTTAAATACTAAAAATTAATCTAATAATTATTTCGATGCCCTGAAAAAATAACCTGACTAGCCAATAAATAAATTGGCTAGGCAACTTCCATTTCCGAGTGTCTCTACGTCATCTTTGCATTAGATACCATTAAACGCTACTTCTCTAGTGTCACCAACTGACACTTATGGCCAAATGGATGACCTAGGCCAACAACTGGCACCAGATACCACCAAGTACCTATGGGGCATAACTTATAGCAAACTTTGCCTTTGACATCACATGATTTCTTCGGATCCTGGGCTCGTAAATTTACTTTAACCCTAGTTGCACCTCACATGTGCACTGTTGTTCAACCATTCCATATGCCCAACCAACATAACATAATATAAGACTCACAAAGAATCTCAAAAACATTGCCACATTATGAAATGACATGTCCATTTCTCATGAGCTCAACTCATCTGGCAAAACCAAACCATAATATAGCAAAAACCAAGCATAAACCATTGCTAAAACATCAATGGCATCATAACATATGCTATTGTCCATGGAACTAGATGTAAACCATTGAAAATTGAGCATAATCTGATCATAAACTGATCACTTGCTGATCTGATAACTAATCACAAACTACTGCAAATGTGACCCCAAACTAAGCACAAACTCATTGCAAAAAGTGACCAGCAATCAATGCAAAAACTGATGCACAACTAATCCAAAAAGTGACCATAAACGGTTTTCAAGCTGATCAAAAGCTAAGCTGAAACTGATCAAAATATTTGTCTCAAAATTGAGGCAAAATTCGTGCTAAATTGATCATAAGCCAATGCAAAAGCATAGTTCCAGTGCCCACATGAAACTCATACTCATCTGCATACATCTCAGAGTGACTAGTACACTAAGTAGTGATCTCATGGCAAACATACTATCAGTGCAGTACCTTGAATGCATGCTAAATACATCCGAGATCCACTACATACGAGAGCTGTCCATAACTGGAGGAGGGGAAGTGCTACCTCCCCCTTGAGCATCAGGCAACATTTTGGACCCTTGCTCTGCTGAACCTGACGGAGCCCAAACTAAAGTCGGCTCTAACTGAAAGGCATCTAGGTAAAGCTGCAACAACTAAGGATGGCCTGCCAAGTCATCCTCTTCCATCCATTTGGCATCCATTGGTGAATAATTCTGAAATTTCACCAAGTATCTCTTGGAAACTTTACCTTTGACCTTTCTTTCCTTATGTGCCAAAATCTACTAAGGTACCAAAATCTCATCTAGCTCCTCAACCTCAAGCTAAATTTTAGCAAACATATCCTCTCACACATCACCATGAAAAGGCCTCAACAAACTGACATGATAGGCATTGTGTATCCACCAATGTGGGGGTAATTTCAGCCGATATGCCACATTGCTAATCTTCTCCAACACCTAGAAGGGCCCATAGTATCTCAGACTCAACTTCAGATACAATCTTTCTCTTCCTTTCATCTTTTTCAGCCTTGCCTTTTCAAAGCGCAGCAATACATAATCACCCTCTGCAAACTGCAAAGCACGTCTGTGTCAATTAGCTGCCCTCTTTTGCTTTTCTTGCAATCTCTGAAGTGCATATTTCATCTTTGCATAGGCTACATCCAAGTTTTCCACATAACGATCAACCTCAAAGATCTTATCCTTAGTTTGCAAAACAGGTGGTACCTTCTTACCACCTTCAACCACCTCAAATGGAGCTTGGTCCATAGAACTATGCACTGTGTTGTTGTAAGCAAACTCAACCAAGGGCAAATATTGCTCCCAGTGTGTCTTGTGGTCTGAAACAAGCACCTCAAAAGATCTAACACTGTGGAATTTGCTTCCTCAGACTGACCATCTGTCTGCGGATGGAAGGATGACGAGAATTTCAGCATGGTACCCATATTCTCAAACAAGCCCTTCCAAAATAAACGGGTCATCCGGGGGGTCTCGACACTAATGATTGACTCTGACATACCATGATATTTAAAGATGTGCTGTAAAAACAATCGTGCCGTATGATCAGTCTTTATTTTCTTCCTCACCGAAATGAAATGAGCTTGTTTGCTAAACCTGCAAATGATAGTCCATATCCCATCATTCCCTATAGGTGTCTTAGGAAGCTCAAAAATAAAGTCCATTACAATGCTTTGCCAAGGCATCTGGAATAGGCAAGGGCTGCAATAAACCTTGCATTTTTTGCCTATCATACTTTATCTTCTGACATACGATGCATGTCTTAACAAACTGTTCTACATCATGCCTCAAAGCTGGCCAATAAAAGAAATTCTCCACTTCCTTGACCGTGGCATCAATACCTCTGTGTCCTGCATACGAAGGAACATGACTTTCAGTGATAACTCTAGGCCTTAACTGCTTTGTGACACATAGTTGTCCATGCATCATCAAAAATCCATCTCTTAGCACAAAGTGTTCATGCCTTTGGCCATTGCAAAGCTGATCATAAACATTAGCAAAGTTCAAATCAGCAACATATTGCTCTTTCATGGCATCCAACTCAGTGTGATAAACCATGCTGACAGCTCAAATTTGTGACTTACATGACAATGCATCAGTCACAACATTCTTTTTACCATCAATATATACAAGCTGAAAATGAAACATAGAGAGAAAATTTGCCCATCTCATATGCTTCTTTAACAACTTTGTTTGCGTCAGAAAGTACCTCAAAGTTTGATTGTCTGTCTGCACTGTAAAATCAGCCCCCAACAAATAATGTTTCCACGTAGACAGTGCATGAATTACAACCAAGAGCTCTTTTTCATAGACTTGCAAATTCTTTTTTGCATCATGGAGAATTTGACTCTCATAAGCCACAACTCGACCGTCCTCCATAAAAACAGCCCCAATGTTGTTACCACATGCATCACATTGAACTACTAACTTCCTTAGATTGGGCAACACAAGCACAAGATCTGAAGTCATCTTTTCCTTCAACTTTTCAAATGCTGAAATTTCCACTGCTATCCATCTAAATTGCACATCCTTCTTCTGCAAGGCATGCAATGGAGATGCAATTTCAGTAAACCCGCATACATACTTCCTGTAGTAAGAACATAAACCCAAGAAGCTACGGATCTCATGCACATTCCTCAAAGATGGCCATAATCGTATTGCTTTAACCTTTGTAGGGTCCATGAGAATACCATCAACCGATACAATATGCCCCAAAAAGTGGATTTCATACAAGAAATTTTCACTTTTTTTATCATTAATAACCAACCTATGGTCACACAGTTCATTGAATACCATATCCAAGTGTTTTCTATGCTCTGCTTCATTCTTTGAATAGACAATCATATCATCAAAGAAAGTGTCCACAAATCCTCTATGTGGCCTGAAGATACTATCCATCATCCGATTAAAAGTAGTAGGAGCATTTGTAAGTTCAAAAGGCATAATAAGAAACTCATACAATCCAAAAGACGTCCTAAAAGCTGTCTTAGGTACATCTTCTGGTCTAATGTGTATCTGATGATATCCACTTTTCAAATCTATACGGCTAAATATGGTTGCCCCTTACAATCTATCCATAACATCATCGATCCGAGGAATCGAAAAGTAATTCTTTATTGTGATCTTGTTCAAAGCACGATAATCAATGCACATACGCCATGAACCATCCTTTTTTTGCACCAAAAGCACTGGAGAACAAAAAGGAGATGAGTTGGGCTGAATCGGCCCTTTTTCTAACAGCTCATTTACCTAAGTCATAATCTCCTCCTATTGGGCTGCACTAACTCTGTAAGGTGGCTTATTAGGTGGGCTACTTCCAAGGATAAGATCCATGCCATGATCTTCTGGCCTTTCAGACGGTAGCTGCCCTGGAAGTGATTGAGAGAAGCAATCAGCATACATTTTCAGAAATGACATGCGATCCTTCTCTAGCTTAGATATGTTCCCAACAGTCTCACTATTATCTTTATCCTTAGTAAAAACCAAGTACACTGAAAGATGATTTTTCATTACTTTAGAAATGGTAGTTGTAGATACAATAGGCACAGATTCATCTTTCAACTTTACATCAAGTGTGAGTACCTTTTCCTTATGCTGAATAGTGATCTTTTTTGGCACAAGAATCAATCACTACATGCATACGGTGACACCACGGCATACCAAGCAATACATCACAACCCTCAAGTGGAACAATGAAGAACTCTTCACTGTCCACATATCCTTGTATGTGAAACCGAAGCTTTCCAATGAGCGGTGTAACAGGCTCTACATGGCCTTTACATGCCATTCCAACTTTCCCCATGGATCCCATCTCATCCTCTTTGATGCCTAGACGAGCGGCCATGTCAACAGAGATGAAGTTGGCTCATGCACCATTATCAAAGAAAATCAATGCATGTTGTTCCCTAATTTTGTCCCATGCTCTGCACAACTCAGTAGCATCATCATTGGACTGATCACTAACAACATCGAGCACCAATCCCACTGATGTTTTAGGCTTCTTTCCTTTAGAATCTCCCTAATTTTTTGATTTTTCAGCTTGCTGCCTATTGGGATAGTCCCTCGCAATGTGACCCTCTTGTTTACAAATAAAACATTTATTTACAGCCATCAATTCCCTACGTTGTGCCAATGTTTTCGAGCCCTTTCTTTGTTGTTTTGTCCTCTTTTCAGGCTAATATTCAGATCTGCCCCTTTTCTCAGTCTTAAACAACTTTTTATTCGGCTTCGCCCCACTCTCTAGGAAGCCCAAATCCTTCCCACGCAGCAAAGCATCGGTTGTAGCAGCAGTCTCTATAAGCTGAGACATGCTAGACACGGTGGATTTAATACAAAAATCCCTGATTCCTTTGGGCAGCCCACAAACATATTTTTCCACTTGCTCATGAAGGGGTACGGGGCGATAAGAAGTAATAGGCAGCAATGCATCCAAAACTTCTTATTATATTACTTGAAATTCTTACATTCCTTAGCATCCAACTTATTCCAAGCTGTCATGATGTCCACCTCAAAGATACTTGTCAACCAATTCGATGCAAACATTTGCTTGAATTATATCCACGTTGACAGTGTTCTACCTTGCATCAAAAGAGTGAACCACCACTGTAATGCATTCACTTTCAAGAAAGTGGCTGCCTTTCGAATCTTTGAGGACTTTGTGAAGTTTCCCCCTAAATAGGCTGCATCAAACTACTGAATGAAAGTTAGAGCTTTCAACCTATCTTGTACACCGCTGAAGGACTCAAACTTCACTCCTTTTCCACCCTCATCATAGTCTCTTGTTATCCCTTTGGGTGTCAAGTTGTCATACACCGGCTGCTGCAAAAAGGGTGCATTTGCATGACCAACATTCATTCCTTGAGCCCCATAAGCATTCGGGGGGGGCAGATGCAATACCAAACATGCTACTTCGTGCCCCAGGCATCAAGCCAATGCTGCCATACATAGGGTTTTGCCGAAGGTGTAGAGGACATCTTCTTCTTCTTGCCTTTGCTATCCTTCTTTGGAGCATTCAAAAATCGGGTAAATTGAGGATCCTTTGACAATTCAGCAAAGAGATTTATTGTTGTCCTCATCAGATTCTTGAACTGGTCATCAAATTCCTCTTCACTTTGCTAGTCATTGGCCTCCTTATGCCTTGAAGGCCGTGCATTTTGCCCAACAGCAACATTTTCAGCTTGTTGTCCATGGTCTGAGCCTTGTCCAAGGTCAAACATTGCATTTCCTTCATTCCCATGTGAACGTTCATACTAAGAGGCATCATCACACTGCTTGAGTCCATCTCGTTGTATGAAGACATATTACTGTAATTTCTCAACTGAGAGTAAAAATCAACACTAGCACAAAGCTTTGGCTTGCAATCAGGTGCCTCGGGCCCACCAAAGCAAGGGATTGAGTGGTGTCCCAGCAACGAAACCATGTAACCAACCTTCTTCCTCGGATAGGGTGGTAAATCCCTGATTACAATTTAATTACAGCAGCAAACAATAAATACAAATCTGAAAATACAAATTTACCTACTGATCTTGGACAGTGCACACCCGATTGGCCCCAAAATTGGCACCCCTTTTGGTATTTCTTTAGCTTTATTGAAGAAAAAGTTGATTTACAAAGGGATTCTCCCAATCCCTTTCGGTATTCAAACTCCCCTTGCTGTGATGAATCACCATCAAGTCTTTAATCCAATTTGCCCCTTGATTCGAGCAATCAATTTGCCTTCACCTGCTTTGATGAAGATGAAAAATGCCCCAAATTCAATGGCTGGCTAGTCCTCCACCTGAATTCAACTGAAATTCACCTTTAGCCTTGTTGAATCCAAGTCTTGGAGCTTCCAATTTCTGGCATGCTTCCCAATATTGCTCCTGAATCCTAATTTCTGCTACAAATTAGGGTTTACAACAAAGAAATTTGTAATTTCTTAGCCTCCAAGGGTCCAAATGCTAAGATCTTCGAAGCAAGGCTGTGAAATGGCTGGGAGATGAGAGGGAAAGCTGTAGAGAGAGAAAATTCAAAGTTTTGTGACGAAGAATGACTGAAAATCATGCAGCTTGCTGCCCTCCCATAACAGCATGTAGATGCAAAGAACTAAAGAAAATCAGTCATTTACTACTGCTGCCCTACCTCAACAGCCTGTAGATGCTACCTCCTGCTATTGATTGGTCTTCTTTTGCCCCTGGCTGCCTTAGAAGGTCCTCCAATGGCTGCAAATCAAACCAACAGCCTCCTCTCCCTCTCCCTTGCAGGCTGAATTTATAGAAATGCTTCTCTCCAACCTCTAAAGACGTTTTTCAATCTTACATGGGTATTTTTGATAAGCGACAGTCTTCCTAAATGATTTTTTCATCATTTTTCATAATTAAATATTAATTTTTAGTCTTTAAATACTAAAAATTAATCTAATAATTATTTCGGTGCTCTAAAAAATAATCTGGCTGGCCAATAATTAAATTGGCTAGGCAACTTCCATTCCCGAGTGTCTCTGCACCATCTTTGACCATCAAATTGGCGTTAGGTACCATTAAACCCACTTCTCTAGTGTCACCAATTGACACTTATGGCCAAATGGATGACCTAGGCCAACAACTGGCACTAGATACCACAAAATACTTGTGTGCGACATAACGTATAGCAACTTTTGCCTTTGACATCCCGTGATTTCTTCGGGTCTCGAGCTTGTAAATTTACTTTAACCCTAGTTGCACCTCACATGTGCAACATTTACTTAATCATGTGATTAAGAATTAATCCACATGTTAAGTGAGGTTTCAAAAATACATGTCCTCATGGCACACTTAATGTTAAATCTATCAAAACTACAAAGCCCTCTAAAAAAAAAGTCCTTCAACAAACCCACTTGGAAGGGCCCAAACTTTCTATAAATAGTATGTTTCCCTCCATTTAGTCTAAATCCCCTTCTTGCAGATTTCAGGTATTTCAGCTTGCTGGCCACACCCCAGCGGAGGACATCACGGTCCAAGCTGGCCATTACCGTCTACAACAGTCTAGTGCCTATTTCCAACCTAACACACACTGTTCAAAGCTCATTTCAACGAGTTCACTGCTCTTGCTGATTTTTCCTGCGTTTTTCGTCTCTCTCTCTCTTGCAACCTACATTTGTTTCTCTCTCCTACAACATGCGTTTTTAGTCTTTCTCTCTCCTCACCTACGTTTTTAGTTTCTCTCTCCCGCATTGCTGTCTACATCAGATTCTGCATTCCTTCGCTATATTCGCTAGTGTTCGACATCCAAAGGCTGCCTTGCCGCAATTTGGAATCCTTTCAGAGTACGACACACTCGCTAGCTCATTACCCTTGCCCTGATCCTCCAAATACAAGAGTTCGAGGTATAGTATTCATTCACTACATAGTGTGTTTGCTGCATGAGCACTGTATATTCAATAGTCATATCACTTCATTCATTCTTTGTGTTCATTGTCTCTGAGTTACCCTAACCCTAACTATGTTCTTCTATCAGCCTGTGCTTTGTCGTACAGTGTTACTTGTGTTTCTATATTAGGGTATTTCTTCACATGTGATGAATTCACCAATTTCTCAAGTAGCATCCATTCCTATGTAGATCAGAACTTTCACTCAACTTACTTTATACAACAAAGCAGTGTCACTACCAAACCCTTCTCCATTTTGATTTTTTATTTTTGAATCAACATGTGCATATGGCTAAGTTGAGATCGCTGTTGATTGACGTCTTGATGTTTAATAAACTTGAAAGAAATCAGCCAGAGTAGTTTCTCTCTCTTTTGTTCAGCATCACAACTTAATGTGAGTTGCCTTGGGGTTTTTTGTTCAAAGTCAATAAAAGTACCCATTACATAAGCCAGCAGTTCTATGAGAGAAAATATTGAAGCCTGTGAACCACAATCAAGTAAACTCCAAACAAAGGTGAACAATACTTGGCCAGATATGAGAAGACAATGAGGGCCAATGTGGCCACATGATGAGACATGCTGACACCGAAATCGGAGCGCCTTGTCTCCCAAAACATTAGTGCGAAAATGCTGTACATGTAAAAGCCACCAGTGTACATATATAATGTCCTAAGCTTTGTCCTGCCAACAGAGCATTAAAACAATCAACTGCTGCTGACAACCAAATATTAAATCACTAGAAAATAAGATATTTTCCTTTCATATTTCTTTTAAGACAAGCATAACTAACTCAAGGTGATTCCAAAATCTTACTTTACTTTTTGATCCGGCCAGACCTGATCCCCAGGTCCAATCCAGAACTGTTTTGTGTCTGTAAACCAAGGCTCATCATAGGTGACAGCCAATGCCAAGAGCTCTCCTGAGAGATAATACATACACTTCCAACCGGACTCCTTGAACTTGATATGCTTCTTCTGTCGTTCTTCAAGTTCAGCCTGACTCAAGTTCTTGGAGGAACCTATTACATACTTCTTTCCAAGCCTCTGCAATGGCACTTATAAATGAGGAGACTGTGTAAAGGAGAATTCAGCATGAATGAGACACACCTATATGGTCACGTAGTTTAGGATAGCACAATTAAGGTGATACAAGCAGTTAATCTGATCTTCAATAAATGACAAAAATGCTAGCAAAAGATTAATCTGAAAAAGGGGAGCTTGTGAAGTCTCTCTACAAAAGCATGATTCACATAGTCTACCAAGAGGAGCTAAAAAGAGACTTCTCCATCAACATGCAGAAACCTCTACAGGAAGGAAACAACAAGATAATAGGGCATGTGCAAACAACCTTGGCCCAACACATAATTGAAAAAAAAGAGGTCAGGCAAGCCCAGCACTTCCCTTCACCATTGTTTATGTCAGTTAGTTTATTTATCAGACAAGTAGTATGCATCCATAAATACAGTATTTGTGCATTTGTAGATACGTACATAGTTTATTCATACATCAAACACATACAAGTATGAAAGTATGAATGGAGTACGATTCGGAACTCAGGGCTGAATCATACATTGCCCTAATTTTTATTCAAATAATCAATAAGTATGTAATTAAAACTTGTCATTTATACCAACCTCATAACTTTAATGAATAGGATGAGTAAAAACCATTATTCAACCATGTGAAGTCTTGCACACAAATTGGCTCAAGAGTCGAGAGTCAATCATTTGTTTCCAAAATAGAAGATTCACATAACAATGGTTTAACTGTAAGACTGCAGACTCAAGAGTCTGGACTTGCAACTGCAAGTGACATAGATGGTCAAGTATGATTGCCCCTATTCATACTCGTATGGAAACATATGGGATCTGAATCATACGCGTTGGAATGCAACTATGGATACATATAGCAAAAAAAAGGAGCTTGGGAGTCCATGACTTCTATTGCTAGTTCCACCTTGCACATGGACATGATGAACATATTTTTTGGGGCTATTCTATGGCTCCCTTCAGCCAGGTGCACTTCAGAGCAGAAAAGAATCAGAGGCACATAGAGCATATGCCAGAGAACGTGAAAGCAAGTAGACACAAGAGTTTGTGTAGTGCACATTTTGTACAGTTCTATCACACTAAATAACCCCTCCCGTGCACAAAGTTGAGAATTGCTGCTTGGCCTATCCACCATTGTCATGGAATTGATCACTGCCCATAGTCATTTGGGAGGGAAACAAAGACAGGGAATGGGCATGAATTGCCGTTTGCTAAACTATAGTGGCATGGAATAGTCAGGAGATGGGAAATGGGATGACAAGCAAGGACAAGGGAACCCAAAAAAAGGTCATTCCCTATGACTATCACATCCCCCTCTCTCCCTTTCAGTTTTTGCCTCCTAGCCCTCACCAGTCTCCTTGTCACCTCCCAATCAGCCCTGGGCCAGCACCACCACTGCTTTCTACCAGCCTTGCTTGGGCCTGGACTGCACCACCACCCACTGGCTTAGAGCAGCACCCAGCCTGTTCACTCTGCCAGCACTGGCACACCTCCTTTTCCCTCACTGCCACTACCACCATTGCTTACCCTTCCTCTTCCCCTCACAACCTCTTCCAATTCGACAACACTGCCCTACTGTCCTGTCACTGTCCTGGTCACACCTCACCCTGCTAAGCTAAAAAAGGTCCATTATGCATTAAACCTTCACTAGCACAATAAACTACTCCAAGACTCAAATACACTCAGTGTGTTTCCATATTCAATAAGAATCCAGTCTACCCATCATTACTAGCTACTACCATTACCATCCAAAGGCTGATCACACCTGCATTTGGTTCCAACTATTGTCGCCATCAAACCAATCTCTTCTATGACTACTCTAGCCCTTGCCCCGATCATTACACCTTGGAGGACTGCTGCATTTTCAGGTGATCCAGCAGCCCACTGCTATTCTGGTTATGGTGATGCCTTCTTCTGAGGAATATAAAGACAATAGAAATAATGTATTGCCAGATCATAAAATGGACCTACCATGTTGAGAATGTTATCACAAAGTTGAAGCTTCAATGCCTTGTGATGCTGAAAAACAGCGAGAGCGGCTTCATATGCCCAATTTAAAGCTCAACTAACGCCAACCCCTCTTGTGGACATTTGGGGGTGTGTCTTATACTTTCAAGATCATTTTTGTGATACCCTCCCTCCCAACCCTCGTCTACACATTCTTGAAAGGACAAATTATTATTCAATAGGATGAATGCCCAAAAATCCCTTGAACATGTTGTGGGCATCCATCTCTCTCTTTTCTACCTCATCACTCTATTCATTCCACTCCTCTTTGAGTTTTGTCTCTCCTTTAACCATCATTCAAAGCGATCACCCATCATCTAGAGGTGTCACCCTGCTATTAGAGATGCTCCCTAGTGTTAAGAAACCCTTCACCCGCAGTTTGCATTTTTGTATTTCTGCGTTTCACGTTTAGGGTTTGCAGCCCCAAAAAGGGACGCCATCCTAGACTGACTATGCCTATTTATAGGCCACTCTCTCATTCATTCCTCACGGCTGATTCATTCAGTCCGTCACCTCTTCTCTCCAGCCCCTCCACTACCCTCACACCCTTCAAGAGGACATTGCGGTTCGTGGTTCGTGTTTGTCTTCATCATCTTCCTTGTGCTACAGCACCCTTGTTCCCTTGTATCACATTCACTCCATGATTTAGAACTTCATCATTCCATTCATTAGAGTTTCTTCTCTCTTCTCTTCTCTTCTCTTCTCCATGTTTGCCGAGTTCACTCCGTGTTCCTCCCCGCAAACCCTACTGTCTCGCTGGTACGCCATCTTTTGACATGGTATTAGAGCTGGATCTATTTAGCTAGCAACGAAGATCCTCCACTCCAGCGAAGTAAAGACCGGTGGCGGGTTCAGCATCCACTTCTCTTCTTCTTCCACTGCATCAAAATCTCATTTTTGCAGATTTCAAGTGTTTCAGCTTGCTGCCCACACCCCGTTCCCGGAGACATCTCAGCCAAAGCTGTCCATTGCTGTCTCCATCAATTGGCGCCTAATTTCCAGCCCTCTTCATGCAGTTTTGAGCTGATTTCAGTCAAGCGACTGTTGTTCCTGTGCAGACCTGCTGCGTACAGCCTGCCACATCATCACAGTCCTACTACCTTCGTTTTCAGTCTTTCTCTCTCTTGCAGGCTGTCCTACCTGCGTTTTTAGTCTCTCTCTCTCCTGTAGGCTGTGCTACCTGCGTTTTTAGTCTTTCTCTCTCCTCACTTGCGTTTTTCTATTGGTTGCAATCTCTTACTACTGGTCGCATCCTCCTCCCACAAGCAACTCACTTCTAGCCCTTCCACTACCCTCCCACCTTGAGGCGAACATTATTGCGGTTCGTGCTTCACATTGCCCTCACACCCCTTGAGGCGGAAATTGCGGTTCGTGGTTCATGGTGGCTGACCTCTTCCTTCTTTAGCAAGGCACACTGGTATCCATGGCTTCTTTACTAACAGATGACCAGACTACTGGGTGCTCCTACTATGGCATCATCGGGCACACCATCGATGCTTGTCAACAACGACCTTTGCTCCCCACCCACATGCGTCCTACACTAGGCACTCCTACAACCTCTCCTTTCTGGGCCACAAAGATCGTTCTGCATCGGCTATCAGAGTACTATGCTCAAGGCAATAAGACACATCCGATACGCACTAAGTCCTTTCCAGCACATGGAGGATCGATTGGCGCTATGACCTCCTGGAGATCGTCGCAATGCCAGCGACAGTCTTCTCCCACTTATTTTCAGGTACAGTGGCTTCCACGCCCTACGGATCTATAGTCCACTCCATCAAGAGAATGATTATATGATACCATCTCCTCATCAGTCCACTCCTTCGAGAGACGGTAGCTGCTCAACTCCTTCCTCTTCTTCGGCTACCCAGACTGCTCCACTAAGAGACAGCGATTGTTGCCTACCTCTTACTCATTCTGAGCCCCACCCTTGACTACTCAGGTTCGAGAGGCTATCTCTGGGAGCTCTTCGGCACCCTAGATACCTTCTTCGGTACCCCTGGCGGCAATTTCGGGTTCTCCAGTTCACTCTGTCTAATGGTCTTTCCTGCAAGTTCCCTTTCCGGTGGAAATCTTGGATCTTAGGGATCCTCTACATCTTCTTCTTTCTCTTCTCTTCTTGCCTTGGTCACTTGGTTAGCATGGAGCCACCTCCCGTGATCCAGTACGGGCATATCCTTATGGTTCTCAGCACCACACAAAGTCCGACATTCCTCCTATGCATTGTATGTTTTCATCATCTTTATACTAGGGCACTTGGACAAGTGAACAATTTCCCCACGAGGGACACTGTCCAAGTGGCACCTGCTGCATGAGCATTCTTCAGCATATAGCATTACATCTCCACCTCGTGATCTTCTCTTGTTGCCCTTTTTGGGCCTGAGAGGGGGTTTTGAGAAACCCTTCACCTGCAGTTTACGTTTTTGCGTTTCTGCGTTTTGCGTTTAGGGCTTGCAACCCCAAAAAAGGGCGTCATCCTAGACTGACTGTGCCTATTTATAGACCACTCTCTCATTCATTCCTCACAGTTGATTCATTCAGTCCGTCACCTCTTCTCTTCGGCCTCTCCACTACCCTTACACCCCTTCAGGAGGACATTGCGGTTCATGGTTCATGGCTGTCTTCATCATCTTCCTTGTGCTATGGCACCCTTGTTCCCTTGTATCACATTCACTCCATGATTCAGAACTTCATCATTCCATTCATTAGAGTTTCTTCTCTCTTCTCTTCTCCATGTTTGCCGAGTTCACTCCGTGTTCCTCCCCGCAAACCCTATTGTCTCGCTGGTACGTCATCTTTTGACACCTAGCTTGTTCGCTACCTACAGAAGTTGTTGCCATCAGTTTGGACCTATCATCACCAATCTATAGGTCATCTGCTACGGTTTAAATCCATCACCAACCACCTAGTGCCATCGCCAGCCATATGGAATACTTTATTGCCCAACTGCCACCCTACACTAAGGGGTGCCAGTTGGCGTCATCATCTTCTCTCTTTGTTGTTGTTCATGGGCTGCATTTCACCCAACAGACCTTGTGTTTTATTGGCCAAAGTCTACATTGACATCATACTACCTAGAGGATTGGGTTTCACTCCCTCCACTACTCCCCACACCATCCCTTCTACTGCCCAAAGTCTCCACCAACATTGTACAACCCAAATGACTCCATCCATCCACTACTACACTTCATTAGCTGCAATAGTGCAATCATTTTGAGCTACTCTAGCATCATCGAGACCTTGGCTCTCTTTAGTGAAACCAACCTTCCTTCTTGAAGAGAGTGGTAAATAATCTAATTAAGCAATTAATTACACCAATTAACAAATTCACAAAATTAAAAATGCACGCTTTACCACTTTAATCTTGGACACTGGACACCTTATTGGCCCCAAAACTAGCACCCCTTGTGTTATTTATTTATCTTATATTGCAAATGAAAGAAGTACAACTGAGATCCTCTCATTTCCTACGCTAATCCAAGTGTCTCTTACTGTCAAAACTTACCAACAAGTCTCCAAATGAATTTTCCCCTTGGTTTGCTCGGGGATTGGCCTTCACCCTACTCCTCAAAAGACAAATTCAACCCCAAATCTTATATTAGCTAGCTGGCCTCTTGAATCTCCTTGAAATTCCTCAATTTCAACTGCTGGAATTCAAGTCCTAGGCCCTCAATTTCAACTGTCAAAACCCTGATTTCTCTTGTAAATTAGGATTTACAATAGAGATTGATTGAAATCTCTTCCTCTGATGGCTCAAACTCCTGGAAAATGCTGAGATAACTTGAGAGAAGGTTAGGGGATGAGAAAGAATGCTATAGAAAAAGAAATTTCAGAGTTTGATCGCGAGAAACATTGAAAGACTGCTACTACCCTACTCAAACAGCCATGGAAGCTATCATCTACAGCTTCAAACCACCAAAAAGACTATTGTCCCATCCTCTATGCTATTCTTATGCAAGATGGCCGAGTTGTGGCTTATGAGAGCTGAATCCTTCACGATGCAAAAAAGAATTTACATGTCTATAAGAAAGAGCTCTTGGCTGTAATTCGTGCACTCTCTACATGGAAACACTATTTGTTGGGAGACTAATTTTACATTACAAACAAACCATCAAACTTTGAGGTACTTTCTGACACAAACAAAGTTATTAGAGAAGCATATGAGATGGGTTAATTTTCTCTCTATGTTTCATTTTCAAATTGTACATATTGATGGTAAAAAGAATGTTGTGACTGATGCACTGTCACGTAAGCCACAAATTTCAGCCGTCAGCATGGTTTATCACACTGAGTTGGATGCCATGAAAGAGCAATATGTTGCTCATTCAAACTTTGCTAATGTTTATGATCAACTCTGCAACGGCCAGAGACATAAGCACTTTGTGCTAAGAGATGAATTTTTATGATGCATGGACTACTGTGTGTCACAAAGCAATTAAGACCTAGAGATATCACTAAAAGTCATGCTCCTCCGTATGCAAGACACAAAGATATTGATGCCACGATCGAGGCAATGGAGCAGTTATTTTATTAGCCAACATTGAGACATGATGTAGAACAGTTTGTCAAGACATGTATCGTATGTCAGAAGGTAAAGTACAATAAGCAAAAGATATCGGGCTTGTTACAGCCCTTGTCTATTCGAGATAGGCCTTGCCAAAGCATTGCGTTGGATTTTATTTTTGAGAGGCTAGTCATATGGTACGCTTGTTTTTGCAACACATCTTTAAGAATCATGGTATGCCAAAGTCAATCATGAGCAATCGAGACCCTCAGATGACCAGTTTATTTTGGAAGGAGTTGTTTAAGAATATGAATACCACGTTGAAATTCTCATTATTCTTCCATCTACAGACAGATGTTCAATATGAGAAAGCAAATTCCACAATGTTATATCTTTTGAGGTGCTATGTTTCAAACCATAAGACACAGTGGGAGTAATATTTGCCCTTGGTTGAGTTTGCTTACAACACACTGCATAGTTCCACTAGCAAAGCTCCATTTGAGGTGGTTGAGGGTGACAAGAAGGTACCACCTATCTTGCAAACTAAGGATAAAATCTTTAAGGCTAACCTTTATGTGAAAAACATGGATGCAACCTATGCAAAGATAAAGTGTATACTTCAGAGATCACAGGAAAAGCAAAATAGGATAGTTGATCATCATAGATGTGCTTTGCAATTTGTAAAGGGCGATTGTGTATTGCTGTGTTTTAAAAAGGCAAGGCTGAAAAATATGAAAGGAAGAGAAAGATTGTATCCAAAGTTGAGTATGAGATACTATGGGCCCTTCCAATTGTTGGAGAAGATCAATGATGTGGCATATCGGCCAAAATTACCTCCACATTGGCGGATACACAATGCCTTTCATGTTAGCTTGTTCATGCCTTTTCATGGTGATGTGCCAGAGGATATGTCTACTGAAATTCAATCTGAGGTTGAGGAGCTGAGTGAGATTTTGATATTCGAGCAAATTTTGGCACATAAAAAAAGAAATGTCAAAGGTTTAACATGTGGATTAATTTTTAATCACATGATTAAGTAAATGTTGCACATGTGAGGTGCAACTGGGATTAAAGTAAATTTACAAGCTCGGGACCCGAAGAAATCACCGGATATCAAAGACAAAAGTTGCTATAAGTTATGCAGCACAAGTACTTGGTGGTATCTGCTGCCAGTTACTTCTTATCGCACAATACCCCTCCATGAGCAGGTGGAGAAGTATATTTGTGGTTTGCCAAAGGGTAGTTGGGATTTTTGCATTAAGTCAACTGTTTCCAGCATGTATCAGCTTATAGAAACTGCTACTATAGCTGACACATTGCTGTGTGGAAAGAATGCAAGATTGATGATGCCAAGTTACATGTCAAAGAGGGAAAGGCTGAGAAAAAGGGTAAATCTGAAAATAAAGCTGAAAATCAAGGCAGATCTGAAAATAGGGCTAGAAAGAGGAACAGATAGTAGAGAAAGAGTGACAAAAGTGATGCACTGTCACATAAACCTCAATTATCGGCTGTCAATATGGTTTATCACACTGAGTTGGATGCCATGAAGAGCAATATGTTGCTAATTCGAACTTTGCTACTGTTTATGATCACGTTTGCAATGGCCAAAGGCATAGACACTTTGTATAAGAGATGGATTTCTGATGATGCAAGGACGACTATGTGTCACAAAGCAGTTAAGGCCTAGAGTTATCACTAAAAGTCATGTACCTCCGTATGCAGGATACAGAGGTATTGATGCCATGGTCAAGGCAGTGGAGCATTTCTTTTATTGGCCAGCTTTGAGGCATGATGTAGAACGGTTTGTTAAGACATGCATCGTATGCCAGAAGGTAAAGCATGATAGGCAAAAGATGCCGGGTTTGTTGCAGCCCTTGTCTATTCCAAATAGGCCTTGGCAGAGCATTGCAATGGACTTTATTTTTGAGCTTCCTAAGACACCTACAGGGAATGATGGGATATGGACTATCATTTGCAGGTTTAGCAAACAAGCCCATTTCATTCCGGTGAGGAAGAAAATAAAGACTAATCATATGGCACAATTGTTTTTACAGCACATCTTTAAGTATCATGGTATGCCAGAGTCGATCATTAGTGATCGAGACCCTCGAATGACCAGTTTATTTTGGAAGGGCTTGTTTGAGAATATGGGTACCACGCTGAAATTCTCATCATCCTTACATCTGCAGACAAATGGTCAATGTCTAAGGAAGCAAATTCCACAATGTTAGATCTTTTGAGGTGCTATGTTTTAGACCACAAGACACAATGGGAATAGTATTTGCCCTTGGTTGAGTTTGCTTACAACAACACAGTGCATAGTTCTACGGGCAAAGCTCCATTTGAGGTGGTTGAGGGTGGCAAGAAGGTACCACCTATTCTACAAACTAAGGATAAGGTCTTTGAGATTGATCGTGATGTGGAAAACTTGAATGTAGCCTATGTAAAGATAAAATATGCACTTCAGAGATCGCAAGAAAAGCAAAAGAGGGCAGTTGATCGCCACATACGCGCCTTGCAATTTGCAGAGGGTGATTATGTATTCCTGCATTTTGAAAAGCCAAGGCTGAAAAAAATGAAAGGAAGAGAAAGATTGTAACCGAAGTTGAGTATGAGATACTATGGGCCCTTCCAAGTGTTGGAGAAGATCAACGATGTGGCATATCTCCTGAAATTACCTCCACATTGGCGGATACACAATGCGTTTCATATCAGTTTGTTGAGGCCTTTTCATGGTGATGTGCCAAAGGATATGTCTGCTGAAATTCAACCTGAGGTTGAGGAGCTAGATGAGATTTTGGTACCTGAGCAGATTTTGGCACATAAGGAAAGAAAGGTCAAAGATAAAGTTTCCAGGAGATACTTGGTAAAATTTCATAATTATTCACCAATGGATGGCAAATGGATGGAAGAGGATGACTTGGCAGACCATCTTCACTTGTTGCAGCTTTACCTAGATGCCTTTTAGTTAGAGCCGACTTTATCGGGCTCTGTTAGATTCAGCGGAGCAAGGGTCCAGAGTTTTGCCTAATGCTCAAGGGGAAGGTAGCACTTCCCCTCATCCAGTTATAGACAGCTCTCGTATGTAGTGGATCTCGGATGTATTCAACATGCATCCAAGGTACTGCACCGATAGTATGTTTGCCATGAGATCACTACTTAGTGTACTAGTCACTATGAGATGTATGCAGATGAGTATGAGTTTCACCCGGGCACTGAAACTATACTTTTGCATCAGCTTATGATCAATTTAGCATAAACTTTGCCTCAATTTCGAGACCAAATTTCTAATCAGTCTCAGCTTAGTTTTTTATGAACTTGAGAACCGTTTATGGTCACTTTTTGGATCAGTTGTGCACCAATTTTTGCACTAATTGCTGGTCAATTTTTGTAATGAGTTTGTGATCAGTTTGGGGTCACATTTGCAGCAGTTTGTGATCAATTCTCAGATCAGCAAGTGATCAGTTTATGATCAAATTATGCTTAGTTTTCAATGGTTAACATCTAGTTCCATGAACAATAGCATATATTATCATGCCATTGATGTTTTAGCCATGATTTATGCTTGGTTTTCGCTATACTATGGTTTGGTTTTGCCAGATGAGTTGAGCTCATGAGAAATGGACATGTCACATCATAATCTGGCAATGTTTTTGAGATTCTTTGTGAGTCTTATGCTATGTTATGTTGGCTGGTAATTTTCAGCATATGTTGGGCATAGGAATGGTTGAACAGCAGTGCGCAATGTTGTGTTGACTATGATGCCCTATGGAAATTCCAGTGCAGTACTTTGCTTTTGATGCATTTGGCAGTGCAATTGAGGACGATTGCAAGGATTTCAAGGGGAAGGGCTGTCATGAGGACATGTATTTTTGAAACCTCACTTAACATGTGGATTAATTTTAATCACATGATTAAGTAAATGTTACACATGTGACGTACAACTGGGGTTAAAGTAAATTTACGAGCCTGGGACCTGAAGAAATCACGGGATATCAAAGACAAAAGTTGCTATAAGTTATGCCGCACATATACTTGGTGGTATCTGGTGCCAATTGTTGGCCTAGGTCATCCATTTAGCCACGAGTGTCAGTTGGTGACACTAGAGAAGTAGCGTTTAATGATACCTAACACCAATCTGATGGTCAAAGATGACGTAGAGACACTCGAGAATGGAAGTTGCCAAGCCAATTTAATTATTGGCCAGTCAGACTATTTTTCAAGGCACCGAAATAATTATTAGATTAATTTTCAATATTTAAAGGCTAAAATTAATATTTAATTATAAAAAATGCTGGAAAAACCATTTGGAAAGGCTGCCATTTGTCAAAAATGACCATGCAAAACTCAAAAACGTCTTTAGAGGCTGAGAGGCATTTTTATCAATTCAGCCTGCAAGAGAGAGAGAGGGAGACTGCTGGTCTGATTTGCAGCCATTGGAGGACCTTCTAAGGCTGCCAAGGGCAGGAGAAGACCAATCAACAACAAGAGACAGCATCTACAGGCTGTTGATACAGAGCAGCAGTAGTAAATGATTGATTTTCTTCAGTTCTTTGCATCTACAAGCTGTTGTGGTAGGACAGCAACTGCATTTGACTAATTTTCAGTCATTCTTCGTAACAAAACTTTGAATTTTTCTCTCTCTACAACTTTCCCTCTCATCTCTCAGCCATTTCACAACTTTGCTCCGAAGATCTTAGCATTTGGACCCTTGGAGGCTGAGAAATTTCAGATTTCTCTGCTGTAAACCCTAATCTGCAGCAGCAGAAATTAGAGTTTAGCAGCAGCCTCGGGAAGCGTGCAAGAAATTGGAAGCTCCAAGACTTAGATTCAACAAGGCTGAAGCTGTTTTTTAGCCTATTCAAGTGGAGGGACCAGCAAATAATTGAATTTGGGGCATTCTTCATCTCCATCAAAGCGGGTGAAGGCTAATTGATTGCCCGAATCAAGGGGCAAATCAAATTAAAGACTTGCTAGTGATTCATCATAACAAGGGGAGTTGAAATACCGAAAGGGATTGGGAGAATCCCATTGTAATTCAACTTCTTATTCAATAAAGCTAAAGAAATACCGAAAGGGGTGCCAATTTTGGGACCAATCGGGTGTGCATTGTCGAAGATTAGTAGAGGTAAATTTGTATTTTCAATTTTGCATAAACTGTTTGCTGCTATAATTAAGTTGTAATCAAGGATTTACCACCCATCCACGGAAGGAAGGCTGGTTTCATCCAGGGTATTGCCTGATGCTGAGGGGGGAGGTAGCACTTCCACTCTAGCTATGGATTGCTCTCGTATGTAGTGGATCTCAGATGTATTCAACATGCATCTAAGGTATTGTGCTAACAATATGTTTGCCATGAGGTTACTACTTAGTGTACCAGTCATTGTGAGATGTATGCAAATGAGTATGAGTTTCACCTAGGCACTGGAACTATACTTTTGCATCAGTTTATGATTAGTTTGCCATGAGCTTTTACCTTAGTTTTAAGATAGGAATTATGATCAATTTCAGCTTAATTTTTTATTGGTTCGAGAACAGTTTATGGTCACTTTTGGAATTAGTTTTGCATCACTTTTTGCATTGATTGCTGGTCAGTTTTTGCAATGAGTTTATGATCAATTTGGAATCACATTTGCAGCAATTTGTGATCAGTTCTCAGATCAGAAATTGATCAGTTTATGATCAGTTGATACTCAATTTTCAATGATTTATAGCTGGTTCCATGGACAGCAGCATGTGAGTAAATGCCATTGAGAGTTTCAGCCATGGTTTATGCTGAAAATATGCTTTACTATGATTCTGAAGTCAGAATTGTTGAGAAACATGAGTTATGGATGGATCCAATGGGTTTCTAACAAGAGTTCTAGACTGATTTTCAATTTAATGTTAGGTATATGCTAGCTTGAAATTTTCAGCAAGATTGGGGCATGTAACATGGTTGAATAACAGTGGTCAATGTTGTGACTATAATGCCTTATGGAAATTCTAGTGCAATATACTTTTCCTTTGGCACAATGCAATGCAATCGAGGACGATTGCAAAGATTTCAAGGGGGAGGAGTGTCACAAGGACGTGAAATTTTGAGATGCTTTAATCTTGCTGATAGCATTTGATTAAAATATCAATCAAATGTGCAAGGTTATTTAACACGCAATGCACATGGTAATTATTTCATGATAGTAGGCCAAGGATCCCAAGGATGCACTGGGTGCCAAAGGCAAAAGTTGTAATAAGTTATGTCTAACAGGTACTTGGTATGGTACCCGACATCAGATTTGGGCCTAGACTAATTTATTGGCCACAAATGTCAATGGTAACATTAAAGACTAGGCATTAATTAATTAATTAATTCCAGTCCAAGGGCTAATAACTGCTCAAGGATACTTGGAAGATAAATTGGCCTAGCCAATTTAATTATTAGCCAGTAAAATTAATTTTTTGAGCACTAGAATAATTACTAAATTAATTTTCCAAATTCATATTTTAAAAATTAATTTAATAAGCTAGATAATGCTGAAAAATGGGATTAGAAGGCAGCCACCTGGCAAAACTTCCCCATGCAAGTGGGAAAAACGTTTTTAGAAACTAATGGACGTCTACTCTAGCCATTGTGAGAGAGGAGACTGTTAGAGAGCAAGGAGAGACAGCTGATGTGATTTTCAGCCACCAGGGATCATTACTACAACATGTGACAATAGTTTGGAGTTTGGAGCTTAGAACCATGAAACCAACCTTCCTTCTTGGAAAGGGTAGTAATTCCCTGACAATTACACAAATTTCAAGTGCAGAATTCAGTGTAAAATGCCTTCACCAATTGGCATGGGTCCCAAGGTACCTTTCAAACTCTAATTTCTGTAGAAATTTAGGGTTTACAATAGAGATCTCTCTATTGTCCACCAAATTTGACTAAAATCTGATCCAAAAGGCTGAGAAATGTTGAGATTGACTGAGCACAAGCTAGAGAAGGTGAGAGAATGCCAAAAAAGAGAGAAATTCACGAATTCTTCATGAGAAAGGCATGAAATCTGATTGTTGTCTGTACCAAACAGCATTTAAAGCTGTCACCAATTGCCAACTCTTGGGAAGACCAGAATTGCTGTCACCTGCTCCAATTGGGTCTTCTCTTGCTCTTGGCTGCCTCAAAAGGTTCTCCAATGGCTGTAGATCAAACCAGCAACATCTCCTCCCTCTCTCTTGCACCCTAGAATGCACCGAATACGTCTCTCCAGCCTCCAAAGACGTTTTTCAAACTTGCATGGGCATTTTTGCCAGGTGGCAGCCTTCAAAACCCATTTAAATGTTCATACTGAGAGCCATCATCACTGCTTGATTGCATCTCACAATATGAAGACATTGTTATAATTTCTCAGTAGAAAGCAAAAATCAGCACTAGCACAAAGCTTTGGCTTGTAACCGGGTGCCTCGAGCCCACCAAATCAAAGAATTGAGTGATACCCCAACAATGGAACCATGAAACCAGCCAATCTTCTTGGAAAGGGTGGTAAATAATCTAATTAAGTACTTAATTACAACAATTAACAAATTCACAAAACTGAAAATGCACACTTTACCACTTTAATCTTGGACATTGGACACCCTATTAGCCCCAAAACAACCGCCCCTTGTAGTATTTCTTTATCTTATATTACAAATGAAAGCACTACAACTAAGATCCTCTCATCTCCTCTACTAATCCAAGTATCTCTTACTATCAAAATTGGCCAGCAAGCCTCCAAACAAATTTGCCCCCTTGGTTTGCTCGAGAATTGGCCTTCACCCTGCTCCTTGAAAGACAAATTCAGCCCAAATCTAATATTGGCTGGCTAGCCTCTTGAATGTCCTTAAAATTCCTCAAATTCAACTACTAGAATTCAAGTCCTAGGCCCTCAATTTTAAGCACGCATCCCAATGCAGCTGTCAAAACCCTAATTTCTACTATAAATTAGGGTTTACAGCAGAGATTGATCGAAATCTCTTCCTTTGATAGCTCAAACTACTGGAAAATGTTGAGATAACTTGAGAGAAGACTGGAAAATGAGAGAAAATGCTATAGAGAGAGAAATTTCAGAGTTTCATTGCGAGAAACATTGAAAATTTGCTACTACTTTGCTCAAACAACTATGAAAGCTGTCACCTATAGCTTAGGATCACCAGAAAGATTGTTGCCCATCCTATATGCTGTCATCTACACCAAAAGGGCCTTGGGCTGTTGTCATTTGCTCTTGGAGGGCTCGAAACTACTGCCACAGATTTCCTTACTCTCTAACAACCTTCACCTCTCTCACAACCTTCAAAATATTAATTCTGAAAATTAATTTAATAATTATTCAAATGCTCAAAAAATTAATTTCACCAATCAATAATTAAATTGGCTAAGCCAATTTGTCTTTTAAGTATCCATGAGCAGTTATTAGCCCTTAGACTAGAATTAATTAATTAATTAATGCCTAGTCTCTAATGTCACCACTAACATTAGTGGCCAATAAACTAGTCTAGGCCCAAATCTAACACCAAGTACCACCTAGTACCTGTCAAACATAAATTATTATAACTTTTAACTTTGGCACTCACTGCATCCTCAGGGTCCTTGGCCTGTTACCATGAAACAACTACCATGTACATCACATGTGCTAAACAACCTTGCACATTTGATTAATAATTTAATTAAATGTTATCAGCAAGATTAAAGCATCTCAAAATTTCACGTCCCCATGATACTTAGCCTCAATCAAAGTGACACGGAGGCCTAAGGTCATCATATTACCATTGTAGCTCATCCATCATTCATCCATACTCTATGTTTCTAAGTCCATTCACTATTATAGTTTGCAAATTGCCATACACATTCTATATCTCCATTGCAAACCATACTTCTTTACATTGTCTTCACACACAACTAAAGGCATTGCCTTCACACAATGTGTATTTTTTGATAGTGTTCAAAGTCTCTCAATCACTTGAAGAAAATGAGTAATTGCACATTTCAAGAAATTTGTGTGCAATGAATTCATCATCTTGCTAGTTTGAGATGCCAATCTTTCATTTGGCTAAATTTCCAATTTTATGGATGCGAGGAGATTAATACTATCCTTTTCTCTAAAGGAATGAGTATTATTGCTGGCAATAACTACAGCATTTGGTGCTTTGGTATTAAGCCTTCATTCCCATCATTTTGGGCATCATCTCTTCTATTCTATCATTTCTAAATTTTCCTCTTATGGAGTCGGCATTATTGTACTACTAATAACCGCAACTACTTAGTGTTTTGGGTTCTAAGCCTTCATCCATAGTTTTGGAGATCATTCCCCTTATCTACTGTGGGAATTCAGCTGCTTGTATTTTCAGCCACAAATCTGCTTGAAATAGGCTTTCTCCTTTAAGACTTTTGTTGACCAGCTTTAGGAATTTCTAATATGCTAGATGTCTTCTCAACCTTGGGATTTTTACTTCTTTGCGACTGCTCGATGACTTATCAATAATTACTCCCTGGACCAAAGGTGCTTCTTGGAGGTCTATGAGGCAAAGTCACAAACTACTAGCAAACGAAATTTACAGCCCTTAATCTTTCCATTTTGTTTTCCCTTTCAATTTTATTTGTGGTCGATTAAGTGTGCTTATAAGTAATAAGATCCAGCATGTCAAACCACATTACAATGCAAAAACCCTCAATACAAAACAATTTTTCAGGTGGGTTCACTATATTTGTAGTCTAGGTTTTATACAAGCACATTCAAGATCTGCCACTTCAGTATCATGTATCATTCAAACCCTAGTTGTCCATAAACAAATAGAACTGTGGATCTAAGAATCATGAAAGTCATTAGTCAGCCTGAATATTTGAAATTGATCTCTAGATCAGTTACTCTGAGCTTGATTTTTATCTGACAAGATTTAGCCTAGCTTACTATACCAAAGCATGGCTTCCTTAGTCATACCTGAGCATATTTTCAGGTTCATTATTACTAAGTTCGGTTTTCCATCAGTCTTGTTCTTTTAAGGTAGATTTCCACTCCATCCATCCAAATCAGCTGTTTCACTCTTACAAAAATGCTGGTAACAACAGTGGTCAAATAGTCCCATTTTTATGCAGAGAGACAAATCCACGCATGTGACCATAGAACAACATTGGCACAGCTCCTCCTTGTGCCAAATCTTGCCCATATTGGAACTTTCCCCAAAATATGTTACCCAGTAGTTGCTGATTGTCCACCATAGCCTACCTATAGACTCTAACATGAATCCACATGCTGAGACAGATGCAGATTGCAACCCGTTGCTATCCTTCTAGGAGTAAGTTGAAAAAACTTGAACAATCTATAAACTTACGCTGACTGCAAGCACGTCCAACTGCTCAGTACCAAGTAACCAATACATCACAGTATTGGTCTGGCATCAATCTCGTACAGAATTGCAGACCATGGCAACGCATGCAGCATTCAGTATGTCCGTAAAGAACGCAGATAACTAAGTTTCACAATTCAAGTTCAGAGGTGAAAAACATTGCCATTCCTTGATCTGCTTTTCGGCCAAGTACGATAAGCAAGGCGAATCATCTAGTAACGCCGGTTGAGCTGCACATAATTCTACGAACATTGAAAGAACAACACACCTCCAGTATAACGCGATCCAAGAAGAAGCGAGCAGCAGGGAACAGGAGAGCAAAGGCAGGTATCATGATGAAGTCCTCGAAGCAAGGCTCTTTTTCCTCCTGCCATCCCTTGATCTGCAACCATGTAGCCAGCAAAGAACCGGCCATCTCTCTCTCTCTCTCTCTCTCTCTCTCTCTCTCTCTCTCTCTCTCGGTATATCGCGATATCAGTGGATGGCAAGCCCCAAGTAGACCAGACGTAAGATTGAGATGGCTTTTTTACGAGTCAGATGCTTCATTCAACCGAGACAGAAGTGGACCTCGCTTTGGTCAATGACGGAGTAAACTACATTTGTAGGTCCGCACTTATAAAGCCTTAATCGATTGGCCAATTATAAGTTATAACCCCTCGCCTCTAAGCTTATGTGTCATGCATGACTCATTACATTCTTACGTGGGTCTTTTTCGTCTCTAATGGGGAGATTATTGGTTAAGGTAAAGGGCTGCCCTCAAATTTGAAGGGTAAGGGGGAAAATTTTTAAGCTTTCCCTTCTTGAAACATTGCTGAAAATGTAGAATAACTTTCATAAGATAAGTACTTTTTTAAAATATACTTTTTAAATGAATGATTTTTTAAAAAGCATACTTCATCATAACTTATCTAGAGCTTCGTCCACTTCTAGCTAGCCATGCACTCCTATCCACCTGCTAGACCTACCCCCCAAACCGACTCACCAAAAGCATCCACCCACCACTGTTACTCCCTCCGTAGTTGACACCAGCCGCCACCACCCCTCCCTTGGTAGTTATTACAAGTTGAGTGGGCACTCTCCTCCACGTGATGGAGAGAGAGAGAGGGGGGGGGGGGGGGGGGGGGGGGGGGCACCAAAGTAACATCCATCCCACCACCACCCCTCCCTTTGCAATCGTTGGCCGCTAGTTAAGTGGGCAGCCTCCTCCATAGCGTAGAGAGAGAGAGGGGGGGTGGAAATATGTTAGTGGGGAGAGAGAGAGAGGCGGTGAGAGATTAGAGAGGGGTGGTGGAGAGAGGTTAGAGAGAGAGGGAGATGGCTGGTGAGAGGTTAGTCAGAGAGAGGGCTGGGGTTAGAGTGAGGGAGAGAGGGTGAGAATGTTTTGGTGGGAGAAGAGAGAGAGAGAGAGAGAGGGGTGGTTAGTTAGAGAGACAGGAGTTAGAGAGAGAGGGGGAAGAGGGGGAGTGAGAAGTTAGTTAGAGAGAGGGGTGGTTAGTTGGAGACAAAGAGAGAGAGAGAGGTGTAAAGGGGTGGTTAGAGAGAGGGGGGGAGAGGAGGAGTGGGAGTGGGAAGTTAGAGAGAGGGGTGGTTAGTTGGAGACAAAGAGAGAGAGAGAGAGATGGGGGGAGGGAGGGAGAGAGAGAGGGGGTGAGAGGTTAGTTAGAGAGAGATGGGGGGAGTGAGAGATCGATTACACAAAGAGAGGGGGGAAGTGAGAGATTAGTTAGAGAGAGAGAGAGAGAGGGGAGAGATAGGTGATGAGAGGTTAGTTAGAGAGAAAGAGGGAACGAGAGAGGGGTAGGTTAGTTGGTTTGTTAGCTAGGTGGGAGAGAGAGAGATGTGTGGTGAGAGAGTAATGATTTTTAGTTTAGTTGGTTTAAGTTTTATCTTAGTTTGGTTATTAGTTTATTTGTTATTTATTAGTTTGCTTATTAGTTTATTTGTTATTTATTAGTTTGCTTATTAAACTTTAGTTTATTTATTTATTTATTTTTAATTGTGGCTTGGTTATTGGTTTGTTATTTTTTATCAATTTATTAATTTTTTGGTAGATTTATTAATCATTTATCGATTTGTGTGTGTGTGTGTGATGTTGGTTTGCTTATTTATTTGCTTTGTGTGCTACTCTTTGTTGGTGTTTTGGTTGCAAGTTTATGAGTAGAGGAGTTTTATTTGCGAGGCTTGGTCTTTCAAGTAGTTTTCGATGACTATTGTCCAAGTTGGTAATCTCTCTCTCTCTCCTCTCTCTCTCTCTCTACATGGGTTGTAGTTTTGTTGTATTTGGTTTCTCTCTCTCTCTCTACATGGGTTGTAGTTTTGTTGTATTTGGTTTATTAGAGAGAGAGAGAGAGAGAGAGAGAACGTGTTTTTGTTAGTTTTTTAGTTTAGATTAGTTTTGTTAGTGTTATTAGTTAGAGAGAAAGAGAGAGATGGTTGTTTATTTGGTTTATTATCGGTTTATGCATTTTTTATGTTAGAGAGAGAGGGGGTAGGTTAGTTTGTTAGTTAGATAGGTTGGAGAGAGAGAGAGAGAGAGAGAATATATATTAGTTTGGATTAGTTTTGTTAGTGTTATTAGTTAGAGAAAAAGAGGGAGAGATTTGTTTATATAGTTTATTGTTAGTTTATGCTATTATTAATGTTAGTGCAAGTTAATATTAGTAAGATCTCTCTCTCTCTCTCTCTCTCTCTCTCTCTCTCTCTCTCTCTCTCTCTCTCTCTCTCTCTCTCTATTCTTCTTCTTCTTCTCTCTCTTTCTTCTCCTTTTCTCTCTCTCTCTCTCTCTTCTTCTATCTTTCTCTCTCGCTCTCCTTCTTCTTCTGCTCTCTCTCTCTCTCTTTATTATTATTATTCTCTCTCTCTCTCTCTCTCTCTCTCTCCTCTTCTTATTGGTTTATTAATTTAGCTTAAATTGTTAGTTTTGTTAGAGAGAGAGAGAGAGAGTTTGTTGGTTGGAGAGAGAAAGTTAGGTATGTTAGTCAATTAGTTGGGTTGGTTAGTTTATTTGTTTAGGTTGGATTGTTAGTTTTGATTAATTTTATTGGAGAGAGAAAAAGAGAGAGAGAGAGTTTTGTTTATGTTAGTGTTAGTTTTATTAGTAGGTAGGCAATTAGTTTTGTTAGTGGGTTAGTCAGTCAAATAGATAGGTTTGTTAGTTTTGTTTGGTTATTTGTTTACACACACACATATATCCCCAAAGGACTTTTTTCGAGGTATAGGTGTAAATAATGAAAATCCAATCGATATTGGATATTCACATCGATCATACAATGTTTTGGGTGATCAAAAACATATCATTTGATATTAATACAATGTCAAAAACTTTTATTATATGAGCTAAGTGGAATACTTTGGAGATTTGCTTGGAAAATCATTTGAAAATATAGCCCCTTTAGACTTTAGAACAGTGCCAATATTAGACTTTATGCATTAGAAGGCTAATCCAATGACATCTGGGAGTTTTCGCTATTTCTAAATTTTGAGAATAGTTTATAGGCCCCTCAAGGTTAACGTATGCATTTTGTGCAGTATGGAGGCTTCAGAAGCAAATAAGAATGTGTGTGTATCAAATGTTATATAGTGCACTCCTAATATGCAAGTGAATATATGCAAAATCAAGGAGATCACAAGGAAGAAGGCGGTCTATTGTGTGCTCAAGCATGTTGGAGGGCATAATAGTTATGTGTCAAGAATTACATGGTGGGGGGACTTACTTGAGTTGTTGTACCAAATACATATTATACTCATAAGAGGAAGCTCTCTCAAGAACACAAGAAGGGAGATGGAGGCCAAAACATTTTCTTGCTGGTTTTTTTCTTCTTCTTACTCACACAATGCAATGTGAAAAAAGTATAGATAAGATACAATATAAAGGAAAGTGGCCCTACTAAGTCAAATAGTGCATAATTGACTATACTAATCAACTAATACTATAACTATGCCAAATGTACGTAGGTGCAACAAACTAAATATAATTAGTGATAAGCTAGTGGTAATGTGAAGATCATAATGACCACTGATATGCTAAGTATAGAAATGCAGACCCATCTAACTAGGCAGTCTATCATCAATGTCTGCACATATTGAGCTTGCCATCTCATCACCCCCTCTCAAGCTCAACTCTATCTCTGCAACTCCAAGTAAGCTTCAAAATTTTCGAAGCTTCTTTGCACCCAATATCTTTGTAAAAATGTCAACTATCTGATCGTATGTATCGATATATATTAAGTCAATCTCTCTTGCAAGTACCTTCTCTCTCACAAAGTGATAATGCACCTCAATGTGTTTTGTTCTAGCATGGAACATTGGCTTCCTAGCTAACTTTTATATTGCTCATGTTATCACAACGAATGACAATTTGACCTTCTCCCTGCACATCCAAATCACCCAATAACTTTTGGAGCCATACCACCTCACATGCTGCCACCCATAGCAACACCTCTATACTCAACCTATGTACTCGATAAAGCAACTATAGATTGCTTTTTGCTACTCCGCATAATTGTTTCACTACTAAGGGAAAACATGAATCCACTACTAGATCTTTTGTCAAATATACTACCAGTCCAATTTGCATTTGTGTATCCCAAATACCTATATATCCTTCCCTGTCTCATAAAAAAGGTCCATAATGCAAAGTGGACTTCACATACCTCAATATGCATCTAACTACATCCAAACGAGGCCATCTGTATAAATAGACTAACAAGGCCAATATCATAACTGGCCTTGTGATAGTCATGTAAATCAAACCCCCTATTATCCTCTTGAACATAGTAGGGTCTTCTATCTCATCCCCAACATCAACACTCAACTTCACATTTTGTTTCAATTGCACTGAAAGAGGCTTACACATTGTCATACCATACTTAGATAACATATCTAAGTCATATTGTCTTTGGGATAGCCATATGTCATCGTCACATTGATCACGTTAATACCAAGAAAGTACCTTAGCTCACCCAAATTCTTCATCTCAAACTTTATATTCAAAAAGTCCTTAACCTCAGTAATCCCACTCTCACTATCATCTGTAATAATCAAGTTATCTACATAGATGACTACGATGAACAAGCATGTATCTCCCTTTCTTACATAAAGTGAGTGGTTAGCATCAGAAATATAAAAGTCGATATTGACAAGATACTCTCCAATCTTGTCAAGACGATGCTCTAGGTGCTTGCTTTAGCCCATAGAGTGCTTTTTTTAACTTGCACACATATGTGGAGTGCTCTAAATCCTCATAACTTGCTTATTTCTCTATATACACCTCTTCTTTTCACCATGTAAGAAGGGATTCTTGACATCCATTTGCTACAAATTCCAACCTTTGGCTAATGCCAAAGCAATCATGTATCTAATAGTTGCCATCCTAGCAACTAGATTGAATGTCTCTTTATAATCTATGCTATATGTTTGAGCATAGCCTTTTATAACGAGCCTAGCCTTATACTTGCTAATAGAACCATCAACATTATGCTTAATTTTGTAAACCCACTTACACCCAATAGCATTCTTGCTCTTAGGTAATGGTTCTAAATCCCAAGTTTTCTTGGCTTCCAATGCAGTCAACTCCTCATCCATTGCTACATCCCAATGAGCATGACCAACAACATTCTCAAAATAAGTGGGCTCAATATCCTCAACTACCTTTACCATATAAGCATAATGGTGAGCTGCATAACCTTCAAAACCAAATCTTTTAACAAGGTATCTAACCTTGTTAGACTTGTGCACCATAGGATCACTTAGTGGAGCCTTTATGTTACCATGTACTCTCTATGTACCTAGTGTCTTGATTGAAGGAATACCAAGCTCATCATCCAACCTCTCTGAACCACCGAAACCTTTATGAAATGCCAAATGACTAGTAGATGCATCATTACCATCTGATATTTTCTTCTTCTCTTTGTCTTTACCTGCAATACTTGTAGATGTACCAATTGCTCATCTATAAAAAAATTACATCCCTGCTCACTCTAAACTCACCTTTGATAGGGTTATAACAATGATACTCTTTCTGCTCTAAAGAGTATCCAATAAAAATACATTTTTCAGTCTTTAGATCAAGCTTCTTTCGCAATTCATCTAGCACATGAACATATACAATACAATCAAACACTTTCAAGTGTGACACATCGGGCTTTTTGCATGCAAATAATTCTTTGGGAATCATCCTATGAACTGTTGTTATAGGAGTTTTATTCATAATATAGACAACAATATGAATAACTTCAGACCAAAACTATTTTGGTATATTCTTTTCAGCCATCAATGCAAGTGTAACTTCTGTAATATGTACATTTTTCCTTTCTATAACCCCATTTTATTGTAGGGTATACCTGCAAATAAATGGTCTCTTAATCCCATGAGACCTCAAAAAGTCACTGAACTCATTAAAGAGGTGTTTTCCCCCTCCATCTGACCTCAAGCACTTAACTTTCAAGCTTGTTTCTTTTTCAACAATAACCTTGAAAGTTTTGAAGTGCTCAAACATATCACTCTTTTTCTTCATGATGAATAGTCATCAATAAATGTGATATAGTATTTGTTGCCACCAAGAGATATGTTCTATGTAGCCCCCAAATGTCTATATGCACAACATCAAGTATATTTCTACTCACATCTCTATCATGTGAAAAAGGTTGTCTTGCTTGCTTACCAAATTAACATGCTTCATACACTTTATGAAATTTTGCAACTCTAAAAGCAAACAACCCTGTAACCAATTCTTCGGACTACATTAAATTCAACCTTTGCACATTTGCATATCCAATGCGTTTATGTTGTATTTCAAGGTTTGCTTTAGCATATATAGCAATATTTATAGTAGAAATTTCAACATCTAAAGTGAATATGCGGCCAACATCTACTTTCTTCTATGTGTTGGGGGTAAAGGTGCCTCTGCCTAGCCGTCCGTGTATTACTACACTGATAGTACCCACCACTACACATTGCAAGTGGTGGGTGCCCATCACCATCACTTTATTCTTTATTCTTTTAGTGACAGTTTGAATAAAGGAAGGCCCGGTCACACACTGTGACTATTGGAGTTTCCATTTGTGTCTCTCTCTCTTCTTGCTCTTGCTTTCCACCATAGCTCACTTCCAAGCAAGCTTCAATCCTTCTCACCTTTCAACTGGTATCAGAGCAAGGCTTTCCGAGCTTGGTTCGTGGCATTCTTAGCTTCCATTCAAATACCTACAGCATTGGTTTCCTTCCCGGCATCCATAGCCGACCTTCTCGAGCTCCCGTCACTCCCCGGCTTCCCGAACAAACCTTCCCGGCCTATTGAGGCACCCTCAAGGCATTACTACAGAGGTATTGAAGTGTTCTTTTAGTGCTTTTATTTAGTTCTTGGGTTGCAGTCAATTAGGGCAGCCATAGCTCAAACCCTTGGAGCTTGGATCTTGCTCCCTCTTGCATTTGGGCACTTGAGGCTTGTTGTGTGTCTCCTTGGGTACCCCCTGGAGCTTCCTTACCATCCTGACTAGCATAACAATAGCAACAGAAGCCCTCACTAGATCAACGTGATTAGCACCTGATCTACAGGCTCCTTGGACAGCTCATCTCCCACTTACTGAAGGTCATGCTCTGCTCCTGGATCAATGTGGCACCCTTGGCATTGATGCTTGACATGCTTTGAAGCCTCCCGAGCCTTGGACATTGATTTGAGGTCTTATAGCACTATTTTGAAATAGTTTACAATAGCCTACAAACATTAAATGTCAAGGATACACTAACTGTTGATGCCTATGCTTGTTTGGTGCTTCCTAGTTAAGCAGTTTGATATCTATTGATGATTGATTGTTTGGGGGATGTAAGGCACATGTTATGCCATCATTTTGGATCGATTTTCTTGCTGAAAATACTCAATTTTGAATATAAATCACAGCTATACCACAATTGGTTGAAACCAATTACCACATGTTTGGTTATGCATATTGGTTTTGGGCTATGTCTTTGGGATATACAATAAGTATTGACCTTCGGGGTATGACATCGAGCTTGTCTTTGGTTCTAGATCTTTATTTGCACTCGAGATCAACTTTGGAATGCATTTAATGCTCTGTCTTGGATGTACATATGGCATGTATGCTACCTATGTCTAACAGGTCTTGACATGCTTGGCTTATGCCACTATTACATGCTCGTTACATTGTTTGGAGCCGATTGCTACTAGTGCCTTGACTTGCCTTGCATCTGGCTTCCCGAAACTTACTTGGGATATTTCTTAGCTTGCTAGAGTTGTATTTGGGATACAATTGATGTCTATCGATGCTATACTTGGAGGCTACATAGCTTATATGCTCTCGATGTCTTATTGATGTCTAGTCTTGGATCTTTCATTGTTGGTGCTCTCATATGCCTTTCTTGAGCTTCTTGGCTTGATCCATACGGCTTTTGTGCCAGTGGGCGCATCGTTGGATGTTTGACATACATTGAGCAGGTGGTATATGCTATTGAGCTTTGAGTCTTTTTGAGACTGGGATCTTCTTCACTTGGATGTTACATGGTTGATATGATGTGGTCCATATACATGTACTTGGGCTAATTTGGGCTTCGCACTCCCTGAGCATACACCTCTTTGTGTCAGGTCTTTCCAGTGTTGTGTACACTTTGCCTTATTACACAGGGGGTGTGCCGGCTTACTGACAGATTCTTTTGACATGCTTGTGTATTTGCTCAATGCCCGTATGATTGTCATATGCTAATTTATGACTGCTTGATGCTGGTTATGCTTTAACAGTCCGTGGTTGACTTGGTGCATTGATTTTGCCTACATTTTGCTCTCATTGTACATGGCTGTAATTTATTACAACAAGCAGTTATGTATGGACTGATGTGGAATTTTCATGCTAAATCATCCTGATTTTATGTACTTTTGATGGTCATTTTGCCTTGGTTTTGGTGGTATTTTGGCTGTTTCAATAGAAAACAGCAAGCAGTTTTAAATTGTCTATACTGTTTTGGACTGCATTATGGGTTTTTCTTCCACTGATATTGCTATCTTCAACATCACTAAGCTTGATGTACGAATTATGCCTATTGGAAGAACCAAGTTTGGAAAGTATTGGTGTAGAAATTGCAGATAAAGCCACTAAGGATGCATGGCGAGCAGCCTAAAACTATGACTGATGACAAGTGGGATGAGCTTGATGAGTTATGCAAGTCCACCCTCATCTTGTCTCTCACTGAACATGTGCATTACAATGTGATTGAGGAATCATAGAGTGCTTGGCAGCTTTGGGATAAAATTAAGAATCTCTATGACAACAAAAGACTAGTAAGTCAGATATATTGGCTGAAGCAGCTTATGGACCTGCGCATGAAGGAGAATATGACAATGTCTGCTCATTTGAGCCAGTTTCATGCTATTCTCAAGAACTTAACTTTGCAGGGTATTACCTTTAATGATGAGGTTACTCCATTGTTTTTGCTTGGGACTTTGACTGAGTCATGGGATGTATTCCGCACTGCCTTATGTGCTCCTGCTACTATTTTGAACTTGCTTGATGTAGAGAGTGCTCTTCTGCAAGAAGAGATCAACCGTAAGAACTTGGTTGCCTCTCGTATGTTGCATGCTTTGACTGTTAGAGGCAGAGATGGTAATGGCAAGAATGATCGTGGGAATGGCCATGGCAGAGACTCGCAAAAGTCTAGGTCTAAGTCACGTGGTAAGTCGTGCAACAAGTCTCATGGGAGCAATGTTAATGTGACATGTGATCATTGCGGCAAGAAGGCTCATATACGCCCATAATGCCATGAGTTGCGCAATGAGAGGCGCAAAGAAAAGGGGAAAGACAAAGTACAAGAAAAGTCCTTTGTACAAGAAAAGTCCTCTGATCAAGGAGATAAATGTCATGCGGACTGATGACTCCGATGGGGAGTATGTACTTGTAGCTAGTTCTTGTGATGCTACATTGTTGACCAATGTTCACTCTGTATGCACAGTGCTAGCTTTTGGATTCTGGTGCTTCATTACATGTTACACCATGCCGTGAGTGGTTCCAGTCCTACCGCACTGTCTCTGGTTCAGTTCACTTGGGTGATGATAGGTCACTTGCTATTGTTGGCATTGGGAATGTACGGTTGCAGTTCTCTATTGGCAGTACTTTTCTATTACAAGATGTATGTCATGTACCTGCGCCTACATAGTCTTATGTCTGCAAGGCAGCTTGATGAAGTTGGGTTTCATGTTTCATTTGGGGATTCTGCCTGGAAGATCACCCATAGTGGCAGACTTGTGCTTGCTAGAGGTGCCAAAGCTAACGCCCTCTATCCTCTTGTAGTTGATGGGTCCTTTGTTGACCATATTTTGTTAGTGGGTTCCATCCCACATGTATCTCTTTGGCATGCCCATTTGGGCCATATGTCCTTGAAGGGAATGAAAATGCTTTCTGGTTTGCAGTACTTACCGCCCCTTGACTTTGCATGTTTTGATTCATGTGAGCATTTTCTTTATGGCAGACCGACTAGGAATACACATAAGAAGTCTGGTAGGACACACATGAGTGAGCCCCTGGCATTGGTACATTCGGATGTCAGTGGGCCCATGCCCTATTAGTCTATGGGTGGTGCAAAGTATTTCGTGACCTTCATTGATGATTTTTCGCATAAAGTCTGGGCTTACCCCATTAAGCTTAAGTCCGAAGTCTTGGCTGTGTTTCAGAGATGGCTTGCATTGGTTGAGAACCAAACTGGACATAGGCTGAAATGCCTTAGGACTGACAATGGGGGAAAATATGTGTCATGTGCTTTTGAGCAACTATGTGACAAGAGGGGTATTAAGCATCAGTTGATTGCTCCCTATAACCCATCCCAAAATGGTTTGGTTGAGAGAATGAATAGAACCATCCAAGAGCGTGTACGCAGTATGCTTAGCCATGTAGGCTTACCAAAGAGCTTTTGGGCTAAAGCAGTCAGTACATCTATGCATGTCATAAATAAATCACCTTCTAGTGGTTTGGATTTCTAGGTTGCAGAGGAGGTATGGACTGGGAAACCTCCGTCTTATACGTATCTACGTGTCTTTGGATGTGAGGCATTATACCATGTGCCCAAGGACAAGCGTACTAAGCTGGATCCTAAGAGTGTCAAATGCATTTTCCTTGGCTATGGAGGTGCAAGCGAGATGGGTTATCACCTCTGGGATCTGCAGGCGCGGAAAGTCATCTGTAGCCATGATGTAGTCTTCCATAAAGACAAGATGTATCAGCAGCCTAAGAAGGTGGTAGAGATATGTAGGATTGTATTCCAGGAGGAGCCACGAGCTCCTGCATAGCTAGTTGGACAGCCTGCAGCAGCAGTTGGTACACATGGCCAGAGTGTTGGACAGGCAGTAGAGCATGTCGTGAGATGGTCTACTAGAGATAGATGTCCACTTGATATATTTGAGCCCTCGATGCACTATGTCTTGGTTACAGATGCAGGAGAGCCTCTCACCTATGATGAGGCTATGCGCAGGGGTGACAGTCACTCTTGGGAGAGGGCTATGCAGTCAGATAGATTCCTTGCACAAGAATATGACTTGGGATTTGGTTGCATTGCCTCAGGGAAAGAAGGATTTGCCATGCAAATGGGTGTACAAGCTGAAAAGTACCCCTGGAAACCCCAAGCCGGCTTATAAGGCAAAACTTGTCACTAAGGGTTTTAAACAGGAGCATGGAGTTGACTTTAATGAAGTCTTTTCTCTTGTGGTCAAGATGGCCACCCTACACTTGGTTTTGGCCTTAGTCATGGCCTTAATCGCACAGCTTGACTTGGACATGTATCAAATGGATGTCAAGACTACATTCTTGCATGGGGATTTGCATGATGAGATATACATGGAGCAGCCTAAGGGCTTTGTAGAACCTGGCAGGGAGCACCTCGTGTGCAAGTTGAAGAAAAGTCTTTATGGCTTGAAGCAGGCACCTAGGGAGTGGTATCATAAGTTTGAGACCTTTATACAATCATAGGGTGTTAGATATGATCAATGCCCCACCCTCATTAGGTGCTACCAATGATCCATGGTGCTCAAAGTTGTAAGGCCCCCATTATGAGGAGAAGCCAAGTGTGAGCCCGGACATTGGTGGAGTCCTGACTTGTATATCAGATGAGGTCTATGTGACCGGATGGCAAAAAGGTGACCATTGTGGGTCTAATCTTTGGGTTAGACAGAGTGGTTAAGCTGATAGCAACTCGAGGTGCATTGCATCGAGTTGCGGTAAAGGAAATATTCCCTGGCCGACTAGTGGAGCTCATATGGTAGGTCGGTCAGCAGGCCGACCTAACGACCTTCGCAGGCTATAAAAGCTAAACCCCTTCGCAGCCATCATTCACTCATCTTTCACCCAGTCAGAGTTGTTGTTCCAGCTAGCCTTAAGCTCTTCACCTATCTTCTGTCTAGATCGCCATCTAAGCTTCACACAGTGGAAGCGCACGGGTGGACAGAGCCATGTTTGTATCAGTTGTTTGGAGTTAAAGAATTTACTGATTCTCCTCTTATCTGTTGTGTACTCTCTATCTCTTTCTCAGATTCTGTTCGTTGCGCCGTGTAATATTTTACATGGTATCAGAGCCCAGGGGGCTCTAGAGATCGGAGAGCGTGCAAGAGGCAAAGGCTTCAACAGCAAAGAGAAACTATGTCGATTCCGGGAAGCGGTTCTAGCGCATCAGGAAGCGGTGCAGGAGGTGGTGCTGCTGTACCGGCTATTCAAACACTGAGGATTCGTCCACCAACCTTCAGCGAAGGCAAGTTAGATGGTACAAACTACACCTTGTGGAAGTTCAAAATTACAACTATCCTTGATTCTTATGAGCTTCTGGAGATTGTGTTGGGGACTGACGCAGAACCACAGCCTACCCCCGACCCATCAAATCCTAGTGTGATGATTCCTCCGAATGCAGATCTTCTACGAGCTTGGAAACGAAGGAATGCAGATGCATTGTGTGCCTTAGTTACAAGCTGTTCTGACAGTGTTTTGACTTTGATTCAGCATACAACCAAAGCGTCAGAAGCTTGGAATGTACTAAGGAGTCAGTATGAAACACAAAACCAAACAAGGATTCAAAACTTGGAGAATCAACTAGCAGCGGAGAAGTTTGCTGAAGGAGAGACGGTTGAAGCATTCATCACTCGGATTAAGAATCTGCGCGACCAGATGGCTGGTGCTGGGATACAAAAGACTAGCGAAGAGCTAGCTCGGAGGTGTCTTCGGATTTGTCCACAAAAGTTTGATGGACTAGTAACTGCCCTTAATACTCAGGTGAGACCTCAAGCTTTGACTTTTGAGGAGTTTTGTGCATTATTAATGGAGGAGGAGTTGAGGCTGAAAGCCTGAGAAGGAAGCAACAATGGAGATGCTGCATTCTTTGCCAATGCAAAAGGCAAAGGCGTTTTCTCTACCAAAAATGATAGTGACAAAAAGAAGAAGGGCGGCAAGAAGAAGTTTCAAGGAGAGTGCTTCTACTGTAAGAAGAAAGGACATGCAATTGCAGATTGTCGTGTCAAGAAGGCAGATGAAAAGAATGGTACCCTTAAAAGTAAAGGGAAAGAGACAGCCAATACGGCTGAAGCAGAGTTGGAATTATTCATGGCGACCATTGAGGAAGTGTGCTCCTCGGCGCAAGAAGAATCTACCACTGACTCTTGGGTGTTGGATAGTGGGGCCTCCCGTCACATGACCAACAAGAAAGGTCTATACAGTTCTATGCAGCCTCTACAAGAATCCATCACTGTGACGGTTGTAAATGATGCTAAATGCCCTGTTGCGGGCACAGGTACTATTTCTTTTGTTGCTGCAAATGGTGAAGTCAAAAAGCTTTCAAATGTGTTGTATGTTCCCGAAATCAGGAGAAATCTCTTATCAGTTGCTGCCATAACTGATCTTGGTCATGAAGTGAGGTTCAAGAAGACATGTGCAGAAATTATTGATAGTGCTGGCACAATTGTTGGCAAAGGAGAAAGAAGGAACAACCTGTATGAGCTAAGTGCTCTTACAGCCACCGCTGGAGTGGGCACAAGTAAGCTTTGGCATGAAAGGTTTGGACACATCGGATTTGCAGTATTGAAGGAGATGCAAAAGCAAGGTATGGTTGCTCACCTACGTACAATAACTGAATTGAAGGAACCATGTGAAGCTTGTATGATGGGTAAGCAACAAAGAAAGGCATTTCCACAAGAAAGCAAGAATAGAGCACAGGCTCCTCTAGAGTTGGTGCATGCTGACTTGTGTGGTAAGATGCCTACACAGGCCTTGGGGGGATCTTCTTATTTTATGTTGATTGTCGACGACTACAGTAGGAAGATGTGGGTGTACTTCCTTCGTGATAAGGCTCAAGCTTTTGGTAAGTTTAAAGAATGGCTAATACTTGTTGAGAATGAAACAGGGAAAAGTGTGAAGAAATTTAGAACAGATGGTGGTGGTGAGTTCAACTCAAAGGAGTTTGAAGGCTTTTGCAAGAGCAAAGGGATCAAGCGTCAATTGACGACGCCTCACACACCTCAGCAGAACGGTGTTGTGGAACGCAGGAATCGCACCATTGTGGAGATGGCAAGATGCATGCTAAAGGGCAAGGGATTGCCTAACCATTTTTGGGCTGAAGCTGTTAATACTGCAGTCTACATTCTAAATCGGAGCTATACAAAGGCTCTCAAGGGAAAAACACCTCATGAGGCTTACACTGGTAAGAAACCATCTATCTCACATTTCAGAATTTTTGGATGTGAATGTTATGCACATGTTCCAAATGAGAAGAGAAACAAGTTACAACCAAAAAGCAGAAAATGTATCTTCTTGGGTTATAGTGATGAGCAGAAGGCTTACAAATTATATGACCAAGAGGCAAAGAAGATCATCGCGAGCCGTGATGTGGTGTTCAAGGAGGAGCCGCATACAGTGGAGGAGGAGAAGGCAAGTTCTTCCACTTTATCATCAAGCGAAGAAGTAGTCCACTATGAACCTGTCCCGAGAGCTATCCCTATCCTTAAGGAGGAGGAAGCATCATCTTCAGATGATGAGGAAAAAGTTCACCAACCTGACATCACCCCACCGGAAAAGCCATTGCCGCGCTGGGTGAAGCAGCTCTATGACCACAATAGTCCTATGCATGCATCTGTTGAGGAGAAGGCAGACGGACCAAGGAGGTCTCAGAGAATAGAGGAGAAAAGGAGAGCTTCTGCTCACATAGTCAATATGGCCTTGATGGTTGAGATTATGAGAGAAGTAAAGGAGCCAACTGACTTAGAAGAAGCACTTGCAGATCCATCATGGAAGGCTGCTATGCAGGCGGAGTATGACAGCATAATGAAGAATGACACTTGGGAGCTAGTGGATCGACCAGCAAAGCGGAAGGTTATTGGCACCAAGTGGATCTGGAAGGTAAAGTACAAGGCTAATGGTACCTTAGAAAAGTACAAAGCTAGACTGGTTGCCCAAGGATTTTCACAAGTTGAACGGTTTGATTTTCAAGAGTCATTTGCCCCAACTGCCAGAATGACCACTATTCGCACGGTACTTGCAGTGGCTGCCCACAAGAAGTGGCCAGTGTACCAAATGGATGTTAAGTCAGCGTTCTTAAATGGTGACCTCAAGGAGGAGGTGTATGTGGCTCAGCCACCAGGGTTTGAGGCCCCCCATTCTGAGAACAAAGTGTGTAAACTAAACAAGGCATTGTATGGGCTGAAACAAGCCCTCAGAGCATGGTACCAGCGGATAGATAGGTTCTTTTTAAACCTAAACTTCAAAAGATGTGCCTCAGATGCTAACTTGTATGTTTACAGGGATGGTAAAAAGTCTGTAGTGATTGTCCTATATGTGGACGACCTTCTTATTACAGGTGACTATGAAGATATGATCAACCAAACTCGAAAGGCTTTGAGTTCTGAGTTTGAAATGACAGACTTGGGCTTGTTGCACTATTGTTTGGGGATTGAAGTCTGGCAAGAGCCAGGAAAGATCTTCATCTCTCAGAAGAAGTATGCATGGGAGATCTTGAAGGCATTTGGCATGACCGAGTGCAAGGAGATAGCTACACCTATGGAGGTGAATGCAAAGTTATCCGTCGAGGATACATCAGCACTAGCAGACATTGGGAGGTATAGGAGGTTGGTCGGCAGTCTGATCTACTTGTGTAACACCAGACCAGATATCAGTTTTGCTGTTGGTGTTTTGAGCAGGTTCTCAAACAAACCTCATGAGAGTCATTGGAAGGCTGGGATGCGGGTGCTCAGATACTTGAAGAAAACTCTTGACTATGGTATCACATACAGTTTCGGAACCTCTCTTGTGGGGAACTGTGACTCAGATTGGGCATGAGACATTGATTCCAGGAAGTCAGTTTCTGGTTATTGTTTCTCTTTGGGTTCAGGAATTTTCTCTTGGATTAGTAAGAAGCAACCAACAGTGGCATTGTCTTCTACCGAAGCAGAGTACAAGGCAGCTTGTTTTGCTGCATGTGAGGCCGTATGGTTGAGAAGGATTCTATGGCATATGGGAGTGCAGGATGAAGAACCAACTGTGTTGAGATGTGACAATCAGAGTTACATCGCCATTGCCAAAAATCCAGTGTTTCATGCATGCACCAAACATATAGAGATCCAGTATCACTATGTGCGTGATTTGATGGAGGATGGGATAGTGGAATTGGTCTACTGTCCAACAGAGGAGAATGGAGCAGATATCTTCACCAAAGCACTTACGAAGGATTTGCTTCAAGTTCATCTTCAGAGACTCGGCATTGGGCCAAGGAGATAGTTCACCTATGGGTGGACATTGAGGGGGGGTGTTAGATATGATCAATGCCCCACCCTCATTAGGTGCTACCAATGATCCATGGTGCTCAAAGTTGTAAGGCCCCCATTATGAGGAGAAGCCAAGTGTGAGCCCGGACATTGGTGGAGTCCTGACTTGTATATCAGATGAGGTCTATGTGACCGGATGGCAAAAAGGTGACCATTGTGGGTCTAATCTTTGGGTTAGACAGAGTGGTTAAGCTGATAGCAACTCGAGGCGCATTGCATCGAGTTGCGGTGTAAGGGAGTTAAAAGGGGCCCCTATTGTGGGGTCCGGGGGCCGCGGAAGCGGCCCCTAGCTGGGGGGTCCCAGGGGGGCCAACAGCCCCCCTGGCGGGGGTCCGGGCGCAGCGCCCCCGGCTTGATGGTAAAGGGAATATTCCTTGGCCGACTAGTGGAGGCTCATATGGTAGGTCGGTCAGCAGGCGGACCTAACAATCTTTGCAGGCTATAAAAGCTAAACCCCTTCGCAGCCATCATTCACTCATCTTTCACCCAGTCAGAGTTGTTGTTCCAGCTAGCCTTAAGCTCTTCACCTATCTTCTGTCTAGATCGCAATCTAAGCTTTACACAGTGGAAGCGCATGGGTGGACAGAGCCATCTTTGTATCAGTTGTTTGGAGTTAAAGAATTTACTGATTCTCCTCTTATCTGTTGTGTACTCTCTATCTCTTTCTCAGATTCTGTTCGCTGCGCCGTGTAATATTTTACATAGGGCTACAGTAGGAGTGCTATGGATCCGTGTCTTTAGATGAAGACAACCCGTGATGGCTCCTTGCTTATTTTGGTACTTTATGTGGATGATATGTTGATAGTAGGGAAAGCTCATGATGAGCTGGATGCTCTTAAATCTCAGCTGAAGAAGAGGTTTGAGATGAAGGATTTGGGACAAGCCTCTCACAGTTTTGTATGCGCATTAAGCGCGACAGGCATCAAGCATCAGGGACTATACCTCTCACAGAGGGAGTACATTCATAAAGTCCTTGAGTGTTTCCGCATATAGGACGTAAAGCCTATTGGCTGTCCATTACCTTCTTATGTGAAGGTTTCACAAGCCGATTGTCCGCATACAGATGAGTAGAGGGCTGAGATGGCCGAGATCCCTTATGCATCAGCCATGGGTAGTTTGATGTATGCCATGATAGCCACTCGTCCATATATTGCCTTTGCAGTTGGTGTTGTGGCACACTATATGGCTACACCTGGAAAAAGCATTGGGATTCTGTAAAGGGTATCATGAGATACTTGAAGGGCACAGTAGATATGTGTATTTGCTATGGCAGCCAGGATACAAGAGTTTTAGGCTACACAAACTCTGATTATGTAGGACATGCAGATAGTAGAAAGTCCACTTCTGGCTATGTCTTTACTAATGTTGGAGGTGCTGTTTCTTGGATGTCCATGGTTCAGAAATGTATAAATCTCTCTACCACTGAGGCCGAGTATGTTGTAGCCACTGAGGCTTGCAAGGAGGCCATATGGTTGGGCTGTTTGGTTCATGACCTTGGGATTGATACTATCCCTATGCTGCATTTGGATCCTATGAGTGCTATTCAACTAGCCAAGAATCCCGTCTTCCATTCGAAGACAAAACACATTGAGGTAAGGTATCACTTCATATATGGGGTCGTTGAGGATAAGTCTATTGACCTTGTCAAGATCTCTATTGATGAAAATCTTGCAGATGAGCTCACGAAAAGCCTCACTATTGAGCACTTTGCCTTCCTCACGAGATTGATAGTCGTTGGATGAGATGACATTTTTTCCTCATCCTGTTGTACATGTGTACATTGTATTGTCTTCTCTTTTTCTTTTCCCTCCTCACTAGGGCAGATTCGCCTTTAAGTGGGAGGTTCTTGGGGGTAAAGGTGCCTCTACCTAGCCACCTGTATATTACTACACTGATAGTATCCGCCACTGCACACTGCAAGTGGTAGGTGTCTGTCCTACCGTCACTTTATTCTTTATTCTTTTAGTGATAGTTTGAATAAAGGAAGGCCCAGTCACACATTATGATTGTTGGAGTTCCCATTTGTGTGTGTGTCTCTCTCTCTTCTTGCTCTTGCTCTCCGCCATAGCTCACTTCCAAGCAAGCTTCGATCCTTCTCACCTTTCATTGTGACCAATCTATACTTATCATTAAAGTTTTCTACAAAATAACCTTTTGCATTAAATCAAATGTACAACCCTTGCTCTACCATTTGGCCAATACACACTAAATTCTTTGTGATTGATGGCACATGTAATACATATAACAGACTCTTTGTCTGGTCATCATGCAAGGACAATGGAATCTTTCCAATGTGTGAAATTGGGTGGTATGAATCATCATCCATTTGCACATAATCTAGATTTTATAAATCCTGCATCTCTCCAAACTATTTAGCATGAATGGTCATATGATTAGATATACTTGAATTGATATACCATATATCATCATGCATCCCCTTTCTTGTAATAACATTCATAAATATGCTGCATAATAAAATATACTCATTTTTGTCTTTATTATGTTGTGAAGATGATGCATAGTTTCCTTGCCATAATTCACTACTGTGGATATCATCCTTCATAGTATAGCAGTGGACTGCATTATGACTTGTTTTGCCACAATAATGACAAACAATACCAGAATTTTCAAAATCTTTGTTCTGCCATGGACCTCTTCCTCTAGAGCTCCCCCCGTCTCTAAAATTTCCAGGCCTCTTTGTTAACCCCAACACGAAGAAAGCAAAAGAAAAAAGCAAAAGAAAGTGGAAAAGACGTAGGGCAAAGGCGGAAAAAAGGTAGCCCGACTGAAGAAAGAAGAGGAAAAAAGACCAAAAGCGCAAGGGCAATCTTAAAAGTCTAAGGGAAATGCAAAAGGGGAAAGGCACATTTTAAAATAAAAAGGCGTACCCTGAAATCTTGTAAAAGAGCGCCGGGCTCTCACCCGTGCAATTTGTAAATGTAGACAGGTGGTGGAAAGGAAGCTAGGAAGATAGAAGGACAATGAGAAAAGGGGCCTAGGCTAATGGCCGGCCATGTAAAAAAGGGGGATGACCGCCCATAAAAAATTAGGGCATGTATATAAAGTTGAAAAGTGAATGAGAAGCTCATTCTTTGGAGTGTGGCAAAAGGAGTCTTCTTCTTCCTCTCTTTTTCTCTCTTTTTTGCTTGTGTGTGCTCTTGAGAGAGGGAGTGAGTGTGTGTGAGAGTGAGGGATCAAGAGGGTGAAGCTCTTCACCATCTCCTCTCCTCTTCTTCTCTTCTCTTCTCTTGCGCGCGCGGCTATGGAGGATGGAGCTTGGAGATGGAGGAGGCTTGAGGATGCTTGAGCTAGCATCTAGGATCGTGGAGCTACCGGAGTGCAAGAGAGAGGAGGGTACTCGATCGAGCATCAAGGTAAGCTCACTACACTCGTAGGATCGACAGCGCATTGGCTAGGTGAGAGATAGCCATTAGAGCTCCCTTGAAACGCTTGAAAGAATAAGCGGTCCGAGGGTCTTGGTGGTTGAGCAAAAGCTCCCACATTTTGGTTCCGTTGCCGGGACCAACGGATTCAAGCTTGAGCACTTGCGCGCCTCATATCGAGCATCGAAGTAGGGTATTCATCCCCGAAACGGAGCTTGAGATAGGTAGGAAGTTGGGTGTTTTCGATCTTCAAAACAGGTAAGTATTTTGGGATATTCTGGTTGTTTGATGATCGGAAAACATGGAGAAACTAGTTCAGTGTTTTGCTTTCGATTTACGTTGTGTTTAGGGTAGACTAACAGTAGAAAATCACACACGAAGAGGCAGAGGGTTGCTGTTGTGGAACAGGGAGAAAATCGGAGAAAACAGGGGGGAAAATAGAGGAAATGCGAATGTAATTGCGTAGGAAACGCTAGAAGAGTGATCTGTAGTGTTTAGGGAAGGACCAACAGGGTATAAATTCTGGAAGGGCAAGAGAACCCCCATTTGCAACCAACGGAGAGAGAGAGAGAGAGAGAGAGAGAGAGAGAGAGAGAGAGAGAGAGAGAGCTTGGCGATCGTCCGATCGACCAGGGCACGGAGTGATATTGGATTCGGCGATCCCCAGGTACACCGATCTCCCCCTCACCACTCCAACTCCATCGCTAGTGAATTTCATGGTCAATAGTAATAGACATCTAAAGATATTTGGGCAAATCCGTGTGCTCAAACTCGTCGGGCCAGTGGACTCGGACGTCCGACCCAGTGTCCAATTCCCAGAATAGAACACTCGGACAACCGTGCGATCGGACGCTTGGAGACTCGGACGCTTTGACTCGGACCCACCCTATCCGATCGGACGAATTAAGACACGTCACCAATCGGACCACTTGCCCGGTCTGATTCCCAAAATCAAACCCGCCCAGAATCGGACCACTAGGATTGGACACTCGGACCAGTCTGCCCAATTCTAGAAATCGGACCACCCTGTCCGATCGAACATTCGGACGAATCGGACCATTGGTAAATCGCGCGTCCGATTCCCAGAGTCAAAAAAAAAAACTTGACCCATCCAGGGACACACTGGGGCACTCCCCAGCGAACCACCCCCGCGTGAACAACAGGAAGCAGCACAAGACCTTAGAACCCGTTAGAATGGCCAGGACTGGAGTAGCAAAGCCTATCACGCCCGAAACGAGCGAGAGTGAGTAAGACGTCGGGGAATTGCTTGCAGCACTCATGTTGAATTTCCGCACTTGAAGTACACTTAGGAAAGCTGAAAGCCTGATTGAGCACAAGTGCACGAGGAACAACACACTCACGAGTGACCATAGGTTGAGCACTGCATTCAAAAATTAAAGGAACTCACTCAGATAAATCGCTCAAAAAACCCACCAATAGGAGAAGACCCAAGGTATAGGCAAACGTGCGAAGTGCAGGGTAGAGTCAAGCAAGGAGCGTCAACGACAAGGATCTGTCTCACGACCGGTTAACCTGATCGAGAGCGCATCGATGCGCAAGAATTCAACCATGACAGAGGAAGGCTCAGACCATCGGTTTACCGAGGAGCTCGATGTGAGCGCATTCTTAGACGCTATACAACAGATGGTGAGCAATTACGATGCGCATGCCCGGTAAGAGCACCGTGGCAGGACGGCAGATGCAATCATTGCGGACCTAGAGGAGGAGAGAAGGCTAGTCCGCAAGGCATTGCAGGGCATAGCCGAGTATAATAGGGATCAGCAAGCTAGGAGCCTAAGGCAAAGCATGGAGTTGCATGAGGTGCAGCGACCGAGTGCTGAACTTGGCTGGCCAGAACCGGACAAACCAGGAAGAGCACTAGAGGGAGACCTGACGTTGAGCGAGCTCCTCATGAAACGGTTGCTAGATAACACCGCAATAGAGTAGAGTGCCACTACACTAGCGATGTCGCTGCTTGTAGGATTAGGGGCAAACCAGGGCTCAAAGAACCAGGTCAAAATACCGATTGTTGCCAAGCAACTCGACAAGTACCAGTCACGTGACGATCCATATAGCTTTGTTGAGCAGTTTGAGCAAGTCTGCGAAGCCAATGGCCTCAATGACCAGACTCAACGTGCGCAAGCATTCGGACTTTGCTTAAGCGATAAGGGTAGGACGTGGTATACAAGACTGGATGCCGTAGAGCGAGCCAACTTCAATAACCTCAAGGATCTCTTCGTCAAGAGGTTTGCCGAGCCCGGATACTCCGACAACCTACTAGTACACTTGATGAATGTCAAACAGAAGGAGAAGGAGGACATCCACGACTATGTGACCCACGTGAGAAGTCTCTTTAAGAGAATCCCCTTGGGTGAGCGACCGATGGACAAAGCAGTATCAACTGTATTCATTAGCGGAATTAGAGATGAGGAGTTGTACAAGACATTGGCATGCAATTCAAGCTTGCAGCGAGACGTGGTGGCTAGGTTTTCTGAGGAAGCCATTAGAGTCGATGACCAGCTGAAAGAGAGAAGCTCTAGGAGCTCAACTCTGGAAGAGACTAACCCGCGAAGCATAGATCGAACGTCAACCTCTAGCGAGTGATCAAACCCATCATCCCAAGATAAGGGGAAGACCACCGAGACGGACCAAGGCTTGGCCGAGGTCAAGATGGAATTGGCCAAAATACAAGACATGTTGAGGCGACCGACGCGTCCGCACATCCAGTGCGTGTATGTGGAGGAAACCACCTGCCAGCAGAGTGTCAAGACCCTAGGTCAAGACCTTGGGCTAACTGCGGTAGGTTCGGCCACGATGCCGCACACTACAGACTACCACGAAGACTACCATACGCGCAACCCTACGGCCAGCCTTATCCGGCTAACAGGCTGCAACCATTCTTTGGACGGGGAGCCCCGCTAGCCCTACCTGCGCCTAAAGATATGAAACCAGCTGTCCCTAGGCTGGACATAAATCCTACCGGCATTCCTAGACCGCCTGGTCCCTATGTGACCCACCCACCGAGCAACGCTCCCGTACACTATGTGGAGGAGCCCAGTGACGAAGAGACCTACATATACCCTTACGTCTCGCATGACAACGAGGGCAACACGATCCTCATGGATTATCGACCCATGCCGGTGATGGCATTAGGACGAGGACGGGGTAGAGGCCTAGGAGGGCAGCCATAGAATCCGGTCACTTGTTGGACTTGTGGACATCCCGGTCATGTCTCATCGCGCTGCCCCGAAAGAGAGCAGAGTGCGGAATTACCCATCTTTTCATAGACTGCCCAAAATGGAAGTCGCCCTCCGGTTCAGCTAATTTGCCATCCGTCCCATTGGGGCTGTTTGGTGTTGAAAACCCCGATGGGGAGGCCACACCTATTCCCTTGCGAGTTATGACCCGAGCACAAACGAAGCAGGCTGGCATCTCTCTGCCAGGACCTAGCAATCTTGACGTGACCTCAGTAGGAAAGAAAAGCCGTAGGCGAAAAAAGAAGAGATCGGAAGCTAAGGTCCCACTAAAAACCGACAGTATTACGACCCTACCTAATGGGAAGAAAGTCTCAAACGCAAAGGCAGAGACTTCAGCCCCTAAAACAGCCCAAAAGGGAAGCGCTAAGATAGGGGAATACCCACACCCCAAGCGGCAATTAGAGGCCATAGAAAAGGTGAAGGAATGGGTGAGGGAGGCTCAACAGCACCTCAAAGATGTTGAACCCATCACGGAGGACGAGATCGATGATCTCTCCAGCATAAGCACGCCAATGTCACCGCCTCAACCTAAGTTGGCCGAGGGTACTATGCCACAAGCAGTGCCATTGAGGCCAAGCCTAGACACAACAGAGCCGCAGATCAGCCGCGGCCATTGGCCCGGACAGTCTAGGCTAAAGGAAGGACGAGTGTTTAGCAATCTCCTGACCACACTAGTGACTGCCCTATGGCAAGACCTCAAGCAGTGGGTCGAGGGATCGCAAGAGCAGGCCACGGCAGATCCTCAAGACCAGGATGCGGAAACACAATTGCCAAGTTTGACGCTACACTCCGGGCCTAAATCCTTGCACGTCAATGCCTTTTGGGAGGGCTCAGAGATGCACGCAGTCCTGCCGCGGTCCTAGCCCTGGGGGATGCAACGAGGAAGGGAATTGTAGACATAGGAGCTGGGGTTAGTGTGCTTAGCCACGCAGTGCTGCAGACATGGGGAAACCTGCCTGTCAAAGCTGCTCGGTTTAATCTCACACTAGCAAACGGTATGCGAGTGAAGCCATTCGGGGTCTTGAAGAATTGGCTAGTAAAGATTACAGGAGTCCAGTTCTCTATCGACTTTATAGTCATGAAGGAAGTGGACTATGATATCTTATTGGGTCGACCCTGGATGCGCAATGCTAGAGTCATCGAAGATTGGGGTAACAGCTTGATCTTCCTTGGCAACCGAATTGACACCATGAGAATAGAGATGGACACTTGGAAGACCTCACCAGTCGACCTAGACGCCATCTCTACTATGCTCAAAGGGAACACTCACGTCAAGGAACCCTATGGGTCCTTAACTAAGTATATCCCATGCCCGGAGGATGAGCGGGATTGGATGCACGTTCTCGCTACACTTGACCTACTGTTCTCAGACCATGAGGCGTATGAGCAGGCTATCAAAACATTTAGCAAGCCAAACGAAACACTCTCTACACCTGTCTACATGATGGCAACAAGCCTCCATGAAGGGCCTAAGCCTGTCATCTTCCAAGTACCATCCAACAAAAGGGAACTCCAGGGGGTATTGGAATATCTAGCAGACCAGCTAGCGGGTAACCCGGCTGCCAACTTCAAGTTGCTCCAGGATCTCTTAGAGGATCCTAAGTGGCAATGGACCAGAGTGCATGAGCTGAACCTCATGTATAACTGGGCCCTAATACGAGACCAATGAGACGGAGCACTCCAAGCCCTAGGAGACGATGGGCAGTTGAACGACACAGATTCCTGCAATGAATACGAAGATTGCCAATCTTTCAGCGGTGAGAGCGAGGGTGAAGTGGACATCATAGAGTACGACACGGATGGACGCGAAATTGAGCAGATATGAGCAAACGCCAAGCCACAGCAAAGGCAGGCCCTTAGACTAGAGCACGGAGTCATGCGCATGGAATGTGATCGTGCGTGGTTGGAATGTATGGGGGCCATAGACCTGGAGCAGGCAGGCCTAGCCCAAGCAAGAATGACGTCAATACTTAGAACCGAATCGCCATCCGAACTGCGGCCACCAGGGGAGACCATCTCCTCTAGTGAAAATGGGGGGTTTAACTTTGAATCGGAAGTTACTTCGGATAGTGACCCAGAAATCCCTAGGCCACCCATGACCAGATGCACCAAGGGGGACTTACTTGTCTACCTGAGGCGCAGACGGTTGCGGTAGGATGAGGCAAAGCATCCCAAGGATGCACGATCAGAGGAACAAAGGAAGCCACAAGACCTCCCTAAACGCTTCTCTAAATTCAAAAAAGGGGACAGGGTAGTGGTTCTGCTAAGTGCCAAGCGCCAAGGGCAAACCAGCAAACCAATTGAAGGGCCAGCCAAGGTCAAGGAGGTAAACCTAGCCCTGGAAGCGGAAGTGCATCAACCAGTGTTCATTGCCGAGGACTTGACTACTGAAGAAGAGTCCAGTCTTGTCACTCTTTTGCGGGAGTACATAGACGTATTTGCTTGGTCCTTAGAAGAGCTACGGGGGGTAGATCCGAGTGTTGTGACTCACAATATACCCATGACATCGGACGCTACGCCGATCAAGCAGCGACCGTACCCCATGAATCCAAAACATGACCATGCTGTCAAGGAGAAAGTTGACAAGCTAATGACAGCTGGATTCATTTACGAAATTGAGCACACAGACTGGGTGTCACCCATAGTTATTGTGATGAAGAAAAACGGCAAGATTCGAGTGTGCGTCAATTACAAAAAAGTAAACGCCGCTACAAAGAGAGACAATTATCCCTTGCCATACACCGAGCGCATGTTTGAGAGAGTGGCAGGCAAGGAAGTCTATAGTTTTCTTGATGGCTTCTCAGGGTACAACTAGGTGCAAGTGCATCCTGCAGACAGGCACAAGACCGCCTTCGCCACTGAGTGGGGCGTCTTTGCGTACGTAGTCATGCCCTTTGGGTTAACCAATGCCCCTGTCACCTTTCAATGCCTCATGTGCACCATATTCAAGGACATGCTTCGCAAGGAGTTAGAGGTCTTTGTCGATGACCTGTGTGTCCATTTGACCTGGATTGAACACCTAGACAAACTCTGCGCGGTCTTTGAACGGTGTCGCTTATACCGTCTCTCCCTGAACCCCTTGAAATGTCAGTTTTGGGTGAAGCACGGATGCATCTTAGGACACGTGGTGTCAAAGAACGGCATTGCCACAGACTTCTCGAAGGTCAAAGTTATCGTTGACCTTCCACCCCCAAGTAATTACAAGGAAGTTCAATGCTTCTTAGGTCACACAGGATACTATCGGCAGTTTGTATTGAACTACGCGCTAATCGCTAGGCCATTGTACAAGCTGCTAATTGTCTTCGAGTGGACCAAAGCATGCCAACGGGCGTACGAAGAATTGAAAAAGGCTCTAACAACGACACCTATTCTACGAGCCCCAGACTGGACCATTACTTTCCACGTACACATTGATGCCTCTAAGTTTGCCGTGGGGGCAGTGTTGTGCCAACCTGGTGAGCATAACCTAGATTACCCAGTAAGTTTTGCTAGCAGGCAACTCACTGAGACGGAGATGAATTATTTGACAACGGAAAGGGAGGGATTAGCCATGGTGTTCGCCGTGAAGAACTTCCGGCATTACCTGCTGGCCACCCCCTTCACCTTCTTCGTAGACCATCAAGCCCTCCTCTATTTAGTAAACAAACCTTGTGCTACAGGACGTATAGCTCGATGGCTTCTCCTGCTCCTAGAGTTTGATTTCTCCGTGGTGGTGCGGAAGGGAAAACAACATTACATGGTTGATCATTTGTCCTGTATACCCACAGGAGAAGCCGCTGGACAAGGCATCATGGACGAGTTACCGGACAGCCACTTATTCCATCTGTCCAGCGAAGGAGACCTATTCAGGGCCGATCTAACACCATACTGGGAAGACGACATAGTATAAGTGCTCGAGCATGGGCTGCCCGAACGACCAATAGAACGGGCATGGCTTAGGCGCTTGATCCTGAAAATCCAGCCCTACCAGCTGATTGCAGACCAACTCTATAGGCTGGGGCAAGACGGATTGCTACGTAGGTGCGTATGTGAGCATGAGATGCACAATGTGCTCTCAGAGGCGCACAACGATATTGCAGGAGGACACTTTAGCAGAGACATGACAGCACGGAAGATGCTGCAGTCCCAGCTATGGTGGCCCACACTTTTTCGCGATGCTACACAATTCGTCAAGCATTGTGATGAGTGCCAATGGAAAAAAGTCCCGATTCGTAAGGATAAGATGGAGTTAACCCCTGTTATTGCTCACCAACCTTTCGAAAAATGGGGGATTGACTTCATAGGACCCATTAGCCCCGCGGTGCAATACTCACAAGCCAAGTACATCGTGGTGGCCACACGGATTACCTCACCAAATGGGCGGAGGCGAGAGCCACACGGAGAAACGATGCTAGGATGACTGCCAAGTTCTTATGGGAGCAAGTAATCTCGCGCTTTGGTTGCCCCATCGAACTGGTTAGCGACTAGGGAATGCACTTCATCAACGAAGTGATAGCCCATCTCCTATCCGCCTTTCTTATCATCTATCGCAAATCCTCAGCATACTACCCTCAGGCTAATGGCCAGGCGGAATCAACCAACAAAATTCTCATCAATGTCCTGACTAAAGTGGTCTCAACCTCACGAAGCGACTGGGATAACAAGTTGATGCCAGCCTTATGGGCCTACTGAACAGCTTATAAAACGACTGTCGGTCAAACACCTTTTAGGCTGACCTATGGGACTAAAGCCATTTTTCCATTAGAATTTTTCGTCCCTAGCCTGAGAATAGCCCTCCAAGAATGGTGAGAAGGGAAGGAAGCATGGACGCAACGCTTGGTTGAGCTGGAATGCCTATCAGAGATTCGTCTTGTAGCCACCCACGCACTTATCTGCGAGAAAGCCCGACGCAAAAGATGGTTTGACAAACATGTCAAGCGATGGGAGTTTGAGCAGGGTGACCTAGTGCTCCTCTACTCAGTTAAAGGACATAAGCAAAAGATGAAATTCAGAGGTCTCGGACCCTTCAAGGTCCGGGCAATCAGCTGAACTGGTAATGTCGAGCTTGAGACACTGGATGGTGAAGGAATGGGCTTCTTCAATGGCAGCCATGTCAAGAAGTACTACCCGCCCACTCATCCTTTGCATGAGCCACCAATGGTAGAACCACCCGTCAAAATACGAGTAGCCACAATTACGAAAATCTACGAGAATGAGGAGGAGCCTGTAGAACCCGCCTACCTCCGTGTCATGGTCACTACCAAGCAAACGTGCTCCTTCAACGCCCTGATTGATGAGGGGGCGGATTTCAATGTTTTAACGCACAAGCATTGGATCCAGCTCGGCAAGCCAATACTTCATCCCACAACAGCCAAATTAAGCCCATACGGGGCTCAATCCTACCCGCTTCTTGGCACATGCCGAGTCGCCGTTTCTATCGAGTATGAAACTATCCCCATGCTGTTTTACATGTTGCCAAGTACCATGGATGCAAGCACAGAGTCATTGCTCAGGCAAACCTTTAAAAAGCAGACTCACTACAATGTTGATTATGAGTCGCAGCGCATCCACTTAACGATCGGCAACGTGTGTATTGTCACGACTTTCAGCAAGGGCCTTGTAACCCTATCACCGCTCACAGGGCCACCGATAGAAACAATAGTAGGTAGGACTAAGGAGGGGGGTCATGCATATCTGCCGCACCTAGATCCCCATAAACCGCAGGCTGCAACACCCAAAGCAAAACCCCAACAGGCTCACTTGCAATGGGTACCTAAATACCCTCGAGAACCGCCTAGAATTAGACGCACATGTGTGCATAAGACCTACAAATCTAAATCTAGGAAACCAAGACGCCATCACCGCAAGTGCCGCGTGATTAAACAAATATGGGTCCCTAAAATCCTCCTGCGTGCACAAGGCTACTATGAGGGGAATGCCTCGCTGTGGATCCCTAAAATCCCAACTTCCAAAAGCACTAGTTCTACGTCGACCTTAAGTCTGATCAGTCCTTGTCCCTCGACGCCTCAAGACCATGAATCGCAGTGCTCACCCCACTCATCCGACCCCTCTACGCGTTAACCCAAGAGAGTCGCACATGCCTATCGGCCCAAACAACGGCCATCACCACAAGTGGCATCATCCAACCAAGTCAACCTGTCGCTTCGCAGCCTAGCTGGCTATAGCAGCGTAACTGCTGAGATCAAACCCGACCCATCCATCTTGCCAACAGCCAGGTTGCCGACTCAAATGGACCCCCAGCCGCAACTTTGTATTGTCAGAACCTCCAGCCCAGCAAACCTCAACCACCCGTTGGTCTTAAGCCCTCCTATGAACGAAAGTCATTTCTAACACTGGCCGTTGACCTTGCAGAGGACACTAGAGATGATGTGGTGGACTGCATCAAACAGCTCAATGCCACCTTTGTTGCACTGGCCCTCAGCTATGACTGCCTGGACTTGGGTCTATTTGCAGAACCCTTTGCAATAGACGTGCGCAATATGCCTTGCTCTTGGGAGACTTTTGAATTCGCCTTTGCACAGGCTTCTCGCTCTGCCGATGTTGAGTTGCTCGCTAGCGAGGTCTCCAAAGAGCAATCCATTAAGCAACGCCTCATCACATCATTTGACCCACAGACAACGTCTGCCATCACTGACCAAGAGAGCGCAAGGTTATCCCACCTGGCGGATACGGGATCACCCTTCTTGAAGCAGTGGTATGCTCTTAGGTTGCAGTGGGAAGTCGACGGATGTCGCATAATGACCAACGCCGAACAACGTCGAGCCATCAAAACGGCCGAGTATGATCCCACCTATGTCGTGCCTACCTCGTATAGAGTGTTAACCACTCTTCGGGGTCGGCCCATGGATGATCATATCTCAGGGCACCCCTATCTCGACCGCCTCTTAACAGAGGAAGAGCTCCACATCGCAAGTCGGGTCGACTCCGGTGATTTGCTCACAGATGTCCTTACGTACATCACACATGTAGGCATTCGACCCTGTGACCTGGACTGCGCTGCACAACTAGAATATAACCCCAACTTCTACGTTTGGCTCCTACACAAATAAACATAAACGCCTTGGCCCCACAACCTCCAATCCTGGGACGGATTCTTCTTTTCCAAAAGGGGGAAGGGACAGTAAGGGGATAAACGAAATAAAATCTAAAAAGTAAACCAAGTGTGAAATGCTCAAAATTGAAATGCAATATAAAAGGAGGTGATAGAAGTCTGAAAGGAAAAGTTAAGGCTATGGGCAATAAAATCTGCTATGCTTTTGGTCGTCCAGCAAATTAGTTGCCGAAAAATACTAAAGAGGGAAATGGCTAAATGTGCAAGTGGCGACCTTGGCAAGCCAGGACAAAGTAGGCAAGCTCCCCTTCTCGGAGGAAGAACAAGTAAAGTACGGCCTCACGGTGGAAACAAGAGCTTTCAACCAGTTAAAGTTCCGCCACGTATTCAACCTGGAAGACGTAGTCATCAAAGAACCGGCGGTACGTCAAATTATAGAGTAGTGCCACCTACAGAAGTACCTGGATGCAGTGGGCCGGAGGATAGACTACATCCTGTGCGCTGATTTATTGCGTACCTTCAACAGAAACAGGGGCACCGTCATGGTGCGTGACAAGGAAGCTACCAGACAGGTGCAGATCGAGCTAACCCCCGAGCTGGTGGAAATGGCACTAGGGCTGCCAAATAAGGTGGAAAGGAAGCCAAACAAAGACATCTATGCCATGTTGGGGATGGATAAAGTGAAGGTTCACATCAATGACGGAATTAGCCTGGCGGACATCCCCAACCAAGAAATTCAGCTGCAGGCAAAGATGGTGCACGCCCTATTCTCAAGCCAGAGGTACAACAGCATTATGACCCGAATCAATGTACCTCTGCTCGACAGCATCGCGGCACAATCGCTGGATGAGGTGAACCTCAATGGGTTCGTAAGAAAGACAATTGAGGCTTCGGCAAAGGCCCTGGCGACAGGAGGAAGAGCCGTGGCAGGAGAGTCCCCGTCATCCTGATCGACCCGCAAAGCCTCATCCTCCAAGGCCTCCACCATAGGGTTTGGAGGTGTCCTTACGACAATCATTCAAGAAGCGATAGGGTAGGGACAAGCAGGAGAAGACAAAGAGGGAGGTGACGAGGAAAGTGGCAAATCACCATCACAGTCCCAGCCTCATGCAGAAGAGCAGCAGAGGTCGTCTGATGAAACGGAAATGGACACTGATGAGGAGGGAGAACCCTAGACTACACCACAAAGGCAGGCGGAACAACGAACTAAGGCCCTACATGGAAAAAGAGAGGAGGAGCGAAAGAAGAAAGAGAAGGAAGATTTGGAATGGGCCCAAAGGGAGTCGGTAAGGGATGAGGAGGAAAGAAAAAAGAAGGCCGAGGAGGAGCTGAGAAGGAAGGAAGAGGAAGAATTGGAGCTGGCAACCCATCGCTCCATCGAGGAACAGCAAAGAAGAGACGAGGAAGGAGCAGAGGGTCCGCACCAACCTGAGGCACCCGGTCCCAGTACTGGTGTGTCGGAAATTGCATCCCTGCCCCCTGTAGAAGGAAAAGGAAAGGACCTAATCAGGCTAGCTTCCCCTCTCCTCATACCATCCATGCAAGCCACCCCTATCATGATGACACCCCTTGCCACCGCCACCCAGGGGCACACTCCAAAAGTCGACGAGAGCAACGTGGTCACCTGGCTGCAGTTTCTGGTGGAAAGGGAGCTGGTAAGGGAAGCGGCCGTGGCTACCCTAGCTTCAGGAGCCAAAAGGGTAGCCACGGCCGAACTGGAGCCAAGGTCGGAACTGAAAAGGCAAAAATTAGAAGAGGTCGCCACCACTATGACCATGCCCCACCCCCCACCTCCAGCAGGCCAATACGACGAGTACGTGAAGGAGCTGCTCGCGCAGTTGCAAAGGGCCAGACATGAAAGGAGGATAGCCGTGGAGGAGTTAGCAGCGGAATGAGAATCACAAGCCGCCCTCTAGCTAGAAAGAATGAAGCAGATAACAAAATATCAAAGGGAAATCGTGGTGCTCAGGGAGGAAGCCAGCACTAGGGAGGTGGAAGAATTAAAAGCCTTGAAGGAACGTGACGCTGCCTGGGAGGGAAGAAGAAAAATCTTGATGGAGCGTCTCAACGGGAGAGGGAAACGAATGCCCACCTTCGGCGCAAAAATGATCAGTTATCTGCAGTCAACCTGGAAGCGCAAAGCCAGCTTGACAAAATCAGACAGGAGGCTGCAGAGCTGGACCAATTAAGGGCAGAACAGGTGCAAAGGATGCAGGTGAAGCTGGACCAGCTCAATGCGCAAATTGCAGAGGAACGCGAGGAGCAGTCCCGCCTGCACCGTGAGCTCGAGGCCCAACAGCAACAACTCATGGCAATGACCCTCCATCAGGGGGAGATCCTGGAAGATATGGAAAGAAGGGCAAAAGAATGGTTTGATCATAACGAGCATAGAGTACGGGACTTAGCACGCCGGCTAGCCAAGGCCGAAGGAGACAGGGTGCTGGCTGAGAATCAGGCAGAAGCGGCCCAGCTCTCCATGATAGCCTAGCAACACACCTTTCTCAATACGCTGCTCCACGCCACCAGACCAGAAGGAGATGAAGCCAATGATCAGCTACAAAGGAAACTAACCGTTGCGTGCAGAGCTCTCACAGCAGGCCTACACGTGCCGCTGCAGCTAGGAGGCCCGCCGCATAGCCTAGAAGAGCAGAGAAGATATCTTGCACAGGTAGGCCTGACGACGCAGGAGATAGATGACCTTGGTATCACATAGGAAAAAACACAAGAAGACGAGCAAGCAGAAGGGGGTGAACCGGAGCTCGATCTAGGACCTCAGGAGGAGAAATACGTCCCACCACCCCCTCAACCACAACAAGCCGAAGTGCAGCCCCCTGATACATCCGCCGAGAGAAGAGCGGCCCAAACCAACCGTAGGAAAGAGATGGTGGAGAAGGCAAGAAGAAAGCTGAATGCCAAACCTGTCCCAAGATAGCCTGCCCCTCTCCTATTGTGCACCCAAGATTCCCCTGCTGAATTCTGTGCCGAATTGATTATCTGGGAACAGCAGGAGTATAACTGCGACCCCTTCGACTTGTGCTTTGAGTTTCCCACTGCCTTGAATAGGGTACTGCCCATTCAACTGGTGGAGGATGTCATTGCCATGGGGGCAAGGCTCAAAGCCAAATGGTTAGCGGAGCGTGAGGCTCACCCAACTGCTTTGGGAGCCGAGGACCGCGAGTTTTGGCAAGATAAAGTCCTCCAGTTGCCTAGATCAGTGGAAGGCTATAATTGCCAACCCATCTGGAGGAGACGCATTTTTGACGTCAACGTGGAAGCGTGGATGGCATTTTGCAACACCCTTCCTTCAGAGAGAAACGACCCCACTTTAATGCCGTATCCTCGAAGGGTAGGGGGCCATCCACGGCAGGTTCGATTTCCCCATCATCTATAATACCAATAGCACCTCCCATAGAAACACCCTTCTTTTCACCCTCCCCAACTTGTATAGCTCTATAGATAAATTTCTTAGCGAGTTCACCTCTTGCCCCGACCCCGCATTCATCACCACTTGTAATTATCTTAGGTTAATTAGGATCCTAGTCCACCAAGAGCCTGCACCCCAAGAACGCCACCTCCCACCCCTCTATTTTGACCCCAACGCCATAGACAGCAACACCATGACTCACCTCATGATGCGTGCTTCTCTTCTGCCATCTTTCTGTGTGGTGTACTACTCGAAGACATGAACGACAACAAATTCACCCCGTGCAACCACCCCTTCCTTTCTACCACCACCCTCAAAACCCGCCTCCACATCAAAGGCTACTTGTTGGGTCAAAAATTCCTTAATAAGGCCCCCTGCCCTCCACCAACCCCTACCCACTATTCAGATGACGAGGAGTAAACTCCTGTCATGCCCTTGTACCGCTTGCCTCCATGTATACGCCTCCTCATGCTATTATATAATAAAAAAAAAAACGGAAAGATGCACCACAATCACTGCACCTAGGACCCTCCCTAGCCCCCCCCCCCTCCCCCCCCCACACTTAGGGCACATCAAGGGCAAGACGTTCATACCTGTCACCCTAAGACTTGCACTGCACCACCAACAACGCACGAACTGGGTCCTCAAGTGTGGGACATTACCAAGGCCTTGCCCAAGGTTAGAGCCATCTCCCAGTTCCACTGGCACGGGCACCATGCACTACACAGTGAGACAGACACATCTCCTAGGAAGTGCACCACTTTCCTTGCATGCTATGTTCATGTTTCAAGAACGGGATGTTGGGTTGAAGGGGATCATCTACTACATCCTCCAATGACAAGGAATTTTTCCAGGAGTCGGACATGACCCCATTGCAGCAACTTCAGGAGCTTCGCTGCGAACGTTTCAATGGCTCAACAGATTTCATGTTGCCAGTCATCCGCCTACTGATGGCTGCCATGATTGAACCAAATCAAGCAGAAGGAAAACCCCGGGATGGGCTGCCATTGGCATAGATCTTGGAACCTCACCGTCCAATGATCCATGCCCACCGCCTCAAGATCTACGGATCGCTTATTAACACCACAAGCTTGAAGACTTCCAACTCAAATTTGAAGATCCTCTACTCCCCGACAAGGGCTTTCAGCCCAGGCCACGGCTTTTCAAGGCAAACAGTGTTCGGAGGGTTTCTCCAGAATAAATCCCTCCAATACCATCCTCCTAAGGGATTGCTTATTGTTTCAAGCATTTCGGATACTCAAAAGATGACCGGCTCCATAGGGGTGTCAGAACAGTGAGAAAGATGTCGCCAATCGTCAGGAAACCTAAAGTACGCCGAAATCTCTCCTGGTCATCGTCATCAAACTCCATCACTTCTCATTCACAAGCCTCAGTGTCATCTACCCACCAGTTACACCTAGCAATAGCATCATCTATTCCACTACTTCCCACCACAGTGCCATGGGACTGGCACTCGTCTAGGAGGGGGGTAATGTTAACCCCAACACGAAGAAAGCAAAAGAAAAAAGCAAAAGAAAGTGGAAAAGACGCAGGGCAAAGGCGGAAAAAAGGTAGCCCGACTGAAGAAAGAAGAGGAAAAAAGACCAAAAGCGCAAGGGCAACCTTAAAAGTCCAAGGGAAAATGCACATTTTAAAATAAAAAGGCGTACCCTGAAATCTTGTAAAAGAGCGCCGGGCTCTCACCCGTGCAATTTGTAAATGTAGACAGGTAGTGGAAAGGAAGCTAGGAAGATAGAAGGACAATGAGAAAAGGGGCCTAGGCTAATGGCCGGCCATGTAAAAAAGGGGGATGACCGCCCATGGAAATCAGGGCATGTATATAAAGTTGAAAAGTGAATGAGAAGCTCATTCTTTGGTGTGTGGCAAAAGGAGTCTTCTTCTTCTTCCTCTCTTCTTCTCTCCTTCTTGCTTGTGTGTGCTCTTGAGAGAGGGAGTGTAAGAGTGTGAGGGAGTGAGTGTGTGTGAGAGTGAGGGATCAAGAGGGTGAAGCTCTTCACCATCTCCTCTCCTCTTCTTCTCTTCTCTTCTCTTGCGCGCGCGGCTATGGAGGATTGGAGCTTGGAGATGGAGGAGGCTTGAGGATGCTTGAGCTAGCATCTAGGATCGTGGAGCTACCGGAGTGCAAGAGAGAGGAGGGTACTCGATCGAGCATCAAGGTAAGCTCACTACACTCGTAGGATCGACCGTGCGTCGACTAGGTGAGAGATAGCCATTAGAGCTTGCTTAAAATGCATGAAAGAATAAGCGGTCCAAGGGTCTTGGCGGTTGAGCGAATGCTCCCACACTCTTAAAACCTACATTTCACCAAATTATTGATTTAACATATTTTAGTGGTTTATTATCACTAGCACGTTCCATACCATAGCCTATTGGAGAGGATCCGCGACATTCCCTTCTTGAACTTGAGTAAATACTTGGATCTTTTCACTACTTATTTTAGATTAATCACCTTGCATATTGATCTCTTCAATGATCATGAGAGAGACCAACTCATCAAAATCTAAAAATGGCTTTTGTACGTACATAGAAGTAACAAATGATTCCCAAACCTTCTAATTATTAAGGCCACCCAAAGTAGATGAAACCAAATCATCATCATTAGGCATTGCATTAATCCTTGCCAAAGCATCTGCAATGCTTATCACCTTCAAAATATACTCATTGATAGAAGTATTCAATTCTTGCTTGAGTTGAATCTTCCAGACCTTTGTATTTATGAAATATGTTCTAAAAAATTATCCAAGTTATATGTGAAGTTTTTACATTTCTAATATGTCCCAACATAGTATTATCAATGACTGCAAATAGCCACTACATTACCTTTTTTCCCCTTTGCATTGCATTCTTTCCACACCTTTAATTCATTGCAGTTGTAGGGTTACTCAACTCTGGCTCATTTTCTTCACCTAAAACGAACTCGTAAAAGCATTTTTTGATAAGAAAGTTCATCACACGGAAGTTCCATGATGGTTAGTTGTTCTTATCTCAATGATGGGGTTTCTACTATTCTCTAACATTATCAAAAAAATTATATGAAACAGCAAGCAAGTCATTTGTAATCTTTTACAGTAAGTGCATAGTAATACACCAACCAGCCCTTTTCACCGTGACTACTCAATAGTACATGTAATTTGCAATGTGTTTACAAATAAAACTTATGTTTGCTTCTTGATAAACACCTTAAAACTTATACATTTGAAATATGCAACTAGTGTATCCACTTTCAGACATCATAGCCGAAAGTGCAATATACCCTGAAACAACTATTTGCAACCTTGCATGTCTAAAATGGGGCTCGAAACGACCTCAAATAGTCAAAAAAGTAGCATTTTGAAAAATTTCCTCTACATGCATATCAAATCTTGAAACAATTTGAGATTTTTGCTCTACCCTGCTCTTAGTGCCTTCATCACAAGCACTATCCTAGAGAAAGAGTGGAATAATGGGAGAGCTTATTACCCATTGCTTGCTTGCTTGAATCCTTGCTTTTTCTCCTTCACTTCAACCTTCAAAATCATATTCTTTTAGTGGTGCTGCTCTGATACAATATCAATAATTGGGTGGTGGGGGACTTGCTTGAGTTGTTGTGCCAAACACATACCGTACACATAAGATAAAGCTCACCCAATAACTCAAGAAGAGAGATAGAGACCAAAACATTTTCTTGCTAGTTTTTTTCTTCTTCTTACTCACACAATGTAATGTACACAAAGTATAAATAAGATACAATATAAAGGAAAGTGGCCCTACTAAGTCAAACAATGCATAACTAACTACACTAATTGACTTGCACTATAACTATGCCACTTGTAAGTAGGTATAATAATCTAAATATAATAATTGATAAGTCAATGGCCATATGATGATCATAATGACCATCGATGTACCAAGTGTAAATGTGTAGATCCATCTAACTTGGTAGTCCATCATCAATGTCCACATGTATTGAGCTTGCTATCTCAACATTATGTTGGTTTCTTGAGGATCATTTATTGCTTGGATGGGATTGAAAAACAAGTGAAGAAAATATTTCGATGTCAAAAATCTTTGATTGCTCTTAGTAAGAACATTGGTGATTGTCTATAGAGGATTGATAGAATATTGGAAGATAAATATAAAGGGAATCTTACTAATGGAGTAATTATACAAGGCAAGTTAGAAGAAATGAGGGGTTACATAGGAGACATATATGAACACATCCAAAAATATTGGTGGCCACATGCTGGATTTTTAGATGATCAACAAGAGAAGCTGAAAGACCTTATTAATAGTACAGGTTGCATAAAGGATGGAGTATGTGAGTTAATTGCTCACAAGAATGAGAGCTTAGTTGCATTGCAGAACATTGCCCTTGATATGCAACTTACTTCTTTAAAAGTTTATCTTAATAGATTTTTAGTAATGTTAGCCCAAATGAATTGCCTTGTAGTCGGAGAACATTGCCCTTAACTATACAATGTTAACCCAAATGAATTGCCATGTAGGCTTATCCTCTTGCATTGGAGAACATTGCCCTTAAGTATACAATGTTAACCTAGGTGAATTGCCACATAAAGTCATCCTCGAATCCATAGTGATTTGATGAAAATCTCCATTTGGAAATGCATTGTCTATCTCTTGCAAATTATGAAATTATTTTTATGTAATTTTAATAATTCATTTTTTCCTTCGTGTGTGTGTGTGTGTGTGTGTTTCTATTGTTGTGACCTAGCCTTGAAGCTCTCTCATATACTAATATTAAATTTTAGAACATTTTCCTTTAAAAAAATGGCATGTTACATACTTAATTGTTTCTTTTAACTAAGGAACCTACACAATAGCACTCATGAGTTTGTAACATTCACACTTTAAAGCATATATAATAATAAATTGTTTCATTAAGTCAATTATGATGGGTGCAATTCGACTCATTGGATAATGTATTTTATTGTAATCCAATGAGACAAAAAATAAATGTTGTAAAGGTTTTAAGTGGAGAAATGATGTTGCACTTGAAAAATGGAGTCAAGTTTTGTAGTTTCATTTGTTGTTGAAAAGTCATATTCTTAAACTCTACCACTACCTTGTTGAATTATGTATTGCTGTGTCACTCATGCTTATTTCTTCTGCAAGGATATTACAACTAGAGTATCTCTCTCTCTCTCTCTCTCTCTCTCTCTCTCTCTCTCTCTCTCTCTCTCTCTCTCTCTCTCTCTCTCTCTCTCTCTAATGTTTAAATTTAAATAGTAGAGAAAAACAAATATTTATCGAGTGTTGAATAATGTTCTTTCACATCATTGGGTGTGGATGGCTATGCGAGGACTAATGCATTGGTATTCTTTCACTTTGGAGTCTTGGACACCTTCCTGTCTAAGACACATTTTTTTCTCTTGACAAAAGTGGTATGTACACATGTAGATGAATGAACATCCATTAGTAAGGCCTTCACACACGCACACACGCACACACGTATAATGCTTGGTTGGCATTTGGGGAGCACCATATATGCATGTGCTCATGGGGGTGACTATTCTTTTGCCTTTGAGATGAGGACACCTTCGATTCAAGGTTTGTGGCTGCAAATATGTTTACTATTTATAACTTCAATAGCTTTGAGATTTATTCATTGGGACTCTTATATTCTCTTGAAGGTTTCCTATAGTCATGGAATGAAGTGAAGCCAATGGAGATATTCTAGACATAGTTCTTTCAGCTCCATTGAATGATGTGGATTCAATGGCATTACACAAAATGGCCATGACATCTTCTCTTTGGTACTTGCCAGCTTGAAGTTGTCCGCATGGGTATGGAAGATAGTGATTTTGATTGTGCTTGCATCAAAGTTCTATATATATTTTTGGAGGTAATCATTTATATATTTTATTGGAGGCAAAGTGTGGGCTGTAATAGAATGAATGTGTGAAAAATGAAAGAAGTGCAAGGGGATAAGGGATGCATGTTGCTAAATGTACAAGAACTGCAAGGTATTCAAAGAAACATGAGGACTGCTTCAAGTTCAAAGAAAGACGACGACTTTAAATATCTTGAGACCAAGATGAATGAGTTGATGGAATTGTAGATAGGTTTATGTGCACATATTGATCATGCACTTGCCATGTACCGAGTTGTGGAGTTACATGAATAGGCTAAAGGTTTGTATGATGATAGATTCTATGGGTATCCAATCAATGTGGGGTGTTCAAATCAAGCAACTAGCAAAGACTATGTGTTACATGTTCATAGGGATGTGCTTAGATCCACAAGGTGTGAACAAAGACAGATTGGTAGGTTTAGGGCTTAGAGAAGGGTTTTAGATCATTATCGATCCATTCATAGGGATGTTCAAAACATGCATTTTCATCAAGAGATTGCAAATGGTCATTGTGAACTATCCCACCAACAGTTTGTATAGATCTGACTAATACTTTAGTATCAATGGTTGGTTGCAATATTCGAGATGGTATAGATGTAGAAAATTATTGATTAATGAGTCACGTGTTAATAATGTTTTGACATTTAATCCCCAAAGAGGGGTTTTATGTCATGATAGATCCATTAAGGGATGTCACTAGGATGCATGATATTCGAAATATGTCTTTTCATGTTGAGTTGCAAATGGCAATAATGGGGCAATAATGAACCAATTGAATGACAGTTTGGTATGGATTTGACTAATGCTTTACAATCGGTGAGTAGTTACAATGGCAAAAAATGGAAGAATGTGGAAAATCATGTGAATAATGGGTCACATGTTAATAATGTTTTGATGTTTGGCTGCCAAATTGGTGGAAATCATAATAGATTGATTCATGGGAGTGTGTCTCACTATGTTGAAATTGCAAATGGGGATAATGAGGCAATTGAACTGCATGTTGATATAGATTTGACTATGATGCATGTTGATGGTGTTGTGCCTAATATTTTAACATCAATTGATGGTTTGTGATGTTAGGAACAACTATAATGTGGAAAATCATGTGGTTAATGAGTCTGATGTTAGTAATATTCCAACTTTTGATCTTCAAAATAGTGGATTATACTCCATTTTGCAAACTTTGCTTGTAACAGATGTTCATCCAAGAATAATGATATTGCTATTTCAAGAGCTAGATTTGCACACCATGGGGAGTCTTTTTGAAATATGTGAGAGGTGTTTAGCTAAATTGTGGAGATATGAGAGTTAAGTACAAGGGTTTTTTTTTTTGGGAAAGCACTATTGTTGAAATGGAAAAGTAATATTGCCACTATTGCAATGTCCACCACAGCCATTGCATGATTTATTGCATGGTATGCACCCTCAAAGTAGGATGTTTAAAAATAACATACGAGCATATAATAGTACTCTTGCGTTTGTATCAATCAGAGCTAATGTTGACAAGATGCTTATTGTTGGAAATGGTTACACCTTTAGAGTTCATGGCTCTATTTATCACTGTATAGGTCCTCCCTATTATGCAACGTCAAGAAAGGCCAAGGTTTGCACAATTCTACGTTTGTAATATTGAGCATGAGCTATTTAATTGGTTGGGTGTTATGCATGATCTATTACCAAATTTACTCAGGGAACTTTAGTCCATGATACATAAACACAACGCATATGTACAAGCTTTTAGGTTTGTGGACGTACAACTACAAAATACTCATGCGTAAGAATCAAGAATGACTATTTTTTGTGCTTAAAGAACTAGCAAACAATACTCGGTTCCTACAAAACAAAACTTGAGGTTGTAGCTATCATGCTAAGGTAGGGTGATGAGAATACTCTTAATCACCAAGATATTCATGTTTACACTCAAGGTGGTCGATGTATTGCTATTTCAAACTTTCATAGAGCATATACGCCAATGCTATATGTCCTTCTTTTCCCTATAGGTGATGACAATTGGCATATAAATGTTTCTTATAGTAATGTTAATGTTTCTATTAACATACATGAATTGTCCAATAAATATTGTGTTACCCAAATGCAATTTTATGTTTTCTGACTTCAGGTGCATGAAGATACTAAGGCATGCATGTTGCATAGTGGTTGACTATTGCAACAGTTTGTTGTTGATGCTTACTATAGTATAGAGTAGTGCAAGTTAACTTGATGTCACTAAAATCAATCACTCTTGCAATTGAAGGCCTATAAAGTGGGCTTGGAAGACGTGATAGGGACAACTGACAATGGGCTAGTGCAGATTTTTGGTGCTCTAATGGTAGGAGGATAGTTTTATCATCATCATTTACAGGTGGACCAAGATATATGTATGAATTGTATCACAACGCCATGGCTATTGTTAAATGTAAGGGAAACTTGAACTTTTTATAGCAATGATATGTAATCCAAGGTGATTGGAGATAACTAATGCTTTGTTACTTGGATAGAGTTCTTATGACCATCTGGATTTGATTGCTTGCGTGTTTCATAAAAAACATGCTGATTTGATGCACACATTGTTATGCAAAGACCTCTTTGGAAAGGTTCCAAGATATGTTATTGTGATTGAATTCCAAAAGAGGGAGTTACCACATTCTCATACTTTGTTAATTTTAGAGTAGTCTTTCAAACCTTGTGAAGCTGTCACTATGATAGAATGGTTTGTGTTGAGTTGCTAGATAGAGTTAAGTTTCCAGGTTTATTTGAGACAATTTCAAAATGCAACATGAATGGCCCTTGTGAATAATTTAATCCCTAGATTCCTTGCATGGAAAAGGGTAAATGTACTAAAGAATACCCTTGAAAATTAGTGGACATGACAACAATTGATAGTTCTAGTTAATCCTATCTATTGAAGGTGAGTTGATGGAAACACGATGATCATAAATGGTAATGTTATTCATAATCAATGGGTTGTTCCATATAATCCTTGTAAGAAATGCAATGCACACATAAATGTGGAGGTGAGGTTGACAATGGTGGCTATTCAGTATTTGTACAAGTATGTGTACAAGGGGCATGACCATGCAACCATCAAATTTTCTATTGGGGTTGATTCGGCATAGAATGGTGGCAATGTTCATGAAGTGGATGAGATTCAAAGTTATTTGGATGCACAATATGTTTTTGCCTCTGAGGCATGTTGGTGGATCTATGATTACCCATTGCACCATGAAAAGCTTAATATACATCAGTTGTTGCAGGTACAGTTGCTGGTGAGAATTATGTGGTATTTTGAGATATAGATAGTATATCGAATGTTATGCATAATTAAAACCTCCAGAGAACTACTCTTATTGAATAGTTTATGTGCAATTGCATTCATTTAGAGGCTAGAACTCTTTGCTATTAAGACTCTCCAATGTACTGGGTGTGGAATGTATGACATAAGATATGGACAAAGAGGAAGCGTGGAAATACATGTGATCGATATATTTTGTGGCACCTACTTCTGGTGATCTCTACTATTTGTGGATGCTTTTAACAGAGTGTCAGGGATGTAATTCCTTTGAATAATTGTGTACTATTGATAATGTGATCTATGATACCTTTAAGGATGCTTACATTGCAAGAGGTATGCTGGAGAGTAATGATGAGTATGCTATGTGCTTGGAAGAAACTACCTTCGTGCAAACTGATGCTCAACTTTGTTTTGGCCTTTTGTGAGCTTTCTCGACCTGATTAACTATGGGAAAGGTTTTTGGTACCAATGGTAGATGATATCCTATACAAATTGCAACTACAACATATGCATGTCTCTTTTGGTGTTTTGTAGCGTGAGCTATCTAACATGGCTTTGTTGTATCTTCAAGACCTTTTATGCCATATAGAGTGAAGTCTCTATAAATTTTATGGGTTGCTAGAATCTCATCAACCAAACTCTCAGTTGCATGTTGACCCCCTTTTACAAGATGAATATGCATACAACACATCAAACACTATATTAGGGGATTTGGGAATTTCCATGCATTTTGGGAACCCCCAATACCTTTATTATTTGACCACATGGTCAAATCTTGTTGTCTTACTTAAAGGTGGAGTCTATCCTAAATGCTACATAAGCTACCTTTCCAAATCCCACTTTCAAATATGGATCAAGGTTTAGCCACATGGTAAAATATTTATAATTTATTTGAAATTGGGACTTAGAGAATTCCCAAATTCTCTAATATAGTGTTATCAAAAGAACGTGTGGTTTCTAAATCTATGGATGCAATGTTGAACAAGAGGTAAATATTTGCCTTTAGTGCAATTATGGATATTGTTGATGCAAATTTTGGGGATATATTCTTTTTGGATGGTTTGGAAAATACTTTTCTGCATAAATGTTTGCTTGCAAGGGTGTGGCAATGGTGGTCTATAGCATTGGCAACAACATCATGTGGCATTGCTGCCTTGCTTCTACTTGGTAGTCGTACATCTCACTCATGGTTTAAAATCCCAATAGAATTAAATAGTCTATCCATTTGTAATATTCCTATTTCAAGGTGACCTTGCTCAGTTACTAAGACACTCGAGCCTCATTTTGTGAGATGAGGCTCCTATGATCCATTATCATATCTTTGAAGTAGTTGATAGAACTTTAAGAGATGTTATTTGTGATAAGCCATTCAGTGGAAGGTTTTTTTATTTAGGGAGGTTTTGGACAGGTCTTGCTAGTTGTGATAAAGGGAACACGTGACAATATTGTTAATGTTGCCCTATATTACTTTGATTTATGGCATTATATGAGGGTGTTAAGGCTATTTGGGAATATGCAAGTGTTAATAGCTGGTAATGTGATGGACAATGAGTTCATTTGTTGGATTCAAGGAATAGGGGATGGAGTGGGCATTACTAAAAACTATGATAAGTTGTGTGTTCCATCTGGCATGGTGTTAAAAGATGAAACCTTGGTTGATAGTGCCTACAGTGACATGTCCAATGTGGGTTACTTTACAACATATTTCAATGAACAGGATGTACTTGCATCGCTAAATACAAAGGTGGCTACTTTGAATGATCATCCATTGCAGTTGATACTAGAAGAGATTAGACAATACTATAGTACATATTTGATTGTAGAGATAGATAACTCATTTTTGTACTCCGTGGATTATTTAAATACATTAGAGATTGGAGGTGGATTTTATTCGCATTTATTGTTGCTAAAGATAATGCACCTATTATTCTCCTTAGAAACCCAAACTTAAGAAATGGTGTATGTAGTGGCATACAATTGATATGTAAGGCTTTCAATAGAAAAGTGATAGATGTTGAGATAATAATAGGGGCATATGTGGGTGAGCAAGTCTTCATTCCTATGATCAAGTCTTCATTCCTACAATTGCTTTTATTTTCAATGCTATGCAACTACCATTTACTATGAAATGGAAGTAATTTCCCATTCGATTTTGGCATTTGATATGATGATCAACAAGTCACAGGGACAAACTTTATCCATTGTTTGCCTTTATTTAAGCATTAGTATTTACACATGGTTAGTTATATGTTACATTTTCAAGGGTAAAATCCTCACATGGTGTGAAAGTCCTATTGGATGAAAAAGATGGAGATATGACCAGAAACATTGTATATAAGAACATACTTTGAAAGGTGCAGCGATGTGCATTGCTTTTTTGCAGATATATAGTTATTGATGACCTTGTAGGGTCACTTTTCTTGCATATGTGTAAATTGTGCTTCATGTCATATTTAGTTAGCATATAGTCTTTTGAAGGTGAATTATTTCTCATATTTTAGTATTTATTTGACTTTTGTAGGTGTCTACCCTAGAGTGGGGCTATTACCCACCTTTGGAGTATCAAAAGAAGCTACAATGTACATTGCATGTAGTAATGATAGATGATATCATAAGAAGGATGCTTGCAAGAGTTGTTGAGTGTTTGAATGATAATGTCAATATAGACATTAAGCTACCAGTTTTTATTGAAATTGTACATTGTGGATACGACCAATGCTTTCAGTGCCTATGTATGAGATTGACCAAAAGAAGATGTTTCAATGCTCTCATACTAATAAGATACTGAGGTATTGATTTAAGTATGGATTCAAGGATTTGGGTCGTTTTGTGACACTGCATCTATGTTTAGTAGTTTATGGTTTAGAGTTTGTGCCCTTGTGAAGTAGGGTTTGCACACCTATGAATTAGGATTTGGGCCCTCTGTTGGTGGGCATCCTACTTACTTTGTGGGATCTAGGCCTACCATTCCTCGAAGCATGCTTTGTTCCTTAACTCAAATAAACCTACCCTGTTCCATTCTAGTCACAAATCCATATGCACAATCCACACAATAGGTTCAAGTACAACAAACACAACTATGGGTGATGATACACGTGCACGGGTTTGTGAGCTTAGCTCTCACAAAATAATACGACCATGATAATAATGTGTCTTTGAAGCACAACAAATAATACGTGCCCAAAAATAATACATTGAAGTGCTATTAAAAAAATAATCCACCATCAAATAAATTTGACACTTGTGCTTTTGACCTTCTTTTACTTTGGCCTTCACAGAGGATTGTTTGAGATGAGTGCATGTACCATGGCACTCATATCAAAGTTAGATGTTGAATACTAGAACAGTCCTAATGAGGAAGTAGTCCTAAAAAAGTAACAATCTTGATGGAGACAAATGAATGTTATGGATAAAGAACTAGTATTGATGATGAAGATGTTATCCATGTAGATGATGGTATGGCTAATGTGGATGGTACTATGATAGATGACAATCAATAGGGAGGTGCAAATCTTGGAGAACTTGGTGATGATAAAGATATACTTACTAATGATCCTTTTGAGGGAGAAAGCTTGAATGGCCAAGAAAAATGATTGGAGCTTGTAGAAATTTGGAGAGTTGGCATTGAGGTAGAAGTGATGGCACCTACTTTTCCACAAATTATTATGCATGCAAAGGAAAACCTCATGTGCAATCACTTCCTATGGCAGAGTGCTAGTCTTCTATTTGTGCACATTATATATGATATTGTTGGTTTGGAAGATGGATCATCCTAAGGTGGTGTCCCATATGTGAGGATCCAAAACCATGAATAGGGTATGGTGGAAATACTATGTGAGTGCACATGCATACATATCCTAGTACATGATTAGAAGATTGCTCCATGGATTCTTCTATTGAGGATAGTTGATAAAGCAAGGAATGTTGAACTTATGAAGATGGAAAGAAGTATCATGGTTGAGGAAAAAGGAAGTTATGGAGAGACACTATTGGTGAGATAGACAAAAGATTGAGTCCAATCCAATAAGCTCTTGAAGCATATGTTTCTTTGTTGGATCAATATAAGTAGAATGTGATGGAATTGCTACAAGTATTATTTCTAGCTTGTTTCAAGGTTTTGTGCTAGCATTGGATGAATGGAGTGGAAAGGAAAAAGTTGCAAGTGACTTAGTGGGGTTTCTTGAGCTATGTCTTAACCTTGATGTGCCCTAAGTGAATGCGAGGGAAAATGGGAAAAGGGCTAGGGCTGTCATAGGAAGCATCCAACTGGAGGACACCTAGGTGCAGTGTAGTGCATGTGAGTGCATATGTCTTTTTATTTTCTTTTCTTTTTTGCACTATGTTGTATTTCTCTTTTTATTTTTTGTTTTTTTAAAAAAAATATTTAAACACTTTTCTTTTTCTTTCTTCTTTTCTTTCATAGTAGTAGTCTTGCACAACTCGAAAGCATCCTTTCAAAAATTGAATCGAAAGGTTGATTGAGAGTAGTAAACCTAGCCCATAAGAGGGCTATTGCACCAAGGTGCATGCAATGAAGATGAGAGACTAAGCCTAGATATCAAAAGCACATTGTTATCTTGTTGATGAAGGTATTGTTAAAGAAAAACTTGTCCCTATTTATGAATAATTGAATGCTTGTTGATGCATAAGTGGTGAATATGGAATCAATTTGGAGTAAGCACTTCATTTCAAAGAAATTGAATTTCTTTGCTAAATGAGAAAGCGTGCTACTTATTAGCCAACATACCAGCAAAGGCTAGAGGCCAAAAGGAGAGTCAAGTTTAGTAGGGTTGATCTACAAGTGAGTATGAGCACTCTCTCCTTTTTGACATCTTAGGGTTCAGTTAGCTCAACTTGGACAAATTGATGAGATGGGTTAGTAGTGATATTAGTAGTTGTGGGCCTAAGATCCAGAGTTTCAAGCACACTACTTGTAGCCATTATGTTGGTATTAGTAGAAGATTCATATATGTCACTCTACTTTACATCATATAATGAAGATTCATTTTAGATGGTGGGAGAAGTAGAGAAAATACAAGGTTCTATCTTACTCAATCTTGGAATAAACCACTCATAGAAGTTGGGATTGTACTATAAAGAAGCATGGCCATCAGTTTGTCACGGTCATAGGTGAGATAGAAAATATATCTAATGACATTAATCATCATGTTGCTTTGTCCCAATCGACTTGCAATATGTAGCACTTCCTTTGAAAGGAGTTTGTCATACAAGGAATCTATTTCAGCAAGTTCAGAAATGTTGACATTGTGGACAATCACAATCACTTTTAGAGAGCTACGGGATACATATTTTGGCTCATGCATGGAGGTCCAAAGGGCCTTTCTTTGATTAGCAATAATCATTAGACAACTATTGTATCTTGCAACTAAATCTCAACGAGAATACCATTTTCTTTCAAACTCACTTTATCCTTTAACTTTCTTATCTAATGCTACAACTTCCTCCTTACTTGCTTTACACTTCCCAGGGTGGAACGCAAGAATCAAGCGATGCTTCTCTTGCTTTGCTTTGGTCATTTACTTCACGACTCTCCCACGATTGTTGGATAACACCAAAAAATTTGTGACTGCTTTGACCATGTCAAAGGCCTTTCTAATAGCTTCTCATCCTTAGCAACCTAAATTCTAATGTTGACACAAATGCGTGCAAGTCAATAGTGTTTTATCTAGTTCCTTGGAACTTGTAATCGTGGATTGATCCTTTTGTTGTCCCATATTTTCTAAAGTTTCCATGAGAGAAGTCTTAATTGGTTTGAAATGTACTAGAGCTTCTAGTTGAGAAGATTAAGATTCATGACTCATTGGATTCATTGTGCTCTTTGGGCTAGAGTTCAAATGCTATTGTGAGGCTAAAGCACTAGAATCTTCTTTGCAACAACTGAAGTGACAATCTAGGTCACAATCGAAGATTGTGACTATGTGGGTTCCACCTCGAGATTGAAAGTAGTAACATTTGATTTAGTGGATTGGTCAATTATGACAATCAAAGAAGATTGCACATTTGGATCCTTGGATTGATCGGGAATAGTCTCAATCTTAGAATTTTTAGATTTGTTTTTGAAGAGGGAGATTATTGATCTTTAAATGTTTTCTAAGCCATCCATTATGGACCTTTTTTATGGATTGATTAGCTACACTAGGCTATGATTATTGGATTTTTTGTTTAGGTTTGTAGTGGGAGCTCATGCTCAACTGCCAAGACCCATGGACCACTTATTGCTTCAAGCATTTCAAGCGAGCACAAATGGCAATCTCTCACCTATTCGATGCGCCTTCCATTCTAGGGGGGTGTAGTGAGCTTATCTTGATGCCTAAATGAGTAGTCTCCTCCCTCAAGGAAGCAGATAGCTCCACGATTTGAGATTCAAGCACAAGACCTCAAGCCTCCTCCTTCAAGCTCCATCATCCATAGCCGCATTGCATGAGATAAGAAAAGAGAAGCAAAGAAGAAGTTTTGAATGTTAATTGAGGCTTTAGGGTTTGTTTATATGTTCTACACCTTTTATGTTCCATTATGTTTCATACCATTCACACCCTCCCCTAGAGATGAGAAGAATCCTTCTTAGGTTTAGAGGTTGAAGGGTGGAGACCATTCATCGCATGCTCATTGTGTTTCACCTTTGCATGCGCCAAGTGTAGAAGTTTTCATTGTACTCCATTTGAGCATAATGGTCCATGTCAATAGGTCAGATGCTTATGTGGGTAAGGTAAGTGTGAGGACATCCGTGATGAAATCACTAGAGTTCATTTGACTAGAAATGTGTAGCTCCTCCTCGGGCAACATGCAATCTAAGTAGGGGTGAGTCATGATGTGCTCTTTGAGGGGCCGGTTGCATATGGTGGTCAACACTCTATAGGAGGTTGGGGCTACATAAGTTGGGTCGTATTCTGAGGTCTTGATTGCACATCTCTTCTTACCATAGAGAAGTCCATCTTGAGAAGCAAAAGTAACCATCAAGCAATGCATCCCGTAGCACAAGTTTTGTTAAGAAGATAAAGCAAGGATTGATGGTCAACAAAGAAGACAAAAGGTGTGGCCAAAAGGTAATGCTAAAATTTCTTTACAATAAACACCATGGCTAACCCTTCCCTCTCCATGGTGAAGTACTTCATCTCAGTATCCGTGAGTTGTTTGCTAGCAAATCTCACTCAATAGTCTAAATTGTGTTCACCCAGTTGGCACAACACATCCCCCACTGGTAGACTTCAAGGAGTCAATGTGAACATGGAAGGTCATGGTCCAATCTGGGGCTCGTAAGATTGGTGATGTGGTTAGAGCCTTCTTCAACTCTTCCTATGCATGTTGGCATTCCTTGGTCCATTCGAATAACAATAGCAATTTGTATAGAGGCCTAGTGATAATGCATAGTTTAACACAAATCGTCAATAGGATCCTCTATGGTCGAGGAAGCACTGAACTCCCTTGTAGTTAGTTTGTGGTGGAGGTCAACGATAGCCCTACCTTTTGAGAAGTCAATGATAGCAATGCCATTATTTGACACTACATACCCTAGGATGCATTCGTGCTTCACCTAGAACTGGCATTTCAAGGGGTTTAACGAGAGACAATACAGTCTGCATCTTTCAAAGATTGCTTGGAGCTTGCCTAGATGTGCCTTCCAATTGGGGTGGACACATAGATCGTCAACAAATACCTCCAACTCTTGTTGAAGCATTTCTTTGAAAATGGCACACATGAGCCTTTGAAATGTGACTGTTGTGTTCGTCAATCCAAAGGGCATGATTACGTAGGCAAAGATGCCCCACTCGGTAGCGAAAGCAGTCTTGTGCCTATCATTCAAATGCACTTGCACTTGATTGTATTCGGAGAAGCCATCCAAGAAACTGTAGGTCTCTTTACTAGCCACCATCTTGAGCATATGATCGTGTATGACAGTGGATAGTTGTCTCTCTTCGTGGCAACGTTGACTTTCTTGTGATTGATGCACACTTTGATTTTTCTATTCTTCTTTATCATGATCACTATGGGTGACACCTAGTCTGTGTGTTCAATTTCATAAATGAATTATGATCTCAATAGCTTATCGATTTCCTCCTTGACAATGTGAGTGTGTTTGGGATTCATTGGATACGGTTGTCACTATGGGTGACACCTAGTATGTGTGTTCAATTTCATAAATGAATTCTGATCTCAATAGCTTATCGATTTCCTCCTTGACAATGTGAGTGTGTTTGGGATTCATTGGATACGGTTGTTGCTTGACTGACGTTGCATCGGATGGTCATCTCGGGATGTTATGAGTCACTATACTCGAATCTACCCCCTTCAGCTCATCAAGGGACCAAGCAAATACGTCTATGTACTCTTGCAAGAGAGCAACAAGAGTTGCCTCCTCTTCCTTGGTTAAGTCATCGGCCATTAAAACAGGTTAGGGCATCTCCCATTCCTCAGCTAGATTGACCTCCTTGACTGTGGCGGGTCCTTCTATAGGCTTGCTCACTTGCCCTTATCTTTTGGCTCCTAGCAAGTCCACTTCCCTCTTGCCTTCATTAAATTTCATAAATCATTTTGGCAGGTCTTGCAGCTTCCTCTGCTCCTCAGCTTGCGAATCCTTAGGATGTTTCCTCTTTTCCTCTTTCATGCCTTAGGTGAACTGGTAGGTCTCCCTTGGTGTGTTTGGTCTTAGGTGGTCAAGGTATCTTAGGATCACTGTCTGGGCTTACTTTTGACTTGGAATCAAACTCTATATCTTTGCTCTAGGAGAGGGAGTCTCTCCTGGAGGTCATAGCTCCGATGGTGATTTTGTCTTGAGTAATGGTGCAACACTTGGTTGGGCAAAACTTGCTTTGTCATAATCAATCGCTTCTATGTGCTCCAACCAGGTGCGATCACAATCCATTTGCATGACTCCTTTCTTGATTATGAAGATGCTCTTTTTTTGTGGTTTGGAGTCTGCCCTTATTTGTTCAATCTCGTGCCCCTCCGTGTCGTACTCTATCGTTTCGATCTCTTCCTCGCTCTCGTGACTGGAGGAACAATAGTCTTTATACTCATCATCGGAATCATCCTCATCCAATTGCTTCTCATCTCCTAACTGCAATTCCGTGTCTCAACGGTGGCTAAGGCCCAATTGTACATCAAGTTTAGGCCATGCACCTTGGTCCATCGCCACTTGGGTTCATCCAAGAGATCCATGAGCGACTTAAGATTTGTAGCTTGGTTACTAGCTAATTTGTCCGTTATGCACTCTAAGATCTCGTGGAGGTTTCATTTGTTTTTCGGGATGTGAAATGTGACGAATGCGAGTTGCCCATGCGAGCTCCTAGCCATCATGCACATTGGTACTGAGGGTGTGCACTCTGGGCTTATCGACTGCCTTAGCAGCTTGCTCGTATTCCTCGTTATTCGAGAATGGCAGATTGATTGTGGCTAGCACATGCTTTCAATCTTGCTCATCCTAAGGGCAAGGGATATACTCAGTCAGTGGACCTTAAGATTTCTTGACTTGAGCATTGCCTTGAACATAGCTGAGATGGTATCTAGGTCAGTTGTTGGTGTAGTCTTTCAAGTATCCATCTCCACTCTTACCGCTTCAATTCAATTGCCTAGGAAGATCTGATTATTACCGCAATCTTCTATGATGTGTGAATTGTGCATCTGGGGTTGGCCTAACAGGATGTTGTAGTCCACTCCTTTCATGACTATGAAGCCCGCAAGAGAACTAGACTGTTGCGATCTTCAATGGCCAATTTCTCAGCACTCTGGATGGCTTCACTTTCATTATGTTGGGCAGCGTGACATTGAACTTGGCATCCTCGATAGGTGGGTTACTCCAAGCTTGGAGTACTGCATTGCTCAGTACATTGACTCTAGCCCTTGTGTCGACAATCCCTTTCCTTGTGGTATAACCTAGAGCTAGGGCAGATAAGACCACGTGCATCTGTAGTGGAAGCTCACGCTCAACCGCCAAGACCCACGGACCGCTTATTGCTTCAAGTGTTTCAAGCGAGCTCTAATGGCTATCTCTCACCTAGCCGACACGCCGCCGATCCCACGAGTGTAGTGAGCTTACCTTTGATGCTGATGTGAGTAGCCTCCTCCCTCGCATACCTCGGTAGCTCCATGATTCTTGATGCTAGCTCAAGCATCCTCAAGCCTTCTCCATCTCCAAGCTCCATCCTCCATAGCCACACGTGCGAGAAAAGAGAAGAGAAGAGAAGAGAAGAAGAGAAGAGGAGATGGTGAAGAGCTTCACCCTCTTGATCCCTCACTCCCACACACTCACTCCCTCACACTCTCACACTCCCTCTCTCAAGAGCACACACAAGCAAGAAGAAGAGAGCTCTTGTTAGCCACACACCAAAGAATGAGCTTCCATTCACTTTTTGAACTTTATATACAATCCCTAAAATCCCATGGGCACCCATCCCCTTTTTTACATGACCGGCCATTGTGGCAAGGTCCTTTTTCCATTTCCCTCTTCTAGCCTTATGCCTATAGCCTATGCCCGTCTAATATTTTACAATTGTCATAGGAGGGAGCCTGGCGCTCTTTTACAAGAGTTTTTCAAGTTTTTTGAGATGCCTTTCATTTAAAATTGTGCCTTTAGTCTTGGCTTAGCTTTTAGAGGTCGCCTGTGTGTCTTTGCTCTTATTCCATGCTTTTTTCGCTTTTTCCTTCATTTTTCACCATTTTTTGCCATCTCAACTTGGGGTTAACATTACCCCCCTCCGAGACAGGTGCCAGTCCCATGGCACTTCTGTGTTGTTGTAGGGTGGTAGGCACTTGGGCAATGATGGTGTAAAGGGAAGGGCCACATGTAGATTCAGGTGCGTGTGGAAGCTGATGTTTGTCGAGGAAGCCAGATGGATAGCGAGTGGTTGACGGGGGCCTCCGAAGTTGGTGGTTTGCCACTTGTGTGATGCCTGAAAGGAGAAGGTGCGGTACTCTTCCTAAGGGGAGTGTCTACCTTACTATGTTAGTGCAGTGTGCTCGTGCTAGTGGAATGGGGAGGTGGGTCTAACCGCAGGCAAGCCTAGGTGATGTCTCACACTTGAGGATCCCATTTGTGTTAAGGGAGGTGCGGTGCAAGTGGCTTAGGGTGACAGGCCGGTGAGTGTTAGCTCCCTAGGTATGTCCTACCCTTGATGTGCCCTAAGCATGAAGTGGGAAAGCAAAAAGGGCTAGGGGGTTAGAAGCGGAGCCGGCCGACCGAAGCCACCGGGCAAGCCTAACTTGAGAACCCCTAGGTGCAGTGATAGTGCTCTATGTGGTGTTTAAGTGCTTCTGCAAAAGTGAGTGCTTGTGTGCTTTTCCTTTTATGTTATTCTTTTCTTTGATTTGACTTTCCTTTTCTTTCTTTCTTTTTTGGTTGCAGTTGTGGAATGATAGCCAGGCCCAATTTTCTTCATCTGAATGAGGAGGGGAAGGGGGTTGGATGGATTTGCTAAAAAATTAGTAGCTTTGCATGTATCCTTTCATATTCATGTAGACATAGAGAGAAGTAGTGGAGAGGAAAGGGTGATTGCACCTAGTGAACTGGCTATCATTCATATCTTCTAGGAGGGCTAGGCAAAAAGAGGGGAGGAGACTAACCCTCATCATAAGACGAGCCATGGTGCAGCTGTCAATAAAGTTAGGGTCAAAGAAGAGGGGAGGTAGGCCATGCTCTTGTGGAGCCGGGTCCTGCTTAAGGAGTAGCTTAAGTAACCTAAGGTAATTACAGGTTGTTACAAAGGCGGGTCAGGGCATGAGGAGAAAACTGCAAGAAAGTGCGTCATAGAATCATCTAGGCTTTCAGAGTTAAAGAGAAGGGCATGCTCGAAGGATACTACATTAGAGTTATGAATAATAGGGAAGTCGTACCGCCCATGGAGGGTGGCATCAAAATCCACACCTACCCTTCGAGGATATGCCATGTAGGTGGGGTTGTTCCGCTCGAATGGCACGATGTTACAAAACACCATCTAGGCGAGCATACTGATGTCGCATACTCACCTCCTCCATAGGGTTTGGCTTTTGTAGCCTTGTACAGTGTGTGGAACTTCAAAAACTTTGTTCTGCCAGTAATCAACCACTTCTGTTTCCCAAGAGGTTAGGGTTTTTTCTCGCTCTTCTAGCTATCTTTGCCTCAACAGGCCACCAATCACGATCACCTCATCTATCACCTTGAGCGACGAGACCCTCCGCATACAGTTGGATAGGAGAAAATTAAAGGTGAATGGATCCTTTTCTTGTTCTTGTCTCTCCCACAGCACCAGTTCTGCGTGAAATCCAACGGGGATATCATCAGGGCAAGGTGGGAGGGGTGCGGACAGCAACACGACTGGTTTGGCTCTCAGCTGTTTCCTGGCTTCCTCTACTAGCTTTTTGCGTCTTTCCCTAGATGAGGCTTGTCTTTCCGCAGATGGGTCCTCCTGTGGCGGCTCTTGAGACTGCAGCGAGGGGGGTTGTAGGACTACATCCTCCCTGAATCGGTTCATGTCGATCTTAAGTTCTGCTTCCTCCCCCTGCCGTTCTCCTTGTGGTGCTTCCTCTTCGAATCCAAGGGCATCGATTTCTTGGGGGGTTAGGTAGGCCGGCTAGCAATAGGTATTTTCATTTCTCGTCCAAGCTCAGCCTAACCTCCACAGGTTGGGGTGGCATCTACAATCCAGCATGTAAGGCTTTGCGTGCGATGCTGAGCTTTCTTTGTGTCACCTCCAATGACTCTCCTTGCTCTGAGCGGGTGGTGTCCATGATGGTGTCGAGAGGAAGGGATTTTTGTTGGGCACCAAAGGCCACTTGGGTAGATTCTGCCTTGCTCTCTGCAATGATTTTCTCCTTCTCTACCAGAGCAAGGCGCGGTGCCAGTGTCTTCACCCTCTTTTCATTATGCACAGCCCACTCCTCTGCTCTCTTGTTCATTTCCTCCATGCTCTCTCCTTGCTTTAGGGTTAGTATCATGAGCATTTGCTCTTGGTCCTCCAACTCCCTGACCAATCTCTCTTGCTCTTCTTTTTCAGAGTTTAGTTGATCTGTCAGGCGCTCAATCTCTTCTTATTTCTTCTCTATGTCTTGTTTTCTCTCCTCATCTCTGACATTCATCTCAGGCACAAGTGCGTCAATCTGACCAGATTTCATAATGAGCTCCTGGTATTGCACTATCAGGAGCTTGTGCACTCTTTGCATCTTCACTAGCTCCTGTGTTTCGTTCTCGAGCTGTTGTATCCAGTGCTCCTCCCTGTCATCCTTAGCCTTGTCTACTTGTTTGAGATCTGCGATCTCCCTTTGCTGCATGGCTATCATCCTTGTTTTATCCAGTTGGAAGGTAGCTACTAATTCCTTCTTAGCTGCCAACTTAGCCACGGCTATCTTGCGTTCCTCCTTAGCTTTCTCCAATTGGGAGAGCAGCTCGGCAACGTACTCATCGTAGTTAGCCAATGGCGTCATCGTTGTGTGGATGGGTGAGGTTGAGGCTTCCACCTTCTGTCGTTTAGGATCTTGCCTGGATTCCGCATCAATAGCTGGCCTCTTTTGTCCTATGGTCATGGTTTTTGTGCTCTGTCCCTAGGCCATCTCTTTGTTGATGAAGTATTGCATCCATGCCACGAAATTTGACATGTCGGCACTGGTCGGGATGCTAGGGGTGATGGTGGTGGGTTCAGTGGAAGGCACCAAGAGGGTAGGAATTGGATGAATTGGGGTCTTGCCCTTGCCCTCAGTGACTGCAAGTGGCACGATCTCTGTCACCTGTGTACTAGACCCTGGCCCTTCTTCATTATGTGGGCTCAAGTTTCCCAATTTATCAGCTCGACTTTGTTGCTCGATGGACCGACGCGTGGCTTCAGCCAAGTCCTCTTCCTCCTTCCTTCTTAGTTCTTCCTCTTCCTCATCAGCCTTTCTTCTCCTTTCCTCCTCTGTTTTTCTCTGCTCTTCCTTCTTTTTCTCTTTTTCTTCTTTTTCCTTTCTTTTCTTCTCCTCTGCTTCATGTTTCGATGCCTTCTTTGCTTTTTGTAATTATTCTTTCTCCTTCTCTTCCTCCTGTCTCTTCTTCCTCTCTCTCTCCTTGGCCTCTTTTAGGGACTCTTTCTTTGCCCTTTCCAAGTCTTCTCTCTCCTTCTTTCTGCCTTCGTCATCCTTCTTCTTTCTCCGCGTTGTCTTCTTTTTGGGCTTCTTAGTTGTCTTTTTGCTTGTCTGTTCTTCCCCTTCTTCCTCTGTCTCAGTTCTATCGGTGGACCTATCCTTGTCTTGGTGAGGAGGCGACCTTTCTGGTGTTTCTCCTTCTCCTTCTTCTGCATCTTGTGCTTCCTTCACTGCCTCATGGATGAGCGCAGTCAAGACACCTCCATACCCGATGAAGGAGGCTTTGGAGGAGGCTTTCTATCTTTCTGTAGCTTTAGAGGCTAAAGATTCTCCTCTTGCTGGCACACTTCCTAGGGCCAATGCTTTGGCTGCCTGGTCGATCGTTTTTCGCACATACCTGTTCCAGTCCACTTCATCTAGGGTATGGGCTGCTACATTCTCCAGCACATGTATGCTAATTTGATGCATCAATGAGTTGTAGCGCTGGTTGGAGAAGAGCACATGTATCAGCTTTGCTTGCATCCTAGCTTCTGCGTCGGGGATATCTTGGATGCTTATGCCGTCATTTGTGAGCACATCTTCCCTCTTTATCTTAAGCATGGCATAAACATCCCTTTTCTGTTTCCTCTCCGTCTTTGGCTCCAACCCCAAAGCCTTCTCCACCAAGGCTGGGTCTAAGCGGACCTGTACCTGCTTTGCATTTTTTCCTCTACCCACCATCACAGTGCCACATTCTTGATCTGGGTTGTACGTTCTGAGGAACTCCACGCACTTCAGGTGGTCTGGCTCTTGCAAGAACTTTTCAAGATACTTTGTGAGGTTGCATTGTTCAACCACCCTCCTAGCTGCTTCCTCCTTGGCCACTACAACTTCTACATTGTGGATGGTTTGAAACTTAAGCTGGCTGAAGGCGCGGTTCTTTAAGTAGATACGGTATTGCTCTCTTTCCTTGTCTGTGAATGGGAGTCCGTGGGCATGGTCTTGCTGCGACATTTTATGTTCCTGCCATAAATCATAACTTTCATTAGTGCTTTCCACATATTAATTCGTTGATTGCTCAAAAAAAAAAACTCTATACTTTTTGAATAAATTCATTAAGAAGCAATGTAGATTTTCCTTTTCATACTTGGACTTTTTGCCCTTTACTTCAAAGTTTTCATGCCCATTTTCCTACCCCATCCCTTTTTTCATAATATATGTTTATGTTTTTCACTAATTTTGCTTTGATTTACCCCCTTTGATTCATTTCTCATCTGATTCATTTCACCTTACCCCCTCCCCTTCCATTTTGAGAAGAATCCTTCCTAGGATTGAGGGTCAAAAGGTCAAGGGCTTTTGGCATGTTGGTGTAGGAGTTACTTGTGAAGGAGCCAAGTATAGAAATTTCAATTTTATTCCAATTGAGCTTCGCGGTCCAAATCAAAGGGTTGAATTCCCACGTGCATGATGTATGTGAAAACATCTGTGAGGAAGTCACCAGAGTCGACACGGCTAGCAATGTGTAACTCTTCCTCAGTCAACAAGCAATCAAGGTAGGGGTGTCCTTTGATGTGCTTTTCCATGGGTCGGCCCCGAAGAGTGGTTAACACTCTATATGAGGTGGGCGCGACGTAAGTGGGATCATACTCTGCTGTTTTGATGGTGCGGCATTGCTCAACGTTGGTCATTATGCGACATCCTTCAACTTTCCATTGCAACCTAAGAGCGTACCATTGCCTCAAGAAAGGTGATCTAGTATCAGGGAGTTATGATAACTCCGCGATTTCTTGGTTAGTGATAGCAGAAGTGGTTCGTGGATCGTATGACGTGATAAGGTGCTGTTTGATAGCTTGCTCCTTGGAGATTTCACTGTTAAGCAACTTAGCAGCGGAGCGAGAAGCTTTTGCGAACGTGAATTCAAAGGTTTTCCAAGAGCAAGGCATATTTCCACTTCAGTTGTAAAGGGTTCTTCTAATAGACCTAAGTCCAAGAAGTCGTAGCTTAGCGCGAGTGACACGAAAGTGTCATCTAGTCTTTTAATACAATCCACCACGTCATCCCCAGTGTCCTCAACGAGGTCAGCGGCTAGCGCTAAAAAGGATTTTCATTCATAGGAGGGCGTAAGGCCAACATGTGGTTGAGGTTTGACAGAACAAGAGCTTTTGACAATGAAGATGGGCAGTTGGGAGGGTTCATGAGTTTGTGGTTGGGCCGCTTGGATGTTGAGTGGATTAGGAGCAGCCACGACGGACGGGCTACTGCATTCAGGTTGGAGTTGGGGAGGCGAATTGACTTCGGCGAGCGATGACTCTTGTGACAGAGCCTGCGATTTGGGCCGGTAGGCTTGTGGGACTCTCTTGGGCCTAAGCGTGGATGAGGCGGATGGTTATGGTTCAGGAGAGCACTGCGGCTTGTGGTTTTGAGAGTTTATGGAACGCGGTTTGATCAAGCTTGAGGGCGGTGTATGAACGGTGCCTTTGGCCATGTGGGCCTTAGGGATCCACAGCCAGGTATTTCCCTCATAGTAGCCTTACGCACGTAAGAGGCTTTAGGGACCCATCTTTGCTTAATCATGCAGCGCTTTCTGTGACTGCATCTTGGCCTCCTAGGTTTAGAGTTTTTGGTCTTATGAGGATAGGAGCATCGACTCCTAGGCGGCGGTTGTGGCTGCTCAAGCTTCCATTGAAATCTAGGCTGTTGAGCCTTATGTTTTGCTACTGTGGGCTGTGATTCCTAAATTCTGGGAGGTGGCGACTACGCACTACCCCCTCCTTAGATTTGGTTATGGAGAATTCTATCAGTGGGTTTGCGGACGGTAATGAAGTCGCGCAGCCCTTGCTAAAAGCTGTGACAATGCGAACGTTGCCTATTGCGAGGTGGATGCGCTGCGACTCATAATCAACATTCCAGTGAGTCTTCTTTTTGAAAGTGTGCCCTAGCAGCGACTCCGTGCCTGCGTCTTTAGCGTTTGGCAACACGTAAAAAATCATTGCGACAGTCTCAGACTCCATAGAAATGGCTACTTTGCACTTGCCGAGGAGTGCATAGGAATGGCCCCATATGGGCTTAATTTAGCATTCGTGGGCTGAAGTGGTGGTTTGCCAAGTTTGGTCCAATGATCATGAGTTAGGACATTGAAGTCTGCTCCCTCATCGATCAAAGTATTGAAAGCGCAGGTTTGTTTTGCAGTGACCGTTATATGGAGGTATGCGGAATCTACGGCTTTCTCATTCTTGTCATCAATCTTAGTGATTGTGGCCACTCGTACTTTGACAGGCGGTTCTAACATCGGGGGCTCGTGCAAAGGATGGGTGGGAGGGCAATACTTCTTGACACGACTGCCATTGAAGAAGCCTCGTCTAAGGTTTCAAGTTTGACATTGCCTGTGCGGCTGATCGCACGAACTTTGAAGGGTCCAAGGCCTCGAAATTTCATTTTTTGTTTATGTCCCTTAACGGAGTAGAGGAGCACTAAGTCGCCCTATTCAAAGTTGCGCTGCTTGACATGCTTGTCAAACCAACTCTTGCAACAGGCCTTCTCACATATAAGTGCATGGGTGGCTAGAAGACGGGTCTCTGATAGGCGTTCAAGCTCGACCAGGCATTGCGTCCATGCCTCCTTCCCTTCCCATCATTCTTGAAGGGCTATTCTCAAGCTAGGAACAAGGAATTCTAAGGGTAGGATTGCTTCTGTTCCATAGGTCAGCCTGAACGGGGTTTGACGGACAGCCGTTTTATAAGTTGTATGGTAAGCCCAGTCGCTACGTGAGGCTGAGACTACTTTGGTCAGGACATTGACGAGAATCTTATTCCTGGATTCTGCCTGATCGTTCGCCTGAGAGTAGTATGGCGATGATTTGCGATGGATAATGAGAGAGGTGAATAGGAGATGCGCTATCACTTTGTTGATGAAGTGTGTGCCTTGGTCACTGCCAATTCAATGGGGCAGCCGAATCGTGAGATCACTTGCTCCCATAAGAACTTGGCAGTCGTCCTAGTATCGTTTTTACATGTGGCTCTTGCCTTTGCCCATTTCGTGAGGTAATCCGTGACCATCATGATGTACTTGGCTTGTGAGTACTGTGCCACAGGACTGATGGGTCCTATGAAGTCGATTCCCCATTTTTCAAAGGGTTGTTGAGCAATAATTGGGGTCAACTCCATCTGATCCTTGTGAATCGGGACTTTTGTCCATTGGCACTCGTCACAATGCTTGACGAATCGCGTGGCATCGCGCAAAAGCGTGGGCCACCATAGTTGAGACTGCAGCACCTTCCGTTCTATCGTGTCTCCGCTAAAGTGTCCTCTCGCAATGCCGTTATGTGTCTCCGAGAGTATATCGTGCATCTCATGCTCACATACGCATCTATGCAGCAATCCGTCTTGCCCCAGCCTATAGAGTTGGCCTGCAATCAGCTGATAGGGCTGGATCTTAAGGATTAAGCACCTAAGTCGCGGGCTTTTTCTATTGGTCGCTCAAGTAGTCCGTGCTCAAGCACTTGGACTATGTCATCCACCCAATATGGCGTTAGATCAGTCTTAAATAAATCTCTCTCGCTAGACAGGTGGAATAGATGGGCGTCGGGTAATTCATCAATAATGCCTTGTCCAGCGGCTTCTCCCGTGGGAATGCGTGACATATGGTCAACCATGTAGTGATGTTTTCCTTTCTGCACAACCACGGAGAAATCGAATTCTAAGAGCAGAAGGAGCCTTCGAGCTATGCGTCCTGTAGCACCAGGTTTGTTTACTAGATAGAGCAGGGCTTGATGGTCCACGAAAAAGATGAAGGGTGTGGCCAATAGATAATGCTAGAATTTCTTCACAGCGAACACCATGGTTAATCCCTCTCTTTCTGTTGTCGAGTAGTTCATTTCCATCTCAATGAGTTGTCTGCTAGCAAAGCTCATTGGATAATCTAAGTTGTGCTCACCAGGTTGGCACAATACTATCCCCACGGCAAACTTAGAAGCATCAATGTGCTCGTGGAAGGTAATAGTCCAATCTGGGGCTCGTAGAATTGGTGCTGTGGTTAGAGCCTTTTTCAACTCTTTGTATGCTCGTTGGCATGCCTCGGTCCACTCGAAGACAATCAGCAGCTTGTACAATGGTCTGGCGATCAACGCATAGTTCAGTACAAACCGCTAATAGTACCCCATATGGCCTAAGAAGCATTGAACTCCCTTGTAATTAATTGGGGGTGGAAGGTCAACAATAACCCTGACTTTCGAGAAGTCAGTGGCAATGCCGTTCTTCGACACCACGTGCCCTAAGATGCATCCGTGCTTTACCCAAAACTGGCACTTTAAGGGGTTCAAGGAGAGACGATATAAGCGACAACGTTCAAAGACTACACGGAGTTTGTCTAAGTGTTCAATCCAGGTCGAATGGATACACAGGTCATCGAGAAAGACTTCTAACTCCTTACGAAGCATGTCCTTAAAGATGGTGCACATGAGGTGTTGGAAAGTGGCAGGGGCGTTAGTCAACCCGAAGGGCATGACTATGTAAGCAAAGACACCCCACTCAGTGGCGAAGGAAATCTTGTGCATGTCCGCAGGATGCACTTGCACCTGGTTGTACCCTGAGAAGCTGTCCAGAAAACTGTAGGCTTCCTTGCCTGCCACCCTCTCAAGCATCTGCTCGATGTACGGCAATGGATAGTTGTCCCTCTTCGTAGCAGCGTTCACCTTCTTGTAATGGACACACACTCGGATTTTTCAATTCTTTTTCATCACAATGACTATGGGTGATACCCAGTCTGTGTGCTCAATTTCGTAAACGAATCCCGCTCTCATCAACTTGTCAATTTCCTCTTTGACAGCATGAGCGTGTTTTGGCTTCATAGGGTACGGTCACTGCTTGACCAGCATTGTGTCTAGCATCATGGGTATGTTGTGAGTCATGACACTCGGATCTACCCCCTTAAGCTCTTCCAAGGACCTTGGCTAGATTCAAGTCAAGTCGTCGGCAATGAAGACTGGTTAGGGTGTCAAGTCGTTTCTTCTTCCTCAGTCAAGTCGTCGGCAATGAAGACTGGTCGGGGTGTTTTCCCTTCCTGGGCCAGATTCACCTCCTTGACCTTGGCTGGTCCCTCGATTGGTTCATTGGTTTGTCCTTGATGTTTGGCACCTAACATAACTACTACCCTATCCCCTTTTTTGAATTTCGTGAAGCGCTTAGGGAGGTCATGCGGTTGTCGCTATTCTTTTGTTCGCGTATCCCTAGGTTGTTTTACCTTTTCCTACCTTAACCGTCTGCGCCTCAAGTGGACGGGTAGGTCCCCCTTCGTGCGTCTAGTCATGGACGGCCTAGGGATGTCTGGATCACTATCTGAACTAATCTCGGACTCAGAGTCAAACTCCCCGTCTTCGCTAGAAGAGGTAGTCTCCCCTAGTGGACATAGTTCAGATGGTGATTCTGTCATAAGGACTGGTGTCGTCCCTGGCTGGGCTAAGCCTGCTTGTTCAAGGTCTATGGCTCCTACGTGTTTCAACCAGGCACGGTCACATTCCATGCACATGACCCCTCTCTCTATCCTAAATATATTTCTTTTCTGCAGCTTGGAGACTGCTCGTATTTGCTCTATTTCTTGTCCTTCAGTGTCGTATTCTACGGTATCTACTTCACCCTCAGTTCCATCACTGAAAGATTGGCAGTCTTTGTATTCGTCGTTAGAATCCCCTTCATCAGACTGCTCGTCATCTCCTAGGGCTTGGTACACCTCTTGTCATTGGTCAGGGAGTAGGGCCCAGTTATACATGAGATTTAAGTCATGCACTCTGGTCCATTGCCACTTGGATTCACCTAAGAGATCCTGGAGTGGTTTGAAGTTTGCAGCTGAATTGCCAACTAGCTTGTTTGTCAAGTATTCCAGCATCTCCTGAAGTTCCCTTTTGTTAGTTGGGACTTGGAAGTTGACAGGCTTAGGCTTTCCCCGAAGGGTTCCTGCCATCATGCAGACTGGTATAGAGAGTGTGTCACTAGGCTTGCCGATCGTTTTGATGGTTTGCTCATATGCCTCATGATCTGAGAATGGCAGGTCGATTGTAGTAAGAACATGCATCCAATCCCGCTCATCCTCTGGGCATGGGATATACTTGGTCAAGGGCCCATGGGACTCCTTGACCTGAGTGTTACCCTTGAGCATAGCAGAGATGGCGTCTAGGTCGACTGATGAGGTCTTCCAAGTATCCATCTCTATCCTGACGGCATCCGTTCTGTTGCCAAGGAAAATCAAGCCATTACCCCAATCTTCGATGACTCTAGCGTTGCGCATCCAGGGTCAGCCTAATAGGATATCATAGTCCACTCCCTTCATGACTATAAAGTCAACAGAGAACTGGGCGCCTGCAATCTTCACTGGCCAATTCTTAAGTACCCCGAATGGGTTTACTCTCATACCGTTTGCTAGTGTGACATTAAACCTAGCAGTTTCGACAGGCAGGTTTCCCCAAGTTTGAAGCAATGTGTGGCTAAGCACACTAACCCCAGCTCCTGTGTCTACGATTCCCTTTCTTGTCGTGTCGCCTAGGGCTAGGACCGGTAAGACTACGTGCATCTCAGAACCTTCCCAGAAGGCATTGACGTGCAAGGATTTAGGCATAGAGTGCAGCGTCAAACTCGGTATTTGCATTTTTGCATCATTGTCTTGAGGGTCTACTGTGACCTGCTCTCGTGACCCTTCGACCCACTGCTTAAGATCTTGCCATAGGGTAGGATGCTGCCTAAGCAGATCTCCCAGGCTAAGCGTTACAGGGGTAGTCACTAGCATGGTCAGGAGATCGTTGGATACTCGTCTCTCCCCTAACCTGGATTGTCCTGGCCAATGGCCGTGATGACTGATCTGCGGCTCTGTAGCATCAAGGCTTGGTCTTAGCGGCACTGCTGTGGTGTGGTTGCTTCTACTGACTTAGGTTGAGGCGGTGATATTGGCGTGCTTACACTAGAGAGATTATCGATATCGTCCTCTATGATGGGCTCAGCATCCTTGAGATGCTCTTGAGCCTCCTCCACCCATTCCTTCACCTTTTCTATGGCCTCTAATTGTCGCTTCGGATGCGGGAATTCCCCTACCTTGGCGCTTCCCTTTTCGGCCGTCTTAGGGGCCGAAATCTCTGCCTCTGCATCTGAAACCTTCTTTCCAGCAGGCAGAGTCGTAGCACTCTCGGTTTTTAGTGCGACTTTAGCTTTCGATCTCTTCTTTTTCCGCTTGCGGCTTTTCTTCCCTATCGAGGCTGCATCAAGATCGCTAGGTCTTGGCAGAGAGATGCCGGCCTGCTTTGTTTGGGCTGGGGTCATGACCCGCAATGGAATAGGTGTGGCCTCCCCATCGAGGTTTTCGACACCAAACAGCCTGAATGGGACAGTTGGTACATTGGCTGAGCTAGAAGATGGCTTTCGCTCTGGGCAATCTACGAAGAGATGGGTGATTCCGCACTCTGCGCACCTTTGGTCAGCCTTGTCTCTGTTTTGCTACTCTGTTTCAGGGTAGCGTGATGAGACATGATCGGGGTGACCACAAGTCCAACAGATGATTGGATTCTGTGTCTATCCTCCTAGGCCTCTCTCTCGTCCTCTTCCTAACGCCATCACCGGCACGGGTCGATAGTCCATGAGGACAGCGTTGCCCTCATCGTCATGCGAGACTTAAGGGTATATGTAAGTTTCTTCCTCACTTGGCTCTTCCATGTAGTGGACTGGAGCATCGCTCGGTGGATGGGTCACGAAAGGACTAGGCGGTCTAGGGATGCCCGTAGGATTTATTTCCATCCTAGGAACAGCTGGCTTCATATCGTTAGCTGCGGGAAGGGCCCATGGGGCTCCCCTTCCAAAGAATGGCTGCTGCCTATTCGCTAGGTAAGGCTGGCCGTAGGGTTGCGAGTACGGAAGTCTTCTTGGTAATCTACAATGTGCGACGTCATGGCTAAACCTACTGCAGTTAGCACAAGGTCTTGACCTAGGGTCTTGACACTCGGCCGGTAAGTGGTTTCCGCCACAGTACATGTATTGGACATGCGGGGGCATTGGTCGTCTCAGCATGTCTTGCAACTTAGCTAATTCCATCTTGACATCAACCAAGCCTTGGTCTCGGTGGCCTTCCCCTTATCTTGGGATGATGGGATTGATCGCTCACTAGAGGCTAATGCTCTCTCTGAACCTCGCGAGTTGGTCTCCTCTACGTTCGAGCTCTTGGAGCTCCGCTCTATCAGCTAATCATTGACTCTGATGGCTTCCTCAAATACTCTAGCTATCGCGTCTCACTGCAAGCTTGAATTGCCTGCCAAAGCCTTATATAACTCCTCGTCTCGAATTCCACTGATGAATACAATCAAAACTGCTCTTTCAGTCAGTCGCTCGCCCAGAGGGATTCTCTTGAAGAGACTCTTCACATGGGTTACGTAGTCGCAAATTGCTTCTTCTCTTTCTGCTTGACGTTCACCAAGCATACTAGTAGGTTATCGGAGTATCTGGGCTCGGCGAATCTCTTAATGAAGAGATCCTTGAGGCCATTGAAGTTGGCTCGCTCTACAGCATCTAGGCTCGTATACCACGTCCTACCCTTGTCGCCTAGGCAAAGCCCGAACGCTTGCAAGTGTTGAGTTAGGTCGTTGAGGCCGTTGGCTTTGCAGACTTGTTCAAAACTGCTCAACAAAGCTGTATGGGTCGTCATGGGGTTGGTACTTGTTGAGTTGCTTGTTAACGATCGGTATTTTGGACTGGCTCTTTGAGCCTTGGTTCGCCCCTAGTCCTGCGAGCAGTGATGTCGCTAGTGCCATGACACTTTGCTTTGTAGCCGTGTTATCTAGCAGTCGCTCAACGTCAAGTCCCCCTCTAGGGCTCTCTGGTGATCTGTTTGGTTCCTACCTGCTAAGTTCAACACTCGCTGCACCTCGCGCAACTTCGTACTTTGCCTTTGGCTTCTAGTCTGTTGATCCCTATTGTATGCTTTGCAATGCCTTGCAGGCTAGCTTTCTCTCCTCTTCTAGATCTGCGATGATAGCGTCTGCTGTCCTACCACGGTGCTCATACCGGACGTGTGTGTCATAACTGCTTACCAACTCTGCTGAATAGCATCTGGGAAGACGTTCAAATCGAGTTCCTCATTAGACCTTCGGTTTGAGCTTTCCTCTACCATTTTCGAGTTGTCTTGCTCCACCAAGATGTCGATCAGGTTCAATAGACTTGTTAAATCCACGTCGTTGGCGCCCCTTGCTTGGTCCTAATCTGCGCTTTGATGGTTTGTCTATGTCTTGGGTCCTCTCCTATTGGTGGGTTCCTTGAGTGGTTTATCTGAGTGAGTTCCTTTAGTTATTGAATACAAACCTCAATTTATGATCACTCAATGTGTGTGTCGTTTCTCGTGCACTTGTGTTCAATCAAGCTTTTAGCTTTCTTAAGTGTACTTCAAGTGCGGAAATTCAATGTGAGTGCAGCAAGCAATTCCTAAGTGTCTTATGCACTCTCGCTTGTTTCAGGCCTGCTAGGCTTGTAGATCAATTTTCTGGTCATTTTCTCAGGGTTTAGGGTTTTTCTCATATGTTGCCTTGTTCGTTTTCATTCAGTCAAGTTTTACAGCTCAACGGTTCACGTCTAAGTCATTGGGTCTCTCAACTGCCTACTTCTAGCTGCTAAGCAGCTACGTGCTACGATTTTTTCCTATTACGTGTGCCAGAATCAAGTTCTCAGTGCCCGAAGGGTTTCAACAGTTTGCGTTGCTACATTTTAGCCGCGTCAGGTCAAATTTCTAAAAAATTTGATAAACATTTACACTCAGACCAACTGGTCCAAATTGCAGGGTCCGAGTAGGTCACTCAGACCGGGGCTGAGGGCGCGAATTTCAGGGTTTGACTCGGACGGTTTTGATTCGGATTGGCCGAATGGCAAATTCGGACAAGGTGATTCGGACGAGCCGAGGGCCGAATGTAGAAAGTGGTCGAGGGTCGAATTTGAGACTCAGACAGGTCGTTCGGACGGCGGGCCGAGGGTCGATTTTGGGACTCGACCCAGAAAAGGCCACTCGAATGGGCCGAGTGCGGTGCACGTAAACAATGCGAACACAAATTTGATCGATTCACAAGATTTAAGCAAGCACAATGGCCATGCACTTCCAGATCCTATCTAGGGGAGTAGAGGGAGAGATTCATATACCTGAACGGGCCGGTAAGCGCGTCGGTGATGCGATTGAATCAATGCGGGTTGGAGCTCTCTATCTCTCTCTTTCTCTCTCTCATACTGAAATGGCACAAATGAGCTCTCCCTTGGCCTCTTGGCTCTTCTACCCCTTCCCGGGTGTGGTGTTGATGCCCCCAATCACTCACTTGCCAATCTTAGGTATCACTAGCGAGCGCTTTATCAATTTTGGCATGATTTCTGCTCTATTTTGAAATAGTAAACCCTACCCTTCTCCGGTTCGATTTCCTAATTCTAACCTACGCTAAATACAACAAAAATCGAAGGTAAAAAACTAAAATAAATTCTCCATCTTTTTCAATCATCAAACAACCAAAATATCCCAAAATACTTACTTGTTTTGAAGATCAAAAACACCCAAACTTCCTACCTATCTCAAGCTCCATTTCGGGGATGAATCCCCTACTTTGCTCGATATGAGGTGCGCAAGTGCTCAAGCTTGAATCCGTTGGTCCCGGCAAAGGAACCAAAATGTAGTGGGAGCTCATGCTCAACTGCCAAGACCCACGGACTGCATATTGCTTCAAGCGTTTCTGGCGAGCTCTAATGGCTATCTCTCACCTAGCCGACGCACCGTCGATCCCACAAGTGTAGTGAGCTTACATTGATGCCGATGTGAGTAGCCTCCTCCCTCGCACACCTCGGTAGCTCCATGATTCTTGATGCTAGCTCAAGTATCCTCAAGCCTCCTCCATCTCCAAGCTCCATCCTCCATAGCCGTGCGCGCGAGTAAAGAGAAGAGAAGAGAAGAGAAGAAGAGAAGAGGAGATGGTAAAGTGCTTCACCCTCTTGATCCCTCACTCCCTCACACTCTCACACTCCCTCTCTCAAGAGCACACATAAGCAAGAAGAAGAGAAGAAGAGAAGAAGAAGAGAGCTCTTGTTAGCCACACACCAAAGAATGAGCTTCCATTCACTTTTTGAACTTTATATACAAGCCCTAAAATCCCATGGACACCCATCCTCTTTTTTACATGACCGGCCATTGTGGCAAGGTCCTTTTTCCATTTCCCTCTTCTAGCCTTATGTCTCTAGCCTATGCCCATCTAATATTTTACAATTGGCACAGGAGGGAGCCTGGTGCTCTTTTACAAGAGTTTTTCAAGTTTTTTGAGGTGCCTTTCATTTAAAATTGAGCCTTTGGTCTCGACTTAGCTTTTAGAGGTCACCTGCATGTCTTGGCTCTTCTTTCATGCTTTTTCCGCTTTTTCCTTTATTTTCTGCCATTTTCCGCCATCTCAACTTAGGGTTGACAGCATCTTTGTGTCTTCCCAATAAGCATTAACATGTAAGGACATGGGCACTAGGTGTAGCGTCAGGATCGATATTTGCATTATTGCATCATGGTCTTGCAAGTCAATGGTAACTTGCTCCATCGATCCTTCCACCCATTGCTTTAGCTCTTGCCAGATGTTGGATGCTACTTAAGCAAATCTTCTAGGCTTAGAGTTACGGGGGTGGTGAATAGCATTGTGAGAAGATTGCTAGCCGCATGCTTGTCTCCTAATTCTGCACTTCTTGGCCAATGGACTCAATCAGTTTGCCGGCTTGGGGTATTCAAGCTCTATCTTGGCAGCATGATTTGAGGTACGGATGCGTCTCTTAGTCGTGTGGGAGAGAATGGTGTACTCACACTAGAGAGATCATCGATCCCATCCTCCAAGATGGGTTCAGTATCCTTTAGGTGTTCTTCGGCCACTCTCACCCACTCCTTGACCTTTTCTATTGTTTCAAGTTGACGCTTCGGGTTGGGGTACTCCCCTACCTTAGCACTCCCTTTCTCGGTAGTCTTTGGAGCGGATGTTTCTACCTCATCATTTGTGACTTTCCTTTCGACAGGTAGTGTTATTGCGCTTTTGGTTTTCAAAGCGACCTTTGCTTCATTTTTCTTCTTTATTTGCCTATGACTTTTCTTTTCAATTGAGGTTGCATCTAGGTTACTATCCCCTAGTAATGAGATGCCAGCTTGCTTTGTTTGTGCGCAGATCATAACATGCAATGAGATGGGTATGGCCTTCATGTCAAGTATCTCAATGCCAAATAGCCCCAATGGGACTGATGGTACAATTGCCGAACTAGAGGATGGTCTCCGCCGAGGGCAATCAACAAAAGGGTGGGTGATTCCCCACTCAACCCATCTGAGATCAACCTTATCTTGATTGGCTTGCTCCCTCTCAGGGCAACACAAAGAGGTGCATCCTGGGTGACCACAAGTCTAACAACAAATCCGTTCTTGTGTCTGCCCTCCTAAGTCTCTGCCTCTCCCTCTTCCTAATGCCATCACTAACACTGGTCGATAGTCCATGAGAACTGGATTGCCCTCTTCATTGTTGTACGAGACATAAGGGTTCACATAAGGCTCCTCATCATTCATGCAATACTTCCACGCAATTAAAAGTCAATTGGTTAGTTCGAAAGTTAGTTAGTCAATTAATAAGTTAGTAAGGTTACTAACTAAAGTAAAAACTATCTAACGTTAATAATTAATAATTTTTATTTAATTATTAAAAATTGAGAATTATAATACGACATTTGTTTCAAATTGACAAGGATTGTAGCCATCCATAATGAAAGTTACAACATGAACGAGAGTTATGAGCCATATTAGTCATTAGTGTCAATGTGTATAGTATGGATGGTCCAAAAATATTAGATTTTGGACAATACTAGCATATTTTTTATATTGTGGATATTATTTATTGTAAATATCTTAAAAAGATATGAAATTTTCTAGAATAGAATGTCATGTAAGAAAAGCAAGCGACTTTTTTAGTCAATTTTGAAGATCTAATGAAAAAAACGATTGGCAAAATCGCGTGCATTGAGATTGCAGTTTACAGGTAGCAAACAACACTTCAAACTGGGAGAAGAAGAAGGAGTAATTTGGAAGATTTCTAAGTAAGTATCTTGGCATTTTACCCTCCTTTCGGAGCCAACTGAACTATCAGCTTTGTGATTTGAGCATTAGATTGCATCTTAGAAATTTCAAATCATTGATTTTTCCAAGATCCCCTCCACAAAGAGCTCTTCTTCTTAGCCACAACCCTTCTTCTATTGTTTAGCTATAAATATGAGGCATGGGGAGCAGTTAGGAAAGCACAAGGAGACCTCGAGAGGCCACAAGAGAGAGGTAGAAGGATGCCCCTCCAAGAGGCTATGAGAGAGAGAGAGAGAGAGAGAGAGAGAGAGAGAAAGAGAGAGAGAGAGAGAGAGAGAGAGAGAGAGAGAGAGAGAGAGAGAGGAGTTACCCTGAGAGGCTGCGAGGGAGAGAGTTAGCTCAATCCCCCTATCTCGGTCTTCGACTAAGCCATCTTCTCTTACACTCTCCCATCTCAAATTTCATTCCTCCTTTATCTCTCAAATCCACTTGAACGATGGCTCCAAAGTGATGAGATGGAAGGACCATGGGAACCATTGGAACGGCTATTGCCAAAGATATGAGAGTGCTCGAGGTTGTCGGAGTTGTCACTACTAAACAAAACATCAGGTGTGGCGAAGCGAGTGCGGGTAAAGATAAAATTCCCAATATTTTCATGCCAATCAGGTTATCTCACTACTAGGTTATTATTTCACCACATAAAATAATTACATAAAATATTATCTTTTATATTTTTACACTTATGCGAATTGATAGTTTCATCTAGAAGCATACTAGTACATGTATAAACAATTAATCACTATGATTTCTAGTTAGATTAAGTGAGATTCTAGATCATGGAATCATGATGGAAAGAGTTACAAGAGCTTATTGAGCACATGACTTTATGCACACTTGAGTTTAGTAAAATAACTGGATTTGATTATTGTCAAACGTGACAAGGTTAAGTGTTGATTAAAATGTGAAACTCTATTTAAAGGATCCATAAGTTATCTCGTTAAGTTATTGGCACAATATATTTCTTTAAGGAATTTTACTTATGTTGGGTAAGGTGCTAGTAGACATGATAACAAAGGTTGCTCAACTTATTCCAACAAAAACCAATTACAAAGCTTCAGATATTGCAAGAATTTTTGTAAAAGAGATTTTTAGGTTACATGGGTTATTTAAAGGGTCATAAGTGATCGTGATTCTCTTTTCATATCACATTTCTGGAAGAGTTTATGTGAAGCCATTGGAACCCAAATTTATTTCAATACTACTTATCATCCACAAAGTGATGGGCAGACATAACAAGTTAATCAAGTGATTGAGGATATTCTGCGTGCATATTGCAGCAAGGAATCTAAGAGGTGGATTTAGTATCTACCCTTAGTGGAACTTACTTATAATGTCTCCTATCATCGAAGTATTTAGATGACTCCATTTCAGGTAGTATATGGTCAAGATTGCCATATGCTAAATTTTTCTGATCCTACTCTAAGGGTAGAAGCTTCGAGAAAAATGTTAGAAGAAACAGATGATCAAATCAAGATTATCAAACAGGATATTCAAGCTACCAAGGACAGACAAAAGGTGTATGCTGATCTAAGAAGGCAAGAACAAATCTTCAAAGAAGGGGACATGGTCTTCATCCGTGTCCGTCCAAAGAAGAGTTCTTTGTCTTTAGGAGAATTTAAGAAGCTAAGTCTAAGATATTGCGGAGCCTATAAGGTTCTCAAGTGCTTAGGACCAAGTGCTTACAAGATACAACTCCCTGAGAATAAAAAAATCCATAATGTATTTCATATTAGCTTATTGAAAGCATACGTAGCTAACCCTAACCATATCCTTAATGATCAACAAGTTGTAATACCTAACCAATGAGTCCTTGAGCTACAACCTAACAGAGTAATTGATGTAAGGGAGAGAAAATTGAGAAGTAAAACCCTTAGAGAATACCCTGTCTAATGGAAGGATTATCCTGAAGAAGATGATACATGGATAGATCAGAATGCTCTTCATCAACAATATCCATGGTTTCTCTCGAGATAAGGACATCTCAATTTCTCTAATGGGAGGAGGATGTAATACTTCCATGCAATTAAAAGTTAATGGGTTAGTTTGAAAGTTACTTAGTCAATTAATAAGTTAGTAAGGTTACTAACTAAAGTAAAAACTAACTAATGTTAATAACTAATCATTTGTATTTAATTATTTAAAAAAACGAGAGTTGTAACTCGATATTTTTTTCGAATTGATAAGGATTGTAGCCACCCATCATGAAAGTTACAACATGAATGAGAGTTATGAGCCATATTAGTCATTAGTGTCAATGGTTGGGACCTAGAGTCCTGACACTCCGCTAGAAGGTGGTTTTTGTTGCAATACACGCATTGGACATGTGATCACGTAGGTCTCCTTATCATCTCTTGTAGTTTGGCTAACTCTATTTTCATTTTTGTTAGCTCTTAGCTCGGGGTCAACGCCCTTCCCTTTGTCTTGGGGTTGCTTGGGCCTGACCATTCACTGGATGGTGCTACCCTTTCTGGGGTTCTAGAGTTGGCTTTGTTTTGATTTGAGCTCCAGGAGCTTCTCTCCTTGAGCTGGTCGTTCACATGTATGGCCTCTTCAAATACCCTAGCTAGTGCATCTCTCTACAAGCTTGAGTTGCCTGCCAAGGCCTTGTAAATTTCCTCACTGCGTATTCCGTTGATGAACATTGCAAACAACTCCTCTCTCAGTGGGTCGTTTATTCGTCGGGGCACGATTCTCTTATAGAGAGTCCGCATGTGAGTAACGTAGTCCCTGATGTCCTCTTTGTCCCCCTGCTTGACATTCATTAGCCGCATGATAAGATTATCTGAGTACCCGGCCTTCAAGAATCTCTTAATGAAGAGACTCTTGAGGTCATTGAAATTGTTGCACTCTGCAACGTTTAGGCTTGTGGACCTGCTCAAACTGCTCTATAAAACTATACAGGTCTTTGCTCGACTGGTATAGTTTACTTGTCTAGTTGTTTCGCAACTACATGGATTTTTTATTGGCTCTTAGAGCCCTAAGACTCCTAATCCTGCAAGCAATGATGTTGCTAGTGCTACTATGCTTTGCTCTTCTGAAGTGTTGTCTATTAGTTGCTTCGTGAGAAGCTCGCTCCTCAGCATTAAGTCTACCTCTAATGCTCTTTCTCTCTCAACATTTGGTCATGTTCGGTTTTTATTTTCTAGGGCTAGCACATGCAAATTTTTTATTTGCTAGGGTAGCACGTGCTGGACCTCTTGCATTTCAATGTCTTGCCGCGCAATCTCCTAGTCTCTTGCTACTGGTTGCATGCCACTATGCTTTGCAAGGATTTCCGCGCTAGCTTTCTTTCCTCCTCGAGGTCCGCTATGATGTCTTCTAATGATTTTCCATGGTGATCCAGCCTGGTTTGTGCGTCGTATTCATTCACCTTTTGCTAGATTTTGACAGGAAAGTATCCCAGGTTGAGCTCTTCGTTTTCATGGTTAACACTGGGCACTGGCATATCTACGATCTCTTGCTCCACCAACTTGTTGATTAGGTTGATCAAGTCAGGCACCTTTGCACTCCCAATGGTGTTACTCCTTCAATGCATTTGACCTTTCATATTGTGTCTATCACTTGGTCTTTCCAATTTGGGTTGCTTGATCCCTCGTCTAGGTTTGAGGTTCGTCTCCTATTGGTGGGTTCATTTTGTTCATTAAGTCTAAGTGTGTTCCTTCTTATTTGTAGACAATCCTCAATTTACATCCATAGAGTGTGTGCGTGGTGCTCTTTTCCATGCACTATGTAAAATGAAGCTTTTAGTTTTTCCAAGTGCACTTCAAGTGTTGAAAACAATGTGGGTGAGAACATGAGATAATGAATGCAACTTCCACACTCGGGTCTAAGTTCTCGGCTGAATATTGCTTTATACTCAGTCATTGGCCGCTCTCTCTGGTCTCTAGGGTTTGTGGTACTCTAGTCAGCTCGATTAAGGTCCAATGGGGGTTTTGGGGTTAGTTTATAGCTCTAGAAGGGACTAAAAGCTGATGTGACTGTCAGTGGTTGTGCTTAGCCATCCAATTGCGATTTCTAAGGTTGATTTGCACCTGTAAAGATTTTCGAGCCTTCCCCAATTGGGAGAGGTAAATTCTACTTTGCTTGGGATGTGCTAAATTTGCCAGTCTCACGTCAGAGTTTTGGTCCGATTTGATAGTATTTGATTCTTGATTTATTTATTTTTGGGTTATGTGACAAATTTAAGTGGAGGGAGCCCAAGAGATTGAGCAAGCACAAGTCAGGAGCTACATGCTCACCTCATCTTCATTATTCTCTTTTTATCTTCTTTTTTCTTACAAGTCCCAATACAACCATAGATAAATCTTCTGCTATTTCCTTATTTCTCAACACTCCCTGTGAAGCTCAGAATGAGCTTGCAAAGGTAATAGTCCAAGTGCACTCCTAAAATACTCAAACTTAACTTTACCAAATGCTTTGGTAAAGATATTAACAACTTGATCATTTGTTTTGACATGGACCAAGTCAACCTCTCCATCAATAACCTTCTCTCTAATGAAGTGATAGTGCACTTCTATGTGTTTGTTCCTTGCATGGTAGATTGGGTTCTTTGCCAACATAATGTTGCTAACATTGTCACAATACATAATGACTCCACCATCAACCTTTATCCCCATGTCATATAAGATCAATTTGAGCCATGTCTGCTCACATGCTGCCAATGCAATGCCTCTATACTCTGCTTTAGTGCTTGATAGAGCAATTGTAGGTTGCTTCTTACTACTCCAACTTACCATGGCTGATCCAAATGAGAATGCATACCACCACTAGTAGATCTTCTATCCATAGAGTTACCTGCCCAGTTTGCATCTGAGTATCCAAACAATGTAGGCTTGATTCCTTTTTCATAAAACAATCCATAGCCAACTGTCTTCTTCACATACCTAAGAACTCTTCTCACTATATCCAAATGTGATTTCATGGTTTTTGCATAAATTGTGCAAGAAATACCCCATGTATCACTGTCAATAAGATATCAATGTGTTAAAATAAGCTATGCATAATGCAAGGACTAGCCTCTTAAATATAATGAAATGCAATTAATTTTGTGCAAGGGTAGACAGTGGGGGGGGGGGGGGGGGGGGGGGAGTGTTGTGAGGAAGGGAGCTGAGTACAACAGTCTAGGTGGTGTAAAGAAACTTTGAAAGGTGTGAATGAGCTTGATGAGCTAAGTGTGAATGAATTGATGTGAATGATCTAACCTTGGGGCGAATTAACTCTTCGTGCAAAGAAACTCAAACCCTAGGTGTGAATGAACTCTAACCCTAGATGCGAATGATCCCAAGTGCAAATGAACTCTAACTATAAAGGAACTTTAAACCTAGGTGCGAAGGAAATCTTAATGCAAAGGAACTCTAAACTGAGGTATGAAGGAACTCTAATCTAGGTATGGATGATCTTAAGTGCAAAATATGTTGTAGATGGGAAGGACCTTAGGTGAAAATGATCTTGTAGGTGCGAAGGAACTTGGTGACTTAGGTGTGAAGAAGCTAATGTGAAAGAACTATGTGCATGCATCCTAAATAGTGCAAAGGGTAGTGATAAAATACACGGGATCTAGAGCATGGCAAATGCGGAAGCTATGGAGGTTGAAAGAGGAAAAAGAAAATCATGAAGACATTGAATTTGACAAGGACAAATTGTTACACAAGTGAATTAGGTTCCAAGATTGAGACTTGGACTCATAAACACAATCTTGTGTATTAACAATGACATGACACTTTACTGGAAAGAAAAGAGTACTATCATTGCATTAGAAAAAGAGTGCAAGTACAATGCTTTATAGGATTTGAGTGGTGGTACTTTCTCCTACTATGCATATGGGATTCTGGTCGTGAGCCCTCACTGCTTCTCACAAAGGGACTGAAGTAGGTGTGATTGCAAATATCTCAACAGGTAGGTGGTGTAAGTCTAAGGGCATTGGGTAGTACAAGCCTAGGTTGTGCACACAATGAGTAGTATAAGCAGCAGAGCAGGTGGTGCAAGCCTAGTGGTGAAAGTGAACTTGTGGGTACCTTGGTGGAAGTGAAATTTAGAGTGGAAGTGAACTACGATAGTAGAAGTGAACTTTGTGTGGTGGTGGAAGTGAATTTAGGGAGAGGACGCTTAGTGGAAGTGAACTTATGGTTAGGCCTTAATGGGCAGAAGGGAATATGGTGGAAGTAATTGTGGTGGAAGTGGACTTGACGGAAGTGAATTCTAGAGTAGGAGTGAACTTAGGAGTGCCTAGCTTGAAATGAACTTGGTGGAAGTGACTTTAATAGAAGTGAAATGGTGGGTCCTTGTGAGAGTAGTAAGCAAGATGTGTGTGAGTGGGGGTGGTTGTGTTAGGAAGTGTGCGTGTGCGTGTGTGCGTGTGTGTGTGCGTATGTGCATGTGTGCGTACGTGCATGCGTGCGTGTGCGTGCATGCATGCACAGTGTGTAATAGATGTGTGTGCTGCAGGTTTGATGGGTGAGTGTGTGTAAGGTGTGGATGAGGGTATCTAGGTGGCCGTATGTATATGAGGTGTGTAAGGGGTGTGTTTGGTGTGCATGGTAAGGGGTTTTTGCATAAGGTGTGTGCTAATGTGTGCGTGCATTGATGTTTGTGTTATTATGTGTGAGTGTAAGTGTGTGGATGAATATGTGTGTGAATGACTTTTGCAGAGGAAAGTGTGTGGTTTGGTTTTATAGGTGGGTGAGTGTGTTTATGAGTGAGTGTGAGTGTGCGTGTGTGTGTGTGGATGGGGATTAGGAGATAGGTAGTGTAGGCTAAGTACAAAGTGTGTAAGCACGTGAACCCACCCCCAAATGACCTATGTGATTAACTTGTCTAAGTGACGTGTCATGACCTCTGCAACTCGTTTTAATGTAAGCAATGACCTACATGACTGTTAGACAACCTATGCGGCGATGATCTTTTTGTCTACTCTAGCTAGGAGGCTTGAGAATTTTGCTTGGTGTTTGAAAGCTATTGGCAGTATTAGCTTTCCTTAAACCCATTGAAATATCAATTTTGAATTAAGTATGGCATCATCTTAGGCCATATAGTATTCAAGAATGGTATTGTGAGACTAACACTATAAATATTAAAGTGATGATTAAAGTGATAATGGATCTCCCACAACCCATCGATAAAAAATGCATTCAATGCTTCCTAAGACATACTAGGTATTATCAGTGCTTGTGATCAATTCACGGGGCTGTCATTGTGTACAAAATGTGTATCTTGTGAGTTCAAAAAAGGGAAATTTAAAAAAACATAAGCTTACATATATACATTCACAGAAGGAAATATTTTAAGATGTATAAATTTATTCACAGAAGGGGTTTTTATATTTCATATACTTAATTTTTACAGAAGGGTATTGTTATTTTACAAAACTAACGTGGATCATTTCACAAAAGGATATGATGAGCCTCAATTAAGTAAACATAGTACTTTTTTTTTCAAGGTACTAAGTCCACTTTTCCAAGTCATGATCTTGCAAAGTCCTTAGGAGATTCATTATGGGATACTTATGGAATCACATTAGTGCAAGGGTGTGGGGTTTCCTCAAATAGTACATAAGTCTATATATTAGGCCCATACCCGCCCATATTAGGGGCTATCCCCCATTACTTTTCCTCCCCATCTATACAAATAAGGGAGGGCGTTCAAAAATGTGTATCATGCGAGTCACTGTGTATCCTCCAAGAGGCAATTGTTAGACATCTCTTTATTGCCCACTACATGAGAAAAGAGTTGGTGAGTTGTGGTAAAAATGGATTTGCAAGGAACTTTTTATAAAATAGTTGTGCAATATTTAGGCCGAGGGCAACCACTTTGGTTATGCTATTCACATGGATAAAATAAGTCAGTATGTGTTATCAAGAGAATGCTATCGATGTGATGATTTGAAAAGAGAGGAGGCTAGAGAGGATACATGGAACGAATGCCATTTTCTATTTCCTTCATTAGGCTTGCTAGACATCATGTCAACAGGTGTACTTCTTTAGAAAGATTTTGAAGCCATTGTGTCAAAGTGCTAATAAGTAGACTATCAACCAAGGTTAGAAGCAACCCTTGTCTTACATGTGTTACTTGTAAACTATGTGCTTACGTTTATAATGTTGGCAATTGTTGTTGATAAGAACCTCCCACATATTTGTAGTTTCTCCTTTTAGAAAAACAATGGTGCACAATAGTGCCCATGATCATTCCCATATACCACCCTACTTGAAGGAATACTAGAGGCACACGTACACGTACACACACACACACACACACACAAAACTTGCACACATCCATGTGGACTTTAGTTAAACTTGGAATAATTCAGTTGCTCTAACAACAAGTGCACATCACTACAACATATGCCCTTATAGGCAATGCTAGAAAAAGACATAGATAAATGATAGGTGACTTTAAGCAACAAAATGTAAAAGGGATTACAAATGTCCTTATTATTCATTGCCACATATTGCCAAGTTAATGTTTTGACACTAAGTTGGATTGTCGATTAGTCAACCCATAGAAAATTAATAGATGAACTTAAGCAACAATATAGAAAAGGGACTACAAATGTCCTTATTATTCACCATTGCATATTGCCAAGTGAACTTTGGACACTCAATTAGATTGTCTTCAAGCCAATCCATTCAACATAGTAAGGTAAGTAAGTTAGTAGACAAAATATTAATTTGGATTAGTCTTAATCCACCCAAAACATACTAAGGCAACGTAGTAAGAAGGCCAATATTAATTTGGGTTAGTCTTAATCCACTCATTCAACATCTAAAGTAAGTTAGTAAGCAAGCAAAGGTTTTGGAGGGTTTACAACACCACATAGGGTTGATACCCCTCTATCACCTTGTTAACCCCAACATGAAGAAAGCAAAAGGAAATACAAAAGATGCAGGGCAAAGGCGGAAAAAAGGTAGCTCGACTAAAGAAAGAAGAGGAGAAAAGGCCAAAAGCGCAGGGGCAACCTTAAAAGTCCAAGGCAGCTGCAAAAGGGGAAAGGTGCATTTTAAAATACAAAGGTGCACCCTGAAATCTTGTAAAAGAGTGCCATGCAGTGGAAAAGCCAGAAAGCTAAAATAAAAGACAAAGACAAAGACAAAGGCCAAGGCGAGAGAAATGGAAGGCAAAGGCGCACCAAGAAAAGCGCAAGACAAAACTTGTGTAAAAAAGCGCAACCGCACCGCGGTTTAATTCAAGGAGCGCCGGGCTCTCACCTGTGCAAATTGTAAATGTAGATAGGCGGTGGAGAGGAAGCTAGGGAGATAGAAGGACAATGGGAAAAAGGGCCCTAGGCTACGGCCGGCCATGCAAAAAAGGGAAAAAGGGGATGATTGCCCAAAAAGGGATCTAGGGTTTTGTATATAAAGTTGAAAAGTGAATGAGGAGCTCAATCTTGTGTGTGGCAAAAAGTGGCTCTCTTCTTCTTCTTCTTGTTCTTGCTTGCTTGAGCTTGTGCTTGAGAGAGGGAGTGTGAGAGTGTGAGGGATTGAGTGTGTGAGGGTGAGGGACCGGGGAGGAGAAGCTCTCCGTCTTCTCCTCTCTTCTTCTCTTCTCTTCTCTTGCGCACACGGCTATGGAGCTTGGAGCGTGGAGCGTGAGGATGGAGCTAACTTGAAGCTTGCACTTGGATCGTGGAGCTATCGGAGTGCGCGGGAGAGGAGGTAACTCGATCGGCATGGAGGTAAGCTCACTACACCCGTAGATATGGATGGCGCATCAGCTATGTGAGAGGTAGCCATTAGTGCTCGGCTTGGAAAGCTTGAAACAATAAGCGGTCCGTGGGTCTTGGTGGTTGAGCGAAAGCTCCCACATTTTGGTTCCGTTGCCAAGACCAATGGATTCAAGCCTTGAGCGCTTGTGCACTTCGAATCGAGCATCGAAGCAAGGATTTTCCCCCCAAACCAGTGCTTGAGGTAGATAGGTAGGAAGCGAGGGAGTTTGAAGATGGTATTTGATCTCCTTGGCAAGTAGGTTTTTTGCTTTTTGAGATTTATGTTGTGAGATGGAGTAGAGTAGGTATTTACTTTGTGAGTTGTATGCATTAGAGTAGGAGAAGACAAAGAAAAACAAAGAAAATAAGCATTAGGGTTACTGTTGCAAAACAAGGCAGAAACAGGACAAGAATCGTGCAAAAGGGGTAAAAAACTTACTTGTGATGCCTAAGGGCAGTAAGTGAGTTGTTGGGGGTGCCAATACCATACCCGGAAAATGGTATAAGGACCAAAAGTGGCAAGGAAGGCCACATTGTGCATTGCAGGGTTTCAGGAGAGCAGGAGAGAAGAGGAAAGCTTGGCGAGGAAATCCGCTTCAATCTCGTCACCAAAGAGATCTTCGGCTAGCCTAGGTAATTCTACACCTCCCCCTACAATAGTAGGACCACTCTGGAGTTGCTCGACAAGGGGGGCGGCCCCCAGCACCTTGCACGACGAATTTTGGGAGCTTCGACGAAAACATGCACGGCGTTCGGCGCATCCGAGTCATGTTGACTCTTGTCCGAGGCCCAAAGTCGGCCCTCGGACCAACCGACCACTCGGCCAAGGCCCTCGAACCACGTCCAAGTCAAAACTATCGGAGAGAGCCCATTCGGCCCATCCGAATCAAAACTTTTGCCATGTGGCACATTCGACCTCGGCCGTCCGAACGACGCGTCCGAGCCTCCAATTCGGTCCTCGGCCACCACTCTCCACATTTGGCCCTCGGTGCTGTCCGAATCAAAACCGTCCAATTCAAACCTTGAAATTCGACCCTCGGCCCGTCCGAGTGACCTACTCGGACCTGCAATTCGGACCAATTGGTCAGAGTGCAATTTTTATCCAATTTTCAAAAATTTGACTTGGCCTCGGCTAAAACGCAATAGCGCGAACTATCGGAAGCCCGTAACACACCCAGAACGTTATTCTGGCTCATGGAAGAGGCAAAATCGTAGGTGCAACCGCTTAGGAGCTAGAGGCAGGCAATAGCAAGACCAGGGACTTAGGCGAAATCCGCTGAGGGGGAAAGCTTGATTAGACCCAAAAATAAACGAGGCAACGAAGTGGAAAAGGAGCGTCGAGCCCCGAAATCAACCCCACAGGCTATGTAGAATGAAAGGCGCACTGCAAACCCACGACTGGGCCAAACCCTCGAGTAAGTGGTTCAAGATTTGACGGGACGATCCTCCAAGCAGTGCATGGTGCCTACCGCAATTATCCTACGGGTCGAGGAGGAGACCGCTCTAGGACCCCCGCAAAGGGGGCCCTACCCCCTCCTTTTCCACCCCAAGTAGGTTGGAGAGAGAACACGCGCTGTGACAGGCCCTCCAACTTAGACCCTCGAGCAATAATGGCCCTACGTGAGCATGGAAGCTCCCTTGCAAAGGAGCAACCAGAAGACTGCACCCGAATAGAAGCAAATAGAGACCCTAGAACCTTAACGGGCCAATCTAGCCATCAAGGGAAAAAAGGCCACACCCCGAGAGCATAAAGACATTGTGTTCAAACCATGTCCAGTCAAAGCGAAATGCAACATCAGCCAGCTACAAATGCTAAGATGACTAGACATGACACTCTTAACGAGAGATGTACCTCGAGCAACACCGCACAGACAACCCAAGACATTGGTGGGGAATCCACATCTGGTCATGCAAGTGTGGACTCAAGGGCATTTTTCAGAAGGCTTAAATTTACAAGCCAAGACCCGGAAGATGAAAACATAGTACCACTTGCTTATCTTAGGGTCAAACTCATCACAAAGAGAGAACATACTATCAATGCTCTGATTGATGAAGGGGCAGATTTTAATGTCTTGACCTATGAGCCATGGACCCTACTAGGCCAACCAGAGCTGACACCGACTAATGCAACTCTTAGCCCTTATGGGGGACCTCCACAAGCACTTATGGGGAAGTGCAATATCCTTGCAACAATTGAGACTAAAAGCTTGCCTATCCTGTTTCATGTTCCTCCAAATGGTGCTAAATATGGTAAGGAAACCCTCCTAGGAAGACCCTTCAAAAGAGCGACCAAATGTGAGGCTGACTATGTAGAATAGAGGATGCACCTGACACTACCAGGCATGAGGATAGTCACAACCTTTAGCAAGGGTGACCTGAGCGAACCTTGAGGGGACGGCAAGAAGCATTCTGACATGCCAAGCAAGCCTGGTAGTGAGAGCAAGGAGTTGTTGAGAGAGTTAATACAAGCACAGGTTGAACAGAAAGAACCAGCAAGTGAGGCCATACTTGAAACAAAAGGGTTAGGAGACAAGGTCAAGGATAGGATTTCATACAAATATTGTAGAAGACCAAGAAGAAAGCCCAAGCCTTATAGACGAAGGTGTCGATGGAGAGCTAGCTCAATGCCACGATGGATATCCAAGGCGTTGCTTCGTGCTCAAGGGTATTATGCAGGCAATCAATGGATTTGGGTACCAAAATCCCCTACTAAACCACTTCTGTCAGAAGCCCAACTTATGTCCAAAGCAGAGAGGAGTAGGAGGAAACCTAAACGAAAATCCAAGTCTCTAACCAAAAAACTTGGAGTGATTGAGCCCCTCACTATTGAAATCAAGAAACCAACCATGGCCTATCAAAAAGTGGATCCTCAGTCTAGCGTTAGCAAGCAGATATCAGAGGTAACTGTCGAGCATGCACGAGGTCCACTAGTGCCCAGGGAGCCTTTGACTTCCCAAGAGGATAATGAGCACCATAGGCACAACATTGCTCAAGATGAGGTTGATTGCTCAACAAAGCTAATGACAGAATCATCTAAGAATCACGAGCAAATCCTCCAGGCAGTGCCAAGACCACGTAGGAGTCCCAAATCTCCTACATCCTCTTTTTCCAAACGGACACAGGAAGAACAACAGTGGTCATCAATGGTGGCTGCTCACTCTCAATCTCTGTCTCCATCAAGGCTTCCAAATACCCAAGAGGAAGGACATGACACTAGCTGTGTCTCTCGGCCCACGGATATGCCTATGCAACCCAATGTGACCAACTCATGCTCGATCTACACATATGAATGCTCAAAGGGCAACAAAAGATGCGACCACCTCTGATCGCCTTAAGGACCGGATACCGCAACCCACCAATAGTAGCAAGACCACCGAACTAGCTGTTAGGACTTCAAATTAGGGATCACAGTCGTCATAGCCTTTGGTCGTGACTATGCCCCTTGCGGAACCGGTCCTTAGTAGTTTACCTGTGAAGGAGGTGTCGCACCTACCTCCTTGACAACTCCAACATTTCCAAAGCCCCTAAAACCTAGGCTGGAGGGGTTAAGCACAGGGGAATGAGCAGAAGAGCTAGACTCTTCCAAAAGGGAGACAGTCGTACCTAGGTAACCTGGCAAGGCTACTCCGCAGGCCACAACTAGGTCCCATGAGAACCCACTAGAGAACGGAAAGGCTGAGGCCCAACCAAGCACATCAACGGTCGATATAGCCCAGGGTCCTAAGCCGCTAGATGCACCTGCACTGACCAAGAAAAAGAGGAGAAAACAGTGAAAACAACAACAACTGCAGATGGTTGTGGACCCCAAGAACATTGGGACGAAGAGTGCTGGAAAGCTGATGAATAAAGCATCAAGTCCATCCACCAATGAGCCCACTGATGCCTCTCCTACTAACGATGAAACCTCAGACACATCCGTATGCTCCGACAAATCAAAGCTGTCGTTGCCATCAATGGCTGCTTGCAACACTCTATCCACTAACAATAGAACTCGCATGGACAAATCAAAAGTGGATACAACACTGCCACGACGGGGTGACGAATTCACACCAGTCACACCCAAAAAGAACCATGATGCAATAACGAAGCCTCAAGTGAAACATGGAAACCCCAAGAGCATGAGCAATCGTAGCGTTGACCAATCTTGCTCATATAGGCCTGAACCCCCAGCCATGCTAAAGCCTAGGCAAACTCCTAGAACCTTGCATTAGATAGCGACCGAGTAGGCCCTCGTTGAACATAAAAGTGTCACAGAATGTTTAACGGAGTTGGATGCTAAGCTCAAGGTGTTCACACGAGTTAATGTCCTTGCTGACATGGGCACAATCCCCAAGGAGCAACTTGGAGATTACTTGCCCTTCCCTTTATGTTGGGAGGAGCAGGAACATCTAGATGAGCACTATAGCAGGCTCCTACACGAACGCTTCCGACTTGTCTCGGGCGAGGAAGCTAACGAACTGCGCTTAACCGTCACGTTCAATGAAGTGCTCTACCAACCGAATCTCGTAGACATAGAGCAACTAAAGCGACTGTCACAGCAGACCAGAGTCAATTTGAGCAACGTTAGTGTGAAAACGCGTTGCAATGGCCAAACTGGGGGCTCAGATCATGATAGTCTCTGAGGAGCGATTGGCCAAATGGCGATCCCAAAGATACCCAACCTATGTGGCACCAACTTTCCTTCGAGGTGCTAACCGCCATTCAGGGCAAGGACTTGGCCGAACCAAGCCAAGAAAACCCTCTGTTTGATAAAGTTCTTGCTGAGGAGGAGTTACATGTCGCCAGTAGACTCGGACAAGGCTCCATGCTATTCGATGTGGCGAAATATTTATCACTATTGAGTAAGCTACCACATGTGCTAGATGTGTGTGCCACGCTTCAGTACAATCCCGAGTTCTACCATTGGTTCCTAACCTACTGGAACGCCAAGGGTTCGAACAAATGTGTGTACACATCTATATACAATGATTTTCGTGTCACCTTGTACAGACATTATCAACACGCACAAGCCATAACGAGTTGAGCGGCGTAGACAGACAAATCAGGGCTGCCAAGCTATGCTAGGCTGGCTCCACGTTCACCAAATCATGTCCGCCTCCGGGCAAAGAGCATGTGCTCCGCATTATCACCACAGTAGCTCTATCCAAAGGACGTAAGCAGGGCGCAGTCTCTCTCTCTCCGTCCACGACCCCCTCCCCGGCCTATCCTTCCGAGGAGGAGCCTTCCAAGCGCAGAGCCACCAACCAATGTAGCTCGGCATGAGCTAAGACCCGCTAATGGCAGGAGGCTGAGTCAACAATATCACGAGGGCCACCCCGCTATAACGAGCATAGCGCGTCCCACTCCGCCTCTTCCAAGTCACATGCATTAGATAACCCACACTGTAATTTCGCAATGCGAACACCCTTATCCCGTATCAAAGCCTAACTCTGATATTGCATTTTTCAGGTTTCCAGAAGAAAAACATGGCGAACCACGGTCAGCTAGCGTGCAAGGACGCTCTTCGCACACGCCGAGAACATGCGGCACGTGCCCCTCCACTGGTGCACTATGTGCCCACCCTCAAAAGGTACACGAAGAAGCAAGGCCCTAAGCGACACTGTCTAGGACGAAGGCCGAAGAATCCCCGGGCCAAGAAAGTTGAGACTCAAAGGAACGCGCAGCATGTGGCAACGCCAGTTGCACAAACCCCCAACGCGCGCCCGAGCACTAGGTGCTCACGAAGTGACAAGGCGGCCTGGGATAGGGAAGAATTTAATGAATTGTTTAAAGACATTCTGGCAACGGTGGCGGCCCGGGACTACACCGTTCACATCCTGGCCGACATGTTCCCTGCACAGCCTCTTGGGAACCCCCCTCTAGCACCGCCCTGGTCGCCTAGCCAACCAGACTCACCCCGCCTCGTACCTATTGACTAAACCCCAATGATGTGCAAGTAGCTCGACAAGTCAACACGCCATAACTTTTTGTTTTTTTTATGAAGTAAAGGGGCAAGATCCCCACTTGTACACATTTTTGTTACCTATCATTAATGTATGTGACCTTAACAAGCAATGAAATAGGCATCCCAATAGACATCATAGAATTCTGAAAAATTATGTCTTAGCATGATTGCATTCATTTGATATGCCTAACGCAAGCGAGCATATACTCTCACGAAGTGACAAGTGGATGCAGGATGACACAGGTCGTCGCGCAAATGTGTCCAACGGCCAGGCCACCTCAAGACCACAAACCTCACACGAACCGCAACACAGCCACGATGCGGAATGCGAAAAATCACCATTGCGAGTACCCCCATTACTCGTCCCAAAGCATAGTCACGGGCTACACTCTCTTCTAGGGTCAAGCGCTACAGTAAGCTCACTACGGATGCCCCTGCAATCACACCAATTTCGCAACAACAGCTTCCCTAACAACAAGGCTCGGGCACAATCATCGTTGTCATATCCATTTCCAGGCTTGACATTTACTAGCCAAAAAGACTCATGGCCTCAGCATATTGCAGAGGTTGTACTTTGGCAAAAAAAAAAGAAAAAAGAAGAGAAGCACCCACGATCACAGCACCACACCTAGGGGTCCTTAAGAGAGGTGCGTCTAGTGACTTTGGTCGGCTAGCTCCGTTCCTAGCCCCCTAACCCCCTAGCATCACCCACAAAAGTTCAGGGCACATCAAGGGCAGGACATACCGACGTGAGCTTGTCTCACCTATGGTTAAACCTGTCACCCTGACCCACTTGCACAGTCCCCTCCGGCACTCTGTTTTAATACCATTACAATCAATGGTGGTAGGCACCGCACGATTGGCCATGGAAAGTACACCGTCCCCCACAAGACAAGTCCAATAGCTTCTAGCTACCAAACGTGCGGTGTTCCTGTATTTAGTTATACTATGTCATGCAGTCACAACACAAAGGATGTCTCACACACTTTCACGAGAACTTCTCAACAAGGACAACTTGGCTTCATCCACACATTGTTACGAAAACCTAGCCCGCGGCCTTCTAACTACGTAATATCTAAGTATGCATGCGCACTCACATAATATCTACACCAAAGTCTATACACAGTTTGGGTCCTCAAGTGCGGGGCAATACTCCAGGCTTGCTTAGAGTTCGACGTGTCTCCCAAACTAATCCAAATATGTCTTGTGCACGCTACGAAAACTAGCACTACCCCTTAGGGAGAGACCACTTGAGAGGTTTTCCAATTGCAGGGATTAAAGACTTCAACGAAAGCGCCGTTAGATCTACATCAACACTCAACTCTGAACTCTTGTCCTTTACTTCATCCTGCAAACTACCAGCAGATAATCACGAGAAAGATCCACCATGAGCATCCCACGCACCCCAAACCCCGTGCAAGCCATGCGTGGCCATTCCCAACAAAGAATCACCCTACCACCCCCTACAACAATCCTATCACCAAGCCACTTGGAATAGCCAGTGCCCCAACGACCTTCATCCGCACCAACCTCATAACTCCCCAAGGCAAACCACAACCATCCTTGCCACCCACGTCTTCGGTGCATGCTACCGCCTACTACCTCCTACAGTGAGTGCCATGGGACTGGCACTCGTCTAGGAGGGGGGTAATGTTAACCCCAACATGAAGAAAGCAAAAGGAAATACAAAAGATGCAGGGAAAAGGTGAAAAAAATGTAGCTTGACTGAAGAAAGAAGAGGAGAAAAGGCCAAAAGTGCAGGGGCAACCTTAAAAGTCCAAGGCAGCTGCAAAAGGGGAAAGGTGCATTTTAAAATACAAAGGCACGCCCTGAAATCTTGTAAAAGAGTGCCAGGCAGTGGAAAAGCCGAAAAGCTAAAATAAAAGACAACGAAAAAGACAAAGGCCGAAACAATAAGCAGTCCGTGGGTCTTGGCGGTTGAGTGAAAGCTCCCACACACCTCCTCCAGTGGTGGCTTGAGCAACACAGGCATGCGTAGAGAGAAAGAGCCGTAGAGATATTGGTCTTCTTCGAGACACCGGTGGGCTTCGCCTTATTCAAGGTCCTCGACGAGGGGAAGCTCTAGAAGGTCGAGGTATGTTTCTTCCTGTTCTTGTGAGAATCACATTGGGAGATAGGATAGGAGAAAATAGAGAAAGGAAGGGAGGTGTAGCAACTCCGTGGCCATCCCCAGACTAGAACCGCGTGACCCTTATGCAATTTTTTTTTGTAAGTATAAATGAAACTAGACTAAAATGGTGGGACCCTTAGGCAATTCTGGTACACTGGAGCTAATGGAGACATATATCTAATTCCTGAATGCATAAATGAAATCTTTGCGTGTCGTTTCACTGGTTTCCGTGCTCTTTTCATCTCCCAATAAAGCTTTGCATGGCTACTTGGTAGCACCCTTTGGCTCATTTCAACATGCATTTTCAATTTTACCACTGAAAAAGGAATGCCATTTCGTCTTCATGCATTTTCAGTTTTCAGTTTTGGCTATGGCAGGGTAAGCTTTGCTGCTCACCTCATTGCAAGAACTAGCTTAGCCAGGTCCCTGAATGCAAAAATGAAAATTTAGACTACAGTTTAGCTGCCTTCTATCTCTTGTCAAGTTGTATGTGGCTGCGTGGCAACAACTTTTGGCTCTTTTTGACATGCTTTCTTTGAAGCTTGTCTTCTGCAACTAGATCATTTATGCCTGGTTCATTTTGATATGCTTCCTTAAGTTTGTTTCTACAACTAGATCATTTTTCTAGTGCTCTCTGCACATGTACTGCCACGACATACTATTGGTAACCTGAATATTGTCCACTCTTCATAAGGTCTGAGTGGAATTTATTGAACCAATGTTTTCGTAAGGGATCCCCTTGATAGTCCTAATTATAGCTAGTCATCCAGTTAGTACATCAAGGGCACATGTGGTATTGTCTAATGATTTTTGTACTCTAAAGGGATATTGTGTGATCATGAATGTTATAATAGTCATATAATAAGAAAAAGACAAGTAGTATTGCATGTGTAATGTGTACAATGAATGCCCTCAACAACATTTGGTCATTGTCCCTGATTGTCATGGATGTCCTCATTATTCCACATTAGTTTCCAGGTTGTTAAAACTGAAATGACAGCAATCAACGCTAAAAGAAACTTGACATGAGTATTAGTATATGGCTTTTCATCAGTGTTTGAGGGGACAATGTCTAAATTGCACGATCTTTGGAAGGAGTTTGAGGCAAGGGAGTCAGCCAGAAAAGTAAGTCTAAAGAACTAGCATTTCTTTTCTTGTTTTTTTATATACACTATATTACACAATAAATTATCCTACTCTATGTACAAGCATGTTTCATGCCTTTCTCTAAAAACTTGTTATGACTAGAAGATCAATTCTTTGTAAGTCTATCATTGTTTTTTCCATTTGATTTGTGTTGTTAAGACACACAGGAGTTAGAATCTTGAAACCCATTTGATGGTTTGGATTGCTAGTTGCTTTTTGCAGATTAGCTTTTAACGTCATTGCTGGTGGCAAATAAACATTTATTAGGACTTTGTTTTTAGATCTGCTCCATGGTTTGGGCAAAACTAGTGAGTGTTGGCAATTGTCATAGTAAACTTTTTGCTAGTATTTACTATTGCAGCGTGCTATGAATTTTTTGTTTTGCTTGTCAAATGAATTGCTAGAGATGCTTATTGTTGCAATTTTTAGCTGGTTTTGCTACGAAAATGCTAAAATTTTAATGGAAACTGCATCTTACATTTGCATTTGACCTTCATGATGTTTACAAGGGAAACTGTGTGCTTGGATGCCCATTTTTTAGTCCAAAATTTTTCGAATGTTTTTGGTAATTTAGATCCTCTACATTTTGATGGGTAGTGGTGGACATTGGTAGAAGTTGTGGTAGACAGGTACGAGTGGGTGCATGGTGACAAATCTTGGCTCTATGCATTAGATGTGCCATGGCTTTGTTGTTATTGGGGTTAGAGAATTGAAACATTTGATGTCAAGGACTCAGGTTAATGGAAGTTTGAATGCTTTCAAGGCCATAGGGTGTAGGATTTTAAATGTGGATAGGTAGTGGCCAATTTGGGGCAAGGCCAAGTAAATTTTATTTTCAATAATTAGTTAATTTCTGAAAATTCATTTCTAGAGGCTGAGTTATGCATGGGTAGGTTTGCTACTTGGGACATAGTAGGAGAACATGCCATGGAAGGTTGGGGGCAGCTAAGGAGAGCAATTTTAGGCCAGATGTATTTTTTTGTTTGGGGGGGACAGGGGAAAGAGTGAGAAAGAGAGCGAGTGCAATTTTGCTGGGTGGTTGATGTCTAGGGTTTTGGGCAGCATGGAAACATCATACTCAGTGAGGTGACAATCGATCTAGAAGTTTTTGAGGTTTTTGATCACCACTTCCCTATAAGTGACCCGATCCGATGACATCTTGGCTACAAGCAACATCATCAAGTGTCCTGATTTGGCACTGGGTGGTAGCAGATGACTGTAGTTGGAACTCTAATCTATAGAGCTAAAGATTTCATTCTCTCTCTTTGTTGTTCTCCTCTTCTATCTCTGCAAATCTGAAGCTTTTTAGCACTTGTTTATTGTATTCAAACTTAATTCACATGTGATTAGGGTTTCTTAGTTGTCTTGGGTAGTCTGGCATCAAATCTCAGCCATGCACCAAGGAGATTTGCTAGAAAATTAAGGATTTACAGAAGATCTAAGAAGAATTGCTCATCTAGAGAAAGTTTTACTTGCTTGTAAGAGAAGACAACCCAATTCATGTTAGAGATTTGGTCATCCCCCCTTGGATAGACATACGCAAAGAAATTTGAATACTTTCGCACTTTCGCTTGAGTTGCGTGCATAGAGAGAGAGAGAGAGAGAGAGAGAGAGAGAGAGAGAGATTAAATTAAAAACCAATCATTTTTCTTAGTGCAAATCACATCTTCATGGTGAGCACTCTTGGTCGTTTGGAGTCTATAGATTGTATGTGTGTGTGTGTCTCTCTCTCTCTCTCTCTCTCTCTCTCTCTCTCTCTCTCCTAAGGTTAGCTCAGCATTGATCTATATTCTATTTCTTTGTCATTCTTCTTGTGTTTAAAGTAATAAAGTTATTTTCTCTTTCTTTGACATTTACCTCAGATTTAGTGATTAATCAATGATTATAAATTGAATTAATTTTAAAGGACAAGAAGATACATTTTTGGTTCTTGTGAATTTATAAACCATTTATCTATTTTCTCTTTCTTTGTTGTTATTGTTGAAATTAAAAGTAATAAAGTGGCTTTCTCTTTCTTTGTTGTTTATATTGACTTTAGTGATTAATTATTGATGATTAATTGAATTAATATTAAAGAACAATAATTAATGATAATGAACAAGTAAATAACAAATAATTATCTCTCTCTCTAGGATATTTAGCAATTTGATAGAATTAAATAATTAAATATTTCCTCTTTATTATTAATTAAAATAATAATTAAATTCAATAAAATTTTATTCAATGAATGGTAATAAAGTAAGTGACAAATAATAAACTCTCTCTCTATCTCTCTCTCTAGGATATATGGCAATGAATACTCTCTCTCAACTTTTCAAAAATTTAACTAAATAACTTTTTTTCTTTATCGTTAATTAAAGTGATAATTAAATTCAATAAATGAGATCTCTCTAGGATAATTGCAGGGGATGACATGTGGTAATCATCAATCCAAATATCAAGGACTTCACTAAACATGGTATCTATGTCCCAAGTTGTCATGGTTTGGCACTACGGGATACTATATTTAGTGTTGTCATTTTATCGTTTAAAAAATGTGAAGTTTACCTAATCTTACTATGCAATGCATGTTCTAATCTAGTAACCATACCGTAGATACTCATAACCTAGTGGGAATCTATAGGAGAACCTTACTGTAGAGAGGTGAAGATTAATGATAAAGCATGGGGTTGGTCAACTTATGGAATTCACAAAGAATAGCAAGAGAAGAGTGTCCCTAAATATTGCATCAATGTCCCATGTCTTTACAGCTTAACACTAACTTGGTATTATATTTAGTGAGATTAATTTATATGTTATAAAATATAACTAGTGTTAAATTATCAAGCTAATGGAGTAAAAGTCAAGATTGTGATGGGAAATTCTGTCTTGTGCAAAATTTTGCTACAATCATTGCTGCAAGCATTCGATTATTAGCAATGTCCATGCCAATTATTTATAGGCTCGAGAAAGGGTTTCAAATGTCGTGTTGAGCTAGGTGAAGCATTCCATAGTGGTAGGATTTGTTTAATTGGCTATTGTTGTCATTAGTTGAGACAGATAGAGTGACAATTGTTATCTAGGTGGCTATGTAGTGCTAGTCTAGTGATGGGTCTCATCCTTGGTCTATAGAGATTTATCAAGATATCTATTGAGTTTTGTTTTCTCATTTATTGGTCGGCGGGAATTTTAGGCCATGGATATGATAAAAGCTTGGTTATATTCTACAATTTTTATTTCAATACTTGTTTTGTCACCATGTCAAATGCTCTCTTTTTATGGGACAAGAGATACAATAGCCAAGGACTATTGCTATTGTGCATTTGGTGTGATAGATAGGTCATTGTGTTTCGATGATCATGATAACAAGTGCTAATTAGTCATACAAATGAGTCCTTTTGCTTATACACCATAGTAGGCTTCAATGGTTGAGAATTGGGCCCTGGCTTCTTACCTAGGTTGTTGTTCTTGATGAACACAATTAGTTGTTGTCTTAGAAAGTTATTGTTTAAGAATGGTGTGTTTGGGAACCTAGAGTCTCAATGTCCTAGTAGCTTAATTTTTCAAAATCACATTATCAAGCTGACAACTTGAGATACACTTTTGAGGTTGGAGAAATGTACTAGTGTTATCATGTTGGGATCACCAGATGTAGATCAAGCTATCACAAAGGTATGTCCAACCTCCATCAATGAAAATCTCTTGTGGTGGTGTCAAGGGTAGCAGGTCACCTTTGCAAACGCAGTCACTTGGATGGAACCTTTGATCATAACTCCAACTACTAGGTCAAGAAGATAGCCATTGAAGAGGGTTGGCTAAATCTATTGTAATAGGAGGCTGGCTAGCTCCCCATCTACTTAAATAGCCATTGAAGAAGGCTAGCTAGAGCTAATAACACAAGAGGTGGCTATGTGAGCATTCTTAGCCTTAAATGCTAATATGAGAGAGAGAGAGAGAGAGAGAGAGAGAGCAAGAGAGAGAGAGAGAGAGAGAGAGTGTGTGTGTGTGTGTGTGTGTGAGTGAGCATGTGTGCGTGATTGAAGAGAAATAATATTAATATGCTCTATTGATTCAATTTGTTAGGTATGGATACTAAGGAAAAAGCAAGCACTCAAGGAAAAATGAGTAAATTAGATTTAAAAATACTTTTGGAAAGATGTAGGTACGAGCTTCTTAAAGAAATTTGCTCTATGAAAGAGGAGGAGATGAGAGATGCCTGTTGGAACATTGGGAAAAGAGACATACTAAGATATAAAGTGATTTCACAAATAAAGAGATATGTAGAAAATAAAGAGACTGCATATTCACTTGAAGATGTTGGTTTGGATGCTATTGCCACCAACAAATGGATCTCTAGCATGATTGTCAATCTTTTGGAAAGTTGGAATGCTGCTTACCCTAACTTCCAACAAGATTTTGATGTTGAGAAAATTCAAGCATGGGATGCATTATATGCAGAAGCACGAGCTGCAAAATGTAAATCTAATAGGAGTGTCGCTAAGTCAATATCATGGGACAAGAAGATGCGGTTTGCATATGTTGCTCTTGGACGAGATTTTACGACTTCAATGATAGGTTTTGAAATAGAGGTCCTTCAAAGTAATTATGCACGTATGTCGCATGTATACTCTACAACTTACCTGAGCAAAGATGAGATAATTGTAGGGGAACAACTAGGAAAAGGTGCCTATGGTGTTGTTTTCAAAGTGAAGATCGTAGGTGTGGTAGGATTTGACCATAATAAGATTTATGCAGGAAAATGCGATAGAGGAAAACACTACACAAGGCAAGCAGAGCAACGAAGAGAGATGGTGATGCAGATCAAACATCCAGTGTTAGTATGGGTAATCACAGTCATCGCAGAAGAGCCATTGTGGAAAATCACATTGTATTTCAACGGTGGAAATCTTTTAAATTTCATGACTCAACTTCCTCCATCTCATGGGCGATTCACAAGATTATTCTATGCTTGGGGGGCATGCAAAAGGAAGAATGATGAAGAAACTCAATTGAGGAGTAATGAAATAGTGCTAATAAATATATTTTGCAAATGTATCGTGTCCATTATGCACACATTAATTTTGGGAATGTGCCATTTGCATAAAGCAAGATGGTTACACACTGATATACACCCTGGTAATATTGTATTAGATTTTGTTGGTGATGTTTCTCGTGTGGGGATTATAGATTGGGGCAGAGCTTTGGATTTCTCAGAGAGAAGAAAGGCATTTTAAAAGCCACATTGAGAGCATACTGATGATGACAAAGTGTATGCACAGAAACCAGAACAATGTAAAGTAGACCATGCACGAAGAAAATGGTTAGCCCCTGAATTACAAGATACTACATTGAAGGGTTGTTATAGTCCACAAACTGATGTTTATGCTCTTTGTTGGATATTGTGGGAGATGTGCTATTTCTATGAGGATGCATATGATTTTTTTGATGTAACTAAAGCTATCTCCCCATCCTTGACACTGATTAGACTTTTGTCTGGTGTTATCAAATATCAAATGATGAAGGCAAATTCATAAAAAATAGTTTCATTTGATGAGCTAAATGAGCATATTTGTAAGCGCCATGGTATGAATGGAGAATTAGCTATGCACCCCTTGGAAGAAATGGAGCCAAGCCTTATCTGAATACTTACTTGTGTGATCAATACCATATCATATGCCTTGTAACTCATTTTACTTGATTAGCCATATATAAAAATCTTTTTGAAAGCCTTTAGATGTTAGTAAAATATGCTTTTTCCAAGAGAGGTTTACTCATGTGCAACATGTTTACATGGTGAAGAGATGTAGATGCCTCCAAATGAATATTTTTCTAGTAAAGCTTTGCTTTTGAGTTGGATATATGTGAATATATATTTTTTGTTGAACCACCAAGTAAAAAATGAATTATTGGTATTAGATATCTTTCAATCGACAAATTCTAAATAGCAACCCATGGAGATCCCTAGTGGCATATTCTATGAAACTTATAAAGAATTTGAATGCATTATTTATGCTAATCAAATTGTAGGCATTTTTTAGTGAAGTTAGGATTTTTATATATGATGCACAATATATGGTTTCATCAAGAGAAGTTGTATATGGATATATTGAGGACTTATCATTGCCAAGTCTTGCATCTTTGAATTGGGAGACTCCTGATGAAGTAATGATAAATATCTTCAAACTCAAAATAGTCAAAGGCATTCAAAAGACCATGATTCTTGGAAGGATCTTAAGAAAAATATAGTTGTCATGGTTTGTACCCTTACACATCTTTGTAGCTTGTTTTAAAATAAGAAATTTATAGAGGATAAATGTTTCATGGCTAAGTAGAAAGTTTTCAAAGGAGGATTTGGACAATGTTCTATGAATATATTGGAAATTTAGGGAATGTGACCACAAGGGTGATTTTATATAGTGTAATACATGTCTTGAGTCTTTGGCTATATCTTATAGTATCTCTTGACAATATCCTATAATGGGTTTAGATTATAGGAGCTACAACCTTACATATTGTACTTAGATTCCTTTAGATATTGATGTTGATCATATTCCATTAAAACTGGAGGTGTGAGTAATTGGACAAGAAGCAAGGGAGGTTAAGGTAACTTCTAGAGTCTAAAGGATATAAGAAACCTATTGGAGTTTCTAGAGAATAAAACTCTTAGTTATAAGTTTCAAATCAATGGAATTATAATTGAAAGAAGAGCTAAATGCTCTTTCTCTTATATGATGTATTTGTCTCCTAGCATTTTGAGTTTTGAACTATGAATATATAAAAATTTTCAAATTTATTATTGCTCACAAACATTGTTACCAAAGATATTCTTTAATAGATACTCATAAGCATTGCAGAGAATTTGTGTGAGTAAGATCCAAAATTTTCATTAAGTTTGGGTTTCAAAATTGAAGTACTAATGTAAAAAGGAAATGTAATTGTAGGAGCACTTCACCTACGTGTCAAGCCTAGACGGAATGATGCTTATCAATCATGCACTCCCTCAAGTCAAGTTCACTCATGGTCTCTCACCCTGTGACATTTCCTACCATCTCGTCCATCTCGCTCTCTCAACTTGCCACAAATACAGATTTGTAGCCCGTGAAATAAGAAGGTTACTCGAGAATATTAGTCGGTGCAAGAGAATTCACTGTGTGTTTTCTAGAAATTTGCATGAGTTCCCAAGCTCCAACGACTCCATCGATACATGCTATGACAAGCTCCACACTTCTCACCCTTCATCCTTTGCACGCAAGGATATGGCCTCCATCACTTGTTCCTCTAAGCTCCCACAAATTTGCCTTCTCTCTCTCTCTCTCTCTCTCTCTCTCTCTCTCTCTCTCTCTCTCTCTCTCTCTCTCTCTCTCTCTCTCTCTCTCTCTCTCTCTCTCTCTCTCTCTCTCTCTCTCTCTCTCTCTCTCTCTCTCTCTCTCTCTCTCTCTCTCTCTCTCTCTCTCTCTCTCTCTCTCTCTCTCTCTCTCTCTCTCTCTCTCTCTCTCTCTCTCTCTCTCTCTCTCTCTCTCCCCCCAAGCCCCCTCTAGCTCTTTGTCTCTACAACACAGTCTCTATCTTTCCACCCCACAAACTAGAAAGATCCCAAGAAGGTGAGGGGAAGAAATGGAGCAATGTAGCAAAGGCCAAGAGCAAGCTCAAAATCTCTCATCTCTCAAAACTTCTACAAGCGTGAGATGGCTACATAGGGATAGAAGCAAAGATAGTGGAGAAGAAATAGATAAGTCTGCTTTGCATTAGTCATAGGAATGATTTACAATAATGTGTCCTACCATATATATGTCGCCTTTGAGTTTAAACTTGGGCTTGGACCTCTTATCTCAAGGTACCCACCACCTATAATCTCTTGATGCCCGCCTAGTGTCCAATCTAATTGTCCAAACTCACTCACTTGCATGCCATTAAATGTGCATTAATTACAATTTTCATGGGAGTGAACCTAGTGCTCGAAAATGATTTTACAAAATTTATTTGGTCCTCTTTCTTAATTTCTATTTTTTTAAGAGCGCATGATGCTTTTATGTTATTTTTGTCTTTTTTTTAAAGCTTCATGAATGCCCTTCTTCTAGGCTTTGAATCTTTGCCAACTGAATGTAGTCATTATTCCTTTAGGCCATCACTCTTGAGTGCTCCTTGACTTTTGCACCTCTTGGTTTTTAATCTTTGGCTTCCCTCAATGTACTCTAGTAGCTTTCTATTTCTTTCTTCTTGTGGCTTCTTTGCAAAAAGTTAACATTACCCCCTCCTAGATAAGTGCCAATCCCTCCTAGATAAGTGCAAAACCCTTGGCACTCGTGAAGGTGCTTGGGATTAACATGGGGAGGTAAGAGGTTACTTAGTGCTGAAGGAAAGGGTGGTTGTTGATTATGCTTCTAGGTCTTCAAGTTACCTGCAGGAAAAAAATTGTGCGGTGGCAGAGTGCCAGTTTGTGGATGTCGAAAGATGGGTCTATGCTAGGGGAACCTAGATTCCCTAGGTACGTCCCAGAATTGAGGGCTTAATCGATGAGAAGTTTTGGTACAATGATGTGATATTCAAGGAGACAGGTTTTCCAATTCCTTGGGATGTCTTGCCCTTGTTGAGGACCCTGAATGAATGTGAGGGAAAGTGGGGGAAGTGAAGGTTCTCTTTTTTTAGGGTAATAATACATAACTATTCCTTGCCCCTCCTTTGATCTTGGGCTGATGGGAGTAGGGGTCTCATGGATTTTCTAGGAAATATTTACTCATCATGTATCCCTTAATAGATCGGTAGGTATTCATTATTGTTGAAGGAAAGAAGGGGTGGTTACAACTAGTGAACCGGCTCTCATCCATATCCTCTAGAAGATTCAAGTAGAAGGCATGTAACATAGTAGTTTTAAGTATGCGCCTAGCCATGGTATACTCATCTATGCCCACATTTACATCAGAAAACAAGGGATATAGTACCGCTTCCTCTACTACTCTCTTTTGACTAGTGCCACCATACTACCCTAGGGGAAGCAAGTCGCAAATGCAAAAGTAGAAACATCTTCTCCTAAGATGGCAGAAAAGGGGAGTGCTAAGATTGGTGAGTATCCCGACCCAAGGCACTAATTGGAAGTAGTGGATAAGATCGAGTGGATGAGAGAAGCCCAAGAGCACCTCAAGGATGCTAACCCCATCATGGAAGATGAGATCGATGAGATCGATGAGCTCTCTAGCATGAACACACTAGCCTCGCCCACATGGTGTCATGCCACTATGCGGGCACAGTGTGAAAAACTCTGGAGTGCATCCTCGTCTGACTTTCTTATTAATCAAGAGAATCAATGTCATCTGAGTCATTAGTGCTAGTGTGAGTGGCACAGATGGTTCAAAAATACCAATTTTTTGGACAATTTTAGCATATTTTTTATATGTTGGATATTATTTATTGTAAATATCCTAAAAATCTAGGAAAACTTCTAGATTTGGGTGGTATGCAAAAAGCAAGTTGCTTTTTCAATCAGTTTTGGGATTTTTCATAAAAAAAGAAAGATGGGAGAAATCGTGCGGGTTGCGATCGCAGTTGACAATCTAAAAACAACACTTTGAACTGGAAGAATATGGGAGAAATCGTGCGGGTTGCGATTGCAGTTGACAATCTAAAAACAACACTTTGAACTGGAAGAAGAAGGAGTGAACTGGGAGATCTTGGAGCAGGTGTCCTAGGGTTTTACCCCCCTTTTGAAGCCAACAAAGCCATCAGATTTGGGTTCCGAGCAGCAAAGAGGAAGCGATTGTTTTGATCCATGTTTTTGGTCTATGAAGAAGCTCCAAGAGATCTAATGCTTTGAGATTGCTTCTGAGTAGTGCCAGACAAGGGATTTCAAGTTCTATCAATACATATTGATTTGATTCATTGTGCTGTCTTTATCGTATTTACCTCTTCTCTATTCTTTTTCTTCTCTTCCATCTCCTATCTCTACTTCCTTCTATCTCTGATCTCCGGTGTATATGACCTTTTGACAAAAACCCCTCTGACAACAGTTAAGATTGAGAGATGCATCTACACCCCATATGGCACCGCATAGATAAAGCCTAGAAGCCAAGGTAGGCAGACTGACCGGAATCATTGGCAAAAGAGTGTAGAGCCTAACAAAAAGCAAGTGGTTGAAAACTTTCTCATAACATTTATATCAACCCCTGTGACCCTACCTCTATCAACCCTTGAGAGTTTATTAGGCAAAACAACCCAATGCTATGGTAAGGGTTGAAGCAATGGTGGGTAGAATGACTTGATCAACTTGGAGCAATCAACTTGCTTGATCATGATGCAATAACACATATACCAAGCTTAACCCTGAACTCAATGCCTAAGTCTTTGCATGTAAATGCTTTTTGGGAAGGCACAAAGATGCAAGTGGTCTTGCCCATCAATGCATTAGGAGATGCTATAAGGAAGGGAATTGTAGATATTAGAGCGGGAGTCTATGCTTAGTCCTCACGAAGTCCTACAGGCTTGGGATAACCCTTCTCTATGGAGATCGCTAGGTTTAATTCACATTTGCTAGCAAAATGAAGATCAAACCATTTGGAGTATTGAAAGATTGGCCCTTAAAGATAGCGGGAATCCAGCTCTTAGTGAACTTCATAGTCATGAAGGGAGTGGACTACAACATCCTGCTAGGCCGCCCCCAACCCTGGATGCAAAATGCACGAGTGATAAAAGGCTAGGGAAATGGCCTAATATTCTTAGGCAAAAAATCAAAAGCTATGAGAGTCGAGATGGATACTTGGAAAACCACACCAGTCCACCTAGATTTCATCTCCACTATTTTGAAAGGAGACACACAAGTCAATAATTCCTACGAGCCTAGTAACAAAGTATATCCCTTGCCCCAAGGAGGATGAGTGGGATTGGATGCATGTGCTAGCCATTATCAATCTGGTGTTCCCATATGAAGAGGAGGATTGTAAGTAGGCTACTAGGGCAACTGGTGAGACCCACAAAGTCACACCATCTCAACTATTGCTGAAGAGTATGACCACACTATTAGTACCACTCTGCATGATGGCTAGGAAATTTGGCACTCAACCGACACCTATCTCCTTCCATGTCCCATCTAACAAACTTGAACTCCATGGGATTCTTGAATACTTGATGAGAGACCTAGCTAGTACCCCAGCTACCAATCTCAAACCTCTCAAGGACCTCATGACTGAGCCAAAGTGGCAATGGACCAAAATACATGACTTGAACCTATTGTACAATTGGGCACTAATCATGGATGACAAAAAGGCTGAGAGTAGATGCCTAAGATATGAGTAGTCATCAAAATACAATGATTTTAGATGACGAGTACAAAGATTGCTACTCTACGAATGAGGAAGGTGAGGAAGAGGCTGATAAAATAGAGTATAATACAGACCGTCAAGTGATTAAATAGATAGGAGTAGACTTTAAGCCACGGAAAGCCAATGTCTTTAGGATTGAAAGAGGAGTCATCAAGACAAAATGCGACCATACTTGGTTGGAACACCTAAATGTAATGGACTATGAGCAAGCTAGATTAGTTCAACCAAGTATCGCACCGCTCTTTAGAACAACTCAATCTGCCTCAGAGCTACGACCACCGAGGAAACTCCTTCTAGCAACAATTGTGAGTTTAACTCTGAATCAAAAGTGAACTCCAAGAGAGAACCAGAGATACCCCATCCACCTAAGACCAAATGAACCAAAGGGGACCTACCAATCCACCTAAGGTATAGGCGGTTGACAGAGGAAAAGAGAAAGTAGTCAAAGGGTTTAGAAGTTGAAAAGAAAAGGAAGCCCTAAGATCTACTAAAGTGCTTCACGAAGTTCAAAAGAGACAACAAAGTAGTGATCTTGCTAGGAGCTAAGAGGCAAGCAAGGACAAGCAAGAAAACCAATAGAGGGGCTAGCCAAGGTCAAGTAAGCCAACTTAGCAAGGGGAAGGTGAAAAGCCTTGACCTGTATTCATAGCCAAGGACCTGACTAAAAAAGAGGAGGCTAATCTTCTCACTCTCCTTCACCTCTCCTACAAGAGTACAGAGATGTGTTTGCTTGGTCCCTATACAACAACCTAAAAGGAGTAGATCCGAGGGTTGTGACTCATAATATCCCCATGACTCCTGATGCAATGCTAGTCAAGCAACGACCCTACCCAATGAATCTGAAGCATACACATGTTGTTATGGAAGAGATAGATAGGCTACTGAAGGCCAGATTCATCTACAAGATTGAGCATGTCAAGAATCGCGTGGTGGGGAGACTTGCTTGAGTTGCTGTGCCAAACATACATTGTATGCACAAAAAGAAACTTACTCAAGAACACAAGAAGAGAGATGGAGGCCAAAAACGTTTTCTTGCTGATTTCTTCTTCTTCTTCCACACAATATACAGTGTACACAAAGTATAGATAAGATACAACATAAAGCAAAGTGGCCTACTAAGTCAAATAGAGCATAATAGACTACACTAATCCACTGGTGCTATATCTTTGAGAGCTGTAGGTAGGTGTAACAAACTAAATATAATAAGTAATAAGTCAGTGGCCATGTGAGTATCATAATGACCACCAACATGCTAAGTGTAGACGTGCGGACCCATCTAGCCAAGCGGCCCATCATCAATGTTTTCACGTGTTGAGATTGCCATCTCAACACTCCCCCTCAAGCTCAACTCTATCTCTGCAACTCCAAGTAAGCTTTGAAACTTTCAAAGCTTCTCTGCACCCAATGCCTTTGTGAAAATGTCAGCTATTTGATTATGTGTGCTGACATATACCAAGTCAATCTCTCTTGCATATACCTTCTCTCTCACAAAGTGGTAGTGCACCTCAATGTGTTTTGTCCTAGCATGAAACAATGGATTCCTAGCAAACTGTATCCTACTCATGTTGTCACAATGAATGACAATTGGACCATCTCCCTGCACATCCAAATCACCTAATAACTTTTGTAGCCATACCACCTCACATGCTGCCATAACAGCACCTCTATACTCAACCTCCGTACTCGATAAAGCAACTATAGGTTGCTTTTTGCTGCTCCATGTAACTGTTGCACTACCAAGGGAAAACATGAATCCATTAGTAGATCTTCTATCTGACATGCTACTAGCCCAATCTGTATCTGTGTATCCAAAGACTTGTACATCCTTACCTGTCTCATAAAAAAGTCCATAATGTAAAGTGGACTTCACATATCTCAATATACATCTAACTACATCCAAATGAGGCTTTCTAGGCATGTGCATAAACTGACTAACAAGGCCAACAGCATAGCTCAAGTCTAGCCTTGTGATAATCATGTAAATCCAACTCCCTACTATCCTCATGAACATAGTAGGGTCTTCTATCTCATCCCCAACGTCAGCACTCAACTTCACATTTTGCTCCAATGGTACTGAAAGAGGCTTATATGCTGTCAGACCATACTTGGATAACATATCCAAGCCATATACCATCATCATATTTGATCACCTCAATACCAAGAAAGTATCTTAGCTCACCCAAATCCTTCATCTCAAACTTTTTCTTCAAGAAGTCCTTAACTTCAACAATCCCATTGTCACTGTTACCTGTAATAATCAAGTCATCCATATAAATGACTATGATGACCAAACATGCATCTCCCTTTCTCACATAAAGTGAGTGATCAACATCAGAAATACAAAATCCAATATTGACAAGATGCTCTCCAATCTTGTCCAACCATGCTCTAGGTGCTTAAGCCCATAAAGTGTCTTCTTTAACATGCACACATATGTGGGATGCTCTAAATCCTCGTAACTTGTTGGCTACTCCATATACACTTCTTACAATTCACAATGCAATAAGGCATTATTAACATCCATTTGCTGAGAATTTCAACCTTGTTGCTGCCAAGCAATCACGCATCTAACAGTTGCCATCCTAGCAACTGCAATGAATGTCTCTTCATAATCTATGCCATATGTTTGAGCATAGCCTTTTGCAACCAGCCTAGCCCTATACCTAGTAATGAAGCCATGTGCATTATGCTTGACTTTGTAAACCCACTTATAGCCAATAGCTTTCTTACCCTTAGGCAAGGATACCAAATCCCAAGTCTTATTGGCTTCTAATGCAGCCATCTCCTCATCCATTGCTGCATCCCAATGAGCATGACCAACAACATCCTCAAAAGAAGTGGACTCAATATCCTCAACTAGTTTCACCATATAAGCATAATGGTGAGTTGCATAACCTTCAAAGCCAAATCTTTTAACAGGGTATTTGACTCTACTAGACCAGCATACCATTGGATCACTCAATGGAGTCTTTATATTACTATGAGCTCTCTATAAACCTGGTGTCCTGATTGAAAGAATACCAAGCTCATCATCCAAACTCTCTAAACCACTAGAATCTTCATCAAATCCCCAATGACTAGTAGATGCATCATTACCATCCAACACTTTCTTCTTTCCTTTGTATTTACCTGCAACACTTATAGATCCACTTGAATATGTGGGCCTATCCCTTAGTCTCTCAAACCAAGGGCTCACTATAGGTGTAGTACCAGATGATGTTTCTGGTCCACTAAGAATCCGTGATTCTTGCTTTTCTTTTTGCACATAGCTATCATGATCATTATCATCATCTAATACATCACTAGTAGGTGTATACCAATTGTTCATCTCATAAAGAATAACATCCCTACTCACTCTGAACTCACCTGTGACAAGGTTATAACGACGATACCCTTTTTGCTCTAAAGGGTATCCAGTAAAAAATACATTTTTCAGCCTTTGGATCAAGCTTCTTCCGTAGCTCATCTAGCACATGAACATATGCAACATAGCCAAATACCTTCAAGTGTGATACATTGGACTTCTTATCAATAAAGCATTCTTTGGGAGTCATCCCATGAACTGCAGCTGTGGGGGTTCTGTTCATAATATATAGAGCAGTATGGATAGCTTCATATCAAAAATGTTTTAGCATATTCTTTTCAGCCATTAATACCCGTGCAACTTCTACAATATGCCTATTTTTTATTTCTGCAACCCCATTTTGTTGTGGGGTATACTTGCAAGTAAATTGCCTCTTTATCCCATGAGTCCTCAAGAAGCCACTAAATTCATTAGAGAGGTACTCGCCCCCTCCATCTGATCTCAAACACTTTACTTTCAAGCATGTTTCTGTTTCAACAGTTGCCTTGAAAGATTTGAAATGCTCAAATACATCACTCTTTTTCTTCATGAAATATACCCATACCTTCCTTGAATAGTCATTAATAAATGTGACAAAGTATTTGCTACCACCAAGAGATACATTTTGTGTAAGCCCCCAAACATCTATATGCACTATATCAAGTATTTTTCTACTCACTTCTCTATCATGCGAGAAGGGTTGTCTTGCCTGCTTACCAAATTGGTATGCTTCACAAACTTTATGAAATTCTGTAACTTTAAAGGAAGGTAACCCTATAACCAATCCTCTAGATTGCATTAATTTCAGCCTTTGCACATTTACATTTCCAATACGTTTATGCCATATTTCAATGTCTGCAGCCACTCCTTTTCCTTTAGCATACATAGCAGCGTCCATTGTAGGAATTCCAACATCTAAAGTGAACATGCAGCCAACTCTACTTCCTTTTGCGACCAACCTGCACTTATCATTAAAGTCTTCTACAAAATAATCTTTTACATTGAATGCTTCAGTTGATGTATAGAGCAGGCGGCAGTGGCGTTGGGAAGCATTGGGCGATAGTGTGTATTCAAGTTACCTAGAAGAAATTATCATTTTTGATGGGTGCACGTCTTATCATTAAAGACATGGCACTAATATTTATTTAGACACACTTATTTATTGAAGTGCTCAATATATATTTGTTATTTTGTATGTGCATGGGTGCATGGTTTAAATATTCATTATTGGAAATCGTATTTGGCCACTGTTCGACTCTTGGGCCGCCCAACTACTTTATACTTTATTTGGACAAAAGCAAACACAAAAGCTAAAGCATGCTAATTGTAAAATTGGGCTATTTTTTAGCTTTGAGATGAATAAAATTATAAATACATACTTTGTGGAGCACTCACACAAGCCGTGGGAGGAGATTGTACCCAATTGGTCTTTTTGACTCATGTCGTGCAAGTCTATTCTCTTGATTTTTGAGCTTAAAGTAGAGTTCTTTGTTCTTGGGGACCTTCCGACGCTCGCTATATACGCATCCAGCATCCGATTTATGCACCATCTACACATAACCCAGTTTTTGTAAGTCATGCATCTCTCCAAACCATTCAACATGGCTGATCATATGATTAGATGCACTTGAATCAACATACCATACATCATCATGTGTCCCCTTTCCTGTAACTACATTCGTCATAAGCTGCATAACAAATAAACGCTCATTTTTGTCTTCATTCTATCGCGAAGACAATGCAAAGTTTCCTTGCTACAATTTACCGTTGCGAATAGCATCCTTCTTAGCATAACAAGGGGCTGCAATATGACCTGTCTTGCCACAATAATGCCAAACAATAACAGAATTTCCAGAACCTCTATTCTGCCATCCATCTCTTCCTCTAGAGCCCTCCCTGCCTCTAAAGTTTCCTCGGCCTTTTGAAACCTGCATTTCACCAAATTGCTAATTAAACCTATTTTATTGGTTATCACCAATATGTCCCATACCACGACCTCTCGAAGAGAATCTACCACGTCCCCTTCCTGAACTTGAGCAAAATGCTTGAACCTGCTCACCATCTTTTTCAGATGAGTCACCCTGCATATTGATCTCTTTGGTTATCATGAGAGAGATCATCTCATCAAAATCAGGAAATGGCTTCCGTATACATACACTGAAGTAACAAATGATTTCCACAGCTTCTCATTATTAAGGCCACTCAAAGTGGATGAAACCAAATCATCATCATTAGGCACTGCATCAATTGCTGCTAAACCATATGCAATGCTTCTCACCTTCAAAACATACTCATTGACAGACATTTTCCCTTTCTTCAAGGTATTCAACTCTTGCTTGAGTTGAATCTTCCAAGCCTTTGTATTTACTGAAAAGATGTTCTCAAAAATTATCCAAGCTGCATGTGAAGTTTTTGCATTCCTGATATGTCCTAACATCATATTATCAATAACTGCATATAGCCAATACATCACCTTTTTGTCTTTTGCATTCCATTATTTCCATGCTTTTAATTCATCTGCAATCGGGAAGAGATACCCAACTTTGGCTCCTTTTCTTCACCTGAAACAAACTCATAAAGGCCCTTTTGAAGTTCATTACACTAAACTTCTATGAAGGGTGGTTGTTCTTGTCGAGCTTCTCAATAATGGGATTTTCACTATTCTCTGCCATTATCACAAAAAAGGATACAACACAACAAGCTAGTCTTCTGCAGTCTTTCACAACAACTGCACAGTAATACATCAAGCAACCATTTTCAATGATTGCTCAATAATATATGTAATCTGCAACTTGTTTGCAGATAAACCTTATGTTTGCTTCTTGGTAAACACCTCAAAAATTACAGATTCGAAATTTCACAACCTTGCGGCTCTAAAATGGAGCCCGAAACAGCCTCAAATGCCAAAAATAACCAAATCTCCTAGCAATTTGAGATTTTCACTCTACCCTGCTTCTGGTGCCTCCATAGGCACTATCCAAGAGGGAGAGTGAAAAAATAGGAGAGCTTCTTACCCGTTTCTTTCTTGCTCCAACCTTACTTCTTGTCTCTCACTTCAGCCTTCAAAATCAACCTCTCTCAGTGGCGTGGCTCTGATACCATGTCAAGAATCGTGTGGTGGGGAGACTTGCTTGAGAGCTATTGCGCCAAACATACATTGTATGCACAAGAGAAAGCTCACTCAAGAACAAAAAAAGAGAGATGAAGACCAAAAACATTTTCTTACTGATTTCTTCTTCTTCTTCCACATACTATACAATGTACACAAAGTATAAATAAGATACAACATAAAAAAAAGTGGCCTACTAAGTCAAACAATGCATAACAGACTACACTAATCATTTGGTACTATATCTTTGCCAACTATAGGTAGGTGTAACAAACTAAATATAATAAGTGATAAGTCAATGGCCATGTGAGTATCATAATGACCACCAACGTGCTAAGTATAGATGGGCGGACCCATCTAGCCAGGCAATCCATCATCAATGTCCACATGTGTTGAGCTTGCCATCTCAATAGAGCACACGGACTGGATATCACCTAGAGTGATTGTCATAAAAAAGAATAGGAAGATTCAATTGTGTGTAAATTATAAAAATGTCAATGCTGCAACAAAGAGGGACAATATAGAGGCAATCAACGGCCAAGAACCACAGACTGCTTATTATTTCAAGTGTTCCAAGCCGAGTAGTAATGGTTACCTCTCACATAGCTGACACGCTATCCATCTCTACAAGTGTAGTGAGCTTACCTCCACGCCCGATTGAGTTGCCTCCTCTACTCCAGTAGCTCCACAATCCAAGTGCAAGCTTCAAGCAAGCTCCATCCTCAAGCTCCACACTCCAAGCTCCAACACTGCGAGCAAAAGAAGAGAAGAGAAGAGAAGAGAAGAGGAGAGGAGAGGAGAGGAGAAGGTGGAGAGCTTCTCCACCACGGTGCCTCACCCTCACACACTCACTCCCTCACACTGTCACACTCCCTCTCTCAAGCACAAGCTCAAGCAAGTAAGAAGAAGAAAAAGAAGAAGAAGAGGAGGAGAGCTACTTTTGGCCACACACAAGAATGAGTTTCTCATTCACTTTTCAACTTTATATACAAAACCCTAAATCCCTTTTGGGCGATCATCCCCTTATCCCCTTTTTTACATGGCCGGCCGTGGCCTAGGCCCTTTTTCCCATTGTCCTCCTATCTTCCTAGCTTCCTTCCTATCGCCCATCTACCTTTACAAATTGCACCCAACGCTCTTAAAATAAATCATGATGCGCCTTGTGCTCTTTTACAAAAGTATTGACTTGTGCTTTTTCTTGTGTGCCTTTCTCCTTGATCTAGGACTTTTTTGCACTTCTTATGTTTTCATATTTTTATTGGCGTGCCTTTGCCTTCCGTTCCACTTTTGCCTTGGCCTTATCGTCCACTTTAGATTTACTAGATTTTTCACCTTGTTCGTTTGAGGGTTAACATTACCCCGCTTCTAAACGAGTGCTAGTATCATGGCACTCACCGTCGTAGGTAGCAAGCTTTGGCATGCATCAAAGATGTGGGTGGAAGGGACATTTGTGGTTGCCTTGGAGAAATTTTAGTGGTGGTGTAGATGAAGGTCATTGGGGGCACATTGTGGACCTGGGTGGCTGGTGGTAGTGTTGTTAGAGTTAAGAATAGGCGTATTCTTTGTTGGAAATTGCACTAATGGCTGGCACGGCTGTGGTTTGTTGGGGATTCTGCACATGACAATTCTTTGGTGGGCTTGCATGAGGATAAAGGACAAGAGTTCAGAGTTGAGTGTTGATGAAGGGCTGACGGTACTTTCATTGGAGTTATCAATACATGCAATTGAAAACCTCTCATACGGTCTCTCCCTAAGGGCTAGTGCTAGTCTTCTTATTGTGTGCACAAGATGTAGTGTGATTAGTTTAGGAGACATGTCGAACTCTAAGCAAGCTGAGAGTAATATCCTACACTTGAGGACCCAAATTGTGTATAGCTTGTGGTTCACATATTATGTGAGTTCCTATGCATACTTAGATATTACGTAGTTAGAAGACTGCCGGTCTGGTTCCTCGTAACAATGTGTGGATGAAGCAATGGTTCAATGGGTTGGAAAAAATGGTCAATGTCAAGGAGAAGTACACAAGAATGCTTCTTGAGACCATTTGTGATTTTTACAATATGATGTAGCATAATTGAGCTCATTGACACCTTAGCTTTTGGTAGTAGCTGGTGGCTACTTCTATTGTTTGAAGCATACGGTGTACTTTTCATGGTCTTTCATGCCTTTCTTTACCACTATTGATTGCAATGGTACTGAGATGGAGTGCAAAAAAAGAATCATGCAAATGGGTCAGGGTGATAAGTCTAACCATAGGTGAGACAAGCTCCCTAGGTATGTCCTACCCTTGATGTGCCCTAAATAATTATGGGGGATGTGTACAAGGCTAGGGGACTAGGGACAGAGCCAGCTGACTAAGGTCACTAGATATACCTAATTTGAGGAACCCTAGGTGTTGTTCTGTGATTGTGAGTGCTTTTTCTTTTTCCTTAAAAAAAAAAAGCTGAATACAACTATTGCAATATGTTGAGGCTATCGGCCTTTCATTTGGATTGGAAAATGTCGAGAGTCAAAGGTGGTGAAAATGGATATTATAATGATGATTGTGTTACTAGCCTCGTTGCTAGGGGAACAATTGTTGAGATGGGGAGATACTCTAGAGATTTTGCAAAACCTCTTTGTAACGTGCAATGTCAATACAATTGAGGTAATTGTCGTGAGCCAAATGTAGAGTTTGACCCAGAGGGAGAGAGTATCTCCTGTCCTTGATTATCTTTTTTTTTGTTAAAGGCTTGAAATATATTAGTTTGCACAATTGGAGATTTTGTCCCTTTTAACCATCGAATGACAAAAATTCATGGCCAGATAGCACTTGGTAAGCATCTTATAAAAAATATGGGCTATTCTATTTATATGAGACAGGATGAGTTTGGGTGACCATGTGACTCGGGCATTGCTGGTGGAGGGCTCCTATCAGGCCGTGCAGGGGAGATATCAGCTGGGACCCAAATGGTGTAGTCCCTAGCCGCTACTATATCAATAATACTTTGAAATAGTTCAACAATTCCCTTCTTATTTTTAGCTTTCTTTTCTTCTTTTGAGCACCTGGTGCTCGAGCATTTGGGGAGGGCCTACGTGGTAGGGGTCGTTACTCCTTGGGCGTTTCCTTGAGCCTTCCTTTTCCTGGCTTGGGGAGTTTTTAACCTGCATCCTGGTGGGCGGTGTCACTTTGGTCCTCGTCTTGGCGCATGCCTCTTTAGGGTAGGGACGTAGCATTCTAGTGGAGGAGCTTGTGCCGTGTGCTCCCTTCTACGGAGAAGAGCTTCTTTGCAAGCCAGCTGCATTGTGTGCTTCATGGCGGGCTACTATGGAGGAACCTGCAAAATGTGAACCAAGGGTTAGGCCCTAAGGCAGGATAGAGCTATTGGCATGAAAGGGATTAAACAATGGATTATCAAGTGCATATGACGAGGAGGGGTGAGGTGAGGCATGCAATATTTGCTATAGAGGGACGGCCCCTGTGATGATGTTTATCTTGCCTCGAATGTGGGGTGTATTCCAGCTAGTAGCAGATCTTTCCTCACACCAAGTTTCATGGCCTGGTTATGATGGAATGGGATAGGGCTCGTCCTCAAAAGGATAGATCAAAATGGGAAAAAGCTTGTAGAAGGGGATGGTGCCCTGTCTACACCCTCAGAGGTGTTGGCCAGGGCTTTCCATGGTGACAATGAGGACTACATGCCCTCCACTTGGAGGCGGACATGGTCACAACTTCTAGACACATGGTGAGGGGAGGACCTGAGGAGCTCAGCCTGTCAAACCCAAACTTTTCTTCCTGCACTTGACTATCATTGCTTGTGTGTGTTGGTATTATTTATCCATGGTCACAAATCTCATTGTTTATTTATGTAGAATTTATGCATCCATGTCACTTCGTGAAGATAAAAACCATTTGTAGAACTCAAGATTGTACTGGAGTGTGACACACGTGTCAAGTACTCATGGCAGCTTACTCAATAACAACAGATATTTTGCAACATCGAGTAGCATGGTACCTTGTCCGAGTCTACTCGCAACATGTAGCTCCTCCTCAGTGAGAATCTTATCAACCAGAGAGTTTTCTTGGCTAGTTTTGACTAAGTCCCTACCCCGAATGGTAGTCAGTACTCGAAAGGAAGTTGGTGCCACATAAGTTGGGTCTCTTTGAGATCGCCATTTGGCCAATCGCTCCTCCGAGACTGTCATAATCTGGACTCGAAGTTTGGCCATTGTAGCATGGCTTTCAAACCAACATTTTTCAAACTGGCTTCAACCTTCTGATTGTCATTTTAGTTGCTCTATGTCTAAGAGATTTGGTTGGTAAAGCACATAATTGAATGTCACAGTTAAGTGTAAGTTGTCGGCTTCCTTGTCAAAGATGAGTTGCATGCGCTTATGTAGGAGCTTGTCATAGTTCTCGTCAAGATATTATTGCTCTTCCCAGGATAGAGGACATGGCAAGTATCCCTCAAGCTGCTCCCTAGGGGAACATGCCCATATCTGCAGGGACGTAGACACGTTCGTATATTTTGAGTTTAGCATCCAACTTAGTCAAGCACTATGTAACACTTCTATGTTCTATGAAGGCTTGCTTGATTGCTATCTCAGGCCTAAATGAGAAAGATTGGTCCATGCTAGGGTTGCTTATGTCTTTGGGGTTTTCATGTTTATGCTAAGGCTTTACTGTTATTGTGTCATGGTTCTCCTTGGATGTGACTAGTATAGTTTTGTCACCCTATTGTGACAATGTTGTATCCACTCTTGATTGGTCAATGTAAGTTCTACTGTCGATGGATTGAGTGTTGCAAGCAAACCATTCATGGTAATGGTTTCTTTGGCTTATCAGAACACACAGATGTGTCTGACGTTTCACCATTGTTAGGAGAGATGGTGATGGGTTCATTCGTGGGTGGACTCAATGCTTTATTCCCAAGCTCTTCAACACTCTTGGTCTCAATCTTCTTGGTGTCTACAATCACTTGCAACAACTACCGTTGTTTTCATTGTTTTCCCATCTTTTTCTTGGGCAAATTGAAGTGTATCATTTAAAGACTCAAAACCTTGAACCATGCCAGTTGTTGATGTGCTTGGTTGGGCCTCATCATTCTCTTTCTCTAGTGTGTCCTCATGGGACATAGCTGTGGCCTACTAAACAGCCTCACTAGATTCTGAGGGTACCACTGCCTCTCTTTGTGGAGAGTTTAGCTCTTTAGCCAATTCTCTTTCATTTCGCCCCTCATCCAATTACATTGGCAATTACTCTTGGTCGGGTGTTTGCTCTAGACTCTTGTCCTTACCCATTGGAACATGCCTCCATTCCTTCTTAGCGCAAAGCAATTGTTGTGTTTAGAGCTATTTTTCTCTTGCTCAAGAGGTTTGAGTAACTCTAGTGTAGAACCAAGAGATGGTTTAGGATTCTTGTCATGTAGGCTTGGGTCTAGTCAGTTGAAGAAGTTAGGGTTGTATTTATGGGAAGCATAGAGATCTAGGATTTCTGGATCTTGAGTGAGGCAGAAGACATATGCACTGATATCAAGAACCATGCTCCCTACTCCTAGCCTACTAGCCACATATAGATCTTCTTCTAGAAGTAGTTTATCATACAAGGGATGTTTTTGGATAGTGGTAGAAAGCTGGACCTCATGGACCATTGCCAACACTCTTAATGAGGTCGGGGCAACATACGTGGGATCATGTATTGATGTCCAAAGGGCTTTCCTTTACTTGGTGAGTGTCATTAGTCGGCGGTTAATTTTGGCTAGCAAACTTTGATTGGAGTACCATTTCTTCACAAACTCACCTTGTCCTTTCCCTTTTCACACCCCATAGTCTCAATTGTATCCTCTGCTCTACATAATCAGTCTCACTTTGTCGCCCTTTTGAAGGTCATCCTAGGAGAGTATCCTTTCTACAATTTCCACTATTTGGAGAAACATGGAATAGGATAGGCAAGCTTTCAGTTTTAATAGTTACAAGGATTTTACACTTCGCTATAAGTACTTGTGGGTGTCCCCCATAAGGACTAAGAGTTGCATTAGTCGGTGTGAGCTCTGGTTGGCCTAGTAGGGTCCATACTTCATAGGCCAAGATATTAAAATCAACTCCTTCATCAATGAGAGCATTGCCACCATGCTTTCTTTTTGCAGTGAGTATTACCCTAAGATAAGCAAGCAGTACTATGTCTTCATCTTCTGGGTCTTGGCTTATAGATTTAAGCTTTCTGATGCGCACCTTTGAGTCCTCAACTGCACAACCAGATGTAGATTCTCCATTGATGTCTTGGGTCGTCTGTGCAGTGCCATTCAAGGTGTATCTATCATCAGGACTGACATGTCTAGTCAACCTCATAGTTGTAGCTTGATGTTGTTGTATTTCGCTTTGACTTGATGCAGTTTGAACGCAACCTATACATGTTTTTGTGGTATGGCTTTTTTGCCCTTATTGGCTAGATTGGACCATTGAGGTTCTAAGGTCTCTGTTTGTCTTTGTTCGGGTATGGGCTTTTGGTTGTTGTTTTGCAAGTGAGAATCCATACTTGTGTAGAGCCACTACTATACTAGGATCTAATTTGGAGGACCTATCACGGCACTCATTTTCTCTCCAACCTACTTCGAGGAGGTGCAGAGGAGGCAATCCCCTCTGGCCCATAGGGCCGGTATGCTAAACACCATGTGTGATTTGAGGCACATTCATAGCCAAGTTTTGAACTACTTGCTCTAGATTTCAATCTAGTGATAGATCTATAATGTGCTTTTGGCTCTATATGGTCTTTGGTTCTGTATTTTCTTGTTCTGGTTTGTTGGTCTGATTCCCAGAATCGGACTATCCAATTCTAGGTGGTCCGACGTTTAGAGCCAGACGATCTGACTAGATTGGGTCCAATTCCGAAGAGTGGTGTGATTGGTAGTTGGGTCCAAGTCCTATGGTTGGTCCGACTATAGAGTGATCCGATTGTTGTGTGCATCCGACTGGACAAATGGGGTGTCCAATTTTCGTGGATCCAATTTGACATGTGTTTGATTTTGGAGTGTCCTATGCCAAGCGTCCGATTCTGGAATGGTCTGATTTTGAAAATCAGAGTGAGTATGTCCAAATGGACAAGGTTGCTAGTCCGATTATGTGGTCCAAGTGTCGTGATTGGATGGGTTGAGTGTTCGATCGGACGGGTTGTGTCTCTGATTATGGGTTGTCCGATTTTCAAAATCGGACAAGGTGTCCAATCAAACTAGGTAGGTTTGTCAGAGTGGTCTGACTCTAGGAGTTGGATAGGTCGCTCGGTCTAACTCTAGGAGTCGAGATAGGTCGCCCGGTCCGATTGTGCCCACCGAACGCATGTCGATCACTTATTTTCCCAAAAAAAATCTAAGATAAATGCTGTTAGTGGCTACCAAAACTTCCAGGAATCAAAGAGGGGTGTGGGCCAAGGGCATTCCATATCTAAATCTCATTGGAAGTCCCGATACACTCCGATCGATCTGGTGTAGGCCTAGAGCTACAAGCTCTCTCTCTCTCTCTCTCTCTCTCTCTCTCTCTCTCTCTCTCTCTCTCTCTCTCTCTCTCTCTCTCTCTCTCTCTCTCTCTCTCTCTCTCTCTCTCTCCTTAACCTCTCAAATGCAAAAAAGGTATTCCTTACCAGTCGTGGCCTCTTATTGCCCTACCCAAGTCTACACTTACCTTAGTCTCCTCTTACCAGCATTTAGCCTAGAATTCATTTGTTTTTTTTCCCTTCTTTTCCTTGTTTCAGCCTGTTATACAGGAGCAAAAACAATACTATGTGCTCACACAATTTTGCACCTATCCTATCTAAATGTAAATAGAAATCATAAAGAGAACACCTACACTACTTCAACTTGCTTTTCCAAATGTGAAAAACCAAAAACCTACTTGCTAAGGAGATTGAATACATCTTTAAACTCCCTTGCTTTCTACCTATCTACCTCAAGCACGGTTCAGGGAAAACCCTACTTCAATACTCGATTTGAAGCACACAAGTGATCAAGGCTTGAATCTGTTGGTCCCGACAAAATGTAGAGGTAATCATCCACCAAGACCCATGGACCGCTTATTGTTTCAAGCATTCCAAGCCGAACACTAATGGCTACCTCTCACATAGCCAATGGGCTATCCATCTCTACGAGTGTAGTGAGCTTACCTCCACGCCTGATCGAGTTGCCTCCTCTCCAGAGCACTCCGGTAGCTCCAAAATCCAAGTGCAAGCTTCAAGCAAGCTCCATCCTCAAGCTCCATGCTCGAAGCTCCATCGCCATGAGCAAGAGAAGAGAAGAGAAGAGAAGATGGAGAGCTTCTCCACCATGGTCCCTCACCCTCACACACTCACTCCCTCGCATTCTCACAGTCCCTCTCTCAAGCACAAGCTCAAGCAAGGAAGAAGAAGAGGAGGAGGAGGAGGAGGAGGAGGAGGAGGAGGAGGAGGAGGAGAGCTACTTTTGGCCACACACAAGAATGAGATTCTCATTCACTTTTCAACTTTATATACAAAACCCTAAATCCCTTTTGGGCAGTCATTCCCTTATCCCCTTTTTTACATGGCCTGTCATGGTCTACGCCCTTTTTCCCATTGTCCTCTTATCTTCCTAGTTTCCTTCCTACCACCCATCCACCTTTATAAATTGCACCCAGTGCTCTCAAAATAAATCATGATATGCCTTGTGCTCTTTTACAAAAGTATTGACTTGCACTGTTTCTTGTGTGCATTTCTCCTTGATTTAGGACTTTTTTGCACTTCTTGTGTTTCCATAGTTTTCTTGGTGCACCTTCGTCTTCCATTCCACTTTTGCCTTGGCCCTATCTTTCGCTTTAGATTTTCTAGATTTTTCACCTTATTTGTTTGAGGGTTAATATACAACTATCCACTACCCTACATAGAGCACATGCTCAAAAGAGTAGTGGGGGAAGAAGCCTACAGTTTCGTGGATGGCTTCTCAGGGGCTACAACAACATGCAAGTGCACCTTGATGACAGACATAAGACAGCATTCACGACCGAATCGGGCATGTTCACCTACATAGTCATGCCATTTGGGCTAATTAATGTACCAACTATCTTTTAGTGCCTCATGTGCACCACCTTCAAAGACATGCTTAGGCAAGAATTGGAGGTATTTGTTGAGTATCTATGTGTCCACTTTGGTTGGGGATAACACCTAGATAAACTTCTTGTAGTCTTTGAGTGGTGTAGGCTATATAATATTTTCTTGAACCACCTGAAGTGCCAATTCTGGGTAAAATATAGATGTATCCTAGGGCACGTGGTGTCTAGAATGACATTGTGATCGACTTCTCCAAAGTCAAGGTCATTGTCGATTTATCACCACCCACATGAACTATAAGGGAGTTTAGTGCTTTTTAAGATACACATGATACTATCAACAATTTGTTCTAAACTATACATTGATTGCTAGATGACCTACGACATGTGCACCTTTTCGGAGTATCTAGTGAGAGAGACCTGTTCAAAGCCAATCTAACATTGTATTGGGAAGATGTCATAGTCTAAATCCTAGAGCATAGATTCTTGAGAGACCCATAGAGAAGGCTAGGCTAAAGTGCCTTATCCTCAAGGTTCAGCCCTGTCAGTTGATCCGGCAAGCTCTATAGACTAGGACAAGATGGGTTATTACACAGATGCATGTGTGAGCACAAGATGCATGATGTACTTACTAAAGTGCATGATGGAATTGCTAGCGAACACTTTAGCGAAGATATTATGTCACACAAGGTGCTACAATCTCAGCTGTGGTGGCCTACCCTATTCCACAATGTAGCTAAGTTTGTGAATCATTTGACAAGTGCCAAAGTGGGGAATTGAATTCATTAGGCCGATTAGTCCCACAACATAGTAATCATAGGAAAAATGCATAATTGTAGCAACAGACTATCTCATGAAATGGGGTGAAGCTCGGGCCACTAGGAAGAATGACGCTAGGACCATGGCTAAGTTTCTTCGAGAGCAAGTGATCTCACGATTCGACTACCCTATCAAACTAGTTAATGATCAAGGCACACACTTCATTAATGAAGTGATTGCCCATTTTCTATCTACCTTTTTGAACATCCATAAGAAATCCTCACCATATTACCCTCAAGCCAACAGTCAGGCAGAAATTGAGAATACGATCCTAATACATGTCTGGACTAAGGTAGTCTCCACCTCACAGAGTGACAGGGATGATAAGCTCATGGCAATGCTATGGCCTATAGGACAGCTTACAAGATGGCCAAAGGGTAGACACCACTCAAGCTAACCTATGGGAGTGAAGCAATCCTACTAGCAAAATTCTTCATTCCAAGCTTGCGAGTGGTAGTACAAGAAAGATGGGATGGCAAAGAAGCATGGACAGAATACTTGGTAGAGTTAAAATGTCTCTCTAAAACTGGATTCCTCATAACTCATGCACTGATCTACAAAAATGTGAGATGCGAGGGCTGATTTGATAAGTATGTCAAACAACATGAATTTGAACATGGCGACCTAGTGCTCCTATACTCGATGAAAAGCCATAAGCAAAAGATGAAGTTTAGGGGATTGGAACCTTTCAAGGTCCACAATATTAGTCAAATTGGAAACGTAGAGCTCCAGATTCTAGAGGGAGAGAGCATGCGCTTCTTTAATGGCAATTGCCTCAAGAAGTACTACCCTCCAACACACCCACTACATGAGCCTCCAATGTTGAACCTGCATATAAATGTAAGAGTGGCCACCATCACTATGATTGAGGAAGAGGATGATGAAGTAATGGCACCTACATACCTGTGCATAAAGGTCACTAGTCACAAGACATATGTCTTTGATGCACTCATTGACGAGGGAGTTGACTGTAATATCCTTACGCATGATCATTAAACCCTCATTGATCAGTCCCAATTGCAACTTACTAACACGAAACTTAGCCTATCTAGGGGATAGTCTTTTTTAGCATTGGGAAAGTGCAAGGTGGCAATCTCTATCAAGACTGAAAGCCTACCAATGATCTTCTACATGATACCTAACACCAAGGTCATTGGTAAGGAATCATTGCTGCTAGGACATGCATTCAAGAAGCAAGCATACTACAATGTCAACTATGACTCATGGCGTATTCACCTTGCCATTGGCAATGTTCGGTTAGTGATGGCTTTCAACAAGGGCAATGTAGCTCCATCTAAGACCACAAGTGCCATTGGTAGAGCAACTTAATGCCAAGACTAAGAAGGGGGGTTCGACTTATCCTGACCCACCGCAACCAACCAGATGCAACCACTAGCAACCCCACCCAAAGTCATTGAGCAGTAGCTCAGATAGGTACCCAAACAATAATCATAGTCAATCTGCATGAACTAATAATCCTAGAACATCGCTCCCTAGGCCTAGGAGACAAAGCTGGTGCTACAAGAGTTGATGACTTGTCAAGTTGTGATGGGTGGCCAAAGCCCTATTGCGTGCTCAAGGCTACTACGAAGGCAACACTTGGATCTGGTTTCCCAAGACCATGAGTGGCATGAATGTCCCTCTGCCACCACTTTCCAAGCCATCTCCACAAGACTGTAAACCAGCTAGGTATGAGAAGTGAACTACCCCAAAAGAAACCAAACCCATCGAGCCCCAACAAGTCTATCGACCAAAACCATGGTTTGCAGTGACTTAATTTGACACTTTTGCTATTCAAAGTGCTCCACAATATGTGAGCAATATTGAGCTACAAGACCAATCCATCGCACAAGGGGCTCACAAACACCCCATTGAATACCCCAGAAGGCAGGTATCATTGGTGGAATTATCCAGCTCAACCAAACACCAACCTCCCCGTAGGCCTTAAGCCCTTGTATAAGCGGAGATCCATCCTTAATTTGGCCTAAGACCTAGCCATCCATACAAGGGATGGCCTCATCACCTGCATCAAATGCTTGGACGTTACTTTCATCACATTTGCTAAAAGCTACAAATGGTTGGATTTAGGCCTCCTTGATGAGCCATTAGCAATGGAAGTACACTCCTTGCCATGCACTTGGGAAGAATATGAGTTCATGTTTGTCAAGATTCCCAAAGTGTCTGAGGCCTTGATTGCCAAACAACAATATTTCTCAAGAGCAAGCTTTCAAACAGCAGCAGTTGCTCACCTCATATAGCAAGACCAAACTCTCTACACAACCTAGGGACTAGAAGCGTTGAAATAGTCAGCCAAGTTTGACTCTTCCTTTTTGCAAAAATGGTATGCTCTATGTCTCCAATAGGAACAAGAGTGCTACCAAATTATGACCAATGCTAAGTAGAGAGGCACAATCAAAAACTTTGAGTATGATTCGACCTATGTGGCTCCTACCTTGTTCAGAGTATTGGCCATCATGTGCGCAAACAACCTTTAGAGGAATATGTTATGGTGGTCCATCCCTCTTATTTGGATCAACTTCTGAGTGAGGAAGAACTACATGTCACCAGCATTAGGATGAACTTAGGAGACTTCCTAACTGATGTCCTGACCTAATTACACACATAGATATTAGGCCTCAAAACATGGACCATCATGGCCTTTCACCCTCCAATCCTAGGAAGAATTCTCATCATTCCTGAGGGGGAGGGGGTAAAGTGGAAAAACATATATGACTTGAACTTCAAAACTTCAAACTAAACTTCAAACTGAACCTCACAAGTTTAAAAAAAAGGTTCACAAGTAGAAAGGATGAATAAAGGGAACTCATACTTGATAAATTATGGAATTTGTTTGGAATGTGTGGATTTCTCCATTCCTTATTGGAAAATCGCACCATTCCATAATGTTTGATCTTAAACTTTTTCTTTTTCGCAAAAGTTACTCTCTCAAATGAGCTAATTGTAAGTTGTTGTACAATAACAAGAAGTCAAGATGGCATGCCAACTTCTGTTCTCAAAGGAAGAGCACAACGAGTATCGACTGGCCATTGAAATGCGTCTACAACCAGCTAAAGTATTGTAACGTTAGTAATTTGGGAGAGCTGGTGAACAAGGAAGACACGGTGAGACAAATAATCAACCAGTGCAATCCCCACAGATATGTAGAGAAGGTTGGCCAAAAAATTGACCACGGAAGGTGCACAAAGTTCCTGCAAACATTCGATGTAAGAAAAAACAGTGGCACATTGACCATCAGGAAGGAAGGCTCACCTAAAAGGATAGAGGTTGTGCTCATCCCTGAAATAGTGGAGAAGGATTTAGGGTTGGCCAACACACAAAGGAAAGAGACAAAAGGGGGATGTCTATGGTATGCTAAAGATGCTTAAGACAAAGGTGCACACTAACAATAGGATTAGTCTAGCAGACATCCATGACTCCGCCATCCAATTGTAGGCAAAGATGTTGCACACCCTGTTCTCCAATCATCAATATAATACCCTCATGGCTAGAATCTCAATGCCGATGCTTGAGAGTATCGCATTAGCAAGGGCCCTAGACAAAATAAATCTGAATTCCTACGTCCATAAGATGATTGAATCATTAGCTAAGGCACTATCATCGAGTCAAAGACCTGCAGGAGAGGTGAATCACCGACCACCACAACCAAGTCGGGAGACTGAAAAACATTGGCATCAAAAGCATCCATGATAGGGTTGGGAGGGGTGCTCACTGCCATCATCCAAGAAGCCATGGGAAAAACAAAAAGGGAAGAAGTAGTGGAGACTCCAAAGAGATCTCCCATATAAGATAAACATCTCTTTCTAGTCCCAAGAAGACCATCAGCATCTCTAAAAGCTAGAAAGGTATGAGATAAAGAAGTGAGCGAGCCACAAAAAGAGAAGACAAAGTGAGCCATAAGAAAGGAGGGAACTCAACTCCAAGCAAAGCAGCAACATGAGGGGTCCAGTGAGAGCAAACTATTAGCAAGCATGGCAAGGAGGGTTCAATCCCATCAAGCCAAGGGGAATAGAAGAAAATCTTGTTGAAAATTCCAAGTAAGAAAAAGAAGTAGGAAGAAAAGGAGGAATACTTGTGAAAGGTAGAAAAAGAATCTTGAAGGACAGAGGAAGAACAAAGGAAGAAGCGACAAGAGGAGGAGGAAAGACAGAGGGAAGAGGATGAGCAGATGGCTCTTGCCATTAGGCTATCAGCCAATCCTCCTACACCAAAAGAGCTAGCCAGAAGGAGCTTAGATGACATGCCTAGAATGAGCTCCACAATAGCAAAAGAAGCTAGAGAACCTATGGTGGAAGGAGCTTAGATGACGTGCCTGGAACGAGCTCCACAATAGCAAAAACAGCTAGAGAACCTATGGAAGGTAAAGGGAAGGCCCCATTGAAACTTCCCCTGCCTGTCATGGTTTCCACCACTACTACCACTCAAGAAACCATGGATGTGATAGTGGACCAAAGCAACATGATGACCTTGGTACAATACCTAGTCACAACACAATGCAGCAACTTGAACCACCACCTAGTGGAGGAGCCCTTGTACCAGAAACAAAGAGGCATGCTGCTACTATGGACGTTGAATCTAGAAAGGCCCAAAGAAAGCCAAGGTAGAGGCCTCGACTATGTCCATAGCCTTGGCCATGCTAGGGTCAACACAGTATGATGAGTATATTCGAGAGCTACTAGGCTAGCTAGAAAGAGTAAAAGAGAAGAGGAAAGCAACAATACTAGAGTTGGAAACTCAAAAAGAAACATTCTTAGCCTATCTCAAAAAAAATGCCAAATAGCCACCCAACAAAGGCAGACAAGCGACTTAAGGAAAGAGCTGGAAGCCAAACATGCAATAGAAGGGAAAACAGAGGACAAGGCCACACAAGAACCCCATGGGTGGTGAGGAAAGAGGAGAACATGTGATATTAGAGGGAGATTTCTCACTCCTCTTACAACATAATGAGAAGATGTAAGCATACCTCAACCAACTAAAGAAGATCAGAGATGAGCTCACTAAGAAGCTAGAAAGGGTTAGGACCCAAGCCTACGTAGAGTGCAAAAAAGAAAAGCAACAAAAGGAAGAGCTGCTCAAGGAACTGCATGAGGCTAAGGCACAAAGAGATGAAGTGGTAGCCAAAAAACTAACAAAAATGGAAAACCAACTTTAGGTGGCCCTCTTAGAGTGAGAACAATTGGTAGAGTAGTTGAACTGCCTCAAGAAACAAAAAGAGAAAATGCTCGAATTTTGGAAAGAGCAAGAACAAATGGTTGTGATGCTATCTCAATACTTGAGAATACATGATGATGCTTTTCTTTATCAATTAGTGTCAGTCTTGTACTTGTCAATCCTACACAAGATTATGTTTATGAGTCCAAGCTTCCATCTTGAAACCTAATTCACTTGTGTAATAGTTGTGGTCTTCAGTCAATGTCATCATGAGTTTAGTCTATGCTTAAAGCTGCCATAGCCATGCTCTAAATCTCGCGTATTTTAACACCAAAACACCTCGCCTTGATAGAAAGTAAACAAATCATGGCATGGCAAAGGCAGAAGAAGTGGAGGCAGGTCTTGAGGTCCAACAATAGGCCTTTCTAGGTCTTGAGGTCCAACAATAGGCCTTTCTAAACATAGTCCTAGATACAACTCCATGAAAGAGTGCCAAAAGAGAGCACCATCCTAAGCACGAAGCAACAATGACATTATATGAGACATGATGGGCTCTCAATGAGGAAGCTAGAAGAATTAGGGTTTGGAAAGCCTGAACAACCAACTTAACCACCCATTGTAGCCGCAATGGAAGTGCAAAGCGAAGAAGGGCGAGACTTTGAGCAAGGCCAAGACAAAGAAGAACAACTACAAGTGTCGAACCCCTTACAGAGGTGCAAACTCAAACGAAAGAGTAGGGTGAGGAGGCTGCTCCTGAGAGGGTTATGGAAAGAAAAAGCGAGCAGAGAGAGAAAGTGGAGCTGGCACAAAGGAGACTCCAAGCTAGGCTGCAGCAAGTTCCTGAGGGCCAGTTTCAATAAAGAGAGGAATGCTACCCTATAAATTGGGGCCGAGAAGTGGCTGTTTGGGAGCAACGGGAAAACCAAAGCTGGACCCTTTGAGTTCTCCTTTCACTACCCTTGTTCCTTCGGTGACAGAGTTCTACCTCTAAGGGTGGTGGAGTAGGTGATTAGGCTTGCACAAAGGCTAGGGAATAAGTGGGACAGAGAAAAGAAGACACCCCACAAGGTGGTAAAGAGAGCCCATAGATTACTAGCAGGACAAGGTTTGGGAGATTCCAAATACTGTTAGTGGATACGAAGCCCAACCACAATGGTGGCAACCGCATCTAGGAAACCAACCTTGATGCTTGGATGGCCTTCTATAGCACCATACCAGATGAGCACAATGACCCTACCTACATGCCATATCTGCAGAGAATAGGAGTAGATTACAACTTGGATATGCATGGCAGGTATACGACTTTCCAAGAATCTACAAATGTGAATGCAGAAAGCCCAGAGGAGTGCCTAATCTTCGCTGAGCAAGACATCTGCCCATCCATCATGCACTTTCGCAATCAATTCTCATCTTGCCTTGACCTTGTCTTTATTACCACATGTAATTATCTTAGGGTACTTAGGATTTTCCTTAAATAAAAGGCCACAACGGAAGAGGCTTGACTCCCACTACTCTTTTTTTATCTAAACACAAGAATTGATAGTTGTCGTCTAATTATGAGGGCCATGCTCCTGTCTTCTTTTTGGATGGCCATCTTGGAAGATATGAATGATAGCCACTTCACTAGATGCAACCACCCTTTCCTATCAATGGCACCTCTGAATGTATGCATTAGCAGAAAGGGCTACCTGCACAATAGACCCTTTCTTACCAAGTCTCTTAGGCCCCCTCATAGTGTAGCCCCCCTTGAAGAGCATAGGGATGATGTCTAGCGTACTCTCTCCCCATGTATTAAGTGTTTTTTAAAAAAGAAAAAAAAAAAGAAAAGATGGGGATGAAGCACAAAAAAGGATGAAATGGGATTCTCATGTACCATCAGAGTGCCACAGACACTACACCTAGGGACAATTATATCCTACTAGCTCCTTTCCCCACTTCACATACTTAGGGCACATCAAGGGCAAGACACACCTAGGGAGCTTCCACTCACCTATGGTTAAAGTCACATCCACAACACCTCCCCTCGTACACAAACTAGGTCCTCAAGTGTGGGATAATACCATGGGCTACCCAACTCCTAGTTCTACTAGCATAGACACCATGCACTACACAATGAGGTAGACACGCCCCCAGGTAGTGCACTTTCTTTTCCTTTTTAGGTACATTCGACAACCCATGATCAACTAGTGACATCAAAGGCCCCCATTATCCACTTAATCTATCATTGGCCTCTACAACCTCTCATCCATTTTTTTTGCTTCTTCTCCACATCCAATCTTCCCAAAGCCCCATCATTGACCCACATGGCAAACCTTCAACTACTCAAGCCCTCATCGACAAGTGCCATGGGACTAGCACTCAACTAGGAGGGGGTTAATGTTAACCCTGGTACACAGAAAGCACAAAGAGATCATAGAAAATTAAAAATATATAAAGAATAGAGAAGAAAAAGGAAGCCCAATGGAAAAAACAAGAGGAAAAGAGCCAAAAGTACAAGAAGCAAACTCAAAAGTCCAAGGCAAGTACAAAAGGGAAAAGGCACATTTTAAATACAAAAGCGCACCCTAAATCCTTATAAAAGAGTGCCAAGCTCCCTCCTGTGCAACTTGTAAATGTAAACGGGCATGGGTAAAGGAACCATGTAAATAGGAAGGGAATAGGGAAAGAAAACTAGGCTAAAATAGCTAGTTATGTAAAAAAGGGATGGGCACTCAAAGAGGAGTAGGGCATGTATAAAAAGGAAAAAAGTGAATAAAGAAGCTCATTCTTATGTGTCCAAAACTAGCTTTCTTCTTCTTCCTCTTCTTGTTCTTTCTTGTGCTTGTGCTTGAGAGAGGGAGTGTGAGGGAGTGAGTGTGTTAAGGTGAGGGGCCGTGGTGGAGAAGCTCTCTATCTTCTTCTCTCTTCTTCTTCTTTTTTTCTTTTCTCTTCTTTGTCTCCCGTGTAACAAAGGAGCTTAGAGCTTGGAGCTTGTGGATCAAGCTTGCTTGAGCTTGCACCATGGATCGTGGAGCTATCAGAGAGCTTGAGGGAGGAGGCAACTCGATTGAATGTGAAGGTAAGCTCACTATACTCATAAGTGTGAGAGCGTATACGACTATATGAGAGGTAGTCATTGCACTTGGCTTGAAACTCTTGAAATAATAAGTGGTCCGTGAATCTTGGAGGTTGAGTGAGAAGATTCCACAATAACTCAAGAATATTAGTGAGTGTAAGAGAACTCATCTCATATAGTTTAGAAATCCACATGAGCTCCCAAGCTCCGACGACTCCATTGACACACGCTATGCCAAGCTCCACACTTCTTGCCCTTTGTCCTTCATGCGCAAGCAAATGGCCTCTATCGCTTGTTCCTCCAAGCTTCCACAACTTTGCCTCCTCTCCCTCTCCCTCTCCCAAATCCCCTCTATCTCTCTGTCTTTGTAACACAATCTCTACCCTTCCACCCCATAAGCTCAGAAGATCCCAAGAAGGTGAGGAAAAGTGATGGAGTAATGCAACAAAGACCAAAAGCAAGCTCACAAGCTCTCATATCTCTCAGAATTTCTACAAGCATGAGATAGCTACACAGAGATGGAAGCAAAGATAGTAGAGAAGAAAGAGATAAGCCTACTTTGTATTAGTCATAGGAATGATTTACAATAAGGTTTCTCACCATATATATGTGGCCTTTGAATTTAAACTTGGACTAGACCTCTTATCGCAAGGTGTCCACTGCCCGTAATCTTTTGATGCCCACTCTTTGAGCCCAATGTCTCATCTAATTATCCAAACTCACTCACTCATGTGCTACTAAATGTGTATTAATTACAATTTACACAATATGTAGTTTCATCCAAAGAATGTGTATATGGATATATTGAGGATTTACCATTGCCAAGTCTTACACCTTTGAATTGGGAGACTCCTGATAAAGTATTGGTAAATATCTTTAAACTTGAAATAGTTAAAGACATTCAAAAGACCATGATTCTTGGAAGGATCTTGAGAAGAATACAATTGCCATGGTTTGTACCCTTATACGTCCTTGTAGCTTATTTTAAAACAAAAAATTTACAAATAATAAATGTTTCATGACTAAGTAGAAAGTTTTCAAATAAGGATTTGGGCAATGTTCTAGGACTATCTTGGAAATTTAGGGAATGTGACCACAAGAGTGATATTATATAGTGCAATACATATCTTGAGTCTTTGGCTATATCTTATAGTATCTCTTGACAATATCTCATAATAGGTTTTGATTATAGGAGGTACAAACTTAGATATGGTACTTGAATTCCTTTAGATTTTGATATTGATTGTATTCCATTAAAATTAGAGGTGTGAGTAATTGGACAAGAAGTAAAGGAGGTTAAGGTAACTTCTAGTTGGAGTCTAAAGAATATAAGAGACCCCTTGAAGTTTCTAGGCAATACAACTATTGGGTATAAATTCCAAATCAATGGCACTATAATTGAAAGAAGAGCTAAATGCTCTTTCTCTTATATGGTGTATTTGCCTCCTAGGAATTTGAATTTTAAACTATGAATATACAAAAACATTCAATTTTATTCTTGCTCACAAACATTGTTACGAAAGGTATTCTTCAATAGATACTTATAAGCATCATAAAGAATTCATGTGAGTAAGATCCAAAAATCTCAGTAAATCCGAGTTACAAAATTGAAGTACTAATGTACAAAGGCAATGTAACTATAGGACCACTTCATCTATGTGTTGGATCTAAATGGAATGGTTCATATCAATCATGCGCTCTCTCAAGTCAAGTTTGCTCATGGTCTCTCACCTTGTGAGGTTTCCTACCATCTCATCTCAGCCTCTAAACTTGCCATAAATATAGATTCGCAGCCTATCAAGCAAGAATATAACTCGATAATATTAGTTGGTGCAAGAAAACTCGCCTTGTGTAGTCTAGAAATCTGCATGAGCTCCCAAGCTTCGATGACTTTAGCAACACACACTATGACAAAGCCCACACTTCCTTCATCCTTTTCATGCAAGGATACGGCCATTGTCACTTGTTCCTCCAAGCTTCCACGAGTTTTCCTCCTCTACACAGATCACGCACAACAGGTCCCCGTCGCTCTCCACCTCCCTCATCATCTCCACCACCTCGTCATCTATCACGTCGTCCCCTAGCCTCCTCAGAGCTGCCCCCAGCTCCCCCACTGATATCCTCCCATCCCTGTATGTGTCTCCTCTAGCTCCCCTCCATAGCTACTACTCCATATGTTGTTGTTGCCATTGCTTGCATCATTATAGGAGCTGCTTGCCTGTCGGCCCCCGCTACCTTACTGTTGCGCCTGTGATTGCTTCTACTAGTGTCGCGAACTACTGATTCCCATCACATCTGAGTCATCCCCCCTTGGTCTGAGTCAACCCCACCTAGTTCAAGTCACCTGCCTTAGTCAGTCCCCCCCCCCCCCCCCCTTGGGGTCCGAGTCCCCTACGAGGTCCGAGCCACCTGACACATCCCCCCCCAAACATGGGCCCCACAAACTACACCTAAGGCACAGAACTTGCCCATGGAGACTTGCCCACTGAGGTGTAGAACTTGCCCATAGAAATGTCAGGGATTGCCAAGAAAGACCGAAGAGTGTCCCCACGTATGCGAGGGAAAAAGAGTAAAAAATACTCAACCCTTTAGAATAGCGCTGACAAGGTGAAAGACACCCATGTACAAAAGAGCATGGAGGCGCTCTGTGACATTTGTAAGATCCAGGACCAAGACATGGACAACATCGAGGAAATGTTGAGGGCCATGTGTGACAAAGCCATCGAACAAATAAAGGAGGAGACAATCCGCAAGATGCAAGAGTGGAAGAATGAAATTTATGAAGAGGTGAGAGCTCTTCAGATCCTGGCAAGTGGATATCGAATCTTCTCTCCAAGAGAGGAATTGAGCCATTGCAGAACTCCAACATGAAATTACCAGCTACAAGAGCCAGCTTGACCTCATTATTAAGGAAGAAGGGGAGACCACAGAATCAATGCTTGGGAAGGTCAAGTCAAAAATCAACGAGATGAAGACCCAAATGACGAAGGAGATCAGCACATGGGCAACGGCCGTGAAACAAGCACAAACTGACATAGTGGAACACTCCAAATGGGTCAAAGTAGGAAAAAGGACCCCCACAAAGAAGGAGGAGCTCATCAACGCAGCCATTGAGAAAGAGAAGAGGAGGGAAATCATAGCCCTCCATGTCAGGGTCGTCAGGTGGAAAGAGGGAAACAGCCCTATGGAGGATGCCAAAAGCATTTGTGAGAAAATTGGGGTGGAGGACCTCTCCCCAGTGGAAAAGGCATGGAGGGTAGCCAAGGAGTCAGACAAAGGATGGCCCCTCATCCTAAAAATTTAACGACTTAAAGTCACGATGCACCTTTCGAACAACCCTCAAAGGACATAAAATATATCTGGAAGATGACCTCACCCCAGCCCAAGTGGCCCATAGATGGGAATGTATGCCACAAATCATGGAGGCATGCAAGGCAAGCAAATGGGCGGTCTATAGGGACGAGTGCATCATCATCATGGAGAAGCGCCAATGATGGGGCACAGCCTATGAGATACAATTGAGATTTGTAGTGTGGAACTGTAATGGAGCCATGAGAATAGATATTGGGATCTTCTAGGAAACCTTCATGGGCAAGGACATAGTCATGTATACAAAGACACACCAGAGCCCAGGCACGCATCTACCAATAGTGAGAGGCTACAAATGAGAGTCAGCGTGCCGCCCCTGAGCCAGATCCCGAGGGGGGACTAGAGGGTCAAGAGGGTGGTAGTACTCTATAGGGAGGAGCTACAACACATTGTACAAGTCATGAAGAGGGATGATGAAGCCCGTTTCATGTGGATTAGGATACATGCAAATCGCACATGGGATATACATGTCGCAATATGCTACTTTGCCCCGGCAAATTCCTCGTATGCAACACTGGGAGGGTTGTCCCTGTACCTACCCCTATATGAGGATATCATGCACTACTCAAGCATAGGAGACATCTTGCTACTGATAGGGGACTTCAACACTCACACAGTGCAGAGCCAAGTCCCCTTCTTTGAGAGCAAAGACCACATGTACCGAGAGCTAGCACCAAAGGAGTTGGGGGATCAACCAGACATCACAGGACACATTTGAGTGCACAGAGTATGGAGACTATCTACTAGCACTAGGAGGGGCACAGGGACTAGCCATCCTTAATGGCCTAGCCAAATGGCCTAGGTCTTTAGCATCTCACCATGCCCACTGGCGATAGCCGCAAACCACGCATACCTCCAATTTAGCATCACATGTAATTATGAGGGGACCCCCCCGTGAGCAACCCTCAAAGATTTCCTAGATACCACTTCATGAGGACAACGACGAGTGCCTATTCAGATCATCTATACTGGAGCCTACAAGAGACCCACACACACCCTTGGAGGAGTTCACGACACAATTGGCCAGGACCCTTCACACATCAGCCACTGTGTACTTCCCCCCCACACACCCCCACTCCACCCCTCTTAGCAAGAATGCCCTATAGAATAGCTGGTACAACAATGAATGCAAGGAAACCCGCCTTCGCCTCCAACAAGGGGAAGCTGAAGGGAAATACACACTACCAAGCTCGCACGATCTTTCGTCACCTAGGGCTAAGGAAGAAGCGGGCATACCTATCCAAGATAGAGCATGAGTTTTATTAGCTATTCCTAGGGTAGAACAACAAGGAGACGTGGAAGGCATTCCAAGAACCCTGAGTAAAGACACGCATTACCTCCCCACAGACGTGGCATAGCTACGCCACCTCACTATACCACGTGCGAGGACAACCCCACCTACCTCGCCCGGACGGCCAACCGCCTCCACCTTCTTCAGGTTTGAAACGGTCCGTGATGCCACTGACAAACTCCAGAATGGTCGGGGGCCGAGGACCATGCAAGACTAGTAGTAGAACACCTCTCATTTGCTAGAGATACCATTGCCCCCCTCTTAGCCCACCTATTCAACAGGGCACTATGTGAAGGCTTCCTAGCCAGTTGGTCAGCTAATACAATAGTACTAATTCTAAAGGCCAGAGACCCCATGGTCCCCACAAACTATCAGACGGTCATGGTCGGCCATGTGCTGGCTAAGCTCTACGGATCCATCCTAGAGCATGAGGTAAGCAAATGGGCGGAGACACACCAACACCGGGCACAGGGGCAAGCCGGCTTTAGGAGAGGCTACTCTACACTTGACCACATCCTCACACTCTGAGCCATCATTGAAGAGAACAGGGCATAGGGAAAGTGGGTAACTATTTCTTTGTGGACTTTCGCAAGGCCTTTGATACAGTTCCCTAAGCTAGACTCATGTAAAGACTATAGGCACTTGAAGTCTTGGTAGAGATGAGATGGGGAATCCTAGCTCTATATGAGTTTGTCACTGGATGGGTCCGAGCACCAAGAGGGCTGTCTGAGGAGATTATTAGCACTATTGGGGTAAAGTAGGGATGCCCCCTCTCCCCCAATTGTTGGGACCCTACATTGACAATATATCAAATTATGTGGATAGACTTGGAGGGGAGGGGTCCTGTTTGGGGGGGACACTAATACCCATGCTATTATATGCATATGATATAGTTCTCTCTAGCATGTCAGAGGGACTGTAGCGCCACCTAAACACATTACAGACCTTTTGCCAGGACAAGGACCTCATAGTGAACCTGGGGAAAACCAAGATCATGGTATTCAACACATCCACCCAATGGATCCACCAATCAGTGCCCCACTTCAAATACGGAGAGGATATAGTCAAGGTGGTCCAAAAATATGTTTACTTGGGGATCACATTCTCAAGGCGGCTGAGATTCACCCTGAGAGGAAGGCCGCAATGGACAAATTGACACACAGCTATGCTACCTTGGGATCTATGGAAAGCCAATGTGCATGTCTACAATTTCAGAAACCTCCGACAAAGTTATAGCTCTTTGATACCTTGGTCACATGAGCACTTCTATATGGGGTCCCGATATGGGGATCTAACCTCTACCATACACGGCAAACCACACAAGATGAGTCATTGCCTGAAGAGGAGGAGTGATACGAAGGATGGGAGCAGATGGAATGCCCCCTGGTGATGATGATCTCCTAGCTGATCAGGAGTAAACCAACAATACCGCACAAGATCGTGAGGGCCGAATTGGGAGCACCACCTATAGTGGCAGAGGCCCTATCCCCCGGACGGTGACCTTCCTACACATGCTTTGGAGCCTACCACAACACAGATACTCCCGCCTCACACTAGAATCATCCAAAAAACTTGCATCGCAAGGGACATTGAATGTTGATACGCCCGTACTTAGGCATGTGGCTGCAGCTGCATGAGCTACACATGGACCACCTCCCGCCCCTACAATATATAGTCTGGACTGCCAGCACCTGAAGATTAGCCGGGAGGAGCCAAACTGTGTCATCAAGGCAGATATTATTCAGCTACACATAGCCAGGACATGGGTGTTACTGGCGGCCGAGGATCTAGGGAAGAAGATGGCCTTCTATCGAGAGCACCTCCTACGCCGCCTCACACGATGATTTCATTATACGCCTGAGATACATGGATGCACACCTATCCCATGGGGTCAGAAGTGCCATCGGGCAACTCCGTGCGTCATCACACCAGCTATGGATTGAGACAGGAAGATACGAAGTAGACTTTCTCCCAATGATCTGCCAACTTTGCCAGCTGGAGCTAGAGAGAGAAGAACATTACATATGTAGATGCTTGGTGTACTACGGGATCAAAGGCCGCTTCCACTATCTCTTCAAGGAGGGATTCGGACCACTCTCCCAAATACTAGACTTTCCCAACCAGAAATGCCTCGGGCTCTTCCTCCTGGAGCTACGCCAACATAGGGACCACCTTCTATAGTTCAGGGACCAAACAACCAAGAACACACAGTAATGCACCCTCCAAGAGTTCTATAGACCCTGAGCCACCCCCTCTACAATGAGGACTGCAACCAATTGACCAATGGCCCCACCCCAAGGAGTCATCTTGGATAGAGCTACAGAGAGAGACAGATCTCGCCGCCCACACCTAGCAAGCCCAGGCCCCCATAGGAGATATCATCTACAGATACAACGGATACTACAATGCCACTAGGGAACCATACCCCACCGCTTCAGCCTCTCCATGCTAGACAGGCCCATGCGGGACATCTTAAGATGACCACGCTCCATGAGCAATTCCACACTGCACTTGAAGTGCATCTAGATTGTATCGAGTATGTATACCATTTTGTACCTACTCACCTAGTTCACCATAACACTAGATAGCAGCATTATTGGGACTTGGAAAACTTCTCGAACATTTTGTATATAACCTTTTGGTTAATAGGCCATGTATTAGATGATCCCATCTTTCCCTTTCATCTAAAATGAGCTTCCCTAGGCCATGCAAATGATCCTTGTCTACCAAAGGCATGTCCCAATCTCCTAGCATCAAAATATTGCCCTAATCTAATTTGGAATCAAGGAAAGCCCATGCCTTGGACCTCTTTGATGAAGTGTTAGAGGCATTGATGCTAATAGTCTCAATTGCTTTCATTATCAAATCTTAGCCTTGGTGTCACAACATTGCCATCCCCTGACGATCATAGAAATCTAAGCTTCTGTTCTCCTTTCTATAAGCGTCTCCAAAGGTTATGTAGCATGGGAATATGAAGGCTATGGTATCTTTGTTACTACGCTCGGTTTCTTAAAGTGCTACCAAGTCTAGCTCATATGTGTGATACCTTCCTTTTATTTCTCCTCCTTAGTCATGTTGTTAGTCTCAACCTTTGTGATTTTCTCCATTTTCCTTGGACAATCTTAGGCAAAATGACCACTTTCTTAGTAGTAACAACAAAAAACATGAAAGGGTGCAAACCTCCCCACCCAAAGTTTGATCCCATTTACAATAAATGCTTTCTTAAGCTCCATCGGTTTATTGCACCAATTTGATCCCATTCAGATCAAATGCTTTTATAAGCTCTAGTGGTTTGTTGGACCGATTCCAAAGGATGTAGGCCACTTTTTAGCCTTTAGTGCCCCAATCAAAGTTGCCACTGAGGGAAAATATAGTACCTTCCTAAGTGCTTTCACTAGGTATGCCATGTCATTGTAGGTAGATAAGGAGATTTGGAAAGGAGTTCCACACAAGGCACTTGTGCTATAGGATTCCATTAAGCCACAGGATTGCATACACGAGGTTCCCTTTGAAGCCAACTAGGCAATTGACCACCTAGTCACTCTTGGTATGAGAGCCAACAAGCACCAAGTGAAACCCTTGCTAATGAAATAAACTTGTTGCATAGATACCTTTGAACCATAAGTATTCTAGAAATCAACATGTCAACTCCTCCCTACTAAGAGGTTGATCAAGGAAGTATAGGTAGAGTCCTACATAGGCAAAGCCTATGTAGTGTTTTCTAATGATTCATGGGGGAGAAAAGACCATAAGTTCCTCAAACACCTTCTTACCCTTGACTACGTTTGGCTCTTCTTCTCATTGTGGCATAATTGATCTTCCTTGAGGTGTTTCTCAACTTCCACCTTATCAACATCAAACAAATGAATAACACTTGCAAAATGTATAACCATGGATTCTGAAAGGGATGCAGGAGACGCGGGAGAGAAGAGCACACACAATGTAGGTGCTGTCAACAATGTTATGACAGCCTTATTGGACTTTCACATATATGTGAATAAAGAATATGGGCATTCACTGTACATGGGCAAGCCCAAGGCCTTTTACCCCAACAACCTCCCACTAAAAAGCCAATGGGCCAAGGAGTGAAAAAACAAAACAAAAGAGGCATGGTGAGGAATCATGACATCTCACCCAACACCCAATCGGAAAGCGAGATGTGCAATAGGTGGTGGGAACCTCCTCATAAGAAGAGTTAAGCATCCCTAAGTCCATGACATCTAGGAGATAAGCAATCCCATAGCTCTAGACAATAGAGCAATCCATGATTGCTTCCCATGAAGCAAGCAACACAACTCATAATCGAAAGAGAGCTAGCATCTCGAACACAAGTCAAATGGGGTCTCAAGACAGTATGCGGCCTCAGCAAAGGGGAAGACTGACATATGGCTGTAGAATCAGCCATAAAGCGCACTGCACGTGCATCAAGAGGCCTAAGAGGTGTCTGCGTCTCAAAAAAGACAGCATGACAGCTGCGTAGAACCTGCTGGGCATCTAAATCCGAAAACTTATAAGCCGTAAAGTCACCATCTCCATAACCAAGGAGTATGCATCTGCGTGACATAGGCTCATGTGGCATACTAACAGATGCCTGGCAGCCAAATATCCTCAAGTGATCATAGGAGGGTCTCATGCCACTCCATGCCTCATGCAGAGTAATAACATCCAAAGAGAAACATGACGTCCGATTAACCAAGTAGACTGTCGTCATAAGGGCCTCAGCCCAAAAGCCATAAGACAACCTAGCTGTGGTAAGCATAGAAGCAACCTTTGCTTGTAAAGTCAGGCACATGCCATGAGCAATCCCATAATACCGTGGGCATAAGAAATCAATGCCATATTGCTAACAAGAGATCCGTAATCTGGGAGAGGTAGCATGACTCTCATAATCCATCTGCAAGCATCTAGGCCTACTACCAGCAGAATCCATAAACCTGTCAAGCATAGTAACATCATCCTCAATCCGTACCAAAGGGTAAGCCCAAACATGGTGGGTAGCATGATCCATGAAGGTCACAAAATACAACGCTCCACCAAGTGACTGGGAAGGCATAGGTCCATATACTGCAACATGGATAGATTTAGAGGAGCATGCCTCACACGATTGCCATAAGCCAAAGAGGCTCTGCATAGACCATGAGTACAATGAGGGTAAGTAGCATGGGGAAGAGCAGGCAATAAGCCCATATCACATAAAGCATCCATCTCAATGTGTCATACATGGCATAGGTGACAATGCCATAACAATGCATGTGGTATTTGCGTAACTGCAACCATAGAATTTTTCACATGAGAGACATGCACTACATAATCACTGCCATATCTAGCACCTCTGACCGATACCAAGCAACCATGACGGATTCTCCATGAAGTATCCCCAATAGAGACATAATATCTTGCACCATGCAATTGATTGACAAAGATCAGGCTCTTACTGAGCACAGGTATATGCAAGACATCACGGAGCATAAGCAAAGACCCATTTGGCAAAGCCAAGTATATATCCCCTTTACCAATAACATGACAATCTTGCTCAAGGCCCAAAGAAATACATTCGTCAACCTCCCTGTAAGAATATAACCAAGCTCTATGCGGAGTAACATGACAAGATGCCATATTATCTAAAAGCCAATCAAAGGTATAGGCCGTATCACTAAGCAAGTAATTTGCAAGGTAACACAATGCCAGGAGTTTAGGTTCAGTTGCATCGTCATGGGTAACTACATGCACCATGCCACTATTAACTGTGGTCTCACCTATTGTATCACTGACTCTCCTCTCATGTCTAGTGCGGCGCAATCTTTTCTACTCTCTAATCCACTTGAAGCATTTACGCTTCACATGCCCTATCTTTCCACAATGAAAGCAAACAAAACATGTAAAACCTGTAGAAGAGGACAACTGCTCTGTAATAGCATGAGTAGGGCTATCCAATACATCCAAGGAGCTCAATGAATCAGGGGAACTCTCAGCAGAGAGAACAAGCTCATCAAGAGGATTGTCTGCATGACTAGAAGAGCTGGAAGTCATCATAGCATACTGCAAAGGGGACTCATCCAAACCAAAAGGGAGAACACAAAGGCATCAACCACAGATGCAAAAGCTCCCACACCGACAAGCCTAGCAGACAAAAGCATGACATATCCAACCAATGTAGCTCGCAACCATAAAAGCATAAGCATCCCTTGGAGCCATAAATGCATAAGCATCCTTGAAACATAGGAGTATACATAACTTTGCAGTGTCTCATACCATGTATTGACATACATGTCTAGCCAAGAACGGTAGGTGGCAAATAAACCTATAAGAATCAAGCTCCAATAAAAGTCCAAATATATGTGTAAAAGCATCCAAGTAAGAGGATGAACTGCTTCCTGACATACACGGGCAATAGCAGCCCAAATAGCATAGATGCCATACAACAAAGAAGTAGGACGGCCATAACTGTAAATCCCAAGCACTATCCAAGTCCACTGATCAGTAAATATCCCGCATATCAAATGCAAACGAGTAATCACAGCTCAATAGGCAACTGCCAAAACAAGGGAGCAGTCACTGCTGCATCCAAGTAATAGCCAAGGTTCATAATCGGAGCATCAAATCCCATATAGCATCCAAGGTCGTAACGGAAAAAGCCAAGTCGTAACGAAAAAAGCCGAGTCAATGTCCAACTGCTCAAGGGAATACTCAAATGAATGTCGAGACGAGCTCAAACAACTGCCATCCACAGCCAAACCATAAAGCATTCACCAAGACATCATAACCCGTACTAGGTAGCCTAGGCATAAACCATGTCATAGATGAAATGCCAGCTACAAAGAAGTGATAGTCAAACCCAAATCGAGCTCTAATCTCAACTCAAAATCATTCTGGAGCATAAACAAGACATGTGGCATAGTCCAAATACATCATGACATCATTCCGAGTAGCCGACAGCACCACGTGACCAATAGGCATAACCCAACTGTTGCATAAATAGCTTCAACCCTGAAGTTTCCAGCAGCAAATAACAATCCAAAACTGAGCAAATCAGTGCTCAATCCAAGCTCAAATCCATAGGCAAACCATAGGCATACATTCCCGTATGTATAGGCACCAATCGTGCATAATTGAGCATCAAATGCTAAGACCTGTAAGCATAAAATTGAAGTAACAGGTGGCTGCCCTATTTTGGACAGATCTGAGACTATTCAAAATAGTGAATGGCTGAGCTAAATCAGCTCCAAATGCATCTCACATAAGAGGCATAACACTCACAAGTGATCTAGTATCAATAGACATTAGTAGAAGTATCACATAAGCCATAGGCATACAAACCCCAACTTAGACTCTTATCTTGCTTGAATCGGGTTCCGAATGCCTGAGATATGATAAAAAGAGTGATTTTTGAGCCATTTTTACAAACATGCGCAAATAAAATGTGAGCATGCTGTTGTACTTGAGGGGCCAAATTAGGGTGGGTAGGGGATAAGCAAGAGCCCAATGAAGGCCTACAATAGGCTTACACAAACCTAGGACAAGTCCAAGCAAGAGGTGAAGAGAACAAGCTTCAATGATGGAAGCTATGGCTGTCTCTTCATGAAACCTTATTGTTTATGTCAAAGAATGGCTGAGAATTGAGTGAGAAGCAAGCTCTCATACCTCGTTAGATGCCGGGGAAGGTTGAGAAGCGCTCGCGAAGGACTTGCTCTGATACCAGTTGAAAGGGATGCAGGAGATGCGGGAAAGAAGATCACACACGATGTAGGTGCTGTCAACAATGTTATGACAACCTTATTGCACTTTCATATATATGTGAATAAAGAATATGGGCGGTCACTGTACACGAGCAGGCCCAAGGGTCTTTTACCCCAATAGATTCATCATTCTTAGAGAGCTTCTTTTCATTGCCACTTGCTTCCTCCACCCCCTTAGGTAGCCCCTTGAGGTTAGGGGTGACCTCCATTCATGCAAGTGCTAGCCACATGTCAAGTAGTTAAGGATGCCTAATCAAGGCCTTAATGGCATTGACCATGTCATCTCGAGTCCTACCTATGTTCACTTTCCAAATCTAACAACAATAGATCCACCCCTATCTAGTTTATATTTATGCTATTTTGTTGCATTGAGTGCTTTGATGTGCTAAGGGCAGCTAACCATAATGTCTAGGACACACACAAGTTAATTGACCTATGTTGATTGCCATAGTTGCTAATTACCTGTATGTGTCATGCCAATGTTGACTAGCACCTAGTAAAAGGGGATCTCACAATAGTGCACATATTACGCTCAAAATTTGAGAGCACTTGGTTAACTAAATCTGCTTCACTTACATAGCAATTAGATGGACATTGGATCATCCCTCACCTCTTTCTCTCTCCTATTGGCACACAATCAATCACATTTTCTCTTGTTTGAGCAGTAAACACCTTGTAGGTCCACCATTGATCTTGAACTAATACATGGCCATGGATCCAAAAGTCCATTTGCTTGCATGTTCAAAAGTTAATTTTCTTGCACTTGCAAGTAAGCGAATTTGTGTGTCGTGGCACATAGTTTGTAGGGTTGAGCATTTCATTAAACATGCAGTGCTTCTCTCTATTTGTTTGGGAGACTTACATGTGAAATGCAAATAACAAATTTCTTCTCTCTTCATGTCCTCAAGGCCTTGTCTTGACCTCGTAAAGCGTTTACTTATAACCTTAAACAAAGTCGATTCAATCAAAAGCTATGGCGGAGCAGTTGAAACAAGGTGATGTACCACCCCTGCGATGTCAATTCTGGCTTCCTCAGAAAGCTCGCTTCTGCGCCTCGTTCGCCATTGCCAACACCAAGTAAGCTACCTTTCTTTCTCGTGCTGGGGCGACCTTCCTGATGATACGCATGCCCATACCTGATGATTTCTTTGCCCATATTTAGGTATTGTGGCAACCATAAGCCTTCCAGCGTCGAAACAAGAGTCCCTTGCCCCGTCGATCCCTCACAGTAAGTAGCATGTTGTCGGATTTATGTCACATTGAGCATTGTCGAAGAAAGTAATCATACTGAATTCACATTGTCTCTTTTGGCTTTATTTCGTTGTGCCGCAGCTCCGTCTTGCAAGCAGAGCTCAAGGCACACATGCGGAAATGCCCTGGTACAGTAAGAATTCAACAGTTGGAAAGGATGGAGTTTTATGCTAAAGGGGTAAATGCTGGGAGTGATGATGATAACTCCGAAGGCATTGATGATAGCTCTTGTGTGATGCAAGATGACTTCACTGCAACTGCCAGTGCATCGGAATTTGGCAGGCAAGAGGTGGATCACAAAGTTTCAAATGCCTTTCCATCTTACAGTGGTTTTTTGAGTTCTAAGATAAAGCGAGCCATGGCAGCCATGCTGTTTGAAGAAAAATTCATGACACTTGTGAGGAAAGTGGAAGCTGCTTATTGTGTCCATTGTGAATATATATTCGAAGAGGCATTTGAACATCCTTCAGCATGCAGCGCGTGGCTTAATGGAGAAGTGGACAGGTATCTAAGTCAGCCATTTGATTTGCAATATTTGTCCAAACTGGTAAACCACAACTTTTAGTTAATTCAAATTGAGGATCTTTAAAGCATAGTGACTTACAGGAGTTGATTCAAATTAATTAAAATACTGGTAAGCAAGGATCAAGTTCTAGTTCTAATGCATAGTCCTTTTGGAATAGAATAGTTCTGATATAGATTGCTGTAACATTGCACCATATGATCATTGTTTATGGTACATATTGGTTCATATTATGCACCACATGTCAATCAATAGTCTCTGTTTGCTCCAGGACTATACCTTTCCAACCGAAACATGCATCACAACAAGCGTCTTTACTTGGAAACATGGAGAAATTCGGGCTTCTTCAGCATGGTTGCATTGAATCAATTCCACAAGAAAGTGCACACTTAAAACCAGTTTACATAGAATTTGGAGCAGGAAGGGGCTATCTAGCTCACATGCTAGCTGATTGCTATGGAGTTGAGAAAGTGATACTTGTAGAACGCAGGTCATATAAATTTAAGGTTGACAATAATTCTTGTCATCTCAGCTGTAACGAACTACATTTATGTATGAGCATTTATGTTAGATAAGCTTTTGTTCGACGCCTTCTTTTTGTAGCTTTATTTATCTGTTTGTTTCATCTTCAGGCAGATCGGACTTTACGGCAAAGGAAAGTTGTTTCTTTTGAGCGACTACGGATTGATAGTGAGTAGTATCTCCTTTTTGTTATTCACTGTATGTTAAAATATTGGTGGAATTGATGGAATTCTCCAAAGAAAGTGGCATTTAGTTGCAAGTCATATTTTAGAAATGACATTTGGTCTCAATTGCACTAGGTAGCTCCTAGGCTCTCTTGGTTCTAGAAGTCTACATCCTCTTCATAGAATTCAAAAGGAAGAAAAAGAAGTGCAGATAGATTCTCTCATGTAGATGGAGTCATAGTTTTTGATGGCATTGTGAAACGGGTTCATTTGCACAATCATGAAAATTCCATCAGAGTTTACCCATATCTTCAGCATTATAAGCATGGTTGGTCGTTAATTAATTTGGTTTTGCCAACAATATGTATGTAGTGTCCTCAAGTGATCATGCCCCAATTTCTAGTAACAACTTGTTGAAGTGAGTCACTTTTGCTTCACCAGCAATGATCTATTTATACTATCCTGATGTGATTATCTTTTGGTGATTTTCAAATGAATATGTGATAAATGTTGACATGTCTAGAGTGTGTGATACGAAGCTGTACCGGCTAGCTCATATTGGATAGGCAGAGCATGTGGTGCACGGTAAATAAGCAGGATGTGTAACATATCATTGCTCCACATGTCAGAGATAGGGTACTTGGGTGTAGTGCCAGATATATTTAGGGCACAGTTAGTCATTGGAAAGCATGTAACTTACCTCAAGTATGCGCACTAAGGAATATACAAAAACTGTAGAATGACTCAAGAAGCTCCCTTCATCACTGTTGTCTATGAGTGTATGTGCGTTTGATGCATATCACGGATTGAAACATGGTGTTAGAGCTCATAAGAGCTGAGTGGGTGTGAGCCTTGTTGAAGGAAACAAGAATAGTCTTCAATAGTGGTAAACACAATGTATCGCTTGATGTGCCTTCTTAACCCTAAACCCTAAACCCTAAACCCAATGTATCGCTTGATGTGCGTTTGATGCATATCACGGATTGAAACATGGTGTTAGAGCTCATAAACAAGAATAGTCTTCAATAGTGGTAAACACAATGTATCGCTTGATGTGCCTTCTTAAATCATGCTATAATCCACGGGTTTGCATGATCACCATGTGGCTCAGCTCCAATGCTGTCAACTATATCCCGTAAATATTTACTGATAAGATGATTTCTAGTGCAAAAGCACCATACTAGGTAGTTATTTGTACCTAGCTTCTCACTTGTAATTGCATTTACATTTGCATTTTCAATAGCCATTATTTGTGATGCTAAAATCGGGACTCTAAGAGCAAATACAAGCCAAGATGTCCAACATGAACAAAACTGCAATACCCCAAGGAGCAACACCTGCTGCTTAAGTTGTCATGAAGTCCTCTACAAGTACATAGGCACAATGCCACTGCATACTAGGTAGTTATTTGTACCTAGCTTCTCACTTGTAATTGCATTTACATTTGCATTTTCAATAGCCATTATTTATGATGCTATAAATCGGGATTCTAAGAGCAAATTTAAGCGAAGATGTCCAACATAACAAAACCGCAATACCCCAAGGAGCAATACTTGCTGTTTAAGTTGTCATGAAGTCCTCTACAAGTACGTAGGCACAATGCCACTACATATAGCATATATCATGCCACAATTTATCCAAGAAGCACCTCAAATCTGCATTTCTTACTATTGTACATAAATTGCAGCTTCAAATATACTTGTGACAATCTCTTTGCACCCACAGTACAGTTCTGTTGTATATCTCCCAAAGGTATAGTTTGATTATGCACTTCTAAAACATCAAAATTCATTTTTCCTGTAGATCAGGACCTTCTCTGCTCAGTTCTTGGTCAATAGCTTCGAAACAAGCCACCAATCACTTCAAATGAACAAGGAATGAATCTACAATTTCAAGATTTGTTGGCTAGCAGTCCCAGAACAGATCTACTCTGTTTTGTCTCAAACAGAGACCTATAACCTTTACAAAATGAATTCTATAATCAATACCAAAGTGTAAAGCTTGTTGTCTCTTCATTTCAAGCAGTAGAATGCCTCAATCCGACTTCAAATGCAGAAGTGATGACCAAAATGGTGAAGTGCTGTCAAATGCTGTTTCCTTGCACAACTTCTACAAGCTGCTCTCTGTCCACACAGAGGGCTTAAACAATACCAAAATCATTGGTTCGATGGTCCTCTTATCTTTTTTCTTAGTTGGGCATCCACATTTGAGACATAGAGTAGAGAAATCCCTGATTCTTCCTCTATTGCAAAGCTTCAACTTAAGCAAGACTTACATAATATGGAGAGGAAGTCCTTGAGCTTTCAAGACTATATGTTAACAATCTGCAACCTCACAAATCAGTGGGGAGTATTGGTGTAGAGTGTTGATGATGATGACTTAGTGGCATCTTACCTACAGGATTGGGAAAAGAGAGTTAGTTTTTTGTCACTATGTCAATGTTAGAGTATATCCCAACATTCAATGATCTTATTCCACTATTGATTAGTGAAGAAATGAGGTTGATAAAAGAAGGGGTCATTGCCATCACTACTAGTGTGACATCTAGCAAGTTTGAGTATGTCTTGGTGGACCAGCGTTGGTTGAGATAGAGGAAGAGGAAATGCCAAAGGTTGTGATAGAGGCTAGGGATGTTTTGGATAGCCACAATATGGCTAGTAGAATCCGCAAATTTATTAGGCAAATCACGCTCTAAATAGCCCATTTAGAGGCAGAAATGCTAGAGGCAGGGGGAGTTTTAAAGGCTGTGGTAATACTCAACAATAAGGAAACAGCTAGTGTTGGTAGTTATTATGCCCGAGTATAGAAAGAAGCACATAGATATACAATCTAGAAGATTACCTTAGAGTAACTATGCATCAAATGATCAATCTCGTGCAAGAGATTTGTTAGTTGTGTAGCATGTATTTGGTACTATGTATAAGATTGATGAAGGGTTGTATGCTGACTCAAGATAATCTAATCATATGATGCCACATGCTAAGTGGTTTGAGAGCATGAAGCTGGTGTCAAAGACATCTTTTGTGTTCCACTTCATGCCATTTTATTGTTGTGTTCTACTGCGGTGTTTTACTGCTATCATTTTATTGCGGTGTTTTATTGTTGTGTTCCATTGTGGCATTTCATTGTTGCATTCTATTGCAACACTTTATTGTTGTGTTTTATTGTTGTCTTACTACGTCGTTTTATTGCTCTGTCTATCATATATCCGACATCTACTATTGCGTTTGCCATTGCCATACATCTTCACAAGTTGCTTTGCTGTGATTTGGGATCCATGAGGGGTACGACGCACTCTCTAGCTCATTATCTCTGCCTCGGTCCTCAAGACTTGAGAGTTTGGGGTACAGTTTTCATTCCCTACACGGTCTATTTGTTGCATGAGCATTGAATATTCAATATTCATCCATTCGTTTAGATCTTCACTATGTTTATTGTCTCTGAGTTACCCTAACCCTAATTGTGTTTTGTTGAGTTTATGCTTTGTCGTGCGCTTTCATTTATGTTTTTGCCTTAGGGCATTTCTTTAGATTGGCTACACCATGAAACTCAGTTGGGAGTTTGTTGAGGATAGTCCCAACTAGATGAGCCTTTGGAAGTGTGGACTTCATGTGCCGAAGCTGATCCTATACTTGTGTAATAGAAATTAAGAATGATTGGATAGTATCCCTAGGATCAAACTTCATCTCCTAGAGTTGCCCATAGAGAGTCATGGCACACATAGTTGAGGGAGCCTCATACAACATTTGAAGATTTTCCCATACCACTGAAGTAGCTCTACAAGAGGTGACCGCCGGTAGAACCTATCGAGAGATACATTGAAGAAGAGTAGAATATGCACAGGCATCATTGGAATCCCATATAAGCACAGTTTCATCATGGTTGTCCTAGTCCCAATCACCCATAAGAGGAGTGGGAGGCTTAGGACACTCAATAGCTCGAGAAACCACATACCTTAATTGCTTATGCAAAGCCATGCTTTTAGGACAACATTGCATGTTAAGTAATTAGGGTCGTGATGTTTGTCATCAGTAGAACAATAGGGAGGAGCCATTTAGAGCGGATAGGAAGAGAAGATAAAGAATAGAGAGAGAAAGTACAGCCAAACCCAACAGATTGCATGGATGATGAGTTCACATGCAGTGGCAAGAGGTGCTGATCAGAAAACAACTGCAAATTTTGAGATAATCAGGGTGGTGAAAACTATCAGAAAACACAGTGAGAAGGCTGAAAAACTTGTTGCTCAGCCTGCATAAACATTAAATGCAGAAAACGCAGCAGCTGCAGATCGAAAGCAAATAGATAAGGCATTAAATGGAGTCATAAAAAGTGCAGGCAGCTGAGATAAAACACATGCTTCAGGGGCAAAAAATCAGGGGTGATTTGCAGTGGAAACATGTCGCTTGGGGTGTAACAAACAATAGGAGGCTGATCAGCAGAAAAATAGGGTAAGGGCAGACTGTCCATAGCAGAAAATAGTAGCCAAAGCTCGAACATGGATGTTTGATATCATGTCAGAAGGGGGTGCAGTGATGAAGTGTAGAAGATTGCTGTAATAGATTGCACAACACGAGGAAAGAGAAAATAGAAGAAAACAAAAGAACACTCCAAAGAGAGAACTCAGAGATATGCTTGGGAAATTGAATCCATATACCAAACATGAGACAATCGCGTACAAAAGTGAGTCATTGACTATGTGAGCGCATTGGCACCGATTCTCTCTCTCCAGCAAGACGTGCACTAGTAATCTGCAAGTGTATGATGATGTAGACTGTGGAGGAGGGAGTAGACTATATAGGCATAAAACAATGCCAAGAAATAAACAGGTTGGCCAGCAATTAATGGTCCAAATAACCTGAATGATGACAATGGCAAATACCTAAAATAGTCTACAATGCCTAGCACACAACTGCACACGCCTAGACTCACTCATGAGTTGACTAAACTTCTAACACACAAATGGCCAATTGACCAAATGGATGTGAAGGTGACCTTCTTGAATGGTGATCTTTAGGAGGAGATTTATGTAGAGCAGCCACTGTAGTTTTAGATCCCATGATTAGAGGATAAGTTTACTACTTGCGAAAGGTCCTCTATAACTTGAAGTAGGCACTTTGAGCTTGCGGATATATTTCTTCTTTCTTGACCATGGCTTTTGGCAGTTAGAAGATGACCCCAACCCCTACTTCAAATTATTAGATAATGACCTTTGTTATTTTTTATGTGGATTATAGGGTGGTTTTGTATGATTTGTACGATACGTTTAGTACGCGAATATGTATGGTATGGAACGTACACAAAAATTTTAGGAAAAAGATCTGTTGTTTTGTATTTTCATTAAAAAAACATATAAAATTATATATAAAATCAGCTTACACACTTATAAAATATGCAACTTAAGGATAGATCATGGAAAGGGAGAGGAAGAGGAAGAGGGAGAGTAGGTTAAAGTGGGAGAGGGAGAGGGAGAGCAGGTCAATGTGTAGATGAAACTTGAATGGAAGGTGGCCGAGGCTTGAAAGAGAGGGAGATTGAAGAAGATGAAGGCTGATTTGTGATAATGAGATAAGAAGGGGGGATGCCCTATTATAAGTGAGAAGTGAAACTTGAAAGATGAAGTTTGGAAGAGTAGGAATGGGTAGGAGGAAGAGAAACAATGGCTGAAATGATCAGATCACTTTAGCAATGGCCACTTTTTAAACATAAGGTGTAATAGTCAATTTAAAGGGTGGACTGCATGGACACCTAAAGTATGGAACCATACAGAATAAATGTATGAAATGATACTGTATGGAACATTTTGTATGTGCACAAAATGCATGGATGACGTGATCATGATAGGGAGCCATAGTGAGCACATTGCTTACACTAAACGAGATGTTGAACACAAAGTTTGAGATGACATATCTTGATCTCCTTCACTTTTTAGTTAGGCTAGAGGTGTTTGAGATGCCCACTACCATTTTTACCTCACAACAAAGATATGTGGTTGAGTTGCTAACAACCTTTCACATGATTGCTTGCAGGCTAGTTATGAGCCTCGTGGACCTAGGGTCCTAATTGACTTGTCATACCGCACGTGGTGATGGATGTCGCTAGGTACAAAGGTTTGGAGAGAGAGAGAGAAGAAATGATATATTAATGTTTGCAAAAGGCCAAAATGACATGAGACCATGAGTTACAATTATTTGTGTGATTGTACAACTGTCTAAAAAAAGAACAATAAATAAGAATGTAATAAACATTACAAGTAGACTAAGGGCTATAAGTAAAGAGAGTTCTATTTGACAAGTAAAAGAGTTCTAGCAGATATGATCTTATGGGGACATAGAAGGCCTCTAGCTCTTGTTTTGGTGCCAACCATGTCCTTCTTACATGTAGCTGGGTGAGATCTATCTTGATAATCCTGCTAATCTCTGAGTGGCTCAAGGTAAGCGATGGTGCATCGAGGGAGTAATAGAAGGGGGGTAGCATGTGTCAAAAGATGACGTACCAGCGAGACAATAGGGTTGGCGGGGAGGAACACGGAGTGAACTCGGCAAACATGGAGAAGAGAAGAGAAGAGAGAAGAAACTTTGATGAATGGAATGATGAAGACCTGAATCATGGAGTGAATGTGATACGAGGAAACAAGGGTGCTGTAGCACAAGGAAGACGATGAAGACAGCCACGAACCATGAACCGCAATGTCCTCCTAAGGGGGTGTGAGGGTAGTGGAGAGGCTAGAGAGAAGAGGTGACGGACTGTATGAATCAGCCGTAAGTAATGAATGAGAGAGTGGCCTATAAAAAGGCACTATCAGTTTAGGATGGCACCCCTTTTTGGGGCTGCAAATCCTAAACGCAAAACGCAGAAACGCAAATTGCGGGTGAAGGGTTTCTCAACACCCCCTCTCAGGCCCAAAAAGGGGAACAAGAGAAGAGTGAGGTGGAGATGCAATGCCACATGCTGAAGAATGCTCATGCAGCAGGTGCCACTTGGACAATGTCCCTCATGGGAAAATTGTTCACTTGTCCAATTGCCCTAGTACAAAGATAAAGAAAACATGCAATGCATAGGAGGAATGTCGGACTTTGTGTGGTGCCGAGAACCATAAGGATATGCCCGTACTTGATCTCGGGAGGTGGCTCCATGTTGACCAAGTGACCAAGGCAAGAAGATGTAGAGGACCCCTAAGATCCAAGATTTCCACCGCAAAGGGAACCTGCAGTAAAGACCAGTAGACAGAGTGAACTGGAGAATCCGAAACTCAACCTCGGGAGAGAAGCTACTAGCTCTGTGCATCCATGCGGAAAGGAATACGAAGGCCTCGTCACCAAGTCGTGGCTGAACCTCCGAGGTCCCGATCTAGGTGGTACTTGAAGATCCTAGTATCAGTAGAAGAGATGACTGGTTGAAGACAGCTATCCTAAGAAAGTAGAGGATGGGTGAAGAACTTCATGTGGAGTAGGTTCCCCCTCTGAGGTGGGAGGTGGAGGGCCCCTCGCTGAAGTGGAAGAAGTAGATGCCCCCTCTGAGGACAAAGAAATAACATCCCCCTCTGAATCCCCCTCTGAAGTAGATAGGGAATCCAAAAACTCATGGATCACGGACTCCGAAATGTTTGATGACAAAGGAAGTACGGTCGGTCATGCTGAAGAAGGTATTTGGGGTGCCGAAGAGCTCCCAAAGGTAGCCTCTCGAACCCGAGTAGTCGAGGGTGGGGCTCAAAATGAGCAAGAGATGGGCAACAATCGCTGTCTCTCAGTGGAGCGAATTGGGCAGCCGAAGAAGAGGAAGGAGTCAAGCAACCACTGTCTCTCGAAGGAGCAGACTGACGAGGAGACGGTATCAAATAATCATCGTCTCTTGATGGAGCAGACTGCAGATCTGTAGGCCGTGGAAGCCACTGTACCTGAAAATAAGCGGGAGAAGACTGCCGCTGACATTGTGACGATCTCCAGGAGGTCGTAGCGCCAATCAATCCTCCATGTGCTCGAAAGGACTTAGTGCGCATCTGATGCGTCTTATTGCCTCGAGCATAGTACTCTGATAGCCGATACAGAACAATCTTTGTGGCCCAGAAAGGAGAGGTGGCACAAGAAGTGCATGGTGGAAGACGCATATACTCCAAGGGGGTGGGGAGCAAAGGTCGAAGTCGGCAAGCATTGGTGGTGTGTCTGGTGATGCCACTGTAGAAGCACCTAGTAGTCTGGTCATCTATTGGTAAAGATGCCATGGATATCAGTGTGCCTTGCTGAAGAAGGAAGAGGTCAGCCACCATGAACCACGAACCGCAATGTTCGCCTCAAGGGATGTGAGGGCAGTGTGAAGCACGAACCGCAATGTCCGCCTCAAGGGGTGGGAGGATAGTGGAAGGGTTGGAAGTGAGCTGCCAGTGGGAGGAGAATGTGACCAGCAATAAGAGGTTGCAACCAGTAGAAAAACGCAGGTGAGGAGAGAGAAAGACTAAAAACGTAGGCAATAGGTGAGAGAAATACTAAAAACGCAAGAAAAACAGCCTGCAAGAGAGAAATACTAAAAGCGTAGGCAGTAGGTGAGAGAAAGACTAAGAATGGAGTCGTAGAGCGTAGAAAACGAACAGTCATGGAAATGGCACGATCTATGGTGTTCGTAGCAGAGCTCCTTGAGCAACTTTGGGTCGAGACTGTTAACACTTCGGTGTACATCCTTAACCGGTGCCTGAGTGCGGCTCTTCCTTAGAAGACCTTGTATGAGGCATTTTTTGGCTCAGCCTGTTATTTCCCACTTCAGAGTCTATGGGTGTCGTGTGTACACACACATGCCTGATGACAAGATAGAAAAGCTCACTCGCCGAGCTGATCTTATTTTTTTGGGATATTTCTCTGAAGTGAAAGTCTATCGTTTGTTTGATCCTCGGACAAACAAGGTGATCACTAGGCAAGATGTCACCTTTGACGAGAGGAATATTGTGCAGTCCTTTGCATAGGACTCCTATCATATTCATTCTTCCACATCATCAAAGATCATGTCTACTGAGTCTGGTCTACTTCCTGCTCTTGACATTTCGGTAGATTCTTCTACTCCTAGGCCCCGTCCTCGAGACTCGTTACCTCATTAGTACCAGCGGACCTTGCGGGATTCGGGGATCCTACCACTGGATTCACTCCGGAGGGACCTAGAAGATCTCCCCGGCTTGTTCCTCAGGCATCATTTACATCCCTGTTTACAGTTGATTATATAGCGCATTCTGAGCCGGATATATAGCAAGAGACTCTTAAGCACCCTCAATGGGGAGAGGCCATTGACAAGGAGCTAGAGAGTATTGACCGAAATGAGACTTGGATATTGATAGATCGTTCGAGCCACAAGAAATTCATCGGGACAAAGTGGATTTTTAGGACCAAGCTAAAAGTTGATGGGACTTTAGACAAGTAGAAGGCTTGCCTTGTCATGCAAGGGTTTCAATAGAAGCATGGCATTGAATATGAAGAGATCTTTGCCTTTACTGCATGGTTGACTTCCTTTCGGTTGCTACTCACGCTAGGCGCTCACCACGGTTGGCCGATACATCAGATGGATGTCAAGAGTGCCTTCCTGAACGGTATCTTGGAGGAGGAAGTCTATGTGGAGCATCCACCGGCTTTCCTTCAAGGAACCCTAGGGATAAGATATTCCGCTTGCATAAAGCTCTTTCTGGGCTGAAGCAAGTGTTGCGGTCTTGGTTCCATAGAATGGATGAGTTTTTGCAGACTCACGGATACCATTTTACCCCTTATGAGCCGAACTTATACGTTTGATCTACTGCAGAGGGAGTTAGCTATATCCTGCTATACATTGATGACTTACTTATCATAGGCTCAGATTCTGTTGCCATAGCGGAAATCAAGGCTAAGCTTAAAGCTACATTTCAGATGACAGACCTTGGTTTGTTGTTCTATTTCTTGGGGATGGAGGTGGTTCGTTCTGGGGGCTGTATTTTTGTGTCATAGTAGAAGTACACACTTTAGCTTATGGATCAATATACTCAAGATCAGCCATGGCCAGTGGCCATGCCTCTAGATTCTATTGTCCACTTGTCGAAGGATATCCTAGGATAGCCCTTGAACATACCTATCGTTCTGTTATAGGAAAACTTCTTTGGTTAATTCACACTAGGCCAGATTTAGCTTACTTAGTTAGCATACTCAGTCAGTATTTCATAGCACCTAGGATGTGACATTGGATTGCATGTCTTCGTGTGTTGCGTTATTTGCGGTGTACTTATTCTTATAGCTTGATATATGATTCTGGTTTATGTTTGCAAGGGTACACTGATTCTGATTGGGGAGGAGATCTTGACATCCCGCGTTTCCATGGTGGCTACCTCTTTATCTTGGGCATGGCTCCGATTTCTTGGTCCAGCCATAAGTAGGAGACGGTGATGGCTTTCACGGCAGAGGCTAAGTACCGGGCTCTCTTCGATGGCACCACCGAGGCCATCTATTTGAGGAGTTTACTGGCGGCGCTTCACTTTCCATGTGACTCTACCACAGTTGTCTATTGCGACAACCAAAGTGCCATTTCCCTTGCGGGCAATCCGCTTATCACACCACGGACACGGCATGCGGGAGTCCACTTCCACTTTTTCAGAGAGCAGGTTGAGCTAGACACTATTCGCCCAGAGTTTGTGCCATCATCAGATAATTTTGCAAATATCTTGACCAAAGCAGTTAACCGGCCGGTTCTTCAGTACTTGCTACCGAGGATCGGCTTTGGTACACCCTCCCCTACTTCTTCAGCTTGATGGGGAGAGGATGCTTCCCTCTTGCTTTCCCTTCTAGTTTGAGAGGGGACGACTTCTACTCTTGATAGTGATAGTGATGATGCTTAGAGTTTTTTTTAGACATTACATTCATTTCTTCTTTTGTATTGTATTATGGACATTTGTAACTTCATCCGCACTGTCAGGATGACATGATTGTAAAAGGGCACTTGGACAAGTGAACAATTCCCTTGTGAGGGCATTGTTTCGGTGGCTCCGTTGCATAGCATACTGCATGAGCATGAGATCTTACATCTCCCTTTGCATTACCCCATGGATTGGCATTCTGTTCATGTAAACATGCATCTGTGCGCATTTATCCCTTTTCGGTCGTTGGAGTAGTCAACTCTAGGATCCACCATATTCGTGGCATTGCACATGGTAGTCTCCAAGGTTGTCTTTCGTAGGTTGCTTGCTTGCTTGCTTTGCTTGTCTTGCTTGCTTGACATATTTGCTATACACACATCCTAGCCATTTTCGTCATCATCTACATGCAGTAATGGTAGGGATAGTATGCTTGTCCTGTGAAGGTCTTGGGTTTGCTGACCATCCCTTATCACTCTCCCGTTTAAGGCATGGATACTCAATAGGACGAAAACTGCTTTGAAACCCTCACTTAATGCTTAATATATCAAACATAATTTTAAAAAAACACAAAAAAAGTCTAGAGTTGGTTCCATCCATCTTTGTAGGGCTTGGTAGGCCACTGGGCAACCGACGTGCACCCTTTGTCCGATGCCCTGTCCTCTCTAGGGTGATTACTCGGGCTTCCTTGCTAAGATAACCATCGCCTTTGTAGTCTTAGTAGGCCACTAGGCAGTCGATGCGTCCCATTTGTCCGATGCTTTGTCTGCTTTGAGGTGGGACGCCTTAGGGTAAAAGATAAAGTAAGAAAGGGCTTGGATGGCCTTTATTTTTGTGGCACCGTTGTTGGGCGTGAGAGGGGGTGTTGAGCTAAAAATGCATTAGCTTTACTTAAATAGCCCTAAAATATGCTTAATTAATGAAGGAACCTTGTTTATTTAAAAGAAACGCAATCCTAGAGAGTTTCTATGTCCCATAAGCACAAACCCACTTGGGAGGGCCCAAACTTTCTATAAATACATATGCTACCCTCCATTCAGCCCTCAATCTCGTTTTTGCAGATTTCAAGTGTTTCAGCTTGTTGCCCACACCCCATTCATAGAGGACAACTCAACCAAAGCTGTCCGCTGTTGTCTCCATTAGTTGGCGCTTGATTTCCAACCCTTTTATACGCAGTTTGGAGTTGATTCCAGCGAGATGACTGCTGTTCCTATGCAGACCTACTGTCATACAGCTTGCCATGTCATCACGGTCCTACAGTCTGCGTTTTGTCTTTCTCTTTTGTTGCTTGCGTTTTTAGTCTTTCTCTCTTCTATAGACAGTCTTGCCACGTTTTTAGTCTTTCTCTCACCAGTTATTTGCTTTTTTAGTCTTTCTCTCTTCTGTAGGCTATCTTGCTTGCGTTTTTAGTCTTTATCTCTCTTGCATGCTGTCCTATCTGCGTTTTTAGTCTTTCTCTCTCCTCATTGTTGTCTGTATCAGATCTAGCTTCTTACTACTGTGTTTGCTAGTGTTCGATATCCAAAGGCTGCCTTGTTGTGATTTGGGATCCGTTCAGAGTACGATACACTCTCTAGCTCATTACCCCTACCATGATCCTTGAGATACAAGAGTCGGAGGTACAATATTTATTCACTACATAGTGTGTTTGTTGCATGAGCATCGTATATTCAGTAGGTATATCACTTCATTCATTCATTGTGTTCATTGTCTCTGCGTTACCGTAACCCTAACTGTGTTCTTTTATTAGTCTACACTTTGTCGTACAGTTTTTGTTTATGTCTTTGTGTTAGGGCATTTCTTTACAGCCCACTCGTTGTCTCTGTATTAGTCAGGGGATACCACTGATGACTTGCTCACTAATGTTAATCGAGCAATGGTTGCATGGAATCTTTTTGCTTTGGCATCGGGACTTCATATTAATGCTTAGAAATCTAGACTCCTTTCTTGTATGGAGAATGATTTGCCGACCTAGGGTTGGCATGGAGTTGTGATTTCTAAGGAGATATAACGAGACACTTGGGTTATCCTATTGGTGTGGATGTAGCTCCTCGTGCCTTGCTTGATTGGATGTTATCCGATATTCATGATTGGTTCATGTACTAGAAATCTCAAGGTTGGCCTCTTCATGTGAGAGTTAAAGTTGCTCAATGCTTCATGATCAGCATGATTTCGTTTTTCCTGCTATTGCTTCCTTGGACTAAGAAGTCTCTTTTGGAACTGGTTCAGCTTATCCGATTCATGTTGTGGAAAAAGAAAGGGAATTGTTTGGGCCAAGTGTGGATTTCGTGGCAGCATGTGACTACTCCTAAAAGGATGGGGGGAGCAGCTTTATTGGATGTTAATTTGCATATGGCTACTTTGAGACTAGCTCTTTTGCAGGCACTATGTGTAGAGAGTCATCCTTGGTCAGATATTGCAAAATTTTTCATAGAAAGGATTGGCATCTCTCATGGTAGCACGGTTATTCACACTTCTTGATGGCATATGCTTAATTCCACGAGACCTATTAAGGTCTCCCAGTCTTTTCTCCTTGCTCATTTGATTGCATCTTGGTAGGAGATGTTGCGTTTTGCAGTTTTGGCGCCCTCTTGATTTTCGTAAGGGGGAGAATTCGTTGCAAAGAGAAGTACTGGCTACCTCTAGGTTATTGGATTGACTTGATAAAGATTTACAGCGAGACAAGTTTAATCGGATGGCTTGTTTGGGGTTGCAGACAGTCCTTGATGGTATCATTCTTGGGCAGTCTCGTCTTTATTCTTTCTGGCGTATTCGTCAGCACTTTCGGGTGCCTCGAGGATATCATGACATTTGGTTGTCCTTATAGGACAGGCTTTTGAGGTTTACAGTCATTGTCTTCCTGGCGAGATTGGATGTAGATTGGATGTTTGTGCTTCCTGATGATTTTGAGAAAAGGTCTACTAATTATATATATCATTAGATGGTGGAGGCCAAGAGATGGGTCACTAGAAAAGCAAATAAATTATGGCATATTCGCGATAGTAAAAAGAAGTGGTAGGAAAGATTCATCCAACTCTGGAAGTCTAAGGTTTCTTATCAGGGTAAAGTGTTCATATGGAGGTTGCTTATTGGGGGTCTTTCAGCTGGGGATGTGTTGCGTGCTCGCAAGATCTCTACTGGTCGTGGTATATTTTGCACTACATGTGATGAGACATTGCTGTCTTTCAGCTGGGGATGTGTTGCGTGCTCGCAAGATCTCTACTGGTCGTGGTATATTTTGCACTACATGTGATGAGACATTGCTTCATCTCTTTGTCTCTTGCTCTATTGCTTGAAATGATATATTAACGTCTACAAAAGGCAAAAATGACCTATGAGACCATGAGTTACAATGGGCAAAATATGTAGCACAAAGCAAAATAAGAAAGGAAACTAACTATGGCTATGTGTAAGCATAGAGCTCTATCTAGTAACAATGAGCTCCAAATGGTACAATCTCATGTGGGTATGGAGGGCTTAGCTCTAGCCCGAGCAATAATCCCCCTGTATCCGCCTATGAAGGTGTCGTCGGTGTCTGTGTCGAGGCCTAGGACATCTGGATCAGCTAAGTTGAATGGCTCGATCAATCAATACTCCTTGTCTCTGTGTGGACTGTGGCGGTGGGAGAGGCTCTTGTGTGGACTGTGGCTGTAACTGTATTGAAGTCTTTTGAGTCTCCTTTGCAAAGAGGTTTGTGAGCTGCCTCTGCGAAGGGCCTCGGTGTCCTGGAGCAGTTGTACTCCTAAGGCGCATGTCATGAAGCCATTGTATCTCAAGAAGAAAGAGACCAAGGCATCGCTGATCGGTAAAATCCATGACTTTGGATAGTGGTCCAAATCCGTCTCTAAAGAGACAGTGGAAACGACCATGGACCTCATAATACGCTAGGCAGCGGCATATATAATGCTCCTCTATCTCTGGCTCTAATTGGCATATCTGGCGCATGCGCTTCTTTGGTGGGATGGATCTATATCTACTAGTCTCAATCTCTAGTTGATGTGAGGAGGTATGCAACTAGCCAATAGTATATCTGATCCCATGGGAAAGGTGGGTGTCCATGTATCTCGGGCGAACAATGAATCCAGCGTCAGTAGTGTGAAGGAAATGCTCGTGGTAGAAAGCCATCTTTGTCCCTAGCTCCTGCCCTGGCATCAGCTCTACCCGCCTGATATCCAGTTGGGTAACATCCTGTTAGAGATCATAGCCTGTCTGGAGGGCAGGCAGCTGCACAGTCGGACCAGCAGGGCAGCTGCACAGTCGGATTGTGCAGTCGGACTGCCACGTGGCAGTCCGACTGCCTGCAGCCCAGTCGGCTGCATTTAATGCAGCCGACCTATTTTTCTGGCGCCCTATTTTCAGGCAGTTGTCGGCTATAAATACCCGACATTCTCAGCAGTCTATACACACTTCTCTGACGCAGATTACAGACCGGTGACGCGCAGTTTCTGTCTCTGTTCACAGATTTCAGACAGCAGACAGTGCAGACTGCAGCAGACTTCGAGGTGGACAGCAGGTTGCATCGTCGAGGTGGACACACGCAGTCCAGCGCACTGCATCATTGTATATCTTTGTATTCAGCATTCTTTATACAGCAGATCTTCGTCGTCCACTGTCTCTTTCTCTCCCTTCTCTCTCTGCGTTCTCTCTCTCTCAGTCCTACGCTTCCGCACTGCTGCACTCTGACATGGTATCAGAGCAGTGTTTGAGGGCTGACTGAGCGCAGAATCAACCTGAAGAGGAGTTTCCATCGCGACACAAATTTGCGTTTTTTGCGTTTAAGGGCAGACAGGAGGGCTGCGCCTTGGAACAAGGCTGAAACGAGTGTGGGCGCATAGGAAAGGAGTACAGGTGGTGGATTTGCTGCTGTTTACTACTGTTTGACGCGGAGGAAGTTTGAGTTTTCAGCCTACAAGTGCAGGTTTTGCTTTTTCATCGCCTCCGGCGGGTGAAGAAGCTCCAGGACGCGGAAGAGCCTTAGCAGGCTGAGTTTTCCCAGTTAGAGGGGGCTGCTTTTTTGTTTGAGAAGGCATTGCAGTTAAAGATGTCTACAGAGATGGACTTGGAGTTCCAGGCGATTATGGACCGGAAGGTGCCTGTCTTACCGGCTCTTCCTACAGATCAGAAGCTGGACGGCGACAACTACCGCATTTGGCACGTCATGATGTTGGCCATCCTTGAGTCCTATGATTTGGCGGAGTTGGTACAGGAGGAGATTGACCGGCCCTCGGTAAGAGATGAGTCCAAACTCTCTTCCGATGCTCGTGCGGAGTTGGCCAGGGCCCAGTCTCATTGGGACAAGCTGAATGCCAGGATTCGATCCTTTCTCTTTCTATCATGCACTACAGCCGTGATCGCTCACATCGAGCACTTGACGGTGGCTCGTGAGATATGGCTGGAGCTTGATCAAATGTACAATCGGATGACCCTGATGAAGAGGGTTTCTTTGGAGGTTCAGATGCGGACCTTGTCCGTTAATAAGTCTTCTTCGCTACGGGAGCACATTAACAAGCTAAGGCAGCTACAGATGCAGGTTCAAAATGCGGGGAAGCCGATTTCCTCCGAAGACATGGCGATCACACTATTGTCCCAGTTGCCGCCACGATTCGGTACATTTTACTCTGCCCTTATTGCTTCGGGGCGAGAGTCTACTCTTCGGTGGGAAGAGTTGGTTCCTATGGTCTTGGACCAAGAGGAACAGTTAAAGGGACAGAATGCTTCCAAGTCGGAGGCGTTGACAGGTCAAGCCTCTCAAAAGAAGGGGAAGGACCAAAAGAAGAAGAAGGGGGATAACAAGTCCAAGAAGGACAAGGACAAAGACTCCACATGCCATATTTGTGGAAAGACTGGCCATTGGAAGAAGGATTGCCCTGACAAAGACACGAAGGACACCAAGAAGAAGGATACCAAGGATTCTGGAGCGGTGGCTGCACCCTCATCAGCTGCATTTCTTCATCTAGCTGTCATTGAGGACGCTTCACCGAATGCTTCTGATGCTGCGATGACGGCTCCCCAGGCTCGAGAGTGGATTGTTGATAGTGGTGCCTCATGGCACATGACTCCTTCCTTAGATGGTGTTGCTCAGCTACGACCCTCGCGTGGGCAGATTCTCATTGGAGACAGCTCTTCAGTTTCTATTGCAGGTCGGGGTAAGATGCAGCTTATTCCGGATGGACGAGGTGGTACCCATACCTCAGAGGTTTTGCATGTGCCAGGATTAGGGTACCATCTCCTTTCAGTTCATAAGATTTGCTCCCTTGGTCTTTTGGTGGAGTTTGACAGTTCTACGGTGCGAGTCCTTGATCGTGTATTGAGGAAGGTTCTCTCATCTGGATATGAGGAGAACGGCATTTACAAATTGAAGTCTTCCACTGCTCTCTCTACTCTTCTTCTTACCTCACAGTCACAGCCTGAGTTATGGCATGCTCGGTTTGGTCACCTGAACTATGACTATCTTCGGAGGGCGTCACATGGACAGCTTGTTCGAGGGTTGCCGGATATAGTGGTGAGCCAGCAGCCATGTGTCTCCTGCATTCGGGGGAAGCAGCATAGAGATGCCATTCCCCACACAGCTTCGCGGCGGTCTACTTCACCGATGGAGCTAGTATCTACGGATCTTTGTGGCCCTATGAGGAACGAGTCCCTGCGTGGGAGCTCGTACTTCATGCTGATCGTGGATGACTATAGCAGGATGACATGGGCCTATTTTTTGGCACTAAAGTCAGAAGCTTTCTCACACTTCAAGGATTGGCTTCTCTTTGAGGAGAACCGATTAAGCCGGAAGTTGAAGACCTTGCGCTCCGACAAGGGCGGTGAATTTGTGTCTAATGAGTTTGCTCGGTTTTGTGCAGATAGAGGAATTCACCAGGAGTTTGCCAATACCAATATTCCTCAAGAAAATGGTATTCTTGAACGGACGAACCGCAGTGTGATCGAGATGGCGCGCACCATGATGGAGCACCGACAGACCCCTCAGGTTCTGTGGGCCGAGGCTGTGGCTACTGCAGTCCACATCCTTAATCGATCCCCTACTTCGGCTGTGGAAGGGATGACTCCATTTGAGGCTTATTTTGGGGCGAAGCCAGATGTTTCTTACTTTCGAGTCTTTGGGTGTGATGCCTATGTTCACATTCCCAAGGCTCACCGTGATAAATTTGAAGCGGCTTCCTGAAAACAAGTATTTGTTGGCTACAGCTCCCAGTCCCAAGGCTACCGATTGTATGATCCCGTCAAGCGGGATGTGTACACTAGCCGTGATGTTCGGTTTGTGGAGGTTCCGGCTACTTCAACGGGTGAGGAGCATCCCGTTCTTGGAGATCCAGGGGAGAGTTGGGCTCCTTCTACAGTTCCACTGGAGCCCGTGCCTTTTGATTATGATTCTGTTTCTGACACAGAGTCTACTGTTCCACCGGACCCCTCTGAGGAGTTACCACCGGTGGATATTCCAGAGTCTTCTGCTGATGGAGAACGACGAGGGGAGGTTCGGCCTCCTCCTCGCTGGGCCCGTGACACACTCCGTGATTCAGGGATCGAGGGGGTTCCTGAGGAGTGGGGACCACAGGATGGTCCGCGGCGGTCACGGAGGCACCAGGCACATTCTTCGGAGCTTGTTTGCTCCAACTATTGTTTGATGACCCGTGTTATGCAGGATCGAGAGCCCACCTCCGTGAAGGAGGCTTTACAGTCCGCACCATGGAAGAAAGCTATGGAAGCCGAGTTGGAGGCTATTGAGAGGAATGGCACTTGGACACTCGTGCCCCGCCCCCCGAAGAAGAAGGTGATTGGAGTCAAGTGGGTCTTCAAGACCAAATATCTCAGTGATGGTACTTTGGATAAGCACAAGGCTCGCCTAGTTGCTAAAGGTTTTGCACAGCGCCCAGGTATTGATTGTCATGACACTTTTGCCCCCACCGCTCGCATGGCAACCATTAGAGCTGTTCTTGCTTTGGCTGGCCATAGGAGATGGCCTGTTTATCAGTTGGATGTGAAGTCGGCCTTCCTGAATGGTGATTTGAAGGAGGAGATCTATGTTGAGCAGCCTCCTGGCTTTGGTTCTTCAGATGGGAAAGTCTACAGGTTGAAGAAGGCCTTGTATGGCCTCAAGCAGGCCCCGCGTGCATGGAACGAGAAGATTGATTCGTTCCTCCAGTCTCAGTTGGGATATCAGCGGTTCAAGGCCGATCCGCAGCTGTATGTACACACTTCCGAGGATGGTTGTGTGTTGTTTGTATTATATGTTGATGATTTGATTGTCACAGGTGATGCTGCACAGCAGGTCCAGGAGACAAAGTCAGCTTTACATCGGACGTTCGAGATGACGGATTTGGGTCTACTCCATTTCTTTTTAGGCCATGAGATTTATCAGTCTCAGAGGGGGATCTTTATCTCCCAACAGAGATATGTACAGGAGCTCTTGGTGTCTTTTGAGATGGAAGATTGTCGGGCCCTCTCTACTCCTATGGATCCGAACTGGAAGGCCACTTCCCATTCAGCTTCTCCTTTGGCGGATGCGTCCCGCTATCGACAGTTGATTGGGTCTTTGATTTGGCTTCTCAACACCAGGGTTGATCTATGTTTTGCTGTTGGGCTCTTGGTAGGGTTCATGAGTGAACCTAAGACGGTGCATTGGTAGGCTGCTCAGAGGATACTTCGGTATCTAAGGGGGATGTCTGATTTGGGGATTCATTACCCCGCAGGGACAGATGGGTCAGATATTGTACTTGCAGGTTGGAGCGACTCGGATTGGGCCGGTGACGTGGACCACAGGCGGTCTACTACAGGTTACTGCTTTACTTTGGGTGCAGGTGTTATTTCATGGAGTAGCAAGAAGCAGCCCACGGTAGCCCTTTCGTCTACTGAGGCGGAGTATCAGGCCGCGTCTTCCACCACCTGCGAGGTTGTGTGGCTTCGGAGATTGTTGGAGGAGCTTGGGTGCCCCCAGACTCATCCTACATTACTGCGATGTGACAATGAAAGTTGCATTGCCTTGGCAAGGAACCCTGTTTTTCATGCCCGGACGAAGCACATTGAGATTTAGTACCACTTCATCCGAGAAAAGCTTCTGGATGAGACCATCACTGTGAAGTATTGCAAGACGGAGGACAATCTTGCGGATTTGTTTACGAAAGCGCTTCCTCAGGCTCTTCTTCGGCGACATTCCAAATCCCTCAGGCTTCTGCCCTGTCCAGGCTCTGAGAGGGGGTGTTAGAGATCATAGCCTGTCTGGAGGGCAGGCAGCTGCACAGTCGGACCAGCAGGGCAGCTGCACAGTCGGACTGCCACGTGGCAGTCCGACTGCCTGCAGCCCAGTCGGCTGCATTTAATGCAGCCGACCTATTTTTCTGGCGCCCTATTTTCAGGTAGTTGTCGGCTATAAATACCCGACATTCTCAGCAGTCTATACACACTTCTCTGACGCAGATTACAGACCGGTGACGCGCAGTTTCTGTCTCTGTTCACAGATTTCAGACAGCAGACAGTGCAGACTGCAGCAGACTTCGAGGTGGACAGCAGGTTGCATCGTCGAGGTGGAGACACGCAGTCCAGCGCACTGCATCATTGTATATCTTTGTATTCAGCATTCTTTATACAGCAGATCTTCATCGTCCACTGTCTCTTTCTCTCCCTTCTCTCTCTCTCAGTCCTACGCTTCCGCACCGCTGCACTCTGACAGATCCATCCTGATGATCTTGCGAATCTCTAACTTGCTCAGATCAAGAGATGGTGCATCAAGGGAGTACTGGAAGGGGGGCAACTTGTCGATGCTAAAGCCATGTAGCTCAAACCAGGTCGACATCTGTGCATACCAATATGAAGTATCACCCTCTCTGGCAAGTTGCCTGGAGGACTCAAGGGCCAACCGTGCATATCTGTGTTTGGGTAAGTCCCATAGGCTATGTATGTATGTGACCGATCGGGTGAGGGCTTCTACCACAATTGGTGTAGCTGCTAGCTCGGCTCAGATGATCTCATGTGGCACTGAGGCCTTACATCTAATCATCCTGGATATCATGGACACTAGGGGTTTCTTCATCGACCTCCATCCATCATAAGTGCGCTCTGATCTGCTATGGTGGTCAAGACTGGGCCTCCATATCTGTACTCCATAAAGTAGTGTGGATGTGACTAGTGTATCGAAGAGCCATAGCTTGGTGCGGGGTTCTTGGAATTGCACTTGTGAGCACATCCTCTCCAAACCACCTAGTGCTGTGTATTCGCGAGTTAGTCTAGTGTTTGTTGCCTCTTGCATGGAAAAGGTGGGCCTTGTGAATAAGACTCCCAGGTATATATAAGAATCCATATACTCCAGTTCCTCAGATCCATATGTGAATTTAGGCGCTAATCTCCTGACCCACTATGGTGTAGTATTAAATACCATCACCTTGGTTTTACCAAGGTTCACTGAAAGCTCACTGTCCCAAGTATAAGAGTGTAATGCGTCCAAGTGTCTTTGTAGACCCTTTGGAGAGTCAGCTATCAATACAATGCCATCTGCATACAATAGGAGAGGTATCCAAGTGCCAGCTAGTGGAGCTTCTCTATCTCCTTCCTGGGAAATGTAATCAGCAATCCCATCAATGTACATGCGAAATAATGTCGGAGAGAGGGGGCATCCCTGCTTCACCCCAATGGTGGAGTAAATAGGTGTCGAAAGGCCCTCAGGTGTCCGGACTCTGCCCACAACTCTCTCATACAGTACCAAAATATCCCAACTGAGCTCTTTTGGTACTCCCATGGCATGCAATCTATGTATTAGCTTGTCTCTCGGTACTGTGCCAAAGGCTTTGCAGAAGTCCACAAAGCAGCAGTAGGTCTGTCGGCCATGGGCCCTTCCTTCCTCAATGATCACTTTGAGTGTGAGGATGTGATCCAATGTGGAGAAGCCTCTCCTAAAGCCAACCTTCCCTATGCTCTAAGACCCCACATCTCTGCCCACCTGCTTAACTCATTCTCAAGGATGGAAGCATATAACTTAGCTAATGTATGCCCAACCATGATAGTTCGGTAGTTACTGGGTAGAGTAGGGTCCCTTGACTTGAGGATGGGCACAATAGTGTTCGTGCTCCAGCTTTCTGGTAGGCCTTCACACATGGCCTTGCCTTGGGAGTAGGAAGATATTGTGTGCTCTAGTCTTCATAGGCAAAAAAATACCCTGTTTTTGGGTACCAATTGGTACGGATACACATGGTATGATACGGTACGAAGTGTACGGAATGAACGAGTTGGTACATGGTATGAATGCAACTATGAGAGAGAGAGAGAGAGAGAAACATGAGACACAGTGCTTCATCTTTTTGTCTCCTGCCTTGTTGCAAGACAGATTTGGAATTTTGTTTCCCGCGTGTGGCTCTCGTTGATCCAGCAACGGATATCACCTTGTTCGTGGATTATGGGAAAGATGACCTCCATGACCTCTTTGAGTTCAGATTACCCCTCCCTTTTCCATTTCCTTAGATGGACAGCCTCGTAGCATATTTGGCGTACTCGGAATGCCTTCATTTTTGATTCGGTATCTGGCATTCATGGTCATTGGCCCGAATCTGGGGTTTAGTGTTGTGGCAAATCTCCTCTATGTTGTTTGCTGATCTGGTTCTTCTTAACATTGCTGCTCCCTGGCTGGATACTGTTCGCTCCACACTAGCTGTTCTTTCAATGTGACATTTTTGTGTTACAGTCTGTGTAGACTTTCCTTCATGTTTTTTATTTTCAATGTTGACCTGATGGTCTGATGTAAATATTTACTACTTAATTCAATTATCTTCACGGAAAAAAAAAAGAGAGAAACATGAGACAGTGAGCAAGAGTGGACAGCAGTCCCACACTCAAAAAATGCAAGTACTAGAATGATAGAATGAAAGTGCAATAGGTCTTAAGTAAGTTAGACCTATCCCTAACTCAATAGGAGTTAATTTAACTCTAGAGTCTAGTGTCACTACCTTTAAAGTCCTAGACACACTATATTTTGAGACTTTAATAGGTGTCCACACCACACAAGTTACATTGGGTACTGCCTAGAATTGGCAAATTGTAACACTTGGTTGGCTCATTGATTTGTCTCACTTATACCCATCTAGGTGTTTGTTATGGAGTCATCATCTTGAGTTCATTCATGTAGTTCTCCTAAGCCTCATTGATAGGTCACTTTGTGGGTCTTGTAGTACTTGCAAGGCAACCAGACACATGGGATATTGTATTGCGAGGGGTTCTCACTAAAGGTTGGTGAACAAATTCATTTTGGGCAAGTGACATAGACTACCAAAGATCCATTCACGTTGTTGCTTTACCTTGGGATCAGGTGCCCTGTCTTGGGAGTAGCAGGCAAAAAGCCTTTGTTGCTCTTTCTTCCACAAAGGAAGAGTATAGGGCTGCTTGTGCAGCTGACCAAGATGCTGTTTGGTTGTGGCAAATGTTGGCTGATAATGGATTTCCACAGCTGTAGCCTACAGTCGTTTGTGGTAACAGTCAAAGCTGCTTGACCATAGCCAGGAATCTATTTTTTCATGCTTGCTTCAAGCAAATTAAGATAAAGTATACTGTATCGCCATGTTCAGGAGTGCATCTAGGACATGGGGTCGGAGCTGATTTACTGTTTCACAGCAGACAAGGTGGCAGACATCTTCACAAAGCTTCTTCCATTGCCTTTGCTTCGTTGTCATATGCATCCCTTGGGAGCTCATGCAAACCCAAGATTTGAGAGGGTTGTTAGTGGTCACGGTCATCTCTTGGTTATCAGCCTTACATTGAGTGAGTGAGGGACATTAAGAGCTCTATCTAGGTCCAATTATTTTGGTCATTTTGTCCTTTGTCCCTTTTTTGGACCCCATGCACCTTTTGGCACGGGATGTTGTCCTAGAGGAGTTTAGGTCAATCATGCACATTTGTAGGCTCACTTGCCAACCTGATAACTGGCTAATTAGAATATGTACGATGAGCAAATTGGCTAACTTGCCATGTGGCAAATCCACCCTGTCTTTACTCTGATGTCTGCATACTGCTTTGTTGCCTGTATTGCTTGCCACGGATTTTGATTGAAAAATGCTGTGAAAGATGCATGTTATGAAAATGGGCTTGTTTGTATCTAATGGTTAGAAATTTTTGTCAGTAACAAATTTGCTGGTAACCTGTATGGTCCTTGCTATTGCCCGGAATATTCTACATACGTAAAATGCAGCCATTATCTGTGTATGCAGAAGATGAGTTGTATAGGTTTGTTGGTCATATTTCATCACAAATGGGCCAAACTTTGTGAAGCAGACATAAACAGAGAGAATTTTGATTGTCTTTTAACTGCTGATAACTTTACAACACTACTTTAAAAAGATCTCCATTCTCTTCATTGCAAAATAGTCCATACCGATTTCACTTACATCCAGGCCCTACAATTCAATTTGTTGTTTTTTGCCATAATTCAGATGTGCTTCACAATTGACTTTTGATGTGTTGTCTTGCAGTTGAAAATTTGGATCTAAGAAGGGTAAAATCTTTGCAAGGGTGCCATTATGTTGCATTGAGCAAGCACCTGTGTGGATGTGCCACAGGTAAACTGTCCTTTCATCTGTTTCTACTGATTGACTTCAAGTCTGTTCATACTTTCTATTTGGGTTGCTTTTCAAGGTTGATAAGGATAGAATGTCAACTTGAAGTGGCTTTTCATATTATCCAATTGCCAAACATAGATCCTTTTGAAGTGTGTTTTGATAGCTTCTCACTTGGAGCAATGGACTTATTGTCTAAGAGATCGAAATCTCCATGCATGGATCCATCAGCTTGAGTGGCTTTTGAATGTCTTGTTGGAAATAGGTTTTTCTACATGGTTTGCTAACACAAGCATAACCAGTATGCAATCTCCATGCATGCATTCCTCAAAATTCGGGGCTTTTGAATGTCTTTTGGAATAGGTTTTTCCACATGGTTCGCTGATGCAAGCATAACCAGCATAGCTTCTCAAAACATGCTTAGAATTAACCCTTGCTCCCTCTTGTGAGTGGAGCTAGTCAACAACTGTGTAGGTATGGCTTTATTATTTGTGGCTGATCGTTTTTCTCTCTCAAGATGAGCGATTTCACCTCAGGCAATCAGCTAATCTTTTGGGAAAAGGTGTAACCACATCACTAGCAGGGATACTTGACACTATCAAGAGGGCTTGGGAAGAGGCGTAACCACATCACAGTAGGGATACTTGACAACTGCTTTCTGGGCTTGCACTATATCTACTAAGATGAGCTAGGGTATAAAGGCAGGTTATGATACCTATACATTGGCAGCAACATGCACAAGACCTATGCAAGGGCAGGAGAGGTTGGACTAGAGGTTTGAAGAGCTTAAGGTTAGTTGGAAGAACTCTAACTGGGTGAGAGATAGGATCTAGATGGATGATGGCTTTGGAGGGGTCTCCCTTTTATAGCTCGTGAAGGTAGTTTGCTTGGCGTGTGTGACCTATCTTATTATGGATCTTTTTAGTTAGCTAGGGAACATTCCCTTTACATTCGGGCTGTGGGCAGTACCTGTGGACCCCTATAAGGGGGGCTTGAGACCCCCTAGCTAGAGGTTGCTTCCATGGCTTGTGAACCCCGAAATCCTTGATAAGTCCCACACCTTGCAACTCGATGCAATGTGTCTCAATTTGCACTAGCTTGACTACTCTATCTAACCCCAGGGCTAGACCCACAAAGGTCACCCTTTTGCCATATGGTCACATAGACCTCGTCAGACATACAAGTTGGTATCCAACCAATATCTTAGCTTGCACATGACTTCTCCTCCTAATGGGGCCTGATAAATTTGAGCACCGTGGATCATTGGGGGCACCTTATGAGGGTGGGGCATTGAGCATATGTAATAGTCTTAGACCCGCCAAAGAGAATACAAAGATAAATCATGTCCTCATGACATACCATCTCTTGAAAAATGGCTCAATCGCATTTGAGTATGACTTTAACATAGCGGCCATCGCTTTACGTGTGATTGAGTGCTTTATGCAATATTTGCAACATAGGTCATGCCCATATTTCCCCCCAAAAAAAGGAAGAGAACTCTTTCTTAAATAAACAATGTTCACAATGATTCTAGGAGCTACAGTAAGTAATATGAATAGTTACAATTGGAGTGTCATAACCATTCCTCATAGAAGTTTCAAAGGAGACAGCCAACCAATGCTGCCTTGGATGAGTGTAAAGCATTATTAAATGACATCTAGATACTGGAGACATGCTGTTATGAGAAATTGGAAATGCCCAAGGTAAAGGGGTAGTTGTCATGGGAACACCGGGTGTCAGGATCTCCTACCCAATCAAAATCAGTGTACCCTTGCAAACATAAATCAAAACCATATGTTAGGCCATAAAAAAAAGTATACCCAGCAAATAATGCAATACACGAAGACGTGCAATCCAATGTGACATCCTAGGTGCTATGAAATACTGATTGAGTAAGCTAAAATTGGCCTAGTGTGAATTAACCAAAGAATTTTTCCTACAACAGAATGATAGGTATGTTGATCGAAGGGCTGCCCTAGGGTATCCTTTGACAAGTGGATAGTAGGATCTAGAGGCGTGGCCACTGGCCATGTCTGATCTGGAGTGTACTGTTCCACGAGCTGAAGTGCATACTTCTTTTGTGACACAAAAATACAGCCCCCAGAACGAAGAACCTCCATCCCCAAGAAATAGGACAACAAACCAAGGTGTGTCATCTCAAATGTAGCTTTAAGCTTAGTCTTGATTTTCACTATGGCGGCAAAATTTGAGCCTGTGATGAGTAAGTCATGAATGTATAGCAGGATATAGCTAACCCCCTCTTCAATAGATCAAACGTATAAGTTCGGGTCATAAGGGGTAGAATGGTATCCGCAAGTCTACAAGAACTCATCCATCCTATGGAACCAAGACCACGGTGCTTGCTTTAGCCCATAAAGAGCTTTATGCAAGTGGAATACCATATCCCTAGGGTTTCTTGAAGGAAAGCCCAGTGGCTACTCCACATAGACTTCCTTCTCTAAGAAATTGTTTAGGAAGGCACTCTTGAGATCCATCTGATGTATCAGCCAACCGTGGTGAGCGGCTAGTGCGAGCATCAATTGAAAGGAGGTCAACCGAAGTAGGGGTGAAGGTCTCTTCATAATCAATGCCATGCTTCTGTCGAAACCCTTGCACGATAAGGCGAGCCTTGTATTTGTCTAAAGTCCCATTAGCTTTTAGCTTGGTCCTAAAAATCTACTTTGTGCGGATGACTTTCTTGTAGCTCAGACGATCCACCAATGTCCAAGTCTCATTTCGGTCAATACTCTCTAGCTCCTTCACCATGGCCTCTCACCATTGAGGGTGCTGAAGAGCTTTCTGCCATGTATCCGGGTTAGAATGCGCTATATAATCAGCTGTAAATAGCAATGCAAATGATGCCTGAGGAGCAAGCCATGCAGATCTTCTAGGTCCCTCCGAAGTGGAATCCGGTGGTAGGATCCCCGAATCCCGCATGATCTGTTGGTACCAGCGAGGTAACTGGTCTCGCGAAGGGGGCTCGAGAGCGGAAGAATATGCGGAAATGTCAGGAGCGGGAAGTAGACCAGTAGGCTCACTGGGCACGATCTCTGATGATGTGGAAGAAGGAATCGGATTGGAGTCTTGTGCAGAGGACTGCATGATATCCCTCTCGTCAAAGACGACATTCCGTCTAACGATCACCTTGTTTGTCCGAGGATCAAACAAATGATAGGCTGTTGCTTCAGAGGAATATCCCACAAAAATGGAGATCAGCTTGGGGAGTGAGCTTGCCTATCTTGTCATCAGGGATGTGTGTGTATGCATGACATTGGAAGACTCTGAAGTGGAAAATGAAAAGTCGAGAGCCAAAAGTTGCCTCATATGGGGTTTTCTGAGGAAGAGCCGCAGCTGGGCACCGGTTGAGGATGTACACAGAAGTGTTAACAGCTTCGACCCAAAGATGCTCAGGGAGCTTTGCTGCGAATAACATACAATGCGCCATTTCCATGGTTGTCCGGTTCCTACGCTCTACGATTCCATTCTAAGAAAGGGAGTTGGTAGAGGTGAGTTGGTGTGAGATGCCATGCTTCTGTAGAAACCTGGAAAACTCGTGGGAGATGAAATCACCACCGCTATTACTCCTCATGCAACCGACACGACGACCAGTTTGGTTATGAACCAACAACACCCAAGCAAAAAAATATGTGAAAGCATCTGACTTATGCTTGAGAAAATACACCCACATGTATCTGGAATGATCATCCAATATCAAAAAGAAGTACAATACGCCATTCAAGGCGGCAGTGGATGTTGGCCCATAAAGATCAACTTGAATCAATCTAAGAGGCGCCTCAGCATGATGTGAGGTTTACTGAGGAAATGGGGTACGGTGATGCTTCCCGAGCTGACATGCTTTACAGACATCTTGAGCTAGCTTCAGGCGTGAAAGGCCCTTAATCAGCTCACGGCGTGACAACTCATAAAGAGAGTCATAACCAAGATGCCGTAATAAAAAATGCCAACGGCGTTCATTGTTCGTAGGCTCTCGAGATGGGGCCAAGGCTTGGAAGCTATGGAACATGGAGCCCTCGGTTGTCGGCTTGGTCAGAAAATGTGTCATGTGGTATAGGCCATTAGGCTGTGTCTTACCGCGAGTAATCACTAAACCAGTTTGAGAGTCAAGGATCTCGACTGTGGTCATTGTAACGAAGACTGCTCCCCCCACCCGGCAAAGCTGTTGAACAGATAAGAAGTTAACCCCAAGCCGAGGGACATGATATACATTGTCTAGCGAAGCGAGATCCGAACCCTTGTCAGTGGCAAAATTGACGCAACCTTGGGCTTGAATCTTGACTGAGGAGTAGTTTTTTATGCGGACCTGTCCGGCTACAGGGGCTCGGGAACGGAAAATGTCCGCTGTAGGAGTCATATGATGTGTAGCTCCACTGTCCACAATCCAAACGGGAGCTGAAGTGCTCGGTTGTGACGAGTGGGCCTTTGCGGTAACCTTGTCAAGAGGCAACTCATAGGTGTGGACGAGACTCGCATCGGATGTCTCTATGGAGACGATGTGGGCCTTTGCAGACTAGTCAGATAAGCCCTTTGGATTTGAGAACGTTGTCTACTGTAATGGCTGAGCGGTGGTAGTATGAGTCTGACTTTAAACTGCACCTTGCCATCACCCTACCTCCCTTGTTGGGGATTGCTCGATTCAGGGGCGGGGGTCTATGACTTAGATTTTGGCGTTGTGCCTCTTCCCTTTGATCGACAGTCGTCTTCAAAATGGCCAGCCTTTTAATAATGTTGACGATACCTATTCTTTTTAGGTACATTCTGCCACCCGAGTTTGAGAGATTGGGATGTTCCTTGTGATTCCCCTGATTGATTTTGCTTTTGCTTTTGATTTTGATTTTGAGTGGAGGTTGGGTTTTGTTTTCCCTTCCCTTAGTGCCCTTTTTGAGAATGAGCAACAAGAGTCTGCTTTGACAAGGAATTTATATGAAACTGATCGAACAACTATACGTAATGCAACAGTTGACACTCAAATTCATAGAATGTAGGCATGGTAGGCTTTGAAACTATATCTTCCACAAAATTGAAATATTTCTTAGGGAGTTTATTTAGGAACAATGTGACCTGATTGTCAGAGGACTTGGGAGTCCTTGTAGTGAAGAATTCAGCGAGAAGACGCTGATACTCAGTCAACTTGACTTTCAAGTCATCCCGGTCAGTGATTTTGAAAAGTTGGAGCCCATGGTCAAGATTGATACGACGGGTTCTCTCTCGAGCCGCATAGCGGTGAGTCAAGTGTGCCCATCGCTCAGACGCTAAGTCAAAATGCTAAAGTTGAGAATGAAACTTTGGCAATAAGCCCTGCATGAGATCGACAATAGCGGAGGCATTCCTAGCCTCCCACGAGCGGGCAACCTTGTATGGGACAAGTGCAGGATCGGGTTGGGGTTCCAACCCTTGTACAAGATCCCATAGGTTTTGGGAGTCAAGGACATGTCTTATCAAGTTCAATGAATTGGTAAAGTTTGACCCGTTAAAACGAGTCTTGTCATTAAATGCATGCTTGCCACACAGCCTCGTTGAAGATAACATCCCTGCTTACCTCAATCTTCCGTACCCCAAAGGGAATGAGGTAAGCCTCGATGCTAGCCACCACCTCGCCCCAAAGGGAATGAGGTAAGTCTCGATGCTATAGCATCAATCCGGGCCATCTCCAGTATGATCCGATTCATACACTCCACCACACCATTCTCAGATGGTGTGTTCGAATGGGTATACTCTACCCGCATGTTGTGATTCTTGCAAAATTGAGAAAAGAGGTGAGAAGAAAACTCTCCACCATGATCAGCTTGAGCATCACGAATTTTGAAGGTCGTTTGCTTCTCAGTAAACACCTTCCAATGGCAGAAACGGGAGTATGTTTTGCTCTTGTACTCCAAGAAGTACAGCCACACATAATGATTGAAGTTGTCAACAATCAACATCAAGTACTTGGCCTTCTCAAGGGAGGCTGTGCCCATAGGTCCGCAAAGGTTGTTGTGAACCAACTTGAGCGGTGTAGAAGTCCTCTGAGTGGCAACCTGTGGATGTTGTTGCCGATGCTGCTTGCCCCTCAAGTAGCTAGGGCAAAGGGTGTGAACAGGAGGGAAATCTGGAAATCCCACCACCATCTTCCTTTGAGAGGCTTTTTGGATCACATCCATGTTCAAATGACCATACCGAGCATGCCAAAGTAGCCTAAGCTCGTGGGAAGGCCTCGTGGCCAAGACTGTGAGCATATACTAAAGAGCTGCACCTGTGTAGACTCATCCTCCATTGTAACTCCATCTCTAGTGAAGACCACATGTGTAGCTAACTGGGTAAGACCATAGATACATAGAAGGTTAAAGCCCAAACCAGGTATATAAAGAACTTTGACAAAGGAAGACTGCTTGTCTGGTAATAGGGGAATGGTCCCCAATCCATGAATTGGAACCATAGAGTTGTCACCAATTGTGACAGTGCTTCTTTTGGAACTCAAGTCATGAAGCCAATCCTATCAAAAGGTCATGTGAGAAGAAGCTGCACTATCCATGAGCCACGGCTTCTCCTGAGTGGAAGAAGCAAGGGTTGTATTTTGCTTGACAAAGACATGTACGAAAACAGACTCTCTAGCAACAGGTGCAGCTTTCGAATCCTTGGAATCCTTCTCCTTCGGCTTCAAATGGGGGTACTTCTACCAGCACTTCTTCTTGGGGTGAGTGTCCTTCTCATAGTGTGGGCACTTGGGCTTCTTCTCCTTCTTCTCATCCTTTTTGTCCTCTTGCTTCTTGTCCTTGGCCTTCTCCTTCTTCTTCTTACTGCCACTGGTACTTGCAGTAAAATCCTTGGAGGAGCCAGAACCACTAGTCTCTCCCTCTCTGAGTCGCTCATCATGCTCCAAATCGAACCTAGGAGATGGGAGTTGCATCAACAAGATCATAGCCATATCCTCAACGGATATCTTCTTTCCAAGAGAGGCAAGCTCACCTCTCATGTCCTCCATCTTTGTGATGTGTTTCTTCATAGAAGGAGAGTCATCATCAAGACTAAGCATCCGCAACTTCTTCTCAAGGGAAATCTTGTGGGCAAAGGTCTTGTGTTGATACAAAGACGAAAGCTTGTGTCACACCTCTGCCGCGGTCTTCAACTTGCGAATATGAACTAGAACAGAGTCCTGAACACATAAACAGAAAGGATTGGGCTCGAGAGTTAAGCGAATCCCATAAGGCACCACGGTCTAGCCAGGTACCATCAATTGGATCCTCTTGAGGGCGGGGAATAGGCTTGGAAATGAGCTCCCAAAGATCAAAGGTGTCGAGGATGCACTCCACCTTGCAAGACCACAATGAATAGCCAATACCGTTCTCAACTCCAAAGGGCATGTTTGAGTGGTTTAATGGATATGAGATTCATGTTGTCTCTGCGGAGATGTTAGAGACTTCAAGCTTAGTTCACATTCGTGAGTTACCTCTTGATGAGGTGATCATAGAGGCCCACCATATCCGACCCAACACATCATCTCTTGTTTGGATCGTGGATAGTGGAGCGACCCATGTCATGATGCCCATCCAAGACACTTATGTTTCCCGAGCCTGTACAGCTAGAGATATTTGATGTGGGAACAACTCCTTGGTCAAGATCCAAGGTCTAGGTTGCTTGAAGTTTGATATTGAGGAAGGCCATGATCTTGCTTTGCTGGACGATGTCTACTATGTCCTCCCAGCTTGGAATGAACTTGTTGTCCATTTAGCAACTTTGCCAAGTGGGGTGAGCCATTTTCTTTACAAGGGCCATAGTTGAGGTCATAGACTCTTAGACTGGTTTGGTGATTGCTTGTGGTGAACACCCTAGTGGCCTTTACATGATGAGCTTGGCTTTCTGGTTCTTGTTTTGGGCTTGAGAGGGGGTATTGAGCTAAGAAAACATTACATGCTGATAAGCCACTTAAAACAGCCCCAACAAGGTTAATTAATCAATTTACTGAAACTTTCATTAAAAGAAATGTGTTCCTAGAGCTGTCTACCATTTGGCGTCTGTCTTCCAGCCTTCTACTGCTGTTCAAAACTGATTCCAGCCTACCATTGATCGTCTGCCAATTGGCAACTGCTGGTGCAGATTTCTGTCCAGCCTGCATTTACCGATTTCTCACCTTCTACTACTGTTGAACAACCTAATTTGCTACTGCCGTGCTGTCTACACCAGTGTGGAGGCTGCATTTTGCTGCAGATTGCTCCCCCTTACCTGCCATGTTGCCCTAAATCTGCGTTTTGTTGCTGACTGCTTCTGTACAATTGGCACATTGTTTAGCATACTTGCATTTTGTTATTTTACATCATGTGCTGCCTGTTTGCAACTGATCTGGCCATCACAGGTTGGGTTTGCTATTGCCAGGAATATTTGGAGGCTGCGTGTTGTGTCTTGAGATCCATTAGGAGTATGACACTCTCTTTCACTGGTACTCTGTGTCTCGATCCTTGAGACACGATAGTTCGGGGGTTAGTTTTTACCTTGCATAGTGTGCTTGCTGTGTTGAGCATTGTATCTATTCATTCATTCACTATTGAGTTTCATTATCTTTTGTGTTCATTTTTTTTGTGTTAACTCTAACTTTAATTGTGTTTCTTTATTAGTTTGTGTGTTTGTCGTAGAATTGTGTTTTTATTCCGTAGATGATCATTTTTATACACCTCTAGCTCTTAATTCCATTTTGATAGGGGTTGGCTATATTGTCTTGGTGGTGACAAGATTTTGATTATAGCATGCTTCATTGACACTAATTTTTTTTGTATATTATATCATCATCTGCATCATAAGGATGACCATGGTGGTTGTAAAAGGGCGGTTGGTTAAGGAAACAATTCCCTTATAAGGGCACTGTTCAAATTGCACTATTGCGTAGCATTTTGCATGAGCATGACGTCTTGCATTGCCCTTTGCATTACTCTATGCATTACTCCATGCATTGGTATTTTGTTATTGTAAACATGCATATGTGCCTCTTTATTCCTTTTTAGTTAGAGAGTGGTTGGCTTTGGATTCACCATATTCACAATAGCTTCCATGGCAGTCTTCTAGACTAGTTTTGTGGCTCTCACTACCAAATCCCCTCATAGCTTCCTTCACCATCAACATCCACGGGTGGTCATGATAGCTTGTCCATTTTGTGATATATTGGGTCTAACCATCCCTTTTATACTCTCCCTAGGGGTATAGATTGTCACGGACATGCCATGATCAAGTGTGTGGATTAATTCTTACTCATGCCACATGAATTCGCAGCCCATGCGAACACACTCTTAACAGGACATCCTTAAGCTAACATGCGAACCTAGCCTTGCCATGTGAGCATAGAACCTTCTAGAAGATATGCCATGCTGTCGCCTACATCATCGATGATGTCATCATGGAACATTCTAGAAGATGTTTAACCGCCCTCCAACACCTATAAAAGGAGGGGCTCGCTATAGGACTTCTTAGTCTTGCTAATCATAATCTTGGAAGCTCAAGGAGTTGAGACCTCCAAGTAAGTAACTTCGAGTTCTAGTTCTAGTTCTTGTCTAGTCATGGTATCTAGTCTTGTCTTATCTTCCATTATACTCCTGTTGTCTTGTCACCTTGTAAATTGGTAGTATGAGATCTTGTCTAATATTATCTTGTATCTTGTTCATCCTCGTCGAGAGAGATCTTGTAATTCTGATATCTTCTATCCATACCTATGGTCCAGGGTTGTGGGGTTTCCTGTATCTTGTTAAGTTATCATGGTACCTTGTGCCCCTACGTGGAATTATTTAATAATTAGAATTCTTGTAACAAATCTTGCATCTAGTCTAGTCTCTCATGTACAATCTAGTGATTCCATAACAGTTTGGCAAGTCTACTTTCTGGTCCTATTGAGCAACATGGAGACGACCCTTGAAAGAATTGTGACTTCCCTTCAAAACCTCCAACAACAAATTCAAGACTTGAATGAACGACAAGTAGAACTTGAAATAGAACACCCTATGCATCTAGGCCTTGTGTTTTAAGAGATGCAAGACTAGATTGGAGACTTGCGGAACAACAGAGGAAGTGATCAGATGATTCCGTGTGTGTATCAACCCTAACAAGAGAACCCAAGATCAACATGCTAGAGGGATTCATGCAACAAGTAAAGCTCTATATCCGCATGCAATCGAATAGGTGTCTAGATGATGCTTCCAAGGTGGGATTCATTGGGACTTTGCTTTGTAGTCAAGCATTGTCATGATTTGCCCCAATCTTGGAAAAGAATATGTTAGCACTTTATAACTACGAGACATTTCTTTGTGAGCTCACTTTCACATTTGGAGATGTAGACACTGGTCAAGTAGTAGAAATAAAACTTCGGAAGCTATGACAAGGTAACTGCCCTGCCTTTGCTTATGCATCTAAATTTAATCTATGACCTCACTTGGCATGAGGAGTATTTTATAGCCAATTCAAATGGGGTCTTCAAGACGACATCAAAGACCTCGTACTCACTATGCCTGAGGCAAAAACACTCTACGATTATATCATGCAAGCCATCTAGTGTGATAATATATTATTCGAGAGGAAGTAAGAAAAATAGGAAGAATTAAGGCCTTGCCAATGGAATCTATCCCCAATTAGAGACCCAATGAGAGAAGAAACCAATCCTAAACCGATACAAATAGATAATACCGAATTCTAGCCCTTGATCCCATAAGAAAAGCAAAGACAAAGAGAGAATCATCTATGCCTATATTATGGAAATCTTGTACACATCTCCCTAAATTGCCTAGATAAGAGGGCATGAATCTCAAGAGTTGCTGTAACCATCCTCGAGTAGGAAATTGAGGAAATGCAGTTGTAAATGAGACTGTACAACTGGACCTAGATATAAGAAAGGGTCTCTTGATCCCAACTACGCCCATGGAAACTTTCTTTGTCATAGCCCAGATGATCCTGTTGAGAAAGACCCTTTTCCTCAAAGCGTTGGTTGACTTCGGGGCCTCCGCATGTTTCATTGATGATGGCTTTGTGAATAGATACCAAATTCTAGTACTCCAAAAGACCAATCTTGCAACAATTAAAGTTGTGAATGGAAGATCTCTAGCATTTGGAGATATTACCAAGGAAACCCAACCACTCATGGTAACTCCTGGCGATCCCAAATCTCGTGTATGCTTTAATGTCATATCGAGTCTCACAAATCCAATCATCCTTGGGATGCCTTGGCTAAAGAAACACAACCCAGAAATTGATTGGGTTAAGCAAAAGATTACATGTCGTGAAAATCAAGGAAAGTCCGTGTATCTAGGAGCCAAAGCCTTTATGCACACAACAAAGTAGGAACTGACCTACATGATATATCACATACCAACTCAAGAATTTAATAAGGACGAGTTAGTCAGGCTACCAAGCAAGTATCAAGAATTCCAAGATGTCTTTGAAAAGAATAATGCTGATCTCGTGCCTAAACACAGACCATATGATTGTGCTATAGAACTCCATGAGGAGGCTCAACCACCTTTTGGACCCATCTACAAGCTATCCCTTGAAGAACTAGCTGAACTACACAAGAACATTGATGAGAACTTAGCCAAGGGGTTCTGTTCGTGAAAAAGAAAGACGGGTCACTTCGAATGGGTGTGGACTATCGAGGACTCAACAAGATAACATTCGAGAATTGATACCCTTTGCGGTTGATACCAAAGCTCTTGGAACGCCTTGGAAAAGCCAAGATCTTTACAAAGATTGATCTATGAGGGGCTTACAATCTTGTACGGATCAAAGGAGACGAATGGAAGACATCCTTGCGCACAAGGTATGGTCACTTCGAGTATGTTGTTATGGCATTCGATCTCACTAATGCTCCTGTAGTCTTTCAACATATGATGAATGATATCTTTCAAGAGCATCTAGATGATTTTGTAGTTATATACTTGGATCATATCTTGATATTCTCAAAAGATTCAAAGGAGAATGAGCACCATGTAAAATTAGTTTTGGAAAAGCTTGGAGAAAAAAGACTATATCCAAAACTTGAGAAGTGTTTTTTCCATCAGACAAGTGGAATTCTTGGGGTACAATGTCTCCCAGAGAGGAATCTTTATGGACCCCAAGAAGATCGAGACTATTCTTGGTTGGTAGACACCCACATGTGTTCGTGATGTCCAATGTTTCCTTGGTTTTACCAACTTTTACAGGACATTTATTGAGGATTACTCAAAGATACTCACACCACTCACTAGACTCATAGGAAACTCAAAGTTCTCATGGACCCCAGAAGTTGAGAAGGCCTTCCAGACCCTGAAGACTAGTTTCACCACTACCCCAATCCTAGTCCACCCAAATTCTACCTAGCCCTTTTCTTGGATATAGATGCATTAGACGATGCCTTAGGAGCCATCTTGTCCTAGCATGGAGATGATGGTCATATGCATCTAGTGGCATTCTACTTGAGGAAGTTCTCACCTCCAGAAATAAACTATGAGATCCATGACAAAGAACTCCTTGCCATTGTAGATGCCTTTGATGCCTCGATAGCTATCCTTCACCTTCGAGTGATTACTTCGATAGCCCACTGCGTCGAGGATTGCATTTCACTCCCTTCCCTGTGCAACTTCCATACAGGTGCCGTTACATGAGTTAGATTTCTTCTCATAGCATGATTCAGTGTATCATCACCTTGTTCTTCTTGTGTTTTTGAGTTTTTGTTCTCTCTTAGTGTTTGTAGTACACACTTTGTGTTTCCCCCTGTAAACCCTACTGTGTCTCTGCATGGTCGCATATTTTGACAATAGAGAACAATAGGCTCTCACATTTGTGGAGGTAACTGGCCTCTTGTTGCAGGAGGAACAGACTCGGAAGAACATGGCTATGAGATGGAGTGGTGTAGCTATGCTCTCTAGGTATAAAAGCAGAGGCAAAGGCAAGCAACAAGTGAAAAATTAGCCTAAGGCTCAGACAACCATCTGGTAAGGTTGCCCAAAACACAGACAAAGAGAAAAAGAAAGGTAAATGCCACTATTGCAAGAGGCTCGTCCATTACATAGACGAATGTAGAAAGAGGTTAGCAAAGGAGAAAAAGGACTCCGGCCTGGTTGTCCAGGTAACATGAGCCATTGGGGATTCAATTGGTGATGCTACTAGCAACTTGGTTGAGGAGGATTATGCATTTCTCACTTGCAGTTATGATACGTCTATGGTTGATTCAACATTTAGTGTGCAACATACATGGTATTTTGATAGTGGGGCATCTAGGCACATCACTTCTTAGAAGTGTTTGTACATATCCATGCAAGTAGCTCTTGCGGGGAAGAGACTTTCTTGTGCAAATAGCTCTAGTTACGATGTTTGTGGCATTGGTACAATTGTTATCACTTCTGTAGATGGATTAGATTTTCAGCTTATGGATGTATTATTTGTGCTTGAGATTACTAAAAACCTTCTTTCAGTTTCATCTTTCAATAAGCAAGGCTTTTAGGTAATCTATGAAGATAAGTGCATTGTTAGAGATAGAGGGCTTGATTATGCTTTTCATTTGCTAGGTACTTTGTAGAAGGGTCTATTTTTGTTGGATATGTATGAGAAGTGATCTCATCGTGCTGTGATAGTCAGTACACTTATTCCCACTATGTAGAATACGGAGCTTTGGCATGCTCAATATGGTCATATGAGCTTTGGTAATTTGATGACACTTCAATGTTGTCAGATGGTGGATGCTTTGCCTCTAGTTGATACTCTACCTCCCCATGCATGTGAGGGGTGTATATTGGGAAAAATGTGTTGCTTTGCTTTTAAGAATGATGGTGCAGTGTGTGCTGTCTAGAAACTGCAGTTAATATACTTTGATGTGTGTGCTCCTATGCAGACTAGAGCTCTCAATGGTCATTTGTATTTTGTCACTTTTATAGATAACTATTCTTGTTACACATGGGTGTATGGCCTCAAGGCAAAGTTAAATATATTTATGCACTTCGAACATTTGGCTGCTCATGTTTGGAGAGCAAAGGCTATTGTTTGTATGATCCTTGCATTCGAAAGTTTTTTGTGAGCAAAGATGTCATTTTTGCTGAAAATGTAGCCTATTCTCAGGATTAGTTTGAGATGCCAACCATCTAGGAGACTAATGATGTCTTTGAGGGTCTTTTGCCACTTGCATTGGGATTTGTGCCTACTTTAAATGCAGAAATAGATGAATTACAGCAAGCTGTTGTTGCTCCACTTGCCCCAGATCAGCCCTTGGTTGATCCTTTTTTGCCTCCGATAGTGGACCAAGCTGTTGAGCAAGAAAGGGCTGCTATAAATGCAGCAAAAACAGTCCTAAGATGGCTGTTACAAATCCTCCAAGAGAGTAAGACTGATGCTTCTGTGCCTGAACACACCAGAAAGGCTGCTAGATAGGCTGCTCATGATGCAATGGGAGATGTGTTTTATGGAAAATTTGGAAGTAGATGCTTTTTTTGATGAGCATGCATTCATGAGCTCACTTTTGAATGAGGATGAGCCTACTTCATTTGATGACAATAACATAATGTCTTATGGAGGGATTTCCATACTAACACTTATGACAGAGATTAGTGCATTGCCATAGTTGATGATATTGTTTTGTGCCTCAGTGCAGTTTAGCTTCTATATTGGGTTCTTCAAGAGAAATTCATGCGCCTTTGCCAAGGATTCCATCGTTCATTCTAGCCAGAGGGCATTCAGGTCCTAATTGACAATGTCTCTTGTTATAATGTATTCTAGTAGCCATTTTGGAACTCTGGCTGGAATGATGATGGCCTTGTTATAGGTGAAGAGGTGATGGAATACTTGTGCTATGATCCTGAGTTCTTTATCAATGATATGGTAGGATGTATATTGGTTGTAGGCCATGGAAGAGGGACTCCATTGCTACTAATGGTCCTTGGGATCTTGTTGTGTTGCTTCTTGGCAAGAAGGCTATTGGCACTAAATGGGTTTTTAAACTCAAATGCGAGGCTAATGGTTCAATTGATAGGTACAAGGCACACTTGGTTGCCAAAGGATATGCTCAGAAAAAAGGCACAAATTTTGAGGAGACTTTTGCTCCTACATCAAGCATGAGTATAGTGAGATGTGTTATTGCTATGGTTGCCCATTATGGATGTAGTTGTACATTACGACAACATTTCTTAATGGTGACCTTCATGAGAATGTCCATATATGACAACCTCTAGGATTTGTGGTTAAAGGCAAAGAGCACTTGGTTTGCAAGTTAAACAAGGTTGTATATGGCTTTATACAAACACCTTGTGCATGGTATTCGAAGATAGATGCTTATTTGAATAGCAAAGGGTTCAAGAACAATCCAATTGCTCCTACTCCATACATTAAGAATGAAGGGGGGGTGGGGGGGGGACTTGTTGGGCATCATTCTTTATGTAGATGATATGCTCCTCACTGGACTTGAAGAGGATAGAATTGCAAATTTTAAAGTTGAATTGAAAAATACATTTGCTATGTCAGATATGGGCCTCTTATATGGGGATTGAGTTCACCCAAAATTAGTATGGTATTTATTATCATGTCATAGTGACAGTGCATGGAAAATGAGATGATTGATGTTGCAATTTATAGCTAGGCTATTGGATGCCTTGTTTAGCTTTGGAATACATGCGTTGACATACAAATTGTAGTATCTTAGGTGAGCAAGTCTATACGTAGCCTAGGTATAGATCATTGGTAAGTGGTCAAGTAGATCTTTCATTCCTTGCAAGGTACTTAGATACATGGCTTGATACTGCCGCCGGGGGTGGGGGTGGGTTGGGGGGAGACTTGAAGCTATAGGCTTACAATGATTCAGATTGGTTTGGAGATTTAGATACTCGATAGTCTACTAGTGGATATTGTTTCTTTTTGGGCCGTTTATTCATTTCGTGGCTTAGTAACAAACAACCTATAGTGGCCACCTTGTCTTGTGAGATAGAGTATAGGGCAGCCTTCATAGCAACAATAAAATGTGCATGGTTGTGTAGATTGTTAGCTTATCTACATATTTTATCGGAGGGCATCCATTCTCTCCGATAGTTAAGAGTGCTATTGCAGTAGCATGAAATCCTTTGTTTCATACTCACACAAAACACATTGAGCTTCATTACATTATGTTAGAGAGGGATCTTATGCAAGAGAGATCAGCTTGATGTATGTTCCCACATGGGAAATGTTGTAGACATTTTTACCAAAGCTTTACCATGTGAGAAGTTTGAGGCTTTTCGCAAGACCTTGAAGTTATTACCCTTTGGTGATTGATGATCCTTGTATTCCATCACATTGGCATTGGAGGGGGATGTTAAACTTTGCTAATTTTGGGTAGTCCCCATGCCCAATGTAATTCATGTGGTGTCCGGACACTTAGTGTCAAAGTGTGGTGTGTCTTAGGACTTTGATGTGGTGACACTAGGCCCTAGAGTTAAGTTTATTTGACTCTAGTCAAGGTGTGGAAGGTTGGTTAGGTGAACCTTAGAGCTTGGTTGTACTTTCACTTTGCCATTATTACTTGAGCTAATACACTTTCTTCAGCTCACATTGTCAATGTCTACTATCTCTTGTTTCTATCTTCTTCATAGCCAATTGGTTTCTCACATCGGCAGCACTTGAACTACTCTTGGGAGAAGCATCCACTAGGCATTGAAGAGATGGAGGACGAGTGGATTTGATGGAGGGAGAAGATGAATAAAAGTGTGTGCGGATGAATGAAGTCTATGCTTTATTTTTGCAGGCACTAATCAGTCTAGGGTGGCACCCTAGAAGCCTTTTTTGAGGCTGCAAGTTTGAAACCAAATGGGAATTGAGGAAAAGAAATGCACTTAATGACTAGGGTTTCTCAACATTAGATATATCTCGAGGCTGTTTGTTGCATTTCGGGATCCATTAGAGTACAACACACTTTAAGCTCATACTTTGCGTCGGTCCTAGAGACACGGGAGTTCGGGGGTCAGTATTTCACCTTTGCATAGTGTGTTGCCGCATTGAGCATTGTATTTATTCATCATTCGTTCATTCATTATCTTCTTCAATGTTTGTTGTCTCTAAGTTGCCCTAACCCTAACTGTGTTTTGTATTAGTCTGTGCTTTCTTGTATGATTGTGTTTGTCATTTGTAGATGAGCATGTTTATGAAAATGAATCTTCTCATTCTTTTTGAGTGATAATTTGGCTAAATGCCTTTATAGACTTGATTCGTATGACCAACTTGTTGACAATGATGTTCGTCATGCTTTTTCAGCCAATGCTTCTATGTTAGACATTCATTTATGGCTTTTGAAGCTTGGGTACACCAATAATTGTGCATTGCTGAAGTTATACTCTTAAGATCATTATGCCAGATAATATGTTTTTTGATCTTTCCAAGATCACCGTGCCAAGTGTCATATTTGTAAAGGTTGTCCCCTCGGTAAGATGCATCACTTCTCTTTTCCAAAGGATGCTCAAGTAGGTACTTTGTCAATATTGCATCTCACTCACAGTAATATTGAGGTCATATGTGGACAACATCTATTAGAGGCTTCCATTGTTACCTCCATTGATGATTAGTCTAGATACACTTGAGTTTTTGGTTTCAGATCCAAGCTAGAAGTATTTACTTGCTTTAAAAATTTATTGTTTTGGTGGTGAACCAAAACAGCGCACACATTGAGGCCGTTAGCACCGATAGGAGGGTGAGTGTTTTCCCAAGCAACTTTTTGAATATATTGCATCCCGTTGCATCACTCGAAAGTGTACAATTTCTTACTCCCCTCAACAAAATGGAGTAGCAGAACATAAGACTTGGTCTTCTATGGAGATTGCTAGGGGCATGCTCAAGAGTAAGAACTTGCCTAATACATTTTGGTTGGTTGTAGGTATGTGTGCAGCTTATGTTTTGAACAAGTGCCCTATAAGTGCCTTGAAGACCATTACTCCCTTATGAGGCTTAGACAAGCTCTAGGCTCTCTATTGCTCACATAAGGACCTTTGGCTGTTTGGCATATGCTCTTGTGCCTTCTCAGAAAAGGCATAAGCTTGATGACAAGGCTGTCTGTTGCATCTTTACTGACTATGATGTGAAAGCAGAGGGTATATTTTGTTTCATCCTTCAACGAGCAAGGTTATCCTTTGAAAAGATGTTATCTTTGTTGAACATTTTACTTGTCATTTACTGGAGACTTCTATGTTTGCTAGATAGCTTTGACTCTCCTTTACATCAACGGTCAAAGAACTTTGGCCATTGCATGGAGTCTAGTTTTCCATGTCCATGCTAAGCATATTGATATGCACTATCGTTATGTTTGTGGGTGCATATCGGTAGGAGATATTCAGTTGGCATATGTATCCACTGATGATAACTTGGCATGTGTTTTTATGAAGGCTCTTCCTTGACCAAAGTTCTAGGCTTTTTGGTAATCCTTTACATCAACGGTCAAAGAGCTTTGGCCATTGCATGGAGTCTAGTTTTCCATGTCCATGCTAAGCATATTGATATGCACTATCGTTATGTTTGTGGGTGCATATCGGTAGGAGATATTCAGTTGGCATATGTATCCATTGATGATAACTTGGCATGTGTTTTTATGAAGGCTCTTCCTTGACCAAAGTTCTAGGCTTTTTGGTAATCTAGTTATAGGCTGCTATCTTCCTTTGGACGAACTTGTGCAACCATGTTGATATAGATTTTCTAAGGTTTGTTATGTTTTCCTAGATTTGTCAGCCCATATGATGGAGGGGTATTTGTTGGCTACCTCATGGGCTACTCAATGATACCCTTAGTCCCATGGTTTGGGCTCCCTAGCTAGAGTCTTGGCTTTGAGTGTTGCTTAGAACTATTAAGGTAGTTAAAACAACTAGCATAGCTAGGGCTAGGGTTTGCTTGGACACTTAATACAGTCACTCCTAGTGTTTTCTATTTAATGACCTTTTGTGCACTTTAGCACAATCAGTGTGGTTCATTAGTCATTTATCTTTGATTCATTAATTGGGTACACTCATTGATCTTTGTGATTGAGTATTCTTGTTCTTCATCTCTCTCTCTCACACACACACACACACACACACACACACACACACACACACACACACAATATTACTCCACACTTGGGTCAACAGACAAGTAGTGGCACTCAAGGAATCCTTGATCTCAAAGCCTCTATTTGGATAGCCACATGCTCCACTTGTGCTTGAAGGGTTCTAATTGTTTACTTCGGCTTTTCTTACTTGATTCATGGACCATTGGCTATGCTTCATTAATAAAGTATAGCTTGGAGATGCTACTTCTTGGGAAGGGGTGTTGGATCAAATTCTTGGATGCAAAAGGAAAGAAACGAAGAAAGTATAGGGTGACCTGCAGCACACAATTGCATGACCACAAGGTCGTGTACCCAAGGAAGCTAAATCCATATCTCTTGTTACCTGTAAAAGGTAGAAGTCATAGTTGTAGAGGATGAGGCTGACTGTAGATTTGCCTTGGAATTCGAGTTGTTCTTGTGCTCGTTGGTTCTTCTCATGGCATTAGTTGGCGACATGTCTTATTTACTTGCCTATGAGACACTTTCTCTCTTCCTGCAGCTTTTGTGTCTCCTCTTGAGCAATGAACCTCTTTGGAGAATCTCTTCTAGAATTGCCCTTCCCTTTTTTTAAACATCTGAGTCCTGAGGCTTGAAAATCTTTGATTAATTAGGTTGATCAGCCTTCTTTTGCCTCTCCAAGTTTTTGGTATATAGGGGCCACCTCCATTGCCCACCTTAAGGGATGCAGGTCTTTGTGCCTGCATATTAAAAGCCAAATCTGTTGACAAACTCAGGCACATTGAATGTGAGAAGGATACATAAGTAGCAGCTTAGTAAAGCATGTGCAAAATTGTGATGTGTACCTCTTCTGTCTCTGACTGAGTGATTCCCACTCTTTTCTTTGCTGCAACTTGTTTTGTGGTGGTGTGAAGTATTGAAGAATGGCAGAACATCACAGCCCAAGTGCTCACATGGTGGGCCTTCAAGTATGATTCCCAGCAGAGAGCAGCTTCACCTTGAAGACTCTTTTGTAAATGAAGAATCTTGAATCCTTTGTTCATCCCCAAGTACTCACATTGTGGGTCTTCAAGTATGACTCCCAAGAGAGATCTACTCTGTTGATAAGACTCTTCTGAATCTTGAATCCTGTGTTTGCTATATGGAAGTGAGGGCACTATTCACCTTCTTCCCAAAATTGTATATTTTGTGATGCTGGATCTAGCTCTATCGAACTTGAGGCTTCATTTGAAGAAATTCTAGCTCAGTTTTACATGAGCCTGAAGTTTTGTATGATGATGCCTAAGCTTGGGCAACTCTAGCTTAGTGTCACATAGGCACAGGAAACCTCTAGCAATTGCCATCAACTTGAGGTTGGGAATTTATCTAGCTTAATCACATTTGAGCTTGCATATCAGTACCTTTTTCATCAAGGTTCAAGTTGCATTTTAGTTTTGGATGGTGCTTCCACTTTTCCATAATCCAAGTTAAATCTCTTGAAAATTGGAGTAATAGTTCTTGTACAAGAAAGTGGTGGTGATAAGTATTCTCAATTGCTTGTATAGAACTGATGTGACTGTCTAGAATACTTCACGGACTAACATCATGGCTTCCCTCAATCATGCTTTGGTTCGGGCTTTATAAGAATTATAGAGAGGAGAGGATGAAAGTCAGCCTTCATAAGGAACATGACTGTGATTATGGATATCTGTTGCCTTGTCTGCAGATTTTTGGCTAAGTTTTGTATCTTGTAATCGCCTGTTGAAGTTATCCTTATAAAGAATAATGCTAGATTCAGTCTTCTTGTTCTTATTGTGCACTATACTTTTTTCTTTTAAGTCCTTACAAAATTTTAGAGCTGTATTCAATAGCTGAGGGATCCTTAATGATTATAGGAACACAATGCTAATTTATGCTTATTTTGTCTGGAATCAGATTTGGCTTTAAGATGTTGCTATCCCAACTCAGTGCATGCTTATTCCAAGAGTTTATGCTCAGTCAAGATAAAAGGTGGCGTGAACGTACCTGAAAGTGTAGCATCACCCACATTTGATGGACTCGCAATTGCAACATGCTGTCACCATCTTTGCCAGTGGAAATCTTATGTCAGTAGGTATTTCTGCCTCTTTCAGTGCTGCAAAATCCTGTAGGACTGGTTCAAACCAGGCCTTCCAGTGATGGAACACATTCCTGACAGGACTCAACATACTATGCCATTGTGTCTTATTGTTTGCTTTTGGCAAAAACATCGAGACAATCTTTACATATTTTTCTGTTGTCAAAATCAGACATAGCGAGGTGTTCAAAATCAGACATAGTGAGGTGTTCAAGATCTGAATCAAGATATTTTGAGTGATCTTTGCATGGTAGGCATCACCATATGTTGACCCTGGTGCTTATTAGACTATTGAAGGGGAAACAATTTCTTAGCCAAAGAGGGACATTATGATCCCATACAAGTTAGGAGAAAATAATATATGATGTTCCAAGCCTTCCAGAAGGCCTCCCATTCCATTCATGTGGCTTTACTGTGTTTTGCCCGTTTTTGATGGGTGATGAGAGTGCGATTATCGATATCATTTAGATGCTGCTAATGGTCTGAGCTCCGTTGACTGTCTCTATGAAAGGTCTGACCACATTAACTTTTCAAATTTGCATGTGCCATGCTTGCTATGAGTGTTCATGTGTGTCATGGGATTGCTGAGGTGTCCTTATTTTGCTGGCTACTTGACTGTGCCTCTGAGGTTGCAGCCCAGGGTTTGAACTGTCACACACAATGAACTCACTTACTAGCTCAAACCACTTAGCCTACAACCTCATTGACAAGGCATCCTTATTTTGTATGATGTATGCTGAGTCCTGATTGATTATGCGAGCCATGCTTGTTATTATTAGGGCTCACTATGACTTTGTGTTTTGAAAAATCTTTACATTTGTTGAAAAGAAAAGGTTGAGAAAAAGCTTCAAATATCATTCAGGGTGCCGTTAATTTATGGGTCGAGTTATTGAACTCATGGCTTTGAATAAAGAAATCCCCATGAACATCACAATGTTGTTCCCTTTCCAGGTTATGAAGTAGGTTGTTTCCATCATTCCATCCTGTTGCCATAGGAGCATAAAGAAATACTCGAACACAGAATACAAACACAATCATATGACAAAGTAGAGATTGATAAGAGAACTAAGTAGGTTTAGGGTAACTCAGAGACAATGAACATTGAAGATGAATGAATAAATACAATACTCAATGTAGTAAACACCCTATGTAAGGTGAATACGGAACCTCAAACTCTTTTTCTTTGAAGGACCGAGACAAAGGGTATGAGTTGGAGAGTGTATCTGTGAGAGTGCACAATAGAAAAAGGAACATGAATACAGAGAGGAGATAGCAGGAAGATGAAGGAAGAAAGAAATCTACACAGATTGAAATAAATGCTGAATACAAATGGAAGGACTGATCAGTCCCTGCACACACCCCAAGGCATTGGTGAGGGCACTGGATCTGGCTGGAAATGATGAAGACAGCAGTAACACCAGAGATGGAGGAGTATACCCGAAGTCGGAGGAGCAACTTGCAAAAGATGATCTGCCCCAGCCAAAGTGCCTGCTATAAATAACAGAAAACATGTCAAACTGGCCAACCTGATGCTAACTGACCAGCTGCCAGCTGGCTGACTGCATTAAAGTCGGCAGCATATAAAAATGCCAAAAAAATCAGTTTGACATGGAATAAAAATCTGGGGAGACTGGTCTGATAGGGTGGCGTGGGTTGGGAAATGCAGAATGCTCAAGATACTCCAGAAATACACACTAAAAAGCCAGAACTGCCACATCTCCATCAAACTCTGATAGGAGCTCACAACTAGGAGAGGACAGATTGACATGCCCAACAATCTCATGTGATGAAGCATAGAAGCATTGGGTAAAGGCTTCATGAAGAGATTTGCTGCATTATCCTTAGGAGGACAGTAGGCCACTGCTAACTCAGAATCCATGATCCACTCTCAAACATAGTGGTATTGAACCTTGATGTGCTTTGTGCAAGCATGAAACACTAGGTTCTTCGCTAGAGCAAGGGCACTCTAGTTGTCCATGTGTAACTTGGTAGGTTCTGTCTATGAAAAGAGAATCTCCACCAACAAGCGATGGAGCCAAACTGCCTCCATAGCTTTAGAACAAAGGGCACGATACTCAGCCTCTATAGATGAAAGGGCCATAGTAGGTTGCTTCTTACTGCTCCAAGCAATAGCTCTGTGTCCAAGGGAGAAGGCATATCTAGTAGTGGATTGTCTTGAATCCACATCACGTGCTTAATCGGAGTCAGTCCATCTAAAAAGAGTGGCCCCCTCTCCATACATGATCCTATCGGATCGAGTTCCTTGTAGGTAGTGCAGAATGTGTAAAGTGGCTCACTAGTGAGCATGAGTAGGAGTCTTTATGAAAGAAAAAAACAAAGCCACCACAAAAGAGATGTTGGCCGGCCAAGTGTGGATGAGCTAGATCAAAGAGCCAACTAGGCGCATGTAATGGGTGGCATCACTAAGGGGATCTCTTGATGCCATTAGCTTGGACTCTAGATCCATGGAGCAAGAAATAGGTTGACACTTGGCCATACCAAACTTTAAAAGAAGCTTGGAGATGTACCTGTCCTAGAAAGTAAAACTGCCTTGTTCCATTTGATAGATCTCCAATCCAAGGAAGAAGTGTAGGATCCCAAGATTCGTCATGTTGAATTCCTGGCTCAATATCTGCCGATTATAATCAACCTCCTATGTGCTGCTCCCTATGAGAATGAGATCATTAACATGTAAGATGACCAAGACACACTCGTCCTTTGCAACCTTGCAATAAAGGTTGGGATCATAATCTGATTGATGGAAGCCATTGTCCAAGAAGAATCGATCAGTCCACAGATACCAAACCCTAGGAGATTGCTTCAGGCCATAGAGGGCCTTTTGCAACTTGTAAATGTCCTTCTTCCCTTGCTTAAGAAAACTAAGAGGCTGTGAGACATAAATCTTCTTCACCAAGATACTCCTCAAAAAGGTTGACTTCACATCCATTTGATAAATTGGCTAATGGTGATGGTGGCTAAAGCCAAAATAGCTCGAATAGTGGACATCCGAGTTGTGAGTGCAAGAGTCTCAAAGTAATCGAAACTTGCTTGTCGAGAGACACTTCACACCAATCACCTTGTGCTTCTTTGAACGAGGAATCAACTCCCAAGTTTGGTTCCGTTCAATAAAATCGAGCTCAACCTACATAGTATTGTGTTGGGCTCGTTGTCTTGAAGAATCGGTGATATAAGGGCATAGTTCATGTAAAGTGAACTATCTTGTCGGGCTTGAAGTCTAGTTGACGTGCATGGGCTAAGAGGCATCTCAGAGAACTGGGTAATCCTTGAATCTTGCATGATCTGTTGATATCATTGAGGGATGGTGATAGGCTTATCCTGCTGCGAGGGAGACCAAGAAGCCTTCGATACTTATAAAAGCACCAGTCTATGGAAGGGACTCCCCCTCCTTAAGGGAAGGTGGATCCTTCTCACCCAAGGAAGAAGACTCTCTCTGATGGTTCAATCTCCCTACCCCCTCAAGGAAATCTAAGGATATGGGGAAGGGGTAGTAATACTCAATGACGAAGTTGTAGATGAAGGAGCCGTCAAGGGTGGAAGGGAAAAATGTGAGGGAGAAGGGGAAGGAGTCGTAGACGAATGAGTGCCAAGTGGTAACCTGGAAGGAAGGGGATGAGCTGATGGTTTTTTTTTGGGGGGGGGGGGGGGGGGGGATGGTTAGTCGAAGATGAAGAACCACTTGTAATAGAAGAACCATCAAGCGGATTGGAGGCTACAACCTCATTGAAGATCACATCCTTGCTTACTTCAATCCCTCAAGTTGCCGGATCGTAGAGCCTATAGCCCTTCGTGGTCATATTATAACTGGGGAAGATAAGTTTCTTCGAGTTGGAATTGAGTTTGCTCAGTTTTTCTTCTTGTCTACATGGTTATATGTCTCGGATGCGAAAGTGGAAAATTGAAGGCTTCCTCTCAAAGAAAGCTTGGTAGGGAGTCATATTGTTCAATGTCGAAGTAGGGGACTTGTTGTAGATATATACCATAGTAGCCACCACTACCTCATCCCATAAGGAATGGGAAAGGTCCTTGCGATCCAAGATCAATTGGGCCATCTCAAGCATGGTCCAATTGGCATGCTCCACCACACCATTTTCAGATGGTGTGTTTGGATGGGAATATTCTACCGGAACATCATGGTCCTTGCAAAACTCAAAAAATAGGCTAGAATGAAACTCACTATCACAATTTGCTCGGACATTGCTCGGACACTGCAAACTTTGAAGGAGGTTTGTTTCTCCGCAAACACTTTTCACTTGCAGAAGCGAGAGTACGCCTCGCTCTTGTACTCCAAGAAATAGGGCCACACATAATGACTAAAGTTGTCAACAATCAGCATAATGTATGTGGCCAGTGGCCTTCCCAAGGGAGGCTGTGCCCATTGGTTCGCAAAGGTCAGTGTGAACTAACGCAAGAGGAGTGGATGCCCTCCAAGTAGCAACTAGTGGATGAGGCTACCTATGCTGCTTGGAAGAGACCCCACTATCCATGAGCCAAGGCTTCACCTTAGAAGAAGAAGCAAGAGCCGTATCCTCCATATCAAACAAGTTACAAAGGTAGACTCTGTAGTAGTGGGTGTGGCCTTGGAATCCTTGGACCCCTCCTTAGGCTTCAAATGGGGATACTTTTGCCAGCACTTCTCCTTAGAACTAGTGTCCATTGCCCTTTCCATAGTGTGGCACTTAGACTTCTTCTTCACATCCTTTGAATCATCCTTCTTGTCCTACTATTTCTTAGCCTTGAGCTTCCCCTTTTTCTTCTTGCCCTTGGAACCTGTAGTAAAAGCATGTGTGGACATGGATCCACTAGTCCCATCTCTTTGAGGCATTGATCATGCTCCAAGATAAGCAGTGAAAGCTCCTCCCAAAGAAGCGTATCTTGGGTCCTCCATGTTGGAAGGTTGGTGCAGAAACCATCATACTTACGAGATGGAAATGGAGTCAGTAGAATCATCACCACATCTTCTGAAGATATCATCCTCCCAAGGGATGCAAGCTCGTCCTCCAGGTTGTTGATGGAGAGTCATCAACAGTGAACATTCGAAGCTTCTTCTCTAAGGAGATCCTATGGGCAAACATCTTTTGATGTTAAAGAGATGCAACCTTCTTTCACACTTCCCAGAGTCTTCAATTAGCGAACATGAACCAAGAAAAAATCTTGTAAATGCATAAAGAGGAAGGATCAGGCTCCATAGTTTGGCGGATCCTAGAGGGCTGCATGATTCATTGATGTCTCATGTGCGGGATGTTCCACATGCTGGGGAATTGGGAGAGAAATAAACTCCCAAATGTCCAAGGTGTCGAGAATGTACTCCACCTTACATGACCAAAGAGAATAGTTGGAACCATCCAACTTGTCTTCTTTGGGCAAAGAAGGAAGCACTGATAGTTGTACAGTGTGTGCCATGTAAGGCGTCTTCATGTTGGTAGATCAAGCCTTATTGGAAACATGGAGGGAGGGAGGAGGAGAGTCTGAACAACGAGAAGTCAAATGGGGACTTGGATGACCGATAATCTTGTCATCTCTTAGAGGAATGATGAGAGACCTCATCCTCTAAGTCAATAAAGCCGAAAAATTGGTGATGGGACATGTTTGAATCTTGCAAACACCCAGAAAACCTGGGTTTTGATGGTCAACAGCATCAAATAGTAGGAAGTCAGCTATAGTCGGGATATAGATGTGCTACTTGTACAAGAAAAGCTATCACTTGCACCTAGAATAAGTCGCCTACAATCAGGGACTGTCGTCAGTCACAAACGGTAATCAAGAAATAGCAAAACGTGTGTTTTGGTAGTGAGATGCTGTTGCCAGAAGGAGGCAGCTGTGGCTTGGGCAGCAGATGGTGTCACCTGCAGCCAGATGCTGTTGCATGGTCCCAAGAAAGCTGCGTTTGCAGGGATTTGAAAGTGGTCATGTAGCAATCTTGGGTGATCTCTGTGATGAAAATCAGCTCTGTGATCTCTTGTTAGGCGGTGATAACATGTGAGAGTGTGCAACGGAAGAAGGAACACGAAAACAGAGAGAGGGAGACAGCAAGAAGATGAAGGAAGAAAGAAATCTGCATTGTTTGAAATAAATGCTGAATACAAATGGAAGGACTGGTCAATCCCTGCACACAGCTTGAAGCGTTATTGAGGGCACCAGATCCAGTTGCAAATGATGACGGCAGCAATAGTAGCACTGAAGACAGAGGAGTATACCCGAAGTTGGAGGAGTGGGCTGTAAAAGATGATCTGCCCTAGCCAAAGTGCTTGCTTTAAATAACTGAAAACATGCCAAAGTGGCCGACCTGATTTAAATAGCTGAAAACCTGCTAAACTGGCTGACTAGCTGCCAGCCAGCCGATGCAGTCGGCAGTATATAAATATGCCAAAAAAATTGGCTGACGTGGGAGAAACATTCAAGGAGACAGAAGGGCAATGTCCGACTGGGTGGCATAGGCTGGGAAATGTAGAAAATGCTCAAGAAACTTGAGAAATGCACACTAAAATGCTAGAGGTCCCATGTTTCCATCAGACTTTGATAGGAGCTCACAAGCGAGAGATGACAGACTGACAATACTAAAAGTGGTAGGCTAACAATACGGTACTCTGTATGGATCCCAAAATGCTGTAGATAGCCTCCAAATGTCTACGGTAGCAACAAATGCAGATGTGGAGAGTTTGGATCAAGCTGAACACATTACTGGTAGGTTGAGGAAGAGTGGGCAGCAGATGGAAGATGAAGCTGATGATGCAAGGTTGCTGTAACTGCAAAACGTAGCCTCCTCCTGCCTAAATTAGGGCTAGCAACTACTCAAATGATGATGTCAATAATTTGCCATGTCCTTATAGCAATAGATGCAGCCTTTAGGGCTGGCGACTACAAGCTGGATGCAAGGACATGGTGCAGAGAAGGTGCTCAACAAACGCAACAATCAAGCTGAGTGGATTGGTCACTCCAAGGGGATGGAAGCTGGTTGCACCACGAATTGAGGTATTTGCCAATGGAGGGGTGTAGACAGTAGTGGATGACATAGCAACAAGAAACATCCAAAACGTTTAGAAACGAAACATCAGAAACGTGTTTCATAAGTTTCTTTCAAGAGGGGGTAAAATAAGAAACGCATGTTTTTTTAACAAGGATTTTTAATAGTTTTACTAGGGAAAGAGGTTTTAAACCTCTATGGAACTCTCTCTTAAACAAAGAATGGCCAATTAAGCTTGAGTGATATAGAGTCAATTGAGAACAACACACTATATGTTACATATCCATGATCCATTATTAACTTGTCACTTATATCAAAGTAAGTCATTGGACAAGCTATACTATGGTTTAGAACTCAAACATTATGATTTATACATATTATACAAAGAAAATTGAAATTAACATGTAAATAGTCTATCTACATTATGGATTGAGTCAAGTCGCAACATCATGATTCTCATTTCAAAACAAACTAACAAAATGTCAAAATCAAGAATGAATCGTAATATATCATAAATAACTCATAAATGAGACTAAAGTCGCATAATATTCAACGCTTAAGATAAGAAAGATACTAGATTGACAAAGTCCAATAACTAAACAAAATCACAAAAAAATTAGTCTCTCATCCAAAATCTTGAGCCCTCGCGAGTCATTACAGATCGCCATCATCATGTTTATGTCCAATACTTTTTGTCAAAAAAACCATGTTTTAGGTTCCAACTCACCCAAAAAGAAAGAAAGAAAAACGCCCACGTTTTTTAGAAACGTTTCGTACTTTAAGAAACGTTTTGTAAGTTTCAAATTCAAAGAAACGCGTTTCTTAGCTGCTATGGTGGATGATGGCATCAATTGATGGAGAAATCTACAAAACAAGATGGATTGAGTGGTGGGCAGCGTGTCTATTTATAGATGAGTGGATCCTCCTAAGTCAGGGTTTGGCATGTGGGACATATATATTCTCTAGTAAAGCGACGATTTAAAGTTTTGGTAGTAAATGTGATTTGGGGATATAATAAAGAGCTAATTAAACTATAATGCATTTTTTAGCTCGACACCCTCTTTCTCAGGGCTAAAATTGGAACCATGAAAGGATTGCAAAGCATAGCTCAATCCATAGTCATCTCAAGGCAAAGCCTGATTATCTAACAAGTTATACGTCAGGTAACATTAGAACTCAACCCGTCACGTCACAAGCTGCCTCCTGCTCCTTCTGATCGCGTCCATCACAGCTCGATTGTGCCATCGTCAGCGCCCGGTTTGCCAACTCACTCCCCCTTGGTGCCCTCCCCCCCCCCCCGAACACACACACACTCCGAGTGCCCCCCGCCCCGATGGTTCGTGATTGTGCCCTCTCCCCCCCGACATTTCGCCTCTGCCTCGACCTTTCGCCCTATCCCGTTGTCTTTTCCCTCCGCCCTGACATTTTGCCCTGTCCCGCTCCATCATTTCGCCTTGTCCCCCCGGACATCTCGCCCAGTCCCAATCCAAAGGATTCGGCCCTGTCTCTCCCCCCACTCCAACAGATTCGGCCGCCCTATCTCCCGGCCCCCCCTCAGGTAGCACCGCAACGTGATTGGTAGTTCCCTCTATCTGCAGCAACTTTCCCCCCTCAGGTAGCACCGCAATGGGATTGGTAGTTCTCTTAGAAGGGACGTGCAATGGAACCTCTAGTCAGACACCGCCGCACTCAGCGAGTGCTCCCCAATCAAACACCTTGCGCGTCGTCCTCTCTGAGGAGCAGCTCTTAGCCGTCCGAGCTAAGGAGCTGGAGCTAAAAGAAACAACGATTTATGGTCAGGTAGTAGGACATTTCCCAGCCAAGGCCCAGCTTTGGGGCTAGCTTCACTCCACGCTGTGCATTGGCATAGTGTAGATCATGGAGGCGGTCCTAATGGGCCAAGTGATCTTTATGGTCCGGCTTAGTTCGGCAGATGCAGCTCGCGAGTTACTTACCAGTTCACCATACGTGTCCACGAAGGGGGTCATATATATGGTTCCTTGGTACAGTGGCTTTATTGTGGAGACATTTTCACTCCACAATAGGTTTCTGCGGCACCCGGTCACCCTTCTTTTTCCCAGCCTGACGATAGAGTATCGCCAGCTGTTGGAAGACTTTGATTGGCTCTTCGGCACCGTCCTTTTCGCGTCTTTCGCGGATGCAATGATAGCAGCAGGAGTCCCAAAGGTACGGGTGGCAGTGAAAGAGGTCAAGAATATTCCATAGCTCTTAGAGATTGAGGTAGGCGGGCACTCCTTTAGGTAGCAGGTCATTGTGACTGGGCAATCAGGCAGTAGTGTGCACGTGTTTTAGAGCCAAGGAGGCTTTGTCGACAGGCCCATAGGTGGATGTTGATGGCTTCACACGAGTGGAGAGACAACAGAGAGGGAGACGACGGGGAGGCGTAGCCAGCCCCTCAGCCTAGCCTCGTCAGTAGGGAGCAGGGGGCGAGCGACGCCCCCTCGACAGAGCACTCCACAGCCCCCCTGCTCATCCCACTCGGCAAGACCGCAGCCCCCAACATCCACCACCCGCTCCACAGACTACCTCACCTGAGATCCCATAGCCCCCACATCCATTTTCCCCCCACATCCCATGAAACCAGGGCTAAAATTGGAACCATGAAAGGATTGCAAAGCATAGCTCAATCCATAGTCATCTCAAGGTAAAGCCTGATTATCTAGCAAGTTATACGTCAGGTAACATTAGAACTCAACCCGTCACGCCACAAGCTGCCTCCTGCTCCGTTTGATCGCATCCATCACAGCTCGATTGTGCCATCGTCAGCGCCCGGTTTGCCAACTCGCTCCCCCTTGGCGCCCCCCCCTCCCCCCCCCCCCCCCCCCCCCCCCCCCCCCAAACACACACACACTCCGAGTGCCCCCGCCCCGACGGTTCGTAATTGTGCCCTCTCCCCCCCGACATTTCGCCTCTGCCTCGACCTTTCGCCCTATCCCGTTGTCTTTTCCCTCTGCCCTGACATTTTGCCCTGTCCCGCTCCATCATTTCGCCTTGTCTCCCCGAACATCTCGCCCAGTCCCGATCCAAAGGATTCGGCCCTGTCTCTCCCCCCACTCCAACAGATTCGGCCGCCCTATCTCCCGGCCCCCCCTCAGGTAGCACCGCAATGTGATTGGTAGTTCCCTCTATCTGCAACAACTTTCCCCCCTCAGGTAGCACCGCGATGTGATTGGTAGTTCTCTTAGAAGGGACGTGCAATGGAACCTCTAGTCAAACACCGCCGCACTCAGCGAGTGCTCCCCAGTCAAACACCTTGCGCGTCGTCCTCTCTGAGGAGCAGCTCTTAGCCGTCCGAGCTAAGGAGCTGGAGCTAAAAGAAACAACGATTTATGGTCAGGTAGTAGGACATTTCCCAGCCAAGGCTCAGCTTCGGGGCTAGCTTCACTCCACGCTGCGCATTGGCATAGTGTAGATCATGGAGGCGGTCCTAATGGGCCAAGTGATCTTTATGGTCCGGCTTAGTTCGGCAGATGCAGCTTGCGAGTTACTTACCAGTTCACCATATGTGTCCACGAAGGGGGTCATATATATGGTTCCTTGGTACAGTGGCTTTATTGTGGAGACATTTTCACTCCACAATAGGTTTCTGCAGCACCCGGTCACCCTTCTTTTTCCCAGCCTAACGATAGAGTATCGCCAGCTGTTGGAAGACTTGGATCGGCTCTTCGGCACTGTCCTTTCCGCGTCTTTCGCGGATGCAATGATAGCAGCAGGAGTCCCAAAGGTACGGGTGGCAGTGAAAGAGATCAAGAATATTCCACAGCTCTTAGAGATTGAGGCAGGCGGGCACTCCTTTAGGCAGCAGGTCATTGTGACTGGGCAATCAGGCAGTAGTGTGCACGTGTTTCAGAGCCAAGGAGGCTTTGTCGACAGGCCTACAGGTGGATGTTGATGGCTTCACACGAGTCGAGAGACAACAGAGAGGGAGACGACGGGGGGGCGTAGCCAGCCCCTCAGGCCTAGCCTCGTCAGTAGGGAGCAGGGGGCGAGCAACGCCCCCTCGGCAGAGCACTCCACAGCCCCCCTGCTCATCCCACCCGGCAAGACCGCAGCCCCCAACATCCACCACCCGCTCCACAGACTACCTCACCTGAGATCCCACAGCCCCCACATCCCATGAAAACAACACCCCCCCCCCCCCCCCCCCCCCCCCCCAACTGACCCTGGCCTAGAGCCCCCCTTACTAGGGCCACTAGCCTCCCCCCACACCCATCATGCACCTCCGTCCATCCCACCATCCCTCTATCCTCTTCCCCCCCACCACCTCCCCTTCTGAGCACCCCCCCACCCCCCCCCGCCCCCCTGATCCTCACCCGGTTCAGGTGATCTCTCCCAGACCCACCTCCCCTCCTCCCACAAGAGGTGATGAGCCACACACGCCTACATCCTCTTCGCACGAGCAATCCCCCCTCTGTCACACAACCACCAGCTCATCCGCCCGTCACACTTTCCTGAGACAAGCATAGTTGTTGCCACAGGAGTTCTTTTGCAGTGGCCCATGGTCCTATTGTTAGAAGTGGTGTAGCAATGGAAGCATAAACAACATGCTGAAATAAATTGCTGAAACACAAGACAAGAGAAACAATAAACACAAATACAAATGAGAACTCAGATGTATGCCCGGGAAACAGAATCCATATCGAACACAAGACAACAACATACAACAGTGAGTCATTGGTTGTGTGGGCACCTTGGCACCGGCTTCTCTCTCCTTAGAAGAATCCATAAATGATGGCTGAAGTACAGAAGAGGAGGAGGAGCCCCTACAATATATATGCGTAAAATGGGGGAAGCAATAAATGCAGTCGGCCAGCATTAAATGCTTCCTAGCCCTAAAAAGGGCACCAGAAAATGCCAAATAAATACTATATAAAATGTTGTAGCCTATGCAACACAGACTCACACCTGAGCTGATTAATCTACTAACACCCTCTCTCAGATCAGGGGTGATCTGATACAATACAATAGTACAATGATAGGGAATCATAAACTATACAACATAGAACCACCAGAAGAACCATGGATATCCAAGTAGTGAGTGGCTAGCCCACCACCAAGATGCCTTGGAGAGTATCTGACGTCGATGTCAATCATAATAGCACTACCTGAAAATAGAGAAGAATCATAGCAACTCTCTATGTTATGTCACCTATGTCACTCAGGACATACAAGACCAATCTGCCAAACATGTCTTTGAACATGTGACCCTGGAATCCTCGCCTTCAGCCAAAACCGTCAAAGTGTCCCCTCACGTAGGCTCCAGATGAAAAACCTCCCACTCTCTATCAAGGAACCAGCCCATCATGAATCTGGATGTCAATCCTAGCTCCAGGATTTGTACCTGCCAGACTTCGGTTGTGCGTCAGGGATGTCCCTCTCTGGATCTTGTGCATCTGTATAGACGTATAGATGAGGCACAACTGCCTCATCTCGCCACCCTCTCACACTCCCTCTTTGGCACTGGAGAGGCGTGAGGGATGTCCGCATCACCACCACTAGAAAGCAACTGAGGAAGGGGCCACTAAGCCCTTCCCACAATCCGAAGAAGAGGATCCCTTCCGTGCCTTGGACTTCGCCTTGGCTGGAGGATCGAAATCTGAATCTGAGGTAGATGATGACTCGTCGGAGGACTCCGCATCTCGCTTCGTCTTCTGCTCCTTTTTTCTTCCTGGAAGTCGCTAACTCTTTGTAGTCCTTCCACCATGAGGGCCGTTACTCTCTATGGCCAGCTTAAGCAACTAAAGTTTGAATCCGAAGTTACGATTCAATCCTTCCTACTTCGTGTTACCCAACTCCAGGACCAGCTTCGCGCTATGCAGTCTGCCCTATCAAAGGCACATCTTGTTGGTACGATACTCTACAAGCTTCCTTGGGAGTTTGATGTCGTGGCGAATGCTTTACGGGCACAAACATCTACGACTCTTGTCAGTTTTCTTCACATGTCCTCCATGCTACTTGAGCATGAGGCTACTTTGCGACTACAAGGGAGGCTTCCATCACATTATGGAGGTTCAGGTGAGGCTCTTGCAGCTTTAGAGGGGTTCAAAGATGAAGACGTTGAAGGCCTTGTCATTAGTGGATGTGCATGGAGGAGCCATCTTGAGAGGATGTAGAAAAGAAGTAGAGAAAAGAAAGGATTGGGAGAGGGAACACAGCCAAACCACGAGCGCAGATTGCAAAAACCAAGAGTTCACATGTAGTATAACCCAAAAGCTGATCAAAATAAGCAAAAGTCTGCTGCACAAAGTAAAAAAATCAGTCAAAAACTGGCAAAAACAGCAAAAACGGCCTGATGATATAAGCGCCCAACCAGGAGGACGTGCAGAAACACCAAAATGCAGGTTGAAATGGATGCGCAGGCTGTACAGATGCTGACGTCAGCAAAAAACGCAGGCAAAACTAGTTGCCTGATTGGAGCAGCAGCTGCCTGATCAACAAGAGGGAAACAATGAAATCAGCAATAAAACACAACAGAAACACAAATCCTGAAAACTGATACCATGTTAGAAGTGGTGCAGCAATGGAAGCATAAACAACATGCTGAAATAAACTGTTGAAACACAAGACGAGAGAAAGAATAAACACAAATATAGATGAGAACTCAGATGTATGCCCGGGAAACGGAATCCATATCGAACACAAGACAACAACATACAACAGTGAGTCATTGGTTGTGTGGGCACCCTGGCACTGGCTCTTCTCTCCTCAGAAGAATCCACAAATGATGACTGAAGTACAGAAGAGGAGGAGGAGCCCCTACAATATAGAGGTATAAAATGGGGGGAGCAATAAATGCAGTCGGCCAACATTAAATGCTCCCTAGCCCTAAAGAGGGCACTAGAAAATGCTAAATAAATACTACATAAAATGCTGTAGCCTTTGAAGCACAGACTCACACTTGAGCTGACTAATTTGCTAACACCTACATGAGAGTTGCGGAGCGCAAAGAGTTTCCACTAGCGCTAGAGGTGGGGATCTTTGTGGTTCGTACGTCAAGGAGGGGCAAGGTCCATCTACTAGTACCACTAGATGGACCAAACTAGGCCTTTTTTATTCAGTCCTCTCACTCAGGGGAGTCCCAGTGGATGGGAGAAGAAGGAATGGCACTGTTTGCACAGCAGTGGCCTGGCTGCATGATAGACATTAACTGGTGGGCTGGTGCCGAGGTCCCACACTTGACTATCATCTTTCGAGCCCCTTCACAGTGGAGAGCTCTGAGGGATATGATCGAGTGGCCCCTGGCACAGGCGGCCCAATTCTACCAGCGTACAGAGTCACGAATCTCAGCATGGCTGATAGATACATTGATAGTACCACCTGGAGCATCTATCACCCCTATGGTCCAGCCGAGGGCCATCGTGGGGGACTGGAGCTCACCATCCAGATCGGCGGCAAAGGCTACTTGCATGCCTCATAGTTTCTTCTTCTCATTAGCAGCCTCCACCGAACAGATGCGTATTTGGTCAGTCACAGGTTTCCCCATGAGCCTACACCTTGCATCTTGGAATGTGAATAGTCTCCACTATAGTGGGGCACGTGGTTCTAGGAAGTTGATTGTTCAGTAGGAGCTGCAGCCTGCCCTTGCCGGACGGATTGGCATCTTATTGCTACAGGAGCACAAGCTTACCCCCACCCAGGCCTAGCGGGTAGGGAAGGTACTTTCGAGCAGCTTGCACACCTACTGGGAGCATGCCATAGGTGCCCACGGTAGGAGCGGAGGCATATGCACCTCTATTGGCTCGAGTCTCACCGCCTGTGTGCGAGACCACGGGACGATAGTGGCAGGGAGGGTTCTATGGATCATATTGGATATTGGGAACTCGTGCATTAGAGTCCTCAATGTCTATGCCCCTACGGAGGTTAGGGCACGCAGCAGGTTGTGGGTGGAGATCACAGATGGATTCCCAGAGGTGGACTCCTGGATCATTGGAGGAGACTTTAACAACCTGGAGGCTTTTGGAGGACCAACAAGGCAGAGGTAGAAACTACGAAGGCATGGTTGGGGAGGAGCAGGAGGCATGGGAGGTCTTTCTGCTGGCAGTAGGAGCACGCGATGCCTGGAAAGACCCTGCCTTCCATGGGAGGGAGAGGTCATTGGACTTCTCTTGGGGATACAGGCGGCTAGGTGGAGTCTTGTTGGAGCGGTTTGACTGGTTTTATGTGGGAGAGTGGGGAGGCTCTCGTGGAGGCTAGATTGAGTAGTTGGCTGGCACCACGTTGTCCGATCATTGCCCGGTTCTCCTGACACTTGATCCCCTAGCATCCGCCCTAGACACACAATCCTGTCAGATCCATGACTCGATCTATAGGAGGGAGGAGGTGACGAGACAGATAGAGCAGATTTGGACCAGAGATTGGGACAGGAGGGACCGGATTGCAAAGGAGGTTGCAGAGGTCCTAGCTGAGTCGAGTAGAATCTGCGAAGAGGCACCCATACAGGCCAAGTAGCAAAGCTGGGAGGAGAAGAGAGCACTCTGGCGGGATCTTGCAGCCACGCAGAGACTATTACAGGAGGCACCAAGGGATCCCAACCTCCATGCATAGGAGGTGCGAGCGCGAGCAGCCATTGCTGGCCTTGAGGACATGCGCTTGGAGTTCTCTTTCGGCAACTTAGCAGTCTTCTGGGTGCGGAAGGGGGACACGATGTGCAGGGAGTTCTTCTAGGTGTACCAGTCTCACATCGCAAGAGAGCAGATACACAGCCTTCGAGATCAGTATGGGAGGACTCGTTCTAGCCTGGACGAGGTGATGGAGATTGCCATCGACTACTACAAGTGCCTCTTCCAGCAGGAGACAGCCTCAACTAAAGGACAATGTTGTAGACAACAGGTCTGGGATCATATCCCGTCCCTCATCACAGAGGAGATGGGACGCTCCCTCCTAGCCCCCTTCACAGAGAAGGAACTAGAGGAGGCTTTCCATACACAGGACGGGCAGAAATGCTCAAGAGAGGATAGCCTTTCCAAGGCCTTCTTTACTATCTATTGGGAAAGTGGTGAAGGACCCCCTACTGATGGCTTTCTAGGAGATCTTCAATTCAGGACAGATGCCAGGGAATCTTGCGGCAGGCCTCATTAGTCTTCTTCCCAAAGGGGGAGACTGGTTGGAGCTTTCCCAGTGGAGACCGATCACCTTATTGTCAGTGGCCTATAAGGCATTGGCAAAGATGATTGGTAGGCGACTACGCCTCGTGCTTCAATTCAGGACAAATGCCAGGGAATCTTGTGGCAGGCCTTATCAGTCTTCTCCCCAAAGAGGGAGACTGGTTGGAGCTTTCCCAGTGGAGACCGATCACCTTATTATCAGTGGCCTATAAGGCATTGGCAAAGATGATTGGTAGGTGACTACGCCTCGTGCTTCCAGACATCATCCATGACACTCAGAAAGGCTTTGTCCAGGATAGGAGCATCCTGGACAATGTATTCACCTTCTTTGAGGCAACAAAGTGGGCTTAGCACAGTGGGCAGAGATTGGCCATACTACTCTTAGATTTGGAGAAAGATTATGATAGGGTGGACTGAGATTTTCTAGAGGACACCATGGTGAGGTTGGGTTTCCCCAGGCTTGGATTCGCGGGGTCTCCGCACTTTACAGATCGGCCACCGGTAGGGTTCTCATAGGTGGTAGGCGTGGGGAGGAGATTCGGTTGGAGAGATTGGTTCGACAGGGCTGCCCCTTGGCCCCGTACCTGTTCCTACTCTTTGCAAAGGCGATCTCCCGTTTCCTTAGGTCACGTGTGAGCAGACTATGTGGCCTCCGACTTCTAGTGAGAGAGGAGACTGAGTTGTTAGACTCAGAGTATGCAGATGATACAACACTCTACATAGAGGACAATGAGGTGATGCTGGAGAGAGTGAGGTGGCTCTTGAGGTGTTCTGTTTTGCAGCAGGAGCAAAAATCAACTGGCGAAAGTCAGTTGGTTTTCTCACAGACCTGGACTCTAGCACGGAGTGGGGCGTCCACGTGGGATTTAGATAGGTGAGCAGAGGACAGACTGTCCGGTACCTAGGGTTGCAGGTGAGACTCCACATCACTCCCGCCCAGCAGTTTCTTCCAATTCTCGACTCTATTCGGAGGAAGCTGACCTACTGGAGCACGGCTCGCCTCTCACTAGCCGGCCGAGCCTTGGTGGTTAACCAGGTCCTCCTAACAATGGCTTGGTACATCGCCTTGTGTTGATGCTTCTCCTCATCCTACGTAGTGCAGCTTCGCCGCCTAGTGTGGAATTTTCTTTGGTCCGGGTTAGACAGCTCTAGGGATCCAAGGCCAAGATGGTGTGGGTGACCATCATACGGCATCGGTCAAATTGGGGATCATAGACCCAAAGTATCAGAATATGGCCCTCTTGGGCAAGCTAGTTGTTCGCGGCCTCACACCAGGAGGGCAAACTTGGAAGGTCCTACTACAAGAGGGTTTTGAGGATTGTAGACAGAGGCTTGGCGGTGAGTGGAGGCCGTCCCTGAGATGGATCTTCACATCAGCCCAGATCACCCCCCCCAGATCGCCTTTCCTATGCAGCTTGCTCCGCGTGTGACAAGGCCTCCGCAAGGCCCTAATCCAGAACCCCCCAGGTTGCCAGGAGGAGATAGACCATCAATTGGTGATTTGGAACCCCCAGGTCAGAGATCGGGAAGGGGCACAGATTGGTGAGCACCCCCATATCCAATGGGCTGGTTGGGAGACTAGCTCGGCTCGTACCATCAGGACATGGCGGGAGGTGTACAGGATGGTGGATGAGGAGGTGTTGCAGTGAGTATCAGGATGCCGGAGAGGAGTGGAATTGAGGAGAAGGGAGATACACGCAGCAGTACCTCAAGAATGACTTGCTCCCCTGATATGAGAGCCGATAGAGCTCGGAGAGGTATGGGCCGCTAGGTTTTCACTAGCAGGCATCCCCTTATATGTGGCACGTAGAGTGGGTGGTGCTCTACCTGGGACTTTCTTCACCATACAGGAGGGGGGGCGTCTGTCTCTTGATAGAGGGCAGCAAGATGAGGGGATAGCTGTCCTTTCATGGAAGCGGATCCGGGTGATTGGTCTTTAGAGGAAGACATGGCGGCTGGACCATTTTGTCTTTTGGTAGGAACTCAGGGAGTGGCGCCTCTGGATTTGGAAGGGCAGGCCACTTGATGAGCTAGAGTGGGATCCAGGAGGGTGGCTATGGCCGGCCATTGCGGTCGCCAAGAAGCCACCGAGGTTCCTGCAGTACACCGCCAGGATTGGCAGACACGTACTGATGTAGGAGGAGATGGAGTGGGCACCGTCATGTAGCAGGCACTGGGCGGAGCACACCATCACGGAGCCTTTTTGATGGACCTTCTGGCACAACCTATGGGATAGTTGGAGGCCCAAGAGGGTATCATACTTTTTATGGCTGGTGGCACATGGAGGCTTGGCAGTGGGAAGCTGGCTTGCCCAGATGCAGGAGGGAGGTTGTATGCGCTGCACATAATAGCCTCTGGAAACCCCAAAGCATTGCCTTTGGTCGTGTGAGGCGGCACAGGTTGTGTGGAGAGGAGCATGCCGCATCCTTTGCCATATAGCACCTAGCCTTGGATGTATCTCATGGGGAGTTTTCTACTGGCAGGCGGTCAACCAGGGCCGTCACCTTCTCTGGCCTACGTTTTTCGTTGGGAGGGGCATTAGAGGCACGTCTAGCACATGGATACACAGCACTAGGGGCACTCGAGAGTCAATGTGCTCACATACAGTTCCAGGAGCCCTACACCAAACTTTGGTTGTTTGACACCCTAGTCACACCTATATTACTATATGGAGCAGAGGTATGGGGTTGCAGCTTGTACCACAGGTATCTTAGCCCACTCATTGATCAAATTGGAGTAGAGAGGGATTATTATGATGGTTGGGATAGCATGGAAAGGCCATTGATCATGATGATAGCACGCATGATTAGAAGTAAGCCCTCCACCCCACATCCCATTGTCAGAGCAGAGCTAGGGGCAATACCTATAGTTACAGAGGCACTCTTCAGGGCAGTGACCTTTTGGCACAAACTATGGGAACTTCCATGCCATAGATACTCTAGATTGGCACTAACCTAATCTAGACAACTAGCAGCAGGAGGCGAGAAGAACTGTTGGTTTTCACAGATGACTATTTGGATGAGCCTACATGGTTTGGATATTGACCATCTTCCACCTTTGGATTATAGCCTTGACTGCCCTACACTTTCTCTCAATCGATCAAAGCTGAACCTTCTCTGGCCTACCTTTGGAGCATGTGAGGGAATGTCTATTTGGGAGTCACCTTCTCTGGCCTACGTTTTTCGTTGGGAGGGGCATTAGAGGCACGTCTAGCACATGGATACGCAGCACTAGGGGCACTCGAGAGTCAATGTGCTCACATACAGTTCCAGGAGCCCTACACCAAACTTTGGTTGTTTGACACCCTAGTCACACCTATATTACTATATGGAGCAGAGGTATGGGGTTGCAGCTTGTACCACAGGTATCTTAGCCCACTCATTGATCAAATTGGAGTAGAGAGGGATTATTATGATGGTTGGGATAGCATGGAAAGGCCATTGATCATGATGATAGCACGCATGATTAGAAGTAAGCCCTCCACCCCACATCCCATTGTCAGAGCAGAGCTAGGGGCAATACCTATAGTTACAGAGGCACTCTTCAGGGCAGTGACCTTTTGGCACAAACTATGGGAACTTCCATGCCATAGATACTCTAGATTGGCACTAACCTCATCTAGACAAGTAGCAGCAGGAGGCGAGAAGAACTGTTGGTTTTCACAGATGACTATTTGGATGAGCCTACATGGTTTGGATATTGACCATCTTCCACCTTTGGATTATAGCCTTGACTGCCCTACACTTTCTCTCAATCGATCAAAGCTGAACCAGGTGATTAGAGCTGATATCTTGAGGATTGAGACAGCAAGGACATGGATCCATCCACCACTCTTTCTAGGATCGAGGATGGAGTTCTACATGAGTCATTTCTTGTGTCTCTCTGATGATGGTTTCACTATTTGGCCAGCATATATTGACACCCATCTCTCCCATAGCGTACAGGTTGCCATTGGACAGATTCGCACCTCCTCACATAGGCTTCATATGGAGACAGATAGATGGACAAATACCCTAGCAGAGGATAGGACTTGCCAGCTTTGTGGTCGAGAGTGTGAGATGGAGGAGCACTACATATGCAGATGCAAAGTATACTAGGACATAGGAGGATGGTACCACTGCCTCTTCCGTGAGGGATTTGAACCCCTTTGTCGTGGCATGGAGTACGAGAATCAGAGATGCCTAGGTCTTTTCCTCCTGGAGCTCGAGAGTTGCCGAACTGCACTACTGTGAGATAGGAGGCCAGCTCATCCAGAGGAACACACATAGAGAGCAATGATAGACTTTTTCTACAGAGCCAACCCTACTGACATTGCCAGCCTAGCAGAGACAGAGCCACCTCGCCAGCCTTACAAGCCACGCTGTGGAGTCACATTGGATAGAGCCATTTCCCTTGGTCGAGCACGGTGACCTTGTCTACCAGGACCACGTCCGAGGAGACCACACCACAGTCGGATCAGAGCCATTATCACGAGACACCAAAGACTCACCACCAGACATATTAGTGAAGCAGCTAGGGACCGCATCATAGCTGAGATCATGTGCAGATCTTGAGATCAACTACAGCCCATAGTCTCCACCACACTTTTGTATATGGTTCTATCAGATTTGGCTATCAGATTTGGTGCTCCTTTCCTTTCCTTTTCTTTTCTATCGATGGAACAACACTACACATGGTTCAACCCAAGTATAGTCCCATCGTATAGTTATTCTCAATATTGTTTCATAGGCCACCCACTTATTTGTAATGTTATCTTTACCTTACTGATGAGATGACATTAGACATGGATGTACTCTGGATTTTGTCTCATAGGCCACATTGGCCTTATGTAGACGTTAATATATCTTTCTTTCTTTCTTTCTTTCTCTCTTTCAGGTGATTGTTTTGATCTTATTAAGTATTTGTGACCTTGGGGAGAATAATAGGAATGTTGCCATAGAGATTGCCATGTGAGTTATTGCGAATACGGTGGATCCAATGTCGACAACTCTTTGATTGGAAAGGGATAAATATGGAAAGATGCATATTAACAAGAATAGGATTCCAATGCATGGGGTAATGCAACATGTTATACTCAAGCGAAATGCTATGCAATGGCACCACTTGGATAGTGTTTTTGCAAGGGGATTGCTCACTTCTCTAAGTGCATTTTACAATCATAATCATCATGATGATATGGACAATAATACAAAGTATAATACCAATGTCTTTGAAGCAAAAGGTAATATAAATCTTGTAAATACCAAGAGAAAGTTTGGGTGTTGTTTTTTCCACCACATTGGTTCACTTTCTAGGAAGTTAAATCCCCCTAAGAATATTGGGGTTTCTTATGAAGTTGATTGAACAGCTGAGCGTAACTAGGGTTGTGAGATGACTTGCTAGATAAAATTGAAATATCTTTGTGGCAATTTATTCACGAACAAAGTGACTTGATCATTGGCTGACTTGGGTAAGCTAATGGTGGCGAAATCAGGGAGCAATTGCTGATACTCAGCCAACTTGACAGTTAAATCATCCCTCTTAGTGCTTTTGAACTCTTGTAGCTTATGGTCAAGATTGATATGGCAGGTATGATTGCGAGACAACAATGGTTGACTAGATGTGCTCAACACTTAGATGCAAGGTTCAAGTGTTCAAGTTAAGAGTGAAATTTAGGGATAAAACCCTACATCAACTTAACTATAGCCATAGTTTTCTCCATACAACGTACGGTACGGTACCATACCATACGTATTTGTACGAATTTGTACGTTATTTTGGGCCCTTTCTAGCCACCTTGCCTGTGCGTCTCGCATTCCGCGTGCGGCCCTGCCTTTACACTCGCGCGTTTCGCCTGCCTGCGTGGCACTTTTTTTGGGGGGGGCTAGGGAGCCTTGGATACCTCATCCCACCCCCTTTTCAAGCTATGCAACCCCCTCCCCACAGCCCTCTTTGGATTCCATCCAGCTGGCAGCCCTGTTTGACCGTTGACCCCTCTTTGACTGTTTGAACTTTGACTCTTCTCTCATCTACAAAAGGTGCTCCTCTCCTCCATGCTTCCACACCAATTCAGCACAAGCATTTACCATTCTCATCTTTCTCTCTTGAATCTTGAATGGACTTGTGATTTGTCATTCTCATCTCCCATCCCCTCTCTCTCACTCTTGCTCTTTCAACTTTATCCCGATCCTCGGTCCTCTTGAGTCTCCCTCCCTTTCAACTTTCAAGAGTCGAGACTCAAGCATCTCACACACACACACACACACTCTCTCTCTCTCTCTCTCTCTCTCTCTCTCTCTCTCTCTCTCTCTCTCTCGCTCTCTCTCTCTCTCTCAGTCCTCTTTATTCATCATCGGCACCATGACTCATGAGAAGCACAAGGCCTTCAATTTGCACACGATCCATATGGAAAGGGACATAAAGAAGTCCAACTCCCACCATTGGACATGCAAGTATAGTGGGAAGTGCTATACAAGTGGTGCAACTCGGCTTCTCCAACATCTTTCTAAGATAGGGGGGCAAGTTGCTCCATGCAAGGAGATCCCTCAAAACATCGTGGAGGAGATTCTCGCCAAGATGAGAGGGGGATCCACAAGAGGAGGAGGAAGTGGCTTATCGGCACCAACTCCTATGCCTACTAGCGAGGAAGCATTGAATGTGGGTGCCTCTTCAGCTGATACAGGAGAGGCCTCTACCATTGGTGGTGGGGGCTTCACATCTGCATTTGGCTCCGGTAAAAGACAGAGTAAACGCTCATGCAGTGCCGGAGAGACAATCCTCTCTCTCAAGCTCCTGATCATTTGCATAGATCGGTTGCCTTTCTTAAAGAAAAGGCAACGACACGCGGACATTGAAATTGCACGCATGGTGATTGAGCGCAATCTTGTATTCAATGCCCTAAAGCAAGAGTAATGGAAGAAGAAGGGAAAAGCCATTGCTAATGTGGGTCCATGTGAAGGACCGGTGTCACATACAACGACATGAGGACGAAAAAGATTGATGAAGAGGAGAGGATTGATAGTGCCCTTGATCCTATTTGGGCCGCATGGATAAAATATGGTTGCTCCATTCTCACCAATAGATGGAATGATCATAAGAAACGGGGCATCATCAACATACTCGTGTCATGTCCGCTCGGCAATTACTTTTTGCAGGCCATAGATACTGGCAAGAGGGAGAGGAAGATGACGGGCGCATTCATCTAACGCCACATTCGACAAGCTATCATTGAGGTATACGTTGCCTTATAAATTTGTTTTACTTTCTTTCATATGCTAATTTATTTATGCATAACTATCTATCTCTCTATTCTAATTTCTCTCAAATATCTATCTCGATTCTCTCTTTCTCCCCGGGCCCCAAGGCTCCAAGGCCCCCAATCCCCATCTCTCTTTATTCTTGAATCTTGAAAGTTGAAACTTAAACTTGAAAGACTCAACTCTCTCTTTCTCTCTCTAACATCGAAGTATTGTTAATATACTTGTAATTTGTAAATTGTGTCTCCTCATATCATCGACACATGGGTTGTTTGCTTGAGGCTGAGTTTCCCATGATTGTGTGGACTCCATGTGCAAGCCATTGTTTGGACTTGTTCATGAAGGACATTTGGAAGCTCAAATAGGTAAAGAGGGTGGTCCACAAAGCCACATCAATTCTCACCTTCTTCACAGTAAAGGTAAAGGTGCTTGTGATGTATCGTGAGCACAGCACACTGGAGTTGAAGAAGCCTTCTTCAACTCGCTTTGCTTACATGTGGTTATTGTTGGAGCGGCTTTATGAGATGTGGTTTGGCCTTGCGCCAGACAATGGTGTCTACTCTATGGAATGAGTGGGATGAGCATAAGATAGAGGAGGCCAAAGCCATGCAATGCTTGTGTTGTAATGAGCAATTTTGGTGAAAAGTCCTTGCCATTGTCATTATCATGACTTCCTTTTATAAGGTGTTATGTATGAGCGATTGTGAGGGGTTCATCATGGGCCTCTTGTTTACTTCTTTAGAGCGGCATTGGTGGAGGCACATGCTTGTATAGTGATCACAGAGACATAGCGTGCACATGTTTTAGAGATAGCAGAGAGGGGATGGGCATGGATGCATAAGCCCATCCATGGTTTTGCCGCATTAGTACATTCGGCCTACAAGTCACCGGCGGTCATGGATGATAGAGAGTTCCGTTCAGACGAGCTTGCTTATTTGACTCGTGTAGTCCCTCTGGATGATCACAATGCAGTGTTGGAGAAGCTAGGATGCTATGCAGATCAGAGAGGGCATGTGGCTTTTGCTTCTCCCACTTGTTGGAGGAGAGAATCACTTGTGAAGCCTTTATGTTGATAGCAAAACTTTGGATATGCATTGGAGATCCTTTAGCCCTTAGCCATGAGGGTCCTTGCCCAAGATTGCTCTCTGGGTGCATGTGAGAGAAATTAGAGTGCCTATTCTCTCATTCACACAAAGATTTGCAATCGGCTTAGCACATGACAGCTAGAGTGGCTAGTCTAACTTACGCATGATGAGGGCTATGATGAGCATGGGTAGTCCGAAGCAGGTGAAGTTTAAACACTTAACCATTAAATTTAACATTTGTTGTTTAAAGTTTGAACTTTGAAGTTTATACTTTATAATTTAGACTTAGGCATTTAAAATCTTACATGCATCGCTGCATTGTGGAGGTGAATGTTGATACATTCAAGTTGACGAGCGATACTCTTCTGAGTATACATTAAGAGGTGGACAAGGAGGAGATGATTTTTGTAGAGCTCTATAGAGAACTTATAGCAGTAGATACTTGTGACACTCGCAGTCATGCTCGTGGGCGAGGAGTTCGAGTAGGTGGTAGCAGGGGCATGGTCATTCGACGCCCTCTATCATCGAGGAGGGGTGGTTTGAGTGGCTTGCAGACATATGTAAGGCGGGGCTCTAGTAGCTCACATACTGTGCCTCATGATGATATCCTCCCCTTGCCTACACAACCACCATTTAGGGAGCCATCATTTGATGATGATGGTAACTTCATTAGTGAGGATGAGTATGAGTGTGTCTCATCATCAGATACCGAGGAGTCATTTTCAAACTCTCTTGATGACCACTCAGATGGTTTTGATGATAATGATGATGATGATGATAGTGATGTCTCGTCATAGATTCATAGGTCTCTCTCTTTTTTGTATTAGATATACTAGACTGTAGTTGTATCGCATGTTTTGCGCAGCCCATGTGATTGCGATGGTCACTCTCATGTATTCATCTTATTCTGTAATGAAATGGCTATTTTCACTTTGAATATGTATTCTATGATCTATTATTTAATGATTTATGGTTTTTGTTATTTAAAAAATCATCTTAATTTTTTTTCATACTAATATCGTACCATAGCTTATAAAATCATAAGGTACCATTTAGTACCGTATTTTATCGTACCATACCGTGATGTACCTTTCGTACCTGACAACTTTGACTATAGCTATCATATTTTTGTTCTTCCAAGAACAAACTATCTTGTTTTAGAACCATCGGGGGTGAGGTTGAGATTCTTGCCCTTGAACAAGTTTCCACAAGCCTTGTGCATTGAAGAGAGGCCACATCGAATTAGACCAAGTGGTAAAGTTGGACCGATTAAAACAAGTCTCATCCGTAAATGCATGCTTGTCTGAGGCAGATGGATTGATGGCATGATGAGGAGGGGGATAGGTAGTGACATATGGAGGTTCCGCTGTTGGTGCAAAATCGGTAGACCTATGTATAGATTCTAAAGGTGAATAAATGATGTTACCTTCTAGTTGTTGTTGGGCTTTATGCATGAGAATCAAATTGTGCTCGGCCTATGAGGTCTCATATTGTCCATAGACACCATGGTAGTTAGATGTCTCTCCACCAATGTTGGAACCTCCTTGAAAAAACTATGAAGCCCACTCTACCTTGGTTCTTGTCATAGTATGTTTTGGAGACCGAAGCGGTGTAGTAGTGTTCGAACTCATCTTCCCTTTGATAGTTTCTATTTTTTATGTTGAGCTTTTTGATCAAGGGGCTATGTTTCTTCAGAGAGTAGCTAGGTGTGGTACCATCTAAAGAAATACCCGAACATCAAATACAAACACAATTGTAGGACAAAGAACAGAATGATAAAAAAACTTAGTAGGGTTAGGGTAACTTAGAGACAAGGAACACTAAAGATGAATAAATAAATACAATGCTCAATGTAGCAAACATAGAGACAATGAACACTAAAGATGAATGAATAAATACAATGCTCAATGCAGCAAACATACTATGCAAGGTGAATACTTAACCTTGGACTTGTGTCTCGGAAGGGAAGAGGCAAAGGGTATGAGCCTTGGGAGAGTGTCGTACTCTGTATCAAATACAAACACAATTGTAGGACAAAGAACAGAATGATAAAAGAACTTAGTAGGGTTAGGGTAACTTAGAGACAATGAACACTAAAGATGAATAAATAAATACAATGCTCAATGTAGCAAACATAGAGACAATGAACACTAAAGATGAATGAATAAATACAATGCTCAATGCAGCAAACATACTATGCAAGGTGAATACTTAACCTTGGACTTGTGTCTCGGAAGGGAAGAGGCAAAGGGTATGAGCCTTGGGAGAGTGTCGTACTCCGTATCGATCCCGAAACATAGTAGACAGCCTCTGAATGTGTACGGCAGCAGCAAACTTAGATCTGGAGTGTTTGGATCAGGCCGAACATGTGAGTGGCAAGCCGAAGAAGAGTGGCCAGTAGATGGAAGATAAAGTTGATGTTGCGGCGAAACAAGATCAAGTTCATGAGTGCACTTTTGCTATGACGTTAGCTCTGTTGACACGAGTACGATAGTCAGCTATGAAGCCAAGCATGCTCAACAGCAGCAAAGGTTCGAATCCTTTTACACCAGCTCTGAAGCCCACAGTACCTGCCTAACTTGCATTAAGTAGCCCAGTGCCACTACCTACCTCTATTAAAGGCTCATAACGGCAATATTGCAGGTTCGAATCCTATGCTTGCATCTATGAGCAGTTCCTAGGTGGTTGACCATGATTAGCTCTATCATTCTACCCTTGCTACCATCATTGATGGATTTGTAATCTATATCATCATCACTCTTTATCTACTGAGTCATGGCATGTCTTCTTCCACTTTTCTTTTGTCATTATTCTCTATACCATGGTGGCTGCTGTAATTGCAACACAGCTGCTTGCTGCCTAAACCGGGGCTGGCAACTGCTCAAATGATGACATTAGCAATCTGCCAGATCCAAATAGCAATAATCGCAGCCTCTAGGGCTGGCGGCTGCAGGCTGGACGCATAGACAGGCCGTAGAGAAGGTGCCTGCAGCAAACACAGTTGTCAGTCTGTGTGGACTGATTACCAGGAGGGGATGGAGATCTGGCCTGTACCACGAACTAAGGTATCTACCAATGTAGGGGTGTAGACAGCAATGGATGATGGTCTCAGCTGCTGGAGAAATCTGCAACAGGATTGGGCTGAGTGGTGGGCAGCACATCTATTCATAGATGAGTGGATCCTCCAAAATTAGGGTTTGGCATGTGGGACACAAACACTCTCTAGAAAGTGATCATGTAATGAAACTTCTGGTAATAAGCATGTTGTGGGGATGTAATAAAGAGCTAATCAAGGTGTAAGGCATTTTTTAGCTCAACAAGGAGGTCCATAAGATAATCCAATTGTGCCTGCTGAGTACCTCACCCTTCCCTAGCTTCCAGAATTACGATAATGTTGAGATCACAAGCTATATGTAGGTACTGTTTGGGCAATGTAGACATAATAAGGAACTCCTGAGCTTCAAGTGTTTCATTATGACCTCTTGAGCTATTTCAAGGGATTACTTAACGAGTGTAAACATAATGAGGAATGTCTTGCATTTGTACAATGTAGCAACTCATGTGCTGTGAAGCTTGTGAAGAAAACCACCTCTAGGAAGAGTGGAGAATACAGTGTGCAGTTTCACCCTAGTTACTTTGATTGTTTAACATCCTTTTTTTTGTTTTGTTTGGTGTTGAGGGAGGGGGGGCACTGTTTTGGCACATCCGATATGGTTCATAGTAAAGACTCTTTTGCATAAATTAGTTACTTATGTATAGAATTATTCATTGAAAAAGCCCAAAATGTGGAAGTACAGTCAGAGGGGGCTTTAGGGTGACCCCCATGCAAGGCAGAAAGAGATGAACTCTATTGTGGGGACAAAGCGTGTATTCTATGGCATCACTTGCACCAAGATAACCTGATTCATATACTGGCCATTGAAACTAGCTTGTATGTAATCTCTGTAGGTTAGATGAAGCTCTGATACAATGCACTTCATGAAATATCCCACTTGTTGAGCTGTATTCAGGATGAGGTCTTACTGAAAGTCTCTGCTGTTAAGCAGAAGAAGAGGAAGCCGAAGAAAAGTTCACAGAGTTTAGTTGCAGGTGAGAAGAGGGAAACCTGAAACTATCCATCTTTTTGACATTCTCAGGTTTTGGTTACTGGATATGTGACAAGGTGGTGGCAAGGAACATGCCTGGTGATAGCGACACATGATTGACAATGACCTTGACCAGTGCGACATTGCACAATGTGGAATAAGTCAACCCAAGTGGTACCCCAAGTCTCTAGTGACGTGGTTTGAAAGGTGGATATAGATACATTAGTCTTACATAGGCGGTTGTGACTAGTCTGGTGTTGGTGCAGGCCTTCGAGGCCAGTTTGTCTCTTGGTTCAGACTTCCAGTTATATATATATATATATGGATTCTGTGAATGTGGTAAATGTGTAAATGGTGTGAGACATGATTTCAAATGCCAACTGCTCTCAACTTATAGATGAGCAGATGCTGAAGATTCATATGTATATACTGGTACCAGCTGCTGGCGGATTGATTTGTACCTGCACAGAAACTTTTAACATGTTATTGCGAAATCAAAAGTTTAAAAAATGACTATGTAGGTGGGGGAAATGACGACAGAATTAATTGGATATTCTTGTTTACACATCCAAAGTGGAAAGAGCTTTGTAACATTACAGTACTGAAATATTGATTCACAACAAAGTTTAACAGTCCAAATAAAGGAATCAGATTAGTAGTCATTAAGTTGCGTTGTGCTTGTTTATGAACCTAAGCTCTAGCATAAAAATTCTTGCAGATAAAAAGTTTATCATCAGTATGGGATTCTCAAAAGAAGACTTCAATATTCTTACCTGGTTGACGGGCTGGGCGTTGTCTGGCAACAAGGAGCATAGTTTGAATTATTCTAATGATTTGTTAAGCTCAGAATTTAGTGCATTGAACCATACCGATCAATCTCTTTCCAGAAAGCCTGAGTGAGCCCTCATCTTAGGCATTTTTGATACCATATTTTCTACTACTGCAAGGGTTTGAAGATCTGATATATATTACTTGAATGTGGATGTTTTCAGGGGCTTTGTGACCAACAAAGAATGCAAGGGACTGGATGTTCTTAAGAATTGTATTATACAGACTGCAGATCGTGTAGCACTGGGATTGAAATGCAAGCATTTGCTGGATGTTGGCAGGTCCTATTGGTTAAGAGAACATGGTTTGGATGCAAAGCTGGTTAACTACGTTCCATCTTCTATATCGCCTGAAAACAAACTGCTGCTTGCAAAGCGGTCTGATATTTTGCCTTGAGCGAATCTCTGTGTGTGTGTGTGTGTGTGTTGTGTTGTTTTTGATGCCCAGGCAGATCACTTCATCCAATGCATGAAGTTAGTCCATCCAGATTTTCTTCCTATGTAAGTGGATAAGTGAAGGAAGACCTGTATGCGAGGAATTTAGTGTTGGAAGTGGTGGGAAAAGCCCTCTTTAAGTTCTTATTTAGTGAAGAAGACACGGGATTGTCACCAAGGAAGCACAAATGGAAGCCTAGGCTGGTGTGATGAGTTCAGATGGCTGATTATGCTTAGTCCGACAAGCAACTGTGTAGTCTGTCAGCTCCAAAGTTGGCTGATAAAATGTCATAACTCCTTAAAAAATATAGCGAGAGATCAAGCGAGAACTGAGAAGACAATTGCAGTGAAGGCCAATGATGCAAGAAATCCTTAGTGACAAGGCATCCCAAGGTGCATGACAAGGACATTAGGCTGAGACAGCCAAAAGCTGAGCAACTGGAATCCCTCCCTCGAAAGGGCAACACAGGCAGATGGCTTTAGGAAGTAGATGTCCATACATTAAAGGCACTTATAAAAGCTTGTGAAGGGGAAGTTGTTGGAACAGTTGGAAACTGAGAGTCCAGGGTCCAAAATTATCAAGGATGAGCTCTTAAACATGCAGTTCGTATTGTGTATCATTGTTAAATTTGCAAGAATTCCCTACAACGGATAGCGTTGTGAGGACTAATTATTGATCAAATATGTAATTGAGTGCACATGTTGCCTAGTTGATAGAGGGCCCTATAAAATCAGGGATGAAGTTTGAGATGAATATGATAGATCTTCCAATGCTGCTTGGTAAGTATAAGCAGACAAGCTGTAATGCTATCTCATGGAGTGGTTCTGAATCAGCAAGTTAGTATTTTATGCCCTATGAATGCTTAGAAATATGGCAAGATTACCCAAAAGAGGAAGTGATTAGTAAGAAGAGAATTATATGCTTTGTAACGGTTCCCCTCAATAAGTTTGAGATGAGAAAAACTTTTCATGGAAGGAGGCCCTGTGTGTGAATCCCCTGGCCCCCCAATTGGGAGAGGAGTACTTCTCGCCATCACCCCTCACATATATCTAACCAATTAGGGGGAAGAAGATGCCCCTCCTGGTAGGAAAAAAAACACGAATTCCTCATTTACATGTCCCCTCTTCCCAAGTGTATGCTCCTCCTCCACTCTGACACATTTTTCCTTGCTCGTCATAAAAGCATCCCCACCTTTGCATATCACAATGCATGTCCCTCGGAGGTCGTACAGTTTTTTCTATCGAGAAGGGCATTTGCTCTTCCAACTCATTTACGCGATTCCCCTCTAGATGGAAATAAAGGCGTTCTCCACTCTCACACGTTCTCCCTTGCTTGTGACTAAAGCATGCCCATCTTTACTTCCAAAGTCTGCCCCCGACTCCATATTTGTGATCTTCCGTCTCCTTTTCCCCTTGCCTCCCCACTATCACCCTATATGTGTACATATGTACGAAAGACTAACAACAGATTTTCCCTTCGCACATAGAAATACATGACGTCCCCCTCACTTACATATTCCCCCTTGGATGGAAACGAATGCATGCTCCTCCACTCGATTAGACGTTCTCCCTTGCCTAACACAAAAGCATCTCCACCCTCAAATGTTAGAAAATACATATTCTACAACTCGATCTTCCATCTCCCTTACCCCATTGCTTCGCACTCTACCATACCATGTCTTCCCATCACCCCTCATATATATGTGTGTGTGAGAGAGAGAGAGAAAGGCAGAAGAAGAAAAACCCCTCCTTACATGACCTCCCCCCTCATTCACATGGTCTTGTTCACATGCAAATAAATGCATGATCCTCCACTTTGATATATGTTCTCCATTGTTTTTCACAAAAGCATGCCTATAATTGCATGTCAAAATTCATGCCCTACCCTACCCCCAAATTATCACTATCATTTGATTCTTTCCTATGGAATAATAAACATTCATTTCTTTCTTGAAACCTAATAACATTGTGATGCAATAATTTGCTCCTTATTTATATCCTATATTTTCTTTGCTCGCCCTTGAAAATGATGGTTACATGATAAGGAGCTTGAATGAGTTAAAATCACCAAAAATGCTTGACGCACAAACAAGAATACACTTTTGCATTAACAAGAGAATGTGGTTGGCGGAGAGTAAGATCCATTTATGCATGATAACCTTGATTAGATCACACCATTACAAAATCAAGGACTAAGAGAATGTGCTTCTAACTATACCCTAGGTTTTTAATTTATACTTATGAATAAAGTAATGCTTACATGTAATTTATGTAGCCTAGAGTTTGGAAGTCATAATTTCAAATTTTGAAAGGTACAAATTGTTGATGGCTAGTTAAAGATTTAAGAGTATTAACATTATCATAATAGATAAAAGTAACACAATTTTGCAAAATAGTTATGCATAACATAGTAGGCATCGTGTTGGAGAAAGTCAAAGGCATAAGTGATCATTAGTCTATCAAAGCTTGAAAATCACAGGACTAAATTCTATTGATGGTCATGATTACAAAAACCTAAAGAATTTGTTGTGGAAGGAATGAACTTGATGTTGTGCCCTGCACGAATAGTCACTAAAGAGAATAGGACAATTGAACATGTGTCAATGGGTTATTGAGTTGTTGATTGCCTCATGCTTGTTGGAAGACTAGCACACCATAATGTAATATATTGATAAACTTTAAGACATTGTTTTAACAAATTGTACAAGATAAGTACAATGAAACTTGCTTCAAATGTCACATCATCTAACAATAATAACCTATTTGAGGAAAGTGGGAAGTTGTGTAAGGATAATGAAACTTGAATGTCAAACAATATCTAATAATAACAAATTGTTTGAGGAAAGTGTGTAGTTGGTTGCCTCAGAGGTGTCTCTTTATGGATGGGTTGGCATGATTAGTTAACTAGCTTTTTGGGATATCAACTAAGCAATTTGATTAATGAGACCTTATAAATTAAGCTAAGAATGAAACCTTATTTGCATATTTTAAGGAATTAATGACAGCCACTCAACACAGTAAATGTCTATTGTACCTATGGAAGTGCATGTTATAATTGCCTTGAAGATGTGTCATTTTGCCAAAGGCACCATACATCCTAGATGTTATATACTTATGTCGACCAATCTTGGTTGATGAAGATGACATTTTTCAAATAAGAATTCTACATTTTGTTTTGGATTTCAAGTTAGGAGAAATGGGGAGTGACACAGATCTATTAATTGTCAGATTATCTCCCACTTGATAGTTGAAGTGTGTTATTTAGGGAGTGGTGTGTAATACATTTGAGGGTGAGGAAAGCATGTATGAAAAAGCAATATCGTATTCTCCACATAAGCGAGAGCTTATACTTAAAAATAAATGAGCATATCTACATGCAACATAAAGCGAGACATATTGCAATGTGATGAAGTGCAAGTCAAAGGACAAGGCAGTTGTTCAATTCATAAAAATTAGAGTTAGTAGCTTATAGGAAACTATTTAATCCTAGCATTTCCTTGCTAGGTAGTTAGCTTAGTGAGTTGTAATGCCATCTTTTGGTGGTAGGCTTTTCATGTGCAAAGTGGTATTGTGATTAAAAATTGTGATAAATTGGCATTTTTCCACTAGATTGATACTATCCCAATACACTCATGTGCATAGAGTACCCATGAATTTGTGCTCACATGGAGGTAAATATCCAAACATATGCTAAACCTCCAATGTTATTAACACATATTTGCATTTTTAAAGCCACTTGGACATTAAAATCTTGTCTATTTACGGATATTCAAAGACAAATGAAAAAGAATATATATATATATAGAATAAAATTGCAATTTCATTAGAAAAAAAAGAATAAAGAAAGTTTAATATGGGAAACTAGCAAAATAATGCCTTGTACTTTTTCCTTTAGAGTAAGTGTTTAAAGGAAGACATCTTTCAGTGCATTGATGTTTTCCTTTAAGAAAGAGGAGAGTAAGTGTCCAAAGGAAGATATCTGAAGCATCTCCTCATGGTGACTCCTAATCCTCCATCTTCATCTCCAACTTGGAGTAGAAATTTCTCTCATCAAAATCTAGTGTTTGTGAAGTAGCACATCTATGTTTTTGCCCCATTGAGATGATTGTTGACATAAGGCCATGCCACCAGTCCTTACAATCAAGTGTAAGCCTACTTTGTTTCTTGTATGTTCTTAGCTAGTTTAGTTGTTGATAGTCCTTCCAAAACTACACTCCTTCCTTTTGAGCATCCAATTGTATCCAAAATTAAATATATGTACTTAATACTACAGATAGAATATGCAACATCTTTAAGTTAGCCTCTTGAATAATTACCTTCTCTCCTTGAGCTTGTGTGTCAACATGCAACTATCGATGATAACATCACCCACTATCCATGATGTGCTTTATAATAAAGAATGAGCCTTTTGCCTTAATAGAGTATGAACAATTGGCAAGTATAAATCTCATCCAGTCATGTCTCTCTCTCTCTCTCTCTCTCTCTCTCTCTCTCTCTCTCTCTCTCTCTCTCTCTCTCTCTCTCTCTCTCTCTCTCTCTCTCTCTCTCTCTCTAATCACTCTCTATACCCTATAGTTTATCTTAGGTTCATCTAATTCAATCACCTTTCCAATTTCTTCCCCTCCCATCACTTTTAAGTCTTTGCACTCCTCCTTGGCTTCCAACTAATTACATCAGCAAGGCCCTTGCATCCCATAGCAACACAACCCTTTGATCGCAATCAATTGCCTTGAATGCTTAAAAAATCGAGTGGGATTTTCTTAGTAGAACTCACAAAGTGAGAATCCAATGGGGTACACCATCCTTTGAATGGGCCAACTACTCAACTTGAGGCACCACATCATCATTGTTCAATATTCCAATCATTGCAAGAGGCCATTGGCATCCCTTTCAGGTTTTCGAACAATAGCTACATTTGACAATTCGCCCACCCATAAAAGTATCTAGAGAGTCCACACATAATCTATGGAAACTATCATAGGCACATACTTCTCCATGACACCAACACGGTTGCTTTTTTCCATCTTGGCCTCTTATTTGAAAGTTCTAAGCTTGACAACCTTATCTAGTCTTTCTTCTTTTTCTTTTGTGGGTTGGCTTTGTGAGGGCCTTTTAAGGTGTTTTTTGGGGTCTGACTAATGGATGGGATGTAAGGTGAGAAAATAAAATATTTGAAAGTTATCCTTACATTGTGGCATCCCCGCTTAGGCAAAGGTGTTGTCTACACATATATAGTCACTTTTTTTTTTCTTAGAATGAATGGACATCTTGGTTGGTGCAGTAACATATCTCATACATTATAATAAAACGAAAATGAAAAACAAATAGTCGAGCTCAATGGAAATAATTGATGTGGATACTTTATAATAGCTATAGTAGTTATAAACAAATGCTTCCAAGTTATGCTACAAACTTTCGCTTATGTTGATCCAATGAGTACTTATTAGAATGACAACATTATGTTGTTTAGTGTTGGTATGGACAACGTCTCTACAAAGAGAGGAGAAATCACTATTAGAAGGTTCAAGAAAACAATGAAAAAGTATAACTTGCAATATATACGTGGTATGTTGAGCTACATTGGGAGCATACAATATGCATATTAGAGAGTTGAAACAAACCTCTCAAAAATTTTAAAGATTGGGGCCATGCTCTCCTTCATTGTCTAATGTGTATATATGGTTATCCTTATACACAAGCTTTGACTAAAATTATTATTTTTCAAACTTGAACACGTTCATGCTTTGCTCCTTTGTTCATAATTTTCTGCAACTCTATTCTTTGATTACTCACACTCGTTTCTTCCTCATTGGCTTTTGCACCCCCTTTATATCGTGGCTCATGTTGCATCCTCATTGCAACTAGTAGTATAGAGCTTGACATTTCAAAAGCCTATTGCATTAACAATTAGTAGTATATGGGGTAAGGGGACCAACTATAGAACACCTATTGGAAAATATGTATTCTTGGAGGGATTTCACTTTTTTCTTTTTGAGAATTGAATATATATGCATATAGGGGACATCAAGAGAAATTAAATGAGTATAATATTGAGATTTTGTAAATGCCTTGAACAACATAGTACACTCAACTATTAGAACATTCTTTTGTTTTCAAGTCTTAGTATTTCAAGAAATGGAGAGAACAAATGCTTAAAGATGAATATGACAAGTATTTAGAAAATTACAACCATGGAAATGTAAAAAGAGGGAAAATCAACCTTATTCTGTTGTGATGAGCAACAATACATCGATATATAGCTTGGCTTTTGCTCTTGAGGTGGAAAAAAATCTTGAGAAGGAGAGGTGGTAATGAATTTATAAGTCTTTTGTCCTATAAAACAACAATGAAAGAAGAGGGAATATTGAGGAGTGGAGGATGGTAATGTAGATGGATAGGGCCAAATTTGGGTAATCTTTCATTTTGTTGTACAAGAGTTTACAACCACAAAAGTTGATGTAGAATGAGGAAAAATGGGCTCTCTTTACAGGGGAAACGGAAGAGCTAGTGCAAAAAGTTAGAATCTTTTACATAATTAAAAAATATGCTTTTTTGGGGGGGTTCTGAAGATAGTGTTACACATGCGAGCCAGTAATGTGGGAATTTTTAGTGAATCAATGAGTAACGCATAATCAAGATTCTTAGTACATTTCATTTTTCTATTATATTACTAGCCCCAAGGAGTTTGCTTTTTGGCACCCATTTCACAATTAGCCCCCTTACCCTAGGGCATATTATTGGGGATAGTTCCCTTGTTGGTAGTGCTCCTATTTGAAAGGTTTACTATTTTGGGCTTAACTTGTAAGTCATTTATAGAGCTTGCATCATCAAACCTTCAAAGAAAGTTGATCCTAGGCTCCTACAAAAATGTCTTAACCTCTTACTATTTCTATGTACTTACATGTCCACATGAAGAGTGCTTGCAATGGTGGTTGTCTTAACCTCTTACAATTTCTATGTACTTGTAAGTCCACATGGAGAGTGCTTGCAATGGTGGCTTTGTATTTGACATTGATGGACACGATCACCTCTTTTGGCCATTGGTTGCAAGAAGGATGAGTCCCTAGGATGATAGTTGCCATGTTGGTGACATGGATATTGTCCATCTGGCCGTATTTTATCAGTGTCTTCTATTGTTGTGATAGACATCTTCACGAACTCTATTCCCATTGTATCAGCGTAAATTCAGGCCACAGACAATAGTGGTTTCTTGCCTTGAAGAAGAAGCGTGTCTTTATTATGTGTGTGGAATCTTGATCTAATGGGTGTTTGCAAATTGCGTGTTAACACAAACGATTGTAGCAACAACTATAAATGTACGTGACATCTATAAATTACATATTGTTGAGTGTAGTGACTATAAACAAGGCATACAATGTGCATGCACGGTTACCATAGCGCAGTCAGATGTCCTTGTGTCCTGCTATGCAGGATGGAAAGAGGGTTAGTGGGGTGAGTTGAGCTTCCGTGCATAATGCAGCCGACTGAGCATTCAGGACAGTTGGGAGTGCTTTCTCGAGACGACCTGCAAGTGCCAGTGTTCCTGGACATGGACAAAGACAGACAGACGTTTTAAGCTGCTGCAGGGATATCTCGTCATTCTGGGATGCAGCGAGTGAGTGATCCGAGCGACGTTCTTCTTCCACCTGCGGTGTGCCATTGTGACTGATTTTGAGATCAGATTCAGGCCGCGATACGTCATTTCTGAGGCAGATATCCGGATGCAAATCCTGGTAAGTTGCTTCTGATCCTCCGCTCGGGACAAGCAAGAGGATGGCGCATGGACTGTCATGAGCTCCTGCAGTAGAGAAGTGTGGCTGCTATGCAGAATGCCTTCATTTGTGAGGTTTTCAAGCTATGGGGTTGCGAGCACCGATCACTCATGACCGATTAAGATTCAAGAAACCAAGCAAGCATTTAGAGCAGCCCATGAGGCATCCGTGTGTATTGTCTGAGAAGCCACCTTCTATCCCCAAGGACAAAAACTGGTGGATTTGTGGCTCCACCAGTACCTCGGGAGCTATTCGGGATACCAAATAAACTGTCAAATATACCATCAACCATCACCCCTTACCTACTTTTTTAAAAAATAAAATCAAGAATGAGACCTTACAAGTTTGAAAACGAAGGTTCAAACCTTTTAACCTTAGAACCATGGGAGCTGCATATAATTTGATTCCAAAATCTCTCCAAAACTTTATATTGAAAGGCTTTTGCATCTACCATTGGGGATCATTTTCACTAACACTATAAGAAACCCAAGCCCAAGAATGCGTAATGTCCATAAGATTCTTGTCAAGCTACCTAGATTATAGGAGCTTAGTTCAACTCTAAGAAATATAATGCGCACTTGTATTCGAAAAAAAATATCCCTATAGTTAATTAGTAATCACTAAAATAAAGTCTTATCACAACCATATTAGTTGTCTCACATTTTTCAACTCCGTTTCTTCTTAAACAACCACAATGCCTATGCTTAGAGCATGAAAATATGCGCTTTAGGTCAACCATAAAAGCTAATTGCCAGCTCAAACACAAAATCCCTTTAGCATCAAGAAAATACATGATCTTGACACAAAAAATCTCCAAAAAGTTTACCTATCACATCATGGCCAAATCTCAACATCTATCCCCTATTGATCAGTTTCTCATATTATTTGGCTTATACGTTTAGAGAAATTCATTGTCAATTCCAACTCTAGGCTATCGTCTTCCTAAACCAAAGTAGTTACTTGCCAATTTTGTGTTAGGCTTTTATCAAAGCGATTCGAGTCTCATTAAAAATGTATATTAAAAAATATAGCTACTATTACTCAAGCACATCTAAATAGTATGTTTTTGGCAAGTAACAAAATTTAAAATCGTTTTTTTAGATTCATAATTTGACACTCTAACATATTAACTTATACTTGCACTTGGGTTCTCTTTGCAAGCTCTTTAGATCCAATATAGGCCCAAGCAAGTCTAGGATGAATTTGATTTAATATAAAAAGAGAATCAGTTGAAATGAGATAGGGCTTTCATTTATATCTACCCATCTTAATAAGAAAGTATGTAGACTAGCAAAATGAACTGATAATCCATAATGGAACAAATTTTGAGTCTATCGTATCTACCATTTTCACCAAGTGAGCAAACAAAGCTCTCGTAAAAGGAAATGTAGAATATGAATTTTCCTTACCTCCCTTGCTTAATCTGATCTTGTTTTGAAGCCACCCAGATAGACTTTATTTATGGAGCTTGCTTTAATTTGATCAAGCCCTAAATATGTAACTAATATATAAAAATTTTGCTACATTGTATAGATAGTTTTGATTTATCTCTACTTCTTTCTTATTGTCCAATCTTTTCACTCTTTCATTAATTCTCATATCCATATATTAAGGAACCAAGTAATCGAATATGCTTAGCATATATGAAGCCAATTGAGATGAAAGGAGATGATTTGAATCTTTATTAGCTTATTATTGTTATTATTCCAATGGGTGTAGTTGTTATTTTTTTATTTAGTTTAATTTAGTAGTAGCGGATTGTTTTGCATAAAGAATTGTTTTCTTCTATAAGATGATATTTTGTCCTAAATCTTAATCAATATCCATAGAATAGCCAAGGAAAGTAGCGAAGTGGTAGACATGTTATTTTGAGGTGATAATGAGGCCACTTGTTGGATTTCGATTCTCCTCGCAATCGTTTTTGCATAGAGCCCTAGTATGTGGAATTCTCTTCTTTTGAAATGGTAAGGATCAACACACCTAATAAGATTAATTAAATTACTATAGCTAGGTGAATTGCATATGGATCCATGCTCGATAAGTAGCTTTTGGACTTGATCAGTGGCTTTTAAATAATGGCTATGGAGTGCTAGTAGATGGCATTTTGGAAACATCATTTTAGCGCCCAACCAAGGCGATCATGTTGTAATAAATTGTGGCCAAGAGCAAACTAATCGCCACACTTGGTTCAAAAAGAGTTAAGAAAGACAAGGGAGAGTTGGACTCAACCCCTCTGCCTGTAAGGCTAAAATGTCAAATTAGGTGCCCTAAAATAACTCTTCATCCAAGATCTAAGACTTGCAGACCCTAGAGAGTCATCACTTAGATCTAGTCCTATTTTTCATCAAATCTCATGCTTTCCACTTGTAAACATAAAATTTTGTAGTTTTTTGAATACATAATACTATGCACATTTATTTGACATATAAAAATAGCTTCATTAGTTATCACTTTTGCATGGGGTTTAGTCCACATCTTCATTAGTTATTACATACACTAAGACATTTCTTTCCAAGTTGCTGATTTGATAACTCAAATATTTACAATTCAATCTCGCCCATATAGAGCTATAGAAAAAAAGATAAGCCCTATTGGAGGGAAATCACCTTGCTTGTAGTCTTGAGCTCCTAATACAAGCTACATCATATTTGTATGGGTTTCTTTCCTATAGTAGGCTCATGTATGAGTATTATCAGAACTGACCAGAGCCCCATGGTTCTTATGCTACCATAAGGGGGAACCTTTCACATGTGATTTTTTGCCTAGAGATTGGTTAAGCACTTGTTAGTTAGGTAAAAGTTCAACCCAGATGTAAGAGCCCTAGCTATTGCCCTTGGGGAGATGCAACATTGATTAAACCTATCTACATATGAGGCATGGACTATTCTTAGAACGTTTACAAATAGAAACTACAATCAAGTTTGATCAAATGATGCTAGCAATCAATCTTTTCCAAACTGTACTTGCATCATTTTATCTTTTAACAATTCTGTAAGAGATTACTGTTTGCTTCCATTTTAAAAGATAACATACTTGTTTTTTCAAAGAATCGTGGTATCTATTATAGCAGTTTTTTGCTTGCCATAATTGCAAGTTATTGTTTTCCCTTAACAAATCTATCTATGTTTCCTCGACCTATGAGATAACTTGAATCACCTAATTGTTAAAGACAAACATTAGGGTTTTCTAAGTGTATCTTTGTTTTTCCTAGGATATATTGGTCTCTCTTCTTTAGGCTTAACAAAGTTTACTTTTTTATTAGATTGAATATAAATTTGTAGCTTGAAGGATATTGGATTTTTAACTAAAGTTTTAGATACTATTTCATAAGAGTATTATAATACCTCACGACTTGTGTTCTTGCAACAAAATTAATCATCTTGTGTGTTCTTTTCCTAGCATTTGGAAAATTTACAATATTTTAATACTCTACTTTAATAAATTTTTACTAACTCCAAGATGACAAGGCTAATAAGATGGCTAGTTGACATTTGTTTTGCACAACATAAGGAGATTCCTAGGTGAGAAGTCACTAGATTACCAATAAGATTTCAAGCCTTCTGCATGCATAATTTGAAAATTTCCAATCCTACCAATAATCCAATGCGTAAAGGCTGTCTTTTCCAATCCTTCTACTTATGTAAAATTTGAAAATTTCCAATCCTTTTACCAATAGTTGAATGTGTAAATGCTCTCTTATCTAGGTATGGATGAAGGTATTCAAGTTAGAAATATGCTTCCCATTTAAAGCTTCCTATCTTACAAATTCTAAGTGATAATCTTACTAGTGAGCTTCCATTTGAGATTATGACGTGTTATCCACTCTATTGAAAGAGCATAGGTTTCAAGATTATTCTTTAATTGCTAGCCTAATCCTAATAGGTCATGCTCCTTTGGATATCTTTGTATTCACAAGTTGGGTTGAGGGGCCCCACCATATTCAAGGGTCTCACCACATCAATGTGTTTGCATGGAGTCATGAATTAAAGGGGATGAAAGGTTAAAGATTAAGAGAAAAGGTCTCCCATTGTACATACCTAGCCTAGAAGAGTCTTGCCTAAGTTAGATTACCTTTGCTTATTAGATTTTGAGCCCTTTGCCTTTGCTTTCTTCACTTTCTCTTACTTGTTTATTCCCCCATCCCCCCCCCCTTTCTCCCTTATCTATTTCAAACTCTCCCTTCACTTGTTTCTCTCTCTCTCTCTCTCTCACACACACACACACACACACACACACACACACACACACACACACACACACACACACACACACACACACACACACACACACACACACACACACACACACACACACACACACACACACACACACACACACACACACACACACACACACACACACACACACACACACACACACACACACACACACACACACACAAGCTCTCTCTATTTTGCTTCTCGTAGCTCTTTAGCTTGGATTGGGCTACCCTTTCCTTGCCATATGGTCACAATTTAAAGGAGAGGGAGGATGAGAGAGATGCCATGATGTAATGGGCATTTTGAGGAGTTAGTTGAAGAGGAAGATTTTTTCAAAGTACTTAAGGTATCAAATAACCGTATGAAGCTTAGATACAAATGCACTTACATACTTGTACATGGGAGATAGCCTATGAAATTTGTTACGATTCCATCCTAGGATTATGTGGATTTTCCTATGGATGGAGTTCCTAAGAGGTGAATGGATGTGCACCTAAATGTAAGGTATAGGTTTATACAAACTAACCTAAGAGTCGTGTGTGTGTGTGTGTGTGTGTGTGTGTGTGTGTGTGTGTGTGTGTGTGTGTGCGTGTGCGTGTGCGTGTGCGTGTGCGTGTGCGTGTGCGTGCGCGTGCGCGTGCGCGTGCTGTGCGTGTGCGTGTGCGTGTGCGTGAGTGTGCGTGCGTGTGCGTGTGCGTGCGCGTGTGGGTATGCATGTGCGTGTGCGTGCGTGTGCGCGTGCGTGTGTGTGTGCGCGCGCGCGTGCACGTACGCGCATGTGCAGGCTTAGGACAAGGGTACTCCTATTCTAAGTGCATATTGGAATGCCTTAAGGAAATGTGACCTAGGGTTTGAAGATATCCTAATGTGTAGTTGGGTGACTAGGTTTTATTTAGTGCAAAGGTTGTGCAATCTCACTAGGTGTAGGAGTGGAACCCAAAATAAGGGATGCAAGGATAACCCTAATGCACATGCCCTTAGATGCTTGTAATCTCTTACGAGAGCACGTAGATGCATTTGCTTGGTCCTTAGAAGAGCTTAAATGAATCAACCCAAATATTGTGACTCACAACATTCCTATGACTCCCAACACGACACTAGTGAGACAAAGACCGTACGCAATGAATCCAAAGCATGCTCATGCGATGGAGGAAATAGACAAGATGTTGAATGTTGGATTCATTTATGAGATTGAGCACATAGATTGAGTATCACCCATAGTAATTGTCTTGAAGAAGAATGGAAAGATTTGAGTGTAAGTGAATTACAAAAAACTTAATGTAGCAACAAAGAGAGATAATTATCCATTATTGTACACCGAGCACGTGCTTGAGAAAGTGGCAGGAAAGGAAGCCTACAGTTTCCTAGATGGCTTCTCTAGCTATAACCAAGTGTGAGTGCACCCAAATGACAAGCACAAAACGGCATTCGCAACGGAATGGGTGTGTTTGCCTACATAGTCATGCCATTTGGGCTAACTAATGCACCTCCTGCCACCTTTTAGCATCTTATGTGTGCCATTTCAAGGACAAGCTTAGAAAGTAGGTGGAAGTACTCGTTGATGATATGTGTGTTCATTCTAATTGGGAGGAACACCTAGATAAACTCTGCATAGTTTTTGAACGATGTAGGCAATATGGTCTCTCTCTCAACCCCTTAAAATGCCAGTTTTGGATAAAGCATGGATGTATCCTAGGGCATGTGGTCTCAAAAAATGACATTTCTACCGACTTTTTCAAAGTTAGAGTGATTGTTGATTACCACCACCAACCAATTACAAGGGAGTTTAGTGCTTTCTCGGTCACACGGGGTGCTATTGGTCGTTTGGGTTGAATTATGCACTCATTGCACGACCACTTTGAAAATTGTTGATTGTGTTTGAGTGGACTAAGGAGTGCCAATGCACTTACAAAGAATTGAAAAAGGCTGTGATGACAGCACCTATCCTACAAACCCCAGATTGGTCCATTACCTTCCATGTACACATTGATGCATTGAAGTTCACTATGGAAGCAGTTTTGTGTCAACCTAGAGAGCATAACTTGGATTACCTAGTGAGCTTTGCAAGCAAATAACTCACTGACCTGAAAATGAACTACTCCACAATAGAAAGGGAAGGGCTAGCTATGGTGTTTATTGTGAAGAAATTTCAACATTATCTTCTAGCTACACCCTTTACTTTCTTTGTTAATCATCAAGCATTGCTTTATCTTGTGAACAAACCATGTGCAACAAGATGCATTGCTCAATGGTTACTTCTGCTATTAGAATTTGAATTCTTCATGGTGGCATATAAGGACAAAAAACATTACATGACCAACCATATGTCTCACATAACCACACAAGGAGTAGCTGGATACTACATCATAGATGACTACTCGATGTACATCTATTTAGAATGTCCAGCAAAGGAGATTTGTTTAGAGCAGATCTTACACCTTATTGGCTAGATGACATAGTCCACACACTTGAACATGGATTTCCTGAACGCCCAATTGAGAAGGCTAGGCTAAAACGCCTCATTCTAAGGATTCAACCTTATTAATTAATTGCAAGCCAACTCTACCGATTAGGACAGGATGTGCTATTGAGGAGGTATATGTGATCATGAGATGCATAATGTACTTGTGGAAGCTCAAGGTGAAATCACTGGAGGACATTTCAATGGGGAAACTACATCACATAAGGTGCTCCAGTACCAATTGTGATGGCCTAATCTATGCTGCAACACAACTAAGTTTGTGAAGCACTATGATGAGTGCCAAATGAACCAAAGTTCCTATCTGTAAGAATAAGATGGAGTTTACCCGAGTGATAGCATGCCAATTATTTGAAAAATGGGGGATTGACTTCATCGGTCCAATCAGCCTTATAACACAATACTCACAAGCAAGGTATATAATTGTAGCCACAAATTATCTCACCGAGTGGGCTAAAGCTCGAGCAACTTAAAAAAATGACACTAGGACCACAGCCAAATTTCTTTGGGAGCAAATGATTTCATTGTTTGGATGCTCCATAGAATTAGTTAGTGATCAAGGCACGCACTTCGTTAATGGAGCAATTGCTCACTTGTTATCCACTTTGTTAATAATTCATCAAAATTCCTCATCGTATTACCCTCAAGCCAACAGCCAAGCTAAAGCCATAAACAAAATCCTAGTGATCGTCCTAACCAAGGTGGTCTTTGCCTTACGTAGTAGTGTGACTGGGACAACAAGCTAATGACAGTATTATGGGCTTATAGGACAGCCTATAAAACAGCCGTAGGATAGCCTATAAAACAGCCGTAGGACAGACACCATTTAAGCTAACTTATGGAACTCAAGCAATCTTACCAATAGGATTCTTTGTTCCAAGCTTGAGGATAGAGATCCAAGAAAGGTGGGAAGGCAAGGAAGCATGGACAAATTGCTTGGTCAAACTAGAATGTCTATATGAAACCTGGCTCATTACAATCCATGTTCTTATCTGTGAAAAATATAATGTAAGAGTTGGTTTGAAAAACATGTCAAACAACACAACTTTGAATAAGGAGTCTTAGTATTGTTGTCCTCTGTAAAAAGGGTCACAAACAAAGGGGGTTGGGACCCTTCAAAGCTTGCAATATTACTAGAACATGCAATGTGGAGCTTGAAACCTTAGAAGGAGAGGGTATAGGATTTTTCAACAATAGCCGCATTAAGAAATACTACACTCTATCCCACCCACTACACGAATCTCCAATGATAACACCACCCATGAATGCTAGAGTGGAAACAATCACAAACATGGAGGATGAGGACAAAGAAACAGTAGCACCAGCCTACTTGCACACAATACCAAATGGCCACAAGGTACATACCTTTGCTGCATTAATCAATGAGGGAGTTGACAACAACATCCTCACATATGATCATTGGATACTCATTGGTCAGAGCCCCAAGTGCAACCAACTAATGCCAAACTCAGCCCATTTGGGGAGCAACCCTATTCTCTATTAGGAAACTGCAAAGTAATGGTTTCTATTGAGAGTGAGAGCCTCATGATTATCTCTTACGTATTGCCTAACAAAAATGGTGTTGGAAAGGAATCACTTTTGGGTCATGCTTTTAAGAAACAGACTCACTGCAATGTGGATTACGACTCTTAGTGCATCCACCTTGACATAGGCAATGTTAGGGTAGTCACGACTTTTAGCATCAATATTGTGGCTTTACCAAATCCCACATCACCATCGATAGTTAAATCAAGTGCCATCCATAAGGAGAGGGGTAGTGAACCTACATAGACATCAAGTGGGAAATACTTGCAACACTTAGAAGCCCTAACCAAAGCTATAGTTTCGACAACCAAGTGGGTTCCTAAATGAAAATCACAACCTACGAAGGGCACATCTACAAGATTTTATGGCTCTTGTGTCCTCTACACTAGGCCTAAAAGCAAAACTTGGCATTACACAAATATGCAAAGGACCAAACCATGATAAGTGCCAAAAGAAATATTGCATGTCCAAGGCTTCTATAATGGTAACACCTTGGTGTGGTTGCCTAAATCCATGAATGGCTCACTTGCCCATCCACCACTGCAACCTTCCAACCAATGTACATGTACCCATAAGCTAGTATGAGGTAAAAACCAGAGTGAGCAAGAAGAGACTCAATCAACAAACACTCAATGGGCCTATCGCCCAAAAAACATGATTTTGTGCATTGTTGAAAATACTCTATTTACTATGAATATGAAATATATGAATTGTTTCATGCTAAAAAAACTCTCTTGGATGTGAATATGAAATAAATTATTTGTGCAATGCTTTCATCAATGAGTGCTTTCAAAATACTAGCCTTTCTTTCTATTATGTAATGCTACATACCTTAAGGTTTTCGCCTCAAAGCTAAATCTTTCCTTATATATCTTGTATCATTCACTAATATTGGAGAATTTTATCATGTTCTTATACATCATATATTATACTTTACTATAGAACACTCTCTATTATATTATGTTTTAATAGTAAAAGCATTTCCATAACATTTGATTGTTATACTCTTTATTATTTTAGCATATAGCCATACAATACTTACCAATACTCAATGAAGCATATTACATGGAATGCAATATATGATTTTACCATAAGATGAAATTTGATCTTCTAACAACACATATCATGATCTTCCATCAATTTACAGATTGGACCATATGGTCTTACAATATAAGAAATACTTTTTGTTATTTTATCCAATACAATCTAAGATTTGGCCATGTGGTCAAATCTTTTCTTATAATGTAAAACATAATTTTTGTTATTTTTTTCATATACTATGAGATTTGGCCATGTAACCAAATCTTGTCCTTAAGCTATCTTTTGGCCAAAACAAGGACTCTTGCAGTATCACAATAACTTGCAATAAATCAACCACTTTGTTCATTCTACTACAAGAATGACATTTTTCCATTTGGTCAAATGCTTTCTTCCATTATTAACCCTTACTTACTTTCAACATGGAAGACTATTTTCTACTTGGAAGCCCTTACTTTCTATAATTTGGCCATGTGGTCAAATCTTGTCTTGCAACAAACAAACCACTTCTTTGACAATTAATCTTGAAAAATTAAGACTAACTCTATGGTGGGTTCAATCACATAGATTTTGGGTATGCTAGATTTGGTCGTATGGCAAAATATCTTAAGACAAATATCTTCTATATTATCTCCAAATAGGAAGATCATATTCTACTTGGAACTCCTTAATTACTTACTATTTTTATAGGAAGTTTGGCTATGTGGTCAAAACTTGTCTTGCAACAAGCGAACCACTTTGTTTTCATAAACCATTTGTTTCATTTCAATTTTTCATAACTTCCTATCTATATGGTCATATACGAATATCATATCATTTTGCCAAAAGTTAGCCACTTTGTCCATTCCACTACAAAATAAAAAATAGCCATATGGTCAAATATTTCATTTTGTTATCAATGCTAGCATCAAAGAACCCCCCATTCTTGTTTCATTCAGCCGTAGATCAAATCTAATCTCATACATCTTGCAAATCATGAGACCACTTTTTTCATTTCACTGTAAAATGATATTTGGCTATGTAGTCAAATCCAATTTCACAACATGTTGCAACACATGAACCACTCTCTTCATATGGTTATGAAACTAGATTTGGCCATATGGTTAAAACTAGTTTATAAAAATATAGATATCTTGTAAGTTTTACCATGAGGTCAAATCTCCATCTTTCAAGTGTTTTTTACATTACCTTATGTTGATATCTATGGGATTTGCTACATAGCAACATTTGTTTATATGTGAAACTCATATCACAATAAACCACATCCTCTCTTAAACTAGCCTTTAAAAACCATATGGTAAAAAACCATGGCAAAGTTTTTAATCTCATAGATAAGTCTTATGACAAAATAAGATTTGATTACATGGCTAAAATGAATGGCAAAGTTTCCATAGTAAAATAATTGAAATGTTAACTTTGGGCCAAATGGAGTCATGAGATTGCTACACAACCACATTGATATATGGGTGGATCTTATATTGAACTAAATCTCATTCTTTGATTAAATAGGATTTGACCACATGGTCAAAAATCTTAGCAACGTTCCTAGAGTACAATCCTTGCATAGGAAACTTACACGGAGAAGAAACCAGTGTTAACTTAGGGACAAAATCATACCACACTGACAGTCAACATATATCTCATACCACACTGATAGTCAACATTTCATTATCACTTAACCGTTTGGTTAAGCCCATGGCTAAGTCTCACTATTAACAGAATTTGATCTTTTAACCAAAGCCTATGGCAAAGTTTCTACTATATGATTATTGTAAGAAAAACATAATTAATGCTAACTTAGAGCCAAAATAATCCATGAGATTTGTTACATAAGCACATCTATTTATGGTTAGATCTCATACCACACTTAATCTCAAATTTTAATATTTCGTTTTATGAAAGAGTTCCTTTAGAGTATATTTATCTTGTATTTTGTACAATCTTGTGGTCTTGTGTTTTCAAATTTCAACCTAAAAATCTTATATATTTATTTAGGTTTTGTGAATTTTGACTATTTGTAGATCCACTTTTGTTTGACAACTTTTCCTCTTTGTAGAACTATTCAATGGCAAAAAAAAAGATAGCACATCCAAAAAGGAGACCCAAACCATTGATGGAGTTAGTGGCAATTTTGTGTATCCATGGTATGTGGATGTTTATGATATTCAAGAAAAAAGGGCTAATAATATTCTCTTATTTACTTTAAAGATTGATATTGCATTTTTCCAACAAGATGGTGTCATAAAGAAGCTAACATATGGACGTGTTGGGAAAGAGGAAATACCATGTAATCTTGTTAAGATCAAGGGGGAAAATGTAGTATACAGACTTGATCCTTTGCCATTTCACTTTGTACTATTAAAAAGGACGAAGAATACTTTTTTCAAAAAATGGGTTAGACCTTATTTGATGCGGTAAAGGGCACAGAAGACATTATATCACCATTCCAAGCTGTCCAAAATAGTAAGCTACTTTCCCTATCAAGAAAAGGTAATCGCCTTAACAAAAGAATGAAGCTTCCAGATAAACAACCAAACTTGAGATATTCACATGCTCCTCAAGAAGAAAATAATACACCAAATCCCACAAGCTCAAAGTCAAAATCACCTCAACAAAGTTCTTTGTCACAAGCTCTAGTTGTTAGTATGAGCACGCAAGCACTATGGGACACCGACCAAGTATATTCCCTGCCCTGAGGATGAGACGTCTTGGAAACCATTGACCTGCCATTCTCAAATGAGGAAGAGTTGTATAAGCAAGTGGCTAAGTCACCGAGCATGCTAGCAGAGGAGCCCACTGTGCCACTCTGCATGATGGCGAGGAGCTCACAGGATCCAGGGAGACTGGTCCCGTTCCACACCCCCACGAACAAGCTCGAGCTTTAGGGAATCATAGGGTACCTAACCACTAAACTGAAAGGCAGCGAAGCGGCTAATCTAAAGCCCCTAAGCGATCTCTTGGCTTGGCCTAAATGGAAATGGACCAAAGTGCACGATCTCAATCTATCATACAACTGGGCTTTAATCACCAATGAAGAGGAGATTGGAGAGGAAAACCTAGGGGATGACGAGCAGTCGGAGGGGCAAGATTCCGATGATGAGGAGTATAAGCACTGTCGCTCTGAGATGGATGAGAGCGAGGAAGGGTTTAACACGATAGATTATGACACTGAAGGGAGAGCAATCGAGCAGATTGAGGCAGACTCTAGGCCGAAACGGGAAAGGGATGGAAAATGAGTCATGCGGATGGAATGCGATAGGACCTGGCTGGAGCAGGTTGGAGCTATGGATTATAAGCAGGCAGGGGTGGCACAATCACTGTTAGTCCCAATACTGAAGACGGAGTCACCTACTAAACTACGACCCCCAGGCAAAACCCCTTTCTCAAGCGAGGGATGCGAGTTTAACTCGGAGTCTGAAGTCAGTACAGAGAGTGATCCTGAAATACCCCAACCCTCTAATGCCAAACGCACTAAAGGGGACTTGCCAGTCCACTTAAGGCGCAAGCGGATTAAGGAGGAGACCAGGAAGCAAACTAGAGACTCAGAAGGAGAGAGGCAAAAGAAACCACAGGATCTACCCAAACGCTTCACAAAGTTTAAGAAGGGTGATAGAGTGGTGGTTTTGCTAGGAGCAAAGAGACAAGGGCAAGCCAGGGAACCAACTAAGGGACCCGCCATGGTCAAGGAAGTTGACTTGGCAGGGGAGGGCAAGAAACCACGACCCGTGTTCATTGCTGACGACCTGACCAAGGAGAAGGAGGCTAGGCTGGTTGCTCTCCTGCAGGAGTATGTTGATGTGTTCGCCTGGTCCTTGGAGGAACTGAGAGGAGTCGATCCTAGGGTTGTGACCCATAACATTTCCATGGTCCCAGAAGCAATGCCAACGAAGCAACGACCTTACCCTATGAATCCTAAACACGCTCATGCAGTGAAGGAAGAGATCAATAAGCTCATGAAGGCATGATTTATATATGAGATCAAGCACACAGATTGGGTATCACCCATAGTGATAGTTATGAAAAAGAACAGCAAGATTCAAGTGTGCGTGAATAACAAGAAGGTGAATGCCACTACGAAGAGAGACAACTACCCTTTGCCATATACTGAGCACATGCTGGAGAGAGTAGCAGGCAAAGAAGCTTACAGCTTTTTGGATGGATTCTCAGGCTACAATCAAGTGCAAGTGCATCCTAATGACAGGCACAAGATTGCCTTCGCCACGGAGTGGGGTGTCTTTGCCTACATCGTTATGCCCTTTGGGCTAATGAATGCCCCTGCAACCTTCCAATGATTAATGTGCACGATCTTCAAGGATATGCTACGACGCGAGCTGGAGGTGTTTGTGAACAACCTATGCATACACTCCAGTTGGGCTGAACACTTAGAGAGGCTGGGAGCCGTCTTCGAACGATGCTGACTATACAAACTCTCGCTGAACCCCTTGAAGTGCCAGTTCTGGGTAAAGCACGGATGCATCCTAGGGCATGTAGTGTCATGGAATGGCATTGCCACTAACTTCTCAAAAGTCAGGGCCATCACCAACCTCCCACCGCCCACCAATTACAAGGGCGTCTAGTGTTTCTTAGGCCACACAGGATACTACCGATGCTTTGTACTAAACTATGCACTGATTGCTAGACCATTGTACAAGCTACTAATTGTATTCGAGTGGACTGAGGAATGCCAATGCACATATGAACAGTTAAAGAAGGCTCTCACCACTGCACCCATCTTGCGAGCCCCAGACTGGAGTATAGCATTCCATGTACACATAGATGCCTCCAAATTTGCCATCGGAGCCGTTCTATTCCAGCCTGGTGAACATAGTCTTGATTACCCCGTGAGCTTTCTAGCAGGCAGCTCACTGAAACAAAAATGAACTATTCCACTACAGAAAGGGAAGGGCTAGCCATGGTGTTCGCCGTGAAGAAATTTAGGCATTACCTGTTGGCCACACCCTTCGTCTTTTACGTGGACCATCAAGCCCTGTTGTATCTCGTAAACAAGCCATGCGCCACAGGCTGCATAGCAAGGTGGTTACTTCTCTTGCTGGAGTTTGATTTCTCAGTGATTATGCGTAAAGGGAAGCAGCACTACATGGCGGATCACATGTCCCGCATACCTACAAGGGAAGTTGCTGGCCAAGGCATCCCTGGCCCTGTTGTATCTCGTAAACAAGCCATGCGCCACAGGCTGCATAGCAAGGTGGTTACTTCTCTTGCTGGAGTTTGATTTCTCAGTGATTATGCGTAAAGGGAAGCAGCACTACATGGTGGATCACATGTCCCGCATACCTACAAGGGAAGTTGCTGGCCAAGGCATCCCTGATGATTTACCAGACGCGCATCTCTTTGGCCTATCTAGCGAAGGGGACTTGTTTAGAGCTGATTTGATGCCTTACTAGGCAGACGATGTTGTCCAAGTGTTAGAAAACGGCCTACCAGAGAGACCTATTGAGAAAGCCATGCTAAGGAGACTTATCTTAAAAATCCAGCCATACTAACTAATTGACGGCCAACTCTATAGGTTGGGACAGGACGGGCTGCTACGTAGATATGTGTGCGAGCACGAGATGCATGATGTATTGGGAGAGGCGCGCGGCAGGATAGCTGGCAGCGGGCACTTTAATGGGGACACGACCGCCGCAAGGTATTACAATCCCAACTCTGGTGGCCCACCCTATTCCGTGGCCCCGCTAAGTTCGTCAAACACTACGACGAGTGCCAGAGGACTAAGATGCCCATGTCCAAAGATAAGATGGAGTTAACCCCCATAATAGCTCAACAGCCCTTTGAAAAATGGGGCATTGACTTCATCGAACCTATCAGTCCAGTAGCTCAATACTCCTAGGCGCGCTACATCATTGTGGCAATTGACTACCTGACAAAGTGGGCAGAGGCATGAGCCACCAGAAGGAACAACGCTAGGACCACCGCGAAGTTCCTGTGGGAACAGGTCTTTTCGCGGTTTGGTTGTCCAACCGAACTAGTAAGTGACCAAGGTGCACACTTTGTTAATGAAGTGATATCCCACCTACTCTCAACCTTTTTAATCATTCATAGAAGGTCCTCCCCCTACTACCCTCAGGCAAATGGCCAAGCGGAGTCCACAAATAAAATCTTGGTTAACGTGCTTACTAAGGTAGTATCCACATCAAGAAGAGATTGGGATAATAAGTTGATGGCCGCCTTGTGGGCTTATCGGACGGCTTATAGGACGGCTATCGGGCAAATACCCTTTACACTGACTTAAGGGATGGAGGCCATTCTACCTCTAGAATTCTTCGCCCCTAACTTAAGAATAGCAGTGCTGGAGCGTTGGGAGGGAAGAGAGGCTTGGACTAACTACTTAGAGGAGCTAGAGCATCTCATAGAAACTCAGCTTTTAGCCACCCACGCTCTAATCTGTGAAAAGGCACGATGAAAGCTATGGTATGATAAGCACGTCAACCACCGCAACTTTGATCACTGGGACCTCGTACTACCCTACTCGGTGAAAGGGCACAAACAAAAGATGAAATTTCGAGGGCTGCAGCTCACTCCCCAAGGAGCAAAATGACCCCTCCTACATGCCCTACCCCCTCCGGCATGGAGTGGACTATGACCGCGCCATTCAACGGGGATTTTGATTTTCCTAAAATATAATGTAAATGCCCAAACTCCCGAGGAATGCTTAGTCTTTAGACAACATGATATCCTTCCATCCATCACCCACTTCCTCGCAGACTTCTCCTCCTGCCCGGATCCTGCCTTCCTAACCATCTGCAACTATTGTAGGTCGCTCAAATTCCTATTAATACAGAAGCCTACCACTGAATAAGCTCACCTTCCCCCTCTTTTTTGACATCAATCTAGGCATCGATAGTAGAGCCATGACTCGATTAATGATGAGGGCATCCCTCCAACCCTCCTTTTGCTTGGAGCTCTTAGAAAACATGAATGACACCCGCTTCACAAGATGTAACCACCCCTTTTTGTCATCCACACCTCTGAAGGCCCGAGCTGCAATTAAAAAATATCTCCAAAGCCGTGCCTTTTTATCCCAATGCCTGTGACCTCCCCACGCTTCGGCTGACGGTGATCGGCACTAGCCAAACGCCTTCTATATATATATTTAAAAAAAAAAACACTTTGCTCACCGCACCTAGGAATCACCCCTAGCCCCTCTCCCCACTCCACGCTTAGGGCACATCAAGGGCAAGACTTTCAGACATGTCGCCCTAAGCTCTGCACTGCACTACACCTCCAACAATGCACAAACTAGGTCCTCAAGTGTGAGACATTACCAAGGGCTTGCCCAAGGTTAGCCGAAGGTTAGACCCACCTCCCAATTCCACTACACATGCACTTACACCTCACCGTGAGACAGATACACTGCTTAGGGAGTGCACAACTTTCTCTTGCAGGCTGTTCGTAACTCAGTCAGGCCCGCCATTGGCTACATCTTGGCACCATGTGTTCTTCAACTGATTACAGAGCCCCAGTTTTGACAGTCATCGCCGATGACAAATTCCAACGGTGTAACCAAGGCCAGGCATCTTCATGCAGATCAAAGCAAGCCGGAATCTCTCCAAATCACCAGGAATCAACACCCCATCATCTCTCATTAGAGCACCACCTTTTCGACAATGGTCATCTACCTGCCATTTCCACTTAGCACCAATCCCAACTACCGTGCTGCTCCCCACCCCAGTGCCATGGAACTGGCACTCCGCTAGGAGGGGGTAATGTTTACCATAGCACAGAGGAACGAAAAATGGAGCAGAAGTGTGAAAAAAATGGAAGAAGCAGACAACCAAGAAGGCACAGGACAAAAGGAAGGAAAAGGCGTCCTGGATGGAGATCAGACTCTAAAAATCTGAATGACGATGTCGCCTCAAGAAAAGAAAAGAGTAAAAGCACGCCATTAAATATGAAGGCACTCCCGAATCCTTGTAAAAAGAGCATCGGGCTCACTCCTGTGCCAATTGTATGCATTAGTGGGAACAGGATAAGTTAGAATGGTGGAAAATAGGAAAAGAGGGCCTAGGCTAATGGCCGCTAATGGCCGGCCATGTAAAAAGTGGGGATGATTGCCCAAAAAGTAGGGCATGTATATAAAGTTCAAAAGTGAATGAGAAGTTTATTCTTGGGTGTGGCTAAAGCGTCTTCTTCCTCTTCTCTTGTTTCTTAACTTCTTTCTTGTGCTTGAGTAAGGGATTGAGGGAGTGTGTGAGAGTGAGGGATCGTGGAGAAGAAGCTCCCCATCTTCTCTCTTCATCTTTCCTTCCCTTCTTCTCTTCTCTCATCTCGCGCGGCTATGGAGGATGGAGCTTGACGGAGAGGGATTGAGGTTTCTTGAACTTGCCACAAGGATCGTGGAGCTACCGGAGTGTGAGAGAGAGGAGGGAACTCGATCGAGCATCAAGGTAAGCTCACTACACCCACAAGGTAGGCATTGCGCGTCTGCTATGTGAGAGGTAGCCATGGCCGCTCAGCCTGAAACACTTGATCAATAAGTGGTCTGTAGGTCTCAGGGTAGAGCTACGCAGCTCCCCTACAATGCTTATACATCACTATGTTGGGATTATGTGGAGAAGATAACCATGTCTTTCATAAACAATCCCGTGAATCCAACAATAGTAGCATATCTTATGCCTTTTGTACAAGACAACAATGAGAAGAGACCTATGCATTGTGATAAGGTGGATGCTAATAATTTGGACACTTATAGTTATTGGACTATATTAGGGCTTCGCTCAATTCATACAACAAAGATATGTATTCAACGTAATACTATATGTTGTCTACCAACTAAGCATTTATACATCACAAGAAATGCTAGAACATTAGTTGATCATCCTGTCGAAATGTGCATTGAGCTTTCACAAATAAAAAATATGGAATCACATAATGTTATGAAGAATGCCCCTTATGTTGAAGAACTTCAACAATTAAGAGATCAGGCTAGCATTTGGTTCTCTACCAAAATCCCAACAAAGGCTTTCTAAGACAAGCTCTCAAAGAGTACCATGGCAGGTAATCACATATAAGATTACCTTCTCTTTTTGTGATGATTAGCGTGGTGCTCTTTCTTTTCTTTTGACTATTTTGATCTCTTTTTTTTTGCAAAGATTTGTGGCATACATTGGAAAAAATTGTGCATCTAGAGATTGCCATATGATTGTTAGCTCCTAAGAAATATTTGATAGTTGGATCAAAATCATGGAGAGATACTCTAGAAGTGAGCTTTTGAGTTGGCATGCTTTGGACTAGTTTATGCCTATTGTCACTGCTTGACATTTAGGTTTCTTGCATTTATGCTTTGGTCAGATATGGATGCCACTTGGTTTGCCCATGCTTGATAGTCACTTGGACCTTCATCTTTGGATGTATTTGAGCATTTTGGACATATTGGGCATTACATTTGGTTGTCAGTTACATGCTATTCGAATGCTTTCAAGCTTATGCTTTACAGGTCTGAGATAGCTTGGGATTTATGCTCCGGATATACCCTACTGGGATTTGGAATGTCTGATGCTATGTACTCGATGTACTTGAGCGTTGCTTGATCTATTTGCATCTGACTTTACTTCCAGTGGGAACCTCTTGGCATTTTCAGATTTACACAGAGTTTTACTTACACTTGAGCTTGAGCTTGTGGGACAGTTACATGCATTTGCTCTCTTGGGAGCTTTATGTCTGCAGTTAGTCTATAGTGGGCTGATTTGATATGCCTATTAGGGCAGACACCTATCTCTGTCACAGGATTATCCATTTTGTATGCATCTTGGATAGTTATGCATTGAGCTACTTGCTCTATCAGTTGTGCTTGTCCTTGGTCTCTTCTCTTACCGAGACCCATTATATGCATGACTTTTAGACCTATGAGATGTATCTTGCCTGACAGGTTTTTGGTTTGCCAGTTCTTGGTCCCTTCTTTCCCATTAACACTCATTATTGGTTGTATCTTGCTACCTGGTAGTTGCAGTGACATTTGTATCTGTGATTGCTTCACTTTGGGACAATTTTACATACTGCTGTAATTTACTTCAACAAGCTGAAATCTGTAGATTTCGAGCACTTGTATGAGGGTAATGCTTACTATTGATATTCTCTTGGTCATATTTGGTGGACAGGTGGTTCTCTTGGTGATATCCACTCTTTTAGCTAGTTTTAGCAGTATTTTCAATGCATTTCTTGCTAATTACAACAATCTGCAATTTTGCATTTATTGCTTTGATTTGGGACAATATGGCTAGTCATCTGAAAGACACCGCTCTCTTTAACATTGCCAAGTTGGATGGTACCAACTATGGGTATTGGAAGTCCCAGATATGGTAGGTTTTGGTGCATAAGTTGCAGATTAAACCCTTGTGTTTCAAGGGTGTTAAACTCGAGGATATGGATGATGATGTTTGGATGGAAGTTGATGAGCTATGCAAGTCTACCATTACCTTGTCACTCTTAGAAGAGGTCCATCATAATGTTGTTGAAGATGAGAATCAGAGTGCATGGGACTTATGGGAGAAGATTCAGGAGCTTTATGCACAGTAGAGTCCTGTGTCACAGATGTATTGGCTGAAGCAGTTAATGGAACCTTGCATGAAGGAGGGGACATCCCTATCATCTCATTTCAGTCAGCTTCATACTATCATGAAGAATCTGTTGTCACAGGGTATTGAGTTCAAAGACAACTTTCACCCGTTGTTTTTGCTTGGCACCTTGCTTGAATTATGGGATGTCTTCCGTACTACCATATGCACGAACAAGCTTGATGGGCTGAAAATCAAAGATGTTGAGAGTGCTTTATTGACTGAGGAAATCAATAGGAGAAACAATGATGCTTCCCGCTCTTCACATGCATTGACCGTTAGAGGTGGCAGATATGGTAGACATAATAATGATCATAAGGGCAAGGACTCTCAGAAGTCCAGGTCAAAGTCACATGGCCATAGTAAGTTTCGTGGACGGAAGTCTGATCTTACTTGTCATTATTGTGGGAAAGCAGGACATATTAGGCTGCAGTGCCATAAGATGTGCAATGATAAGCGCAATGAAAAGGGAAAAGAGAAAGTGTAGGAAAAGTCTTATGAGCGCAGTATTGTACCTGTAAAGTACAGTGTGAAGATAGAAGAGATTAAGGTCATGCAGACCACTGATTCAGATGAGGATTACATACTTGCAGCTTCCTCATGCGATGCTTTACAGGTTTGTGAGACACATTCTATGTATGCGCAATGCTGGCTTTTGGTTTCAGGTGCGTCATTTCATGTGGCAGCTTGTAGAGATTGGTTTCATACCTATCGTAACATCGCTGGTTCTATACATCTTGGTGATGACAGGTCTCTTGACATTATGGGCATTGGAGATGTTAGGCTGCAGTTTCCTTTTGGAAGTCCTTTTCTTTTGCATGATATATGCCATGTACCTGCGTTGACTCGCAGCCTTATGTCAGCTGGACAGCTTGATGATGCAGGGTATTTTGTGTCTTTTGGAGACTCTGCATGGAAGATTACTCATGGCAGGCTTGTGCTTGCAAGAGGTGCCAAGTCTGGCAGCCTCTATCCCTTACTTGTATCTAAAGCTACATTGAATCATGTTTTGTCTGTGGGTTCTATCCCCCATGTATCCCTTTGGCATGCTCATTTAGGGCATATGTCCCTTAAAGGAATGAAAATGCTCCATGCTTTGCAGTATCTTCCGCCTTTTGGCTCTTTGCATTTAGACTCTTGTGATCATTGTTTGTATGGCAGACAGACCAAGAATACGTATAAAAAGTCTGGTAAGAAACGCATGGGTGAGCCCTTGGCTCTTGTGCACTCAGATGTATGTGGGTCCATACCCTGTCAGTCACTATGTGGGGCAAAGTATTTTGTTACTTTCATAGATGACTACTCACGTAAGGTTTGGGATTATCCCATAAAGAGAAAATCCGATGTCTTAGACATATTTCAACGTTGGCTTGTATTAGCAGAGAACTAGTCTGGGCATAAGCTGAAATGCCTAAGGTCAGATAATGGGGGTGAGTATGTATCACATGCTTTTGAGCAGTTTTGTGATGAGCGGGGTATTAAGGGTCAGTTGACTATCCCTTACATCCCTCCCCAAAATGGTATGGCTGAATGTATGAGTATGACCATTCAAGAAAGGGTCCGTAGAATGCTTAGCCAGGCTGGCTTACCACAGCACTTTTAGGATGAGGAAGTTACTACTACAGTGCATCTCATTAACAAGTCACCTAGCAGTGGCATTGACTTTGAGGTTGCAGAGGAGGTATGGGCATGTAAGCCCCCTCTTATGATCATTTGTGTGTCTTTGGATGTGAGGCATTCTGTCATGTGCCCAAGGACAAACGCAATAAGCTGGATCCTAAAAGTGTCAAATGCATTTTCATTGGCCATGGAGATGCAGGAGAGATGGGTTACCATCTATGGGATCCCCAGGCGCGAAAAGTGATCCGCATCCATGATGCCATCTTTCATGAGGGAAAAATGCATATGCAGCTTGAGAAAGTGATTGAGGTATGCAAAGTTATCTTTCAGGAGGAGCACCTGCTCCCATACAGCCCGCAGCTAGACAGCGTGTAGCATCACTTGATGCTCATGGCCCAAATGTTAGACATATTGATGTTAAACAAGACGTCCGTCAGGCAGTAAAGCCTGGATTGAGGCGTTCTACTAGAGATAGATGACCTCCTGATTGTTTTGTGCCCTTTATGGATTATGTACTGGTTACAGATGTAGGAGAGCCTCTCACTTATGATGAGGATATGCACAAGGGTGATTGTCACTCCTAGGAGAGGGCTATGCAGTTTGAGCTTAACTCATTACATAAGAATCAAACTTGGGATTTGGTTTTCTTGCCTCAGGGTAAGAAGGCTTTGCCACGCAAGTGGGTGTACAAGCTGAAAAGTACCCGTGGACACCCCAAGTTGGCATACAAGGCTCGATTGGTTGCTAAGGGCTTTAAGTAGATTATCCAAGCTGAAGCAGACCCCTTTAGTCTCTACTTTGAAAGCTATGGAGGCAATGCAACTTACTCATCAGTTAGGATAAGACGTTTCATAAATGGTAGTGTAGCTAAACGCTTTATACAAAATCTACACAAAGTTATATTTTTCCAACATGCATGATGTAACAAGGCAGTGACTTTATATGGACTAACTTTGACTCCCATAGTATATATATCCCTTATATTAATGGATTTTGTACTTTATATCTTAGCTAACAACTAAGTATTAATTAATAATAAAATTTATGTTTATATTTTTAAAAACAAAAATCATTGATCAATGGTTAAATCTTTGGTCTTAGAAAAATCATAGACTTCTAGCTTGGTATATAATTCTTCATTTTATGATATGAAGGTTCATTTAGCTATTCAAGGTGTTAAGCTAGTTGATTTTAGCCAAAGACAATATCCATCTTGTCCATATATTGTTAAAATAGATGAAACTTTTGAACAAAAGACATTTATATATGCATATAGATACAAAAAACACAAATGGGGTGAGCAATTATTTAACATACTTGTGTCTATTGGTTTACACAAAAAAAGAACCATCACATCATAGGTTATCCAAACTTATTACTATATGGTATCAAATCAAGTTATTAAGCCATACCTTAGTGGTGACTCTTTTAAGGTCTTAGTTCATAAAACTTATACATGTCACTTTAAATTATGCTATATTTAAAAGAAAAAAACTTAGATTATAATATATTCAAATCCATAACATTATAAAAATTGACCATGATAACATATCTTCATATAATGTTTGAGGCTCTTGTATTCTAAATTCTCTCTACACTCCTTCAAACCTTTATATTCTTACATCAAACTTGGAAATTTCTTGGGTATATCATAGCTAAGCCTCCTTGATGTTTCCACCACCATATAACATTGCATTTTGTTAGTATGCTAGAAAAGATAGAGTGAAATCCAAATCTCCTAATAGCTACATAGCTTACACTTTATTACTCAAGCTCTCAAGTTGTGTGATCTCACATTTGTAACATACAAAGTGCCTTTTAAAGACAAAAATAAGACATTCATTAAAAGTGGGACTTGAAAATTTTCTAAAATCTCTAATATGGTGTTTTATTTAATTTTGTGAATTTTTTTACATTTACCATATGATCTATGAATTGATGCACATGTGCATGTGTGTGATAGTAGTCACATTGCATGGTACATAGATGAAAGGATACTATTGTTCTTTGTGTTATAGTGAGCATATTATTAGACAAAGTTATGTGAAATAAATATTTTGAGGAAGCACATTTTAATGCATGGAAATTAATTGTGGTTGAATGCCTCATAATGTGCAATTATTGTATTTTGTGCGCTTCTCAGTGTAAGAAATATAGTTATTATGCAAGGCCTAGAAGGTTTGAATATTATTTTATAAACCTTATTCTAGGTTTATTAGATAGGAGCTAGAAAATATTGGAGAAAAAGGAAGATATTCATGCAAATGAAGTAAGGCCCAAAAAGGATATGTTTTTTAATGATATTTTCGAGCACATAAGCTTAATACATTTTATAAATACATGTATAAGGAAGGGGCTTGCCCATGCATGGGGGGATATTATAGCCAATCTTGTGTCATATATATCCTCTCTCTCTCTCTCTCTCTCTCTCTCTCTCTCTCTCTCTCTCTCTCTCTCTCTCTCTCTCTCTCTCTCTCTCTCTCTCTCTCTCTCTCTCTCTCCCAATTTGTGTTCTCTTCGAATTGGAGTTAATAAGTATTCTCATATGATGAAGGACTATAGCATACCATGACCTATGACTAATCTAGAAGGTCAAAGATAGTACTTAGAGTACTAGAGAGGTTTTCAAGCTATGGAGGAGTAAAGATTAGAAGAGATTTATATTGGGGTTATTTTTTAAACCTTTTGGGCTTTTGGGCTTTCTCATGTCACTTTTGACTAGTTAGTATAATCGATCTTAGTTAGCTTGCAGCGAATCAAATGGAAGTAGTCGAGGTCTTCCATTTAAATGCACATTAGACCTAAAATGACCCCATGATAAAAATGGAGTTTCACTTTGACGTTTAGTATTCTAGCCATCCACTATACTTGCCTAGTGTTGTAGGTGCACTACGAACATTGTCTAGATGAGACGAGGGGGGAGAGAATGAGAAGCTCAAGAAGATGGGAGATGATACCCTCTCACTCTTACATACAACCATAACATCTCACACTGCAGCTCTCCCAATAGTAGAGAATAGAGGAGAAAAAGATAGGAAAGAAGAGGCTTTGCTTTCATACACAATATTCCATTAACTTTGGGACTTTAAATATATGGCCTTTCTTAGGCATCAACCCACAAACCTTTTTACATTTTCTACCCATTTACACTCTCATGCATCCTTGTTTAACATTGTTAGCCTCTCAACACTTGAACATGCAAAATTAGAAGTTAGAAGACTAATTAGACTCAAAATATCCTATCTGCTAATGGATGCTACTAGTATAAGATGAATAAGAATAGACTTCTTTGATAGTGCATGAAAGAATTCAAGGTTGTAGTTGTGAAATTTCTTTGAAACAACTTAAAGAATATATTGAGGATATGGATGCCTTAGAATATTAGCAAAATGTGAAGTTCATTGCATTAGGGATTCATAAAAGTTTACCAAATAAAACAATGTATCATTTGTAGGGATTTTGTATTAAGTAAAGTGAAATATTGTCTTAGGGCCATGTATGTAGTCCCATATTTGTTCAAGTAAATATCTACTCACATAAGTAGAAGGAAAAATGCTTGAACTGCAAAAAAAGTTTATAAACTTGACTTCAATAATGCTTTCCTAGTATCATAATTCAAAACTTGACATTAGGCATCCCTTTAACTTTAGATGATAAGGAGCTTAATTGTGGTCCTTCATCCATGAATTGTACCATCTTTTATCGACATCTTGAAAGAGAAATGTAGATTTCAACTTCAAATGGGCTTCTTCCTTACAAGTTTCATGTTTTAATTGGATGTTGTCCTAAGAAGCCATGATATTCTATGCACTATTTAAGGCATCTTCATTTAACATTGCATACTATAGCTTTAGGCACATCGGCTGTCATAAAAAGCACTTTACTAGCACAAGACAAAAAGTGAGGGGTTCGTGGAAGCTTTTATTTAAGCCGATGGAAGTGTATGCTCTTCTCTTTTCCTTTCATTGTGAAGATTTTGAAAAGGCTTTAAAGAACCCCACAATGGTACCTTGATGTAGGTGGTTGTCTACTAGCCAACAAACCAAAGTTCTCAAGAGAAGCCCTCCACAAAGTGGTTTGAGTCACATTCTCTTGACAATAAAATACATGCAATTAAGCAAGCCATATTACTAAAACTGAGTGACATTTCCTTATGATAATCCTGTTGTTTTTGGTTATCTAAAATAGAATTAGCCTTATTATAGCTACCATGCAATGAGTAAAAAATGAATAATGTTTTGGATGATACTTTAATACATATAATCATTTTCAACTTGAACTCAACTTGCTATAAATGCATTACTCCGATATATACTTGTGAGTTTATGGGTGTTGGATTGTTGATATTTAAGACTTCCAAAACATGATGGATAAGCATACAACATTATTGTGTATAATGTAGTATCAAACTTGGTGCTTGTAGAAGTAGATCATACTATCTATAGTGGTTTAGAGTTGAGTTGGTGGAAATAGATTGTTACATCATGCATGGTTGATAATGTCAACTTAAGTTGCTACATTGATGATGTGCTCGTAGATAGCATGGGAGTATTTTTGTGGTACTCTAGTATAATAAATGGTGCATAGATTGTAATGGAAAAGTCATGTTGATAAGGAATCTTTCCTAAATAATTGTGAAGTATTCAAAAGTAATTATTTTTTTAAATAATGTGCAGAGTATTTTATTACCACATGATGTAAATAGAAACTTCAACTAGGGAAAATATTTTTAGAATAGAGACAAAAACCTTCCAACTAAAAAAGTTGCATTGGTTTTTCCCAAGGCTTTGATGGCCCTCTCTAATGGTTGTTTTGTCCCAAAATTAGGTTTTTACATGGTCTTAATAGTCTTGTCCCAAAATTAAAAGGCTTTTTCCCTATGTTTGCAATTTACATGGCATAAACCTTGGGTTTTTGTAAATTGTGAGAGGGGTAAAACTATTTTCACTTAACCCTTTGTGGGTCTTGTCTAGTCTATTGTAAGCTACTTGGTAGGTCGTAGATGCTTATTTATCAGGAGAAAAAGCTAGCAAACTTTGACTCATTTTGTTGAGAGCATTAGATTGCCAAAGCACCTCTAAGGATATTATAAATATTTTCTTTCACATCAATATATTTTTTTATGCATATGTAACATTATATTTTTTAAGCTAGCTGAAAAAAGAAGCTTATTTCGCAGAATTCATCTTTATGTTTACACCAACATCAATAAATTTACATGTGAAAAGATTCTCTTAGTACTGAAGTGAAAAAATAATAGTCCAAATACACAAAAAATTATGCCATTAGCCAATTTAGGATTTGGGCCATCTTGGCCAACACATTTCCGTTTGTTTTACCAAGCATACTAACCATATTGCAGTAATTCCATACTTTATACTTGAGCTGCCCCTACCTGATCTCTTTGAGAACTCCTTGAAATTTATGTAGCTCAGTATTATGTAAAAGTTCAACTAGCTTCTTTTTGTATTTAGCGATTGGGGTATGAGAGAGAGAGAGAGAGAGCAAACACATGCAGCCTAATTAGTTAAGTTGAATGTGCGGTGATCACAAGGACTTGGGTTCACAACTCCTACTTTTGATATTTGGTATGGTTATTTAGTATAGCCTAACTTTCTATGTGTGCTTGGCTATGCCATGTAACTTCACTTGACAATCCATTTCTTCTCTTTCTCTCTTCTCTTTTCCTTCTCTATGTCTAATTAAACGAGGGAGGGAAAAAAAGGGAGGAAAGTTTTACTTAAAAGAGGAGGAAAAAAAAAGAGGGAAGTTTAAATTAAAAGTTTAAACTAAGAGAGAGAGAGAGAGAGAGAGAGAGAGAGAGAGAGAGAGAGAGAGAGAGAGAGAGTTTTGATTTAAAAAACGGAAAAGACACGTTTGTGAAATCTTACTTCTTACTACTATATTATTTTCGTTGTAGGTTTGGAAAGTCCCAAACTTCTTGAGGGCTTCCCAAACCTACCCCTTTTTCAATCAAAACCCCCTTCCTTCCCCTCTTTCTCACATGTAATTTCTCATTTTCTCTTCCCCCTCCCTCCCTCCCCTCCCCCCTCACCTCCATTTTTAAAATTAAAACTCTCTCCCTTCTCTCTCACTTATAATCTCTCTCTTTCATTCCCCCTCCCCTTTTTAGTTAAATTCCTCCCTCCTCTCTCTCATGTGTAGGGCCTAGGGTTTTCTCTCTTTCTCTCTCTCTCTCAGATTAAACTTTTTAATTTAAATTTTTCTTTTAACTAAATATTTTTTTTAAAATTTTAATTCCTCTCTCACACTTATAATCTCTCTCTTTCTTTTTAATTAAATTCCTCCCCCTTCTCTCTCCTCTCATGTGTAGGGTCTAGGTTCTCTCTCTCTCAATTAGATTAAAATTTTTAATTTAAACTTTTCTTTTAATTAAATATTTTTAAAAGTATTTTTTTAAATTCTAAAGTTTTTCGAGCATAATTTTTCATACACTTTGAGAGAGAGAGAGAGAGAGAGAGAGAGAGAGAGAGAGAGAGAGAGAAGAAGAAGAAGAAGAAGAAGAAGAAGAAGAAGAGGGAGAGAGGAGAGGGGCAAAGAGGAAAGAGAATAGTGTTTTTTGGATTAAACATGTTTCTTCTTCCCTTTCCCCCTCTCTCTCATGTGTAGGGCCTAGGTTCTCTCTCTCTCTTTTCTTTCATAGTTAGATTAAACTTTTTAATTAAAATAGAGAGAGAGAGAGAGAGAGAGAGAGAGAGAGAGAGAGCAAAAAAGAAAGAAGAGAGGGAGGGAGAGAGAAAGGGAGAACATAAAGAAAGAATTATAGAGAGGAAAATTAAAAAATAAGAGAGGAAAAAAGGAAAGAGAGACCGAGAGAAGAAAAGGAGAGAGAATTTGATTACAGAGAGAGAAAATATAAATTTAAAAGAAAGAGAAAAAAAGAGGAGAGAGAAAGAAAAGAGAGGAGAGAGAGGGGAGAAAAAAAGGAGAGAAAGAGAGAAGAAAAGTGAGGAGAGAAAAAAAGGAGAGAGAGAGAACCAGAAGAGGAGGAAAAAAAACTAAAATAAAAGGCAAAGAGAGAGAGAGAGAGAGAGAGAGAGAGAGAGAGAGAGAGAGAATTAGACATAGGGAATTTGGGGGGGCGAGGGAAAGAGAGAGTAAATTAAAAAATTAAAAATAAAGAGAAAAAAGAGGAGAGAAAGATGAGAAATGGATTGTTGAGCGAACGAAACTTTGAGACAGCGAAACTGCTACAAAGCGACCTAGCACTCCGTGCGCGTTTTGGAGAGAGTAAATTTAAAAATTAAAAAAAATATGAGAAATGGATTGTTGAACGAACCATAACTTTGCTCATCACTTTTGATTTTAAAGAGGAGAAAGACACGTTTGTGAAAAGTTTAATTTAATTAAGAGAGAGAGAGAGAGAGAGAGAGAAAGAGCCTACTTGCAAGATTGGGGGGAAAGAGAGAAAGGGGAGGGGGAAAAGAGAGGGAGAGTGATTGCAAGGGGTTTTAATAAAAAGGGAAGATAAAAAAAGGAGAGAAGAGATTAGAGAGACAGAGAGATGTGAGAGAGAGAGGACAAGCGTACATTGTGGTGAAGTTTTAATACACCTAAAAAGGGGAGGACGTAGGCGCAACCTGATTTGATGGTTTACGGGAGACTCGAGAGAGCGATGAAAACCGACAAATTAAAAAAGTCTGAGAAACCTGTCTTTCTTTCTTTTTTCGCAATGGATGTCTTTCTCTCTCTCTCTCTCTCTCTCTTCCAGTGAGAGAGGACGCGTCATCGCTTGCATTCTGTCACTCACACACACACACATTCTCTCTCTCATCTCTATTGCATTGCACGTGGATCCTGAGTGCGAGCACTACTAGACATGGGCATGTGGAGCCTTGTCACACTGTCACAGAGATGGCTAAGCTAACCAGCCTTCCCGCACCAGCACATGCAATGCATATATCGCTTCTCGTCAGCTACCACCGTATAATAAGCTGGCTACCGTCAAATCAAACTCAGGAGAGGGGTCACGAGAACTCGCACAGCCTCATCATGATGACGCTTACGTCTCAAGGATCTTCCTGACTCTCCCCCCACCCCACCTCAGACTCTGAGGGTCCCTGATCTAAGTAGGCGTTACATCTCGGTAAAAGGATCAACCCCGGATCTATCTTATATCCTCTGGTAACTAATGACACAGTTCAATGCCTCACAAAAAACCAAAAAAATAAAAAAGCACAGAATATTGGAGCCTTCCAGCTGTGAATCGACACATACGCACACCCCTCTCTCTAGAACATGCCTGCTTGTACTGCTACCCCCTGTATCTCTGACTCCACCCACTGTTACCCTTTGCCCTTTACAATGCCAAACAAAAGCATAAAGGCAATGTATTCTCTCGGGAATCAGTAAAACCTGATTAGCTGTAATCACTATATAATATACATGATTTAGTCCGTTTGTATAAGTAGCTGGTGCGTCTCGGCGCCGTTTGTTGAGCCTATACTTTTCAGGTAGATTGGGACTTGGCTTTGGGCTAATAGATTGTGCTTCCATGATCCATCCGTTCAAAAGGTCATGAAGATTTCTATTAGCACAAGAGAAACTTCAGTGCCTAATTATTATAAGATATTGGTCCAGCAAACTTGGTAGATGGGGTTGATCATTCAAGGCAAAAGGGGGTCACATCCGGTGATTTGTTAACATGATAAACGTGAAAAGTTTCTGGGAGCTTGTTTTTCTTTTCACAATCAGGGGATTAGGGGAGGGTTGGTGAGGAGCTGCTATCATGATTCATGAGAGAGAGAGAGAGAGAATGTGTGTGTGTGTGTTGTATTTTGAGAGAGTGGGAGAATGTGTGTGTGTGCCTTTTTGAGAGAGAGAGAGAGAGAGAGAGAGAGCGCAGTTTTGAGGTTGAAGCATCAACTTAGCCTATTATCACTACTTCTCAACGGCCACTGAAGAAAAATGGTGTTATGAATTGATTTGTGCGTATTTTCCTAATTAACCAAATTACACTCTTGAAAAAGAAAAATGATAAAAAAAAATTTACACTTATCTTTTTCCCGCTACTACTACTTGAGAACCAGCTACCCCAATCCAGATTCCACAAGACCTCCCTCTCTCTCTCTCTCTCTCTCTCTCTCTCTCGACGTACATACATATAACCCTAAGGCATCTCTTCACAGCCAGCGGCAGAGAGACATTCTCTGCTAGCAGCTCGATCTTGCTTGCTTCCAGAGATCATACATTTCCTCTCGACGAGCTGCCGCAGATCCAGCATTAACCCACTTGCAGGTACGCCTCCATCATCCATCCACACATGCATCCCATATAACGTTTTCTGGAACTGTTCCATCCTGCATCTGTTCTGCATTGACCAAATTATCTATACGTCTTACAATGGTCTCTCTTTTTGTTAAATTATGTGCAAAAGTTGCACGCAACAGCAGCTTCACAGGCCGGCCAACCATGGATTTCACGCCGGGCGCAGCTGCTGCGGCGCTGGCGGTGCTCCTGCTTGCCACGTGCGCCGGTGGGATTGGCGCAACGTCAGCAATGCTGAGTGACCAGACCATGCGGAGGATCCTGGCGGGTCCCGCCGCGGCCCCGGTCACCGCAACACCACCGGCGGCGGCACCGGTCGCGGCGACTACCCCGCCCCCGGCCTCCTCGAAGCCGCCAACTGCCAGCAGCCCGCCCCCCGCGACCCCACCCACGGTCGCCTCCCCCCCACCGACTGCGCCCCCGCCGGCCACACCTCCACCGGCTACGCCCCCTCCCGCCACCCCGCCGCCAGTGGCCACACCGCCCCCGTCGTCCCCGCCGCCTCCGGCACCGACACCCGTCTCTTCCCCCCCTCCACCGTCCGCGGCACCCACCCCTGCTCCGGTCGCTTCACCCCCCGCACCTCCCCCGTCTCCCTCATCAGGTCCCACTCCTTCTACTTCTCCTTCTCCTTCCTCCCCCTCTCCCGGTTCCCCGACCCCTGGCTCCTCTCCATCACCAGCGACTCCTCCGAGTGTAAGAGCTCTCTCTCTCTCTCTCTCTCTCTCTTACATTTGCGTCAAATACGAGCATAGTACATTAAGAATAAGTAACACTCCCCCTCAGACACTCTCTCGTATTCCAACCAGATTTTGAGAATCTAACTAGGGAAAATGCAGTGTAGGAAGTCCGAACACACACACACGCGCACGCTCACGCACACACCCACCCACACACACACACACACTCTCTCTCTCTCTCGTTATATGAATAAACACACACACACACACACACACACACGCACACACACACACACACGCACACACACACACACACGCACGCACTCTCTCTCTCTCGTTATATGAATTAACACGGGCTAAATGACCTCGCCACACACAAATCCCAAAGGGGTTGAAAGTCTGCAATGGAAGGCATTTTGGGGTTGTTCCTACCATGTAGTTAACTATCTCTCCCATTAACTCTTTGGGATTAACCTTGTGCAGGGAAGCGGGGCATCTACCCTCACCACCAGCTACATTGTTGCAACCCTTGTCGCAGCCTTGCTCGCCCCGATCATCTTTACTTGAACCCATTCATCTCCATGATTGTTGACACGAATATTGTGTTACTAGTTTCGAGGACAGTGTCAGCAACTCTTCTACCGCGAATAATTCTTTGATTTTCTTGGGACTCACCGATTATCACGGCATTTCTCATTAGACTGCACCATGTTTCATACAATGCATCATCATTGAATGATGCAAGTTTTTACCTCTTATGTACGATATGCTAGAATTGTTACAATAATGTGAGGATTTTACATCATACTATCTCTCATTACATTGTGCCACTTTTAATATGACGCATCATTCATTGAATGATGCGCAAGTTTTCACATATATGTACTATATGTTGCATTAGAATAAAGGGAGGATTATTTGAGGGTGGATTTTTTGTGAGGTCCTTCTAATTACCCTATTGGCTTGTTTAAAAAAATGGTTCCATTTATTTATTTGGACTTAGAGTAGACATATAGTTGATGTTAATATGAAGCCATTAGATTAGTTTGTGGGCATGGTTAAAACTTGGAGAAGTAAATTGTAAGAAAATGTAATAGTGAAATTTCATATATGTTTTGTGAATTTCAATGAATCTAAGAACTTTATTGGCATACATTGTCTTATACAAGTACATATTGAAAATAAGATAGTGGATCTCCAATAGTGAAATTATATGATGATTGCATTTGTATGGAGTGTGGAGCCAATATTATCAAAAGGTGTTCAAGATCATAACATGAAAGGAAGGCGCACCTCTGGATGATGTCTTTAATGAGCATCATTGTCATTTGGAGAAAAAATGGGAGTTAAAAAGAGCCTTTTCACTTACTAGTCTTACTATTTTATCGCTTGAAGTTTTAATTGATGATATGATTTTATAGTTTCATACTACTTAAAACTACTCAACTTAGATGTGTACTAGTGTGTACTTTTAAATTATTGGGGCACTTACTATACCATTGGACATATTGTGTATAAATGTTTTTTTGAAGGACAACAAAAATATCCTTCAACAATGAATGATAGGTCCACATGCAATGGTATGAAACTATATGTGGGAATCCTCAAATCTTTAAACGGTTAATAAAATTACCAATGTAATGCAAAAAATTATGTTGACTAATTATGCTTACTTGAGATTTATTAAGAACTAGTTAACTTGGCTAATGTTGTGGAGTGGGCTCACTAACTGCAATTTGTGCAATTGACCTTATTACAAAGCTTGTGGAGCTGTGCCTTGCTCACTTCATATTTGTGTGAGGAAAGGGAAGCAACTATGCTACCCTTTGCTCTCAAAAACAAACTACATGTTTCGTGTACATTACATGCTTTGCATGTAGTAAGACATTTCTAAAGCTACTTAAATGTAGGATACAATTTCTTAGATAGTAAATTTAACGATGCATTTCTAAAGCTTCTTGAATGTATGACATTATTTCATAGATATTAAATGTACGTTTTATGAGTCAAATAATTCATACTTTCTACAATCTTTCATTTTGTAAAACTTTCAAAGGTTATTGAATGTACTTTGCAAACAATACCTTGCATGCTCTCAACTTACTTGGTTTTAAATGGCACTATATTGGGGAAATTATAGAGTTTTTATAGGTAATCTTCATCTATGTGTTGTGTGTTTCAATTCCATCCCAAGTCATTGATCAATTCTATAATCAAAAGACCTAGAATAGTTGAGCTACAAAAGATTACATAGGCATGCATTTATCACCTTAGACTACATCATATATATCAAGAAGGCAAGGGAATTACCAAGGGAAAACCTTATGATCAAAATATAAATACAATATAATAAGTGCATTTTAGTTTTTGCATGTTTCATTCATGGTGAAGGTCCATTTATGTACTTCAAAGTTAAGTCACATTATCAATTTGATGGATCATTCTACATAGCAACCAAGTAATTGCATTCTTATTAAAAAACATTAATATTTTAGGAAACACACTAAGATAGCTTATGATTGTATGAATTAACTAAGTTAACACACTTGAAAGAGATCACACTTAAGGCTCTCATTGATGTGGCACACTCAACATATACAATAGAGGAAATTTAAAGTTGGCCTTTTTGAAATGCATTTAATAAGGGCTTATCTGGGATGTAGGGTTGTGTATAGGGTGCATCTAATGCAGGATGTGTCTTTTGCAACTTCATTAGTGGACAAAAAAATTCAAGTGAACATATGACCCTAAAAGGGTTAAGGTTTTGGAAAATCAAATTATTGTGATGATGGCCTCCTTTGTATGATGGCTTTGCAAATGAGTCCATGCATGTAGTTGGCCTCTCTCTCTCTCTCTCTCTCTCTCTCTCTCTCTCTCTCTCTCTCTCTCTCTCTCGGAGAATTTGACTTGATAACTCCTTGAAGTAAGCTAGACTTGTAATTCAACCCACTCCACATGACATGGTACAACTTCAATGGGGCTATGTGCCAGTACCAATCAGCTATTAGCCCGAGCTTGAAAGGGTGCTAAAGTAGTTGGAGCAATCTTGTAGAGGGTATTTATGATGAATAAAGCCTCTAGAGAGAATTTGACTTGATAATTCCTTGGGGTAAGATAGACTTGTAATGCAATCCACTTCACATGCCATGCTACAACTTCAATGGGGCTATGTGCCAGCACCAATCAGCTTTTAGCTCGAGCTTGAAAGGGTGCTAAAGTAGTTGGAGCAATCTTGTAGAGGGTATTTATGATGAACAAAGCCTCTAGAGAGAATTTGACTTGATAACTCCTTGGGGTAAGCTAGACTTGTAATTCAACCCACTCCACATGCCATGCTACAACTTCAATGGGGCTATGTGCCAATACCAATCAGTTACTAACTCGAGCTTGAAAGGGTGCTAAAGTACTTGGAGCAATCTTGTAGAGGGTATTTGTCACTAAATTGATTCCTTATTATGCATTCTATATTTAATAAATTCATGTCAATAAATTAATGACTCACGTTTCTTTAAGTGTTGATGATGATCTAGCATGGCCATGAGACCATTTAGAGACCAGTATTTCTAGTACATCACTTAATGGGGTGATCAGAGCATTGTGACAGGGATATCTAGTACATGCAGTATAAGTGATGAAGGGGGAAATAAGTGTTTGCCAAATGTAAGAATGTACACAAGAACCAAGGAGTTACACATAAATGAAGATGGATTGAGTTCTAAGAAGAGGAAGTGCATTAGCATTGTGTATATATATTTATGTGTGCATCCAAGGATGCCTGGGAATGTTTACTTGTGTGTAATGAGCATTGCATTCATTTGGGGTCACCCTCTCCCTTACAAGTCAAGGTTTAAGGTCTTTTCTTTCATTAAGAAAGACGAGAGAGGGAATTCTCTCACTAAGAAAGATGAGAGATGTGATCCTCTGGAAGTGAGGAGAAAAGTGATTTTCTCTTTCTAAGGTCTAAAATGACACAGACTTTTGTGTGGAATTTAATCTTAAGGTTGAGGCCCAAGGCAATCTAATGAACTCTCCTTATCTATGACTCAAGGCTGTTTCATGGACCACAAGTTAAGAGTACAATTTAAAAAGCAAATTTTTAGAAAATCCATTTTTAAAATGTATCGCAATAGAAAAATGATCTCTAAAAACGGGCCGCGAAAGTTATCAAAAACAACGAGATCTACAACTTTCGTGTTCATCCAAACAACATACAAAGAGATATCTCGAAACTAGTGCTGTAGAGTGGAACAACCACATCTTGCATGAAGATAAACTCAACTCTCTCTCCAAGAAGAGAAGCTCTTGAAAGCCTATAAAAGAGGAGGCTCTCCTTGGGTGTAAGGGAGAGGTGAAGGAAGTATCAGTTTGCATGTATCCAAGAGGAGAAGAGAAGGTGCAAGTGCTGCAGAAGCCCTACTGAAATCAAGTATTGCGGAAGCTGTGCTGAAATCAAGTTCTAAGAGGAGAAGAGAAGGTGCAAGTGCTGCGGAAGCTCTGCTAAAATCAAGGGCCAAGAGGAGAGCCCTACACATATTGTGTAGGAGAGAATGAGACTCAAGAAGGATCAAAAGGTGCTAACTTCCAAGTTGTGCAGTGTTAGCCGGTTGTATACCGTGCAAGGAACCGTGATCTTGTTTCCAAGATCTACAAGTAAGAACTGGCTTATGTGTAACAAAGGAGCTTGCTCCTTGTCAATAATATAACTCCACAAGGGGGGGGACTGGCCCATCTTCCAGTCCTTAGTGTGTTGCCAATTTCTCTACCTCTCTCTCTACATCTTTCTTTTCTCTCATCTATTCTCCCTCTATGCCAACATAATATTCGCCATATATATTTTAAGTATATAAGAAAGTTGAGCGTGTATCTCAGATTCTATAACAGTGGTATCAGAGCAGGTCTCTTTGCTTTTCTCAAAGTAAAGGCGATCCTTGCAAGAAGAAGGTAAAGATGATAACTGATGAAGCACCTAAAAGTGAGCAATTACAGACTCAATTGACAGAGTATCGTATCTTGTTGGGGATTCCTGAAGTACGTCAATTGATTGACAGCTTAAGGGCAAGGGAAGAAGCTACTTATGAAGGACCGAATCCTCCAAAAGATGGTGATACTGGAAGAAACACCATTGCACCAATTGATGGTGAAGATGCAAAGCATCCAATTTCCGAGAAGCTTCCTAAAAGAAAAAAGGATTCTCGGATCAAGAAGAGTAAAAAGACCTCACCTCGAGTGAGGCGGATGAGGGAGTCATCTCCCTTAGCAACCAACTACTCCCTTGATTACTCAAGTTCCTCCTCCTCCTCCTCATCTTCTAGTTTCTACTCTCTTAGTTCTAAGTCTCGTGCAATCCGCAAATGGACAAAGAGGGACCATAAGAGGAGCAAGCTAAGAAGACTAAGACTTTCAAGTCTGGGGATAAGGACATAAAGTTTGACTCTTACTCCAGTAAGAGAGATCCTGCTAAGGCATTAGCATTTGTCAGACAATTTGAAGTTGCTTTTTCTGATGGTAATTTCTCAGAAAAGTCCAAGCTAAGGCATGTAGGCATGTACTTGAAAGATACTGCTAGCAATTGGTGGTTGACTCTCATTTTGGAGGGAAGGAAACCTATGCTTCATTTTCAAATTCTTCACATATCTGGAACTAAGAATGTGGTAGCAGATTCTCTATCACGGTAACCTCGAGTGAATGCAATCAGAACTGTTTACCATAACGAGTTTATGGATTTACCCAAAATGTATACAACTGATTCCAACTTCTCAACCATATGGGATCAGCTTAACTCAGGTTAGTCGATTACAACTTACTCGATTCGAGATGGTTATTTGTATCATCATCAAGAAATTTGTGTAGCATTACCACTGCGACACAAGGTAATGGATGAAGCACATGCATCTCCATATGCTGGACATAGGGGTATTCTACCCACTACTCAAGCATTGGAAAGATATTTCTTTTGGCCCACTCTTAGAGTTGACATTGAAAGATATGTCCACGAGTGCAAGATATGCCAAAAAGTAAAGTATGACATGCATAAACCACCTGGTCTACTAAAGCCATTACCTATTCCCAATGAGCCTTGGGAAAGTATAGCCATGGACTTTATCATGGAGCTTCCTCGCACACAAGCATGCAATGATGCAATCTTGACTATCATTGATAGATTTAGTAAGCAAGCTCACTTTATACATGTGCGAAAGACAATCAAAGCCGATCAAATGGCTAAGTTATTCATTGCTCATATTTTCAAGCATCATGGGATGCCTAAGTCTATTATAAGTGATCGAGATCCTCGCATGACCAGCCTCTTTTGGCAAGCTCTCTTCGAGAAACTCGGGACAAAGTTAAAATTTTCATCCTCTTATCATCCTCAAACGGATGGGTAGATTGAAAGTGTTAATTCTACTATTTTGAACCTTTGAAATCCTATGTCTCTGAAAATCAAAGAGAATGGAAAAAGTGTTTGCCTTTAGTAGAGTTTACATACAATAATACGGTGCACTCTAGTACTAGTAAGGCACCCTTTGAGATCATCTATGGTAAGCCTCATTTACCACCCATTCTTATTACGCAGGATAAGATCTTTGAAGCAGATGAGTTTGTTAGAGACATTGATACAACTTTCACTCAGGTAAAAGCTGCTATCCAAAGGACATAAGACAAGCATAAATGCGAAGCAGATAAGCATCGTTGTAAGTTAGATCTCAAGTTGGGATAGTATGTTCTTCTTATGTTTGAGAAGGCTCGCTTGAAGAAGCAGAAAGGTCAAAAGGGTAAAGTGGTTAAGGTTTCTAATCGCTGTTATGGCCCTTTTAAGATCATAGATAAGATAAACGATGTGACTTTTTGTTTGGATCTACCAAGTCATTGGAACATTCATAATGCTTTTCATATAAGTTTGCTACGTCCCTAATTTGGAGAACCTCCAATGGAACCAATCAAGGAAGATTTACCTGACATAGAAGAAATAGAAGAGTTCCTTGTGCCTGAAAGAATTTTACACCATCGGGACAATACTCTAAAGTCATGTAAGGTATTACGGAAGTATCTTGTTAAGTTTAAGAATTATCCCCCATTGGACGCTCAGTTTATGACTGAGAGAGAACTGCAAGACTTTCCAGATCTTTCTAAGGATTATGTATCCCCTCTACAGTTGAGGTCAATTGTTTAGAAGCCAAAGGGATGTCACTAAATTGATTGCTTATTATGCATTCTCTATTTAATAAATTCATGTCAATAAATTAATGACTCACTTTTCTTTAAGTGTTGATGATGATCTAGCATGGCCATGAGACCATTTAGAGACCAATATTTCTAGTGCATCACTTAATGGGGTGATCAGAGCATTGTGACAGGGATATCTAGTACATGCAGTACAAGTTATGAAGGGGAAAAGAAGTGTTTGCCAAGTGTAAGAGTGTACACAAGAACCAATGAGTTACACATAAATGAAGATGGATTGAGTTCTAAGAAGAGGAAGTGCATTAGCATTGTGTATATGTATTTATGTGTGCATCCAGGGACGCCTGGGAATGTTTACTTGTGTGTAATGAGCATTGCATTCATTTGGGGTTACCCTCTCCCCTACAAGTCAAGGTTTAAGGTCTTTTCTTTCATTAAGAAAGACGAGAGAGGGAATTCTCTCACTAAGAAAGATGAGAGATGTGATCCTCTGGAAGTGAGGAGAAAAGTGATTTTCTCTTTCTAAGGTCTAAAATGACACAGGCTTTTGTGTGGAATTCAATCTTAAGGTTGAGGCCCAAGGCAATCTAATGAACTCACTCTCCTTATCTATGACTCAAGGTTGTTTCATGGACCACAAGCTAAGAGTACAGTTTAAAAAGTAGTTTTTTGGAAAATCCATTTTAAAAATATCTCGCAATAGAAAAACGATATCTAAAAACGGGCCACGAGGGTTATCAAAAACAGTGAGATCTACAATTTTCGTGTTGGACGTTTTTTCATCCAAACAACGCACGAAGAGATATCTCGAAATTAGTGCTGCAGAGTGGAACAACCACATCTTGCATGAAGATCAACTCAACTCTCTCTCCAAGAAGAGAAGCTCTTGAAAGCCTATAATAGATGAGGCTCTCCTTGGGTGTAAGGGAGAGGTGAAGGAAGCATCAGTTTGCATGTATCCAAGTGCTGCGAAAGCCCTGCTGAAATCAAGTACTGCAGAAGTTGTGCTGAAATCAAGTTCCAAGAGGAGAAGAGAAGGTGCAAGTGTTGTGAAAGCTTTGCTAAAATAAAGGGCCAAGAGGAGAGCCCTACACATATTGTGTACGAGAGAAGGAGACTCAAGAAGGATCAAAAGGTGCAAACTTCCAAGTTGTGCAAGTGTTAGCCGGTTGTATACTGTGCAAGGAACCGTGATCTTGTTTCCAAGATCTACTAGTAAGAACTGGTTTATGTGTAACATAGGAGATTGCTCCTTGTCAATAATATAACTCCACAAGGGGGGGACTGGCCCAGCTTCTAGTCCCTAGTGTGTTGCCAATTTCTCTACCTCTCTCTACATCTTTCTTTTCTCTCATCTATTCTCCCTCTATGCCAACATAATATTCGCCATATATATTTTAAGTATATAAGAAAGTCGAACGTGTATCTCGGATTCTATAACAGTATTTATGATGAACAATGCCCCTTTGAGAGGGCCTTATAGAGTTTTACATATACACACACATAGTGCTAAAAATCATCAAGGTTTTCAAATAGTTCTCATATACTTGGTTTGGAAATCATTATGTTCTTGTCACAAAGGATAAGGACAAATTGTGTCCATTGTCCAGTTTGGTGATTGGGTTGGAACATTGCAAAATAATTTATACTTAAGATAGATTAAGAACTATTTGAAGTCCCACATTGCTCAATTGAAAAGATTTGGAATGTACTTGTTACATGAATCTAATAGATCAAGAACTCAAAAATCTATTCCATATGCATTTTCTAATGCATAAAGATCTAGCACTTGTCAACACAACACAACACAACACAAATTCAATAGACCAAGAACTCAAAAACTTATATTGAAAGAGATGCCATGACATTCCACGTGTATTCTCTAATGCTTAGAGAAGCCTTTGCCAACACCTTTGACAATAAATACTTTTATTTACAACATGCAACTTTTTAATACTTACATGTAACATTGGAAACATCTTACAAGTTCTTTCTATGGGGGGTATCTAGATTGGGGCAAGGGTAAAAAGTGAGCTTTTTGAGTGGGCAATCTCAATTTCTCATTCCACATAGTCCACTTATTCCACCCCTAGATATTTCCACCTGCACCACTACCACCACCACTACTGTCACCATCCCCGTCTCGTCGCCATCGCCAGTGCTGCCACCGCTACCATGGATACCTCCACCACCACTACCACCATTGTTGTCACCACCACCACCACCACCACCACCACCACCACCACCACCACCACCACTACCCTCACCACCTCCATGACTGCTACCACTACCTTCTCTCTCTCTCTCTCTCTCTCTCTCTCTCTCTCTCTCTCTCTCTCTCTCTCTCTCTCAGTTTCTCAATTTCTCTCTACTTGTATATTCCCTTTTTCTCTTTCTAACATACCCGCTCAAATAACACTCTATCTCATGTGAATGATTCTCTCTCTCTCTCTCTAGCACATAACATGGGTATATTCATATGATCACCTTAGGATGGTACACCACGGTCCACACCTCACACACACACACACAAAAATTGCTCCATCTCTTTACTCTCTCTCAGATTCTCTTCGTACATGCAATTTCTCCCTCTTGCTCTACATTCTCTCTCTCTTTGTGTTGTGTAAACACCTATATATATGTATATATTACACACACACACACACACACACACACACACACACACACACACACACACACACACACACACGTATATGTATGTATGTATATAAATCTCAGTCACTCATTCACTCTTTCTGTTTGTCTCCATCTCTCTTTCTCTCACTTTCTCTCTCTCATGCATGGGATCAGTCCACATTGTATAATAATGCCTCACATCCGACTACGGCATGTGTTGCAACAAATGCTTCCCCTAAATCATAAACACCTCTCTCTCTCTCTCTCTCTCTCTCTCTCTCTCTCTCTCTCTCTCTCTCTCTCTCATAATGTGAATGCTCGTGCAGCCAGTCTGTGTTTTTAGAACTTTAGTTGCAATGGATTGATAGCTCCCTCCCCTCCCCCCTCTCTCTCCCTTACCCTCCTCCCCCCAAGAAATTCGATATAAGACAATTCATACAAGCAATCCAAATGTACATTTATATTGCGTTAACTTTGGCAATAGTGCTTTTTCTTGACAAACTAAGAGAGACCAGGTCACTGAAGGCTTGTCAAAATTTTGACATAAGATATCCAACTGAATTGTATAACAGTGCTTTCTCAACAAAATAAAATGCAGTTGTGTTAAGAGATAGTGTTAGCGTTGCATTGTTGGACACAATATATGTGGTATTAGATAAGTTTTTTTGCTTCTAAATACAATGTGCAAGTTTTCTTCAGCGTGTTTGGGTTGGTGTATAAATATGTTCGCATTTGCATTCATTCCAAATACTTGGAGGTACATATAATATAGGTGCTTGTATGCCAAATATGCTTTTCCTTCCTACGACATGGTCCATGAAATCTCAACAATTACATGTTGGATTCTTTGCACATCATAACACTCCTGCAAGACACTTGAGTTAGGTGTCTCTAGCTTGAAAGTTTGACACATTTTTTTCACCAAATATGGGGGCGCCGATCCCTTCTTTGGTGACAAAATGATCCCAGTCCACATCCACTCTCTCTCTTTAACCATCTTGGCCCACACACACACACACACACACACACACACACACACACACTCTCTCTCTCTCTCTCTCTCTCTCTCTCTCTCTCTCTCTCTCTCTCTCTCTCTCTCTCTCTCTCTCTCTCTCTCTCTCTCTCTCTCTCTCTCTCATACTTTAGACCCTAAACCCAAATAACTAACATAGATACGAGTGCTGACAATTCCTTTCTCAGTAGCAAAACGATCCTAATCCACACACACTCGTATTCTCTCTTCATCCCTAAAAAAAATCCCATATAACTAATATATTAATATACTATCATATTAATTGATTACTTAATATTAATATACTAACATATTGATTTATATTAAATGATTAATACTAATATATTAATTAATAGATAAATTAATTAATATTAATATACTAAGAGATTAGTTCATACTAATTGATTACCATACTAATATGTTAATCAATATACTTATTGATTAATATATTAATATATACTAAATAATATTAATGGTATATATATTAATTAATAGTAATTATAATAAAGTAAGTACAATTAATAATCTCATAAAAAAACTAATTAATATAACTAATTGATTAACTAGACAAAATACTATCACTTTAAAGTAAGTGATACTATGAAATTAATTAATTATAATAAACTAATTCATATTCATGAACTATTAATTTTGATATATAATAACATATTAATTAGTAAACTAGTTGATATGTATTAAATAATGAACATGTTAACTAACATCAATTAACTAATTAAGTAATAATCTAATTGATATTACTTAATTGCTATATCAATTAACTAATTAATGCCATCTAGCTAACTACTAACTAACTAATTAATTGATTATCAACATATTTGATTAAATAAATAAATATGTGATTAACTAATTACTTGATTAATTTGAGAATCTAATTAACTAGCAAATTAATTAACTAATTATTTAATTGATAAACTAGTTAACTAATTCATTAATTTACAAAAGATCATGTGTGTGTGTGTGTGTGTGTAGGGGTGATGGTAGTGATAGTGATGGCAACGGTGGTGCGGGTAACCGAACGGGCAGCGGCAGTAGTGGCATAGTGAGAGAGAGAGAGAATTTCTCGCAGCCCCTTTACGAGGGGAAATAAATTTGAAAATTTCCCAATTAATTAACTAATTATTAGCTAATTAATTAATTAACTAATTATTTCTTAATAATTAATGAATTATTTAATTAAATAGCTATTTAGTACTTAGTTAACTAATTACATATTTATTAGTCAATTAATTTAGTAATTATTACTTAATTATCTAGTTAGTTAATAATTAGTTAAGTTTTAATTAATATTAAGATAATTAATTAATTACTTAGTTAACTATTTATTTATTTAATAATTAGTTAAAAAGTAATTAGTAGTTAGTTTATTTTTAATTAGTTAATTAATTCCAAGTAAATTAGTTAATTATTTATTTAATTAGTTATTAATTAGATAATACTACTTAAATTAATAATTAATAATTAATGAATATTAATATTAATAATAAAAATATATTAGTTGTATTAATAACTAAATATATAATACTAATAATTAAATTAAAATAATAATATCAATTTTTACTAATTAATTTATTAATATTAATAAATAAGTACTAATGATTAATATATTAATATTAAAATATAAATAATATATATAGTTAAAATTAAATAATTAATTTATACACATAATTACTAATAATCAATATCTATTTCTATAAATATAACATAATAAATACTAATATAAATAATTATATTTATTAATAAGTATTAAATAAATAATTAAATGATACTAATCTAATTAAATAGTCAATTAATATGAGAAAATAATCAATACTTATATGTTTATTATTGACTAAGCTAATTATGAGAAAGTAATCTGCTAACTAATAAAAATAATGGTATCTAAATTAGTATGCTTCAAAAAATAAACTTATATTTGTGTTAATTAATTAATTAATATGTGATTTATTAACTGACTCACGAGAGAGAGAGAGAGAGAGAGAGAGAGAGAGAGAGAGAGAGAGAGAGAGAGAGAGAGAGAGAGAGCATGGAACGTGTGGAATTTCTCTTCACTTAGAAGGAGGTGAAGGGGACTTGTGGTTTTTTTTGGCCTAAAAAGGGGCTGCCGGTGAATAATGTTGCGTGTAAGTCTGACAAATAAGCATTGCATTCAAATACAAACAATACATTAGGAGAAATATGGACTCTTTTTTTTTGCCCCTTAAGGAGTGAATAAACAAAAATAGGTCTAACCAATGAGAGAGCTAGGATTCAAGATTCATGTAGCATGAATCTTTTAGCCATGTCTTGGCCCAAATCTTCCCTCATCAATAAAATAAGAAAAAATGTGGGGAATACAAGGCTGTCACTTCCTAAAATTCAGTGACTCGAATTTTCCTTTTCTCAAAATTTTATGTTTGACATTTCATATCTCACCTTTTTAGTTTTCCCCTCTTTCTTAGGCGGAACTCAAATTTATCATTCCTCTTTATGCGCTTCTTCTTTCCTGGTGAAATTTTATAGTCTCATTATTGCTTGTCATATCTATAGCCCTGTGAAATTTCGTTGCCTCTACACAAACACAGAGTGAGTTTCTCATGTTTTATGAGAGCGGAGCTTATTTTACAAAAGCCTTGAGATTTTCCTAACAAAAGTTTACAGGTATATTGTTCTCTTCCATGGATGTTCTATGGTAAAGTTTTATCTCATTTGAAAAAACCTATGTAAGTTATGTGCATGCTCTGACATGAACTTTTTGTTGTTTTGATATTCTAGGAGTTTCTCACAGTCAAGAATAATGATCTTTTAAATACTCAACTTCTTCTTCAACATCTTTGGGTTTCTTTGTAAACAAAGTTACAGGTATATTATTTTGTTTTTTTGTTGCTCCATGTTAAATTTCATCTCATTTGGACAAAATCCATGCAAGTCATATGCATACTAAGCTTTCCTTTGCTTTTGTACTCCAAGAATCTCCCACAATGAAGAACAATGATTTTTTAAAAACTCAACTTCTTCAATATCTTGCAAAGAGAGCCACAAGTATATTGTCATTTTTTCTATTGCTCCATGGTTAAATTTCAACTCATTTGGACAAAGCCTATGTGAGTTATATGGATGCTTTGACCTGAGATTTCCTTTGTTTTTGTACTCCACGAATCTCATAGTGAAGGAACAATGGTCTTATTCAACATCTTTGGGCTTCTTTGTGAAAAGAGTTACAGGTACAATGTCCTTTTTTAAAAACTGCTTCATGGTTAAGTATCATTGCATTTGGAGAAAACATTTGCAAATTATGCATATTCTAAGTTAAACTACCTTTTGCTATTGTATCCTAGGCCTCCATCTTAGTGAGATACACCTATTATCCAAAAATCAACTTCTTTTTTAACAACCTTAGGATTGAGGGCTACAAAGTTTCTCAAGCGCATTGCTCTCTATAATGATTAAATGTAAAATTTTAAAATACTGTAAATAATAAAATATTTTGTTAGTTTTTTAACTCGTTATGACACTTTTATTTAGATTCTAAAATCATGGAATAGCATGAGATAACATCAGTGTTGCAGTCTCATAGCATTGCATAATATTAGATTTGCATATGTGAAATAACAAAGAGATGCTTGTGCATGAAAATATTATTATACTAATGATTCTATATATGAAAAAATTCACTTGCATGTAATAATAAAAGCACATAAAAACTTTATGATAGGTAACTTTTGTATTTGGTTAATATAGATGTCTTCACGGAGGAAAAACATTAGTAATATACTTGCAATGGAGGTCTTCAACATGAAAGATAGTAGCCATAATTGAATTTGTGATAAATACTATAAGTTGGTTTGGATTTTGATGCATGCAAGTCCTCAAGGAAGTTTCAAGGTCAAGCACAAGGATATTGCAAACCCCAACAAACATTGGAAAGGTAGAATTTCAGAGTTCAAAAAAGTATTTAATGGGACAACTACAATAACATAAGTGTTGATCCAACATGTTTATACGCATGAACAATTCTGTGTACACGACGAGAAGTACATTGCAAAATATAAACAAAACAATAAGTTTTTAAATTTTATCATTGTTTATTCTTTTGCATCAGAGTTGTTTTTTAAAATCTTTGCAGTGTTCTAATTCAAATGTGTTTTACTGACAGCTCTATATCCATCAACTTTGCTTGAATGACAGAATGTGGAATGTTTGAGCGGCAAGATATATGTTTGGCATGAAGGTATAGGTTCTTTGATCTATGATAATAGCTCTCCAAGTCAACTTGCAACTCAAAATATATAATTTTATAATTCATTGTATGTAGTAGAAAGTCAGAGATTACAACATATTCCATTACCGCCATTATCTAGTTATGAATGGTTGATTGGTAGCTTGGAGTTGTCAAGAGCATGTAAGTCAAAGATAAAATCCGACATCAATAGTGCTATAAAACTTACCACATGTTTCAAAGATGTGGATCTTATTTGGTTTATTCCATTTTCATCGTTTGCTTATTTGTTTGGTTCATGTGAGGTTCTGAAGAAAACAAAGATTACTTATCAATGCAATTATTCGTCTGAGGAGTGGATGAGTCAGCTATTGGTGGGGGCGAGTCATGGCAAGTCAAAAGAACACATTTTGATGAGACGATTGAGTGTAGGGTCAACCAATCAGATCTTACATTTAAATAAATCTTTTTTATTGAATTGTATGCCTTGATTTAATTGATATAGGTACTGCTTATATGAACTGTTATGTTAGTCACTTTTACATGTCATATTTTTTGTTATAATTACATGTATTTTATCGCTAGTAGATAAACTCTATGCATTCACTTTTGATATAGAAGATGGCGATTTTTGCGAGGGCAGTGGATCAACTTGGACCAAGATACCAAAGATGAGACATATACAGCTCTCATAGGTGTGGTTATCTTGTGGAATGGTCATAATCCTTTTGTAATCAGTGTAGAGAGTCATTGACCCATTTCTTTTCTGAGATAAGAAATCCAATTAATGTCCAATGAGCCCTTGTGGAACTTCTATTTCAAGTTAGATAATGAAAGGTCAAGACGGCTCGTAGTGAACAATCCCTGACATGTAAGCAGCGTGCTTCTCCACATATCCTTGAGATAGTGGAATACTTGTAAAAATTCTTATAAAGAGTGAATACACAAATTTTTTAAACTTCTGTGTACTTTTAATTTTGATAATTTTGGTTTATTGTGATCCAAGCATGTGAGTATATATGTTGTAATTAGTCAATTGTGTTGGTTAAAATTACGATTAAATTGCAGGCTAGAGTTATGTAGCCTTTGGAACATTGTCTTTGCATAATAATATATTGTAGCTTATCTCTTTTACTCATTTTTTGAGCACTCACTCTATTGTTGGAAGGAATGGAAATAAGTGTTGAAAGTATTTAGATTTCTAGTCACTGTGTTTGAAGGTCTTTTACATTTTTTTCTTAAAAACATCTTATATTTTCTCTAGTTTGACTTGAGCATACTCATCAATCCAAACGTATTTGAGGATATAATGAAGTATAATGAAGCATTTGTCTATTTGAGTAATTTTAATAGTGGCTTTCAATGATTGAAATAAAGTATCTATGGTTAGAGTTTTAATTTGAAACTTTAAGATTAAATTTTTTATAAGAACCTTTATTTAAAACCCTTGATACATAAAAGTTAGATTTCCAAACTCATTTTCACGTTCCTTCTCCACTTCTCTATACATGTGCTCTCCTTCATTCTCTCTCTCTCTCTCTCTCTCTCTCTCTCTCTCTCTCTCTCTCTCTCTCTCTTTGTGCCATGGTTACTACTCTCACCTTCACCACATGGATTAGCTTCGCACACTATAGGAGACCGGATTTACTTGAGGTTTTCCATGACCTTGAATCTAGAGAGCTCACTTTCCATGGTAGATCCTAGCGCTAGCATATTGACATCATTTTGTGATGAGGTGAACCCTCTCATTTGCTCCATCCTAAACTCTACTCTAAGGTGGATTTCGATAGATTTTTTGTATAGTCTACATGCTAGGTTGAGCCATGCAAATGTAATAAACCAAGCTATGGTGCATGTAGGGCAACAACCCCATGCTAGAGTTGTATCCACCTCATCCTAGGACCACATAACAATGGATCTCCTCGAGCGTGATGTAGCCTTTGCCATCTATGTTTTATGCACTGATGATGTGCTAGAGGACAGTGAGAAAGATATCAACGCACCCTCTCAGCCGCGCAGAACTACGGTATTTTGGGAGGGAGACTGAGGAAATTTCTCTCGATCTAAGTGAGGAGGCAACACAGAGCTTAGCTATTATACATCCACCTCCTTGCCTTGCTAAGATGCTAAGCAATGAGCCACCCCTTGCTTCTCTCCATACTGTCACCGAATACCTATTCATGCAAGATGTGTTGGAGATAATAGAAGAAGAACTATACTGTATCATGGTGCGTGATGCACCAGATGATTTTATAGATTTTGATGTATATGATTCTGCACCATATGTGGATGAGGTAGCTCGATGTGATGGCATGAGTGTCAATGACATCTTTGCCATTCTGAGCATCCAAAAGCAAATTAAGGATGCGGCACCAGAGTATGACATCTCCAACTAGGATTTTGAGTGCTTGCAAGAAAGCCTTTTTGGTCATCGACTTGACTACATGATACGTTCCCAGGAGAGAGATGAGGGCATCCCGATTGCATAAGTAGTATTATAGCTCACACATCCTAAAAAGGAAGACAAAGGAAGCCCAAGTCAGAAATGGAAACGACCCCAGTGAGAAAGGAAGAAAAGAAGGTAAGTTTAGAAAAAATGTAGGAAGTGCATAACAATGAGTGCACCAAAAATTCTAGCAAGGTGCACCGAATATTCTAGCAAGGTATATCGAATATTCTAGCAAAGAAAGTGCATGGCGCAATGTAATTCATTTTGTAAAAGAGTGCCATGCTCCCTCGTGTGTAAATTGTAAATGTAGAAGGGCATGGGCAAAAGAATTGTGAGAAGAGGAAAGACATGAGGAAAGAGGACCTTGGCTAAAACAACTGGTCATGTAAAAAACAGGATGGGTGCCCAAAGGGATGAGGGCATGTATAAAAGTCAAAAAGTGAATAGAGAAGCTCATTCTTGGTGTGTGGCTAAAGTGGCTCTCTTCTTCTCTTCTCCTTGCTTGTGCTTGTGCTTGTGTTTGAGAGAGGGAGTGTAGCGTATGAGGGAGTGAGTGTGTGAGGGTGAGGGATAGTGGTGGAGAAGCTCTCCATCTTCTCCTGTCTTCTTCTCTTCTCTTCTCTTCTTGAGTGTGAGCGTATGAGGGAGTGAGTGTGTGAGGGTGAGGGACAGTGGTGGAGAAGCTCTCCATCTTCTCCTGTCTTCTTCTCTTCTCTTCTCTTCTTGAGTGTGAGCGTATGAGGGAGTGAGTGTGTGAGGGTGAGGGACAGTGGTGGAGAAGCTCTTCATCTTCTCCATGTTCTTTTGTGAGCTTGAGTCATACATTCCTTTTGCAAACATTGAGTCTAGATTTACAGGCACCAACAATCAATGAAGGCGAGTGCTCGGGACATCTACTAGGGTGGAGACCTCGTCTTATACACTTAATGTTATCCTTCTTGGGTCTTTCTTGCTTTAGCATCATTTTTCATCATCTTCTGAGGGATAGAGAATACCCTATTTTTGGCCTCACTTCTATGTACTACGGTAGAGCAATCACGCTACAGTTTTAGATGATGACTTCCCTAGGTTACTATCCTTTGGTTCCTATCTTAAGATCTTGGTCTAGGGTTTTGTTTGGTCAATTGGTAATCATTTTTCCATCTTAGAACTCTATTGGGTTCTAAGTTCACCCTAGGATCTCCTCCCTTCAAGGTAATAGGAACTCATGTTTACTCCTCTTGTAAGTCAAGCGTAAACCAAGTCTATTTACCATTCCAAAATAGTTGTGAGCATCGAAGGTAGCTTGGCGAATAGTCATTCTCCTTGTGGGTAGTACATTTAAGCTTCCTTGTGTTCGCTTTGGGATGTATCATATTTTGAAAATGATATACATAAGAGTGTTTTGGGTCCATCGCAATTGGCTATTAGGGTAGAGACCAAAGAGCATGTTGACCCCAAGTCAAAATATGGTCGTAAGGACAACTCGATCTATTTGTGACTAAAGTCCTAGCTAGGTCGGAGCTAAATCTTGGCTTTGCTTATTGGCCAGGATTTCATTTACCAAACCACCCCTTTCAATTAAGCTCAACATTTCACATGTGCATCTTAATCTACATTTTTAGATGTATATCCTATTATGTGGTGCAATTGAGGCTATTCATGATGCCATACAATTCCGAATGCAAGTCTTCCCTGAGTCTCAATGCGATGCGAGATCCCTATTCATAAAAATCCCTTCTAATACATCTATGCAACTCAAAAGGCATGACCTAATTATTCAAGTGGAGGCATACATGCACTCGTTTTAAATGAAAGTTAATTCACTATGATGGTCTACGGAGTGCAATTGATCTGTATGGATTATTTATGTACCCCGAAAATCTATGACGTATCTACGAAAGTTCGATCCTAATACGTGACTTGTTTATGCTATAACCGTAGATATTTAATCTATTCCCGACAACTCATGATTATTAAAACCCTTTTCAGTTACCTTTTAAAATATACAAGTTATCTAATGCGAGGTACGACTTTTTCCTAATGATGCCCATGCTTAAATATTCGATTTCAATTTTCTAGACATGGTAGCAGTACCTGGTTTTGGAGTGTCGACTTAGCGTTCCCGCCTGATAAACCCTTCGTGTCGATGGTGGCGTATTTGCCCAATCCTTCTCCCGTAGTCGCAGCTTTTCTAGATACTTGGGAGAGCTTATGCTTGGGGCCATTTTGGAGTTGGAAAACGAACTTCACTTCCTTCGAAGGACTCCTTGGCACCGGAGTTCCCTACGCTCGTCTTGACTTTCGCGGTCTAGAGGCAGTCGATGGAGTGACTACGGGACTTGCAGTGGGGAGAAGCGATACTCGAGCCTTTTCCCAATAAAGGAGTTATTCCTGAACCACTTCTCTCCCTTTCTTACTCTTCTTTACTCTAGATTTTCCTTCCCACTCCTTTATCTCTCATTCTCTCCTTCCCTCCCTCTCCCTCTCCCTCTCCCTCTCTTCCTCACAATTTTGGTGGCAAAGGGGAGGAAAGAAAAATAACGGGTCTCTTGAAGGAAAAGGGGAGGAAAATGAGTTATAATGGAGGGATGGTGATGGTTAAGGGGGACAAAAGAAAGAGGATTATCCCCCTTGTTAAAGAGGGGGATTTTTATAGGGGGGACAAGGGTATTAGGGGGAGGGGATGTGGCATGACACCCCCTTTCTCTTGCTCCAATTAGGTGGCCAAAACGGCCTTTCTGCCATGCAATCGCCTGTTATGTCTAGCTCCCTCCCCCATCTCGTAGTTTGACTCTTCCTCCCTTCCGCAATTCAACTCCCCCTACCCCCGTCGACATGCAATTGAACTCCCCCTCCCTCCACCAACTAGATGGCATCAACAGGGGGAGAGGCGATGGAAAAAAGTTTCTTTTATTATTATTTATTTATTTTTAATAAAAAGGGGGGATTGACGGTGACGGCGGTAGGAAAAAAGGGGGGGACGACATTAATATGATGGTGGCATGTTAAATCATGTTATATTAATATATCATACTATGCGCATATATATCATAGAATATCGATTGAGGCGTTTATATTATAGATCAAAGGGAAGTCATATCTACCAACGCACTTCCGGATTGAAGTCAATTCCAATTCTTGTGGGGTAGGGCATGTACATAGGATCATCCCCCGCTCATAAGGTAGGGTGTTATAGAATGTGATCCAAGCCTCCTTATCAACATACTATCAAGATGTGCCCATTTTAAGATTTGTATGGCTAAGATGGCTAAAAACCCTTGAATTTTTCAAACCCCACTCTCAAGGTAAAAGCATCAGAGGCTATTCATAAAGAAATGGACCAATAAATTTGAGCAATCCAACATGTCATCAAACTTATCCATGATTGGCAAAAATCTTATGTAGACCTTTAAAGATCCATAGGGATGTTCAAGGAAAGTGACGTGGTTTGCTTAAAACTAAAGATGAACTCACTATCCTTAGGAAAATATAAGAAGCTTAATTCGAGGTACTATGGACCATATGAACTAACCAAGGTAATGGTAAATCAAGCTACAAGCTTAAAGTGCCATCCCATCTCAAAATCCATAACATGTTTCAGATAAGCCTAATCAAACCCTATGTACCTAATCCAAAATATATACTTGATGATGAGAAAATAGTAATTGATATCAAAGAATTTCAGAAATGCAACCTAAGAAAATCCGGGAGAGACAAGGGAAAAGCCAAGGAGTCAAACTCCAAGGAAATGACTTGTACAATGGAAGGATTACCATGAAGAGGATGTCACTTGGGTCAATGAAGCAACTCTTATAAAAGAGTACACCTAGTCTCTCTTGAGATGAGGACATCTCTATTTCTCTAAGGGCTAGGAGATAATGTCCCCATTATGCAATATAACTCAATAAAAGAATATGTCTTGCAAAATAAAGTTAACTAATGTGTAAAAAATATTGGATAAGTGATTTTCTTAGTAAAATTGAATATTTCTTACATTTGCACATTTAGTTATTCTTAAATACAAGGATAGCCAATAAAGTTGAACATGTAACATTAAAATATGAAAAAAATATAACTTTTAAATTAGGTTATTTAATATTGAAGATGAGAAAAATTAATAATGTAGATGTGACTGTCTTGAAATTGTAATCATTGTACAATTGTATGGCAAGGTAATTTGACACCAAGAGCACATTGGGAGTGCAATAGACCTTACATGTAAGGAACATGGATTAAAGTGCTTTTGGAACAAAAAAGTAAAGAGAATGGAAAACCAATTTGAAGTGACAAAAGAAACCTTGGACTTCCTTCTTGAGAAAAAATAGGAGGGCAAAAAAGATAGGTTTTTTTAAAGTAGTAATAAGTACACTCTACAAGATCAAATAAGAAAAGAAAATTTTTAAAAAGAAAAGAGGGGAGAAAAGAAACATCACGATCTTCTCTCGAAAACATCTATATAAACCTTTCATATTGGGAAAAAGTCCATGGATTTGAATCTTTGTGAGTTAGGTTGAGCCCTTAGAGCATGTTATTCTACTTTTTGTGATTGAGGATTCCAGCCGTACTATGCATGCGAAGTTTCATGCTTTATGCTAAGAGCAATCTTTTGTAGCATCTCTGTTATAAGATCTGAGATACATGCTCGACTTTCTTATATACTTAAAATATATATGGCAAATATTATGCTTGCACAGAGGGAGAATAGATGAGAGAAAAGAAAGATGTAGAGAGAGAGAGAGAGAGAGAGAGAGAGAGAGAGAGAGAGAGAGAGAGAGAGAGAGAGAGAGAGAGAGAGAGAGAGAGAGAGAGAGAGAGAGAGAGAGAGAGAGATTGGCAACACACTAGGGACTGGAAGATGGGCCAGTCCCCCCCCTTGTGGAGTTATATTATTGACAAGGAGCAAGCTCCTCCGTCACACATGAGCCAGTTCTTACTTGTAGATCTTGGAAACAAGATCACGTTTCCTTTCACGTTATACAACCGGCTAACACTTGCACAACTTGGAAGTTGGCACCTTTTGATCCTTCTTCAGTCTCCTTCTCTCTTACACAATATGTGTAGGGATCTCCTCTTGGCACTTGATTTCAGCAAAGCTTCCGCAACACTTGCACCTTCTCTTCTCCTCTTGGAACTTGGCTTCAGCAGAGCTTTCGTAGCACTTGCATCTTCTCTTATTCTCTTGGCACTTGATTTCAGCAGAGCTTCCACAGCACTTGATTTCAACAGAGCTCTCGCAGCACTTGCCCCTTCTCTTCTCCTCTTAGATGCATGCAAAGTGATGCTTTCTTCACCTCTCTCATACCCAAGGAGAGCCTCCTCTTTTATAGGCTTTCACGAGCTTCTCTTCTTGGAGAGAGACTTGAGTTTATCTTCATACAAGATGTGGTTGTTCCAGGACCTACTCTGGAGCACTAATTTTGAGATATCTCTCTACGCGTTATTCGGATGAAAAAACATTCAACACAAAAGTTGTAGATCTCGCTGTTTTCGATAACCCTGGCAGCTGGTTTTTAGAGATTTCGATCGTGATATATTTTAAAAATGGATTCACCGTGTCTTTTTTAAAAAGAATAGCTTCTCAAGCTCTACTCTTAACTTGTGGTCCATGCAACCACCTTAAGTATAGTTCATTAAATTGCGTTAAGCCTCAACCTTAAGATTAACTTCCACACAAAAGCTTATGTCTTTTTAGACCTTAGAAAGAGAAAATCACTTCTATCCTCACTTCTAGAGGATTACATCTCTTGTCTTTCTTAGTGAAAGAATTACCTCTCTTGTCTTTATTAATGAAAGAAAAGACCTTAACCTTGACTTCTAAGGGAGAGGATGACCCAAAATGAATGCAATGCTCATTATACACAAGTAAACGTTTTGAGGCATCCCCGAATGCACACATAAATACATATACACAATGTTAATGCACTTCCTCTTCTTAGAACTTAATCCATCTTCATTTATGTGTAACTCCTTGGTTCTTGTGTACACTCTTACACTTGGCAGACACTTCTTTCCCCTTTTTATAACTTGTATTGCCTGAACTAGATATCCCCATCACAGTGCTCTGATCACCCCATTAAGTGATGCACTAGGAATATTGGTCTCTAAATGGTCTCATGGCCATGCTAGATCATCATCAACACTTAAACAAAAGAGAGTCATTAATTTATTGACATGAATTTATTAAATAGAGAATGTGTAATAAGCAATCAATTTAGTGACATCCCTCTGGCTTCTAAACAGTTGACCTCAATTGTAGAGGGGATACATAGTCCTTAAGAAGATCTGGAAAGTCTTGTAGTTCTCTCTCAATCATAAACTGAGAGTCCAATGGGGGATAATTCTTAAACTTAACCAGATACTTTTGTAATACCTTACCTGACCTTAGAGTATCATCATGATGGTGTAAAATTCTTTCAGGCACAAGGAACTCTTATTTTTCTTCTATGTCAGGTAAATCTTCCTTGATTGGTTCTATTGGAGGTTCTCCAATATAAGGACGTAACAAAATTATATGGAAAGAATTATGAACATTCCAATGACTTGGTAGATCCAAACAAAAAGTCACATCGTTTATCTTATATGTGATCTTGAAAGGGCCATAATAGCGATTAGAAAGCTTAACCACTTTACCCTTTTGACCTTTCTGCTTCTTTAAGTGAGCCTTCTCAAACTTAAGAAGAACTGTTGTCCCAAATTGAGATCTAACTTATGACAAATGCTTATCAGCTTCGCATTTCTGCTTCTCTTATGTTCTTTGGATAACAGCTTTTACTTGAGTGAAAGCTGTATTAATGTCTCTAACAAACTCATCTATTGCAAGGATCTTATCCTTCGTAAGAAGGATGGGTGGTAAATGAGGCTTACCATAGATGATCTCAAAGGGTACCTTACCAATACTAGAGTGCACCGTATTATTGTATGCAAAGTCTACTAAAGGTAAATATTTTTCCCATTCTCTTTGATTATCAGAGACATAGGATTTCAGAAGGTCCAAAATAGTAGAATTAGCACTTTCACTCTGCCCATCCATTTGAGGATGATAAGATGATGAAAACTTTAACTTTGTCCCGAGGTTCTCCAAGAGAGCTTGCCAAAAGAGGTTGGTCATGCGGGGATCTTGATCACTTATAATGGACTTAGGCATGCCATGATGTTTGAAAGTATGAGCAATGAATAGCTTAGCCATATGATCGGCTTTGATTGTCTTTCGCACATGTATAAAGTGAGCTTGCTTACCGAATCTATCAATGATAGTCCTGATTGCATCGTTGCCTGCTTATGTGCCAAGAAGCTCCATGATAAAGTCCATGGCTATACTTTCCCAAGGCTCATTGGGAATAGGTAATGCTTCAGTAGACCAGGTCGTTTATGCCTATCATACTTTACTTTTTGGCATATCTTGCACTCGTGGACATATCTTTCAATGTCAGCTCTAAGAGTGGGCAAAAAGAAATATATTTCCAATGCTTGAGTAGTGGGTAGAATACCCCTGTGTCTAGCATATGGAGATGCATGTGCTTCATCCATTACCTTGTGTCGCAATGGTAATTCTATACAAATTGCTTGATGATGATACAAATAACCATCTCAAAATGAGTAAGGTGTAATTAAGTGACCTGAGTTAAGCTAATCCTATATGGTTGAGAAGTCAAAATTAGTTGCATACATTTTGGGTAAATCCATGAACTCGTTATGGTGAATAGTTGTGATTGCATTCACTTTAGAACACCGTGATAAAGCATCTGCTATACCACATTCTTAGTTCTAGATGTATTAAGGATTTGAAAATGAAACATAGATAAGAAATTTGCCCAACGCATCTGTTTCTCTGAGAGCTTCTTCTGAGTGAGGAAGTATCTTAGGTGATCTGTTTTAATAACAAAATGTACACCAAATAGTGTTTCCATACTTGAAAAGCATGTACCACTGCCATACGTTCTTTCTCATATACTCAAGCATGTAGCTCATGATCCTTGAGGCATCAGCTCTCAAATGCTACTGCATGATGCTCTTGGTTAAGCATAAATCCAATGCAATCCCCAAAAAGCATCACAGTGAACTTCAAAAGGTTTTTGAAGATCCGGAACTATGAGAACTGGTTCTTGAGTCACAAGAAACTTAATTCTTTCACAGGCTTGTAGTTGCCCTGATCCCCAGCGAAAAAGCATTTGCTTCTTAGTAAGGTCATGTAGAGGAGATGCAACATACGCAAAATCTCGTATGAACCTCCTGTAGTATGAACATAGGCCCAAGAAACTTCTAACTTCATGTACAGAAGTAAGTGTAGGCCATTCAATAATGGCTCGAATATTCTCATGATCCATTCTCACCAAATTGTGAGAAACAATATGGGCCAAGTAATGAATTTTCGAAAGGAAAAATTCACTCTTCTTAGCATTGACTTGTAGTCTATGCTTGTGAAGCTCTTGAAAAACAGTAGATAGATGTTTACTATGCTCTTCTTCAGATCGTGAAAATATTAGAATGTCATCAAAGAAGACACCTGTGAACTTTGAGTGAGGTCTAAAAATTCTCTCCATCATTCGATTGAATGTGGCGGGTGCATTAGTCAAACCAAATGGCATGACTAGAAACTCATATAGTCTAAATGTTGTACAAAAAGTTGTCTGCAAGAGAAGCAAAAAGAGAGCGGGAACATGAGGAGCATCACTGTAATATTTCCATGCAATAAAAGTTAGTTGGTTAGTTTGAAAGTTAGTTAGTCAGTTAATAAGCTGGTAAGATTACTAACTAAAGACTAACTAAGGTAAAAACTAACTAACGTTAATAGCTAATAATTTTTATTTAATTAAAAATATATTTAAAAAATCGAGAGTTGTAAATCATATATTTTTCTTAGATTGACAAGGACCGTAGCCATCCTTCACGAAAGTTACAACGTGAACAAGACTTGAGCTATATTAATCACTAGTATTAATGTGTATAGTTTGGATGGTCCAAAAATATTAGAATTTTGGGAAAAAAACTAGTATATTTTAGATATTATCCTAAAAACATAAAACTGGATGTCATTTAAAAGAAAAGATAAGTAATGTTTTTGTTAGTTTTAGATATTTTATAAAAAGAAAAAAATAAAGAAAAGTGATTGGAGAAATCGGGCGCGCCGCGATCGCAGTCTACAAGCATTAGATAGCACTTCGAATAGAGAAAAGAAGAAGGAGTGAACTGCGAGCTTTCTAATCAAGTGTCTTTGGGTTTTACCCCCCTTTTGGAGCCAATGGAACCATCAGATTTATGATCTGAGCATCAAATCACTGATTCTTCCAAGAGCCCCTCCACTCTTGTTCTCAGTCTCATCCCCTCCTCTCTAATTCATTATAAATATGAGGCATGGCTAGACACAAGAGAGCATAAGGAGACCCCGCGAGGCTGCAAGAGAGAGGTAGAGGGAGAGGATACCCCTCCAAGAGATTGTGAGAGAGAGCTTGAGAGAGAGAGAGAGAGAGAGAGAGAGAGAGAGAGAGAGAGAGAGAGAGAGAGAGAGAGAGAGAGAGAGAGAGAGAGAGAGAGAGAGAGAGAGAGAAGAGTTACCCTGAGAGGCTACTCAATTCTCTCTATTTGATCCTCGAATTAACCATCTTCTCTTACGCTCTCCCATCTTGAATCTATTCCGCCTTCATAATCTCTTGAGTCTACTTGCAGATGGTGGCCTTCAAGTGAAGAATGTCACATGCGGATGGCAATCCTACAACCAATAACGAAGCTTTGGGAGAAGGCATCACTGTCAATCCAACTGTGGTTCTAGTCGTAAGTAATGTATTTCTAAATTGATAGGTGCTTGCTTTGATTCTTGCATGAGATACATTAGGCCCATGCAGGTATTAAGTAAATTTTACATAGAATCACTCTTTGATCCCAACGGGGAGAGCGAATATGCGATGGAATTATTATCACGTCTATTCTTGTATTGTTTGTGAAAAATACAATTAGTTTTGTTGGTTGATTGAACAACACCCTAATTTTTTTATCTTTTTAAACAATCAATCGATTGTTGCATTGTGATTTGGATAAATATTCCAAGTTCTTGTGTTTGATGGCAAAATCATGGCAAGGGTCAGAAATGACAAGTAGCCATGGGAAATAATGGAATGGTTCACTGGAAGATGATTTAGGCCGATTGCCTTCATTGTGCTTGATCCCTAAATGGATTAATTAAGGAAGGATATTTTGCATGGGTGGATCATCTCCAAGATTGCACCGCGGATTACCTCGAGAGGGCACTCCTTGATTCATGGGCTGAAGGTCAAGTGGTGAAAAGGCCAACCACGGAAGTTGTGTCTCACTACTAGGTTGCTTGGGGTTAATGAAGCTCTGGACATCCCTTGCCGAGTCCGGAACAGAGCTGTAGACTGCCATGAGCCCAACGTCTGGGACGTTGGAAGATCTTATTCTAGATAAAGAATGAAAATTATGGTGCTATGTGATTTAGACCAGGTACTTTTGTCGGACAGAAGGGATACATAATTCTCCTGTATGGGCAGGAGACAAAGATTAAATTGAATAAGTTAAGGAACTTGTTTGTCAAAAGGACTACTTGTTTTGTTTTCGTGTCTATGCTATAAATTATGCAAACGAAACCTGTGTCATAAAAGGCTTAATTAATGAAGCTGATTTTAAATGTCGCACATAACTGTGCTGGGACCTAATTAGAAAACTAAAGCTATTACGGAAAGTAAGTGGATGTAATCCCCGATGGGTCCGTCCTACAGCTGGGTGGTCCTAGAGAACTGAGAGGCTTCTAACAAGGATTTATCATTGTTTGACTTTAGGTATTGTTAAGTTAGAACCCGATTCGTGCCATTTTAGGGGACCGAAATGGGACTATGCCCTACGGGTAGAGAGGTTAAGTGGGGCATCCCTCTCGTTTCCCATTGTCTTTGAACCAAGTGCGGTATAGATCTGCTTCGGATTGGGTATCTTTGCGTAAAGTAGAATATCCCAAACCTAAAAGTAGATTGGCATTAGGAGACCTTGGCCCTAGGAACCCAGATTTCACGTCGATCCTAGTCGATTCGACCGCAGACATTCTGATGCAATGCAGACTTGGAAAACCCTAGGAAACAAACCCCGTGATATCCCGTGGGAGTGCCGGGCGGCGTTGCTTAGACTTGTTTCTCGATGGACCGCTAAAAGCATGCCTTGACAACTAACAGGCGGGAACATTATAGTTGGTATCACAACAAAACTTCATGATGATGTGTGATTGATTAATATTTGGTTCATAGACATATCCTAAACAAAAATGACCTGAGTAATATGAGTTGTACCTATTTTGAGCCTACAACTTGTAAGCAATTAGAGATATTCTAGCGAGGAATGGCAATTATAACTTGCAATGAATTTTTCTCAAGTGTTCTTCTCGACTAATATAGATTGGGTCTTGCTAGAATGACGAAGTTTGGGAGTACTCTTTAATACTACAAGCAAAGCTGATCGACCATGGACCTCAGTCTAGGTCTAAAAGGAGGATAATTTAGAAACAAAGTTTTTGCGATAAAGGACCACTTCAGTCTGTTGAAAGTATCCTAGGACAATTTGGCCTAAAGAAGAAAATCTTGCCAAGGACGACCAGAAATCTTGTGACTCCAAGTAATAAAGCTTCATGTTGTTTCTATTGCAAGGACTCTGGTCATTTCAAAAGGGAATGTCCAAAGCACCCTAAACACTGATGCTCCGAGTGCCACAACATTGGACATACCCATGTCAATTGTCCCAACACCACTCAACGAGAACTTGAACTTACAAAGAATGAATTTGTACAAGCTCCGGTGATCCAAAATATATCAGGTGCTTAGGAAAAACGTAGAAGATACCCATGAGATATAACTACAGTAAATTTTCTCTTGTAATCAAGACTAGGATATATCAAATGCAATAGGTAGTTTCAAAAGACCACATGCCTGTGGAGTGATTAGAGTAGCGCAGCAAAAGCGTGGTGGGCCCATAACCCACATGTTTCAAAATGATACCCCCAGTTTCTCTCCAGATGAGGACATCTTGATTTCTCTAAGGGGAGGAAGAAGTAATATTTCCATGCAATAAAAGTTAGTTGGTTATTTTGAAAGTTAGTTAGTCAGTCAATAAGTTAGTAAGATTATTAACTAAAGACTAACTAAGGTAAAAACTAACTAACGTTAATAGCTAATAATTTTTATTTAATTAAAAATTTATTTTAAAAAAATTGAGAGTCGTAAATCAGATATTTTTCTCGGATTTACAAGGATCGTAGCTACCCTTCACGGAAGTTACAACGTGAACGAGACTTGAGCTATATTAATTACTAGTATTAATGTGTATAGTATGGATGGTAAAAAAATATTAGATTTTTGAAAAAAAACTAGTATATTTTAGATATTATTCTAAAAAGATAGAACTAGATTTCATTTAAAAGAAAACACAAGTGATGTTTTAGTTAGTTTTGGAGATTTTATAAAAAGCAAAAAATAAAGAAAAGTAATTAGGAAAATGGTGCGCGCCGCAATCGCAGTCTAGAAGCGGTAGATAGCACTTCAAATAGAGAAAATAAGAAGGAGTGAACTGAGAGCTTTCTAATCAAGTGTCTTGGGGATTTACCCCCCTTTTGGAGCCAATGGAACCATCAGATTTATGATCTGAGCATCAGACTTATAATCTGAGGATCCAAGAGCCCCTCCATTCTTGTTCTCAGTCTAATTCCATTCTCTCTAATTTATTATTAATATGAGGCATGGCGAGGCACAAGAGAGCATAAGAAGACCCCGCAAGGCTGCAAGAGAGAGATAGAGAGAGAGGATACCCCTCTGAGAGAGAGAGAGAGAGAGAGAGAGAGAGAGAGAGAGAGAGAGAGAGAGAGAGAGAGAGAGAGAGAGAGAGAGAGAGAGAGAGAGAGAGAGAGAGAGAGAGAGAGAGAGAGAGAGAGAGAGAGAGAGAGAGAGAGAGAGAAGAGTTACCTCGAGAGGCTACATAATTCTCTCTATTTCGACCCTCGACTTAACCATCTTCTCTTACGCTCTCCCATCTCGAATCTATTTCGCCTTCTTAATCTCTTGAGTCTACTTGTGGACGGTGGCCTCCAAGTGAAGAATGTCGCATGCGGATTGCAATTCCACAACCAGAAACGAAGCTTTGGGCGAAGGCTTCACTGTCAATCCAACTGCGGTTTCGGTCGTAAGTAATGTATTTCTAAATTGATAGGTGCTTGCTTTGATTCTTGCATGAGATACATTAGGCCCATGTATGATGTATGAGAATAGATCATGGGAAGGGATATGCCTCTTCTCACATATTCAAAAGAGGGAGTTTGCAAAATGCATGTATCAAGCGAAGTTAATTGCACTTAGTTGCGTATGGCTTATTTGTTGATAGAGCAATCGGTCAAGGGTTATGAATAGCATAATCGTAAAAAAAAATGACGTTAAGAATTATCATACAGGTATTAAGTAAATTTTACATAGAATCACTCTTTGATCCCAAGGGGGAGAGTGAATATGCGATGGAATTATTATCACGTCTATTCTTGTATTGTTTGCGAAAAATACAATTAGTTTTGTTGGTTGATTGAACAACACCCTGAATTTTTTTAAAATTACAATACACTGATTGTTGCATTGTGATTTGGATAAATATTTCAAGTGCTTTGTTTGATGGCAAAAGCATGGCAAGGGTCAGAAATGACAAGTAGCCATGGGAAATAAAGGAATGGTTCACTGGAAGATTATATTAGGCCGATTACCTTGATTGTGCTTGATCCCTAAATGGATTAATTAAGGAAGGATATTTTGCGTGTGTGGATCATCTCCAAGATCACACCGTGGATTACCTCGAGAGGACACTGCTCGATTCACGGGCCAAAGGTCGAGTGGTGAAAAGGCCAAACACGGAAGTTGTGTCTCACTACTAGGTCGCTTCGGGTTAGTGGAGCTCTGGACACCCCTTGCCGAGTCTGGAATGGAGCTGTGGACTGCCATGAGCCAAACGTCTGGGACTTGGAAGATCCTATTCTAGATAAAGGATAGAAATTATGGTGCCATGTGATTTGGACCAGATACTTCTGTTGGACAAAAGGGATAAATAATTCTCCTACATGGGCAGGAGACAAAGATTAACTTAAATAAGTTAAGGAACTTATTTGTCAAAAGGACTGCTTGTTCTGTTTTCGTGTCTATGCTATAAATTACGCAAATGAAACATGTGCCCTAAAAGGCTTAATTAATGAAGTTGATTTTAAATGTTGCACATAAATGTGGTAGGACCTAATTAGAAAACTAAAGCTATTAAGGGAAGTAGGTGGATGGAATCCCCGACACGTCCGTCCTACGGCTGGGTGGTCCCAGAGAACTGGGAGGCTTCTCACAAGGATTTATCACAGTTCGACTTTAGGTATTGTTAAGTTAGAATCCGATTTTCGTGCCGTTTTAGGGGACCGGAATGGGACTATGTCCTATGGGCACAAAGGTTGAGTGGGGTATCCCTCTCATTTCCCATTGTCTTTGAACCAAGTGTAGTATAGATCTGCTTCGAATTGGGTATCTCTACGAAAGTAGAATGTCCAAAACCTGACACTAGAGTGCCATTAGGAGACATTAGCCCTAGGAACCCAGATTTCACGTTGATCCTAGTGGGTTCGGCCGCAGACATTCTGTTGCGAGGCATGGACTCGGAAAACCCTAGGCAACAAACCCTATGACATCCCATGGGAGTGCCAAGTGGCATCGCTTAGACTCGTCTCCCGATGGACTGCTAAAAGCATGCCTTGACAGTCGATAGGCGGGCACGTTACAGTTGGTATCAGAGCAAAACTTCAAGATGATGCGTGATTGATTAATATTTGGTTTATAGACATATCCTGAATGGAAATAACCTGAGTAATATGAGTTGTACCTATTTTGAGCCTAGAACTTGTAAGCAATTAAATATATTCTAGCAAGGAATGACAACTATAACTTGCAATGAATTTTTCTCAAGTGTTCTTCTCGACTAATATAGATTGGGCCTTGCCAGAATGACGAAGTTTGGGAGTAGTCTTTAATACTACAAGTAAAGCCGATCGACCATGGATCTTAGTCTAGGTCTAAACAGAGGATAATTCGAAAATAAAGTTTTCGCGATAAAGGAATACTTTAGTCTATTGAAAGTATCCTAGGACAATTTGGCCTAAAGAAGAAAATCTTGTAGAGAACGACAAAAAATCTTGTGGGTCCAAGTAATAAAGCTTCACACTGTTTCTATTGCAAGGACTCCGATCATTTCAAAAGGGAATGTCCAAAGCACCCTAAACACTGATGCTTCGAGTGCCACAACATTGGACATATCCATGTCAATTGTCCCAACACGACTTGAAGAGAACTTGAACTTACAAAGAATGAATTTGTACAAGCTCCGGTGATCTAAAATATACCAGGTGCTTAGGAAAAATGTAGAAGATACCCATGAGATGTAACTACAATAAATTTTCTCTTGTAATCAAGACTAGGATATATCAAATACAATAGGTAGTTTCAAAAGACCACATGCTTGTGAGTGATCAGAGTAGCGCAGCAAAAGCATGGTGGGCCCATAACCCACATGTTTCAAAATAATACCCCCAGTTTCTCTCCAGATGAGGACATCTTGATTTCTCTAAGGGGAGGAGGAAGTAATATTTCCACGCAATAAAAGTTAGTTGGTTAGTTTGAAAATTAGTTAGTCAATTAATAAGTTAGTAAGATTACTAACTAAAGACTAACTAAGGTAAAAACTAACTAACGTTAATAGCTAATAATTTTTATTTAATAAAAAATTTATTTTAAAAAAACTAAGAGTCATAAATTAGATATTTTTCTCGAATTGACAAAGACCATAGCCACCCTTCACGGAAGTTACAACGTGAACAAGACTTGAACTATATTAATCACTAGTATTAATGTGTATAGTTTGAATGGTTAAAAAAATATTAGATTTTTGGGCAAAAAAACTAATATATTTTAGATATTATCCTAAAAAGATAGAACTGATGTCATTTAAAAGAAAAGACAAGTGATGTTTTAGTTAGTTTTGGAGATTTTATAAAACGAAAAAAATAAAGAAAGTGATAGGAGAAATCGCGTGCGCCGCGATCGCAGTCTACAAGCAGTAGATAGCACTTTGAACAGAGAAAGGATGAAGGAGTGAACTCAGAGCTTTCTAATCAAGTGTGTTGGGGTTTAACCCCCTTTTGGAGCCAATGGAATCATCAGATTTATGATCTGAGCATCAGATCACTGATTCTTCCAAGAACCCCTCAACTCTTGTTCTCAGTCTCATCCCCTCCTCTCTAATTCATTATAAATATGAGGCATGGTGAGGCACAAGAGAGCATAAGGAGACCCCGCGAGGCTGCAAGGGAGAGGTAGAGAGAGAGGATACACCTCCAAGAGATTGTGAGAGAGAGCTTGAAAGAGAGAGAGAGAGAGAGAGAGAGAGAGAGAGAGAGAGAGAGAGAGAGAGAGAGAGAGAGAGAGAGAGAGAGAGAGAGAGAGAGAGCAAGAGAGCGAGAGAGAGAGAGCGAGAGCGCAAGAGAGACTCCACAATTCTCTTTATTTCGATCCTCGACTTATTCATCTTCTCTTACACTCTCCCATCTTGAATCTATTCCGCCTCCTTAATCTCTTGAGTCTACTTGTGGAGGGTGGCCTCCAAGCGAAGAATGTCGCATGCAAATGGCAATCCTACAACTAGCAACAAAGCTTCGAGCGAAGCCATCACTGTCAATCCAACTGTGGTTGCGGTCGTAAGTAATGGATTTCTAAATTAATAGGTGCTTGCTTTGATTCTTGCATGAGATACATTAGACCCATGCTATGATGTATGAGAATAGGTCATGGGAAGGGATATGCCTCTTCTCACATATTCAAAATATGGAGTTTGCAAAATGCATGTATCAAGGGAAGTTAATTGCACTTAGTTGTGTATGGCTTATTCATTGATAGAGCAATCATTCAAGGGTTATGAATAGCATAATCATAAAAAGAATGACATTAAGAATTGTGTATACAGGTAATAGGTAAATTTTGCATAGAATCGCTCTTTGATCGCAAGGGGGAGAGCGAATATGCGATGGAATTATTATCGCATCTATTCTTGTATTGTTTGGAAAAAATACAATTAGTTTTGTTGGTTGATTGAACAACACGCTAATTTTATTTATTTTTAACAATCAACTGATTGTTGCATTGTGATTTTGATAAATATTCCAAGTTCTTGTGTTTGATGGAAAAAGCATGGCAAGGGTCAGAAATGATAAGTAGCCATGGGAAATAAAGGAATGTTTCACTGGAAGATGATATTAGGCTGATTGCCTTGATTGTGCTTGATCCCTAAATGGATTAATTAAGGAAGGATATTTTACGCGGGTAGATCATCTCCAAGATCGCACCACGGATTACCTCGAGAGGGCACTCCTCGATTCACAGGCCGAAGGTCGAGTGGTGAAAAGGCCAACCACGAAAGTTGTGTCTCACTCCTAGGTTGCTTGGGGTCATTGGAGCTCTAGACACCCCTTGTTGCCGAGTCCAAAACAGAGCTATAGATTGTCGTGAGCCGAACGTCTGGGACGTTGGAAGATCCTATTCTAGATAAAGGATGGAAATTATGGTGCCATGTGCTTTGGACCAGGTACTTGTATTGGACAGAAGGGATACATAATTCTCCTGTATGGGCAGGAGACAAAGATTAACTTGAAGATAATTTAAGGAACTTGTTTGTCAAAAGGACTGCTTGTTTTGTTTTCGTGTCTGTGCTGTAAATTACGCAAACGAAATCTGTGCCCTAAAAGGCTTAATTAATGAAGCTAATTTTAAATATCGCACATAAATGTGGTAGGACCTAATTAGAAAACTAAAGCTATTAAGGGAATCGGGTGGACGGAATCCCGGACGGGTCCGTCCTATGGCTGGGTGGTCCGAGAGAATTGGGAGGCTTCTCACAAGGATTTATCACGGTTCGACTTTAAGTATTGTTAAGTTAGAACCCGATTCATGTTGTTTTAGGGGAACAGAATGGGACTATGCCCTACGGGCAGAGAGGTTGAGTAGCGCATCCCTCTCATTTTCCATTCTCTTTGAACCAAGTGTGGTATGGATTTGCTTTGGATTGGGTATCTTTGTGTAAAGTAGAATGTCCAAAACCCAATGCTAGAGTGCCGTTAGGAGACCTTGGCCCTAGGAACCCAGATTTCACATCGATCCTAGTGGGTTCGGGGCCGCAGACATTGCATTGTGAAGCGAACTCAGGGAACCCTAGGCAACAAACCCCATGACATTCCCTGGGAGTGTCGGGCAGCATCGCTTAGACTTGTCTCTCGATGGACCACTAAAAGCGTGCCTTGACAACTGATAGGCGGACACGTTACAGTTGGTATCAGAGAAAAACTTCATGATGATGCGTGATTGATTAATATTTGATTCATAGACATATCCTAAATAGAAATAACCTAAGTAATACGAGTTGCATCTATTTTGAGCCTAGAACTTGTAAGCAATTAGAGATAATCTAGCGAGGAACGGCAACTATAACTTGCAATGAATTTTTTTCAAGTGTTCTTCTCGACTACTATAGATTGAGTCTTGCCAGAATGATGAAGTTTGGGAGTACTCTTTAATACCACAAGCAAAGCCGATTGACCATGGACCTCAGTCTAGGTCTAAAAAAAGGATAATTCAGAAATAAAGTTTTTGCGATAAAGGACTACTGTAGTCTGCTGAAAGGATCCTAGGACAATTTGGCCTAAAGAAGAAAATCTTGCCAAGGATGACAAAAAATCTTGTGACTTCAAGTAATAAAGCTTCATGTTGTTTCTATTGCAAGGAGCTAGGTCATTTCAAAAGGGAATGTCCAAAGCACCCTAAACACTGATGCTCCGAGTGCCACAACATTGGACATACCCATGTCAATTGTCCCAACACAACTCGAAGAGAACTTGAACTTACAAAGAATGAATTTGTACAAGCTCCGGTGATCCAGACTATACAAGGTGCTTAGGAAAAACCTAAAAGATACCCATGAGATGTAACTATAATAAATTTTCTCTTGTAATCAAGACTAGGATATATTAAATACAATAGGTAGTTTCAAAAGACTGCATGTATGTGAATGATCAGAAGCGCAGCAAAAGCGTGGTGAGCCCATAACCCACAGGTTCCAAAATGATACCCCCGATTTCTGTGGAGATAAGGACATCTTGATTTCTCTAAGGGGAGGAGAAAGAAATATTTTCATGCAATAAAAGTTAGTTGGTTAGTTTGAAAGTTAGTTAGTCAGTTAATAAGTTAGTAAGATTACTAACTAAAGACTAACTAAGGTAAAAACTAACTAACATTAAGAGCTAATAATTTTTATTTAATTAAAAATATATTTTAAGAAAATCGAGAGTCGTAAATCTGATATTTTTCTCGGATTGACAAGGACCGTAGCCACCCTTCACGGAAGTTACAACGTGAACGAGACTTAAGTATATTAATCACTAGTATTAATGCGTATAGTTTGGATGGTAAAAAAATATTCGATTTTTGGGCAAAAAAATAGTATATTTTAGATATTATCCTAAAAAGATAGAACTCGATATCATTTAAAAGAAAAGACAAGTGATGTTCTAGTTAGTTTTGGAGAATTTATAAAAACAAAAAAATAAAGAAAAATGATTGGTGAAATCGCGTGCGTGAAATCGCGTGCACTGCAATCGCAATCTACAAGTAGTAGACAGCACTTCGAATAGAGAAAAGGAGTGAACTGAGAGCTTTCTAAACAAGTGTCTTGGTGTTTTACCCCCCTTTTGGAGCCAATGGAACCATCAGATTTATGATCTGAGCATCAGATCACTGATTCTTCCAAGAGCCCCTCCACTCTTATTCTCAGTCTCATCCCCTCCTCTCTAATTCATTATAAATATGAGGCATGTGGAGGCACAAGAGAGCATAAAGAGACCCAGAGAGGCTGCAAGAGAGAGGTAGAGAGAGAGGATACCCCTCCAAGAGATTATGAGAGAGAGCTTGAGAGAGAGAGAGAAGAGAGAGAGAGAGAGAGAGAGAGAGAGAGAGAGAGAGAGAGAGAAGAGTTACCTCGAGAGGCTACACAATTCTCTCTATTTCGATCTTCGACTTAACCATCTTCTCTTACGCTCTTCCATCTCGAATCTATTCTGCCTTCATAATCTCTTGAGTCTACTTGTGGACGGTGGCCTCCAAGCAAAGAATGTCTCATGCAGATGGCAATCCTACAACCACCAACGAAGCTTCGAGTGAAGGCATCGCTGTCAATCCAATTGCGATTCCGGTCATAAGCAATGTATTTCTAAATTGATAGGTGCTTGCTTTGATTCTTGCATGAGATACATTAGGCCTATGCTATGATGTATGAGAATAAGTCATGGGAAGGGATATGCATCTTCTCACATATTAAAAAGATGGAGTTTGCAAAATACATGTATCAAGAGAATTTAATTGCACTTAGTTGCATATGGCTTATTCATTGATAGACAATCGGTCAGGGGTTATGAATAGCATAATCATAAAAAGAATGACATAAAGAATTGTGCATACAGGTATTAAGTAAATTTTGCATAGAATCGCTCTTTGATCCCAAGGGGGAGAGCGAATATGCGATGGAATTATTATAGTGTCTATTCTTGTATTGTTTGGAAAAAACACAATTAGTTTTGTTGGTTGATTGAACAACACCCTAAATTTATTTTTTTTACAATCAACTGATTGTTGCATTGTGATTTGGATAAATATTTCAAGTGCTTGTGTTTGATGGAAAAAGCATGGCAAGGGTCAGAAATGACAAGTAGCCATGGGAAATAAAGGAATGTTTCATTGGAAGATGATATTAGGCTGATTGCCTTGATTGTGCTTGATCCCTAAATGGATTAATTAAGGAAGGATATTTTGCGTGGGTGGATCATCTCCAAGATGGCACCGCGGATTACCCCAAGAGGTCATTGCTTGAATCATGGGTTGAAGGTCGAGTGTTTAAAAGGCCAACCATGGAAGTTGTGTCTCACTCATAGGTCTCTTGGGGTCAGTGGAGCTCTGAATACCGCTTTCCGAGTCCAAAACGGAGCTATAGACTACCGTAAGCCCAACTTCTGGGACGTTGGAAGATCCTATTCTAGATAAAGGATGGAAATTATGGTGCCATGTGATTTGGACCAGGTACTTTTGTTGGACAGAAGGGATACATAATTCTCTTGTATGGGCAGGAGACAAAGATTAACTTGAATAAGTTAACTTGTTTGTCAAAAGGACAGCTTCTTTTCTTTTTGTGTCTGTGTTGTAAATTACGCAAATGAAACCTATGCCCTAAAAGGCTTAATTAATGAAGCTGATTTTAAATGTCACACATAAATGTAGTAGGATCTAATTAAAAAACTAAAGCTATTAAAGGAAGCAGGTGGATGAAATCCGCGACGGGTTCGCCTACGGCTGGGCTGGGTGGTCCTAGAGAATTGGGAGGCTTCTCACAAGGATTTATCACCGTTTGACTTTAGGTATTGTTAAGTTAGAACCCGATTCTTGCTGTTTTAGGGGACCGGAATGGGACTATGCCCTATGGGCAGAGAGGTTGAGCAGGGCATCCCTCTCGTTTCCCATTCTCTAGTGTGGTATGGATCTACTTTGGATTGGGTATCTCTGTGTAAAGTAGAATGTCCAAAACTTGATGCTAGAGTGCCATTAGGAGACCTTGGCCCTAGGAACCCAGATTTCATGTTGATCCTACTGGGTTCGGGGCCGCGGACATTCCGTTGCAAGGTGGGCTCGGGAAACCCTAGGCAAAAAACCCCATGGTGACATTCCATGGGAGTGCCGATCAGTGTAGCTTAGACTCGTATCCCGATGGAACTCTAAAGGCATTCCTTGATAGCCAATAAGTAGCCACGTTACAATCACCAAGAGGTCGAAGACCTGGTAGTCAGGGTGTTCCTAGAGATAAATGAGCAAGGGAGGCTGGAGAGAGAAATTCAGCACTTGGAAAAGGAGAAGGAGACAAGTGGAAAGAACTCGCTGAAAGCAAAGTAGAGGCCACCCAGGTGGGCTTCCAAACTCATCAACACGCCTTCTTGAATAGCTTATTGGATGTCACACAAGCAAAGGAAGGAGAATCCATAAAAGCTATCAAGAAGATGCTAGGAATGGCACGAAGAGCCCTGAGAGCAGGCCTGCAGACACCACCACAACCTGTGGGAGTTGGCCTTAGCCTTAAAGAGCAGTGCCACTATCTCCTGCTGGTAGGCCTAACCCCACAAGTGGATGCACTTGGATTCACAGAAGGAACATAACAAGAGCCATGCCAGGAGGAGGAGGTGGAAATGAACTTTGAAATGGGACCGCAAGAGGAAGAGCTTGTCCCACCCCCTCCTTCCCTACGACTAGAAGAGCAGCGAGACAAGAAGATACCTCCGGAAAAAGAAAGGTGGCGTTGAGAGAAAGGAGAAAACAAATGGTGGAGAAAATAAGAAGAAAATGGAATGCCAGAGGAGTAATGGCACCACCGGTACCTATCCCACCATGTAATGATGAATCCCCAGCAAGCTTCCACACCGATCTTGTGATTTGGGAGAGGCAAGAAACAGCCAGGAACCCCTTCGATTTCAAATTCCAATTCCCCACCACCTTGCATAGAGTTTTTCCCATCGAGGTGGTAGAGGAGGTGATTAATATCGGGGGCAGGCTCGGGGAGAAGTGGTTGAAGGAGAAAGAGCAGAACCCCACACTATGGGGCAATGAAGATGCAGAATTTTGGCAAAACAAAGTTTTTGAGGTGCCAAGGTATGTGCCTGGTTATGAATGCCAACCTATGTGGAGAAGGCGGATCTGCGATGTCAACATGGACACTTGGATGGCCTTTTGCAACACTCAACCCTTTGAGAAAAATGACCCAACATTCATGCCATACCCTTGAAGGGTGGGAGTGGATTTTGACCCTAGTGTCCACAGCCAGTATGATTTTCCAATCATCTACAATCTGCATTGTACTACATATGAAGATGCCCTTATTTTCACATCAAAAAATTTGTACGATACCATGGTCCACTTCATCAATGAATTCTCTTCATGCCTTGACCCTGCCTTTATTACCACTTGTAATTACCTCAGATTGCTTAGGATACTCCTTAGGCAAGACCCCACTCCACAAGAGTGTGGCCTCCCAGCCCTCCATTTTGATCCTAATGCTATAGATAGTTGCATAGTGGCTTGCGACTAATGATGCAACCTACACTACTACCTTCATTTTGCTTAGCTCTTCTAGAGGATATGAATGATAGCTTCTTCACCCGCTACAATCATCCATTCCTCTCCACCACCACCCTTCAAGTCCACCTAGACCTCAAGGGATATCTTCAAAGCCACCAATTCCTTAACAAATCTATTAAGCCTCCTTCTCTGCCTCACTCCGATGATTAGGACTAACTTCTGTCATGACTATGTAACTAAAAAAAAAAAGGAGACAAACAGAGAGAAATAAATGAAGAAAAGGCAATAAAGTATGAAACAAAAAGAAACACAAGGAGAATGGAAATGGAAAGAGAAATCACACAAAGACACAGCAAGCTGCACATAGACCACAGTCACTGCACCTAGGGTTTCTCAAGTTAGGTGCCTCTGATGGCCTCGGTCGGTCAGCTTTGTGTCTAACCCCCTAGACCTTTTTGATCCCCCACTACACACTCTTAGGGAAACTCAAGGGCAAGACATACCTCGGATGGTAATACTCACCTACGGCTAGACCTGTCTCCCTAAGCTGCAACCACAACATCTCACCTCCGCACGCATAGGGTTCTCAAGTGTGGGACATCACCCAGACCTGCCTGATCCAGCTCCTCGTTCCACCAACACAAGCACAATGCACCACACGATGAGGTAGATGCTCCCCCTAGGTAGAGCACGTATTCTCTTTTCAAGTACTTCTAGATGTTGCAACCACCAACATCGGAGGCCCCACCATCCACTCAACATACTATTGGTCTCCAACAATGCAATCATTGCCAAGCCCCTCAACCACTACAATCAAAACAAGGCCCCATCATGCACTTAGTCAACCACCCTTCGAAGCAAAGAAAAAGCACATTTTTTAGTGAAAGACACCCCGAATCTTTTGTAAAAGAGCGCCAGGCTCCCTCCCATGCAAATTGTAAAAGGCTAGACAGGTATAGGCTAAAGAAATAGGCCAAGTAGAAGGGAATGCGAAAGAGAACCTTGCCACAATGGCCGGTCATGTAAAAAAGGGGATGGGTGCCCATGGGATTTTAGGGAATGTATATAAAGTTCAAAAAGGGAATGAGAGCTCATTTTTTGGAGTGTGGCAACAAGAGACTCTTCTTCTCTTCTCATTGCTTGCTTGTGTGTGCTTCAGAGAGGGAGTGTGAGAGTGTGAGGGAGTGAGTGTGTAAGGGTGAGGGATTGAGAAGGTGAAGCTCTCCACCATCTCCTCTCTTCTTCTTCTCTTTTCTTGTCTCACATGTGGCTATCATAGGATGGAGCTTGGAGGTGGAGGCTTGAGTATGTTTGAGCTTGCATCAAGAATCGTGGAGCTACCGATGTGCTTGAGGGAGGAGGAAACTCATTCAGGCATCGAGGTAAGCTCACTACACCTTGGTAGGATTGAAGGTGCATCGGCTAGGTGAGAGATAGCCATAAGTGCTCGCCTGAAATGCTTGAACAAATAAGTGGTCTGTGGTTCTTGGCGGTTGAGCATGAGCTCCCTCTACAAGCACACACATGAGACATGCCTCAATCAACATGCTCCAACTTGGCCCAACTCCATTTGTCATTTTAATGACAACAATCATATGTACCTTCACATTCTCCTTGTTCAATAGTAAGAGCCAATTGGACAACAATGTCCCACAAACATCAACCCTTCTCTTATTTGAGCATTCTTCCATGCTCAAAAACAAGAAATGAAGAGGCAAAGTGGCCAAACACCTTTGACTTCTATTAGCAACTTTTTTTATGGCAATGGCTCCACATACTTATGCCAAAAAACTCCATTTTTATCTTCCATAATATCCTTCACTTGATGTTGATGGCCTCTCCACAGTCCTCAAAATATTTAGCCTCCCTCATATGCAATCTTAATAATAATGAGTGTGCACTTGTTTTATAGAGAAATGATGCTAAATCATACTAAGGTTGAATCCCATTAATGAACAAACAATGATATCTATATACATAAAAACACCATGATCAAGAGCCCTAACCATGGCTATGACACCATGTTAATAATCCCAATGTGGGGTTAATCATGGTATTACAATGGTTAGCACATAGATAATCAAGGAGGATTAATATTGACTAATAAAGACATTGTTACAAAATAGATTGCACACTAAAAAATGATAATTAATATTCCACATCATAATGTTACAATATAAGGCTTCTTTTATAAATAGCCTTTTGCCCTTTCACTCATAGAAGTGACCATCTTAGGTGGCATCCTGATCTTGACTTTTCCATAGTCAATACTTATCTACTCACCTTGCACCTTTAGGGTACTATCACATACATATACACACACACACACACCCAAAAACACCAAGCTTACATTCTCAATACGAACATGGGGTGTCTAGAGCCTCCCTGATCCATAAGTTTTTATAGGAGCAAACCAACATTTTGTGGTAGCCTTCTCACCACTCCACTGTATTGAATGAGTAGTGGCCATACGAGTCTCTTGCCTTTACTTGCATCTTTTTTCCATTGTGTGATTATGGAGGTGATCCACCCATGGATCATACCCTCATTTGACAAACCATGTGTGATTATGGAGGTGATCCACCTGTGGATCATACCCTCATTTGAAAAACCATCATAATGAGTATAACTCTTCCCCTTAGGGGGCTCTTGAAAATCCAATAAAAGACAAGGCAAACAACCTATTTTACAACTAAGAAAAACAATATTTTTTCATGTAAAGAATAACATCTCTTCAAGGAGAAATAAAATTTAAACAATGCCCTTGAGTATCCCACAAGGATTAGTAAATCTATTGAAATAATCCTCCAAAGAATACTACTACTTAATCATGCATAATTATTTTCTTATGGCATCGCAAAGGCATCTACCTTTGCATCTAATTCAACCTAGTGTTCACTACATCCCTTGATTTAGTTTCTATTCCCTTCATGCATTTCTAATAACAATTTGAGACACAATTTAATAATCCTTTTATCAAGCAATCCTATCATGCTTCTATAAGAGGTATTTCACATCATAACGCTCTCCTCGAGAGTGTAATATTTTCATGAGGCTCAATACTTAAAGTCTTAGGATTTTCCCTTTGAGGGCACACTTACAAATGGTGGTTTTAAAAGTACTTATAGAATTTAGAGTCTTGTCTTTGAAGCCACACTTACAAATGGTGGTTCTAAAAATATGAACTCATGCTTTGATAAAGTTAATTTATCCCTGATATAAACATTATTTACCCTTGTACTATTTTCTTTAACTTAATATAGAGGCACCTAGATATTTCTTGGAGATGGAGGGGTTCCCTTTGATCATGCAACTTTGCAGACTACTCCAGATGGTACTCCTCTTAGGTGTCATTCGTTTGCATTGCTCATGAGATTCCATTTCCTATACCCTTGGTTCTCATACTCTCCTTAAAGAACCTTATTGTTGCTTCAAAAGGCTTCTATGTAATGCAAATAATTGGTATGGTAATAATGTAAGGAAGGTCATAAAATGACGGTAATTCCTTTAATGAAAGATTCACAAAGCAAGTGGGAAAAAGGGGGTGGTGAGATAGCCCAACACTTGATGGCCAAGTTGTCTTATGGTGAGAGAAAGAAGAATACTTTGAACTCTCTCCTCCTCTATCTCTCTTAATCACTCTCTTCTCCCTCTATCTATGTTAATCTTTCGTTCTCTCTCTAGCTCTCTCAATCCCTCCCTCTCTTTTTATCTTTTCTCAACTCTCTCTCTCTCTCTCTCTCTCTCTCTCTCTCTCTCTCTCTCTCTCTCTCTCTCTCTCTCTCTCTCTCTCTCCACCCTAAATTAATAATTAAGAAGATGGTGGAAAATACACTTTTTTTGCTAAAGTACAATAGCCTTTAGGCTAATGCTATTATATAGCCTTTTTAAAATTTATTACTATTTTTCAGCTATCTCTCGCCCTCTTTCAAGAGAAATGTTGCTTTTGAGGATGGTTAAGCCAATGATGATGATCACATGTCAAAAAGATGTCAATGTGTTCAAAAGCAATGATTACAATGACATGTAGGAATGGCAACTCAATTAGTTTGATGGCTAGGAAACATCAATTATTAAACAAATTGTTATTTCATTTAATTTTTAAAACCTTTTTTTTAAAGCTTTCCTCCCCTCCACCTACCACAAACCCCTTTTTCTACACTTTACTTTGGGATTTTTCGCATTGAAGGAAGAGAGAATTCGAGAGACATTAGATCCTCTCCCCCTTAGAGGAATCGATATGTCCTCATCTCAATAAGAACTTAGGGTTTATTATTCTCTAGGGTAAGTTGTTATTACATCATAGGACCTATGGGTTAGGACTCACCACATGTTGACTATGCTACTCTGATCTACAATTAAGCACTCAAACTTTAAAGTGACACAATGAAGTCAAAGACACACTCTTCCTAGGGTTTCTTAATCATCTTCAAAGGTTTTAGTGGGCTCTAGGCCTTTATCATTATTTTATTCTAAAGGGAAGTTGAATGCTGGAACTTGTATGGCTTTGTTTTACTATTGTTACCTCATCTTCTTCATCTAACTTTAGGTAATCAGCTTGGATATTCCCCAGCTCATTGCAATGCAAACATTGGTGATTGGAACATCCCTTTTGGATGTGCCCTATCTCACCACACTTGTGGCACTTATTTCTTTGTTCTGTTTTTAACATGTAGCCTAAGTACTAGAGAGAGTGGCATGCATCACTTTATGTGATTGCACTCGAAGGAAGAATAAGTTGTGGATTAAGTCTTCTTTTTGAAAGTATTCAAAGGATATTGTTTTGGTTTGTTGAATTTTTTCTTTTAAGGAAAGACTTATTGTTTTGCAAAATTGTTTTGAGAAAGAGATGGATCTCCTAGTCAAGCTAAGTTGGTTGATTCTTATGGAATATTCAAAGTGATTGTTTGGATTGATGTTATGAAAAATGAATGTTTTCTTAGTTGATGATGATAGGCCGATTGCCTTGATTTTGTATTCTAAAAATGTCAAAAGGAAGGATTACACTAGACCTTCCCCAAGGCTAGTTGTGAAACCCTACACCAAGGGGGGTTGATTTTACCACTTTGGAGAGCTTGGACTAGCTATGATTGCAAGAGGTCTCTCCATAGGAGGATGTTAGGTAGGAGGTAGTAAGGGTGACAAGAGGACTCTAACTAGTAAATTCCTTATACACTTAGGAACTGCCTCTAACCTAGGATAATATTCATGGGAAACCAAGATACTAGTTAAGGGTGGAATCTTGGTGGGATCAAGCCTTTGGGTTGTTAATTTTGTATGGATAGAAGGAGAGAATTTGTAATACTCTTGTATGGGCAGGAGAAGAAACCATAATAAGAAGATAAATAAAGGAACTATTTGGGACTACTTGATAAAGGATTGTTTTATCCTATTTGAGTCTTGTGAGATAAATTACATGAACGAGCCCAATGAATTAAAAGGTTAATTGAGGAAGTTGCATTTATGTGTTAAAACTTAAACATGATAGGTAATTAGACAACTAAAGATGATTTTTCTTGTAAAGGGAAGCAAGAGAGCATGATCCCCAACGAATTTGTTCCCAAGAGAGAATGTTCTCAATTAGCCAAGAGCTTTTGTTCAAGTAATGATAGATATACAATGGCCCACTAGATAATCAAGTAGAACCTTGACTTGTGTCATTTTAGGGGATCAGAATAAGACTATGTCATATGGACACAAGGGTTGATGTGTTGCACTCCCCTTTATTTCTCACTCTCTTTGAACCAAGTGCAACATGATCTACTTCAGTTTTAGTTATCTTACGAATATAGTGACTAAAAGAGCAACACTAGATAAACTATTAGGTGACCTTAGCATTGAATTAATAACATTAGTTTAGGTCCATCCATGTGGATTATGATTATAACCTTCTATTGTCAAGTGGACTTAAGCAAACCTATTCTTATAAGGAGTATTTGGTAGCATCACTTAGGAATATCTATTGATAGGACATTAAAATCATGTCATTCAAGGCTTCTTAGTTGGACACATTACAGCCACACAATCATCACTTGTTACACATTGAATGTGTAGCAATAGTCACATTGTGCAAGGTGGGTATTAGGAGGATTCATGTGTTTTGTATTGCGGGTGGACAAATATTTAAATGGAAGAATTCAAAAGCCATGGAAAATATGATTTACCAAGGGAAAGCGACAGATAGAGCACAAATAATTATCCATTGTATTTTTATAATAATATATTACTTGTGTGCTTTGCACATGACATTTTCATTGTATGCTAGATGTGCATTATTATTATTATTATTGAACCTAATGATATTATATAGGATTTTAGATATAGTTTATCTGCCAAGAAAAGGAGAGCCATTCACAAAGAGAGAGTAAAGCATGGATGCAATATACTATTTTGGGAACAATATCAATAAATATATGCATTGGGGAAAGCCCTTCCAATGCATAGGGAGAAGATTGCACCTAATTTGTGTTGTGCCTCACTTTTTGCATTTCTTGCTATTATCTCTTCTCTTCTTGTGTAAGAAATTTGAATTTTATGCAAAGAAAAACTATCTATTTATAGTGCATGCTTTCATCAAAACCTAGCTTTGTACCAAAGCTATTAATAATCCACCATGAACCACAATTTGATCATTTTCCCTTACACAAACTTCAAATTTCTTTCATAAGATGAGAAGATATAATAGAAAGAAATGCAAAAAGTGAGACATGACACAAATTGGGTTCAATCTTCTCCCCATGCATTGGGAGGGCTCCCCCTTGTTTATGTATTTACATTAATCAGTATTGATCTTGTGTCCAAAATAGCATATTGCATCTATGCTTTACTTTCTTTTTGTGAACAACTCCCCTTTCCCTTATATCTAAACAATATCTAAAATCCTATACAATGTCTTTGGGTTATATCCAAGGAATAGCATAAACTATTATTGCTTACCTTGATTTAAGAAATGAAACAAATTGTCTACTCAAAAATAAAAATAATACCCATCCTTTGAAGCATACGATAAAAATGACTTGTGCTCCAAGCACAAAGTAATATATTATTATAAATATGCCAATAATAATTATTCATGCTCCATCTAGTGCCTCCCTTTGGCAAATCATAGTTTTAGTGACATTATCCAATTCTTCAATCTAAATTTCTCTCCACTAAGAACACAAAACAATGAATCCTCCTAGCATCCACCTTGCACAATACATCTGGTGTTATATATTTTCAAGAGACTTGGCATGTATGGCCAAAAGATGCCAAGCACCATGTAAGAAGAGCTTGTAGCAAAGAACTATGGATTTCATTGGAAGAAGTTCTTTTTTAAAATGAGAGAAGGTATGTAGATCTAGATAATCATATATGCTCAAAACATGACCATGAATGTCATATATTCCAAATGAGTTTTCTTTCAAGCCAAGCATAATATTTATTTATATAAATATCAATTTTGAATCTATCACTTTGCTTAAATCGGCCCTTCATGCATATACTTTGCCATACAAAAAGTTGTATAGTAAACATTATTTCTGTAAACCCAAAATAGTCATTTTTGTTCATAAGAATAGCCCAAGCCTTAATCAACTCATAGAAATATAATAATCCCTTCATAGGATCACCAAAGAGCCCCTCTTTTAATGATATATATCAACCTTACAAATATGAACAACAATGAACTAAAAAAGTACCAAAATATTCCACTATCTTTATTATTTCAAGATAGCCATATACATAGAATAGAGAAGAGCCTTTATGATAGTAGTGGGATACCTCAAATCCCTATTTGCATCATTTTAGAGAAAAGTATTTCAATAAAGTTCAATTCAAAAAGGAACCCTCATTTAGCCTTGAAGCATTCCTTCTTGTTTTGCCTTTATGCAAGCTAAGTATGCCATGTATATTCCCTATGTTTCCCTCTTTATTGTCCCTCTTTTAATGGGACTTTTTCCATATTCTAGAATAGGCAAGTAAATAGGCACAATTCATAATGAATTTATGCCCTAGATCCATGCCAATTCCTCTCTAAAGTATGATTTACTCTTGTAACTTATTCTCAACCTAACCCCTATATGCAATTAAGTTCACTTTAGATTTTAAGCACTCCCAATATTTCTCATGCAAAAGAGCATAATATATGTATAAAAACTCCTAAGTCATGTCTTGTCTGATAGTTATTATCATTTGTCTCCCATAGGGTTACTTTAATTTAGACATATTTGTATTGGGATGTCTACCCTCAAAGCCACATGGCATTCACACCCTCTAAACCTACACATCCTTTGGCATGTGTGCTCTCTTTTAATCTTCAACATACTCAAGTACTTCATCTTCAATGTCTTCTTCTACTTCCTCATCTTGGCTATGATAAACATGATCTTTATACCATGTTCTTCTTCTTCATAAGTACTTGCATCCCTTCTTTTGAACATCTTGATCCTCTTCCCTACTGTAAAAAGCTTTTTCTTCATACCATCAAGCTTGCATAGAGAATAGGTAGCATTGTTATATACTTGCTTCACAATGTATGGACCAAACCATCTTTTCACAAACATCTTGAGAGTGCTATGTAGATTATCCAAACTACTACCATAGACTAGCACCCAATCCCCTTCTTCCATTAGCTTTGGATGAAGCCTAAGCTTCTTGTTAAACCTATCCTTATTCTTCAAGCATCCCTCAAGTGCATCATTGTAAGCTCAATATCTTTGTGTCTTCTCTCTAAGTACTAAATATGTAGAGCAAGAAGGTTCTCTCTACTAATATCCTCCTCCCAAGGCAACACATTCCAAGTAGTAGCAGCATCTTCAATAGACATGATAGGCTTCTAGCTATACATCAACTCAGCAACAAGCATGTAATGAAAGAAGCTGAGAGGAGAGAGAAGAAGAGCTGAAGAGAGAGAAAGAGAGCAAGAAGAAGAAGGGGGAAGACTAGAAGAGGAGAGAGAAAGAGAGAAAAGAGGAGAGAAGGGTGGAGGAAGCCATGGAAGCTGGAGATCAAGGTGAAGAGTGTGATCTTGATAATAACTAGTTGCCCTAATATGGGGCTCTTACACCTTATATACCCCGGTCAGTGTGATTGGGTGTCTAAACCCTAGTCGATGTGCATCCCGCTTGTTACAATCCATCCCCACTCTGAAGGTTTTTTCCCTCAAAAACAAGGAGAAATAGAGGGGAGTGATGGGTGGGTTAAGGGAGGGTTGCAGAGTACTACTCTAAACCTTTTGACAATGAAAATTGGGTGGGTAGAGACTAGGGATAGCATGCAGTCCAGGACGATGGTCTACCAAAGTAAACAGGTCATAACTTTTGATAGGCTGCTCCAAATAGGGCATACCATATGTCGAAACAGAACTTATGACAAGTACTTTCAACCTATGTAGGATGCACATGCCAGAGATTTGAATAAGTACAAAATTGTTCTAAAATAGTGTGCAATCTGTAGGCAGAGGGTGGTCAATTGCAACATGACCGGCTGGTCCTCCAGCCCATTGGGCCTCATTGATGATGGTTGTTGGGCACCAAGAGGCTTCTTCCAAGGGTAGGCCTTGCCATTTGATGAGGTATTCTTTAATGGATCGATACCGTAAGTGCTTATCTTGCTGTCCAATGATTGCTTTAGGGATATATTGAGTGATGCCTTCTTCATCTATGGGGGAAAGTTCTTCTACATAGTCCATTGAGGAGCCTACAAAGGGTTTCAGCTGGCTGACATGAAATATATTGTGGATTTTGGTGGTAGGGGGGAGTTCTAAGCGGTAGGCCAAGTCACCAACTCTCTTCAGGATCCGGTACGGGCCATAAAAGAGGTGGGCTAGCTTGTCACTGCTGCCCTCTTTGAGAGTCGAGTAGCGGGACTTAGGCACTTTCAAAAGGATGAATTCCCCTTCTTGGAATTCCAAATGCCTTCATTTCTCATCAGCATAGAGTTCCATGTGTGTTTGAGCCTTTTGAAGGTTCATTTTACATTGCTGATGTTACCGTGTTTCCCACAGCACAGAGGAGCGAAAAATGATAAAAAAAAGGAAATAGCAAAAAAGGTGCATGATAAAAGCAGAAAAAGGCGCCTTGACCAGTAACCAGTCCCTGAAAAATTTAAATGTTCGGGCACGATCCTCAGAAAGCCTCGGTGTCACCCCGAGACAACAAAAGAGTAAAAGGGCGCACCATTAAAATGTGGGAGCGCCCCCGAATCTTTGTAAAAGAGTGCCAGGCTTGCTCCTATGCAAAGTGTACGCATTAGTTGGGAATAGGATAAATTAGAATGGTGGGAAATGGGAAAAAGGGCCTAGGCTATGGCTGGCCATGTAAAAGAGGGAAAAGGGGATGACCGCCCAAAAAGGATTTAGACCTTTGTATATAAAGTTGAAAAGTGAATGAGAAGCTCATTCTTGGGTGTGTGGCAAAAAGAGTCTTCTTCTTCCTCTCTTCTTCTTCCTCTCTTCTTCTCTCCTTCTTGCTTGTGTGTGCTCTTGAGAGAGGGAGTGTGAGAGTGTGAGGGAGTGAGTGTGTGTGGGAGTAAGGGATCAAGAGGGTGAAGCTTTTCACCATCTCCTCTTCCCTTCTTCTCTTCTCTTCTCTTCTCTTCTCTTGCGCGCGCGGCTATGGAGGATGGAGCTTGGAGATGGAGGAGGCTTGAGGATGCTTGAGCTAGCATCAAGAATCGTGGAGCTACCGGAGTGCAAGAGAGAGGAGGGTACTCAATCAAGCATCAAGGTAAGCTCGCTACACTTGTAGGATCGACGGCGCGTCGGCTAGGTGAGAGATAGCCATTAGAGCTCGCTTGGAATGCTTGAAACAAGAAGCGGTCCGTGGGTCTTGGCGGTTGAGCGAAAGCTCCCATATTTTGGTTCCATTGCCGGGACCAACGGATTCAAGCTTGAGCACTTGCGCGCCTCATATCGAGCATCGAAGTAGGGTACTCATCCCCAAAACAGAGCTTGAGATAGGTAGGAAGTTGGGTATTTTTAATCTTCAAAACAAGTAAGTATTTTGAGATATTTTGGTTGTTTGATGATTGGAAAGCATGGAGAATCTATTTCAGTTTTTTGCCTTCGATCTTTGTTGCATTTAGCGTAGGTTAGAGTTAGGAAATCGAACCGGAAAAGGGTAGGGTTACTATTTCAAAACGGGGCAAAACAGGGAAAAAAATTGTGCAAAATGTGTAAAATGCTCGCTAATGAGGCCTAAGATTGGCAAGTGAGTGATTGGGGGCGTCAACGCCACATTTGGGAAGGCATATAAGGGCCAGGAGGCCAAAGGAGAGCTTATTTGTGCCATTTCAGAGAGAGAGAGAGAGAGAGAGAGAGAGAGAGAGAGAGATAGAGAGCTCCAGCCCATGTGGATTCAATCGCATCACCGACGCACTTACCGGCCCGTTCAGGTATACAAACCTCTCCCTCTACTTCCCTAGATAGAATCTGGAATTGCATGACCATGGCGCTGGCCTACATTGGGTGAAACGATCGAAATCGCATTCGCGCGGGTTACGTGCGCCGCATTCGGCCTGTCTGAGTGGCCTCTCCTAGGCCGAGTCCCAGAATCGGCCCTTGGCCTGTCACTCGGCCCACTTGACCAAACCCTAGTCGGCCCTCGAACCCCGTCCGAGGCAACTGTCCGAGTCAACCCACTCGGCCGTCCGAGTCAAAACTCTTTGCCACGTGGCACATCCGACCTCGGCCCGTCCGAGCGACCCATCCAAGTCTCAAATTCGGCCCTCGGCCACACCCGGGATTCGGCCCTCGGCCAAGCGCCGTTCGGCCCGTCCGAATTACCCTGTCCGAACCCGCCATTCGGCCTGTCCGAATCAAAATCGTTCGAGTCAAATCCGAAAATTCGGCCCTCGACCTCGTGCCTCGGCCCGTCCGAGTGACCTACTCGGACCCTGCAATTCGGACCAGTTGGTCCGAGTGCAACTTTTTGTCAAATTTGTTAGAAATTTGACCTGACCCGGCAATTACGCATTAGCACAAAGGATCGAAACCCTTCGGGCGCTCAGAACTTGATTTTGGCACACGTGATAAGAGAAATTGTAGTGCGCAATCGCTTAGCGGCTAGAAGTGGGCAGTTTGCGAGACCCCAGGGCGTAGATGCAAGCCGCTGAGCCGTGAAACCTGATCGACCGGAAGCGAACAAGGCAACATACAAGGAAACCCTAAACCCTGACTAAACGGCCAGAAAATGGATCTACAAGCATATCAGGCCTGAAACAAGCGAGACTGTGTAAGACACTGAGGAATTTCTTGCGGCACTCACATTGAATTTTCGCACTTGAAGTACACTTGGAAAAGCTGAAAGCCTGATTGGGCACAAGTGCACGAGGAACGACACACTCACCGAGTGACCATAAATTGAGGTCTGTATTCAATAACCAAAGGAACTTACTTAGATAAACCACTCAAGGAACCCACCAATAGGAGAGGATCCAAGACATAGACAAACAATTGAAGCGCAGGGTAGGACCAAGCAAGGAGCGCCAACGACGAGGATCTGTCAAGACTATTCAACTTAATTGACAACGCAATGGGGTGCAAGAACTCGACCATGACGGAAGAAAGCTCAGACCATCGGTCTAATGAGGAGCTCGATTTGAGTGTATTCCCAGATGCTATCCAGCAGATGGTGAGCAGTTACGACACACACGCCCGATACGAGCACCGCGGCAGGACAGCAGACGCAATCATTGCAGACCTAGAGGAGGAGAGAAGGCTAGCCCACAAGGCACTGCAGGGAATAGTTGAGTATAATAGGGATCAGCAGGCTAGGAACCAAAGGCAAAGCATGGAGCTGCATGAGGTGTAGCGAGTGCTGAACTTGGCTAGCCGAAACCGAACGGGACCATGAGAGAGCACTAGAGGGAGACTTGACATTGAGTGAGCTCCTCATGAAATGGCTGCTTGATAATACCGCAGTAGAGCAGAGTGCCACCGCACTAGCTACATCTCTGCTTGCAGGATTAGGGGCAAACCAAGGCTCAAAGAGCTAGGCCAAAATATCGATTGTTGCCAAGCAACTCGATAAGTACCAACCGCATGACGATCCATACAGCTTTGTTGAGCAGTTTGAGCAAGTCTGCGAAGCCAACAGCCTCAACGACCAGACTCAACGTTCGCAAGCATTCGGGCTTTGCCTCGGCGACAAGGGTAGGACGTGGTATACAAGCCTGGATGCCGTGGAATGAGCCAACTTCAATAATCTCAAGGATCTCTTCGTCAAGAGATTCGACGAACTCGGATATCCGATAACCTGCTAGTACGCTTGATGAACGTCAAGCAGAAAGAGAAGGAGGACATCCGCGACTATGTGACCCATGTGAGGAGTCTCTTTAAGAGAATCCCTCTAGGCGAGCGACCGACTGACAGAGAAGTTTCGACTGTATTCATCAGTGGAATTAGAGACGAGGAGTTATATAAGGCATTGGTAGGCAATTCAAGCTTGCAGCGGGACGTGGTGGCTAGAGTTTTTGAGGAAGCCATCAGAGTCGATGACCAACTGAAAGAGCAGAGCTCTAGGAGCTCAAATATAGAAGAGACCAACCCGCGAAGCATAGAGAGAACATCGGCCTCTAGTGAGCGGTCAATCCCATCATCCCAAGATAAGGGGAAGGCCACCGAGACAGACCGGCTGAGGTCAAGATGGAATTAGCCAAGCTACAAGACATGTTGAGATGACTAACGCGCCCGCACGTCCAATGCATGTACTGTGGCGGAAACCACTTGCCAGCCGAGTGTCAAGACCCTAGGTCAAGACCTTGCGCTGACTGCGGTAGGTTCGGCCATGATGTCGCACATTGCAGACTACCAAGAAGACTTCCATACCCGCAACCCTACGGCCAGCCTTATCTAGCTAACAGGCCGCAGCCATTCTTCGGAAGGGGAGCCCCATTGGCTCTTCCCGCACCTAACGATATGAGACCATCCATCCCTAGAATGGACATAAATCCTACAGGCATTCCTAGACCACCTGGTCCGTACGTGACCCACCCATCGAGCGACGCTCCAATCCACTACGTGGAGGAGCCTAATGATGAAGAGACCTACATATACCCTTACGTCTCGCATGACGACGAGGGCAACGTGGTCCTCATGGATTATCGACCCGTGCCGGTGATGGCATTAGGACGAGGACGAGGTAGAGGCCTAGGAGGGCAGCCGCAGGATCCAGTCACTTGTTGGACTTGCGGACACCCCGGTCATGTCTCATCACGCTGCCTTGAAAAAGAGCAGCAAAACAGGGACAAGGCTGACCAAAGGTGCGCAGAGTGCGGAATCACCCATCTTTTCATAGACTACCCGAAGCGGAAGCCGTCCTGTAGCTCAGCCAACTTGCCATCCGTCCCATTGGGGCTGTTTGGTGTCGAAAACCCCGACGGGGAGGCCACACCTATTCCCTTACAAGTGATGAGCCCAAACGAAGCAGGCCGGCATCTCTCTGCCAGGACCTAGCAATCTTGACGCAACCTCAATAGGAAAGAAAAGCCGTAGGCGGAAAAAGAAGAGATCAGAAGCTAAGGTCGCACTAAAGACTGAGAGTGCTACGACTCTACCTATGGGGAAGAAGGTCTCAGATGCGGAGGCAGAGACTTCAGCTCCTAAGACAGCCGAAAAGGGAAGCGCAAAGGTAGGGGAATACCCACATCCAAAGCGACAATTAGAGGCCATAGAAAAGGTGAAGGAATGGGTGAGGGAGGCTCAACAACATCTCAAAGACGTTGAGCCCATCATAGAGGATGAGATCGATGATCTCTCCAACATAAGCACGCCAATATCACCGCCTCAACCTAAGCCGCCAGAAGCAACTGTGCCACAAGCAGTGCCACTAAGACCAAGCCTAGACGCAACAGAGCCGCAGATTAGCCGTAGCCATTGGCCCGGAGAATCTAGGCTGAGGGAAGGACGAGTATCTAACGATCTCCTGACCACGCTAGTGACTACCCCTGTAACACTTAGCCTAGGAGATTTGCTTAAGCAACACCCTACCCTATGGCAAGACCTTAAGCAGTGGGTTGAAGGGTCACAAGAGCAGGTCGCGGTAGACCCTCGAGATCAGGATGCAGAAATGCAATTGCCTAGTTTGACGCTGCACTCTGTGCCTAAATCCTTGCACGTCAACGCCTTTTGGGAAGGCTCTGAGATGCACGCGGTCCTGGTCCTAGCCCTGGGAGACACAACAAGGAAGGGAATTGAAGACACATGAGCTGGGGTTAGTGTGCTTAGCCATGCAGTGCTTCAGACTTGGGGAAACCCTCCTGTCGAAGCTACTAGGTTTAATGTCATGCTAGCAAACGGTATGAGAGTGAAGCCATTCGGGGTATTGAAGAATTGGCCAGTGAAGATCGCAGGTGTCCAGTTCTCTGTCGACTTTATAGTCATGAAGGGAGTGGACTACGATGTCCTATTAGGCCGACCCTGGATGCGCAATGCTAGAGTCATCGAAGATTGGGGTAACGGCTTGATCTTCCTTGGCAATAGAACGGACGCCGTAAGAATAGAGATGGACACTTGGAAGACCTCACCAGTCGACCTAGACACCATCTCTGCTATGCTCAAGGGGAACACTCAGATCAAGAAGCCCTATGGGTCCTTGACCAAGTATATCCCATGCCAAGAGGATGAGTGGGATTGGATGCACGTTCTCACTACAATCGACCTGCCATTCTCAAACCATGAGACGTACGAGCAGGCCATCAAAATGATCGGCAAGACCAACGAAGTATTCTCTACACCAGTCTGCATGATGGCAGCAAGCCTCCATGGAACGCCTAAGCCTGTCACTTTCCATGTACCTTCCAACAAAAGGAAACTCCAGGGGGTGCTGGAATACCTAACGGACCAGCTAGTTGGCAACCTAGCTGCAAACTTCAAACCACTCCAAGATCTCTTAGAGGATTCCAAGTGGAAATGGACCAGGGTGCACGAGTTAAACCTCATGTATAACTGGGCCCTGGTTCCTAACCAATGACACAAGGCATACCAAGCCCTAGGAGATGACGAGCAGTCGAATGACAAAGATTCTAGCGATGAATACAAAGACTGCCAATCCTTCAATGATGAGAGCGAGGGTGAAGTAGATACCATAGAATACGACACTGAAGGATGAGAAATTGAGCAGACACGAGCAGACACCAAGCCGCAAAAAAGGCAGGCCCTTAGAATAGAGCGAGGAGTCATGCGCATGGAATGTGATCATGCTTGGTTGGAATGCATAGGAGCCATAGACCTTGAGCAAGCAGGCCTAGCCCGGCCAGGAATGACATCAATACTTAGGACCGAATCGCCATCTGAACTATGGCCACCAGGGGAGACCACCTCTTCTAGCGAAGATGGAGGGTTTGACTCTGAATCGGAGGTTACTTCAGATAGTGACCTAGAGATTCCTAGGCCGCCCATGACCAGATGCACCAAGGGAGACTTACCCGTCCACCTGAGGCGCAGACAGTTAAGGCAGGATAAGGCAAAGCACCCCAAGGATGCAAGATCAGAAGAACAACGGAAGCCGCAGGACCTCCCTAAACGCTTCACAAAATTCAAAAAAGGGGATAGGGTAGTCTTTCTGTTAGGTGCCAAACGTCAAGGGCAGGCGAACAAACCAATTGAAGGACCAACCAAGGTCAAGGAGGTAGACCTAGCCCAGGAAGGGGAAACACCCCGACCAGTGTTCATTGCCGATGACTTGACTGGTAAAGAAGAAATGAGTCTTGTCGCTCTCTTGCGGGAGTATATAGATGTGTTTGCCTGGTCCTTATAAGAGCTCCAGGGGGTAGATCTGAGTGTTGTGACTCACAACATACCCATGATGTCGGATGCAATGCCGGTCAAGCAGCGACCGTACCCCATGAATCCAAAACACGCTCATGCTGTCAAGGAGGAAATTGACAAGCTGATGAGAGCTGGATTCATTTACGAAATTGAGCACACAGACTGGGTATCACCCATAGTCATCATGATGAAGAAGAACGGCAAAATCCAAGTGTGCGTCAATTACAAGAAGGTGAACTCTGCTATGAAGAGAGACAACTATCCATTGCCATACACCGAGCACATGCTTGAGAGGGTGGCAGGCAAGGAAGCCTACAATTTTCTGGATGGCTTCTCAGGGTACAACCAGGTGCAAGTGCATCCTACCGACAGGCACAAGACTGCCTTTGCCACTGAGTGGGGCGTCTTTGCATACATAGTCATGCCCTTCGGGTTGACCAATGCCCCCGCCACTTTCCAACTCCTCATGTGCACCATCTTTAAGGACATGCTGCGCAAGGAGTTAGAGGTCTTTGTCGACGACCTATGTGTCCATTCGACCTAGATCGAACACTTAGACAAATTCCGCGCAGTCTTTGAACAGTGCCGCTTATATCGTCTCTCCTTGAACCCCTTGAAGTGTCAGTTTTGGGTAAAGCACAGATGCATCTTAGGACACGTGGTGTCGAAGAACGGCATTGCCACTGAAATCTCGAAGGTCAGGGTTATTGTTGAACTTCCACCCCTAATTAATTACAAGGGAGTTCAATGCTTTTTAGGCCATACAGGATACTATCGGCGATTTGTACTAAACTACACGCTGATCGCCAGGCCATTGTACAAGCTGCTGATTGTCTTCGAGTGGACCGAGGCATGCCAACGAGCATACGAAGAATTGAAAAAGGCTCTAACAACAGCACCAATTCTATGAGCCCCAGATTGGACTATTACCTTCCACGTGCACATCGATGCTTCTAAGTTTGCCGTGGGGACAGTGTTGTGCCAACCTGGTGAGCATAACTTAGATTACCCAGTGAGCTTTGCTAGCAGACAACTCACTAAGATGGAGATGAATTATTCGACAACAGAAAGGAAGGGATTAGCCATGGTGTTCGCCATGAAGAAATTCCGGCATTATCTATTGGCCACACCTTTCATCTTCTTTGTGGACTATCAAGCCCTGCTCTATTTAGTGAACAAACCTTGTGCTACAGGGCGCATAGCTCGATGGCTCCTCCTGCTCCTAGAGTTCGATTTCTCCGTGGTGGTACGAAAGGGAAAACAACATTACATGTCCGATCACATGTCTCGCATACCCACAGGAGAAGCCGCTGGACAAGGCATCATTGACGAGTTACCTGACGCCCACTTATTCCACCTGTCCAATGAGAGAGATCTATTCAAGGCTGATCTAATGCCATACTGGACAGACGACATAGTCCAAGTGCTCGAGTGGGGACTACCAGAGCGACCGATAGAAAAGGCAAGCCTTAGGCGCTTGATCCTGAGGATCCAGCCCTACCAGCTGATTGCAAGCCAACTCTATAGGATGGGGCAAGACGGATTGCTGCGTAGGTGCGTGTGTGAGCATGAGATGCACGATGTGCTCTCGAAGGCGCATAGCGGCATTGTGGGAGGACACTTTAGCGGAGACACGACAGCACGGAAGGTGTTGCAGTCTCAACTATGGTGGCCCACACTTTTCCACGACGCCAAGCGATTCGTCAAGCATTGTGACGAGTGCCAACGGACAAAAGTCCCGATTCGTAAAGATCAAATGGAGCTAACCCCAATTATTGCTCGCCAACCCTTCGAAAAATGGGAAATTGACTTCATAGGACCCATCAGCCGTGCAGCACAGTACTCACAAGCCAAGTACATCGTAGTGGCCACGGATTACCTCACAAAATGGGCAGAGGCAAGAGCCACACGAAAAAACGATGCTAGGATGACTGCCAAGTTCTTATGGGAGCAAGTGATCTCACGCTTCGGTTGCCCCATCGAACTAGTTAGCGATCAAAGCACACACTTCATCAACAAAGTGATAGCACATCTCCTATCCACCTTTCTCATCATCCATTGCAAATCCTCACCATACTACCCTCAGGCTAATGGCCAGGCATAATCGACTAACAAGATTCTTATCAACATCCTGACTAAAGTAGTCTTAGCCTCACGAAGCGACTGGGACAACAAGTTGATGGAAGCCTTGTGGGCCTACCGCACATCTTATAAAACGGCCATCGGCCAAACCCCCTTTAGGCTGACCTATGGGACGAAGGCAATCCTACCATTAGAATCCTTCGTTCTTAGCCTAAGAGTGGCACTTCAAGAACGATGGGAAGGGAAGGAAGCATGGACGCAACGCCTGGTCGAGCTAGAATGCCTATCAGAGACTCGCCTTCTAGCCATCCACGCACTTATCTGCGAGAAAGCTCGACGCAAGAGCTGGTTTGACAAGCATGTCAAGCAACGCGAGTTTGAACAGGGTGACTTAGTGCTCCTCTACTCAGTTAAAGGAGATAAGCAAAAGATGAAATTCAGAGGTCTCAGACCCTTCAAGGTTCACGCAATCAGCCAAACCGGCAATGTTGAGCTTGAGACCCTGGACGGTGAAGGAATAGGCTTCTTTAATGGCAGTCGTGTCAAGAAGTACTTCCCTCCCACTCATCCTTTACATGAGCCACCAATGTTAGAACCACCGGTCAAAATACGAGCAGCCACAATCACTGAAATCAATGAAGATGATGAGGAAGCTGTAGAACCTGCCTACCTCCGTGTCACGGTCACTGCCAAGCAAACATGCACTTTCAATGCCTTGATCGATGAGGGAGCAGACTTCAATGTCCTAACCCATAAGCATTGGATCCAACTTGGCAAACCACTACTTCAACCCACAATTGCCAAATTAAGCCCATATGGGGCTCAATCTTATGCACTTCTCGGCAAGTGCAGAGTTGCCGTTTCTATCGAGTCTGAGACTGCTCCAATGTTGTTTTACGTGTTGCCCAGTGCTACAGACGCAGGCATGGAGTCATTGCTCGGGAAAACCTTCAAAAAGCAGACTCACTGCAATGTTGATTATGAGTCACAGTGCATCCACCTAGCAATCGGCAATGTGTGCATTGTCACACCTTTCAGTAAGGGTTGCGCAACAGCATCACCATCCGCAGGGCCACCAATAGAAACATCCGTAGGCAAGATTAAGGAGGGGATAGTGCGCGTCTGCCGCTCCCCGACTTCCATAAACTGCAAACCGCAGCAACCAAAGCAAGGGCCCAACAACCTCGCTTTCAATGGGTGCCTAAACAGCCTCGAGAACCGCCTAGGACTAGATGCACCTGTCTGCATAAGACCCAAAACTCTAAACCTAGGAGGCCAAGACGCAATCACAGGAAGAGCCGCATGATTAAGCAAAGATGGGTCCCTAAAGCCCTCTTGCATGCGCAAGGCTACTATGAGGGAAATGCATCACTGTGGATCCCTAAGGCCCCTACGGCCAAAGGCACTAGTCATACGCCACCCTCAAGCTTGATCAGCCCACGTCCCCCAACACCTCAAGACCATAGGCTGCAGTGCTCTCCAGAGCCCCAGCCATCCGACTCATCTACGCTTCGACCCAAGAGAGTCGCACAAACCTATCGGCCCAAGCAACAGCCACCGTCACAAGTGGCATCATCCAACCAAGTCAATCCGACTCTCTACAGCAAAGCGGATTGCAACAGCCCAGCTGTGCCGTGACTGACCCTAACCCGCCCATCTTCCAAACAGCCCGGTTGCAGGCTCAAGGAAACTCCCAACCGCAACTATGTACTGTCAAAGCCTCTAGTTCTAGCAAACCTCAACCGCCCGTCGGCCTTACCCCCTCCTATGAACGGAAGTCATTTCTAGCGCTAGCCGCTGACCTTGTGGAGGACACAGGAGATGATGTGGTGGACTGCATTAAACGGCTCGATTCCACCTTCGTGTCGCTAGCCCTCAGCTATTGCCGCTTGGACTTGGGTCTATTAGAGGAACCCTTTGCAACGGAAGTGCGCAATATGCCTTGCTCTTGGGAGACTTTTGAATTCGCCTTTGCACAGGCTTCTCGCTCTACTGCTGCTGAGTTGCTCGGTAGCGAGGTCTCCAAAGAGCAAGCCATTAAGCAACGTCTCATCATGTCATACGATCCACGGACCACTTCTGCTATCACTGACCAAGAGATCGCAAGGTTATCCCACCTTGCTGATACTGGATCACCCTTCTTGAGGCAATGGTATGCTCTTAGGTTGCAATGGGAGATTGACGGATGTCGCATAATGACCAATGCCAAGCAATGCCGAGCCATCAAAACGACAGAGTATGATCCCACCTATGTCGTGCCTACCTCGTATAGAGTCTTAACCACTCTTCGGGGCCGACCCATGGACGAGCATATCAAGTGGCACCCCTATCTTGACTGCCTCTTAACAGAGGAAGAGCTCCACATCGCGAGTCGGGTCGACTCTGGTGACTTCCTCACAGATGTCCTCACATATGTCACACACGTAGGAATTTGACCCTTTGATCTGGACTGCGCCGCTCAACTGGAATACAATCCAAATTCCTACACTTGGCTCTTTCATAAGTAACTCCTACCCCAACAGGCCCAAAGCCCCTAACCTTTTGGCCCCAATCCTAGGAAGGATTCTTTTCTAAGACGGAAGGGGAGGGGGTATGGTGAAGGTGAAAGGAATCAAATGGGAAATGAATCAAAAGGGATACAGTAAAGTAAAGGTAGTGAAAAGCATAAGCATATAGTATGAAAAAATGGCTTCCTAAGAAATTCATTCAAGAGTTTTTATTCTCACGCAACTAGTGAAGTGATATGTGGAAACTGCTAATGAAAGTTACGAATAATGGCAGGAGCATAAAATGTCGTAGCAAGACCGCGCCCATCGACTCCCGTTCACAGACGAGGAAAGGGAGCAGTATCGCATCCATCTAGAGAACCGCGCCTTCGACCGGCTCAAGTTCCGAACCATCCACAACATAGAAGTCGTGGTGGCCAAGGAGAAAGCAGCGAGGAGGGTGGTGGAACAATGTAACCTCACAAAGTATATTGAAAAATTCTCGTAGGAGCCGGATCACCTAAAGTGTGTAGAATTCCTCAGAACATACAACCCAGACTAAGAAGGTGGTATTGTAACAGTGGGCTGAGGAGAGGGTGCAAAGCAGGTACAAGTCCCCGGTTGGATCCAGCCTTGGTGGAGAAGGCTTTGGGATTGGTACCAAGGACAGAAAGGAAACAAAAAAGGGATATTTATGCCATGCTAAAAATGAAGAAGGAAGAGGTGCTCACGAATGACGGCATAAGCATCCAGGACATCCCTGACATAGAAGCCATGTTGCAGGCCAAGTTGGTACATGTGCTCTTCTCCAGCCAGCATTACAATTCCTTAATGTATCAAATTAGCGTACCAGTGTTGGAGAATGTAGCAGCCCATACCCTAGACGAAGTAGATTGGAATGGGTACGTGCGGAAAACGATTGATCAAGCAGTCAAAGCGCTAGCCCTAGGAAGTGCACCAATAGGAGGAGAATCTCCGGCTTCTAAAGTTATGGAAAGGAAGAAAGCCTCCTCCAAAGCCTCCTTCATTGGGTATGGAGGAGTCTTGACTGCACTCATCCAGGAGGCAGTAAAGGAAGCACAGGAGGCGGAAGAGGGAGAAGGAGAAACGCCAAAGAGGTCGCCTCCTCACCAGGACAAAGACAGGTCCACCGACAGAACTGAAACAGAAGAAGAAGGGGAGGGACAGACTAGCAAAAAGACAATCAGGAAAACCAAGAAGAAGATGACGCAGAGGAAGAAGAAGAATGACGAAGGCAGGAAGAAGGAGAGAGAAGACTTGGAAAGGGCGAAGAAAGAATCCCTGAAAGAAGCAAAGGAGAGAGAGAGGACAAAGAGACAGGAGGAGGAGAGGGAAAAAGAGGAGTTACAGAAAGCAAAGGAGGTGTCGAAACAAGAAGCAGAAGAGAAGAAAAGGAGGGAAAAAGAACAGAAAGGGAAAAAGAAGGAAGAGCAGAGAAAAGCGGAGGAGGAAAGGAAGAGAAAAGCGGATGAGGAAGAGGAAGAGCTATGAAGGAAGGAGGAAGAGGACCTGGCGGAAGCCACCCACCGGTCCATCGAACAACAGAGCCGAGCAGATGAACTGAGGAGCCTGAGCCCACATAGAGAAGAGGGGCCAGGGTCTAGCACACAGGTGCCAGAGTTTGTGCCACCTCCAGTCCCTGAAGGCAAGGGCAAGGCCCCGCTCCATCCTATTCCTACCCTCCTGGTGCCTTTCGCTGAACTCACCACCATCACCCCCAGCATCCCGACCAGTGCAGATGTGTCAAACTTCATGGCATGGATGCAATATTTCATCAACAAAGAGATGGGCCAGGGACAAAGCACAGAGACCACGGCCATAGGACAGAAGAGGCCAGCTACGGATGCGGAGTCCAGGCAAGAGCCAAAAAGCAAAAAGTCAAAGCCTCAACCTCGCCCATCCACACAACGATGATGTCATCGGCTAATTATGACAAATACGTCACCAAGCTGCTCTCCCAATTGGAGAAAGCTAAGGAGGAACGCAAGATAGCCGTGGTGGCTGAGTTGGCAGTCGAGAAGGAATCAGTGGCCGCCTTCCAGCTGGACAAAACAAGAATGATAGCCTTGCAGCAGCGGGAGATTGTAGATCTTAGACAAGAGATGAAGGCTAGGGATGAGAGGGAGGAACACTGGAGGCAGCTGCTCGAAAACGAGACATAGGAGTTAGTAAAAATGCAAAGAGAGCACAAGCTCCTAATAGTGCAGTACCAGGAGCTTGCTGCGAAATCTGCTCAGATTGATGCACTCGTGGTGGAGCTGAATGCCAAGGACGAAGAAAGAAAATGAGGCATGGAGGAACAGCAGGAGGAACTCGAGCACCTGACAGACCAGCTGACCTCTGAAAGAGAGGAACAAGAGAGGCTAGTCAGGGAATTGGAAGACTATGAGCAGAAACTTATGATGCTAACCCTAAAACAGGGAGAGGGCTTGGAAGTGATGAACAAAAGAGCAGAGGACTGGGTTGCGCACAACAAAAAGAGAGTGAAGACACTGGTGCGGCGCCTTGCTCTGGCAGAAAAGGAGAAAATCATCGCAGAGAGCAAGGCAGAGGCAGCCCAAGTGGCCTTCAGCACTCAACAGAAGGCCTTCCTCGACACCATCCTGGACGCCACCCACGCAGCGCAAGGAGAGCCATTGGAGGTGATGCAAAGAAAGCTCGGCATGGCACGAAGAGCCCTACACACTGGACTGCAGATGCCACCATTACCTGCAGAGGTTAGGCTGAGCTTGGATGAACAACGAAAATACCTAATACTGGCCGGCCTAACCCCCCAGGAGATCGATGCCCTCAGATTCGAGGAAGAAGCAGCACATGCAAAACGGCAGGGGGAAGAAGCAGAACTGGAAATCGATATGAATCGATTCAGGGAGGATATAGTCCCACAACCCCCCTCGTCGCAGTCTCAAGAGCCGCCACAAGAGGACCCATCTACGGAAAGAAAAGCCGAAAGACACAAAAAGCTGGTGGAAGAAGCCAGAAAAAAACTGAGAGCCAAGCCAGCTGTGCTACCGTCCACACCTCTCCCACCGTGCCCTGATGATCTTCCCGCAGGATTCCACGCAGAACTAGTGTTGTGGGAGATATAGGAACTAGGAAAGGATCCATTCCCCTTCAGTTTCCTCCTACCCAACAGTCTGCGGAGGGTCCTGCCACTCAAGGTGATGGACGAGGTAATCGTGGTTGGTGGCCGGTTGGGGAAAAAATGGCTGGAAGAGCAGGAAAAGACCCCGACCTCTTGGGGCACAGAAGCGGCTGACTACTGGCAAGATAAGGTTTTTGAAATCCCACACATTGTACAAAACTACAAAAGCCAACCCTTGTGGAGGAGGCGAGTATGCGACATCAGCATGCTCGCCTGGATGGCATTTTGTAATACCCTGCCATTCGAGCAGAACAACTCTACCTACATGGCGTACCCTCAAAGGGTAGGGGTAGATTTTGATGCCACCCTCCACGGGTGGTATGACTTTCCCATTATTTATAACTCCACTGTAGTATCCTTTGAGCATGCCCTTCTTTTTACCGCAGAAAGCCTAGATGAGTCTATGATGCGCTTTCTTGCAGATTTCTCCTCATGTCCTGACCCCGCTTTTGTAACAACTTGTAATTATCTTAGGTTACTCAGGCTACTTCTTAAGCAGGACCCGACTCCACAAGAGCGCGGCATACCTCCCCTATTCTTTGACCCTAACGCTATAGACAACTGCGCCATGGCTCGTCTCATGATGAGGGCTAGTCTCCTTCCCTCTTTTTGCCTAGCCCTCCTAGAAGACATGAACGATAGCCAATTCACTAGATGCAACCACCCCTTCCTCTCCACCACCTCTTCATGTCGGCATGAATATGAAAGATTACATGCAAAGTCGCCAATTTTTGAGCAAATCTATTTGACCCCCTTCTCCTCCTCATTTGGATGAAGACAATTAGGCCTATTTATCATTTCCACAAAAAAAAAGCACCACAGTCACCGCACCTAGGGTTCTCCCTAGCCCCTTCCCCACTTCACACTTAGGGCACATCAAGGGCAGGACTTTCAGACCTGTCACCCTAAGACTTGCACCGCACCTCCAACGACGCACAAACTGGGTCCTCAAGTGTGGGACATTACCAAGGGCTTGCCCAAGGTTCGACCCATCTCCCAGTTCTACTGCCACGGACACCACGCACTCCACGGCGAGGCAGATACACCCCCTAGGGAGTGCGCAACTTTTCTTGCAGGTTATGATCAAGTCTCAAGAAATGGCTACTCCGCTGAAGAGGATCATCCACGGCATCCTTTAATGACCAAAACTTTTTCCCCGTACCGATGTCCAGTCATCTGCCTGAAGATGGCTACCATGATTGAACCAAGCCAGGATAGATTTTCCATTGGCATCGATCTTGGAATCTCATCTTCCAAAGATGCAGGTCCAATGCCTCAAGATTCACAGATCGCTTATTGATTCCACAAGCCTAAAGACCTTCAACTCAAAGACAAGGATCTTCAATCAAAGCCACAAATTTTCAAGGCAAACAGCAGTCGGGGGGTTTCTCCAGAATAAATCCCTCCAATACCATCCTCCTAAGGGATTGCTTATTGCTTCAAGCGTTTCTGATACTCAAAGGACGACCGGCTACATAAGGGGCACCAAAACAGTGTGAAAGATGCCGAGTATCTTCATGGAGCCTAAAGCACGCCGGAATCTTTCCTGGTCATCGTCCTTAAACTCCATCACTTGTCATTCACCCAACCACCTTGAAAGCAATGTCATCCACCTACCTGTTCCGCCTAGCAGCCGACCTAACTAGCCCCTACGTCCCACCATAGTGCCATGGGACTAGCACTTGGCTAGGAGGGGGGTAATGTTACCGTGTTTCCCGCAGCACAGAGGAGCGAAAAATGAAAAAAAAAAAGAAAATAGCAAAAAAGGCGTAGGATAAAAGTAGAAAAAGGCGCCTTGACTGGTAACCAGTCCTCCCTGAAAAATTTAAATGTTCGGGCACGACCCTTAGAAAGCCTCGGTGTCACCCCGAGACAACAAAAGAGTAAAAGGGTGCACCATTAAAATGTGGAAGCGCCCCCGAATCTTTGTAAAAGAGTGCCAGGCTCACTCCTGTGCAAAGTGTATGCATTAGTTGGGAATAGGATAAATTAGAATGGTGGGAAATGGGAAAAAGGGCCTAGGCTACGGCCGGCCATGTAAAAGAGAAAAAAGGAGATGACCTCCCAAAAAGGATTTAGGGCTTTGTATATAAAGTTGAAAAGTGAATGAGAAGCTCATTCTTGGGTGTGTGGCAAAAAGAGTCTTCTTCTTCCTCTCTTCTTCTCTCCTTCTTACTTGTGTGTGCTCTTGAGAGAGGGAGTGTGAGAGTGTGAGGGAGTGAGTGTGTGTGGGAGTGAGGGATCAAGAGGGTGAAGCTTTTCACCATCTCCTCTTCCCTTCTTCTCTTCTCTTCTCTTCTCTTCTCTTCTCTTCTCTTCTCTTCTCTTCTCTTCTCTTGCACGCGCGGCTATAGAGAATGGAGCTTGGAGATGGAGGAGGCTTGAGGATGCTTGAGCTAGCATCAAGAATCGTGGAGCTACCGGAGTGCAAGAGAGAGGAGGGTACTCGATCAAGCATCATGGTAAGCTCACTACACTCGTAGGATCGACGGTGCGTCGGCTAGGTGAGAGATAGCCATTAGAGCTCGCTTGGAACGCTTGAAACAAGAAGCGGTCCGTGGGTCTTGGCGATTGAGCGAAAGCTCCCACAGCTGAAGTAAAGCTTGCATGCGATCCAACTCAGCTTGACTCTGAGGATTGATCTTATCATTAAATAAGATTGTGGGGAGGGGAATATTATACCTATATAAGGCCTCAAAAGGGGAAACTCCAATGCTAGAGTGCATGGAGTTATTATATGAAGACTCGGCCAAGTGAAGCCACATATCCCAACTGTGTTGTACATCATGGCAAAAGTGCCTCAAATATGTCTCAAGCCATTTGTTCACTCTTTCAGTCTAGCCATCAGCCTGAGGGTGGTATGCAGTGGACGGAGCAAGCTTGGTGGTCCCCATGGAGGTGAAAATTGTCTGCCAGAAGTTACTCATAAACTTTGCATCCCGATCATGTACTATGACCTATGGTAAGCCATGCAACTTAAAGACATTTTCCATAAGCTAAGTGGCCACGTGAGAGGCAGTGTATTGGATCTTAGTGGGCAGCTTTGGTGAGGTGATCAACGACCACATAGATATTGTTCCACCCTTTCTTAGTCACAAGAAGGCCAGTGATAAAGTCCATTGTGATGTGAGTCCATTTTCCTTCAGGGATAGGGAGAGGCTGCAAGAGGCCAACGGGCCTGAGTGTACTATCCTTGTTCTATTGGCATGGAACACATTTGGTCACAAAGTCCTTGACATCCCTCCATAAGCCTTTCCAATGAAAGCTCTTGGCAATCATGTCATATGTTTTGAAAACACCCAAGTGACCAGCACTGGGGCAAGAATGCGTCTCTTCCATGATCTTCAATGTGAAGGGGGAAGTGTGGGGGATGACAATCTTGCCATGGGACCAAATAAGGCCATGTTTGAGCTGTTATTGGGATTTTTCAACCATGATCCCATGCTATAATTTCTAAAATGTGTGGCTGAAGTGATTATCTAACAAGTAAGACTCTTGAAGCTCTTCAACCCAATCACTGTGCAATTCTGAGATAGACACACTCTGCATGCCCACATTCGAGAGAGTGAATCAGCCACAATATATTATCCTTGCCCCAAGTGTGTGAAATATCAAAGTCATAGTTCTGTAAGGCTGCCATCCATCGCCTTTACTTATGAGTCAAAGTAGACTAAGTCAAGTGCTGGAGGACTCAGTGGTCACTTTTTACTTGAAAGCGACTGCCATACAAATAGTGATGCCATTTCTTGATGGCATGGAAGATGGCCAACATCTCCTAGCCATATACATTCATTTGCATCCCCTTCTCATCAAGCTTGCAGCTCTCAAATGCAATCACACCATGCTCTTGCAACAATACTGCACCAATACCCCAACCACCACTGGCATCACAATGAATGGTATCTCAAAAGAATGACTCCTTTTTCAAGTGATCAGTCAAAGGTGCTGCAATGGTGGCATAGTGCTTAATGAAGTATCTGTAGAATGAAGAGAGACCAAGGAAGCTAGCAAAGAAGTGGTGGTGGAAGGAGTGGGCCAGTCTCTAACACATTGCACCTTCTTCAGGTTAGCTGTTATACCATTTTTACTTACAATGTGTCCCAAGTACTCCACAGATGTCTGCATGAATATGAATTTGCTCTCCTTAGCAAAGAGTTGATGCTCTCTCAATATATCAAACACCCTCCGAATGTGTGTCAAGTGCTCCATAGATGACTTGCTTTAAATGAGGATGTCATCAAAGAAAACAAGCACAAACTTGAATAGAAAGGGCTGTAGGATTTTGTTCATGAGGCTTTGAAAGGTGGCGCGGGCGTTAGTCAATCCAAAAGACATCACTAGAAAATGATAATATCCATGATCAGTCTTGAAGGCCATTTTGACCTCATCTCCTGCCCGCATACAAATTTGATGGTAGCCAAAGTGCAATTCAATCTTAGTGAAAAAGCGTGCCCCTTTCAACTCATCTAGTAAACCATCAATGCATGGGATGGGGTAGCAATTCTTCACCATAACTTTGTTCAAGTCTCTGTAGCCAATGCACATGCGAAAGGGGCCATCTTTGTTTTTGACTAAGAGGATAGGGGATGCATGAGGGGAAGAACTTGGTTTAATGAAACTCATCTCTAGCAACTCCTTGATTTGCTTTGCAACCTCTTCACGCTCACACTTGGAGAGTCTATAAGGGGGTTTATTCATTGGCTTGGAATGGGGCTCTAGGTCAAGTGGGTGGTCCACTTGTCTCTTGGGGGGAAGGGATGTAGGCATCTGAAATAGGTTATTGTATTCCTCAAGTAAGGCCTGCAAGGCTGAATCATTAGATACTACAGAGAACTGATCAAAATTATCCTTATTTAATTACAAAACAAAGATTTGTGAGCATTTCTTAAACTCTCATTTGAGTTGCTTTGCTGTAATGAGCTGAAAATCCACATGATCTGCGTGATCTTGAACTCCCTCTAGGTGGATAGGTTGTCCATGCATCATAAACTCCATGTAATGCTGAGAGAAGTCCATAGTAATCTTCCCCAATTGTTTCAACCAATCACAGCCCAAGACTACATCAATGGGGCCCATATCTAGGGCAATTAGATCAACCAGTGCCACATAATTTTCAGCCAAGCATAAGGGAACTGCAGGACATACATGTGTGCTGATTTCTTCTTCTCCATTTGCTACTTGGACCTTCAAGGGGTGGTGTAATGCCATAGGGGTTCATTTAAACTGATCAATGACTGGTTTATTAACAAAACTGTGAGTGCTTCCACTATCTGCAAGGATAAAATCATGCTTTCCATTGATACTGCCTTGAATGAGAAGGGTGTTGGGGCTACGGGAACCCGTCCAAGCATCCAAGGAGATCAAGTAAAGGAAAGTGGGAGGTGGGTGGGATGTTAAATCAAGTATCTGTGATGGAGCACCATCTGGGTCAAAGGAAAACCCATCCTTGAGGTCATAGAACTACTCGTGATCAATATCCTCCGTAGGCTCAACCTAGTCAATGGGCAAGTCATCCTCCTCAATGTGCCAATCTTCTATGACATACATGCTATGAACTTTGACCATAGCTGTCTTGTACGGGCATTTGGAGGCATGATCAACAGTGTACTTATCTCCACACTTAAAAGCACAGGCCCTTTTCCTTTTATTCCTTCACAACATTTGGGGAGATGAACCATTGGCTACTAGATCCATGGGAAGGTGATGCAGTGGACTGTTTATTTTTAACATACTTATTCTCAGCATTAGACCCAATGCTGTCCCAAAAGTGCCCGTTTTTCTTTCAACATGGAAGGGGGGTAAGTGGTAACTTGGGGTTGTTATTGGGCATAGAAGTGCCACAAAAACCACCTCCGTATGGGGTTGATCATGAAGGAGTGCGGGGTTGTCCAATACCTTGCTGAAAATTTTCATTCTAATGGTACTTTCTTGCATATCTCTGAGCTAGTTCAATTGCGTCAAATAGTGTGGTAGGTTTTTGGGCCATAACATCTGTTGATAGGCTTGGTTCCAACCCATAGAATATACTTGTGCAATTTAGCATCATCGCTAATGCTCTCCACATACATGGTCAAGTTCATGAACTGATTTGTGTATTCACGTATAGTGAGGTTACGTTGGTCAAGAGTGTACCATTGTCTTGCCAACCGCTCTTTTTCCACACGGGACACAAAAACTTGGACCATAGGCATTTTAAAATCTTCCCAGTCAATGAACTGCTGATTCTCTCGATTGATATAGCGCCACCATATATGGGCAAATCCTTCCAAGTGGAGAGAAGCGAAAAGTATTTTTTGATTGTCAGTGCGAGGGTATGTATTGAAGTAGGACTCCAACTTGGACGTCCATTTCTCCAAGTCAGATGGTGAGGGGTTTGCCCATTGTACTTTGTTAGGATGACCTTGTCACGCAGATCATCGGGGCCATGTTGCCCATGAAATCCTTGCTGTCCATACATCCCGTGGTGGCCATACATGCCTTTCTGTCCATACATCCCATGTGGTGCATTAAGCCCATGTTGTCCATTATAACCATGCTGTCCATGATTGCCAGGTTGGCCATTTGTACCATATTATCCTTGATGGGGCTGATTCATATGGGGTTCTTATGGGGGCTCCTAGGGAGAGCGGGGGAAATTTGACCAAGGGTGGGAGAAGGCCTCAAATGGATGTTGGATGTATGGTGGACGGGGAATTCAATAGGGGCTCATCATGCGCATGTGGATGTATGGTGGACGGGGGAATTCAATAGGGGCTCATTATGTGCATGAGAGGGTTCACCGATATCGTAGGTAGATGTTAACCCCAACACAAAGAAAGCAAAAAGAAGTGGAAAAGATGCAGGGCAAAGGCGGAAAAAAGGTAGCCCGACTGAAGAAAGAAAAGGAGGAAAGGCCAAAAGCGTAAGGGCAACCTTAAAAGTCCAAGGCAAATACAAAAGGGGAAAGGTACATTTTAAAATAAAAAGGCGCACCCTGAAATCTTGTAAAAGAGCGCTGGGCTCTCACCCGTGCAATTTGTAAATGTAGATGGGCGGTGGAAAGGAAGCTAGGAAGATAGAAGGACAATGGGAAAAAGGGCCAAGGCTACGGCCAGCCATGTAAAAAGGGGAAAAGGGGATGACCGCCCAAAAGGGATTTAGGGTTTTGTATATAAAGTTGAAAAGTGAATGAGAAGCTCATTCTTGTGTGTGGCCAAAAGTAGCTCTCCTCCTCTTCTTCTTCTTCTTGTTATTGCTTGCTTGAGCTTGTGCTTGAGAGAGGGAGTGTGAGAGTGTGAGGGAGTGAGTGTGTGAGGGTGAGGGACCGAGGAGGAGAAGCTCTCCATCTTCTCCTCTCTTCTTCTCTTCTCTTCTCTTCTCTTGCCTTGCTCGCGAACATGGAGCTTGGAGCGTGGAGCTTGAGGATGGAGCTTGCTTGAAGCTTGCACTTGGATCGTGGAGCTACCTGAGTGTGCGGGAGAGGAGGTAACTCGAACGGCATGGAGGTAATCTCACTACACCCGTAGATATGGATGGCGTGTTGGCTATGTGAGAGGTAGCCATTAGTGCTCGGCTTGGAACGCTTGAAACAATAAGCGGTCCGTGGGTCTTGGCGGTTGAGCAAAAGCTCCCACAGTAGAAGGGAAAATTCCCTTAGGGCCAAGTATACCCTGTGGACCATGCAATGGTTCTTGATGTGGAGGATGTCTAGACTCATGCCTAGAGTCATTAGTCTTCTCTTGGGATGAAGCGATTGCTAATTGAGAAACAAGAGTAGTGAGCTGCTCCAAGATCTGTTAAGTCTTCGATTTTGATAGAGCCATGTGCTCGATCGCTTCATCAAACTTGGGCATCATTTGGCAGTGGTTGGTGACCATATCATTATGTTGTTCCATATGACGAAGCTCATGCTGACAGAGGGTGTGGTTGAGAAGGATGTACAGGTTCGTTTCAGGCATTTCCTCCTGTATGTCACCATGATAAGAGCTTGTTTCCTCATTCATGGAGGTCCGGGAGTCTCTAATCTCCCTCTGTAGTTTCTCTTGGGCCTTGCTTTTGCCTTTCTGGCCAACCATCTGGATGCAATCCACAGCACCTGCTATAAGTAAAAGGGAAGTAACTCTTTGTAGGAAACTCTGATTGATGAGATTTTTGGCTCAAATCAGAGGGGACAAAGTCCTCTTCAAGATGAGCTATTAAGCTTTGTGACAAAAAATGATCATAATTTTATGTAATGGATTTAATGTGCCTGGGTTTGCACCCTGTCCACAGTGACCCTAGTGCACAAAAATGGGCATAACTTTCAAAACATAGCTCCAATTGGGAAGGTTTTTGATTCAAACCAGAGGGGACAAAGCCCTCTTCGAGGTGAGCTATAGGGTTCACTCCCAAATTCAAAACAAAAATTTTTGCAATAGGATATTCTTGATTGTCTTGCAGGACTATGACTAAAAGCACTGCCTGTCCCTTATTGCCAAGGTCTTACATGGATAAAGCATAGTTCAAGCGGCCTAATCAGCAACATCAATAGCATACTAAGCATGATCCCAAGAATCATTGCATACCCATCAGCTCTGCCATTAATGCATAAGTACATTTGCTGCCATACATCTCTTTTGAGTGCATGCACTTCAAGTGTCATACATGGGTGCCATTAGCATTGTGGGGTGTCCAAGAGGGATCATTGGGTCAGGGGGAGTGGAGCTCATGGAAGTACCTACACCTACATACAAGCATCGGGCTTTGGATCATCGAGGGGTGGGCAAAGTTCCACGTGGGCCACGGGTTGTGCACCCCTTCAAGGTCTTAAGTGGTAAGGAGGGTCACCTCTCTTTTGTCTTACCATCTCGCCTAGCATTGGCCTTTTTCCTCAATCGGAGTATACATGGCAGACATTTTTATTAAGAAATCAGCATGAGATGCATTGGAAAGGAGACATTTGGCCTTTACATGAGATGCAAGGAATGATAAAGGTTGGGGGTAGGGGTTACCTTGGCAGTCCAGTGACTCATAGCTGCTACTTACCCAATTTATAATTGCTATTATTCATTTTGGGCTCATCCAATATCACAAGACCAAATGGGGGTTAATGTTAGCCATTACAATAAATTTCAAGAAGAGGTATGATGCATGCACACGAAGAGGATACCTATGCAATCTTGAATCTCTCCAATAAGGATTAAGCTCAGCAAGTGGCTAATTTGAAAGATTGAGATCAGATTTGCATATCTCTTTAATGCTTGGAAAGACCGTTGAAGCATAAATCATCATGATGCCCAAGTGCTCCATCAATTAAGTCCGGTTAATTGGGGCATCTGTGGAAGAATAATTTAGCATTTGAATGCTCCTACTAATGAAGGAGGCTCCCGTGCTTGTCCCCGAGCTTGAGCTTCAAAGATGGGAAGCTTCAAGTGAAGCTTTCATGGCTGCCCACAAAGCTCCCCATGCATGACAAACTTCATGTCTTCATTTGGAGTAGAAGAGGTCAAGAGGGGTTGAGATATCTCTTGATGGCTGAGCTCCAGGGTTATGGGCTGGATCAAGAGCTTGGACTAATCAGTAATGGTTGCCCCATGCAAAGTATCAATGTCGGAGGAAGGGGAGAGGTCAAATCTTGTTGAGGGAGTTTATCCCTTAGCCCAGGAGGCCAAGAGTGCCAAGGGGAAGGCCAAGAGAAGGAGCAGGAGGCAGGAGGAAGCCAGGGGCAGCAACGCAAATTGTGAGGTGCTGTCTGCTACCTTTGGCAGGGATTCCTTGGCCATCCAGGGGTTCAAACTAGAGCTACAGATGGTGGGGATCAGATTCTAAGGTTGGCTGATGGTTTGGAGATAGTTCGAGCAAGTTGGGAAGGTTTGTGTTGGTTGGCAGCCATGGTAGCTTGTAGGAAGGAGAGAGAAGGGAGCTTGAGGTAAAAAGTAACTGGGATTTTTGCCCTCTTCCAACTCTTAAAAATTTGCATGAAAAGAAGTGACGACCTACTATTTTAACCATTTTACCTCCAAATATGTCTAAGTCTCCAGCCATAGCTCCTGCTTGCTCCAAAAAGCTGAAGTTAACTGCAGTCCTTCTTGCTATACCTGTACCTATAAGTTAAGTAACTAGGGTTTTTGGGATTGAGAAGGAATAAAGGGAAAAGGAGAAAATGACCAAATACTGAAGCTCTAATACCACTTGTAATGAAAGAAGCTGAGAGGAGAGAGAAGAAAAGCTGAAGAGAGAGAAAGAGAGTAAGAAGGAGGAAGACTAAAAGAGGAGAGAGAAAGAGAGAAAAGAGGAGAGAAGGGTGGAGGAAGCCCTGGAAGCTAGAGATGAAGGTGAAGAGTGTGGTCTTGATAATAACTGGTTGCCCTAATCTGGGGCTCTTACACCTTATATAACCCGGTGAGTGTGACTAGGTGTCTAAACCCTAGTCGGTGTGTATCCCGCCGGTTACAAAGCATATATCCAATAGTTGCATTGTGTGTTGTACGATCAACCCATAAAGCATAAGAAAGTAGTCTAGGCCACTCCTAAATCTTTCCCCTACATGCTTTAGCCAAAGCCTTAATGATAAGTAGATGCCCTCTCTCACTTTTTCCATTTCCTTCCTAATTATAAGCTATAAAGGGAACAAGCTTGATCCCCATCCTTGAGAAGAATTATCTTGCCCCATATACATCTAATTCTCCTCTATCTAATGTTACTTTCCCAACACATATATAGCAACATGTCATATTTTCTTTTTAAAAATGCAAACACTAGTAGTCTTCATTCTTAAAGCTCAATCTTCCACCTGGTTTGCAAGATCTTCTCTTGCAAGCACAATGCTCATTCGTCATAGGCCCATGGGCATGGTCACTAAGTCAACCACCCACTTATAGTGCATAGCTAATGAAAGCATTAGATGTTGAGTATTATGATGTTGTATAGAAAGGCATCTAACAAGTAACACAAGTCTCAATAAATTCCAAGACATCTTTGTACATGACTTTCCACCGATATCTTTCGATTATATTTGTGAATGTTAAAAGGGAGAGACGGATCGAAGCTTGGACTCGAGAGCTATGGTGGGAGAGAAAGAGCAAGAAAGAGAGAGACAAGAAATGGGAACTCCAACAGTCACAATGTATGACCGGGCCTTCCTTTATTCAAACTGTCACTAAAAGAATAAAGAATAAAGTGACGGTGACATTGATGGGCGCTCGCCACCTACAGTATGCAGTGGCAGTGATTGTCAGTGTAGTAATACACGGGCAGCTAGGCAGAGGCGCCTTTACCCCCAACAACCTCCCACTTAAAGGCAAATCTGCCCTAGTGAGGAGTGAAAAGAAAAAGAAAAAAGATAGTACAACATGTACACATGTATAACAAGATGAGGAAAGATGTCATCTCATCCTACACCCATCAACCTCCTGAGGAAGGCAAAGCGCTCTGTAGAGAGGCTTTTCGTGAGCAGACTGTAGGATTTTGGTCAGTCGAGATCTTGACAAGATCAATAGACTTGTCCTCAATGACCCCACATATGAAGTAATACCTCACCTCAATGTGTTTCGTCTTCGTATGGAAGACCGGATTCTTGGCTAACTAAATAGCACTCATAGAATCCGAATGCAGTGTAGGGATAGCATTAATACCAAGGTCAGTAACCAAATGGCCTCCTTGCAAGCCTCAGTTGGCTGCAACATACTCAGCCTTTGTAGTAGAAAGGGTCGTGCATTTCTGCACCATGGACATCCAAGAAACAGCACCTCTAGCATATGTGAATACATAGCCGGAAGTGGACTTCCTACTATCTACATGTCTTGCATAATCAGAGTCGGTGTACCCCACGACTCCTGTATCCTGGCTGCCATAGCATATGTACATATCTGTAGTGCCCTTCAAGTACCTCATGATACCCTTCACGGCATCCCAATGCTTCTTGCCAGGTGTAGCCATATAGCATACCACAACACCAACTACAAAGGCAATATCTAGACGAGTAGCTATCATGGCATACATAAGACTGCCCACTGCGGATGCATAGGGAATCTTGGCCATCTCGGCCCTCTGCTCATCTGTCTGCGGACAATCAACCTATGATACCTTCACATAAGAAGGCAATGGACAATCAATAGGCTTTACGTCCTGCATGCGGAAGCGCTCAAGGACTTTATGAATGTACTCCCTCTATGACAAGTAGAGGAGTCTTTGATGCCTGCCGCGTCTAATGCGCATACCAAGTATGTGAGTGGCCTATCCCAGATCTTTCATCTCAAAGCTCTTCTTGAGCTGAGCCTTAAGAGCATCTAGCTCATCATGAGCTTTCCCTGCTATCACAACATATCATCCACATAGAGGACCAAAATCAATAAAGAACCATCACGGGCTTTCTTCGTGTAAAGATACAGATCCATAGCACTCCTGCTGTAGCCCTGTGACTACAGATATAGAGGAGGTAACTCGAACGGCACGGAGGTAAGCTCACTACACCCGTAGATATGGATGGCGTGTCGGCTATGTGAGAGGTAGCCATTAGTGCTCGGCATGGAATGCTTGAAACAATAAGCGGTTCGTGGGTCTTGGCGGTTGAGCAAAAGCTCCCACATTTTGGTTCCGTTGCCGGGACAAACGGATTCAAGCCTTGAGCGCTTGCGCGCTTCGAATCGAGCATCAAAGTAAGGGGTTTCCCCCGAACCGGTGCTTGAGGTAGATAGGTAGGAAGCGAGGGGGTTGAAGATGGTATTCGATCTCCTTGGCAAGTAGGTTTGTTGCTTTCTTGAGATTTATGTTGTGGAATGAAGTAGTGTAGGTATTTACTTTACGAATTGGGTGCATTAGGGTAGGAAAAAAACAAAGAAAAATAAGAAAAAACAAGCAAACAGTAGGGTTTT